>NW_024104298.1:1200000-2400000 GCF_003945595.2 Pipra filicauda
CCTGCATATCTTAAATGTTATGTAAAGAGCACAGAGGGGGTTTTTTACAAAGAGACAGCTTTGCATTTCCTGGCTTCTCACTGCAATAAATTGGCAGATGATGCTCTAATGAGAACAATAATGCACCCACCCTACCGCCTTCAATCACTTATGGGCTCTTTTGCAGCTTGTGAAAGGCTCTAAAAGCTTTCGCCAGACAGGTTGTCTGATTTTTAGGGAGTGTCACTAGCGCTGTTTTCCCTAGACAGGCAGAAGCCTGTTTTTACAGTGCGTGGCTGCTGGAACAATTAATGTCAGAGTAAGTGACCAATATCTAGTCTGACCCAAGAAGTGCCTGATTCCAGGGATTTTACAGCAATTTCAGCAGTGGAGGCTGCCTTAAAGCAGCCTATCTAAACTGAGTACTTCAATAAACTTCTTAATGGGTGGTGTGCTGGGGTGCAACCAGCTGGCATCAGATGTGCTGTGCCATTTTGCACCAGCTGATGGTCAGCGCTAGTGACTGTGTGTGTGCTGGTACGAGCTGTATTCTCATGACAGTGATCTATGTACTCAAGTTTTTTCTACTCAGATACACATGCAAGGGAGAGATCAGTGCTTCAATTTGCACAATTGTTTCCACTTGTTCAGCTCTCCAGCTTCAGACTCGGGTCCGTCTTTACTCTTTGTTAAAAAAGTTACTTGGCAGCTCAGATGAACTCCCATGGGAGGTTATCACCAGTTTGTGATTAAAATTATCCACCAAACAGCTGTTTCTTTGGAAGAAAGGTGTTTTATTAATCTGTAAACCCACAGCAATTAAAATTGGGGTTTGAAACAACAACAGCAAAAAGCTGTATGCATCCTACCTCACTGTTCAGCATGCCATTTCCCATGTGCTCTGCTTGTCTCCTTTTCCTGCAGCATCTCAGTCTGAGCCACTGAACTGACAGGTGATCTTTTACGACTTTCAGTTTACCTTTGTCTGCTTTAGGACCCAAAGCCAGTCTCTACTTATTTATGCATTTTTATCTGAAGGGGAATCGACTCTATTTTAATTGCACATGAACGGGATGATAATAAAATGTTAATTGCTTTTTTTGCCCGTGCACTGATCTATATCTGGCAGAATTTGCCCTTGATGATCCTAGAATGTCAGCACCACTGCAAACAAATAAACACAGACATGCCATTCGTATTAGTATCCAGGTATCTCTCCCATTGTTCCCAGGCTGTTCAATGCTTTTTCACTTCAGCAGCTGCATGCAGCACCACTGATGTGGAACAGCTCAGCACATATGCTAATATCATATATTCGCTATACTGGCCATCACTACTTGGGAGGTAACATGGGATTTCTTTTGGAAGAAGGTGGTGTCTTTCTTTTGCAGGACTTAAATCTTCTTATTGATTCAACCACCTAGAAATGGCCCACTCATCTACCTCAGAGGAATCTTCGGTTTGCAATACCCTGTTAAAAAGGGGAGCTGCTCAAACATGTATCCGTCATCCACAGCCTTTCTATATCCTGCAACATACCCACTGCTGTGATAACTGAGCACCTGTCAAGTTACTATATTGCTAGCCATGAAGTCCTCTTGAATTTATCAACAGAGAAGCTTACACTGCTGCCTGGCAAGCTTCTGTGACTCAACCTTGACCTCCAAGGGTCTTCTTCTCAGGGCGAGAAAGCATCAAATTCTCCTTGCAGATTTAATCACTGTTTCCTCTGCTGCAGGCTCTGACTGACAAGATGGTAGAGATATCTGTAGCTCAAACAAAATTGTCTGAAAGCAGTCACTGCTACAAGACACAGACCACACACTTGCGCCATATGTTGTGTTTGGTATCCCAGGTTCCCAAACAACACACACAGCAAAGCGGAAAACTGCCCACAGCCTGAGGCCACCAATGATCATCAATGTCAGTCAGCCACCTTCCACATGCTAAGACTCTGGGCCGTGTTTGAACTGCTCGCCCAAATGCAAGACACTCTTTATACCCTCACTGTCCTTTGAGCTTCAGAAGGATACTTATAACCTTGTAAAAAAAGGAATGAAAAAGAGCCATGTCAATAAGGCCTCAAGTGATACTAGACTGTAACTAGAAACCATCAGAGGAGAGTGCTGAAAGGTTCCTGTCTCTTAACACTAAATAGTTCCATTATAACTTCTAGTAAAAGCAAATGTGATTTGTCCTATGCATTGATGTCTTTCTCAAGTAATGCTTTTCACAGAAGTTCCGGTTTAAGGCATCTCCCTTTCTTCTTCTGGGTGCTCCCTGTTTCCCAGAATGTGTCCCAGAGTTGGAGACAATTCTGTTGCTGAAGATGCTGCATTTCTCACCTGCTGATTGCAATTAGCCATGGCCAGCTGTGGCCTGGTGAGCTGCTGAAAAGCTAACAAGAAGAGGAGACCAGCATGAGGCCTCAGCAGCACATATGCTGTGAATAAACAAGAAATGCAGGGCTGTGTTCCTGAGGTGGTTCCTCAGCAAAACAAGGTTCCCAAGGCCCCGCACTTGTGGAGGCTCAGCTTTTGGAGGCTCAGCTTACTCCTCACGCTCTTTCATGTTGTCATTACTTGTTTACCAGAAAGAAAATGTGGGGAAATAAAGGTTGTTGCAAAAAACAAATGCAACCGTGGTCTTGTTAAGAAATCCTCACAGTCACCCTTATCCTGAGGCAGCATCAATCATCACAGTGGATGTTACCTTTGACATGGTGGTTGCCACACCAGGAGTATACCAGGTGAGCTCTGGAGGTGGGCAGGGTCACCCCCTTCCCCTGCCCAGCCTCCTGTGATTGAAGCATCCACATGGGCTCTGAAGAACAGTTCCCAGTAATCTTTACCTCATTCTTCACCTACTTGTAAAGAAGCCTATAGCAATGCTGACTTATCTGCTGGGGCCAGGCAGGTTTTCATCTCAGATGTCCAAGTGAAATTCCCCTGAAGTCTGTGAAGGTAAGTCAACCTTTCCTGTGTGTGCCCCAGGAAACCATCTCAGCATTCTCTCAGAGGTTCATAAACTGCCCAGTGCAGAAGATGATGCATGGAGAAGCATGCACCTTGTCATTCCTGAAAACACCAGAGCATGATTATTTTGGAGGAAATTCTGTGTACAGCAATTATGACCCACAGGCTGTTCTCTCAAAGCAATGGGAGGCAGTAGTTGCATCTGCTTAGAAATTCCTAACCCCCAAGCCAAGGTGTTAAGAATGTACACGCTAATAAGGTCTTTCCCAGGACCTATGTCTGCCCCTTCTTCTTAAATAAAAAAGCGGTGAGAAGGTTCGCCTTTAAAACCAGAGACTAGAGCAAGGGTGAACCTCAGACTGAAAAGAAACCCCTCCACCTCTGGGCCCCAGGGATCTCCGTAGCCCACAACAGATTCCTCACGCTGCACCAGCGCAGCAGCTCGAAGGATGCCAAGCCCTCTGCTCCCCTCTCCCTCAGTGCTCCATGCAGAGGAGACGGCATCTCTCCGTGCTCCAAGGGCAGAGACGGGGGCTGGGGAAAAGGGGCAAAAAGCAATTCTTTTATGAAGTGCAGGAAGACCTTTTGCAGGCCAGGTGGGTCTCACTTTCCTTACAGTGAGATGTCTGGATGCTTCACCCCTTGACAGCTGCTGTCAGGTGCAGGGGGCTGTGCCACTTGCTGGGAGTTGGGATGATGGGAGGTCACTGCAGAATCCTGACCCCCCCACACTGTTGTCAACATCCCATCACTCACCATCAACCCCAGGCACAGGATGCAGTGGAGATACATGAGGGAAGGTGGAAGGCAGTCCCTGTGCCTAAGGGGTAACAGAATAGCACAGGGAAGTGATCCCCAGCAAAGAGGCTCTCCGCCCCCCTGACCCTCCTCCTCTTCCCACAGTAGAGAATCTTTCAGGTCACAAACCCCCAAACCCCAGCACTGTCATCTTTGGCCACATCCACTACCTTCACAGTGGCCTCCTGGTGTCATGAGCCACCTCACTGTCCATCGTTCTGGGCCTTAAAAATACAGGGACCCTGGAAGCTGGCCCACAGTTCAGAGTTTTGAGGCCCTCTCGTGACAAAAATACTTGGGAACAAGAGTTCCCAGATCAGCAACATCTGGGAGTGGCAGAGAAGAGAGATGGTTGCAGAAGCAGCAGAGAAAGGTGAGAGCAGGGGGCACGATCAGCCCAGAGAAGTTGTGGATGCCCCATCACTGGAAGTGACCAAGGCCGGGTTGGATGGGACTTTAAACAACCCGATCTAGTGAAAGATGTGCCTGCTCACAGCAAGGGGATTGGATGATCTTTAAAGGTCCCTGGAAGGAAAAAGTCAAACTATAACTTCCTGCAGAACTGCAGAAGAATGTCAAAGCTTACTAAGTTAAAGGAATGCCTTGAAGGATTAAGCTATGCTCCTGTCCATGTTTATAGATGGAGTCCAGAGGTTTTCACAGTCCAGCCTCTGTGTGTAGGTAAAAGCAAGATGAACTCACACATCCGTATTTCGTGGCACAGCTCTTCTGTTGTTTGATTTAATCTGGGAAGGTTTTGGTGGATATAGAGGATCGGGCTGAGAAAAATGTAACAACTTTTACAGCAAGTCAAATTTTTTACTGGCAATTTCCACCTTTTTCTGGTTCTGTTCCCAGGGGATTCACAAAGGGATTTGGCACCTCTCCTGGTCATTCAGCACTTCGGAATGTGCTGTAAAATTATTTGCCCTGAGCAGCATTGCAGGAAGGGCATCCATCAGTTAACTTCATCGTCAGCCTTCTCTTCTGAGGAATGTGTTGCTGATGATGAGTCATAAAGACATTGATTTTAACATTTTCTTCGAATCATAATTCTATTCATAAGATTACATAGTGGCTCTCAGGGATCTACTGAGTTTTTAAATCTATAGTCAATGCCTATTCTTCTCAGTTAAGTGCTATATAATGCATAGGATGACCTGGCAATTTTTTATTTTTATACACATTGCTTTTGGAAAATGGTGTCTTACACCTGAAAAATTAAGTTAATACAAAAAAAAAGCTTTCTTTTTTTGAATGGTAGTCTTTGTTTTAAAAATTCAGTGTAATGGTTCAGTTGGGTGAAGGAGTGTGTTATAATTAAAGGTTAATATCCATCTTGAGTTAATATCAGAGGGATTCCCATCATGATTTGAGATTCCAGTGTTCTAAGTTGCTATAAATCTAAACCAATGGTTAAAAGTATAAAACTAAAAAGGAGCAAAAACCTAGGAGTGAAAACGAGGTGCAAGATCTAGTCACCAGGATTGTAGAATGACAGACATATTTCACAGTCTATATTGCTGTGCACTCATTTTTTTAGATAAATTCTTCCTGACTATGCTAGAAAGTTATTATTATTATTACTAGTAGTACTACTATTATCTCCCACTTTGTATGCCAGAGTGAACTCTCAAACTCTCTTTCATTTAACTTCATTCCCTTCTTCTGGTCTTTACCTACAGAATGTTTGGAGAGCAGGCAACACTCCATGAACCTCTCTGAAACCCTCCAAATAGACAGCTGGCTCCCCAAATTTGGAGGCAGTGTGTTTTTCATGCACCAGGAAGCCTACCACCATGATGCTGTGCCATTTGTGGAGAGAAGGTGAGCTGCTTCCCTAATATGAGTCTACTGGAGAAGGTGAGAGCTTCAGGAACATACCAATGTCCACATTTTACTCTATTTGATGAGAATTTTATATTCTGGGTGAACATCAGAGCACTTGATGGACATTGACTGACTCTCTGGCAAACAAAATGCAGTCTTCACTTGTATAATTTGTCTTTAGTGATCATGAAGCTGTAAGGAACTTTCCACCTTGGTGCTGTCATCAAGGAAATAAGGCACTTTCACTTTGCAGAACTGATATTACAAAATCTCTCTTGCTAATCTTACATGCAGCCACTGTAATTCACTGAGTCAAAATAATAAAATAAAAATCCCAAGACATTATTAAGGGCAGCAAGAAACAGAGACGTTGATCCAGGTTAGAACCTGACAGGACCTCATCTCTGGCTTGTGTGTTTACTGGTCCCTGTCTCTCCTTTCCATGTTTTTTTTCCCAAGTACTTTGCATAATAAACAAGTGAGAGGTGGGAACCAAGATCTGCCTAAGTTTTAAAAGTAGACAACAGGATTGCAAAACGTGATGGTCAAATCTGAAAAAAAAAAAAAAAAAAAAAAAAAAAAAAAAAAAAGACAAACCAACAAACAAATGAAAATCCTGTCCCTTCACTCAGCAACTCTTAAAAGTACTTTGAATATGATCAAAGTCAAAGTTGTTCTTGGTAACCTGCACGAAACGGGACATTTTTTGTTCAGCTGGCCTATGTCTCACAGTAGCCTGGCAAGCAAGAGCCCCACAGGGCTGGCTCTCACTTGGGTAGATAAGGAAATGGGTACAAGACAAGTGATAGTAAAAGTACTTGAACCTGCTGCTTCCTTTGGGCTGTAAGGATTTTTGGTCTATGGTTCTAGAACTGTAAAGATCACAAGTGCTACATAAATGCCAAGTATAGTATTCTTGGGGCTAAAAAAAAAAAGGCTATCTTTCCTTATCCTACAACTGTGAGTCCAAGGTAAATGCAACTGTTTAGAAACACTGCAGTCCTGATGCCCCTGGGGAATTTTAATGTGTTTTATAAACTTGTTTCCAAACCAAGCTATTAGGAAAACAAGATATTTCTCCATAAAGCCTTTCTTTTTCTCTCTTCAGGGACAGTACTTCGTGCCTTACAATGCTTTAACTCAATCAGAATCATCATTTTTATAAACAGATCATTTTTCATGACTTGCTTGATCAACTTGGGAAGGCAGTTTTCAAGAAATTATAGTCATACACAAGGAAAAAAAAATCTTACTCCATCTGTTGCAACCAGAGATGTAATAGAAACTGTGTCCTTTCTCTCAAGGTAATGCATAAGGAAAAATACAGACATATGCACTTGTTTTCCCTTCACACTCAGCTGCAGTTATGCAATATTACAGAGGGAACAAGCTCTTTCACAATGGATTGCAGAGCTAAACATTTTTTTTTTTGTACAGAAGTTTATGGTGGAAGATGCCAATATTTACCAAGACCTTCCCCTGTAGAGGAGGAACTTTCAAGTTGGTGACTCTTGAATACTTAAGTTGGAACAAAGAGGGCCTCAAGGACGCACAGCCCAGATAACCATGGTGAACTATGGCTTCACTGGAAGCCAACTGGTTGCTCCACAGTGAATCAGCTTTGGTGATGAACAAAAGGTTTATTTGTCTTGGAGGTTTTAATTTACCACATTTATCTTTATATCCACCAGGTGGACTATATACATAAGTGGAATTGGGATTGGGTTTACTTTTTGTCTCAGCACAGGAATGTCAAAAGGTTGACACCTGGGGCACACACGTAAAGGACTTACTCTGAATGAGCGGGAGAGGATCCTGTCTGCTGACTCTGTCGAGGGGCTGGGAGTCAGCCAGAAACTTCAGGAAACTTCTGAGTGTTGTGGGACTGCAGAGTGTTTTCAAGCACTCTCATGGCCTCGTCAAAGCCATACTTTCTCACACGCATTCCCCAGACAGAAGTGAGAGGTCTCTTTCCCATCCCCTCCTCACACGTACTCTAACATGTAAAATATTCAGGCAAATAAACATTTAACAGAGAGTCCAAAAAAACCCCCAAACTTATTCTGAGTCACAGTGGTCTCAAAGCAGTGCTGTCAAATTGGAAGTACAGAGAGCAATCCAAAGAAGTTTTGAGACTGCTGTTCTAGAGAAAATGTGGTGCCAGATGCCCCAGATAAAGCAAACATGTATAAGAGGAAATATCTGCTTATCTGAGAATTACTCAAACATGCCTCTTGTGGCAGAAAAGAGAGGCAAGGTCCTCAGATTTACCTACTAAAAAAATACCTCAAGCAGGTGTGTTACACTGCATAGAAATGGACTTTGCACCACAGCGTGGATCTAATTCCACCACAACTCACAGGAATGGAGGGTTTTGGTTGTCTTTGAAATGTCTCTTACCAGCTCTCTACAGACTTTTCAGGTGGAAAACTCAGTTTCCTAATGACAGTTGAAAATTTTCCTTGATTGAGAAAAAGGGCACGCGTAGTTTCTTCCGCTTTTGAGGTTTCTGAAGCTCAGACTGTTGGGGAGGTAGTTAGAATATTCTGAGTTTGAAAACTGTGAATAAAATGCTAAAATGCAAACGTAGTTTTAGAAAGTTACTGGTTTTGGCTGAGCTCTCACTGCAGATCAACAGTGGATTCTCCTTTGCAGGTGCTGGTGCAAGTAACACTTTTTGATAAAGAATTTTTTTTTTCCAATGCAGTGCTACCACTGTTAACAAACAACTCTAATCAATGTTCTGCATCACTTTATGAGAAAAAGCATTAACTGGGGGATGGTGGTAGTGGTGGTGGTGGCATTTGCAGCAGAAAGGAGCAATAACAAGTAAAGCATCTCTGTATTTCTATAAACTGAAACAAATTGCATAAAGAGAGAGGAAGAGACTGACAAAGGGAGAACAGAAAAGAAATGGATTAAACTATCTACACTGGTCATGGTTGTTGGAAGAGACCCTATGTTGTTCTCAAAGTATAAGTTAGCTACTCAAATTCCACCAACAGTACTGGGGATTTCTCTTCTGGGAAGTTACACATGATATGGTGAACAAAGGGAAAATATTGCTAGTTTCTTATTATAGACTGTGAATAAGCAGCGTTCTGGGTATTAGTGAACATTGAATCAGAAGATTATCATGGAGTGTAAATTAACAAGTCCATTAGGAAGAAACTTGTAAGACAGAGAGAGGGGTTCTGTGTTTCCTGGTATTCCTCAGGGTGCAACAGTCACCCGACACCAGTTCGTTCAGGCTGGCATGTTTTCCGCCTCTCCTAGGCTCAGTTTACCCCAGCAGAACTAAATGACCCCTTTCAAGATTGCTCAAGAAGCATATGAATATCTAGTTCTGGGTAACTGAGTGTCTCCCTGTCTCTCAGACAATTTCCTTGACTACAAAACCGTCCTCCCTGCTTGATGCCTTATTTTAAAGCAAATCCTTGACCACAGCTACACTCTCCACTACCACGTCATCAGCCAAGCCTGTTGCCTCCTTGTTGCCAGTAAACAACTTGATCACATTTGTCACGTTATGATATTTTTGCCTCCTTGGCCGAACTCCTCAAACTGCTCAGTTTTCAGCAAAGCCACAACAGAACAACCTCTACTGCCATTGCTGGTCCTGCTTCTTGCTTTCTGAGGTGCAGATGGAAATCTGACCTTCACCTTGGAGTGATTTCCCATTCATCATCAGGATGAATAGCTGTCGATCCACCCTGTGCTGCCTAAAGAGGTGCCTCGCCAGCGACTCTCGGTGCATTACTTCCCCCCCTGCACCAGCAGGACGACTTCTCTGCAGTGTTTGCACTGGGTGAATAGTGCTCATAATCTGAGGCTTAACGTCAAATATTTTCTGCAAGGGAAATAAAAATGTCAACAGGAAGTGAAATGTGACCTGATTAACAGTTAGACCTCTGACTCTGCTTCATTTTTGACTGATGTGGTGTTTTACAAGGATAATAATACCACCGATTCCTCTTAATTGATGGACCCTGATGGAAATATAAATTAAGCAATTAATACAATTCTCTGAGACTCATAAAAATAAACTGTACATAGAGATAGTCATATTTATTTTTTGAATGACTTTAAAAACATGTGTCATACAAAACATTATAACATTTTTTTCCAGGCAAAGCCAAGGCAAGTTTGACCTCCTTAAGAGCCAAAATGAGCCAGAGGAGGTGATGCAAATGATCTGCCACAGACCTGGGCAGCTTGATAACCCAAGCTGCCTTTTGTCTGGGGAGTTCTGCAAGCCCTGATTTTCATACTTTTTGTTTAAAACAAATCTAAAAAAAAAAATAATTACTGTTTAACATTTAGAATCACGCCCAGAGGCCCCATTCAGGACTGGGAGCCCTTTGTGCTGGCTAAGAGCACGGTAAACACAGTGGGAGAAACAGACTCTGCAGTAAATGGCTTGTGATCTGATTCCTGATGCTTTTAATCGTTTCTTCCATGGGAGATGGTTTTAACAGTGAATAACAGACCAGTGTGACCTTGAGAGATGCCAGCTTGAAACCAATGTGAGTTTTCCAGAGAGAGCAGGAATTCTGGGAAAGCAAAAATTTAGGAATTTGCAATACCCAAGTGATATGAAACAGTATTTACAAACATTTACAAACAGAATGCTGTTGGATTCAATCATGTTTGCATCCCTCCATGCTTGCACTAATGGGCTTCCTGTGATTGAAACATTCTCCATGTTTCTTATTGACTTCTGGTTCCCGAGCAGTCAGAGTTCATACTCAAAAGCTTTCCTCTGCCACCATGAAAGCTCAGCAGTTGTGTTAATAGAGGCTGGGATTCTCTTGTAATGTCTTCAGGTGTAAAGAAAACAGCTTGTTCACCCAGAGGCGCTCAGTGCTTGCTGTTTAATTCCCTTTGAAAAGTTACTCCCTGACACCCGGAGCAGAAGCCACACCACAAATTACAGGCAGTGAATAAAGCAGGGTTGTTGCACATGCGGTCTGCTCCCTACCTTTGAAATTTGAGAGCTGAGTAATTCGGAAAAGGGACTTGACTTCTTTTAAAATCAAAGTGAAGCAGATGCCTGTTTCTGTAACAGACACTTTCTGCAAGCCAGGCAACTGGCTGTGGGTGCCAGAGGAAGAGATAACCACAGGGGAGGCCCTGTCTCGACATCCTGCCCCTCAAAATGTCCACAAAACTGGGTGAAAATGCATGAGGGTGTGGGACACATCCAGCCATGCTGTATCTTCACTTACAGTCAGATGACAGGCCCTATGAGAGACAGTCCTGGCTGTCAGCTGTGATGATGGGAACACAGCCTGTCCCAGGAGGAAGGAGGTGCTGGGATGCATGGATTCGTATGTCTCCATGACAGCCCCTGTGGGCCATCCGTGCAGTCATAGTAGCTATGCCAGCTGGGAGGCTCACTAGTATTGACTAGTCTGACAGGTACAGGGCAGGAGGAGCAGGTAGCACATCCACCACTGCCTCTACGAGTTACTGCAGAGGTACCCAGGCTGAGGAGAGCCAGCTCTCACTGCTGAGGCTCGTCTTTCTGAGGAAATGCCTTAATGGACTTGATGATTTTCCTGTCTCAGGGGAAAAGACTGGCAGCAAGACTGGAAACCACCCAGCTGGGCTGCCGCTCGTGCATGGTGTGGCTTCCTTGCAAAAGCTGAGTCAGGAAAGTAGCTCTGAGGAAGCAGTGGCAGCATCTCTCTCCTTCTGCCAACCTACACTGGGGCTGTTGGGATCCCATAGTGACCCCAGCAGCAGCGTTAAAACAGCCCTCAGTTATTTGTCAAGGATTGTTAACACAACACAAGTTGTTTTGATTGTACAGTGTAACCTGCGACTGCCATCAGTTTTATCATCTACATTGACATTTCTGTTTATCTTTCTGTCCTCCATCTGCCTCCTTTTTGTATGGACAGATTGGAAAGCCTGAAATCATGTAAACTAAGCAGGGTAACTACCTTCCCTTGCCTCACCATTATTCCTAACCAGCTGCTGTAAGAGCCAGCCAGTCTTTGCAAACAGCCATCAGGGCAGAGGAGGAGTTTAATCAAGTGTATGAGGATGTGACTGCCAAGCTGCACTGTAGGAGGTGCTGAAAGGCAGTGATGTTCTCCACATCTTTCCTGAGAATTGTCCTGGTTAGGTGAATAGGATCACAGAATCATTTAGGTTGGAAAAGACCTCCAAGATCAAGGAGTCTAATCTTTGACCAATCACCAACTGTTGACTAGACGACAGCCCTAAATGCCATGTCCAGTCATTTCTTGAACACCTTCAGGAGTGGTGAATCCCCAGCTCCCTGGGCAGTCTGTTCCAATGCTCAACAAACCTTTCTGTGAAAAAATTCTTCCTGATGTCCAACCTGAACCTCGCCTGGCACAACCTGGGGCTATGTCTTCTTGTTCTGTCGCTGGTTACCTGGGCAGAGGCCAACTTCCACCTCACTACAATCTCCTTTCAGGTAGGTATTGTAGAGAGCAATAAGGTCTTCCCTGAGACTCATTTTCTTCAGGCTAAACAACCCCAGCTGCCTCGGCTGTTCCTCATATGACTTACTCTCTAGACCCTTCAGTAGCTTCACTGCCCTTCTCTAGACTCTCTCCAGCACCTCATTGTCTTTCTTGTAGTGAAGGGCCCAAAACTGAACTTAGGATTTGAGGTGCAGCCTCACCACTGCTGAGTACAGGGGGACAATCACTTCCTTGGTCCTGCTGGCCACACTATTGCTGATACAGGCCAGGACACTATTGGCCTTCTTGTCCACTTGGGCACACTCCTGGGTCATGTTCAGCCGCTGTCAACCAGCACCCCCAGGTCCTTTTCTGCTGGGCCACTTTCCAACCATTCTGCCCCCAGCCTGTAGCACCACATGGGATTATTGGGACCACCAAAGTGTAGTTCCCGACACCTGGCCTTTTTGAACTTCATACTGTTGGCCTTGGCCCACCAATCCAGTCTGTCCAGATCCCTCTGCAGAGCCTTCCTGCCCTCCAGCAGATCAACACTCCCACCCAACTTGGTGTTGTCTGTGAACAGGGCATTGGTTTTGTGTTTCTGGTGCCTCGGAGGAAACAGAAAGCAATATGGTTTATCAGAGGAAACAACCAGGTATTAGGAGTGTTTGGTGATTCCAGTTCATTTTCTTCAGGTACCTGGGACTTCCTGCTGGGCTCTGCATTGTGAGGTAGCGATGGCTGAGAGCATGGCTTTGCCACCAGCACGGTGCTGCACTTCTCAGCACACGCCCAGACACTCAGGCCCAGAAGGGTTTGGGATGTAACTACTTAGTGATCTACAGGGCTTTTTATGGTGGATACAGCATCACATCAGAAGGGTAATACTGATCACTTTTTATTTCCGGCAATAACTTGGGCTTCTTGCACCACTCCTTCACCAAGGTGCATTTCACACAACTGCTTTCCTAACAGGTAAACAGCATTAGTCTCTCCTGACAATGTTTGTTTAATTTTTTCAGGAGTTCTGTTAAAAGGTCATTCCTTTGTCATCAGTCCAGTTTCAATGGCATGTTGCTAAACATACAAGTAAACATACCTACTCTGCAACTGAGCTTTCACAATTCTTTTGTGTCTTGAATATTGCTCATTCATATACAAAGTTAACAGAGTGATGAAAGATGCAGATATGTAAACTTTATGCTTGGGGATAAACAGGATGGACTGGAAAAAGACCAGAGAAACAAATGCTATATCACATATACAAGTTTTCATTTTACGAAAAGAAGAAACTAAGAAACAAGTCAAATACTTAGAAATGAGGTACAGAAAATATCGTTGCATCCTTAAATTGGCTGTTTTTTACTTGTACAGTTCTTACACACACGTACTTTAATTATAACTTACAACTTCATCAAAGCAAAAGAGGACACCAGTCATGAATCCTCACTCTGCCTCTGTAATTTTCCAATATAACTAAAACTGAACCTACACAAAAAGATGTGATCCAAACAGGCCTCCTTTGGCCAAGTTCCAGACAAGCCAAAATGTGAGGTGCAGCATCAGCTCACCGTAGTGTGAGTCCTGGCTTTGCCCTCACACATGCATTGCCAAGCAGGTGGCCAGGTCTAGCCCATACACAAAATAAAACACAGAGAAAAAAAAGTGTGCTTTTCTGGGGTGTTGTGTGAATGATGTTATGGGAGTGACTGAATTCATGTCATGACATCTCTGTGAAAATTTACCCACTCATCTTTGTGACAAATTATAATAAATCCAAAACCCTCAGATTAATTCCATCTCCTGGCACAAGGATAAAAGATCTCAGTAAGAATTCTGCTTCTAGACTGCCTGGGCATGGCAGAGAGTACTTTCTCAGCTTTCTGAGCAATGCTTCCACCTTGCAGGGGAGACAGGACTGGCAGTGCTGCTGCCTTGTTAAGGGCACACAGAGCGTTGCAGTTGGAACATCTTTCACGCAAAAGGCAAGGAGTCCATTGCTGTCAGTTTATTGGTAGTGGGGGTAGAGAATATCTTCTGTGACCTGTAAGGAGAAGAGGTAGTGGGAGAGGCTGGTTTTGCTATCTTTCTCCCACAGCTTCCTGCTGGCTCTGAAGCCATAGGGGTGTTAAATGGCTCTGCAGAGAGCAGTCAGTCCCTGTTCCTGGCGTTCAGCAGGAAGCAGGTTTATGCTGCTGCTCCCTGAGGTGCACTGGGCTCTCAAGGGCACTGTGGAAATGTTGATTAGACAGAGTGACGTTTATCTGGAGACCACTGGGAGCTGGACTAGATGACCTTTAGGGTCCCTCCCAAGCCAAACTATTCCATGAATGAGCATCACAGCTATTACTGTGCGTTATTGGATTGTTACTACTCACAGGCTGAGAAGCCATGTCTCCTACTAGGCTGCTCCCTGTGGAGCGTTTTTCAGAGCAAAACTTTTCCACACACCACTACTGCTACTGCAGTGCTAAAATGCTGTTTATAGAGTAATGCCAGTGTTGTAGTTCCAGGTCCTGTTGCCTCTGGGCTGACAGCCTGCAGCAGGGAACTGACCACTCCCCCATGCCTTCTTTTTTTCTGGGAGATATGGCAGGTGGAGGTCAAAAAACCTCTGTTGTGTTCAAACACAGGGCCACAGCATGGAAAAGTCTGAGAAAGCCTGAGGCAGTCTTTTTGCAGGGTAATTAGCAGCTAATGGAAGCTAGGCCAGGGTATGGATGGACTGCCTGCCTGCAAAGCCCTTCTTGTGGTGGTGACATGCAAAGCAGCCAGGGAAGCATCCTCACTCCTGCTGTCCCCTCTCTGAATATTGCTAAATCACTTTGTCTGCAGTGATAAATCCAGGGAATTACGTATCCTTCCCAAAGTATCCACCTGAGTGGAGCAGACAGGGGGAAATGCCTGCAAGATGAAATGGAGGAGAAGGAGGTCACTTTTCTCCTCAGAGCAGGAGATCCCTTTGCTTCCCAGTGCAGAAGAGTGATAGCATTCATGCTGCACCCTACCAGTGTTTGACTTTGATGCCTTGGCTCCCTGGAACCTGACAGGAAGGTCTGAAGAGCAGAGGGCTGAATCCCCCCCAGTCTTGAACTATACGTCAGAATAGCTGTGTGTAGGAAGTTTAAATACAGCTCAAATATTCCCAGCTGTACTGGTTTTGGCTAGACAGAGTTAAATTTCTTCACAGTACTATGCTGGTTTGAGTTTGTGATGAAAACAGTGTTGTTAACACACTGATGTTTTTGTTACTGCTGAGCAGCCCTTGCACAGGGTCAAGGCCTTTTCTGCTTCCCACCCCACCCCACCAGTGAGGAGACTGGGGGTGCACAAGAAGCTCAGAGGGTTCACAGCTGGGACAGCTGACCCCAGCTGACCCAAGGGATATCCCACACCATATGGTGTCTTGATAAGCATATAGAGCTGGGGGAAAAGGAAACAGGGGATGCTCAGAGTGACAGCTCTTGTATTCCCAAGTCACCATTACATGTGATGGAGCCTGACTTTCCAGGGGATGACGGAACACCTATTTGCAAATGGGGAGTGGTGAGTGAGTTCCTTGTTTTGCTTTGCTGGCATGCACAGCTTTTTCTTTACCTATTAAACTGTGTTTGTCTCAACCCACAATTTTTTGCACTTTGACACTTCCCATTCTCCCCCTATCCCACTTGAGTGTCGGGGCTGTATGGGGCTGAGCTGCCCACCAGGCTAAACCACAACACCAGCATTTTTATTTTAGGCTCTGTTCAAGTTCACTTGAAACCTTCAATCTGCTGATTTGGGATCAGGCCCTTTAATTCTCCTTAAGTGTCTACAATTTCAGCAGTGAGGATGGCCAGTGGTACCTGCCACCCTCACCAGCAACCTCCCTCGATAGCTGTGGAGAGGCCACAGAGACTTACAGGAGGAAAAAGAAAACAGGTTTCCCAATTCCTGTGTCTTTCTGTCTCAGTGTTCAGGGTACAAAAACAGCTCGAAGGCAGAAATTCTGTGGATACCCTTATTTTGAGACTTTGGACTAACATTGTTACCATGAATTACAGATCCTTTGGAAAGTGGGACTGAATGCTAATTCTCCAGCACAGATGAGGTTTTCTTCCATGGATTTAATGTTTCTTAATTATTCCAGCACTGCACAGAGAACAACCCCTTTTGCATAGGTATGACTCACTTTCCTAGCCATGCTAGGAAATATTCCTGATCTGGCAATATTTATCATCTTCAGAAAGTCTGTATTTGCTTGATTATGAGTTTTTTTGCATTTGGCTAGGGCAAAAGTCAATGACAATAAAACAACTCCAGAAAAATCCCTGGGGTAGTTTTCTAATGAGGTACATGAGAAGTCTAATTATAATCCATTGGTAGCAGTACATGTGTAACTGTAGTCTAGAGGGTTAACACAGAGTGTAGAGTGCTTTTCTTGAGCAGAAAGCAGCAGATCCCAGTTGCCTTACTTGCCCTCCTAAATAATAAATCATTTTTATGAATGATTTCAGGAGAAGCTACCTGCCCTGCTGAAGTTATTCTGGTGCTGTTGTTGAGAATAGCTTTGGTGTCAGGGACTGAGGATGTGATGGTTGGAATACTGCTGCTTGTGACATTTAGTCAGGCAGGTTGCAAGCAAGTCAGGGCTAATTCCTGTTTTTTTATTTATTAAGATTTTTTTTTTATTTATTAGGAGTAGGGGAACACAATAACAACTTTGGGGCATTTTTAAATTAAACAACAAGTATGAAAAAGAAAACCAAACTGAATGTAAGTGATTGATGCTGCTTATTTGTTCGTATGTTGCCAGGGAGCTCCAAGGAGAGCAGGGAACAACCAATAGCAGGCAATGGGGGTGTAGGAGGTCTTTTTAATTATATCACATCATTTTTCAAAATAATATTATGTTATCTCTCACAGGATTTTAAACAAACATCTTGGAAACTCATTATGTTATGTTTTTGCATGTGGATTGCCTGCTCAGCCATAGTTAACCACTGACTTTGTGTTTAGGTTCCCACTTAGGCTGTGTTGTCACCCTCCCACTGCCAGAAAGTTAATAGTCTAGAAGAGATAGGAAATTGGAGAAGACCTGCAAGAATAAGTTCAGCATCCAAAGAATCCCACAATTAAAGCTGTCACAAAACCTCTCCATCTAAACATGCATACAGCAGGATGAGCAGAGCAGCGACCAGCACAAAGGGTTGCCTCCACAGCTAGGACGTGTCAGTTCTGTCACCACAGATGTCCCCTCCCCAGGGAACTGGAAGGGTTGAACTGTGTGGGGCAGGTCAGGCAGAGGAGGAGAATGGCCAGGTGAGATCTGTGGGTGTTGCACAAAACCTATATTGGTTGTACTAGAAACTGGTTTTTCCCATCTGTTCCTAAAAAAGTGGAGCAGTTGTTAACAAAAAAAAAACAACAGAGAGATCCCTCATCCATCAGTGAAGCAACAGCGCCAGGTTAGCTTGGGTGTTTGGTATCCCTATGGTGCTTTGCTTTGCTGCAGCAGTCTCAAGGAAGATGCAAGAAGGGAAATCCTTTCCTCTGGCCCCACCTGGGCTGTTGTACTGCATGATGTATTCTCCAGATTGTGCACCATGATACGGTCCTCTCTGTGACAGGCACTGTTCAGTCCAGTGTACATTAAAACTCCTACTGCTTAAGCATCTTTTCGTTTTAATATGTGCACCTGGGCAAAAGTTTCAGTACCTCCAGGGATCTTCAGTCGTAGGCACAGGAGGTATACATTTAGGTATCTTCATCCTGGCAGAATGAAGGCCTAACTTGGGATACAGCTATATCAAAGCAGGCCATGGGCAACAAAAGATTTTGGGAAACAAAGTAACAGATCTAATGAAAGATATTGAGAGATGAATTATGCAACTGAGAATCATAGAATCATAGAATTAACCAGGTTGGAAGGGACCTCTGAGATCATCAAGTCCAACCCTTGGTCCACTACTGCTGTGGTTACTAGACCATGACAATAAGTGCCATATCCAGTCTCATGTTAAAAACATCCAGGGATGGAGAATCCACCACTTCCCTGGGAAACCCATTCCAATGTCTGATTACCTTCTCTGTAAAGAATTTCTTCCTAATATCTAACCTAAACCTCCCCTGGCAGAGCTTAAGAGCATGCCCTCTTGTCTTACTGATAGCTGCCTGGGAGAAGAGACCAACCCCCACCTGCCTACAGTTTCTGTTGTGGAGTGATGTGATTAATCCATGGGGATTGTATCCACAGGAGCACACTAAAGTACACCACAGAACATCCCAGATTCCTGCCTTTGCAGCAGACCAACCTGTGTGCCTGCCCAGACCATGTCATTGCTCACCATCAGTCAGCACACCCTGATTTCCCTTGAGTTCAGAAACTGGCACTGTGGAGAGGTGACAGGGAGGTGTGGGGTCAGAATGTGATGGAACAAATCTGGAGCCAGCGGCAGGGAACTGGCAACCAATTTGGAAATACAGACAAAGTTTAGAAACTGCAGGTCTTCCTGCAATTGCATCAACATCAGCTTGTAATTAAACAATTGAGCTAGTGGAGATCCGCAGAAAACCTTACAGAAAAGATTGGACACAGCTCATTCCATGAGAACTGTCTGTGCCTACAGAAGACCCCACATACCTCAGAGAAGTATTCAATACAAGATCTACGGCTGCAGAGGAACTACAGCAACACTAACTTACAAACTTCAGTGGGTGGGCATAAAGAAAGGAGTGGGAACAGTTTTATTGCCCTCTCCTGTCCAACAAAGCATCTGCTGGGGGAGGCTCAGTCGTTGCAACCTCCACTGAGGGAACTGCAGGTCACTTGTCCCACGATGTGGCCCATGGGCCACTGCCACAAGGCAAACAGGAGCAAGCCCACCTCATGGATCTGCCTATGGGCCGCTCCATTTAGGGACACAAAGGATTTTCACACAGCCCTATATCCAAAGCATGAAGAAGATGTCTGTGACAAAAAGAGAGCAATTGGGGTCCCAGCTCTGTTTTTATTCCTTTCTTCTACTTGTTTGTGAAAGAGAGATGCACCTTTCTTCTCACAGTCAAATCCATGTGTCTTCTTTCCCCTCTCTTCTCAGTGATACGCCATTTTCCTTTACCACATTCCCAAAAGAATTAGAGGAGGGCAAAACATCTTTTCCTGCACAGCATGTTGACACACTGCCAAGATACTGCTAAGGCCAGAAATAAATGCAGAAAAAAGCTTGATATGTAAGACCTGAGATCCTACCTTCACAGCTCCAGATTTCCATGAGTGTCTCACAAGCCAGAAGGTGTGATATCATGTCAAACTCTACTGATGGGTGATTTAAAAAGCAAACAAAGCCATACAGGTCTGATAAGGAAGACATACATTTTACCCCAGACCACTGGAGAGAAGAAAAATAAGGAGGTGGAGTGAAAAAAGATTAAAATGGACACTGACTAGAAAAGCTGGGGTAAGGAGAAGTCCCCGTATTTCCTGTGTGGTTTTATGTCTGTAGAGTCTGCTTTTGCAATGATTGATATAACAAACAAGGGACTCACAAAAAGGCTCCTAATGCTCACTGATCAGAAGTATAATGACGTGTAAGCTGCAGCTGTTCCAGTGGATTTCTAAACAGCAGGCTCTTGTTGAATGAGCCCCATGATTATTTATCTCCATCATGGGCTCTTTATTCCAAGGTATTTGTTGTCTTCCGTGCATTTTGCCCATCAGTCCTTACACACAGAAAACTCTGATAATGGATATTTTTTATTAGCCTCCTCTTCCTTTTCCTGCTTCTACAAACACAATGCAGCCCCAAATCACCACGTTACGAAAGGGAAGGCGCTGCCAGTGTTTTAACAAGTGCCTCCCACAGCATTCTCCCCCATTAGCCTCATAAACACGGGGCAGTGTTGGAGCACGTGCTGCAGAGAGAAGGGTCAGGAGACTATTTATTCTCTCCATTTAAACAAAAAAGCTTTCTCCTGGGCAAGGAGAGAAGCAAACAAATAAATTAAGCTGTGCCTTGATGGAAGCATTTATACCGTGTCCTTGGGAAATGGTATCCCCACCGAGTGTGGGGATAGTGCAGGGCCGTGTTTAACTTGGCTGGTTTGAAATGGTCTCTATGTAAGTGGAGACGTTGCCGGGGCACTGAGTGCATTCTGCTGCTGGGTGTTTTTTCTAACATCTCCTGCCTAGTACAATCTGCTCTGTTTCAAGGTAAAGTACTCCTTCTTTGGAGACAGTTTCTGGCAGCACTGTGAGCTGAAGTCACAGGACTGGGTTACAGCGAGAGAAAACCAGAAGTCTGACCATGGTTGCTGCAGGACTGCTACCTGATACTGAGGGAATGCAGTTTTCCTATCTGCCAGACAAGGATAACATTTATGCACCCACCTCATAGCTAATGTACTGCTACTTGAAATGACAAATATTTTTATTCTTTTCTTGAGACCCACTGAAGGGAAATACAGACAAAGGCAGGCATGGCTGATCAGTCTTCTCAAACAGGAGAAAAAAACTCCACGCCAGTGGCTCACGGCCATCTCCCCAGCTCCTTGGTTGATCACTCCTGTAAACCTGCACATGCGGTCCATTTGCAGGCTGGAAGTTATAATGGGGAATTCATTGGCTGAAAGCAGAACATAGTTAAAGGAAAAGCTCTTTGGATAGTGTGAACTGGCACATAGCACTCCCGATGTCAGCAGGGTTATGCTGACATATCCAGCAGTCATATGGCTCTACATGTCCATATTTATCAACATTTTAATATGAAAAGACATGTTTCTATTATTGTATTTAATTTTCAGCTGGTTCTTTTTCTCCCTTTTTTTTCTTGGGACGACACCATTGGAAGCCTGTTAGTAACACTTCTCTCCCTGTCACTCACTGTGCCAACAAATATTTTATCTCCATATGAGAGAACTGTAACTAAAAAGGCTGTAAACTACAAAGGCTCTTTGATTATCATTTTAGTGCAAGGTCAGCAGAAAGAGCATGCCTGGTATTTTTAAGAGAGTTTTAAACATTATTTTACATTTTTTCCTATTTATGTAAGCACAGAAATTAAAAGGCTGACTCTTTGACACATTCCTCCCCTTCTTCTCCATTGCACTCTTCTTCCTGGAAGCCAGTGTTACACAGGCTGTACAGAGGAGGGCACCAAGCCTGTGCATTCCTTGAATGGTTTAGCTCCATTTTAAAGTGGTGATGAGTGACAATAAACCAGAACCCAATGTACGAATTAAGTCTC
Source organism: Pipra filicauda (assembly GCF_003945595.2). Lineage (NCBI taxonomy): Eukaryota > Metazoa > Chordata > Aves > Passeriformes > Pipridae > Pipra > Pipra filicauda. Next base: position 1,221,250 of record NW_024104298.1, read on the forward strand.
CAAACCAGCATCAGTGTGGGCATGGGCTCCTCCAGCCAGGCAACTTTGGATGAATGAAATACAATATTAAAAAACAAGGGCAGCCTGAAATCAAAGGCTTGCTGTGGCTTGCTGTGACAGAAGGGACAGCAGCGAGCTGTAACCATGGTTCTGCAGGCATAGCCAAAAGGTTGTATTCTTTCACAGACTGTCTGGGATGAGAAGCAGAGGCAGGAGGGCAGGCAGGTTTGGGGGGGGTTGACATTTCCAGGCAACTGCTTACTCAGAGAGCCAAGTGGCCGAGACTGTGACAAGATGCAACAGCTGAATGGCCCTGACAAATGGAGGCAGCAGCAGGACTAAAGGGCAGTAGACAAGTCCAAAGTCACAGAGTGTGTGGCAGCTTTGACTCACTATCTGCCCCTACCCTCTGGGGGGAAGGTTGTGTCACATCCAAGGAAAGGTCAATAGAGGTTGTGGTGTGGTGTGGGGACCTTGGAGAAGACAGACATGACTTCTGCAATCCAGCAGGAGACCTGTGTAGTTCATTCTTCACCTCAAGTGCTTCAGTGGATTCATCAATGACTGTGCAGCTCTTGTACTGTGCAGATATGGAGGTCTCCTTTAGCCCTAGGTCTTGGTCTTGTTCTCCTACAAGAATCTCTTCTGAAGAGGCACTGGGGACTCGTTCATCTTCCATGGCTGCATTGGCCTCAGGGAGCTAGAGAGTGCTTCCCAGCTTCCTACATGAGAGCAAGCTCTTGTGACATACCAGGTTGAACCTGAGGAGAAGGCAAGGTTTGTCAGGGATGAAACATGCTCTGCAGTGCGTGCCCTGGCTCTTTGTCTGGGGGATGAACCTTCTGGGGCTCCAAGGAGGTCATTCAGAGCTGACAGAGCTGTAGCCACTGAAATATAAGGGCATGTAGGGACCTGCAGAGTGGAAGCTGCAGGGAGTCAGACTCGTGCAACTGTATTGATTGCATCAGGGTTAAATTTTCTCCTTTAAGTGTTGAGAATGCATCACTTTTATTATTAAACAATGCTGCTCCTCTTGTTGCAAACAATTGCATACATTAATACTCAGAGGAACTGGGCAAAATTACGTGCCCACAGCTTTTTATAGTATGTAGAGTTCAAGAAAAGCACAGGGTGCTTTTAGCCAGATTACAGCATTTTTGTCTAGCACAGCTGATGGGCTGTCTGCTCTACATCCATTCATTTTCTGCTTAAAAGGTCATGTTTAATTTTCTAAATGAGCTCCCCCACCATCACGAGCGCTCATCTCTAGACAATGTCTTTTCTCTCTCCATGGCAAGACATCACTGAATTTTTCCTCTGCTACCATGCTGAAAGGGTGCTCGTGCTTACAAGGCTTGTGTGCAGTGAGGGAGAAAAAACATCTGCCACCAGTGACTTCCTAGACATGGTATATTTACAAACATTGTTAGTTGCCATGAATACGTCATGCCTGGTTGATGCCCTTATGGGCGAAGTAAAATTGTATGAAGGGTATTCTCTTTCCTACTCCCCTAAGGAAAAAGGCCTCATTCTGTAAAGGTAGCACATAGGTGTGAGAGCCCCAGGGGACGGGGAAGAACATCCTGTAATTCACTTTAAACCAAAACCAACTGGTCATCTTCAGAAGTTCTCTCACAGGCAGGTAATTGCAGTGTCTCTCCTGAGCCCCGCAGCAGTGTGGGGCCTGACACATGCCAGTCTAAGGTCCTGCCCAAAAAAATGTGGTTCCAGAGAAATGGTACCACATATCTTCTGTGGTAGAGCTGTGCACCAGTTAGTCTTCTCACATAGAAATGGTGATCTGAAGGCTGTTAACCTTCTCTACCCAAGAGCAGGTGCTCTCCAGTGCTATTTTTCAAAGCTCCATCACTGTGAGAGTCTCTGAGGGGTGCATCCATACTGTTTCAAAATCCTAAATACCAGTTAATGATAGATATGGAAGGTATGTGGCTCTTGTAAGTATTCTTATGACTTCTGAAAAGGTATGTTCTTTTTTGAAAAGCCTCCTTTCAGTGGGATCCATTTTAATGAGATCCTCTCTCTGTTTCCAGGAAAAATTTTCTTAATTTCTTTTAGCCTACTAATACCTCCCAACAACATCTTTCGCTACCATTTGTGCGAGTCCAAAACTCTGCTCCTCTTGTAGCTTGGTACTGAGGACATCACAGAGAAGGAACTGAACCTCTGGGGCTCCTCGTGGCTGGTTGTTTTGCAACGAGGCAGCAGATCACCCTCAGAAGTTCATGTAAGCAATAGTTGAACCTTATGTGATAAGTCTGACTCGGTCTAAGTGAAACAGATACTCCGAACAGGACAAACATGCATATGTCAGTACTCAGAGGGCTGGAATCTCTCTTCCATGCCAGCACCTATTTCTGTAACAAGACCTTTTATTAGTCGTAATTCAACTTTCTCAGCATTTAGCTGAAGAATTTGGAAATGTTCACAATTGCTTGCATTGGCTAAACAATCCTCCCCACAAGAGCCAAAAAGTGAAATTTGACATTCACCCAGGTACAAAGCTAATTAAAGAATCACTCCATTGCTTTTTGTTGAGCTTTAAAATGAAAATCATGTTATGCTAGTTTTTTGCATGTACGTCTGACTGTACCTCTAGCATCTTTTTATAAAAAATTGCCTCCCACTTTAAAAATAAACACCTTACTCGTACCTTCCTGCTTTTATAATGTCACAGAAATGGAGAGCCATTTGTAGAGAATACTGTCATAGTCCCTAAAATTGTATAGGCAAAGTAGCAGACCATTGCCTTCAGCTTTCCTACAGGAGCCCTTCACCGATATTGGCTCATATTTTTCCTCCTTCAACTGTGGAGCCAATCTCTGTGTGCCCTCTTGGATGTGTAAGTTGCTCTTTGTTTGGCACATCATCTGAATGTCAATGGGCCCAATTACGGTGCTTTACAATTCATCGGTACTTTTCAGGGGCATCTGCACACAGATATGTTCATTATGCTCTCAGCTACACTGTGTTTGCCTCTAAACTTGCATTCCCTTTTCCTCTCACGCTTGAACTCTCAGGTTTGCAAATACTGTCACTTATCAGCTGAAGAGTGCTGGGTCAGAGACTGCTGCATGTGGGCTCTGACTCTGCCTACAGTGTGCAGCACTGTGCCATGGACACAGCCACACAAATGCACTTTCCTATCCTCTTGCCTTTTAAAGGCATGCTGGGGAGCTGGCAGCCACAGCTCAAAGTAAAGCAAATGTAGGCAAATAGGAGTGGGTTATGGGCCCAGTCCTGCCAAGTAATGAGCACATTCAGTAATTCCATGTCCCCAAGATCCAGTTCCCAAGTCCTTGCACAATTTAGCACTAGAGCTGAAGCACCTTGCTTAAATAAAACCCCCTTTTCAGGGTTTGTAAGCAAGGAAAGGACCAGATTTCGGAAACACAGAAGTGCTAACTGGAAAAGGGTTATGAGACGGCAGACAAAAGGGACAGAGCCAGGACTGAGATAAGAGATTAAAACAGCAGTACCAACAGGTGAAAGGCCACAGTATAAGCAGGTACAGAATACACCCCAGTGCAGTTCAGTGACAAAGGACACTACCAGAGAGAGACTGAAAGACTGGAAAGAGGCTGTTGGTGGCCAGAAGAGAAGATAAATCTGAAGCGGCATAAACCAGTTTGTTATCTGGCTGAAGCAGTCAGGCAGCACTCCCTGATAGACAAATTCAAGAAGCAATGACATTAAATAGATGTAAACAAGCTGTCTCAGCAGTAAAATTTTGTTACTAACCAATTAAATTTCATCTTCAACTCTTAGCTGGCGGCCCTGGCTCACAGCCCCTTTGCTCTTATTGTTTCACAGAGATAAAACATGTTGTATACCATTTCCATCAAAATCAAGAGATGGATGGAAAGCCCTTCCCTTCTCTAATGAGGCTGAAAGACTCCTTACCCTACGTATCAGAGAAGCCTGTCGCATTTGCATTAGCTGATGCTGAGAGTTTTAGGGTTGTTCAGTAAGTGTTCAGGGCCGAAGAAGGAATGGGAGACCCAGGAAAATGTGTGGGTTAAAGAGGATCAGACTGTGCGTTAGTGAGGCCTGCAATTTCCCAATCAACTGCTCCTTCCTAGGGTTTAGCATTCACACCTCACCAAACAGTGCTGTGTGGGGAGCCAGAGACCCTTTGGCAAGCAGCTGCCTCATCCTCCAAGTAGACTGTTTTTATTAATGCCAGGAAAAAGTCTACAGAGCAGAAATGTGCTGCTGCTACAGCCATCACCTGCCTCATTCTGCCAATGATTTTGTCCAGGGGAGAGTCTTTTTAACTGTAAATGACAATGCTGCTTATAATTCTTACGTTTCAGCTTATACCTCTTCAGTCCTTTCAATGTTCTCGGAGCTAATGATTTCAGCACAACTTTCATTTTACATCACCCTCACTATTTACTGAAACGGATCTGTCCTGGGGACAGTTTCTTCTTTTTATAGCAGTTTTTACTTCTGGATGGAGCTCTTCATTTTCAGGCATGGTCTGTTGCATAATGACTGACAGGAAAGTTGAGGGAGAGGAAAAAAATAAGTCATGATTTAGAGAAAGCAGAAACTTCTGAAATAGTGCAAGGCTCAAGCTGTTAGGCTTGGTGAGCCAAATGCTGATGGCCTTTATGAACAGCAAACATCTGTAAATAGGGGGTGATTCCTGGCTGGGACTGAGCCCAGTGTGACCTATGTCTCCCCAGATACCTGCTGCATCCTGAAAAATGTTCCCTTTGAAACACAGCCATGAGCACTGCGACACACCAGCAAGCTTCTCCTTCTTGGCAGCAAATGTGTTTGAAGCCAGACCTTACAGAGAGCATTCCCTGGCCATTGGGGCATGCAGTGCTCTCCCACGGCCCTGCCTCTGAAACGGCATTTACTGTGCAGCAGGCAGAGAAGGATGAGGAGGGGCGGACTCATCGTACTAACATTAATCACAATAATAAAGCTGCCCAGAGATGCTCGGGGCTGGCACTTGTCATGAAGGCAGGGAGGTCTGTGCTGTGGCCCTTAGACCCTTGCCGGAGTCTCCTGGTGGCCCTGGCCTCACAGCACTGAAGCAGATCTCAGGCTGGGAGAGCTGAGGGCTGTTGGGAGAGGAATGGGGGGTCCTGTGCCTCAGCCCACAGTTCCATGCCCAGGTGGTCGTGGTGCCCCAGAGGCACATGAAGCCCTATGCTGCTGCAAGGCTGGTGCGAGTGAGGAGGGGAAGTGGGCATCCACGGCTTTTCCATAGGGGGGGATGTGTGACTCCCCGAGTGAGGGGGACAGTTGCCCTCCCTGCTGTGTTGGTGGGTGCCTGAGGGGTGGCCGCAGGTATCCCTTCCTGCCTTTTGGACGTGGGTTGTTGCTGCGCACTTCCCCCGAAATGAATTCACCTTGGCCATTCATCATCACCACAGGCAATCTAATTACAGCCCTGTCTCAAAATGAGAGGCTCATTTATAATAGAGACTTTGTCATGAAGGTGTAATACCTCCAACTACATTTTTGAAACATTTTTTAAAGGAAAATTAATTAATTGTCTGGTGCGTTTTAAAATAACCAGCCTCCTGAGGTTGGCGCAGCGGCACCCCTTGTGGTGTTCCCTCCCCACCCTGCCCACCTGCTGTGTGACAGTGAAATGCTGAAATTATTTTGGCAGAGGAATAGTCTCAGAGGCTGTTGTTTATTTTCCACAGCAGAGGAATATCTCAGGATGCAGCCTGCACCTCTGCCCTGTGGGACTGTCTCTAATTGCACGCGGCACGCTGCAGAAACATTCAAAATGCACAGTTCAGAAAGCAGAATTAAACGTGGGGAGGGGGGCACCCACATCCAGCATGTGCCCGGATTGGTCTTTAAAAGAGGTGAATGTAAGAATACGCTTACCTGAGAGGCACTGAAATGGATTGTGGACTGAGGCAGCTAATCTCCTACTGACATGCACGCAGTGCAACCACCAGTGAATTGGTGTAAGAGCTGACAGGCTCCTGCCAGCATTTCTCATGTCTGTTTTGTTCTTTGTTTGAGCCATCTCTGTGGTGGGATGGTTCAGGTGGCTACTGCTCGGGAGGGGTTTCAGACCAACTGCAGAATGGCAGAAGGCAGAGAAAAAGGTGTGTGTCCCTGTCACTGTTGAGGAGGCATCGGATAATGCATGGCATGCACCTCACCAGCTGAAAAACCTTAATCTGTCTCCTTTTCTTTTGTTATCTCCAGGACTTACTAGATAGTCATATCTCTTCTAACCACACTTCTTCATGTGGAAAGACCAAGCATTAGATGAGGCTTTGATGCAAAGAAACAATCACAAAAATGATGAGTCAGATCCCAGGCTTCACGACAGAGGAATAAACTGCAGTTTTATCTGGAATGAGGGATACTCCAGAAGCCCAGGAAGGGATCAGCTGAGTTTGGAAGGGATCAACCGAGTTTGAAGTGAATGGTAGAAAGTAGGATGTGGAAGAAAGAGCAAGTTTTTGCACCAAAGAAGGAAAGCATATTGCAAGAAGATACTGATGGAGTGCTTTGCCATTTTTCCTGGACTGGAGAGAAGAAATGGACACCTGAAATTCAAGGCAGGTAAGAAGGGAAGGTTTTCAGAGGAAAAAAACTAAGGACAGGGTAGGGATTATAGGACCTCTTCTGAAATCTAGCTTATTAACTTTTATCTGTTGGTGCAGTGCTATAAAAGCAATGGAGCTCAAATAGTGACCATTAGGAACAGGACTTCCAGGAGACAGAAAATTTTGGATGTTTTTGCCAGTTGAAGCCTTCCTATGAATACAATGCCATACAAAGTATGTGCTGTATTAAGGTTATACACATCTTCTTACATAGTGACACTCTTTACTACCCCATGAGATCTCTGTTACCCTCATGTTCTCTCAGGTAATGCTTTTAAGGCTAATCTGGTGCTTGGTCTTGGACAGAGGCTCTTGTTCTCATTGACTGGAAGAATAAATCACAAGACACATAGAGTACAACCCCATGGTCAGTGAGAAGAACAGGTTTCGTGAGTGTTCTGCCATGTGCCGCTCTAAGTTCTGTCCAAAACCAAAGGCACACAGAGAGCCTCTGCGCAGAGCAACCTGGCCTCCAAGGTGTGTGGAAAGGTGCTGGCAGTCACAGGGTTTCTATTCCCAAGCTCCACACTAACCAGCACAAGTCAGCTGGGGCTGGAAGCAGTGTAACCACATTGGTGAGGTGCCAGGTCTGAGCTAACAAACCAGGTCAGCATCTATCCCGAGAGGTCTGTCTTGAGTACGCCTCACTCCCACACAATCAGTTCAAGTACAAGACAGGCAGATGTCTTTTCAGGTTGGGAGCCTACATCCCTATGAGGACAGGGAATAAGTGCACGACAGGAAATGAGCGGAGAACAAGAAGGACTGCAGTGGAGAGACTAGAGTAGCTGCCCAGCTAAGACATGGCTTCATCTCTGCAGGACTTTTTACTTATCTGTTTAACGGTTCTTGCTTCACAGAGTTTGTATTACACATTCTTGTCTGTATCTTTGCAGTACTAACCATGGAATGCTGCATGCTTTAACCCACAGTTTTGCTATTTTGATGTTGAGCTACATGTCTGGTCTAATTAGGTATTCATGCAGTGATAAACACCGTACAATTCTTGTACACATTATGCAGAACCTTGCATGTTTCCCTGTGTTTTCTTTTATTTCTTTTGTAGTTTCTAAAGAAGGACATGATTATTTTGAAAGAGAAAAAAGAGAGATGTTTATAAAAGGATCCTACATAAGCAGAAAAAATGCTAAGTGTAGTCCTCATGAAACTGGAGGCTAGCCCACAGCTCAAGACCTCTAGACCTTTTGCTAAGGTGTGGAGGAAAGTGTCATGGAGGTGTACTAGCTTTTGCCAGGCTTATGGGATAATTTTATGCAGGTCACTTCAGCAGGCATCTGTGCACTTGCTCCACTGCAGCTCCAGATCTTTTAAACCCACCAGGTGCTTTTTTACTGTCTGTATGGCAATGGGGGCAGCTGCACTCCGATAGCCCCCAAGAAAGGAGGGACCTCCTTCAGCAAGATGGGGAACATCATATATGTGGGGTCTTAGAAATTGGACAATATTTATTGACTCATTTTAATTATTCCTCTGGAGTGTAATCTGCTGCTTGTATATCCCTGAGCATAGCTAAGCAGTTAATGCTGGCCATTCATTCAGAGTCAACTCTGCAGACATTGTTAGCACTACAGCACTTGGTTTCTTAATTGTCTGGTGGAAATCTAAAGGCTGGCTGGTCTGACTTTACAAATCTGTCTGAATGCCCAATTTTGGCCACATTCATATGCATCTTTTCACTCCTGCCATGTGGGTTATGTCAGTATTTTAATGGCACAGCCTTTGGACTTGATTTCAACCTCATGTTTTCTGGTATCCATTGCCAGTGTCTTCAATGAAGTAATAAACCTGCAATAATATGTCATGGAATGAGCAAGAGGAAAGTCAATCCTACAAGTTTTTAGAGGGAAAAAACTAATCCTGAACTTGACAAAAGCTTGAATTTCAATCCAGAATCTTACTGTTGCCATGTTTTATTTGATCAGCTAGGGGGGGTTTGAGGGAACATGTGCACACAAAACAGCTGTGTTAATGGGTTTGTGTGATAAAAAAGATTCATTTGAAAAAAGTGTAATGTTACTGGCTGTTACTATACAACATGTAATACAGCCTAACGTTGTATGCTATGCAAAATGAAAGAACATGCCAGCAATAGTCTGAAAAAGTATATGCTGTACATCACATTGGTTGTCGTTGGTTTTTTCTGCACTAGACAAAGGATACTATGTCAAAGAGCAGTGCTCTATATAAAGATAACTGTACAGTCATTTGCATAAAAATGATAGATTTTACAAATCTATCTGCTGGTCCAATCCTGCTCTTGTTTACACTGTGTGTTCAAGTAACCAATTTCACACTACGTACATCAATGCAAAATTTAGTGCTGCATGTATTATACACCCAAAAAGAAAGGAAAAGGAAAATGAGAAGAGGGGCACAGAGCTCTTTCAATTAAGATTTTTAGATTGTGTTGTACATTCATTTCTTTCTAAAACCATCATGAGAAAGCAGAGAAACTACTGTTAAAGCAACCCAGATTTCCAGACCTATTTCAGCTTGCAAGCTTCCTCTGCCCTTTGAGTCCTTCTCACCTCATATGCCAAGCAAGCCAAAGATTAAACAGCACCTGTAGGTTGTGAGTATTGTCAGGTCCATTTTTTATTAGCTGTGTTTTCTACAGCTCCAGCTTCTGGGTTCATGTGCTTCCTTCAGCTTTCAGGGTAAAGGCTGAATAGGTAGCTTCAGGGATTGTAATGAGCTCAGATTGTTGTGGAGACTTCCTTGTCATCTCTCCAGTGTGGGAAGTTTGATGGTAATTCCCAGAAGCTGTGGAAGCTCTGCCTGTGCTATCATCCTCTCACATTGCCAGGCAGAGCGTCAGTGGGTTGCATCCACTAGCAGCTTAGATGCCATCATGGTATGATGGTGCTATTGGGGGTGCTTTGCTTGATGTCCCTTCCATCCATTTCTCCCTCAATGCATGTCTAATCCTGTGATCTTCACAGCCCTTCTCTTTATTTCATTGCTATTCCTCATAATCAGTTCTTTTTCTCCTTTTCTTTCTCTTTTCTTCTGCCCTTTCCTTCCTCAGGGATCTTCACGGTTTTGTAAGGGCCAGCCTGCTCCTAAAAGGAGACTTGCAAAAAGTAGTGGCTGCCTTGAAAGGGCAGAAGCCATGTCAGTGCCAGCAATCACTGGAGCTGTACAGCTGTAGCACCTACTTCGTGCTTCTACTGCCTTGTGCTTCATAGCACACCCAGGCATTTGGATGGAGAAGACAGGAAAATGTTCCTTCTTCTCTGAAGATGGAATTTTCCTTCCAGGTTATGCAAAACTGTCCCATGGCACTTTGAATTGTGAACTGACAGGTGCCAGGGGAGTAAAAGGCCTCTGTAGGCCAGCAAAGACTGAATGATCCAAACCAGGGGAACTTTGCAATGTTTGGTGGAAGAAGCAAAAATGTGTCTTTGAATCACCCCAAGAAATGAGGTTCCACCTGCTTTTTAACATGGTTCACCTTTGGAATGCATTAATTTCTCCATGGATTTCCAGGAAATCAGACTGTGCTTTACAATTTCAGAGTTAGACAGCCCTTAGTTCTGGAGCCTCCAAGAGGCCACATAATTTGTATGAATCCTTTCACCGATCGCAGACAGGACATGTCAGGTGTTTGGAAGTACAGAATGATGCTAAACAACAGTTGAGGAGAGGCAGTGAAAAATGGCATGTTCTGTGGGAGCTGTAAGATAGAATCAAGGAGACTGAAAGAATTTAGTGGGTAGTTGGCTGGGGGCACGTGCACACTTTGTGAAAAAATGCTGTGGTATCTTCCATCAGCAGAAGCAGCTACAGCCCCGGTAACACATCTCCTACGGACAATGAGGAGAACAGCTCCAGGATGTTGAAGGGAGGACACTATCCACCAAAATACTTCTCACAGTTCCTGACCATTTGGCATTGGTCTCCCATCTAGCCTTGACAAAGCCCAAAACTCCTCAGGTGGTCCCTGGAGGGGAAGGTGGGCTTACGCTGAGCCGCACCAGGCCTGCTTGTGGCCTGACATATTGTGCATCTTGTGCTGTTTATTTCCAGATGATCTGCTTTGATTTTTTGTCTTTATTGCTGTGGATAGTCAAGTACTGTAAAACATATCAGAGTCCTTATAGCTCCTTTCTGGAGGAAGAGAACAGCACATCTCTTTTAACAACAGAAGAGAGAATATGGAGGCATTCGGGGGAACTGAGTGAGGGACCAGTGTTTCATTGAGACACCTGACATGAACCCAAGAATAAAAAATAACCACCTGCTTTAGTTTTAACTGCTGCAGTCAAATTTTTAGATTAGAAAATATGAGATCTATCATAATCCCTGGTAGGCTGATGACTTCAGTTGTATGGGGTTCTTCTCTGACTTGAAACAGATGAGCAGGGAAGAGTTAGTGTTACAGAGGCAGACTAGGAATTCAAGACAAGGAGCAGATCCCAGGGAAGTGCCCAGGTGCAGAAGAAGAAGGCAAAGATTTGCCTTATATGACATTGTTGTGGGAAGCTTTTAGGAGAGCAGAATGAAAAAAAAGAATCAGTGGAGTGGTCTGCTGTTGGTGAAAGTGTTTTTGTCAAAAAGCAATTATTTTTTGGAAGTATATCAAAATTTAAAATGGGAAAATGAGAGACAATTATCTTTTGACCTTCTCATTTCACTGTGATAATGTCAAATTGTTTCATTTATGCAAGTGAAAAAGTTTCATTCTGATTTCCTCATTTAGATCTGGATTTTTCCATTGCAACATTTGTTAGGGTATATACATATCTCTTCTATATATTCCATGTTTATATTGACTCAGTATTGCAGAAGTACAGAATTTCTGGTTCTGCAGAAACAATTCTATATAATTTTTTTAAGTTAATTTGTTTTAAAAATGGTGATGTTCCACAAACACACTACCCCCCCCCCGCAAAACAGACACACAGATTTTTCTGTTGCCTCTGCTTCTAAGGAGAAAAATTAATTTTTCCCTCAATTTTGAGTGCACTGCAAAACCTTCTGAGGCCAAGGTGTTTGTATTTTGGATCAGTCTGTGTTCTGAGCTCAGGTTTTGATTCTGAGAACTTGCAGTGATCAAGTCGTAGTAACAAATTTGTGAATAATACCTGTCTTCTTAATGCATTTTAAAGCAATTCAAATTATTTTCAGCCACTTTCCATACTGTCTTTGAGAGTCCCTCCTCTCTCACCCTGAAGGTGCCACTCTCAATGCATCAGCAATTCCACCATGCAGTCAAGTCACAATTCCCATGGAAATATACTTCATAGAAAGAGCAGAAAGTCTCCAATTACCTTTCTTATTGTTTCATCACTTTCTCCTTCTTCCAAGGGAGGCCAGTGTGCTGAGCATGTGCCTGCTTTCTGAGCTTGCAATGCTTTTCTTTGGATTCTCTGCACCATTGCCTCATGTTTTGGGTTGGCATTTAAAATATAATTGTTAACAGTGACATTGGGAGAAATTACACAGTGATCAGGTATCAATGTGTTAGAGGAAATAACTAGTTGGAGTAGCAGTTCCTGTGTCTTGCTTGAAAATCCTTCAGCATCAGTCTGCAATCAAGGAAAGAACAAAAGAGTTTCCAGAGACTGAGATGCTTTTCCCAAGAGGGTATGTGTGTGTAGAGGGGATGAGTGCTAATTGTCCCCTCTCTGCTCCTTCTGTCCAAGCCGACCTGGCAAAGAAGTCAAGTGGGATTTAATGCACATGTAAACCAGAAAACCAAGAGGAGCAGTGCCTTTCCCTGCTACCACATTATGTTTTTACTCCCCCACTGGGGCCTTGGGAGGTTGCTGCTGCATTGATGGAGGATGCCTGAAACATGCATACAGAGCAGCAAAAGTCAGTTTTAAAAAATTTCCCAGGTGAGTGTCAGTGTGCCACTAATCAAATTGGGGGTTGATTGCAAAACTAAAAATGAAGCAAACGCTTTGCATAATTTGGTAGACTGCTGTTGCCTGTGTGCGTGTGTGTTTATAGACTCTTCTTTAAGCATTGTGAATTGAATTAATCATGGAAAGAGAAGCACTCCGTGTTCATATTCTTGGTGCAGTTCCAGAGAGATTTTGTATGTTCTGCTCTGCATTTAAGGCTGGGTTAGGAAATATGGGAGAGTTTGGGCCTCGTTCTCCAACTGTCGTGTTTGTGGCCCAGATTTAAAGGCAGTTCAATATATTTTGCATGACTTGAGAAATTTTAGCCTGCATTCCATATTTACTGTGCAGAAATGGAAAGAGCTGTTTTATCTCAGCTTCTAGGAATGCTTAAGTTAAATGTCTCTGCCTACTTGGGTAACCAATTTATTTACTGAAATTAAGCACAGGAAATCCCAGATCCAGCTGCAACATCCCAAAAATGCAGCCTTAATGAACATGAGAAGTCCTCAAAAATTTCCAGTTGTCATCAGTGTACCTGAAGCCAGGCTTACTCACATCAACCCACATGCCCTTTCTCTCACTAAGACCTCACAAATTTCCCCGCCCTACTTAAGCCTACAGAACTTTTGTGTCATTTACATTGGTTTGAGATGGGTGAGAAGATTAAGCTGAGAGACTGGCATAGTAAGAGAGTCAACCAGCCCTCTGATGCTCTTCATCTGGCTGCAGGTAGACTGAGCTAACTCTCTTCCTCCCTATGAAGACTTCATGATATAAACATCTTCTGGGCAGTGCAAGAGGGACTACTCTTTTCAAGCCAGCCCCATTTTGTTCTGTGAGAGAAAAAAAAAAATGACCACAGCTTATTTGAGTGGCTCTAGATTCATTGCTTTGACATGTTTTCTCAGTAAAGCCAAACTCAACCAATGCCAGTTACCCCGAGTGGGCTGGACCCATCGCTTTTAGTTCTTTTCTTTCTTTGAGGAAGGATGGAGCTTCTAAAAGGTTCCTCAAGGCCTCCTCATTTTCCCCTCCCATACTAATCCTGTGCTTCAGGATATCACTGCCAGTCCTTGAGTGCTGTCAGGCTGCTGTGCAGAGATCACTGGCTTGCCAGGTCCTTTTCCCCGGATTTATGTTGTCTCACAAAGCAGCACGTAGGGATGCTTTGGCAATACAAAAACAAGGTTTTCATAGCTGTCGTGGTGAAAGGAAAAGGCACTGGAAAACATTAGTTCAAATCTCAGTGCAGTGTTCCCCAAATGAGTGTTAACTTAACCTTCAAGTATCGACACTACCTGATAGGAAGGGGTAAATAGGAAAAAATGGGATAAGTGGTATGAACCTATTAATCAGTAACCCCCCTAAATGATTAGTGCAAATCCTATGTGAGGCAGTCAGTGTACTGAAGGCTCCTCTGATTTGTAGCCCCTTGTAAAACAACACACCTAGGTGCCTTTCATCTAGCTGTCATTCCCTCCTTGACCAACAGCTCTGTTGTTCCCTAAACCAGTCCTCTGCTCCAGACAGTACTTTGTACTGCTTCTTTTTTACCTCCCTCAGCCTTTCATAAAGGTGTAAATAGCCCTTCCCACTACACGTGAATCTGCAGGGCTCTGCTATTCTCCTGCAGGGCTAAAAAATTTCTGCAGCAAAGCAGCTGCTCCATAGAATTTATCTGACTAAAAGATTAGACTTCCTGAAATGCATTGGAGGGCTGGATCCTCCCAGCTGGTATAAATCCTCATTTGCAACATAGATCACAGCTATAGCCAACATGTAAATCACAATGCTCCCTCCTGACTTGAAAAATCTATGAATCTATGAAAATTGGCATAATTGCATTGATTTCAGGAGGGCTACTGTGATTTACACCGGCTGGGGACGCGGCCCCACGTACGCCCATCCTGTTAGAACAAATTAGAATTCTCTCTGTGGCACAGCAGTTCAGCATCCAGGCAGGCTGGGTCAGCAGCAGCACGCTGAGCTCGCCATCGGCTCCTCCAGAGAGGAGTGGGGCTCCCAGCTCTCCCTGAACCCTGAGTGTGTGTCTCTGCCTCCCTGTTAAGGCAGTGTTGGAAAAACACTATTGCCCAGCAAAGTGGTGCAGAGTAGAAACATAGGAGCGGTGGTACTTTAAACAAGAAAAAACCTGTGAGGGTTTTCACAAGCTAACTTGGCCTGTCAGATGCAGTTCAGGGAACGCTTTTGCAGAATACTTCCAGCACTTTTGCCCACAGACCTCTCTGAAGCCCTCAGTGCCAGTTCCTTGGCATAGCAAAGCATGCATGAACAGTAGCATCAAATCAGATTAACAGCCATTGAGTCCTTCCCTCATGCAGTGAAGGGATCTTGCTTTCTGGCTGCTGCAAAATTAGAAGAGGGTGAACAAATAACAAAGAAGAAATACAGAGAAGAATCTCAAATAGGGCATTTTGTTCTGCATGCAACCCATAAGAAATCTCACAATTGTTTACTATTAATTGGGTTTACATGGGACTGTTTTCCAGTAGAATGGCAATTCACTTTAAAGTCTCTGGAATAAGAATCAAAGCCATAAGTGTTACAGAGCATTTACTAAAGCCTTAGTTGATAGTGAAAGTTCTATTTAAGCCTACAGTTGTACTTGTCTTACAACAGTTTGTTTTCTGTTGCTTACAATTTCCTGAAAAAATTATTTCTCTGGATTTAATTTTCAATGCCTGGCCTTTGATTGACAGCAAGTTTGTTGTTTTAGAGAGAAAACTGTTGATCAAGTTTCTAAGAAAAAGCATAAAATAAACTTTTTATTATCAAATTACATTTAGATTTTTTTGCATACAACTTAATACCAGTAAAACCTGCAATTTAAAAATATGCAGTTTGCTTAATTCTCATCCAGGATTGAAGTCAAGGTCAATTGATTTTAGACATGTTCAGTGAACAGTTTCTGCTGTGCTTAGAGTCGTGAGAGTGCAAGTCACAACAAATAAATATTGACAGATCTGTGAAAGCACAGAATGTGGCCAAATTCTTCTTTTCACTACACAGTTGTATCTCTCTGGGGAGACGAATGTTGCTTTTGCCTATTTTCATAATCCAGGCTTTGGAGGACTTTCAGGTTTGGATTTTATTTTAAATTGTCTGGCTATGGCGCTATGATGGATGTTTAATTTCCCTGAAGATCTGGGTAAATTAGAGATCTAATTTTGGTGGCCAACCTGAAACTTGTAGCTTCTAGTGAGTAAACAGTGGAGTCACAGTGTTTCACCCAGCTCTCTTGCAACAGCCATTTCCAGCCTGAATCATGTGATTGTATCAGGGATAGGATTCTGCCACCAGTTTCAGTCATTAGCAAGTAAAAGAGATGGATGCAGTGCACACAGGGTGTGCACCCTCCCCCTCAGTCCTTATCCCAAATGCCGCTCTTTGGTGGGGAGAGCATGTTTGGTCATCCTCTGGGCTGCACCTTGTCCGTCAGGGAGTTTCTCCCTGTCCTGGGCTGTCTCACATCAACAAAAGACAGGCCTGTGCTCTAAAACGTCCTGTAAAAACTGACCTGTTTACATACCTCGCAGCCTCATCCTCTATTGTTTTGAAAGGAAAGTCAGCCTGGACACATTTAGTGTGAAAGTGGCCTCTGATTGCAGGTTTTATTGGCACTTGCCACAGCTGGCTCCAACACAAGTTTCTGTGTGCTAGGTGTGGCCCGAAAACCTCCATCCCACTCATGCCAGACCTGTCCTGGCTTGCTTGCATGAGGAAAAGAGTTCATATGTGGTGCTCAAAAACCCTTTGCGGGAAGGATCTCCTGGCATAGATACAAAGAGGAAGAGGATGACTTCTCAGACAAAAAGCACACTCTTCTGTCCTCCCTTGAACCTAGTGCCACTATGCTTCCTCCCCACCTTATTGCCAGGGAAACCCTTTCCCACTGTCAAATGCTGCTCTAATGCTGAAACTCTGTGCAACATCCCAGCCTCATCAGAAAACCTGGGTTTGGTAATTTTTTTCTGGCTGGCTTGCTTGGGAGGGTGGTGACTCAAATCATCTCGGCATGTATGAGTGAAAGGAGTGGCTGACACCTGCCGCTGGCTGGACTGGCCGTGCTGCTTGACTTCTACCCTCCCAGGGTGCTGGGGGCCTATATAACATGTAAACAGGGCAGGGCAGGGCCTCACAAGCCGCCCTGCCAGCTGGCAGGGGGGTGGGCTGGTGCCTGACACCGAAGCAAGTTGTTTTATTCCTGCTTAGTGGATGTTTTTACTGCAGTGTGAAACGAAGCAAAATATAGAAGCTGGCTGAGACTGTGTTGTGAGGAAATCCTCTGATCTTGCTAGCTCTGCTCAGTGTTTAGCCTTTTATCAGGACATGAGCTCATTGCTGTTTCAGGCTAAAGACAGAGCTTTGTATGGATTCTTTGCTTTCACTCTTGAAATTCTCTGTTTGACTTGCAGTTTGTGTCAGAAGGGGCCTGATCACAAAAAAAAATGTTAATGCTTTTACCAGGAAAGTTAGCAGGCACTTAGGTGTCACTCTTCCAAGGGGTACAGGTGTGTAAGTAGAGAAAAGTCACGCAACTCTCTTTGAATCAGGTTCTCAGAGCATCCATCTAGATACTAATTATCTTCTGCTGAAGATCCCCAATTTCTTTTATGTCACTGAGAGCTCTAGTTGCCTGGCAATACCCAGTAACATCCAAGTGCCTCAGAGGACTGGATGTAAACTGCAACACTGGTGCATTGTAAATGGAGGCAGGCGTATTTCAAGGTTTTTACAGAGGAAAAGCTGCATAGAAAAGTTTGAACAGACAGCTGAAATGAGTTCTTTTTATTCACATGATATTTTATTCCTTGTGATAACCAACTTCTCCTTTTATTAAGTAAACTCCAACAAAACCTTCCCCAGCTTTTGTCTGATGGGTTTTTTTCCATTGCCAACCTGTGTCATACTCATGGTTCTTTTCCTGGCATAATTTAGACAGGGGGATGTCTGACTAGGAAATCCAGAGCCTTGTCAGAAAATGCAGGGCAGGACTGAAGGACACGGCCCAAGGTTCAGCCTGCCTTGGTGCTGGCTGGGCCATCTTGAGGGGTTGTCACAAGGTTCCTGATGTGTAAGTGCAGGCTCCAACACTGTGACAGTGAGCGTGGGTTGTGGGAGCTGATGGGCAGCTCACCAGCAGGATGGCCAGCTCTTCAAGTTGTGGCCACATCTCTTTCCTCTAGGCAGACTTGTTAATAGCTCATTTAAAAGAATCCAGAAGACTTGATGATATGTTTAGCATCAGCTTCCAGAGCTGGCACACTGTGGTAACTCCAGCATAATGTCTGGTCTGCTGCAGAAGAGGGATTTGCCCAGGCTGGTGCCTTTTCCCTCGATACTGCCCCCACCTAAGAAGCACAATTGCCCTCACCTGGCTTCCCAAGTCCTGTCTCCAGGCTGTACTGTGCAGCCAGATCAGGTAATCAGGAGACCTCTGTTGTGTTAGGGAAAGTTCAAACTCCACCAGTCACAGGACTATTCAGAGCATTTAAGCTACAGTTTATGGCTTAAATCCAGGCTCAGCAGTGGGCGGTCGCACACATTAGCACCTGCCTCAGTGTGGTAGCAGAAGCAAGAGAAAACTTCAGAAAAAACTGGCAGAGTGTTGGCTTTGTTTTGTTTTCTGTTCTGTCTGGTATTTCATCTAACTGTCAGGAGAGTTAGGGTTTTGTTTTCATAAGACACTTTGTCTTCACAGGGCCTCTGAACACAGGACAGTAGGTGAAGGCTGTGTCTGCAATGGGGCTGGGAGATGCTTGTTTTAGGCAGTTCAGTTTCTTTTAGCAGAGACAGAAATGAGTTTTAATGCAGCACTGCTGTGGAAGTTACCCCTGCTTAACTCTAAGGTGAAGCCTGTTTGTTTATATTGTAAACTAATTCAGTAATGACTAGTTCAAATTGTGCTTTTGAGTTCAAAGGTATGCAAAATAGTTGTGCTGTGGACAGTTGGCCCACTATTTAAGTGTTTTTCTTTATAAGTTTCCTGATAGTCTGGAGTAACAGCTTCCCAGAACACGTCTGATAAAATGATCTCAAGCTGTTTCCTAGGGAAACTGGGCTTCTTAACTGGATTTTTCCTATTGCTTTTAACAGACTCAAAGTGGTGTATGTAGTAGGATGACAAGTTGCCATATCCCAGCCCTTTTAAGGGGAAAAAGGACCTTAATGCTGCCTATAGCTGTCCAACAAAAGGCTCATCGTAGTGTGCATATTCCACAACTGGATGAAGAACATCTTGGCACCTGTTCACTCATCACAAAGATGATCCTGGGGGAGGATGGACTGGTTCCTTCTGAATCAAGAAAAGCATAACATAAAGGAGGATGTGCTTTTTTTCCATCTTCTCTTTGAACATCACAGTCAGTTTGTTTCCCTGCATTTCCCTTCTTTTACTTAATATCAGAGAGTGGTCCTCAGGAAGACGTCATGCTCTGTGCCTCTGGGTGGTGTTTGGCACAAATTGAAGAAAACTGAACTTCCATGGCAATATAATTAAATGTCCTCTCGTTGCACAGCTCTGTGGATACCAGGCTTCAGCCATTGCTTTCAGTGTGACCACTGAGTCATTCTTGCCATTTCCTCTGGCAGTAAACTAAAACATGAAGGCTGTAGGTCAACAAGCACATAGTTTAAATATTAAGAGCAATGTAGGACAGTCACGCCAGGGGCTTGGGGACCCTAGACTGAGACTTCAGTGCCATAGATAAAAGATCATAAAGTTATTGTACTTTCTAGTTTTAATTAATTACTTCATTTTTTTATTTTCTACTTTTTCATTTATATTCTTTTTTTTTAGGTACATGTGATGTAATGTGATGTATAATGCAGTTCACTGCAATATATATGTCTCATTATGGAAGAATTACAAGCAAAAAAGGCTCCTAGAAGTAATAAAGGGATAAAAGTTAAACTTGTATTTCAGGGGACTCTTGAAGGCCTATCTCCATGGGAAAGCTGCATGTTAATTTGCAGTGTTTCATTTAGGTTATGTTTAGTCCTACATTTGTATTTCAATTCTATGGCAAGTGTAAAGTATCTCTCCACAATAAAAGTGTGTTAAACTGCCTTGAAGTTAGTGAAGGTGTATAAGATCAGCCACAAACGAGGTAAGATCCTGTATGTCCTGCTCCATCTTCTTTTTCAGTAACTTGTGTATACTTTTCAGTTAATACTTTTGCTTGTAATCAGACTGTTGGATGAATTAGGATAGTTACAGTGCTAGAAACCAGGTGATGCAGTGTAGAAAGCAGCATTGTGCTGCTTTATGTTGTGTGCCTGCTGCCTGTCGTAGACCTTCTCGCCACTTATCCTTCCCCCTTCCTGACAAGTTAGCTGTCCTGTCTATTCAGAGCAAACACAGATGGCAAAATTTTCTAGTACATAGGCCTACTGAAGTCTCCCTGTCAGATGTACACCTGGCTATGGTGTCTGAGCCAGCTTCTTGGTCCTTCTCGCTTTTAACGCTGCTTGGTCTGAAGTGGCGAGCCCACTCTTCATTTATTTTGCTTCTGCTTGCACACTTTCTAGAAATGAGAACACAGAGCTCTGCTTTTCCCAGGGATCGTTCTCGCCTCTTTTTTTGTGTGCCAGAATTTTGCAGTGGTATAAGCTTGTGCCTCTTCAGAATCTCCCGTCGAGATTCTTATCAGGAATATTAGAAGCCAAGTTATCCTTTACTTTAGGAGCATAAAAAAATACACTACGGTGCCACCCTTTCATATTCTCGAATGTTTTTTGGGTTAAAGTCAGTTTACAGAAGCTGAACATATGGTCTTATACCCAAAAAAATTATTGTGGTGAAATGATTTTCCAAAATACCCCTTTTTAACAGTCCATTTTTTCCAGAATAACTCTAAGAGCTTTCATTTTTACACACTGCCATGACTGAAACATAAGAACTTTTCATGGATGTAAATTTTCACAAGGAAGTATTCAATGTATTTCTACTGAACCTGGTTCTATACTGCCCCATGCATATACAATTATTTTTACTTTTACTGTGCTGGGTGGGAGACACCCTTGGCTTAGAACTGTAGAGAGTTAAAGTCACTTAGTGTTGGTCTGAATGACTATGTAAATTGAAAGAGGCAGAGGATCTGGTTCTGTGCCTATAAATTTTATCAAACCAGCTGCTTGTCAAATTTCATTTTTGCTTTATTTAATCATTAGCTATTACTGGAAGAAAATTGTATATTCTTCGGTTAGTTCTTCTGGTATAAATCTGGAATAAGAGTCTAATTCCTACCTTCTTCTCTCTGGTATCAGTGGAAATCAATTCCAGTGAAATTTACTTTAGATTTAAACTACAATATTTCTAGTATAACCTGGTCTTTGTGCTTCTTAAAACAGATGCATGGAAATGCCTATAGTTGTAAAAAATTATCCAAGTCAACATATTTCATATCATAGCATTTACTTCCGTATGATGCGCTGTATTCTGATACTTTTGAGCATCACATATTCAATTGGCTGGACACTGAGCTGACTTTGGCTAGAAAATAGTTGCTGGCATGTATTGAATCAGGCATCAGGTTTACAGGGACAGGTAAAACTGCCAGCTGTTGCAATAGTACCTGAAGCAAAGGTGTGGCTAAGTTAGCAAGCATTTACCCTTCAAATAGTGATCAGCTTCCACCATAAAGCCTTGGAAAAGCTCTTCATGTGTTCTATAATCCCTTCCCTTGCACACTTTTCCTGCAACTTTATCCTGGGAACAGAGTGGGTAGATGTACCCTGGTCAATTTATGTTCCATAGGGCTGAGACCATTGCAAAACAGTGGAAGAGGTGCTTGAGATCAAACACAAGAGCCTAAGTCAGCAGCTGCAAGCACCAAGAGCAGGAGTGGCTGTGGGAAACTCAGGAGCCAGGTGGTTGTGTATAAACTGAGCTGAAGTCATGGTTCTTCACAAGAAAGTACTTTGTGTAACAGGAGAGAGGCGTAGGTGATCAGCAGCCTTAGAACAGACCCAAACTATGCACACAGGGGGTAATGCCAGCACCAGCTAAGGAATGTAATGCTACCATACCCAACAGGGATTTCATCCAAACTGGTGCCATTTCACTGCTTCTTAGCAGTTTCCCTGTACAGAGTGTTCAGAGAAGGACATGTAGCTAAAGGGTGTTAGCTCTCCAATTACCCTTGCCTGGTATAATGGCTCCCAGAGGCCTATTCTTTGCTGCTATAAATTACAATAGCCCTTAAAGTTGACTAATTTGTCCGTGCCCTTTACTAGGGATGAGGCTGATAAGCAGGAGATGTAGAGCAGCCTTCTCCCCTCATAGCCACAGGGCTCTCTTATCCACCTCAGCCCAGCCAGCAGTGGGGATCACTTGTAATCCTGAATTCCTGCTGATGGTAAGAAAAAGTCACCTGGGCAGGATGTCACATGGGCCAAACTAAATCCCTGCAGAAACATGCCACCATTCTCTTCTGTGGAAAGCCTGCACAGCAAGGCACTGCCCTCAGCACGCTGTTACATCCCTTTCCCTCCCTCTCCCTTTTCCACAGATGCTCCCTCATCCCTTTCCCTCCCTCTCCCTTTTCCACAGATGCTCCCTCAGAGGTGTGTTCACTCAGGGTGAAGGCTGGAGGTCTGCCCTGAGCCTGGCAGTGGAGCATCCTTGGCCTGCCAACAGCTGGGCCCGTGTGAGCAGTGATGAGGCAAGTGTTTGTTTGTGTAGGGTCAAACTCCTGATGGCTCGTGCAGCTGCACCGAGACACAACTGATCACGTGGTGCTCAAAGCCAGCCAGCACCTGCCCTGAGGAGGCAAAGCAAGATTTTCCACTCCTCTGGCTACAGCGGCAGCACCAGGGTTGTGTAGCCCAACAGGCACTTTCATAAGCAGCAAGCATGGGGTTGCCCCTTATCTTGGCCCAGAAAAAAAAGATACCTTTTTTGGGGGGGTTACCTATGGACCTTCGGCTTCCCGAAAGTTGCATTTTCAGCATGGAGAAAAGCTGTTAGGTGCCTGAGAAGCCAATGATAGGAGCTGATCTGCATGTAAAATTTAAAGAAAAGGGAAAAGACACTTATGTGAGGAAACCTTCATTTGAAAGGAACTTTGTTCTGCTTTAATCTGTGTTGTTTGATTGATCCTTTCTGGTGAAAACCTGGAGCACTGCTGCTGTACCTCTGAGGCCAAGCAGCAGAGGTCATTTCCCTCCTGGAAATGGTAATTTGATAAAGCTCTAGGGGTAAATGTGCAAGGCATGGGTAATACCTCAGTTCCTTTAGAGTGGCAGTTTGGGTTTAAAAGTGGTTCCAGAGGGGTGTCTGTAGCCCCACTAGTGCCTGATAAAAGTTCACACACGTCTATTTTGACAGTGCAAAGCTGGGAACGCGGGTGTCTATATCAGGCCCCTCACTCTCCAGCCTGTGTTAAGCTGTGCTTAAGTGTACCTGAAGACTCTTGGGGTTCTTTGTCCAGTTCTTTGCACCCTCGCAACACCTTGGGGAAGGGACCTCTCTGAAGAGTAGCCTTGGGAGCGTGGTGAGGGGGGACCCTGTGCTAGTTTTCAGCCACACCAGTTCGCTGATCCACTCCCTATACAGAGGAGCAAACACTTATCCCAGCACAGCAGATGAGCGCTGTGAGGAAGCAACCAGTGGTGAATGGGGAAGAGACTAAGTCTACTAAGCCAGTACTGCCACCAAATAAACATGCCTTGAATTGCAGCTGCTGGAAGCTCATCTGTCAGTGGTGCCTTTTCACAGGGTGACAGGGCACAGGAGCTGAGCCTAGAAACTAAGCTTTGAGAAGCAAATTTATTTCAGTTATATCTAAAAGAAGCCAGATATTCCTTTGTTTAAGTTTATCCAGCCAAATCACTGTCAGTTGCCCCGATTCCCTTTGAATTATCTCTTCTGAGTTCACTGCAGTGCCTTGAGTTTACTCTGGAGAAGAGTTGAGCTATGGCAGCTCATTTCCCTGTGTTTTTCTGAAGAAAATGAATTCGTGACATGGGAATACCTCCTGGCTTAGTCAGAAGGTGAGTGAAGGCATTTGACGGAGCCCAAATGCTTGCAGGGTGACTGTCCATCACAGACTGAAAAAGCCAGTGTGATCCTGGGATGGAAGAGCACATGAAGGGCGAGGAGACTGACTTCCCTTTCACTCATGCAGGTGTTTATCAAGAGATTTCTGTAGTGTTATTATTACCCTAATATAAACCAAGCAAACAGTAAGAATAATCAGGCCAAAGTTCAAATGAGCCTGGTTTTTAGTGCATTCACCTTATCTGACTGCTCCTACCCCTTGCACAGTATATAATAACTGTTGTTAAGTTATTTTTTAAGGTCATTGCTGAGGAATATTAGTCCTAACAGTACTGCACCCTGGTCAGACCCCAGCTTCCTTCTCTCCCCTCCCACCACTCACGCACACCTTTTAGGCCTGTAGGTATTGCAGACAGTCAGCTATTGGGGGAACTGACTGACCAACATGAGGTTCAATTGTTTTGCTCTAAACTGTATTCCTGAAAACAAACCTTTTTTTTTTTTTTTATTTTCTCTCAGCCTGTTTCCTTCAGTTTCTACATCAAAACAAAACAACAGCCCTAACCCTCTCCAGAACAGGAGACTATTCAGCTGCATGCAGACCTTGCTCACAATCTCAAGAAGGTTTACTCAGGTTTCACAGTGGTAAAACAGTTTGCTCCCATCTCTGAATGTGTGGAATTGCACAAGGGAATGTGATGAATGAGAATGTTTTTCTTTCTCAGCATATCTTCTAAATCCCATTGGACAATATGTGTGACTGGCAAAACTCTCCCAGAATTCTGACTGTTGTAGCCCATCTCAAATCTTAAAGGATTAAAGAGCATGCCTTCTCCACCAAAAGTTTCCAAAAATCCTGTGAAGAACACCTTTGCTTTTCTCACTCTCACTGGCTGGGAATCAGTGATGAAGCTGGAACCCCTAAACTCTAAGCAGGTTGGACCAGTTCTCATTACCACTCCTCCCTGGCCTGGGGTTGCTACCACCTTCCCCAGGCATGGCTGGCTCCATCCAACCCTGCCTTAGGCATCTCCAGTCTGGGGTTCGTGGTGCTCCTGATTCCTGGAGAGTGTTGCAGGCACTGAAGCTGATCTGCAGAAGGAATTGGCAAAGGTGGAACAGACCTCATGCACCTGGGCTGGGTGCTGTGCAGGGTACCACACTAGGAGATTCTTCTTTATTTTCATTCTTGAAATTTGAAGGGAAAAAGGGAGATTAGTGATCCCCCAAATCCTGCATCATCTGAGAATCCCAGATAGATTCTCAGATGGTGCAAATCACCAGGCTGTTTTTTGACTGAATTCCAGCCAAGAACCTGGCCCCACTTTCTTTACATGGAAGCAGCACTCAAAAGCACTGTAGGAAATAAATGTCCTCTCTTTAGATGTAATAGATGTTTACCCCATTGTTTAATTCTTTTGCTCAGTGTCCTGCCAAGGAGTTCAGTGCTGGATAATACAAATGAAAACCATCCCCACCCTGAAGGCTGACAACTCAAGAGATAGACATACTGCAGACTCGTTTTGCCAGGGAATAAATAGGTGAGCGTGGTTTCACGTTTATCACTTTTACCAGTGATGAAGAGCAGGACAGATTCAGAAATGAGTAAACCTGAGAGAGGTTTTTTCCCAGTTGATCTTGAGGGGGAAAAAAAAAAAAGCCACACAAAGAATTTAGGAGAGTTCAAATGTGGAAGCAGCTAGAGAATAGTGTTTGGCCATGGAGAGGGAGACAAAGTCTTCAGGGGCTGCCTCCCCACAGTAGAAAATTACCTTGAAATTCCTTCTTAAATAAATCGGAAGTTCTTTTCCAAATAATCCCATTTAATGCATATGTACTGCAAACTGACTAATTCATTACCCTTGTAACAAAACTCTCATAGTTAAACCACATTTTTCAATTTAACCAGAGTATCTGACAGCAAAGAGTTACTGAACAACTTAAGTACACTTCTTCAAAGGTCAAGGGCAACTGACCAAAACTTACCTTCTTTTTCTGGCTACATGAAAGCTGTATTTCTAGCCATGCCTTAACTATACAGAAAATCTTAGCTGCAAGGATAAGGAAAGTAGCAGCACCCTTATTTTGGCTGCATAGATATATGCACCTGCACAGGCAAACAAGGTACCTGTACCACAGCAGAATTCACACACTCAGGTTTAATTCAGGCTTCTGATTCTCTTAGTTATCTATTATTGTTCGGCAAAGTTTTCAGGCTGATGTCCAAATTTGCAAAACTGCTTATATAAACTTTACCTGCTTCCTGCACAGAGCAGCAGGGACTTACACCTGCCTTTCATGAGGTCCTGGAGGTGATGTGCATCGTTAACTTCGTGCTTTTGCCAACTTGTCTTCATGGCTATTTACACAATATTTGCAACATGTATTTCCTCAGCAAAATAATTGCATTTGGTTGTCTGTTCAGAGGTTTTCACATGTTACAAATGGGGAAGGTAAATGAAGAAGGTAAAAAATAAAAGGAAAGCTCCACATTAAGGGTTAAACACATCCACAGGTGCAATCAACAATGTGATTACCACGGGATTGAAGACCAAGTGTTTTGGAATTTCTAAAAGCCTTCAGGACTGCACTTATAACACAGTAATACTTTAATGCACCTTTTTCATTTCAGAACTTGAAGTGTGAAATTCTCACATACAGGTTTCCCAGGCTTGTATTCTTTATATGCCCTTACATTGCACTGGCATTCATAGGAATTTACTATGAATGCAGTGTCAGACCCTGCTACAAGTTTCTGTTTTCTAAGTCTATTAGGGAAACATAAGAAGAAGCAGATATTACATGTGCAAATTTTTACTTTCATCTCTATGTGGGTATGAATAGTGTGTCATTAGTTAATGATGACATAAGAGCTGGCATTCCTGATAAGCCCACAACTCCTTCAGGCTTGCTGGAAGGTTGCAATCCTATTAGTCAGGTGCTGTAAAAGTTGTTTTTTTAATTACCTTGGAGTCAAGATAACTCTTCCCTTTCTGAGCTGCTAGGAATTATTCACAGATAATTCAAGGGAATGATTTGGCCTCCGAGTTTTAAGTACAATCTCTTTTAAATACAGGGTAAAATACAAATTTCTTTCTATAGTAGTACCCAACAAGCACCTTCCTACCTGACCTGTCTCCTACCTCTTCATCATCATCCTTCATGATTCAGAATTCAAATGACTTCCTTCACATCCCACCCCGAGTCTCACACTTGCCACACCACTGACAGTCTGATTACCTGGAATAGGGGACCTGAGGACAGCCAGGGGACAGGTATGTACCACAGATTGATTTTGTCAAAGTCAACAAAGACTGTGAGAGGGGATCTCAGGACAGCAGGCTGGCAGACAGCCAAGAGGAGCCTGTCAGCTGCTGCGTTTTGTCAACTAGCAGCAATCCTTTTGCCACTGTGGATTGCAAAAACAGCAGTGCTGCCAATGTTTATATGCCTCTGGCATCCTGACTAAGAATCTTTCGGTTACATCAGAGGTATGTGCAATAGGGTTTGGATTTTTGCTAGCTAACAGTGCGATTTTTGGATAGATGAAAGATGTGGTTGAACGCGTACCTGAGTATCAGAGTTATATCTGGGACTGAACCAAAACCACAAGGAGACAGCCTTATATTTTGAGCAGTGATTGGTATAATAGTGGGCAAGAGGGACTTTGCTCCTCTTAAATCATAAACCTAACCAATAGTACTACATTGTTTTGTACCAGGTGTTACTCTGCTGAGTGTAATCTGACTTTCCCTACACTATACTGTGTAACAGAATTTTGTTTAGCAAACTTCTTTTGCTGTGCTCCATCTTGTAGCTCATGGACATTGTAAGGAAGCGTAAGACTGTAGACCAGCTCCCCTGTGATCCACATCTGGAGCTTTGAGACTGAATGTGCACTGAGTGTTTTCCTAATGAAATTTATCCTTCTTGGCTGAGGTCTAGTTGTCAATAGGAAGTTGATCTGAAAAGTATCAAGGTCTCACTCTAATCTCTTACAAAGTCCCACAAACTTTCATCAAAAGAAACAGGAATCATAAAACTAGAAAGGCCACTATTTTCACGTCTGGAGTATATGGACAGATATCATCATTTAATTCTTCTATTGTTTGTAATTTTCTTGGTTTCACCAACAATATAAAAAGTTTTGCATCATTCTTCTTTACAAAAGATAAGTACTATATTTTCTAAGGTGATCAACATCCCATTTGAAGCAGTCATTATGAAGGATGATGGTACAGGTAGAAAAAAATGAACACTGTTCAATGGAAGTAAAAATGTGATCTTAAGACATACAGGGTGCCATGGCAGCGAGGCAAGTAGCCTTGTAAAATCCAGATGCAGTTTCCTTGTCTGCCCTGGGTTCTTCATAACCTGCAGTGAGTCACTAAGAGCATCCATGGACATTCTTCCCAACATTGTTGATTTCACTCCCCTCTGCACAGGGGTTCAGAGAAACTTCAGTTGTTTGTGTAGCAGCTGCAGAGCTATACGGCCTGTGTTGTCCAAGATAATGAGCAGCAGAGATTTAGTGGCTGCTCCATGAACAGAGAAACCTTTCCTGCAATGGAGAAGTTACAGCCCTGAGAGCAGCTGCAGCAAGCACAGATACCGTGCTACTGCTGACCCAGGTAGACCCATCCTGCTCCTAAGCCAGAACCCTGCACTGTCCCTCAATTCTTTCATCTGTAAAAGGATGTAAGAGGATTGTTGTACTGCACAGACACGAAATTTAGACAATTCCAGGCGTGAGATACTGAAACATTGCACTAGTAAAAATACTTCAGATGAAGAATTGTTGCTCTTTCAAGGCTAATGTGATTTTTTCCAGGTTGTCCTGTTCAGTGGATTCTAAAGGACAGGGATATGGTTTTCTTAAACTCTGGGGAATTATGCCGGATTTTGATTTGTTAGCTTTTATTTTCTGTGACAGTCTATAGGGTTTTTCCATAAGGGATTAAAGTACTTTTACAGGCCTTGCTTACCACATCCTTCTTCTTCTTCTTCCCATTCCTTCTCCTTTGAACTTGGATATATACTTCACTGAAGTATTCTGACAAGGAGCAGAAAAAAAACAACATCTAATCTGTTACCAGTTGTATATAATTTAGATTGAAGAGTTACATTGAAGCATTTTCGGGGGGGGGGGGGGGGGGGAAGGAAATGAATCATCCTGAAGTGGGCACAAGGCCTTCAAGAGTAAGATCTTGAGTCCTAAACCGACAAGTTACTGTGGGCAAACTGAACCACTTAGCTCCCTAGTCCTTCCCAAATCATAATTTATAACAAAGGATATTTTCTCAGATTAATGTTTGAGCTTTTTCTCCTCTGCTATGCCCCTTTTCTGAAATATTTTTGTATATGAGTTGATACTGCACATCAAATTTCTCTTTTGCATTCAACAGGGGACCCGTGGTTCTAACGAACTTCAAAAGAGAATTCATATTCTGTAAAATACTTCACATTTCTCTGTATCAAAGTCTAATATTTTTGCAGGGTTGTACAAGCTCACTGCCTACCTAGTCTGTCTGTCTGCATCACTTTCATCTGTTTCTGAATTGCTAATGAAGGCTACATGGGCCTCAAAGCTTGCAAAGGGTTCCCTTCGACTGGGTTTGCACAACATGAATTAATTTTCCTCTAGAAATCCCAAAGTGCCTTGTTCCTTTTGCCTGTTGCTTAAAAAGAAAGATTCCCTTGGTTGTGCAGGTGAGGTCCTAGAGGCCCAGCAACAATGTTAGTGACCAAAGGTTATAATTTTTGCTTTGCAAAATATTGATAGGGAAACAGAGAGGATGAAAAATCCAGGGAGATGTTCACAGCTGAAATTCCCACTCTTGCTGTGCTGTTGCTGAGTTTCAAGTCTTTTTGTAAAATATTGCATGTTCACTTAGGAAGCCTTGAACACTGCTGTTCATAATGTAACATCCCAGAACTTCCATGTCTGACTGCAAAACGGCTGAAAACCCCAAATGTGCAACTTTACTTACAAATCACTAGTATTGTTGCAACCATGGTGCAGTCATGTTTTTTCTCGCCTTTCCTTTCTACTTATCCATCTTAGCTATAGAGCTAGTGAACACACATTCCTTCAAAGGAGAGACAACAAGTGTCATCCATTCTAAAGTCATCTCTGCCCCTGAGATGGGACAGAGGTGGTGCCTGTGCTGTTCCACTGTGCTGTACATTCAGGTTCTGCCAGGGCACTTTCAGGCCATACTGTTTACGAGATGGGCAGCAGATTGTTCATAACAACAATCTGGTGTGTGTGTGTGTATATTCAAATCCTTCTGTTGAGGTTAAACTCCGTGTTCATGCCAGCAAAATGTTTCATTTGTTCCTGTGTCTACCCCTGCCATTCCTGACGTCTTCCTGCTCAGCATATACAACTATTACACTTTCTGTGCAGAACCACACCTTCTTCCTGAGGAGCTGGTGACTGAAAAGACTGCCAGAAGGATCAGCTAGCAGTCATTCAGAGTTGAGCAGAAATGAGTGTTCGACTCTCAGAAAATATTATTTTGTGGCCAGGCATCGTCTTCTAATAGACAATAGCAGATGTGTTCTTTGTTCATTGTCTCTACAAAAATATGGCAGCTCTTGTTATTCATCCGGAAATTACCAAATTACATCAGTACCCTACTCTTTGGTTTCCATGTCTAGGGTCACATGTACATCAGTGACCAGGAGAGATGCCACCAAGCAAAGAAAAAAGGGATTTCATAGCTGGGAAATCAGCTGTTAGTAGATATTTCTTCCTAGTGATAAGCAATTAATTGTTTGCTTATATCCTAAAATATCCTTAAATAGAAGGTTAAAGAACACACTTTGTATGCCAGTAACCTTTTTTTGACCAAACAGTTCAAGATGGTTTTTGTCATTCCTGCAGTTTCTGTAACCC
The DNA here is from genome assembly GCF_003945595.2 of Pipra filicauda. Lineage (NCBI taxonomy): Eukaryota > Metazoa > Chordata > Aves > Passeriformes > Pipridae > Pipra > Pipra filicauda. Next base: position 1,251,667 of record NW_024104298.1, read on the forward strand.
TAAGGATAGCCTGTGACTATGAACTCTCCGTGTTGATAACTTGTTGCTGGGGGAAAGAGAGATTTGTCTGTGTTATTTAAAATGCTATAATGAGCACAGAAGGAAAGATTGAAAGTATTCTCAAAAGGCAATTAATTCTTTATGCAGGTTGTATCAGAAATATAGGTGTCTAAGTGCAAATCTGTGTGCCTGAAGGTGTTCACCTCATCTTGTATGTCATAAACCTTTTACTTTAATATTCCTCGACTGGCTGATGCTTTGCATCTGCTTATGCTCAGAAACACCTCAGTCCTGAGAAAGCTGAGCAGAGTGACACCTACCTCATCTTTAACCCAACAACTCTGCACTCGGAGCTTATTTCCCCAGAGAGATCTATGCTGCTAAAGTATTATCACAGCACATCTGGCAGGTAGGATCCAAACAGAAGGGAAGAGAAACCTTACTTTTCTTTTAAGACTTGGCAGGGGCAGATGCCTTCTGTACAACAGCCTGATGGTTAATAGCTTACCCTTCACTCACAAGGCTCTGCCACAGTGGCTCAAGTCCACACCATCCTCAACAGTATGTAAATCACCAAGTTAAAAGCCAGAGTGGTCTGAAATGGGCATCTTAGCATAGCTGTCAGCTTCTGAGAACGAGTTTAGCTGTGCCATGTCCTAAATTATGAGGAGTCCCAGGATCCACATGAACACTGAGTTCCCCTTATGGCATTTTCTGTGGCAATTGGTGCTGTCCTTGTCCTTGGTCATCCACCACACCCTTGCTCTGTGCCAAGTCAGGCAGGGGTCTGAGATGGCCTGGGCAGCTGTACTGATGTGCTTCAGCAGCCTGGGACCCCCAACCTCGAGCTTGATTCTTCCTTCAGATAAATACTGGATCAACACTGCGCAGTCAAAACAGTATAAATCAGAGGAAATTTTAGCCCACTAAATGTCTTAAGGATCGTCCAGAAAGCAGTGTACCCTCAGAATTAAAATCATATATAGATATATATGACTGCCATATCTTTTTCTTTCCTTCTGCAGCCCTTTTCTTATGTTTTCCTGAAAGCAAAGTAGTTAATAACATGGGTGGCATGTGTTTGTTGCTACATGGTTAAAGAAAAGGTGCCAGAGCCCTGTAATAAATTATTTCTCTGAAACATTAAATATCTGGACAACTAACTGTCAAGGATTTTCCATGCACAGATAGGAGCTGTGAACAGCAGATCTGTGGGGTCTGAATCTCATGCAGCACGAAAGGAGCCCTTTCATGTTACATGAAAACACCCTGCAGTGTTTGAAATTAATTCCTTTGGATCAGGGGGAATCAATTTTGGTCAAATTGTCTTCAATCAAATGACTAATGGTTTTGTTAAAAATCTCATTGTCAGTCTCGAAGAAAGATGTTGATCTGGATAAGCTATGCTGATCTTCACTCCCTCACTGCTCATGGCTTGAGAAAACTCTTCAAAAAAATATCCCATGCAGCATATTACGATGTTCTCATGTGTTAGCGTATCTCATTCAGAGCTATCCAATCTGATTTCAAATTGCATGTTAATCTTCAACTAAATATAACCCAGATTTCATATTGGTTTATTATTTTCTTCCTCTATACCTGTTCCCAGAGTGCATTCAGTAAGACCATGTTATTCCTTCCTCTATCATGAATATTCATTATGTTCAGGTTTTCATTTTGGGATCTGGGATGGGCAAAGCTAGTGAGGTTTCTTTCTTGTGAAATCTGTTTAATCAGGGGATTTGTGGTTTCTTAATTCTCTAAAATTCAATACCAGGCCAATTTTACTTCTCCTTATCTGATAAGATTTTGGTGTGGTGTTAGATTAAAAAATGCCATTGTGGAGTGTAGCACCTGAGATTTAAAGAAATAATTACTTCTGTTCAATTGTAATGAACTTTATTTGCCTTTTGTGTGCACATCTTCTATTAGATCCATCAGGTTTTGCCTTGGATAATAAGGAAGAATTATATGAGAGATAAGTTGATTACTCAATATTTCCCCAGGAAAAAATTCTGAAGCAAATTCAGGTGATAAACACCATCTGCGTAGGAAAGACCCGCCTGTGAATGGATATGGTAAATCTCTTGTATATGTGTGTGAAGTATGTTCTCCATATCCCAAGCTGAGATAGCCAGGACCACTACTGCAGTCAGAAACCTTCCACCCCTAGCCCACCTGCCAGGGAGCACAGCACTTGACCAAATCATGGACATCCAGTGCTTTGTTTCCAGATCTTTCTTTGGGTAAAGCAGAGAAAAAGTAGTAAGTTTAGAGTGTCTCTGAATACTGTTCTCACTGCTGATGAGCACCACTCTTTTCTTATTTACTGGCACAGCTCATTAGAGGATTTCTTCTCCAGGTTTACTTTGAATCATTCCAGAGACCTGGTTGCTTCTCTGCATACCTTGTCACATCTCAATTTCTATGTCAGCATGGGCAAGGTCCTTTTGGAAGAGTTTTTCTGTTTTCTTTTCTGCTTCTTCTCATTTTTTATGAATACACATATCCAGTGGAAAGCCGGTGCCAGGATTTGGCCACACATCATTTCTTCATACGAGCTACACAACAGCCAGAAGATGCTCCAAACTGAGTTTTTTCCAACATGTCTTGATGTATCCATTGGTGGCTTCACTGTTTCCTTGCTGGGCTGCTATGTGGAATATCTCCATTGCTTTGTTCCTTGGTTATTGGTGGCTTCCAAATTCTGCCCATAACAGTTAGGGAAACCAAACTATGTGATCTACGCTAGGCCTGGTCCTTTGAGGGGCTCGATGAGGTAGCAACTGTCCTGACTGCAGTACAGCATAGCACCTTTTTAGCCCACCAACCTGCTACATCAGCCTTCACAGGACGTGACAGGCTCTGCTGCTGCACAATGCACAGCACTCACACACAGAAATTTAGGAAAGAATGATTTATTCTTATGCAGAGTAGGTATGAAAAATGCACCAAATGATGTAGCGAGACTTGCAGCTTTGTAACCTACTGCACAAGAAGCAAATAATGAAGAATTTAGAATTGAGTTCTTGATATTTCATGTAATGCCTTGTTGAGTCCGGACCAAGTACCACAGTCAATTTTATACTCCATGTGTGCTTGTAGTGAAACTGTTTACTGCTCCTTTAAATCTGCTTTCTCCAAGGTGAAATTACTGTTGGAACCATAGGATGTTGGTACACACATCTTTGGGTGTTATTTCCAGATGTCGGGGGAGTTGATATTAAATTTTCTTTAAAGTTTGATTGTCTTCCTTCTTTTGACTGAAGTAAATAATTTAAATGTTTCCAAAAGGCTGTGAAACCAATCCAAACTTGCTTGTAACACAGAGAGTGGAAAAGATTTGGAAACTGAAATGTCATGAGATTATTTTTTTTATCAGTGTGGCCAACTCTTTTTGAACTGATGTATTTTGATTTACCTTATCAAAGGTTTAAAAAGCACGGTGATAACAAGCTCATCACATAGACATTTTCAAGATTAATAAGTTATCTTAAAACTTCCTGCATTATCTCCACACTTCAGTTCACCGAGCTTTTTGCGTCTGAACACTTTAGAGAGGCTTCAAATAATTTTCAGGGGCTCCCTTAAAATTCAGAGCATGCTGTGATGAAGGCTAGCTTTTCTGCAATGCTTTTGAAGTGACCAAGTAACCTACTGACTTGCATTATAGACACAGTTCATGACATACTTGTCCTCATGAATCACTGAAATTGCTCTTCCAGTCATGCCCAAGGCTCTCCCCTTGCCTACTCCATTTCTCTACCTCTCACCAAGAGCTGCTTCTATCACCCTGATTCACACAAGACATCATCCAATGAATGCTTTTCCAGCATTTGGGGAGATGTCTTCTTTAGTATAACACAGAAGCAAATGAGAGTGAAATTGGTGGAGGCAGAATATCTGAAGAAGCAACGTTGTGGTTGCAAAGAAGATTCGGGGTTTGTTTATCATGTCCTCTGTGTGGGGAGTGGAGAGCCCAGCCACAGACTGTGCTGTAGCTCAGGCCTTGACACCCCATTTGGATGGGCTGGCATCATTTTCCAGCAGAAACCTTGGGCTTGTCTTTTCCTGAGCAAGGTGAGGATGCTTTGAGCACAAGCTGTGGGTGAGGTGCCACCAGCCAAGTGTAAAGAAAGGAAAGGGTCAGATGGCTCGTGCTGCTTAACCCAGGGCTCAAACCTGTGCTTCAGTGAAAATTGCAGAGAAGTGATTCAGAAAAACTAAAGTAAAAGATGGGAATTTGAATGCACAGAATAACAATTCCACCATCCTCCCTTTTTGCCATTCATCAGCCCTGCACACTGTCTTAAAGGGAGGGGGCTTGTGGACACCTTGGAGGGCATTTGCTCTCCCCTCCCCCACATTTCTTTTTATTGCCTCACTTCTACCTGTAATGAAAAAAAGGTCCCTGCTGTGGTCAGACTTTGTGTTGTTTGATTTAAGCACAGATCACAGTGATGAGGGCTTAGCAAAGGCCTTTTGTGTGTGTTTAACACTACAGCTGCCAGGGTGAAGAGAAAACTCAACAGACTAAGCAAGATGCTCTAAATACTAATAAAGTCTGAGGGTGATTGGAAGGAGTGGAAATGGGAAAGCCCACAATCCAGGTAATTAAGCTGTAAAGCCCACAGAGGAAGGGCTGTCACCAAGTCATCTGATGTGGGATGAAGACCAAAGCACGGTGTGATTCTTTGTCTCTTAATCCCCTCCTCCGCTCCCCAGCATGTTCTTATTTCCCTATAAAGTCTTTATATGAAAGGTGAAAAAAAAAAGATTTAAAAAAATCCTGAAGGATAAATCTTGTAATTCAGAGCACTGAACAGCTGGTAGTTTAAAGCACAGAACAGCAGTTTAGTGATTAATTTACCTCTTTAAAATGCTGAACAATACAATGCAATAAAATACAAAATTTTATTTTGTATGGCCTCCTTCAAACCGACTGTATCCTGGAGCTCTTTCTAAAGTTAAAGTGCATCTACAGAGTTAAATAATCAGTAATAGCAGAAGGGAGAGGTATAAAGAGAGATGTGCAAGCAACAAAAAGATCAGCTCTACAGGAGCCCCCCTCCAGCCCATTTAATTTTACTGAAAGAAAGTAGCCTTTGCGATGATTTTTACATATTGATGGATTTTCGCCTCGCATGCCCTTTCCCTCTTCTTCCATGTCGTACGAGCATCTCTGTGCTGCTGCTGCTGCCGCCGCTGTTGACACTCCCCCGCGGCATCAGTGTGCAGCTGATACCGCCACAGGCTGTCTCACCCCGGAGAGCTGCCAGTTCTCTGCTCGGCCCCGGCCTCCCACCTTGTGATTAAATGTTACCTTCGGCGGGTTGCCTTGGTACCACCACCGAAGGGAATGCTGCCCTTTTGTCCTGTTGCCCCAGACAGAGGACTCCAGCAACCCGCTCTGTATTTGCCTCTGCCGTGTGTGATCTCTCTGGAGGCACGGAGGGTTGAAGTTCAGTCTCCTCGCACAGAGAGCTGTGACTGACGCGCGAGTGTGAGAGTGTGCATGTGAGCGTGTGTGTGTGGTGTGTGGGTGTGTGTGTGTGTGTGTGTACAGAGGGGAGAGATAAGAAAGGTGGAGGGGAAATCAGGCGGATAATGATTTTGGTTATGGGGAGAATTGCATTAGTGTGAGGCGTACGTGGGCAAATTCATCCCTGGCGTAACATCGCTGAGCTCCCAGAGACAACATCAGGGAGTCATTTTACCCACGGAAATAAGAAGCTACTCTTCTCTCATTTGTGAAGCGCAGCACAAAGCAAAGATGTGAAGAGGCCTGTCTGGGGTGAGGGCAGAGGGGTCTGCATGTTTTGGGAGCCCTTCCCGTCTGCAGTGTTCGGATTTCCTGAAGTATTACTCCATCTGCCTGTGTTCTTCTTCCGCTGGGTAATAATCAGGGAGTTTGTTAGCAGACAGATGCTAAACCCTCTCTTACTGCATTTAGCATTTCAGAATAATGAATAGATTTGCAAATGATGTTTCAAGGCTGCTTCTTTTCCAAACAATGGCATCGCTAATGTTCCCAGCTCCTTTGACTTTGCAATTGTCTTTCTCAGACAGTAAATGCGACAATTCCCTTTCTGGTGAGGACAGAGGGGAAATGGCATTTCTAAGTAATTTCAAGAAATTTGTTTTGTAGGGAGAAGTACGTGCTGATAAACTACTCGCTTAGTCTGGCAAAGGAGTTACACCGTGCTGGTCTGAATTTATACCGTGTAACCTGGGAGACGCCCTCCTCCTTTCCATGGAGTCATTTCTTCCCTGGTGGGCTTTTGCTCCAGTGCTGGTGAGCTCAGACTCTGGTCTTGAGACCACGAAGCAAGGGTGGTGGCCTAACACACAGCCTAGAATTTGCCTGAATTCTTACGTATTCAGCCTGGAAAACCTTGATGAATTTCGCCCCGGGAATTTGAAGGTCACCCTCCCTAGAGCAAAGTGTACAGCAGAGCAACCAGCGGTGGAAAAGGCACCTCGTGGTTTCCAGAAGCAGAGCAGAGCTTGCCTGTCTCTTCCACTCTTGCACTCCCTCTCCACTAACCCATCTTCAATACGGATCTAATTCCGACTACATTGGAGTCCCGCGAAATCACATTAGGCGATGCAAGGAGACTCGCCGCCCCTTCAAGCATGATAAACTCTTGATTGCTTCCCCGAAGCTCTAATGAGCCCGCGTGGGCTGAGTGCGATGGAGAGAGAGACCCGGCTCGCAGCCGAGGCGTGCGGGGAACCTGGGTGGCTGCTCCTCCTCCGAGGGAACAGGAGCCGCAGGACCGAAACCCGCCGTCAGCCCAGGCTCCCGTTCTTTTCCACTCTTACACCAAGACACTTGTGAATTCCCCAGCGACGACGGGAAGGGCAGGAGAGCGCGGCATTCCCGCGCCGGGCAGCCGCGCTCCCGCACTGCCAGGCGGAGCAGCGCATCCCTGCTCCCCCCTTCCCAGAGACACCCCCCCCGCGATGCTCCAGGGCTGCGCGGAGAGGAAAGCGATGCTTTATCGCGCCTCTGCGTGAGCCAGGCGGAAAGGTTGCGGCAAAGGTGGGAGGTGTTAATGATGGGTTGGCACAAGGCAGTGCTTATCTCTTTAAGAAATGGAAATGAGGTCTAATTAGCATATACTGGTTGCAATTAGCATATAAGTCCCGTTCGGGGACTTGGAGGAAGGAAAAGGACCAGGCGGCAACTTAATGGGATTTTATTAGACGAAATTAGCCAGCACTGAACAGTCATAAAAATATCTAAATTATTAGTAGCTCTGCAATTTATTGTGAGTGCTTCCCGGACATGCTAATGTCTATTGGGTCTGCGTCATGCCTGCTAATCACAAAAACAAACTGTGGGACAAGAGTAATCTATCTGCTGTACATTGTTATGCTATTGTAGGCACAATATGACAGCTTTATACGCATATGTATGTGCGTGTGTGGCTTGGCTTGAGGGGCACATTTCTGCTAATGCCTTATGAGTTATGTAAATGGGATACGTTTGAGCAAAAATGACAAACTGGTCTCTACAGAAACAATCTCACCTATAATATAAGGGAGAAGAGGAGGCTGAAGCATCGGGCTTTTGTTGAAGCAGAATGAAATGCAAACCCCCTATAGTCACCATAGGCAATCACATGCAGAGACCAGGAAAAAAAAAAACCTTCTACATAAGAAGATGATCTCTAGAGACAAAAAGGATATTAAAAAAAACCACACTCAAATATATGTATTTTTAACACATCCGTGCTTTCCTTCATCCTTACACAGATTAATGAGCACCATCTACAACATCCACATTAAGTGAGGTCCAGTTATTGTCTCCTTTTCCAAATCTGATCATCTGAGGGTGGATGCTGTGAAAGTGAGGTGATGAAGAATCAGCATCTTTAATTGATAGTGAAAGGTCAGGCAGACTGACACAAGACAGGGTTCCTATAGAAAGTTTGCTATGCAGACAGGGAAAAAAAATCCCCATGATAAGAAAAATTGCACTGCTCTAGCCAAGCTCCTTGCTTTGCATTTGAAGAAAGAAGTGGTTCCTGCAAGCCTTTTCTGTTGTATCAATGGAGGACTTCTGGGCTGGGTCCAACAGAAACTTGGCTAACCAGAAGGTCTGGGTGCTGTGGCACTGGGAGTGGGATGGCACCAAGGATTATCCTCTTTGCGTTTTTGTGAAACTAAGTGGAATTATTCCAAACATTGGCAGGACAAGCATGAGCTCTTGACATTTGGCCATGGCTGTGTTTTCACTTCAAGAAGGTGTAATGCACCTTTTAGGGTCGTATTCCTGGTGTTAATTTATAAGTGATGCATTTTATCATATGTTAGTAACTTCATAAAAAAAGGTCCGGTTTGTGTCAGGTTGGCAAAAGAATTACAGAGGCTAATTTAACAGAAGCTAAGAAGTTAAAAAAAAAAGGATAGAAGTAATCTTAAATGGTTGATCCAGCTCACATGGCCTCCTATTTTGGAGTAGGATTTGGAACAACTTCTGCTTTTTATCTGTTTGATATGTTCAGAGCATGGTGAGTGTCTCTGAAATGTTGACTGTGGTGCCTGATGAGGAGCCCAATTTACATATTCTCAATTTAATCTAAAGTAGGCGCTAATTGATTACTGCTGAATGTCAGCACGCTCTGATTATCTGTTCAAGATGCTCTGGAAAAGAAAAAAACTACAACCCTGAGCTGCAAGTGGGAAGGAGACGTTTGAATTCAGTCTGCCACGTGTGCTGGTTTTGACCGGGACAGAGCTAATTTTTTCCATAGTAGCTTGTGTGGGGCTGCGTTTCGGATTTGTGCTGAAACAGTGTTGATAGCACAGGGAGATTTTTTTACTGCCGAGTTCACATGGAGTCCCAGCCTTTTCTGCTACTCACCCCACCAGGCTGGGGGTGCACAAGGAGTGGGGAGGGGACACATCCAGGACAGCTGAGCCCTACTGACCACAGGGATATCCCAGACCACACGGGGTCACAGTCAACACACAGAGCAGGGGGAAGAAGAAGGGAGGAGGTGCATTTGGAGTGATGATCTTTGTCTTCCCCAGTCACCATCACACGTGATGGAGCCCTACTTTCCTGGGGATGGCTGAACACCTGCCCATGGGAAGCGTTGAATGAATTCCTTGTTTTACTTTGCTGGCACACACAGCTTCCTCTGCCTCTCAAACTGTCTTTATCTCATAACACAAGTTTTCTTATTTTTATGTTTCTGATTTTCTCCCCTACCCCAACACGGGAAGAGTGAGCGAGTGGATGAGTGGGGCTGAGTTGCTGGCTGGGGTTTAACCGTGACACCATGGAAAAACTGTTTCCTCTTTTACCTGATATTGTATAAAGGTTTTAGTTATCCAGGCCTGAGGCTGTTGAGTGACTGCTGCTTTCTCATGTCCTTCCAAGGCAAATGAGACAGATAAAGAATTGTCCTTGCTTTCTGACTGATTTTTCTCAAACTAGACATCTCTTCTACAGGGTTTTTCTCATCTTCTCCCAACCCTGTCCTTAACAGTTTCAGACTTCAACCCTGTATATCCTTTCCCTGACTTGGAAGGCACAGTATAAGGTCAGAGAAGGAAGCTCAGGTTAATATTTAATATACTACGCTGGATTTCAGGAGACGAGTCATCAGCAGGGATGTGAACTTTGAATCTGGGGCTGGGAGGAAAGCAATCTGTAGTAGCTCTGTATGCAGCTTGGGCCAAATCTCACATCTTCTTTAAATATCAGATTCCCCGCTCATGACTGGACAAAGCCTTTCCTTTGTAAACGACAAAGACACTATAGAGAGAGATGTGCAGGGCTTATCATAAGGAAACCTCGACACAGACTGATGCAATACTACTAATCAGACATCCATTCAGGTACATTAGAACTTTTTGCTCTCATACCTCATACATTATTTTGGGAGTCTTTTCTTTTGCTGAGACCTGAGCTTTTGGGGTTGCCTTGTTTGGTTTTGGTAAGCTTTCTTATCTGGGCACTGAGCCCAGCGTTAATTTGTTTACATACTTTGCAGCATGCCTGGTTCTGTACCTGGAGGTAGGTATCTATCTATTATTTAAAGAAATGCCTACGCTCTGCACGAGAAATAAGTCACCATGAACAAAAATTTTAAACAGCTGAGCTAGATACAGTGAGAAAATGCTCTCTTACTGTTTTCCTTTTCTATTTCTTTTCTTTTTGTGCCTGGCTACAATTAAGCAGCAAATTGTTACTTCTTTGGATCACGGTAGGATTAATCAACAGCACTGTAGCAGGGCCATTTTTTCCTGGCTCAGTCTTGGTATGTGGGGCTATTTCCCCAGTAGAAGTACCTTCCAGTTTAGATCCTGTCATGCAGAAAGCTTTTTTCTTCATGTATGCTCTCCCTCTGTGGTTTCCACGAGAGCTCTGCCCTCCAGCTTTTCCAATTCAGCATTCACAGTATGAACTTGTGTGTTTGGGAAGCTGCCAGGGGATGGGGAGCTGAGGCAGCAGCCAGTGCCAAGTGGAAGTGTTGTGTTTTTTATTTCTTCTGAGCAGTTAATCTCCATTAGATTGCCCAGCTACTGTTATGCATCTCTGATACGGATAAAGGACTGTGTAGGAAACGCTGTCATTAAGAAATTTCCCTTCCTGTTAGTGCTGCTTATTAAGATTTGAATGCTTGAACACTGTTTAAATATGTCAAGTAGTGGCTCCAAAACCATTTAATTTTTCCTTTTTTTTTTTTTTTTTTTAATCCTGCAGCATTTTGGCTTCTTCCCATGCATGCATTTATGATACATTTCAGTCTATCCCAAACACTTTCCTGTCTACTTTCAGCTCCTTTCAGTTTCCCCTAGATAGAACAACTCATATTTTCTAGTGCCCAGCAGAAGTATCGCTACATCTCGAAGTACAGCAAAATCAGTCTTTATCCTGTCCAAAGCTGTCCCACAACTCTCCCCAGTGGCAGATTTTTGTACCCTGTCTCTACCTCACTGCCAGTTCGACCCCTCCCATTCATCTTCCCAGCTCCCTCTTACACTGACATACTTCCATGGTTCTGTGCTCCAGGTGGCCTAGGGACCTGCTCCCTCTCCTCTCTGTCCTAGCCATCAAGGCTGGGCTTTCAACAGGAGAAATTATATGCAAACATGCCTGCTATAGCCTTGGTCCTGTCCTGGTTCAGATCAGCAGCTGAGAAGGATGAGCCAGGCCTCACAAGGAGGGTACACCTCCACCCAGTTGCAGGCTTTGGTCCCACTCTGTCTTCCAGTAACACAAAGACAACAGCAACCAGAGCAGGGAGAACCAGGAGGAAAGGTGAAGGCTTGGTGGTTTTTCCCAAGCAATTCTCCCTTTCTCTGCCCATCCTCAGCTCTGTGCCTGCTCTCCTGTGTCACCTACCCGAGTCTGAGACCTGTGTCTTCAGAATGACCCCGGAGGAACCTTCCTGCTTCCCCTGCACTCCCAGCTGTGAGGATCGGCCGTGAGGGTACATGTCCCACACCACTGGTCACTTTTCAAATGCAGTAGAAAGGTGCAAGGCATTTCCTAAAGTAATTTTCATGCTTTCCCTCTGGATCTTATTCCCGTGGAGCAGGGACATCTAACCAAGCCCTATATGGATCAGGGCTCAGCCCTGGCAGTCATGGGAGGAGCTCCGACTGGCCTGACTGTTCATTCATGGAGGGGAATCCTCCTGCCTCTCTCCATTTCCTCCCTCTGGCTAAGAAATGAGACATCCCATGTTTTCATGAGCTGCCCCCAGCTTTCCTTTCTTTTCATTTTCCCCTTTATTTCCATCCCTCTTCTCTGTCACTGTCTCTCATTTGCCTATTGCCCACGCACAACTTACCCTTCCCTCAGCCTCCTCAAGCCTCCCGTCTCCCCTTTGGAGTTTCAGCCACCCTCCTCCTCCCCTATGTCCAGTGCCTCCCTCAAGTCCCCTTTGCTGTTTGGGCCCCTTTGTTCTTGCAGTTGTCTGTCAGCTAGGCCTTCATTTTGAAAGCAAATCAAAACCAGCCTGTTGTGGGAAAATGGAGAAGTGACGAAATGACTGGGGATAGGAGAAGGATGGGATTAGAAAACCCCAGTTTTGTTCTCTCTTTGTTTTTCTGGTTTTGGCACAGGTAGTGCCAGAGTTATAAACTGTGTAAATTCTTCTTTTTTTTTTTTTTTTGTCCTAGGTAAGGCCAGTTCCTGTTTTATCCCCGAGGAAAACACTCCAGCAAAAATGGGAGCACGCTATATATTTTGATTGCAAAATGCTGCATTAGAAGAATTAATACAAATTTCAATGCTGAGCAGAAGATTTCAACAAAATACAAGGCAGGAATTGCTGGAAAGCATAATTAATAATTAGTTATTATCCTATAACTATCACAATAATTAATGTGCAGTGTTTCGCTTCACTGGTTTTTTTCAAAATATTTGATTATTTCTGCCTTCACGGTGCGAATTTCAGGTGGTGAAAATTAGTTGTTTTGCACCACTAGATCTCCTGAATATGCAATGAAGAAACCCGAAGCAGTCAGGAGCCCCAGCCAAGGCAGGAGATGAGACGGTGAGCTGGGAAACAAAGGTGAAGGAGAGAGGCAGTGAAAGCGGAGAGCTTCGTACAATAGCTAAAATACAAATCTCTGGGGACTTAAAGATATTGCATGAACATCAATTTCGCATGCCTATTGTCTGAGTGGTATTAGTGTGCGTAGGACTTGCAGCCCCCCCCTTCCTCTGAGCGAGGGGAGCATCATGGCAAATCAGGAAATGGCATAATTGAATCGGCTCCAGCACATGACAGGGCTTAAAACCCGCCCAAATGAGGCACTGAAATGACCACGTATCCCGAGCACCTTGGCATCCCCCCCCCGCCCCCCCCCCGCCAAATTACTTCCGTGAGAAAAGTAAGCAAGGTTTAAACCGCAGCAGGAGACGATCCAGTCAAGGATTTCATTAGTGGTCTCTTTTGCCATCTGCGAGACTTTTAAGAAGCTGGATGAAGCAGCTTTCTAGAATCTTCTTTAGAGAAAAGACAGCTAAAAAAATGCAAGTCATGCTTATGGTGTTTACGGAGAGTTTGTTTTGTCCTTAGGAATAAAACAAGATGCCAATAGTTTGCCACTGAGATAACACACAAGAGTCAGAACATGCTGCTGCAGGTCAGAGAGGTACTGTTCCCATTCCTCTCTCCCTCTCCTTTCACCCCTACATAAAAGTTGACAATTAGTTTTTACTGCACATACATGAAGGGAGATACATGCTTTGGCCTCTGTGTGAGAGCAATAATTCTCTTAAATTGATGTGTCAGCGAACTAAAACTCAATATTTTTTTTCGAACAGTGTATTTTGCAGTCAGAGGACCTTCACTAATCAGAATAAAGCAATTTGGCTCCCTGTCATTGCTCACTGAAAACATATGAGCTGGTTGGCACATATGGCCTCCTAGATTTATCAGTGTCTCCCATCTAGTGCATGGGAGGTTCAGGGCTGCAGCTCAGAGAGGAGTGAGTTTTTATGAATGCTTTTTCCCCTCCCTGAGAATTCCCAGAGCTAGATTTATTTCTTAGTTTCAGAAAATTTTTATTTATTATCCATATCCCATATCCTCTTAAGGTCAAAACAAAGTCGTATTTTACATCTTTTATTTGTGTTACTATGTCTTCTTGGCTTTGTTCATTGAAATAAAAAATGCAACAACCTAAAATTTGGGAGAAGTACTGTTCCCATAGCTCTTCTTTCCTTTTATTTTTTTGTCTGGGAGTTCTGTGATGTGAACATACACAGCTGTCATTTCAGTGGGACCTGTATAAAATGGATTTGCTGCATCTTGCATCAGGTTCACGAAAGGCCAGCTGTGGTGTCATGTCCTTGTCATGCTGCCTCTAAGGAAGGCCTCACCTCCCTCCCAGATGAACTGGTACTGCTTACACTGATCCTGTGACAGGGTAGATGGGATAGGCATGTTTTAACAGTCAGTCTTTATAGCTTGGTTACAACAGAATATGCCCTCTTGTCTCACTGACTCTGTACTCTGTAGTCCCCACTCCCTGCTCCTGCAGCTCCAGGGATTGCTCTTGCTAACTCTTGAACTTGTGCTTTAGCCTGGAGGAATCTTTCTCAGCCTTCAGATAACGTGAACCACAAAAACACGCTGGAATCCCACTGCAAACACCACATCACACCTCTTGTTACAAAGAAAGGGATGTTCTGCATTGGGTATGGCAGATGTTAGTTGACATGCAGGTTACCTCAAAGTCATGCCAAGGAGAATGCTTGTTTGAGGTTGGGGAAGTGTCCAGACAACTCTTCTAGTGCCTGCTTGTGACAGAAGAGGCAGCCCAGTCAGGGGCAGCCTTCAATGGGAAGCAGGAATGTGGTTGGATTCCCACCCTGAACTTGTGCACAGACTGGCACAGGATTGGGACCAGTGCTGTTGATAGCATGGTGACAATCCTATGTCTATGATGACAGTATCCAAGGCCTCGTTCCTGTCGTCTCTGACCTGAATGTCAGATGGGACCTAAAACACAAGCAGTGCTTCAGTGGGAACCAGGAGGAGATTTTTAATCGTGGATGAAAAAACTTTTAAATCATAGAATCATAGAATCATAGAATCGACTGGGTTGGAAAAGACCTCCGAGATCATCGAGTCCAACCCTTGGTCCAAATCCAGTCCATTTACTAGATCATGGCACTCAGTGCCACGTCCAATCTGCGTTTAAAAATCTCCAGGGATGGTGAATCCACCACCTCTCTGGGCAGCCCATTCCAATGCCTGATTACTCTCTCTGTAAAGAATTTTCTCCTGATATCCAACCTAAATTTCCCCTGGCGCAGCTTAAGCCCGTGCCCCCTTGTCCTATTGCTGAGTGCCTGAGAGAAGAGACCAACCCCCACCTGGCTAGAACTTCCCTTCAGGTAGTTATAGACGGTGATGAGGTCACCTCTGAGCCTCCTCTTCTCCAGGCTAAACAACCCCAGCTCCCTCAGCCTCTCCCCATAGGACTTATGCTCCAGTCCCTTCACCAGCCTTGTTGCTCTTCTCTGGACCCGCTCCAGCACCTCAATATCCTTTCTGAACTGAGGGGCCCAGAACTGAACACAATACTCAAGGTGTGGCCTCACCAACGCAGAGTACAGGGGAAGGATCACTTCCCTGCTCCTGCTGGCCACGCTATTTTTGATACAGGACAAGATCCCATTGGCCTTCTTGGCCACCTGGGCACACTGTTGGCTCATGTTGAGCTTCCTGTCAATTAGTACCCCCAGGTCCCTTTCTGCCTGGCTGCTTTCCAGCCACTCTGTGCCCAGCCTGTAGCGCTGCAGGGGGTTGTTGTGGCCAAAGTGCAGGACCCGCACTTGGCTTTATTGAACTTCATCCCATTGGAATCAGCCCATCTCTCAAGTCTATCCAGATCCCTCTGCAGAGCCCTCCTGCCTTCCAGCAGGTCGACACTCCCTCCCAGTTTGGTGTCATCAGCAAATTTGCTGATGATGGACTCAATCCCCTCATCTAAATCATCAATAAAGATATTAAACAGGACTGGACCCAACACAGACCCCTGGGGAACACCACTGGTGACCGGCTGCCAGCTGGATGCAGCTCCATTCACCAGCACTCTCTGGGCCCGACCCTCCAGCCAGCTCCTAATCCAGGAGAGGGTACACTTGTCCAAGCCATGGGCTACCAGCTTTTCCAGGAGTATATTATGGGAGACAGTGTCAAAGGCCTTGCTGAAGTCTAGATAGACCACATCCACAGCCTTCCCCTCATCCACCAGGTGGGTCACCTGATCGTAAAAAGAGATCAGGTTGGTCAGACAGGACCTGCCCCTCCTAAACCCGTGCTGGCTGGGTCTAATCCCTTGTCCATCCTGAAGGTGCTGTGTGATTGCACTCAGGATGATCTGCTCCATAACCCTGCCAGGCACCGAGGTCAGGCTGACAGGCCTGTAGTTGCCAGGGTCCTGCTTGCAGCCTTTTTTGTGGATTGGGGTGACATTCGCCAACCTCCAATCATCTGGGACCTTCCCAGAGAGCCAGGACTGTTGGAAGATGATGGAGAGCGGTTTGGCAAGCTCTTCTGCCAGCTCCCTCATCACCCTGGGATGGATCCCGTCTGGTCCCATAGACTTGTTAGGATCCAGCTGGCTCAGTAAGTCGCTAACTACATCCTCCTGGAATACAGGAGGGCTATTCAGCTCTCTGTCTCTGTCTATCTGCTCTAGAGGCCAGTTGTCTGAGGGCCACCTGTCTTACTGCTAAAAACTGAGGCAAAGTAGGTGTTAAGTACCTCAGCCTTCTCCTCATCTTTGTTAACTATATTTCCCTCCAAGTCCAACAGAGAATTGAGGTTTTCCTTGCCCCTCTTTTGCTATTAATGTATTTATAAAAGGACTTTTTGTTATCCCTAACTGAATTAGCCAAATTAACTTCAAATTCCACTTTTCTTTCCCTAATTTTTTTCCTGCATGACCTAGCTCTCTTCGTAAATTCTTCATAAGTAGCCAGCCCTTTTTTCCACAGTCTGTAAACTTTCTTTTTATCCCTGATTTCTTTCAGAACCTCCCTATTTAACCAAGCCGGCCGTCTTCCCCTCCGGCTGGCCTTTCGGCACACTGGAATAGCTTGTTCCTGTGCGCTCAAAATTGCCTGTTTGAAGCATGTCCATCCCTCCTGGACCCCCTTGCCTTTAAGGGTTGTTTCCCAGGGTATGCCCTGAATTAGTTTTTTGAATAGGCCAAAATCTGCCCTCCGGAAGTCCAGAGTAGAAGTTTTAATGATGGCTCTCCTTACATCCCTAAGGATTGAAAATTCTATTATTTCGTGGTCACTATGCCCTAGGCGGCCTCCAACCACTACATCATCCACCAGCCCCTCTCTGTTTGTAAACAGTAGGTCTAGTGGGGCCTTACCCCTGGTAGGCTCATTTACCAGTTGATGAAGGAAATTATCCTCTATACACTCCAGGAACCTCCTTGACTGCCTCTTCTCTGCAGTATGAAGCTCCCAGCAGATATCCGGCAGGTTAAAGTCACCCATGAGCACAAGGGCTGGAGATTTTGAGACATCTGCCAGCTGCTTGTAGAATAATTCATCTCCTTCATCATCCTGGTTGGGCGGTCTGTAACAGACACCCACAAGGATGTCAGCCTTGTTGGCCTTCCCCCTGATTCTGGTCCACAGGCACTCAACCTTGTCACTGCTGACCTCAACTTCAACAGAGTCAAGAGACTCTCTAACATATAAAGCCACCCCTCCACCTCTCCTACCCTGCCTGTCCTTTCTGAAGAGCTTGTAGCCCCCCATAGCAGCACTCCAGTCGTGTGAGTCATCCCACCACGTTTCTGTGACAGCAGCTATGTCATAGTTTTCCTGCTGCACTATGGCTTCCAGCTCCTCTTGTTTGTTTCCCATACTGCGTGCATTGGTGTACATGCACTTCAGCTGGGCCATTGATTTTATTCTCAACTCAGGCACTACACCCTTAGGCTTATTTCTGGAGAGCCCAGTTGCCGCCCCCTCCCCCTTCAAACCTAGTTTAAAGCCCTCCTAACTAACCCTGCCAACTTACGGGCTACAGTTCTTTTGCCCTTCCCAGATAGATGAAGCCCATCTGGTTTAACAAGACTAGGCAACATGGAGTTTGCCCCATGATCAAAAAACCCAAAATTTTGACGATAGCACCATCCTCTAAGCCACCTATTGGTAAGCTGTGCTTTCCTAAACCTCTCCTCATTTATCTCCTCATTCATCCCAGCTAGCACAGGAACTGAGCCAATTACTACCTGTGCTCCTGTCCCATGAAGTGATCGGGTCAGAGCCTTAAAATCTTTTTTAATTACCCTGGTACTCCTATTATTGATGTCATCGCTTCCAACCTGGACAACCAACAGCGGGTAATAGTCTGAGGGTTGAATAAGCTTAGGAAGTGTTTTCGCAATATCCCTCACCCTGGCCCCAGGAAGGCAGCAAACTTCCCTGTGGGATGGGTCTGGCCGACATATAGGGCCCTCAGTTCCCCTCAAAATGGAGTCACCGATTACAATAACCCTTCTCTTTTTCCTCTTACCTGTAGTTGTAACCTGTAGTTTTCAATGTATGTGTTTGAGAAGTTAGTTTCTTGCCAACTATCCTAAAACCCCCTCTTCTCTTAGTTATTCTCACCTGAAATTTGAAGTTCTTTGAAGGCTGGCTGCCCAACTGGCTTGGCAAGAGGCACATGGGCACTGCTGTCCTTCTGGTTATGGACTTTCACTTGGCTACAAGGTTATTAGGATCTCAACTGACTCCTCATCCATGTAGAAGGCTTAACCATCCAGTCCAAGCCTTCAGCTAGGACATGCCAGTCTGGAAAGTGGCATCTGTAACAGCTTGATCTTTGCCACAAGTGAGTCACAAGACAGAAAGGGTCTGTTACGTGTCTCTCTTTCAGCCTTTCCCTGGAGGTGACCTGCTGGTCTCAGCAGCAGGGGGAGAACATGCTCTCTTTGGCTTCTCCTCTCTTTATTCCCATCTACCCTTGGCATGTTATGGAAGGAATGTTAAGAGGATTGGTTAATAACCAGAGAAAAATGTCCCAAGTCTTTGGAAGTCCATCAATCCTTTTAATCACACTCTCTCTAATGAGCTGTGTTTTTCCTACTTATCATTTCCTTTGTTCATGCCCATTATGGTGTTATTCACAATTTTAGCTCAAACAATACCTCTTAAATAAGAGGATAATATTAAGTGCATCAGCACACGGAGGGGAAGCTGCTTTTAAAAACTGAAAGTACTGCATGATTTCCACTTTCAAAGCATTTAATTTCACCTGGTCCACACTTCTAATATTTTCCAATAAAATAACTAGATGGGGGCACATTAAAATGGTCTCAGTTGAGCTGTTTTAATAAAAGGAGAAAGTTTAAAGAGCTCGGCCATGGATGAAAAGCTATTTAAAACAGGCAGGTTGGATATTTCTGGCATGGATGCATGAGGTATCTGTCTCCACCTCTAATTAAAAAGTGTATATTGTTCAGTTCTACAACACTCCACATGATAGACATGTTAAACACCCAAGAGACCACCATGTTGTCCTGTGTTGCACCTCACTCTCAGCATGGCCCTGCACACGTATAATCAACTGATCCTGCCTCTGATCCTGAGAAACTTGGTGATTCAATCTTTGTGCCTTTTTTACCTTTGTCCCACTGGCCTGGCAGGGCAGTTGCAGCTTTTGGAAGTGAATTATTCTGGGTAACACTTCGCTCCCGAAAAAAATGACGCAATCTTCTGCAGTGCAGGTGGAACTACGGAGTCCAGAACTGGGAACAGCATCAATGATACGAAGAAAACTTGTTTCGTTTTGCTTCCCTGCAAAATTTTCCCTTTGGCATTTCAGGGGGATTTGCACCAAGGAAAAAGCAAGTGGGTACTTTTCCTGCAGTTGTTGGCCTACCAGAACTACCAGGGAGCTGGACTTGCTTTAAAGGGGTGCAGATGTCACTCTTTATCTAAGACTGAAAACCCATACAAAATACTCATACATCAGCCGTGGTGCTAACTGTAACTTGCAACCCCACAGTCCTTTGTAACATGATGCCACATTTGTAAGCTATGAAACATCTCGAATGTTCTCTGACAATTTTCATCTCTAAAGAAAGGGAAGCCAAGAAATGATCTTTCTTTGGAAACCTGGCTTAAACAGGCTGTACATAATGAACAGACAGTTTTCTATTTTGCCATGCACAGCTACCGTGCACCAACAGGTGGAAGGTGTACAAAGTGTTTTAAAGTACAGATGTCTCAAAGTGCAGAGGCACAGGTTTTGCTGAACTTGGTCAGGGAGAGAAAAGAGTCACTATAAGCCTGGGTGGAATTCCCTGAAGAATCTGGTAGCAAATATGCTTTCACCAAGGGTTTATTGGTAAGGGAGAGTTTCAGACTGGTCCCCAAAAGGATCGCTCTTCTCCTGGGTAAACATCCAACGCGAAACATGATGCTGTTTTTAGGTGATGACACATCCATTGTGCATAACTGCACAGAAACAGTATTAGTATTCTTATAAAATGCAGTTACTGTCTACAAGGAATACTCTGATGGCAGTAGCAGCATTAATATTCATACACAAAGGAACTAATTAATTCTGGCGTCAAACAAGGAGTGTGGGTAGTTAATTGTTCTAAACCTCGTTTCACAGCTAGGTGTAGGAGCAAGGAGGACTGTGTGCATAAGTGATATTATGGAAAGAAAGGTCAAGTGACTTATGTGAGGTTCTATAACCAAGGGAGCTGCAGAGGAGAGGATTTAGGCAGTCTCAGATTCCAGGTTGATCTTCTGTTTATTAGATCATATTAGATCTTGAAGGCTGTGTGGATATTGGTATTCTTTTATTGGCCATTTCCACTGCATGTTATTTCCCCATGGCTTTCAATCTTATCCTTTAAGACCAACATTTGTTGTCAAAGATTATAACAATATACAACAGATTACATTTTTAATGGAGGATTCTGAAATAATGAGGTATATTTTCCTCTCTGCCTCTACTCTCATTGTTTCCAGTGTGATCTCACCAAGGACAAGGACACTGGAAACATTAACAGAGAAAATAATGTTGGGATTTTAACCACACCATCAAGTAACAATGCCAGACACCTTTTCCTGTGTTGGCATCTCTGAGAAGAGCTGTGCTGGTGTGGAAACTGTGAGACAATAGCTTTGAAAGGGATGCAGGAGGGAGTGGAGGGAGAGGAAGGGCAAAACCACAGCACAGTTGAATCAGGAAAGCACCTCTAGAGATTGGCTAGTCTTAGCCCCCTCAGTCAAAGCAGGGTCATCTACAGCAGGTTGCTCTGAGCATGTCCAGTCAGGTCTGAAATATCTCCAGAAATGGAGACACCACACTCTCTGGACAATCATCTGCAGTGTTCAACCAGCCTTACAGTAAAATCATTTTTCATTATGTTTAAATGGAATTTCTCTCTTGTCCACATTGCCCTATGACCCTTGCTTGACATCCAGTTCCACCACTTTTTCACCTGATTGCAGGTAATCACTTCTCTCTTGTGCTAGTCCTAGTATAAAACATTCTTCACCAGGTTGACCAGTCTGTTGACAGAGCTCTTCGTCCCTCTTAATCAAGTGAATCTCATCTCTTCCTACCAGTCACAGAATCACAGAATATACTGAGTTGGAAAGGACCCACAAGGATCATTAAGTCCAACTTCTGACTCTGCACAGAACCAACCCCAAGAGTCACACCATGTGCCTGAGAGTATCATCCAGATGCTTCTTGAACTCTGTCAGGCTTTGTGCTATGACTACTTCCCTGGGGAGCCTGATCCAGCATCCAAACATCTTCTGGGTGGAGAACCTCCTTCCAATATCCAACCTAAACCTCCCCTGACACAGCTCCCTGATCCTCACAGAGGATCATAAAAACTGAATCTCTGTTGCTGATGTTAACTGCATAACCAGATGTTGACACTCGGAATCTATTCATTCCTCCTCAAGCCCTTCCTCCTGGCTGGTAGGGTTGAAGACAAAACCAAGTTAATATGCTCTAGGTTTCCCCTGGCCACACACTGGTGCCCACAGTGAAGAGCAACACTGTAATACTCAAGGGTCTGAAAGTCTTGGACAGTGTCTCCACAATATCCTGAGGCCTGATGATGGATCAGGTTGACAGGCAGGGACCTCTCTTGCCTGCAGCAGGGAGTCTCCCACTACTATCCCTCACAGCTTCTTTCTGGTGTTCCTGGGTAGTTTGGGCTCTGTTCACTCAGATGCTTCATTGGACAAAACTCTCACCTGTTACCAGGTCTGCATTGACCCTATTCTGAAAGTACAGGTCTGTGGGTGGAGTAGGAGTCTTCCTCTTGGTAATAGAAGTCACCAGCTTACAGCCTTTGTTGTCACAAACACCTCTTACTTCCCAGTTCCCTAAGAACAGACTCAGCCTGTTCCTCCTTTAGCACAATTACAGGTTTGGGCTATTTTATCTGCAGTGTCTCAGAGAAGATCCAGTCACCCTCCTTTTAGTCCTCTCCAAAGTTGCACAGGACCTCCTCCTGCAGCTTCTTAGCTTGGCAACACAGATCCTCAGTTAGTGTACATCTTCTGCAGGCAACGAGAGCATCTTCCCTGCCCCAGCCTCAGCAGGAGATCCCAGGCACCCCTACAGCTCTAGATGTGCAGAGCTGCATCTTCTGCTGGAACTTGGTCTTGGTTGGCACCTCTGATGCGTCAGGTACCTTCTCCCATGGGTTCTGGGGGCCACGCCCTGTGCCAAGGAGCACAGTCTCCAGCGCTTTCCAGCCTCCTTCCCCATGTCCTTCTGCCTGAAGTGCTGCTCAGACTGCTGGGCAAACACCTTCTTTGCTGCAATTCAGCTGCTGATGGGACACAACACAGTTTAGCTGAATCTAGTGAGGCTTGGTAAGGGACCTGGGTGGTGTCCAGTGTGAAGTGGCAACTACAGTGAGAGAATGCTCCTCATGTTTTTCTTTCGCTTGATATGAAATAAATAACCCCATGAACTCCAGTGGACAGCCACTGAGTTCGGGGGTCTCTTTTCTTGTGTTGTTTAGCCTGCTGAAGAGAAACTACTGCAAAACAACCAATGTCAATACCCATAGCCCTTGAATTTTCCAAGGCAGCCACTTCTCCACGTGGCACTCTTGCGCTGCTTAGTTTGAGATCTCATGAAATCCCACTTGCGGGTGGTATGATTGTTCCTTGAGATGCAACACTACAGAGGGCACTATCCCCTCCTGTATTTGCTCCACGTTCCTTGTTGCCTTAGTTCTTTGCTCCATTTAGTGATGTGAAGGGTAGGAACGGAGGAGCTTTGAACAAGTCCCAGGGGCTTCAGAACAGAAAAAGGAATATATCTGAGGAAAGGGAGAGTATCTGAGAAGAGAGGAGTTATCAGCATGAGAGACCTCAAGCTGAGTGACTGAGAGTTGACATTCCTTCTATTTATTTATAAAATTTGTAACTGTGGAAATTAGCCTTAGAAGCTGTAGCCCCATTACTGTTAGTTTTATCGTCCTTCTAAGACATACCCTGAGGCACTCCTAGAGATTGAATCCTACTGTACTTTGCTATAAGCCCATAATTGATTATGCTATGGAGCTTTAATGTGGGTTGAGAAATGGAATCCAGAGTAAATACATTCAGAATTTTGCTAGCAGACCAAATTTAAAACTGGTTTTCTGAACCTACTAGGATTATTCCTTCTCAGTTCATGATTTAATTTGAACTAACCACCCTGAGAGGTGCAGTGTGCCTGGGCTATCTGCTTGCTGGGCTTCTCTAAAGAAGTTTATCCTGTATACTTCATCTATAAGTTTGTAAAGATAAAATTAGATTGCAACCTTATTCGTTATAGGACATTTTAAGTCCTGCCTGGAGCTTTCTCCAGTAATGCTTCAAATGTCTGTCAACAATGTCATCACACAAAATTTGGTGACTAATTTCTGAAAAACAAGTATATTACACTGTATTTGAGGGAGAAATTAATTAGATGGTGGTGGTCATTTGTTGTTGTATTTCTCAGCTTAAAATAAAGCCCATGTAGCTTCCTAGTCTTCCTTTTTTTTTTTTCTGGTTCACTCTTTGATGAAAATCTATCCTTTCTAAAAGAAGCTTGTTGATTTTGCTCATTAATGAGGAATGAGATGATGATCTCTTCTTTCCCTTTCATTAGAAAGGTTCCTCTTTTCTCGGGTGGTAAGGACCGTATTATTTCCTTTAATATCCAGGTGCTCCTGCTGACTGTAGCTAATTCCAGGGCTTAAAGTGACCGACTTGTAGATCTTGTAGAAGCTGAAGTTTCTTAAAGCACATCATTTGCTGTCTAGGAGGTGTCCTAAACACGCAAAAGAACTTTGTTCAGAAGTGACAGAATTAGCACTGTTGTCTGATGACTTGAAACCCCTGATTTGTTGCTGGACCTGAAGTCCCTACAGAAAAATGTGTTTGTGAGATTCATACTTCTGAGTTGGTCTGAGGTGGGGGTTTTTTGATTCATAATATATTTTTATTCAGAAATACTCCCCATGAAACATTGTTATTGCCCGTGTGTGGTCTTAAGGGAAAAAATAATTTATTTCATATTTCCCACTGGAAAAGAACTCTCTCTTTCTCACTCTCTTTTTTTTTCTCTCTCATCAATAACTACAAAATTGGTTATTTCCTGAGAACTACTACATCACTGGGTCTGCTCCATTAAAAAGTCGTACACAAGGATTGTGCATTTCTATGCACAATGTGCTGATCCTGATTAAGTCTTCTTTCATATGTTCTTACAAAATGTTACTGTACTTTTGTTTTTATAAGCAGGTAAGTGGAACAAATGCAAGCTAAAGAGACAAAAATCTATCTCATCAAATTGGAGAGAGCTGCAATGAAAGAACAAAATTATTTCATGCTTTGAGTTCTTCCTTACTTAGCTCCACTGTAAAGGGACACATGATATCTTTGACACACGATGTTTGCCATTCCACACAGGTCAAGATGCAGAAAAAGGCTTATATAGGAAGACAAGACGTAGGTCATAAGGTGTACATAAACAAAAAAACTTTAACATAGCTTCTTTAGCAAGCATAGCAAGCATTTGGACCAACCTTTGGATCAACTGTCAAGTTAAATTGAAAGAAAAGGGAATAATTGGTAAATTTTTAAAGAAAAGGCTGTTCTTCCTAACACCAAACTTAAACAAAGTCTGGAACTGCGTACTCAGTGTTATGCAATAAACTTAAACTTTAATGTTACCCTTTCTCACCTTTTACCTGAACTTTTATTGCTCCGGGGAGACCTTGCATGTAAAATCCCTCATTTTTGCTCTGGTACTGGGAGGTACCTACCTCTGCATACAATAGCTCTCTGCAAAGCTTTGCTATACAAAAATGTTTTTCCCATTTGAAAACACCACTTAGAGCTGTTTGAAACAGGAGTAGATGATGTGATCATTAAAACATCAAGATTTCATGTTTCTAAAGGCAGTTTTTGTTTCTGCTGCAACGGTGGGTTGACTGCAGAGGTTCTGGTAGGAAAGGCTTGGTGGTGTGAGCAAATGTAGGTCAAAATGTAAAATCAAAATATAAAAATTGTCATCTGTTTTGTATGAAGGAAGAACTAGGATTTGGAGGGCAGAGTCTAGCAAAACTGGTCTTTGTAAATTATCATCATGGCTACGCTTCGCGACCGAATGCTCTGCTGGATAGACAGACAAAACTCTGCATGGGGCTGAGAAACCAGTGACATGTGACTGGGCTGAGAACCACTCAAGAAATGGAGCTGACATTCTCTAGGACAAGTCTCTCCTGGATTCTTTCATACAGACCCATTTTAACTTTTCAAAAAGTCTGGTTACTACCCCCTGCAGTGATTCTGTTGCTTGGTGGTATTGATGTCTCTTACCAAAGTGGACAATCTTCCACTTTCCCCATCATCCTTCCAGCATGAGAGGAAAAAGAAATGGTCCCAGCTGTCTTGCCAGCTTGCTTGTGTAGAACAGTGATTCCCTACCTTGCAAAAACTCATATAGGGGCAAGAAACTATTATTAGGTTGATAGACTTGTCTGCTTTTCCTGTGGGAAGCACTAACTCTCAGATCTCAGGAGTTACATGCACACACACACGCACAGAAGGTTATTTATCTATATGCAAGTATGTATGTCTGTATTTAAAAGGCACAAATTTAGAGGGACAATGAGGAGCTTCTACTCCTTGGTATGTTTTTATGTGTGTCTCCAAGTATGCTCAACAATGTTCTCTAGCATCAAAGAGGAGATTTCTTTATTTTGAAAGAGAGGATTTATTGCTAAGAATTTCAATTCCCTTTCTCATATGTAACTTGGCATATTTGCCCTCCCTTTATCTGCTTGAAGTGGGAAAACAAAACTGATGAAACAATCTCTATCAGAATTATATCATCCCCTACCCCCCATATATGTCATTCTAATTCATCAGTGTATTTATGAGGTCTTTATTAGACAGGCCAAATTTATTTTTCATTTGTGTTAAATTGTTTATGCCCTTTTAAAAGTGCACTGTATCCTCAGCATTGGGCTTTCACTTATCTGCCTGACAATGATGAAGTGTTATGTTATAACAAATGCGTTAAGATCTTGTCCTGGTGAATATTCTGTGCTATTTGTGAAATGACAGTGATAAGGAAAGACAGACCAACAGTGAATGGATTATGCGTGCATATATCTTAATTTTTGGTAAATTGCTCAAACCAGTTCAAGTTGGTAGTGACCAATGGATTACTGTTTCCTTTGAAAAAAACTGAAATCCCAAGGGAGTTTCCTCCTGTTTAGATTATGAAGTTGGGGTCATATTTGCAAAAGAACTCATTGCCAATTTGCAAAGAGTGCTTATGAAGATCTGTTTGCTTGTTTTGGTGCCTGGGTGACAGCTAATTATCCAATGAGAGAGCTGCTACCAGTCCTATTTCTAGTAGGGTTATTACTTTACCAGTAAGTGACTTCTAATTGGTATGCAGAGCGTGGAGTGAATTCCCTCATTTTAGGCATGCTGGTCAGGTTCCTGGGCTTGTATGTTCTCGCTAGCCTCTGGCTAGCCTGGGAATCCAGCAGGTACCTTGCCAGCATGCTGCAGCTTTTCCAAGGGAATATACAGGAGTAATTAACAAAAGCCTCTGACTGCCTACACTGGTAGAGGATCTGTGCTGTTCCAAGCCTCTTGTGCTTGATGAAAAATCACTCACCACAGAAGCCTCAGCAAAGAGGGCAGATCACGACTGGGGCTGGGGTGTGCCTTCCTGGGGAAGAGCAGATAGCTGCAGAACAGCTCTGCCTACACACCTTAAAGTACAAGCCATCCACGGCAGGTGAGCTCCTTGGGAATGGGCAGGGCTGTATCCAAATTCTCAAGTTGTGAGAGCCATCAAACAACACGGGTGGGGAAAAAAACACTGCTGTGTGCCAGTGTCACAGTATCAACCCTGAGAACAATGCTCATGAATATTGCCTCCTTTGGGAAGTAGGGGACAATTTCTGTGCCTCCTAGGGGAATTTTCACTTTGTCTCCTTCAGGAAAAGAAGCCCTTTAACTCATTGACAAGGATGGCAGCAAAAAGAGTCTGTGGACTATAGCCCTATGGCCACCTGAGGTTCTCAGCTTAGCTGGTCTTGATGGATGGATCAGATCTGATTTAAAACAAGAGAATAAGTTGCTATTGATGTTTCTGTGCTAAATTTTTTTTCTCTCAAACCTTCCAAGGCTATTTTGAATCTTTTCTCCATGTTAATGAAAACAGCCTCAGGACTTTTTCTCACCCAGTTCCACACTTTGCCTTGTCATCATATTGGAGAGTGGCACAGCATGGAGAAGTAGTAGAAGAAATCTCACTGTGTGAAGAGCACGAAGCGAGAGTGGCACAGGTTAGAAGATGTCTATCAAATCAGCTCACTGCCACAGAGGGGGAAGGGAGACACATGGCCATTAATTTGGGGGGAAAGTATATGTGATTTTCCACTCTGATAGAATATTGGGGGGTTTTCAGCAAACACTCCATGGTCGCAGGAAAGTTTGTTTGGATTTTACACCAGAGGAAGGAGGAGAAGGGTGGAGGCCCTTGTGTTTCAACCTCATCTGACTACCAAGTACAGCCATTGATCAGATACCCATTTCCTTGCTAGATTTTGCATTTTCCTTCTCTGCGCATGATTTTCCCTGGAAATGAGCCAAAAGAAACTGCCTGACCAGCTGAGAACACAGTGTCACTCATACCCAGGTGACTTTCCCTGATCCCATGTTACAGAGTCTGTGCTATTCATGATGCTTCAGGCAGAAAGAATCAGGAATATCCTGCCTTTTCAGCTCTTGTGTCCAAATTATGGAGGGAAAACAGCAGCAAAGGGGGGATCTCTTTCAAAAAACTGGCCAGAGCTCCAGATTTTTATAGGTGTCAGCCTGGTGGAGAGTTAATGCCAGCTTGTGATTATTTAGGGTATCGTATTTATGGCAAAGTGACACATGAGGCAAGTACTTGACACCTCTGAGTTTGTCAGTAAGATCCTGGGATCCTTAAGAGCTCCATTAGCTAAACTGTGAAGTCATCATCCTCCTGATTACCTATGGAGAGCTGGGATGGGCAGCTGATGCACTAAGAAGGACATCTCATGTCTTACCACGTTGGAGCCTGGAAATTTTGTGCTTAAGTCGCCTTTGCAGAATCTCATGTGGCCAGAGCATAATAGAAAAATTTGGCTCCAGGGTAAATTTGAAAATTAAACAAGGACTTGAGGGAGTGGCCCCTATGGAAACCATGTCAACGAACAAACAGCATCAGAGGATTTCAGTGATGTTTGTATAAGGAGGATAATGTTTGCTTGATTCTTGCGGGCTTTAACTGTCTGTCATCCTTCTACAGCAATGCAACAGAAACTAATTGAAAGAAACCAAAACCAAACAGAGGCATGATAAGTTATTTGAAATTTGAAATTTGAAATTTGAGTCATATGGCACAGTTTTGATAGGATGCATCACGTCACATGGAAGATTTCTGTTCGTCATTGGAGAAGTGTAATTTTTAGAGGATGAACAGAAGTATGTTAGAAATGAGTAAAAGTGGTAGATTTCTATTCTAAGATCTGTAATTTCTTTTTAACTCAAGCCACTAGCAAAACTTTGGGGTTATTCAGTTAAAAGAATTAAAGACATTTTCTTCTTGGATGCAGTTCCTTTATCTTAGAGGGACCACACAGAAGCCTTGTTCCCGAGGGAGTCATGCAGCAGTCAGTAGCTGTCTTTGCCAAACTTCCAAGCCCTTTTCCAACTTTAAGCATCAGTTGTCTCAGATATTTCTCAGTGTCCTACCAACAGCAATTCTGTCCATCTCTGAGGTTTTATTGCTGTTTCTTTCTTTTTTTCCCCTGCATTTGTATTTTTTGTTTTCTCTTGTACATTTATGTACATACAGACACAGAGCCCTCTCTTAAAACTATACCTAGCACTCTCCATCCTTCTATGCAACTCAGACTCCTTATAAGCTTCATGCATTTTCATTTGGGCCTTGATATGCATTTGGGCCTTGACATGAACCCATGTCTTGGATGGAGGGTGCTACTGCTTAAGCAAGCTAATTTAATAAAAGAGCTGATGGCTTCTCACACCTTAAATGAAGGGTAGATGCTTTGCCCAAATATGTTCAATCCAATCAGAATGCCATTGCAGGTTGAAATATATTTTCTGATGCTTAAACTATAACGTTGAAAATGGAGATTACCTCTCATTCCTTGGAAGTACAGTCTCTGGGACAGGGGGACCTTAGTCCTGTTTCAGGTACACAGGTGTTATATGCACCACTGCACAATGCAAATAATGATAATGCATTATAAAATCTTTTTTCAAGTACAGAGTGGAACTCACAGTCCTTGCAAAGGAGAAAGCATTTATGACTGTACTTCATACCTTTTCTCCATGAGCCTGAATTCAGAAGGCAGATGAAAAAATGTCAAACATTTCCAAGAGAGAAAATCTTACATGAAGAAGAGCAAAATGCTAAAGATGCAGTGGGAGAAGCTTAACAGTAGCAGCCCTCACTTCCACTCAGGCAACACTGAGAGCTGACCCCCACCCCAAAATTTAAGTGCAATTTCTTCTAGTCTTCTTTGAACAGATCACCAGTAACACTATTCTGCTTTTGCATGGCCGTGCGTCACTGAGCTACCGTGAGCATTTTCCAGGATTAACTCTGCTCGGCTCCTCAATTGGTTTCAAGGTTTTAGCAAGCCTTTTTTTAGCCAGCGTGGAGAAGCTAATGCTCTTATTTCTCAAGCTTTTTAAAAAGTGCACGAAGCCAGATCATCCCCTCCCAGTTTTGCCACAGAAGGGATGTAGCTAGCAGAAAGCCTCCAAAGATAGTTCGAGGAAAGGGAATGGAGCTTAAGAGACCCCAGCTTTCAACCTCATTGTCCTCTCAAGACTGTAGTGTAGGTGAAGGGCTCTGTCAGATCCCAGAGAACTGCACAGGATAGTTCAATTCCCAGGAAAACTGGGGAGAAATAACTCAGGTTAGAAAACTCATGATTCACAGTGAGACAAATTCCTAGTGATGACTAACTTGAATTCAAGGCTGTTCTCAGAGGAAAGGGGTTGAAGGGGGGAGCCCAAGAGATGAGCTTTATGCACAAAGGCCCCAGCAACTTCACATAGCCAGTGCTGGGCTTACGAGCCAGATAAAGAACATTAGTAATGCTGGGCAGGTCTGCTTTTTGCTCTGCAAATAAATATCTCCCTTCTTCCCTTCCTCACAACCTTTCTGACCAGAAAGTTATTCAGGCACCACCAAAAACTCTCTGCAATTTAGCAGGAGTCTCTTTAGCCTCAGCTCCCTGCCTGTGTTACAGCCTGGGGGAGTTACCTCTGCAGACCTCCCTCACTGCGTGTGAGGAACAGCACAGTGGCCCGGATACCCTTCTCTGTGTCTTTCATTGTTGGTGTCATCACTGACTGCACATCAGAACAGCAGTGTTCTGGCTTTGGGCAGAGCCTTACAATCACACTGAGGGTGGGCAAGCTAAAATCAGAGTAACTTCAGTCTTTCAAATATTAGTATGTCAGTGTTTGTACTGGTATGAAAATCATTTGGCTTCAGATCCCAGTATATCAAAACACCAAAGTTCAGGGGACAGGAGAGGGGTTTAAATTCCTTCCAAATTTCCAGAAAGAAAACAAGGCAAAACACAACCAACTTCTCTAGAGAGCTTTTTGCTGGTGGTGTTTTTCTCCAAACGGAGCCAGTGTGTGCTTATCCTGACTTACTATTTCTGCAAGACATTTAGGTAGACCTTCCCAAGAGCACAGTGTATGTCAGACCCAACCTTCTCACAAAGATCTGAGCTTCTTCATAGCTCCTGTGAATGATGTGCCTGGGCTGTGATTGACATAAGTCATGCATGGTGGAGTCTGTGCAGAAGGACAAGCCTCCAGTTGTATAGGGTCGGCAGCAATATTTTGCTGTAATAAGGTGATGGACAGCATTCAGCATTTTTTCTGTTCCTGCCTCTCTCAGATGACCACTTGAAGAGAGGGATGAAAGAGGAGAAGCTCCCTGGATTGCAGAAGGCACCTTGGTGGTAAATGCCTGAGAGCCACATTACTGTTGTACACCAAGGAGATGTGTTCCTTCTGGATCAACAGCAGAGCGGGACAGAGAGCAGGCTTCCTGGATCCTGTTCTGGTGCTTTATTCGTGGATAAGTGTGGGGTTTTTATTTGGATGGTTTCAATGAGACTGTTACTAAACACATTTTATTTCTTAAGAGTTGAAAGAAATCAGGCAGAATGATTTTTGCTAGGCACAGTATAAGGGCCCTCAAGTGTTGCCCTGAAATGCTTACAATATAAATGAGATACATGCAAGGGCTAGGGTGTTTCTTTTTTTGGGTTTCGAGGCTTCTTCAGTGTGTTCTCAGGTTTTTGAAGAGTAACAAGTAGTGTGTGTCCTATCAAAGGAGACAGAGTAAAAGCACATTCAGAGGGGAAAAACCAGTTTTGTTCCAAAGCCATATTCCTCCTTCTCGCCAGGAGCAGTACCGAACTGAGGGATTTGAAAACTTCTGCAAGACAGGGAGGGAATCACAACTGGCTGTGGCAAATCATCAGTAGGGATAGTTTTCTGCTAACAGCTTGGCCTCTACGTAATTTTAACTGTCTCAGAGATTTGGAGGAAGACTGGATGATTCATCGCACCTCTTTACCCATTTTTATATAAGAAAAACTTAATGGCTAGTTTGAGAGCTAACTAATGGCTGGTTATATAACCTTGTTAAGTACATGGCAGAGCTATGGAAAATGGCTTTTCATTTTGGCTTTCCACTGACTCAGAGATTCTGTGTTTGTCAAATCGGACTATTACGTAGCAGCAGTGAAAGAACTAATGTAAACTAAATTTGAACAGCTCGAGCAGCTGGCCTTCCTCTTTCTCTGCTGCAGTCTGGTCATGCTGAGTACGCTGTGCTTCCCCCTTTCTGGCAGAGTAGGATCATGTTTTTGTGAGTGCTAGGCTGGGCTAAGCTCAGATGGAGGTTTGAAATCATGTGAAGAGTTCAACATGTGTGCAGCACCTGATGGGTCTGCAAAATGAACCCTCCAGATGCAATTTTGTTATAAAACATCTGCTGAAGCATTTGCTGTTCTGACCTAGAAATATTTAAAAAATATTTCCCTGTTTAATAATTTCTGTTTTCTGTGTGTTTGGTGGTTGTGGTCTCTTGACGTCCAAGTGTAGGTTTATCTTTTCCATCATTCCAACAGAAGGAGGAGTGAATCATATGAACTGAATGAAACTTTTCCACAAAGCCCAGAGAGCTCAGAGAATTCAACTGCCCCCACTGAAATCTGGATATTGGGCTTAAGACTGTAGATGGGTTTGCTGGAAGGTTTGTAATTTGAAGATAATTCCAGGTTAAAATTTGACAGAAAGGACTAAAACTGAGTGTGGAGCAGCTTTGAATCTGGAAGTCCGCTGGCAAAATTTTGGGTGTCTGAGTACAAGGGGTGCTGGAGAAAAACTGTTGTGATCTTCTGCATCTGAAACTGCCTCAGGCCTTCCTGCTCCAGAGCACAGTCTCATGCACAGTGGTGCACATTTACCTTTTTATTGTGAGCTTCAGAGTACTCTTTTTAAGATACAAACAGACAAAGACACACACACAAACATAAAAATAAACAAACAAACAAATAAATAAATATGTGTATATATAATGTTCCTGCCAAAAGAAGAAATTCATATGTCTTATTAACTGATAAAAGACTAAATAACCTCCTAGGAAAGCACACGGTCCTACTCCTGGCTGCAAGTAGCTACTTGGTAACAAGGGAAGTGACAGATCAGTCTCACCTCTGTGGACTGTGCTTTCCCTAGAGCTCACCAACTGCTCACCATCGCATCTGGGGTCTCCTCCTTGCCCAGATTTACTTCTTGAACACTGTATGGCAAGACCAGCACTCAAATGGCCAAGGGGGAGGAGTCAGAAGCACAGGTTTTGTAGGATTACTGGCAAAACTATTGACCTTAGCCTAGAGGATGTCAGTGGCATTTTCTGCCCTCCCCACCCCATACTGACAGCAGCAGGGGAGGTACTGTAGCTACTACCAACAGCAGTGGCAGCTCCCAAGTATTTATGAGGCCATTTAGCACCTTGAAGAGTTCTGCTATACACATTAGAAGCTGGAAGCCCAGCAGTTTCAATGTCCATGGTTTTTTTCCATAACCTTAGACAATTTCTCAAGCCGCTTCACCTTCAAAATGTGGGCACTTTCCCTTGCATGGGTGGTTCATAAAAGATCCACAGCATCCCCAGCACCACTGGGGTATATAGGAGAACATGGTTGGAGAGGGGTAACTTGAGATGAGTTTGTTTAGGGTGTGAACCTCTGTCCATGGGGAGGAAGGCAGGCAGGGCATCACTGCTGGTTCCTGTGATGCACCACGGGGGTGTTGGCAGTGAGTTCAGTGGCATTGGTGCCAGTGCCTCACACGGGATGGCAATGGGCCTAGTGTTTGCTTGCACAAGGACTAACAGGAATGTGTAGGTGCTGGAGGAACAGTCTCTCTAGACTTCCTCCATAAGCTCCCAGCCTCTTGATGGAAAACACACCTCTTACATGAAAACCGATGTGCTGTTTTAGGCTATGGCACCATGCAGTTGGACATCTGTCTTAAGGCATGAGGCAACCCCGGATGCGTGCACAGACTGGGGAATGAAGTGCTGGAAAGCCGTGTCGTGGAAAGGGACCTGGGGGTCCTGGTCGATGACAAGTTGAATATGAGTTAGTGCCCTGGCAGCCAGGAGGGCCAGCCATGTCCTGGAGGGCATCAGACATAGCATCTCCAGCCAGGCAAGGAAGGGGATTGTCCTGCTCTGCTCTGCTCTGCACTGGGGTGACCTCACCTTGAATATTGTGTGCACTTTTGGGCACTGCAATGTAAGAAAGATATTAAGCTATTAGTGTGTCCAAAGCAGGGGAAAGAAGGTGGTGAAGAGCCTCGAGGGAAAGCTGTATGAGGAGTGCCTGAGGGCACTTGATCTGTTCAGCTGGTGAAGAGGAGACTGAGGGGAGACCTCATTGCAGTTACAACTTCCTCGTGAGGGGAAGAGGAGGGGCAGGCACTGAGCTCTTCTCTGTGGTGACCAGTGACAGGACCTGAGGAAGTTGTGTCAGGGGAGGTTTAGGTTGGATATTAGAAAAAGGTTCTTGACCCAGAGGGTGATTGGGCACTGGAACAGGCTCCCCAGGGCAGTGGGGAAGGTCTAGTGGGAACGGTTGTTCCTTCCCTAGTATACATTTTCACTATCTCCATGTAACTAAAACTAAAAAGTGTTCCATAACTTTAGTGAACCTCTGTTTCTTCAGACAGATTCTTAGTTTTGCCTTGTTAGTGGTTTCTGAGCTGGGTTTCCCCTCTACTCCTAGTAAATTTAAAAATGAATGTGTCTTATAAATGGGTCGTTCATCCATGCAATCCACAGCAAAGAATATGTGGGAAAAGACTTGACGTAACCTCATCATAGAAATTACAAGGAAAAATTTGATCCAGCTTTTCATTTTTTTCTAGATTTGTCACATTTTTGAGAAGGGAAAGGTAATTTAGCAGTAAAGAATCTGTTTATTGTTTGCTCTCCTCCTGCTTTCTAAAATATTTGCATATGTAGTGGCATGCTTGTCACCTATCTTTAGCTAAAATGTACTGTGAATTTTGTGGTGAGGTATTTTTCACTGATGTTCAGTGGCTATGAGTCCAAGCAGCTGCCTTTATTTTGCTCTCCTGCACCAAGGTAAGTCTGGAGGGTTTTGTTTCCCCAAAGCACCTCTGGATTTAGATGAACATAGCTGAATATTGAATCTGCCACAGTGTCTTCTCAGCACAAAGACTCTGAAATGGATTTGTGAGTCTTAAAGCAGTCCCTGGGGCATCCTAGTCCACACTGTAAAATCACCGTATGTAAATTGTCACCGTTAAATAAGTTGCTCAGGAGGGAGGGAGAACAGGATGGGAATTGGAAGTTACTCGGTGCTCATGCTGGGTTTCAGACAGGGCTGCCCTCCCAGTTCAGAAGCCGCTGAAACAGAGGGGAGGAGATCTTGTGGCTGCCATATGGACGGCATGTGCCAGATGGGGAAGTCGTCTCCATTACTCCCACATTCTACAGAGAAACAGAAATAAAAAATGAAACATAAAACACCATCCCCTTTCCATCCAGCCAAAGGAACAGGGTGGAAGGGGAGAGCAGGCCCTCCTTCCAGAGTATTTATCTAGTAATTCATTAGCTGATATCCCCCGTTTTTCATCTCTTCAGGGAAGTCTGCTCGGAATTTATTGCTGAGCCGTTAACGAATTTTTAAACTATCAGTCAGTAATGTAAATAAGTGGGAACCCAGATTGTTGCACAACCACCGCCAGGTCAAAACACTTGCATGGGAACTGTTGCTTCAAGCAGAGAGTAAACCTTAACATAAAGTTACAAGGCACTGAGTTCCCCACAGGAATGCCTTCGTGGCCCCATTCAGTGAGAGTCCAGCTGCTTCCTGAACCGTCTGCCCTTGGAGAGCTTAAATAGTGTCCCTTGAGAATATTTTGATTTTCCAGCTAGACCTCAACAATAGTTTTTTGTGACTTTAATGTGGCAGAAGGAAAAGCATAATTTAATGGCCTTGGCCTTGGCTTTTCTTTTCATTGGCCAGGAAGGCACTGGCCATAAGTTTTGTCGTAGAGACCTCTGGAGCACCAGTGTCCGTGGTCAGTGCTGGCTACTGCTTGCAAGTTGCTAACATAGGACAGATTTTTGGAGAGGGCACTTGATCCTTGCCAGCAGGAATAGGGGAAGGAAGAAACAGTGGGCTTACAGGGTAAGAACAAGGACTCATGGCAGGGTGGGGAAAAAACATCTCAATGGACATTTCCAACTCGCTGCCCTTCCTTCCACACAGCAGAAGAGTTTCACAGGTATCATGATGCTTAACCACAGTGAGAGTACTGCTACTGAGACAGCCAGGTGCCCAAGCAGTTGCCCCTGTGCTGTGTCCCTGAAACCACCCACCTCTGCTTAAGGCCAGGGGTGGCAGCTCGGTGTGCTCTGGCTTCAAGAACAGCTCATCAGATGCATCTTCTACACCATTAGCTTGGTTTTGTTCCTGTGGATTAACTGTAGTGAATGGGAACAGTATTTTATGACAGCTGCAACAGCCAAGTAGGGAAGGCTTTTAGTGACTGTTCATTTCTCACTTTTAATTTCATTAGAAACTTAAGCCCTTTCAATAGAACTAGTTGTTGCCTTTATAAGCATAGAAAAAAAAATGAAGCAGTAGATTTAATGATGGGACCAATTCTAAGAAATCTTGTCTCCAGTGCTAGGACTTGATTTGTTCAGCACGAGGGGGTAATTTGTTTGCTTTTTACTCTACAGAAGAGAAAAAACCCTTTCCCATTCCAAAAAAGATAATCATGCATGAAAAACAGACATGTTAAATATCACAAGCAAGGACTCACATGCCCTGATGCCTCAAGTCCAAAAAAAAAGAGTCACATTAATGTCAATGTGCTTTGGATCATTAGCTCTTAAGCCTCTAATGATGTTCCCTAATGACCCTGCTGTTCTTCCTCCTCCATCAGATTCTCTCTAACCTGCAGAAGGTGTGCTAACTTTTCAGGATTTTCCTGTATGAGGGCCTGTGAAAAAACACATAAGTATTCATAAGTAAGATATGAGACTTTACCTGTTGGGCATCTGCAACATAATTTATAGGAGGTTGTATCCACAATAGTCATTATGTGAAGGCTCAAGTTCTTATTTATTTTTTATTTCATTCATTTATACTGCTACAGATATGAGAATAAAAAGAAGCATCTATCCCAAGATTAAGACAACTTGCCATTAATTTAAAACTGCAGTATAGATGCTGGTTACAAAATCATCACCTCCCTCCTCCCCTCTCACACATGCTTCCATATTCTAACCAGCAGCCAGCATTTTCTCCTGGTCAGATCCAAGCCTGGGGCACACCAGCATCATAGTATTTCCATGTGCTTTGCTCTGCATGGATAGAAAGGTCCCTTCTCTGCAAAGCCACAGTGTACTGTGACTTTGTTTTTCAGTCTGTCAACACATCTTTCAATACCCTTCTTGAGGTCCAAAGAAGAATGCACTGGGTGATCCCAGTAGCTGCTCTGCCTCTGTGGAGAGTACAAGGACTTTGGCAGTATCAGCACATAATAGATTTAAAACACTCACTGTGTATTTATGGGGTTTGTAAGCAGTGTACATATGTTTATATCTCTTTCCAAAACTAAGGGCGAGCAGGGCTCCACCAAAATGGCAATTAGAGTTAACCCTGCCCACATCCTTCAGGCAGGGATACAGCCTGAGGACTTCTTAGTCAGCCACTCTTTCCACTTGCGCCAGGGTGATGTGAACCACCTCTTGGGGAAATTCTTCTCAATTTACGAGCGAGCAGAACTTGACCCTCCAGACTGGCTGTTATTGCAAAAACAGGAAAAATTTGTAAGACACATGCAGAATGTAGGAAAGCAGAGTACTTTCCATCAAAGTGGTGTAGTAGAGAGTCTTCAAGCTGTTCAGAGGGTTTATAACATAGTTTGCTGTTTTCTGATAGGTCCTAGAATGTGGTCCTACCAATAGTACAGAGATTGCCAGATCTTTCACGTTTGGGCATAATCTCTGGCTTCATCACTGCCTGTCTGATCTCTACATACATTTTTGTCACACAAACAGCACCAGGAACACCACAGTTATTTTGGTAGGTAGGTCTGTCTTGTCTGTACCTTCTGATGCTGCTGCTGCTCAGAGTTAGATAGCCAGGGAACAAGACTTTCCCAGCCTGTTTCTTGGAGAAAGCACAGCAGCACCAGGAGAATCTTCCTGATCCTTACACTGACCAGAAAGGCACAAGAAAATTCCTCATAGGGAAAAACCTGGAGGAAAACACTCGTTTAGTGAGTCAGCAGAAGCCTTTTTGCTGACTGACTGGAGGGCAGTGCAGCATCCTCTGCGCAGTCTGGGCACTCGCAGCCAAGCCAGTCACCTTGGGGAGACTTGGCTCCACCCGGCTCTGGCACCTGGAGGGCGAGCGCCCTGAGCCAGAGGCGGCTGCAATGCATGGAATGAATTGCCCTCTAGAGGTACTTTGCTCTCTCACCACTGAACTTACTGGAAGCTGGGACAGCTAACCTGGGCTTGAGCTTTTAAAGGGCCATTAAACAGCCGCAGTTCAGAGAGGTGACTGCTCCATAAATCCTCAGAATACCCCTTCCTAAGAGGGAACGCACCCCCCTTACGATCATCTGTCCTCCCTCTCTGTGGTCGTGGTTGGGCACGGCAAGAATCATTGTGCAATCAATATTATTAATACAAGCAAACCAATGCTGGCTCTAAATATGCAGAGACCAAGAAAACAAATCGAAACAGCAAAGGGGGTCTTTGTGGTTAGAGCAGCTTCAAAGCCGAGGTTGTAATCACATAGAAGCTAAGGAATGCAAATGTGTGGTAATCAGAGTATTGTAACTCATCCATCCAAATGTTAATAGTATTTTCTCACCATATATTACGTTAGCATTAATGGCTTGGGTTCAAATTCTGCACTGTTTTCTACAATTATGACTCATTTTTCAGCTAAGGGGACTATCCATGGTAATCAGCATAGCAGCAGCAGGATTTTTAAAGGCTTATGTGAGCATGCCATGTGTGTGTGATTCTCCCTGTAATAACTTTTGAAACCCTCCGGCCAACGCCAACAAAATGCAAAAGCACAGTAAAATTGCTTAGGTGATTCAGTTCCTACAGGTCTGTGAAAACAGGCAGTTATGAAGAGGAGAGACCTGCCACTGGACAGGATGCCATGCTGCTGAACGAGCTCAGCCACTGTTGGACACTGGAGACATCTCACCAGAGAGAGCACCTTTCTAATCCAAGGGAGAAACTCCTCATCTCTCAGGGCCCAAAAGCCAGCCAGCCATACGTTTTGCTCCTCTCGGTGCCAATGTCCATGGAACTGCTTGTTAATTGAATGGTGTCTCAAAGCATGTGAGGGAACACATCACTATACGTATTTTAATGTGCCATATTCTGCAACTGTCCTAAAAGAAAAATAAAATAAGCACATACGTTGTTCTGGGTATACAACCTGCTGCCCTTCCAAACAGAGACACCATCACAGTGACACAGGGTTCTGACACACCCAGACTTCTACACTTATGTCCTTCTCTGTACATTAATAATCATAATACTAGAAATTATAATGATTCATAATAACAGAAATTCCTGGATTAAATTCACTTATATGGAAAGCAACAAGCTAGAAAATCCTTTTGCCTTGCATTTTTCTGGGAAACTTTGCTTCATCACAGCACCGAGCCTGCTAGAATTCAAGAATCGTTTGGGCGATGCTCTCAGGCACATGGTGTGACTCTTGGGGATGGTCCTGTGCAGGGCTAAGGGTTGGACTCGATGATCCTTGTGGGTCCCTTCCAACTCAGCCTATTCTGTGAACCTGTGATTCTGTGATCATGCTTTCCCCGCCTGCTTTGGGTGTTCCTCAGGTAAAGGTAAGGTGCATTCAAAGAGTAAATTCTGAAGCCCATATGAATTTAGTTACTTGAAAACATAAAAACAGACGTGGGTTTCCATTCCAGGCATTGCTTGAATAGACTTGCTTTTCCTAAGCTAAAAAAGCAGTACAGGATAAGAGCATGAATGATTTTGTGTCACAGCTACAGTGATTATTAAGATGTTATAAGACAGAGAGAATTGTTTTCATTTTATTAGAAACAATCCTAGAAATGCAGTTTATTTCTATCTAGATAAAATCAAGTCTATCTCCAATCCTTCTTCTTCTCTTCCGACATAACGCTCAGGAGAGGCTGTGCTGGGTAGTTTGGTTGATGCTTATTCCTAATTCACTGCTGCCCTTTGCATTTGCAAATCCCCAAGCACTCAGAGCAAACACACACAATGCAGAGATTGTCTAGCTTGTTCCATCCCCAACTGGCTCAGGGGCAAGCCACACTTCTTCTTGCCATACTTCATTTTAGCCACTTGTAAAGTGATGATACTAAAACATCCTCACCACAAGTGTGGCTTGCCCCTGAGCCAGTTGGGGATGGAACCGAAAACAAAGCATAGGAATTCCCATGCTGGGAACCTTAGTCTAGGCTGGACCCCTCCTTTATTGCTCTCATGGGGACCCTCAGCAGAATAACTCAGCCCTTGCGGGCTCTGCATAGGCTTATGGACGGAAAAAAACAGACCCGCTCTGGTTTTGATATTCATGTTTTTTTCAGTGACATTGAACTTTGAGCTGAACTTCACCTGCTCTTTTCCCTAATCATCAGCTTCCCTTTGCTTATATTCTTAAGTATGGATGAGAGCGGATGGCAGGTCGCTGGGTTAATCTGCATCTAATCCATAGCACAGTCACGATGTGGAGCAGAAACCATGTTTAGCTCCCCGCTGTGAGTAGCTCTCCTGCCTGCTGGGGGTGGGAAATCCAGCAGGTTGATGCACTTCCACTGCTTTTCCACTACAGAGCGTATGGCAACAAGGTTTCAGCTCTGAATGGGACCGTTTTTGTGCCTTAGACAGGAGCAAGCCTTCTTTTGTGGGCAGGCAAGCATGTTTTCTTCTTCAATTTTTAGTCAGCTGTACCCTGAGAAACACTTTATGACCTGCTGCTTTTTCAGAGCATTTGGAAAAGAGAACAAGGTAGGCAATCCTGCTCATCAGACTTACTGTCTGTTTTCTGATCTCAGGCTTGTTATTCTCTCCACCATGAGTCACTCCTGCTGGAGTGGCCCAGTTTTACCTCCCCTCGCCCCCTTCTTTATTAGCGACAACGAGAAT
Source organism: Pipra filicauda (assembly GCF_003945595.2). Classification (NCBI taxonomy): domain Eukaryota; kingdom Metazoa; phylum Chordata; class Aves; order Passeriformes; family Pipridae; genus Pipra; species Pipra filicauda. The sequence continues at coordinate 1,292,505 of NW_024104298.1, forward strand.
GACAGCGCTCCTATGCCGCAGGATGTTTCCTTTGTGCAAGCCTTCTTTTGTGTTTTGACATTTGTGGATGTTCTCATCCTTTAACATGCAGGCAGAGCCTAAATTTCAAAGGTACTTGCTGCCTGCAGTGACAACGTCAGACGAATATGGGTGCTGTGTTTTACACGTTGAGGCCCACAGATAAATAACTCAGGGGTGGCATGAAGGAGGGACACATAGCCCAGACTTAAACCTCATTTTTAGCCTGCTTTCCAAAGGAGAGGAGGTCTCTGCAATTCTGTTCAACTTTCCTGTAACCTATGAGCCTATTAGCAGATTTTCACTGAATCTGATAGAGAGATGTCCCAAATTCGATCAGGCCTGCAAGTCTTTTTAGACCAGGCAACTAAAGAGAGGCTTTACTAACACCCCAGTGAGGAAGAGGCTACTGTGTAATTCTGTCCCTCACAGACACTAGAAATCCACAGGGCTTTGCTTGCTCTTGAGACCCAAGCCCATAGCAATGCAGACCTCATCAAGTCACTCACAAAACAAACTTGTGTCGTAAGTTCATGAGGACTCCCTCCCATGAATTTTTGTATGTGTGAGTGGTTTTATTCTCACAGTCACTCCAACACCTGGGTAAGGGGCAAGGAGTGCCAAAACATCCTGCTTCTGCTTTGGAGGCACTGGCTTGCATGACTTCTTTATTTGGGGAAGCCCCAGCCTGGAGAGCTGCAGTTCTCAGCACCCAAAGAAAAGGAAAGATGATACACATTTCTGCCAGCTATTTGAGGGGGAGGGAGCAGAATCACCTAGGTATTAGATGAACCTTAAAAAAAAAAAAAAAAAAAAAAAAAAAAAAAGCTGGATTCACTAATTCACTGAAGGTGGCCAGGGAGACATAGAAATGATTAAAAAAAATCCCTTAGGTCAATAACCAGTCTGCCTTTGGAGACACACAAGGGTTCAGTGGGTGTAAGTTTAATTAAGCCAGCCAAAAACTGAAGGGAAAATTAGAAACCGTTTCCAACAATGCTTTACAAAAGCTTCCCATTGAAACAGACACATTAATTGAATAGGAGCTGAGCCGTACTTTGATACATGAGTCCCGGCCCAGGGTGCCTCTTGCTGCAGAAAGCAGCATTGTGAGGTTTCATTTAGAAGCAGCAATCTCACACCGTTATCCTTTCCTTGTTGGCAAACATCAGCTCCCTCCCTCTTTTCTTCCTTTTTTATTCCCTTCAATTAAATGTTTAATTAAAGTACCATGACTTCCTTTCATTTGGAAAAGTAATTGAAGACACTAGTGTGTAAAAAACAGGCTGAGAAGCGAGCTGGAGAACGCAGAGCACAGAGCATCAGCGAGGCCTATGAAAATGTAGCCCTTAATTTGCTTTGGTGCCACATCAAATTGTGGTGATGGTGAAGCGATACAGCTGCAGGAACATCTGGAAGGGGCTGATAATCATGGGCTGGGTCGGGTCTGAAGCAAGCACTGAGTGTAGCTTGCTTTTATTTGAATTCTGAATGGTCAGCTCAGCGCAGCTGGGAGAGAAGAGCAACATTCACAAAGATACATTTTCTGCTAAGTTTTCACGCAGTGATTCGGGAGAGCTTGTTGACTTGCTTGATAAGCAGGCTGGTGCCTAATAAGGATTTTCTGCTGTATCTTGTAGGTCAGTCTTTGTCAGGTTACATGGCGGCTCATCACCCTGACACATTCCAGGACCAGCAAATGCCTCTCCTCTGGCTGCATGGTTCTTTTTCCCGATATCTTTAAGAAACCTTAGCAGAAATTTGTAGTTACACAGGTTGTCTGTGCAGCCCATTTCCAGCTATTGGCTTGAAGGTGCTCTGGTTAATTCTGACAGCTTGGTTTTCTCAAGCAGGCTTAGAAGCAGAACATGAGTTCCTGCTTTTCTGTAACTGTGTGGAATTTCCCAGTTTGAGCTTTTATTGCCTTCTGAATTTTCAATGCCAATAGTGTCACATTTCTCTTCACACATTTTTAATAGAAAGTATTCGAGTTCGGATCTTTTTTCTCACCATCTTCAATTGCTGCCCCATGTCTCTGACACACCTGTGCACACCAAAACATTTCCATCCTCTGATGAACTGCTGCAGTGGGGAGTTGCTCCTTGCAGGCTGTGCTTGGGGCTCTTTTTACCTTTTATTTCCAGTCTAGGTGACTGTTTGTGTGGTACACAGGCTTGATTGATTGAGGCCAAGAACGAGCCAGCTTGATTCATTACTGGAACAGTATGTGTGCATGTCTGATTGATAGGGGAGGGCTTGGAAATGAACCCAGGTCAACAGTCAAGCCCAGGGCCTATCTAGAAGAGCAGGCATAAAGTAAAGGCTAATGGGCCATGTCCCTCCTCTGCCCACAGCGGCTTGGAGTCCAGCCTCCTGAGGCCATGACTGGCTTCCCAAGATCACCATCACTGTACTGCCCACACCTGAAGAAGTCAGTGCTAAATGCTGTGGGAATGTTGCTGTCGAGGTCGGTGAGTTTACTCCCCAGGTTTCTCTGGCTGCTTGTTGGAAAGATGTACTGGGCTACAGCTGATCTTTGCTGGCTCTCAGTGTGCGCAGTACAGCCAGTCAGCAATTTTCTGGCTTGCTTATCTGGCATAGCAAAATCTAATACACCGGCATTGAAACACACTGGAAACATGTCAGTTTTGATGAGATCCTCCCAGAAACCAGGCAGATGCAGAATAACATTCTCCCTGCCAAGCAATTTTTGAAAGCTTCCCTACCTCCCTCCCCAGCAGCCCACCTGGCAGGCAGGGGATGGAGTCTGCCAAGCCCCATCTCCTGGCTCCCTGGCAGCAGGACTTCCCAGGGCTTCCTGTCTGCTGGGCCTCCTGGCCAGCCTTTGAGCCCTGGAAGTGCACTGGAGAGAGCAGTGGATGGCCAGTCTCCTCTGTGAAGTCTCAAGGAATTCCTACTTCAGCCCTGCAGAAGAGAAACAGACTCCTATCTTTATACATTTTCCTTCTCTTTTGGAATCAAATTTGATTGAAGCTTGTTTCCTTGGCTGGGTTTTTTGCTTCCTTGTTTCTTTCGGTTTTGAATTCAGATTTTCCCAGGGCACAGTAAGAATAATTTCTAGTCATCCATTCTATGAATGACTTTTTGTATGAGGAGACTGAGCATCTTACGGGTTTTTTTGGCCTCCTGTAATGCTTCTCCTCCTTGGGTCAAGCAGAAGAGTGGACTGGAATCGAAGGTGTAAAGTGGCAGTGGGTGGAATGGGCATTTCAGTGTTTCTTTCCCAGCACCTCCTAACTTTTCAGAAAATCCGTTGATCAGGTACCTAATTACCCTTTTTTTTTCTTCTTTTCCAGCTATTACTAAAATGACTTGGCCCCAAAAGGCCAAGAGGGCCTCCGTGACTTGATGGCAAACGGGAATTGAACAGTCAGTGGGACAACAACATCCTGATGCCACAAATCCCTGTCTTGCCTCTGCCACAGATCTCTGCGCTGCCTCTGCCAGGCAGTGCCTGAAGGAGCATCCTGGCCACCCTGGCTCCGGGGCACACGTGGTCACAACCACACAGTTCTGCATAGGCTAAGAAGAGGTAGGAGCAAGCCTGTGCTTTCCCAGCTCAAACTCTCCAACGACCTTGAGTGATGGGACTCTCCTTGTGTTACCCTGCTCATCATGGCAGACCCACCTCCAGCCCGGTGTTGCTTGGGCAAGGTCACACTTGTGTGACCATTGTGTCCTAGACAGAAGGAGGAGCTTTCTGCAGGCAGAGATCCAAAATGCTACTCGCAGGTACTTTCCAGGCTATCTGTTACAGATCAGTTGGTGGATTTTGAGGATTTCAGATCAGGGGAAATACTTGAAGGCAGCTCTGAGGCATTCCCCTGTCAGATGCACACGTGATTCAAGGGTCTGAAGTATGCGTCAGCATCTCCTGGCTGCTTTATCCTGAGGGATGAAAAGTGAGGCCAAAGAGAGGAGTTTCCCAAGGCTAAACTGGGAGACAGAGTCCTGCCTGGAACAGTGTCAAGACCCACTGAAGATGTCAGCAGGATCCCCCCTTCAGTGAACCCTTAGGGGTCATTAGGTGATGTTTCTTTCTTGGCACAGCTGCAAATACCATCCATTGCCTCTGTTTTACTCTACTAGCATTGTTTTCTCACTGACCCTAGTGTTGATCTTTAGTGTTGATAATCATTGCATCTCATTTCATCCTAAAATGAACTATAATCTGAGGGAGGCCTGTTTTTCATTACCATTGAAGTTGCAACAACAGGAACTTTCTCTGACGCAGTTCACAAGGGGGTGAGGAGGTGGGAGGGAGGGTTAGTTATTCCCTCTGTTTCCTGTGCTGGAGCATGGGCTTCTCTATCAAGCTCTGCCATCTCTCCCAGGGGCCAACCACTAATTCCTCCATGCCCCTGCATGCTGGAACCTCTCTTTAGAAGAGACTTCCAATCATGACAAATTATCTGTGCTGATTTTGTGACATGAACTGTTACCCATTAGGGAATGAACTGGCATCAATAAATTCATTTCACTTACAACCTCACACTGTGCATGAATTGAAGTTCTAGAGGTGAAAGACATAAATTTACCAGGTGGGCAGGCACACAGCTTCCCTGTAAGACTGTGCACTTCACCTTTGCTGCATGAGCTGCTTCTGCTGGGCCAGCCCAACATTAATTTTGCATAGAGTAGATTTCTCCTGGTCTGTGCACAGTCCACATGATTTATATTTGCTTCAAGTAGCTGTGTGAATAGCCTTACCACATAACAAACTCCTGTTTGTGCCTTCCCAAAAAAAAACAAAAAAAAACCCCAAAAAAAACCAAAAAAAAACCAAAACAAACAAAACAAACAAACAAAAAAAACCCAACTTCAAACCCAAACACAGCATTTTGTTTTACAAGATAAGAACAGTTAGTATTAGAACAACATCTTCTGATTTCCAGGCTATGCAGAGTCAGTAATTAATGAGTTCTCCCAATGCCCTGGTGGGGCAAGTGAGAGAGTATCATTTATTAGGCAGAAAGGAGTTCCCATATGTGTTAATCTACATCTTAGTCATTCTGATGGTAAATTCATCAAATCACTCCAGCAGATAAGGCTCTCCTCCTCCCCAAACACTCTGTCAGTCAAGTGGCTGAAAATTTCACTCATTTACCCAAATGAAAATCTCACAGGGGACAAATAGAAACTTCCAAGCATTTAGTAAAAAGCCTCTTGTGTCTCCATGCTCCTGAGAGCTCCTGATCAAGCCAGGGATCCTGTTATGTTGTGCGTTGTGGACACCAGGTGAAGGCAGACCTCAGACCAGAGCACTCACTGGCCTTGTCCTCCCTGTTCTGAATGTTTTGAATGGCTGTTTTGGAATACAGCTTACTGGCCATAATATAAAATAAGGGGTCTTGAGGATGAGGTCTCTCCTTTTCTTTTCTTAAGAAGGGTTAGATACGGTCATGGGTGACAGGTCTGTAAACAAATATTAAAGGAAAAGAAGACAAGGATGTGCCCTTCAGCACCCTTAAGCCATCTACGAGTGTGGGTGTTGGGGGATGGATGAAGGAAACAGGATCACAGAGGCTCATATTTTCTCCTTAAAATTCTTAAGACAGAGCACTGGGCACGACAGACTGCTTGTCTGACTCAGCAGGGCATTTTTTGTGTTCTTAGGTGAAAAGGGAAGGCTGGAAACTTCCTTCAGAAGCCATAGGAGTGGAGACATGACTTTGCTGGGTCTTCCAAATACAGTAAGCACTGGAAGCACCTCCAGGGTTGCTGCTGGCAGAGCCACTTCCTTTTTGCTTTCATCCAGCAATCAGACATTTTCCCATCTCTGAGGAGCCAGGCCTACCCCCAGCAACAATGTACAAAGGTCACACTTGTGAATGTGCAGGAAAACCTGAATGGTGGTTAGGCAACGAGTGTGGTGAGGAATTAGTCCCTTTTATTTTGTTTTCTTGGTTTGTCATGTTTTTAGGGTTTTTTACCTTTTGGCAAAAAAACATCAAGTATAGCAATTTGGGAATACTGTCTAAATGCACCACAGTGGTTGTCGCTTAAAAGCTTCATTCGCTTCTTCACTTGTACATTCTGTGCTCCCTGCCTGAGCTTCATTACTTTGATGAACTGAACCTTATTTTTGGTAAGCATCCTGTTGACCTCTCTGTAGCTACAGGAAGCTCTTCACCATAAACATTGTCTCTGTCCAGTCACAGCTTGTCAGCTCCACAGATTGTGGTCACCTCTCTGCCTGCAAAGTGTTTGTCTTGCTGTGGTAAATAAACGGGACAGAAGGCAATAGACAGGACGCCTGGGAGGATCAAACCCCAGACACACCTCTGAACACCTCTTTCCCCAGACACTCTCCATTGCTTATGAGAGGGAGAGCCACATTTCAGCTCCTTCCATGCTTACTCCTCATGCAGAGTGGCAGGACCCCAGTCCTTCCTCTGGGTTGTTGTGGTGCCCTTCCTTCCAGGCACCCCTAATGTAGCTGTAGGTGAAGACAAAGGTGAAGGCAAAGGCGAAGGCACAGTGGCAGGGAGGTCATACGCCTTCACCCACAGCATGGCAAAACTTGTCCTGGGCTAACCTGTCCCACATAAGCAGCAACAGCAGTCCTGCCAGGCTGCTCGGCTGCTGCTTCACTGGCACAAAATCCATGGCCTTACAGAGAGCTTCATGCCCATTAAAAGCAAAGGCAAGCCAGGAGGACAATCCCTTCCCTACACTCTCTCGTGCTACTGGTAAAGGCAGCAGCCTTTCCTGGAGCAAACTGGTGCTTTGAACATTGGCCATGTGGGGTGGCCAGGTAATCATTCCCAGGGGCACCATGCCATAGCCAGCCATGCTAATGCTCCCCTCTCTGTCCTCCCACCTGCACTGCCCCTTCTCACCACCCTTTCCCCAGCCCATCTCCAATGGTCAAAGGGATTGAGAAGTGCTCCTGTGCCTTTGGGGTCAGACCCAAGCACCCTGAACGTGAGAGAGGACACAGAAGGGGAGGAGGCAGGGAAACCCATGCTCCTTCATAACATCAGCAGCAGGTAGGACCTGTTCATATTGAAGCTCTGGTGCATGAAGAATTACACTCCAGCCTGATTGTTTTATAAAAATCTGCTCCGGCACCTGTCCAGAGCCATGATCACATCTTCAGTCATGTGGCCAAATGCCTTTTAGTTTTAATCATTTGATCAAATGCCCTAGTGAAAGAGCCATTCGTTCAAATGATTGAAAGTTTGTCATTTGACCAAATTACTAGTCTGGCAGGATGACTAACGGGTCATGCCACAATGTCAAATTCTATTAATGTCACCTGAGAGAGACAAGTGAGGAAAGTAAGGGTTAAAGGAGGAAGTTTGTAGAAGTGTTAATGCCTCACCATGTACCCCCACACATACACAAGTGTGGTCCCAAGGAACAGGATGTGAAATCATTCAGATGGCTCCATACCATCAAGCAGATAGGTGGCTGGAGGGGGTCCATGTGGACATCCCTCAAAACCTGGTGAGAACAATTTATGTCACTGAAGGAGGACAGAGCTGCTGTATCAGAGGAGAAAACTGGAGCTTGAGTGTACACTTGGACTTCAGGTGAGGGCTGCCACTGCTGGGACTAGATGGAGAAGAAAATCTGGCCAAACCCTGAACCAGGAACCACAGCTCAGCGAGAATAGTCCCAGGCACTTCTAGTGCCACTGGTGTTACCACGCTTTCACTACCTGGATCAGCTGGGGATGCTGATATCATTTCCTCACACCTTCCCCTTCACATTTCTGGAGCTGTGTTTCTTGGATGGAAGGAAAACAAGGAGTGGAGGAAGGAAGACTAAAATGTAGCCACTGGTAGAAGGGAGAACTGACAGCAGCCATATAAGGGGGCATTAACCTTTCATAAACCTGCTCTCTGGCCTGTGACTGGAACCAGGGAAGAAATGTAATTCTTGTAGTAGGTCTCCTGTGTGCAGCATGGTTGTTCTGGCACACGCACTGGCTTCCTGTGAATTGCAGTTATATTTGCAGGGTGTTAGTATAGAGGCAAGATGGATTTTGTTAATATTAAAGAAGCAGCAGACTTCAAGCAAGAGGCCAGCATTGAGGAACCAACATCTCTTGTCTTTCAGAAAGGGTTTGCAATGGACATTCCTGGTGAGTGATGATCCCTTACAAAACTCACGCACCCTGTCTGACCCTGTCCCCATGTATGCTGGTGGGTGCTGGGTTGTGACCAACAGCTCCAGACCTCTGAGGGTCCTTGCAGGAGCAGGTGCTGGATCCAATTTATGCCCCTTCCCTGTCACCTGCCGATGTTTTGCTTCGAGGAAGACTTCAGGGGGATTGGTATGCCACCACTTCTCATCCAGGTGTACAGTTAGGTACTTGTTCATCCTGATATCAGAGCCCTGTCACGTGGACACAGCCAGTGAACCCTATACTAATTCAAACCCAGTAATAACAGTCTATCTGACTTGAACCTCTGACCTGCAGACGTGACACACACCAGGCCAGGAAAGAGCATGTGCAGAAGTGTGTCTGTGCACATGGGAACAGCATGTGCAGAAGCGTGCGTGTGCACATGGAACAGCATGTGCAGAAGCATGTGTATTGGTGTGAGTGAGGGTGTGCACACGTCTGAGCATGATCTCTGCCTCTTCAGGCCGGTTCCACTGCTGCTCCCTGCAGCCTCTGGCCCAGGCAGATCGCTCTCCACCTCATAATGAACCATCTCACTGCAAAGGCGAGTTATGACCTTGGTGATGACCATGCTGTCAGTTCCAGGACAGCCTCTTTCTTTCACACTGGATCAGCACATCTGATCAGTGTGTCAGGGCAGTAAGTCCCCTGCCCAGCACCTGGGACTGAAGTGCATGGTTCAGTGCTGTGCTGTGCCAGGGCCGTGGTGTCACAACTCATGCAAAGACAGGGCAGTGACTTGGCTTTATCTGTGCCTCCTGCAGTCTCAGTGTCTTCCCCCTTCTTGTGACTTCAGCTGGAGTGCTTGAAAGTCATCAGGTCAGTGTGGTTCTTGCTGCTGTCTCACATCCCTACCCTAAGCCCTCAGATAAAGGTGATCAGAACTCCAGCCTATTCCTTGTGCTCTCTTTCCAGTTCTTCCAGTTGGCATGTGTCCCTCTTCAGTCAATATACTGCTTTGTGTCTACAAACTCTGTCCTCTCAGGCTACATGAGTCAACTTTCACAGCTGACTCCAGGGCTTGTAATGTTAGAGAGGTGTTATATAGCCTTTGCACATCTACATATACTTGAGGACTGTCTGTACTGGGCCTGCAAAATTAGATATATACACAAGCATGGAGAAAGCTGCAAAGAACTATTTGGTCATAAAAAGATTGCCAGTTCAGCCTCAGCTTGAGGTAAATGTCTCAAGCAAACCCATTACGTATTCTCTGAATACACAATGGGCTTGATTTGAGATGTATTTATGCTCAAGAATATTATGTATTCTCTTTATACACCATGCAAGGTTAAATTTTTTTGAAAATTTATATTTGCTTTTTATCCTACAGACGATTTATGACCAGATCTCCTGAATCTATTTGAAAACGTCAATTTATTCTTGATTAACTCCAGAAGTGCTGGAGATTCACTTGCTGCTATTAATGTATTTAGAAGCTAGACTCAGAAAAGTTTAGTTAAACTCTTCTAGAGGAAACCGAGAATCCAGATTTGGCCTGTTACAGAAAGGGTCTATGTTAAAATTCAACTTTACATTGGAATTCCTGATTGGGGACATTTAGATTTATAGCAGTGATTTGGACCAGTCCCTAATCAATTCCTAGATAGTACTTTTTCATCAGCTGATCTGACAGCAGGAAGAAGGTCAGGATCATAAATTTCCCCTTCCCGAGTGCCAGGAGTGGAGGTGGGAAGTGCCTCCCCCAGGTGTGCAGCAGAGTCAGGAGCAGGGGCTGGGTCTGCCTGGGTATTGAGTTCAGCCGACTATCCAGCCCACTGGGAGCACTGGGAGCACTGGCTGCCTGCCACCCCTCTCCCAGGAGCTCAGCTTGCCTGAGGACACTCAGAAAGGGTTACTACACATCTTTCAGAGTGGCTGGGTCAGGTAGGGCAGGATGTCAGCCTGGGACATCAGCACAATTCTCCTTCACCCAATATGCATCTCCTCCTGTTCTTGCCCCTTCCCATTTTCCTTACCGTGGCCCCTTATGCTCCCAAAACATCTGAGGTACGCTGTGCAAGCCAGGCCAGGTTGTTCTTCGAGGGAGAGTCTGAGCAGAGAGAATGCTACTGTTGGAGTGCATGGAATGAGCTCCTCGACAAGGTGCCCTGAAGTTACACGCTCACTGCTATATCTAACCCCCTGCATAAGCATCTGATTTTCAGCACTGTGGAGCTCTGTATCCAGCTTTACACAAGCTTAGTTAACACTGTGTGGGTGGATCTGAGTTGCAAAGTTCTCAGGTTTGGACTCAGTCCAAAGAAGGCACTAAGCAGAGAAGAGGAGAGTGACTTTCACTCCTGAGCTACCTCTGTGGCTCTGTCCCTTCCACCAGGTGCTGTGTAGCCTCCAGTAAGCCCTTTTCCTCACACCCTCCCCTAGCTCTTGAAGCTAAAGTCCTGGTCCTTCCCACCTTCATTAGCTCCTCAGTGTCACCTTTTACTCCCTGCATCCTTGCACATGACCCCCCACATGATCCTGCAGTGATCCTGAATGCTGTACCATTAACCCCTTCCCACCCCACATATGGGCAACAAAGGCATTGAAGGTGTTGGTGTATCTGTTTGCCCCCCAACAGAAGGATTGCCCAGACCTTCCCTCAGCACCTCTGTGAAACCCTTTGGCTGGAGGAGAAACATCAGCAGGAAAGTGTAGTGTCACATCAGAAATACCTGAAATACTCATGGCCAGGGTCAGGTGGCAATGACTTCTGCTTGACTGGCTTGGTGCAGGCTGCTGCACCTTCTCTTTAGTGAGAGCTCATGCAGTGGTGATTTGATTCACTCTGCTCTCTGATTACAGCCTCCATTTTCCCACTAAGTATAGGAAGTGTAGTAAAACACCCAATTCACTCATCCCCCAGAAGCTGAAATGAACAAGAAATGATGTATGCACCCCTGTATAGGTTATGATATTGAAAGCCTTTAAGCACCACTGCCCGGCGACTATGGGACAAAACCACCTGGCACAGATAGGGACTGTTTCAAATAACCCACAATCTGAGTGCTGAAGTGGGTCCTGTTGCTACCAGAGATAGTAAACCAGCGGGTTTGGACTTTGTAACATCTTCAAGGCGGCATGGTACAACTCTGCCCAGCTTATCAAAAATGAAACTAGTGTTTGACGTAACAATAGTGTTAATATCTATCACGCACATCGTTGTGAAATATATCGGTCAAGGAGAGCTCCCACAGAACAGCTCAGCACTTAGCTCCTTGCAAAAGCTGCAGGAGGGTATGAATTATTATGAGTATTTTTAATCAAGTAACAGATACAGTTGGTGTAGTCAGAATTTTCAGAGAAGCTCAAGCTCCTGATAAATATGTCACAATCTATGATAACTTTGCCAAGTCCTTTAATATCCTACAGCTCCAGTTGTTGCCTTCTGACTCCTGCAAAATGTGGGAAGGAAGGGCAAATGTCAGTAAAATCGCTTTGTCTGTTTCAGATCAGCACATCAACTGCCTCAAGGGCAAATCCATGCTCCCTCCTTCCTCTCTGGTGGATGCAGAAAAGGGTCTTTGTTTGCCTTGTTCTTAGAGGAAGGTTTTACCCAAGAAAGAGGCCTTTCCTTCAGATTTTTGGAAAGGATTTAGAACTCACCCACCCCAGACGGCAAGGCTCCCATATCCACCAGTGATAAAGCTTGCATCTTCTCGGCTTCGTTGGTGTAACCTTTTGCAACTTTGCCAGATCTGCATCACATTTCAAATAGTTAGCTCCCAAAACAACAGTCTAGCATGTCATTTCTTCAGATTGAGCTGACAAGGCTGAAGGAAAACACCCAAGGATCACTGATTCTCACGGAACCAGAAGGTGACTACCTCACAAAGGGAAAGCAGAGAGGGAAGGTTGCAGGAACGAGAAGTGCCCACAGAGACAAGAGCTCAGGGACATGAACCCCCTTGCTGGAGGGACCACTGGCTGAAATGCGGGTAAGGTGTTTGTGGCTCTTTCCTTCCTTCCAAGGAAGTGTGAAAGGAGAAATTCATCACACATGTGCACAAGGCAGCACAGTTCTGCCTGAACTTCATCAAGGTAATTTGTGTGGCACCACTGCTTGTACCGAGGATGGGGCACAGCTAGTTCCCTTCCACGAGGGTTGGGGTTGATTCAGCCTGCCAAATAGCAAGGCTGGATCTCAACCTACTTGAACATTGAAATATTCAGAACTGGATTTTGTAGACATGCAAAATCTTAAATTGCCCAGAGAGATTTTAAATGAGTCTTAGCCCAGGGTGGTTTTCAAGATCATCAGTACAGGCATCTCTGGGAAGTGCTGTAATATATGGCTTTTATCTGGAAAATGACCACTGCTTGTTCTCTGAGTAAGAAGTTCAGGGGATGGGGAAGGGGTCATGATTTTAATTTTTACAGTTTTCTCTTTTTTCTCTTGGTTCCTCTCTTTCCAGGTGTCTGTTATCACACTACAGGAGAGCAGCAGTCTGTATGGCCTGTAAGAGTAATATAGGATGTGGGGAGGGAAATAAGGCACTAAAAGTCATGCAATCAGTCTGGGAGATCAACTGGGGAATGCAAAAAAATCAGCTTAGTTTTATCAAATATTACTTTTAAAGGACATAGAGGAGAGGGGATACTGAGGAAATCTCCTTCAAGGCATTAAAAGTCTGTGCTAGAGAACAGCTGTCCAATGAAACACACAGTAAATAAAAATGCAAATCCTAAAACACAATATAAAACTCCATGCTGTCTCAAGACTGAGAAAGGTCACCATTTCAGGAACAGCAAAATCTTCCAAGTCACTGAGGCAAGGTGGAGCCCCAGCATGTGGGTAAGCACTTACTGCAAAGCCTGCAAGAGCCTTGTCATTGTGGAAACCCTAAAGGCACTTCTAGGGAGAAAGGCTGGGACTGGGGGAGGACTTAATGGCAAATATCAGCCTAAACAAACACAATAATGGGACCAGAAACTGCCCACACCCCGTGAATGAGAAAAAAGATCCAAAAAGCAGATAGAAGCCTCCATCTCCATATAATCTGCCTAATCACAATCTCACTGTCTCCATTTTTTAACATTTAGTGCACACCCTGAAGGTGCCTGATGCTCCCTAGAGCCTTTCTGAGAGCAGCCGGTGAAACGGATTTGCCCTGGGCTTCCCCATGCTCCCCACAGCAAAGGGGAAAGTGGCATCCATGCTGCCCTGCAGCACAGCAAGGCAGGGCTGAGCACACACCAAAGCTGAGTTCAGGCCTGTCCTGCCCTATCCCAAACGTTTGCACAGCGATCCCTCTGGCCAGGACTGGTGGGCAGGAGTGTGTGCCCAGCCTCATCCATGAGCACTGTCATTGGGTATCCACCCAATGGATTGGGTATCCACCACTGGCTGCTCTCCTAAAGTCTGACCTGAGTTCAGAATAATCTTTTAAATCTCTCTTCTCACCTTTTTGTCTGCAGCTGTGATGAGCAATCCCAAAATGACTGAGCTTTCTGCTCGCCCTCCATTTGTTCAGTGCACTGACCTAATCCTCTTTCAAGAGCCCCTGGAGCACAGCAGCCCAGCCCACTCAGTCACCATCCCATGGACCTTCCTCCACCATGGGCCACAGGATTAGTCCTGAAACATGAGACTCACCAGAGCCCTCTGCTTGGCATGCTCCTAGCTGATTTTCCAGGGCCAGCAACCTCGTCAAGGGGAATTTCCTTTGACATTTCCAACGGGGAAGAAAGTGCTTCCAAGAGGGCTATAAAAGCAGAGCTGCTGCTGGCTGATTCACTTGCAGGACTCCAGCAGAGGAGCTCATAGCCATGGCAGCAAACAGGCCATAGGACCAGGGATGCTCACACGGCACAGTCAGTGGGCTCGGGAGGCACATTTAAGGTGGGGCTTGGCATCATGGCAGTGAAGGGCTCAGGGACTAAAATTAGGCCATGGCAAGGAAAGCCAGTGAGCAGGAGCTGCCACAGAGTCTCCTGAGTGTTACCTAGTGCCTGGGAGGGAGACCGAAGAGAGGACAGAACAAAACAGCCCCCCGGACTTGCAGCAGCAGGGATAGCACCTCACACCCCAGGATAGGGTCATCATGGTGGCTGTGAGAGGGAGACAGATCACTGGGAAGAAACTGAGACTGGTTGCTTGGAAAAAGTTGAGACAGGAGAGGAGAAAAGAGCCTTGTGTGCAAAACAGAAGCTCAAAGTGCAAAAGTAAGACAAGGAAATATTTTACGTCTTTTATTAACCCACTTGAAACAGCAGGACAGAGAGCAGTATTGATAAATAGTCGTACTGGGAAAATTTGCAGACCTTTCCTTCTGGCACCACTCCACCATTGGCAGCCGTGCCGATGAATTAAGGCTCTGGTATCTAACCCTGGCCGTTGCTGTAGCAATTTGGAAAACAAAGCTCTGAGTGTCCTGGCTGCCTCACAGTTGTGAAGTGACCCATCACATCCCAGACCTGGCACCTGCACCTTTGGCTTGCTCATGCTTTATAAGGAAAAAAGGCCAGTGCCCTGACCTTTGCAGCACTTTCACTGCTGCTCATCTGGTCATAGTGGCTCTCTTGAGAAGCTACCAGAGGCTGAAGAGGTGATGGTGGGTTTGGGAGAGAAGCTCAAATGCTCCTGTGCCTGGTTTTCTCTTCTTGGCCTGTTCCTACCAAGGCTGCTGCAGCAGGGTGCAGGAGTGACTCACAGTATACAGGACAGCTTTTTTGGGAGTGAAAGGTCTCTCAGATGAACAGGAGCAGTAGATGAGCCTGTCTCTTGGAGAGTGAGCGCAGCCTGTGTCTAGGAGGTGGCTGCTCTGCTTGTCAGGGCTGGGCTGGTTTCAGTGACCATTCCCCTCTGTGGTGGCCAGCACCATTCCTGTGTCACGCAGAGCCTATAACTCACGGAAATAAAGCACCTCTGACACCCCTCTGAGACATGTATTCTATATGAAAATTTGGTTTATTACTGTCAGACCCACAAATCTGGATCCGCTGTGTAATTCTAGCGGCGTCCATCAGTCAGACAGACACATTTAATGAGAATGAGAATTTATACCGTTACTTCCTATATTGGCTGCTGCCGAAGTGCAATCGACAGTCAAGATCTTCCCTTGCCAAGAAAATTGTCCCTGAAAGAGTGCTGGTATCTCAACGTTTCAGGAGAGCAAACCCACAAATGTAGAGATGCCTCTTTGGTGGATGCAATTCTCCCATGCTGGATACAGAACCAGGGTGTCTGTCCTGTGTAGGCACATGGGGGACGAGCAGGCAGTCAGTGGAATAGATAGAAATGTATAATGGATGATCTTGCTCAGCACTTGGGAATGTATATTCCCTGGTTTTCTCAGGAAGAAACACGTTTGATTTCCTCCAGCTATTTTTTTTAAGTGCTGTGTTGTGAATATTGACATGTTTAGGTGTATTTGCATTGGCTGTAGCTGTGGGGGCAGGGCAGACTTCTCCAGATGCATGTGTCAGGTCGGGTGCTTGACTCTCAGAATAACACTGCTGAAAATCACCTTTTCCCTTTGTTTTTCTTGCCTTTTCTTCAGAAGCCTTTGCTGCCATTCTGTCTGCCGAAGAGAAGCCGGTGAGGGCTACAAGGAAGCGGTACCATGGCATTTCAACACTTGGCAAGGTCCCCTGTTAGTTAGAGAGACAGCCACATCACAGATCTCCCCCTGCACAGGGTGCCCCTGTTGCACCTTGCATTGCCTCCATCCCACCTGGGGATTGCCCCACCTGGGAGCCTTTGGCTGCCTGTGGCTGCACATTTGCAGGTATGACTTTCAGTCACGAACAGGATAACCATCTCCATGCTTTAGTTACATGGATTACACCAGCACTGGGAAGCATCTCCCCTGAACTGAATCCTGAAGGTAATTTTTGTTTCAGGAGACAAAGTCCTTGAGGGTGATTTTGCTTCTGTATTAAATACTTCCTTCTTTTAAAATCAGATGTCTTGCACTTTGACTCAAAAATCAAAAATAGGAAAGCGGTTAGGAGTCTTCCTTTTGAAATTATTCCAGTTTTACTTGTTGACTGAATTTAGTAACAGTTTTTCTGGAATAAAGAAATTTTGTCTGTCTGGATTTTGAGCCAGACAAGAGACCGAGAAAACAACCTTCCCTTCCAAAGTCAATTTGGACCAAGATCATTTTCTTTCCTCTGACAGACAGGTTTTCTGGCTTAGAGCAAGGTACTTCTCATGCATTCCTCATGCTATATTGAGGTGCAGAGGTCACAGGGAACTAAAAGACCAAAACTGGACTTGTCAACGCCTACAGTTTAATCTGATGCTGAGCCACTACCTTGCACGCAACATTACTGGCAAAATACACACAATATATGGACCTGCAAACAAAATGGTGCTGCAGTTTTTGTAACTCAGAAAGTAAACATGGTGAGTGACACCTAACCTGAGCTGTCTTCTGCATAGCATTGGGTCCTCACCATGGGCAATCACTGTTAACTACCAGAACTGATGACTCTGTTGGCAGTTCGCAGGCAATGTCACTGGTAAAACACTGAAATGCCAAGAACCATGCCAAATGCCTCAGAAGTGCTGAGCATCCTCGTTTCCCTTTGATTTAAATGGGAGCTGAAGGCACACAGCACCTTGCAGGATTTGGCCCTGTGTAAGAAGATACTGGCTGAACTGCTCTGGCTGACTGTCAAGACTGTCCCTTTTTTCCCATATTTTTTTTCCAAGGAAAAGATTTATCTAGGATTTACATTTTGCAAAGGCAAACTAAGATAAGACCTATTCTTACAGAGAGAGAAGAGCAACCGTAGTTCCCTTTCTGTCTGTGTTTTCAGCATTTGCAGCTCTAAGAGTCCATTTTAAGGCACTAGAAAAAAAATAAAACTGGGATGCTATTCCAACAGTGGAGAAAATTATTCTTCAAGAACACGGCTAATCGAGGCTGCAGGGTTGCAATCATTCATTATAGATGGGCGTCGGAGGAGAATAAAATGTGTCTTCTAGCCAGCTGCTAAACCCAAAATTAGAGGAGCCACGTACAAGAACTGAAGCTGCCTGTCTCCTGAAAAAGGGTCCTAGTTCAGTGGGAGGGGGAAATTCCTCCTTCTGGGTTCCTTTTACAGCTCAGCAGCCCCCCTGCCAAGTCCTCACTATTAATCCCTGTAATGTTTAGCACCATCATCCTGGTTAGATTTTGTCTGCTAGCAAACAGGAATCAGACGCATGCAAATCACAGGTGGGCATGAGGACAGCAATGCTACAGCATCCCTGGGTTGTTAAAGCACCAGGCTCTGAAATAAGAAGTTGCCAGGGGTACACCATCATTTTTCGAACCTGTGAGTTGCTCTCATAGGATGATAGAGCCTGGTTTCATTGCTTTCCCCTGGGAAATTCCCTGAGGCAGGAAGGCGGTTGAACTACCGTGGTTATAACTTTGATATCTGAATGAGTATCTGCTAGCCTCAGGCAACCGGGCTTCTGTTAATTTTGACCAGGGAGCATGATACACTGTGGCAAGCCGTGTCACTTAGGATTGTATCTGCTTAGACATGATGCCTCTGAGTAATGTAATTTATATTTCATGCACAATTGAAGCAGCTAATGGTATAATTCTCCAAGGGGGAAACAAGTTGTTACAGCATTAATTACATTGCAGTTGCCATTTTTTTTCTTTCCACCCTGCTCCGAGCACTTTCGAGTCACCAGTTCAACGACAGAAATAGCTGGTGTCACATGAAAGGGTCTCTGGCCCGGCAGCCACGGGGGAGGCTGAGGGTCCCTTCCCTTCGGGGGTGGCAGGCAGGTGGCCTTGGCTGCCGAGGGCAGGCTGCCTCTTGCGTGTGCAGCCCGAAATTGCAGCTTGGCACTAGGAGACAGGGTTTGGAGAAGCAGCCAGACATGCACAGAGCGTTAGAGAAGCTGGGAGAGGGTGTCGATCCTGGGCATCCTAAGCGGGGACGAATACTTCAGTACCCCAGGATTTGGAGGAGGGAGAGACGAGTGCCCATGTGTCTGCGTCCTCGGTGGCTTTCTGCCATGGTTGTGGCTGCTAGGAAGCAAGGATAATTCAAGAAGCGTGGGAAGAGTGGACAGAAGTTTAAAAAGCCTCTGATGTCTCTGCTAGCCCGGCTTTCCCCTCTGCACAGCGACCACAGAGAGAGAGCCATGTCTTCCCCCTACCAGGCACTGCTGCAGCAGCAGCAGCAATGAGAAAGCACCTACAGAGGAGATGAGCACAGACCTCTCAAAGCAAAGCTGCCCCCAGGTATCCCAAGGAGGGGGATTTTTTTTCTGGGGAAAAGCAAATGGCAGTTTAGTAGGTAGGAGCCTCGAGGTCTCATCCAATCCTGGAGGTCAGTCAGCAACGGGAGCTGGGGGCTCCCAGGTGCTGGGAGCTGGGCTAGGGGCACAGTGCTATCCAGGCTGGCCCAGCTGGAGGGCAGCAGTGCTGTGGGTGTGAGAACAACCTCATGACCAGGGCTAAGCCATAGTGGCAGGCTCGGGCAGGCAGAGGGGCCAAAGAAGCGTCCGGTAGGGGTTTGGGAACTGCTAGCTGTGGGTGGCTCTGGGCTATAAAGCATGTTTCTTTTTCCAGTTTGCATAGGGTATCAAAAACCACAGAGCTCACAGCTGAGCTAGGAGGAGGAGTAAAAATAGAGTCACTGGTACATACCAGAGTGTGCTCAGGCTGGATGTAACCCGAGTGTGCACTGCTGTCAAAAAAAGAGATAGGGAAGAGCAAGAATTACACAACTTAGGCTGCTATGAAAAGCTCAGAAGTAAAAATAAAACCCTCTGTGTGTGTGTTTTGGCCCAATGGTATGTCTTGGAGGGAATGCAACGTGCTGTGCTGCCAAGCGTGAGGCTGGGATCAAGAGAAACATCTGTGTCTGGACTTCCCACTCTGTCAGGAGACTGGCAGGGATTGTCCCACTCTGCTCTGCACTGGGGCGGCCTCACCTTGAATATTGTGTGCACTCTTGGTCACAGCAATTTAAGAAAGATATTAAGCTACTGGAGAGTGTCCATTGCCCTCCAATGAAGATGGTGAGGGGCCTCGAGGGAAAGCCGCATGAGGAGCAGCTGAGGGCACTTGATCTGTTCAACCTGGAGAAGAGGAGACTGAGGGGAGACCTCATTGCAGTTACAATTTCCTCATGAGGGGAAGAAAAGGGACAGGCACTGATCTCTTCTCTGTGGTGACTACTGACAGGACGTGAGGGAATGGCCTGCAGTTGTGTCAGGGAAGGTTTAGGTTGAATATTAGAAAAAGGTTCTTGACCCAGAGGGTAGTTGGGCACTGGAACAGGCTCCCCAGGGCAGTGGTCACAGCACCAAAGCCTGACAGAATTCAAGAAGCCTTTGGATGACACTCTCAGGCACATGGTGTGACTCCTGGGGATGGTCCTGTGCCAGGCTAAGGGTTGGACTCGATGATCCTTGTCGGTCCCTTCCAACTCAGCATATTCTGTAACTTTGTGATCTCTAATCAGGAGGAGGGCAGTGTGACAAGATGGATGAGGGAGGGGACCTTTGCCTATGCTGCAAGCACTGCCCATATCAGCAAGCACTGTACACACTAAGAGCCAGCAGCTGTCCTCGTGGTGAGAAGCTGGTGGCCCAGATCACAGCTCTGCAGAGTCCCAGGGAGGGTGCTAAGGAACATTTGCGCTCCCCATACTCAGGCACTAATTTTGTGCAATCGTTTACACCAAACTACAAAGGAACTGATTGCAGATCCATATGGAAAAATGATGCCGTGCATCTATGCAGAGATATTCCAAGCATACCATGGGACATAAGATCTGAAGGAGGGGGAACTGGAAAATTATTTATTCACAGAGAAACACAGCTTGTAGTAAGCCAAGACTATTCAGTTCAGTTGAAGTTTAAACTAGAAAACAGCTTTGGCAAAAAAAAAAGTATGAAGAAATTGCTTCTAAAAAATTCATTAATATCTAACTGTTTCGTAGAATCATTTCCAAAAGGAAATATCTCTATAGGGAAGAGAAATTCAAGTATCACTCACTAGGGGACTCAAAGACCATTCTCCAAGGGGAGGAGCACAAATGCCCTCAAAGTGGTTACATATAAATCAGTGATTAAATAATATTAGCATATTAGCTATTCATTCATGTGGGGACTTCACCTTCCCAAGTGGATGTTCTTCCCCCAGAACTATTGTATCCCTCATACTCTGTCCCTGATTCTGTGGGGATGCTGCTATTTATACAGGAGTCGGAGAGGGCACAGTGTAACCTCCATTCCTCTGGAATGTGCCACTAGCTAATAGCTGGACACTGTCCAGCAGGATGAAATACTGTGTTTCAGTCTCTTTCTGTAGCAAACCCCCAATTGAACTCCACTCTGTAGTATTTGAGCTGTGAAACTTAATCCACCATTAACTTCTGAGGTATTTGGGGTATGTTTGCACTGTTCTGTGCCAGCAGTAGGGATGTATCCTTAGTTCCTTGTGAACTCAGCTCTGGATCCCTTATTTGAGGAGCAGGATCTTTCTTTCTTACTATCCATATAAATTTGAAAAACACACCAATCCAGGGGGAGGTTTGAAATAGATGTACTCCTGTGGAGCAAATCCTTTTGGCTGATGCAAACATTTCATGGCACAGCCAGGAGGATAGGTACAGATAGACTATGCTCAGGGCTGGCTAGATGCAAGCCAAGTCCAGCCTGGGAGCCAGATAGCCACAGGTTGGTTTGGGCCCAGTTCCAGGCTCAGAGAAGTTCTGGACATGAAGCAGAGTCTCAGCCAGCTCCAAGCATCCGCCCAGCACGCCTGGGTCTGGCTGCAGTCCCTCACAGCTCCAACACTGGCCCAGAGTGCTGGTCACGTGTTGAGATCCACTGAATCCATTACTGAGTGAAAGTTGCAGGCTTGGGGATCTGTCTCTGCAAGGCTTTTTTTCTTTTTTTTTTTTCCCCCTCATTACAGATAACTCATGTCAGGGTTAAGGGGCCTTCTGCAGCTCATCACCTTGGGAAATCAGGTTAGTGATGTGGGGGGAACTTCCACATGGTCTGAGGTTGCTGGCTTTAGGCATTAGGAATTTCTTTAGCTGTTTAAAATCAGACCTGGGAGCTACACAGTTTGGAGACAGAGCTGAATTTCTGCTTAATCTCCACTTGGAAGAAAAGTGTGTCATTTTTTTTTTCCTTAGCAGTGAGGTAATTAAAGGAAGAACAAGGCAGATTTGCCATTCTGGGAGCTGTAGCTGTATATCTGGGCTTCCAAAGAGAGGGATGAGAATCCCTATGAAGCTGTTCCAGAAGAAATGTCAGAAATATGCTTTTACTGATGAATAGGCAGAAGCCACACTTTCAGATAGGAATATTTACCTGCCCTGCCATACACTCCAGCTGCTGCTATGTCCAATATATAATAATCCAATCCATTTTAATAACCTACTGCTCTGCAATAGCCAGGATTCTTTCCATTCCGAAGAAAAGGGCTGCATTAACATTCAGGCTGTAATCCACACATCCTAAGCACGTTTATAGCTGCTGCCATATACCTGTGGACCTGGATAAAGGCTAGGTTCCACATTCCCTCAGGCTGCCCCAAAATTCAGAGGCATTTGGTTCCAGGATCTTTCAGGGCTCCATTTTTCAAATCCTGCATGCTGATCTCAGCCAAGCCTCTGTAACTTGCTCTGTGAGCCCTGTGCTGCAGCCTGCCCACTGCCCTGTGAGTGTCCTGTGAGCTGCTGTCACACAGCCTCAGCTGCAGGCAGACAACAAACTGAGCAAGTTGTGCTTGTGGGAAATGGTCTGGGAGTAGGGAACAGAGCAGTGGCACTGCCTTTGGAACATGAGCCACAGTAGGGGATTGCTCACAAAACTGAGACCCACCAATGCTTCTAGCTGTAGACACTACTGCATGGCCCAGCATCCCCTTCCCATCCTCATACAAGAAACTGTAGGTCTATTCAAAATAGGTTCAGAGGACAGTGCACAGGCTGTTACTTTATGTAAGGCTGCAATGACCTGTCTTTGCCCTTTACACTCTTCAGTCAAGTTGAGGTGCAGTCTGGTCTGCACATGGAACCATGTTTGCAACTCCTATGCTGGAGTAAAGGCATTTAAATCCAGTCCCACCAGCAATCCAGGTCTTCTTGTTCTGTGCCCCTCTCAATGCTGCTCAGTCTTCAGAAAGCACAGCAGTGCCAACATCCAGATGGAGAGGTGCCAGGAACATGCAGGGAGCTCTGCTCACATCTGGGAAGGCTGAAAAAAAGCAGCCAGAAATAGCCAGTGTTTCGTAAGAAGGGCTGGCACTGTGGCCTCACTCTGCAAGGCAGCAGAGTTCTGATATGTTTTGATGAAGCATCCAAATTCTCTTTTAATTTCAGCCTTTTCTCACCTTTGGCTCATCACCAGCCTTTCAAGAGACACAGTAAAAGGCATAGAAAAAAGAGTGGGAGTGTGACTGGTAAAGACAAAACCTACACCTTTACATGTATTGAAATGATTTTTGCCCCAGCTTTGGACCCCATTGTGAAACAAGTGTCCATGCCTGCAAGTGCTCCCTGGAAGGTAAATGGTGACAAATTTGTGTCTAGCCAGCAAAAACTTCCACCCAGGGTTTCTCTCAAAATTAAGCAGGTTTTGTTTTGCTTACAAGTGTTAGCCCCTGGAATGGAGGGGCTGACTCTTTCAGTGCAGACTGGTCCTGCCACACTCAGTGATGATCTGACTGTGAGACAAGACATCTTCTCTTGACCCAATGGCATTGGTTTCTTTTGCTTAGAAGCCACAGGCAAGGGAAGGACTTAATAAATCTTTACTTCATATCCCAGTGCAAGGATGGAATTGAGCCAAACATGACATCAAATCAAGGAAAGAGCACCATCAGAAAGCAGAGTGAAGGCCACGGGCAAGTGGCCTTTGGCAGCTACTGGGTGTGAGTTGACCAGGCATGTTGGACACGCAGGAACCCTGCATGCATGTTCAAAACCTACCCAGATTTTCCATAATGATGCTAAATGTGTAGCTGGCTTTCAAATAAGAGCTGTTCATCCAGAAGTACCGTAAACCCACATAGTCATTTCACAAGAAATGCCACAGCTTTCAGATGGTCTTTTAATCCTTGCTAGATATGTGAGCACTCTTTCTTGTGGCTCAAATGAAAGTGAAGTTTTGGACTGGTTACCCATAACCCTACCACTGACATATGATCTGCTGCTAGGGTAAAAACCTCAGCAGAGAAAGAAAAGTGAGACTCCAGCAGTGGATTCCTGGAGCTCTGGCCAAGCCTGCATCAGTGTTGGGCTGGGTGGACACATACATGTGTTAGCAAAGCCCTGGCCAATTCAGGAAAAAAACAGCTATGACCCACATAAGCATGTGCAAGAGGGCTTGGGGCAACTCTGCAGAGAGATCTAAGACATGCTAACCAGTCCAGACTAGTAACTGATAGAACACTTTGGAACAAAAAATTGAAAACTGCCAAAAAAAAAAAACCCTCCTGTGCCCCAAAACTGATCCCAGGTGAGTCTGCTTTTTACAGGAATCACCTTGTATTGTATCACCAAAGAAGCAGCCCTTGCTGCTGCACAAACAGACGGCAATCCTTCCAGATTTAATGCAACAGCCACATGTAATGACACACACAGTTCATCACAGAGGCAGGTAGCAGGGCCCTTCACTCTCATTCATATGAATATAATGCCTACAGCAATGCAACGCATCAACATTTTTAGAGCCAACAGTTTGACTTTCATTGCTCTGTTATTTTTAATCATTTTAATCTGCATTTTTAGCATTCTGCTTCCTCCTTTTTTACTTCCAAACAAGACAAAAAGTATTCAGCAGCTAATACCTCTGGTTTTAATGGCTTGAAAAATAATGAAGGAACATTAAGCAGTTCCTGAGCCTTCCGGAGCACTGGTATTTTTAAAGATGAGATTGATCAAAGAGGCTGTGAACTCTAATGGAGATGGATTGGCTCAGCGCTGCAATGCCAGCACGGAGGCCGTTTCAGCGTGGATCCAGCCTTTTCCTCTCATCTGCTTAGCACTCCAGTAGCCAAAACGTCTTTCCTGGAACAAGGCTCTGCCAAGCACAAAAAAATCCCACATTTCTTGTAAAAGTTTAGGGACAGAGAATTAATTTTTATACCAGTTGGCTGTTTTTGCCACTGCTTCGCTGCAAGTCTCCCCCTGAGGCTTCTCTCATGAGTCTGAGTTATCCCAGTCTGAGATCACACCGTACCTATGTTGCTATGCAGGCAGCTCAGCAACACGTGAGGAAGGCAGGAGAGGAGATTTTAGTCCATTTATTGCAACCTGAAACACACATCTGCTTCTGCTGTTAATCTGCCCGCTGTCCCAGTGAAGAGGGGCTTGGCAGCCTGTGCCGTGGGGATGGCAAACACCCACACAGGAGGCAGCACAGCTCCTGAGCCCACCTTGGCAACAGCGGGAGGAGAGGCCAGAGAGGAATCTGACTTGCTACCAGCACAGTGAAACCTTTGCATCTTGCCGATGCTGCCTCCTCCTCAGCCAGAGCCCAGGCACAGAGCAGGTTTTGGAGTAATTCTTGGGCTTGCTTTCTGGCTGCTTGCTGAGTCCCTGAGAGGAGCACAAGCATCCTAAAGGGTTTGCTTTGGTTTTCCTTTCTTTTCTCTTTTTTCTTTATTTTTTTGGGAGGGAGTGGAGGAGAATTGGAAGGGTGATGAAGTGACCCACCAGTTTTATAGCAGCCTATCAATCCAGTGGTACAGGAGGGACATGAGCTCAGACACCCTACATTTGCCAGAACCAAAGGCATGAGCCCTGGATGTTAAATGAGGTGAAAGCCACTCATTCCCTGTTTCCAGGAAGTACCAGGACTTTGACAACAACAACAATTGCTTTGGCAGGAGACCCAGCTCTGCATCTGTTGCCTCTTTAAAACCCACTCTGCTTTATTTCTGTGTGGCAGTGCTGTTGCTTTCTGCTCCCTAGGAAAATCCAGATGAGCTTTGGGATGCAGAGCAGGATGACAAGGTGTGAGGCAGTAACTGACAGAAAGATCTTATTTTGGTGGAAGAGTAACCAAAGGATCAACTTGTGGGATATACACAGCACCCTGCATGCAGTTGCACATGCTTTCTGCAGTGGGAGTCTGAGCCTGAGGTCTTGCAAAGCCAGACAGGAGGTCCAGATATGGGCTGAGGCACTGGGTGCTGAGGGCAGCCATCAGCCCCAGCTCAGCTGCAGGCAGCTCTGAAGCATATTGACACTGAGCCCTGATGTCCGAAGGTTTCTCCACTCACCAAAGGTCTCCACCCACCAAAGAGGACACCCTGGGGAACTGCTCTCCAGATTTTCCCCACTGGCAGAGTATCCACACCAAAGCAGAGCTGCAAAGCCTCCATATCCCACCCCCTGAAAATATGCTGCTGCTTCTCTATATCTCCTGAGTCTGTAAACCTTGTCAGGGGATAGCCTTTACGCTCCAGATTTAAGGCGATGCTGTGACTATAAATACTGTGCTTTGAATAAAACAGTTGTGAATACTAGATGACTCCATTTATTGTTAAATGTCATATTTAAATGTTTTAACACTTGGTGTCCAGGGTGCTGCACGAGCAGGTGAGACCACACAGTCCCCCCTCAGCCATTTTGTTTTCAGCAGACAGACAGTATTGCTCAGGTAGGACAAGGAGGCCATAGAGTGATGTGGCAGTGTTTTAAAGTTTTTCCAGCACAGTCACGTCACATATGAATGTAAAGAAAACACCTTGCACCAACTCAGCTTTGTGCCAGCACAGTCCCTTGCACAGGTGCACATCCTTCTGACAGACCAAACCTTGCACCAGCGCTGGTAAGGAGCCCTGGCTGGCCTGAGGTCTCATCACACTGATGCTCACTCTTCACCAATGCCCACTAATTATTGTGGTGGTGATGGGGAGGTTGTAGCTGCCTGCCTAATTAAGCCACAGTGGAGAACTCATCAGCTACCCTGCTCCTGCTCCTTCGTTTTGCATTAGTACCTTGTTATCACAATGGTAGCTCTTTATTCATGCCATCGGTTTTTTTCGCATTTTGGAGGCTAGTGATTTATCTACCTATGCTCTGTTTGTGTAACTCCTGCTCTTTTCCTCCCCAACTGCTTCCACACTTCTGAGCGTGGAAGGAAAGATTTAGTGCACCTGGAACATCACTATTAGCCCCATCATGCTAATAACTTAAAGGAAACAAACAAATACTAGAAATGGTGGCACTTTGGAAATTCCCCTGCGCTGCAGGAAGAAGGCCTGCTGGTCAGGGCACATTGATTTTTTTCTGAATCTATCCACACAGGATTCAAGGACAGGACAAAACGCTATTAAGTCAGCAAGCAGAATGCAGTAAATAATGAGCAATCCAGAGAGGGTTGAGGCTCTGCACTGACTGAGTCCAGATACAAATTGTGGTGAGCTGTACATCTCAGCATCACAGTGACACTGCCTCTGGAGCTCAAGGGAAACCCAGATGGGTAACAGGAGCTGGAAAAGCTGTTTGAGACCCCAGAAGTTTTGCATATTGTTTTTGTTGGGGAAGCAGCAGTAAACTTCTTCCCCCAGTCCACAGGATTCCTTGCTGTTCTGGAAACCTGTGCAGATAAATACCACCTCTTCTGCTGGAGCACAGCATGTCTGTGCCAGACAAAGGCTTTAGCACAGGGGAAGTTATGCTCAGGAAGCAGGGCTTCTACTAGCGCGGTTTAACTGGTATAGCTGTGTCGAAGCACTTTGCCATCACTGTATTGCTGCTATACCTATGCTGGTGAAGTGCTTTTCCCCATGTAGAGATGCTCTCTGGCCTAAGGCTTATTTGTGGAGGAAGAAGAGGGGGGAGTCCAACAGATAAAAGCTTTCCACTGAGCAGCAGGAGGGAGAAGGCAACCCATTAGCTTTTCCACTTCTTTGTTTGCCTTTGTCATCTCCAGTCCTCTGTGTACTCCAGCACGTCAGCTTCCCTCAGAGTTCAGGGGAATTAATCAAGTACGTAAAAAGCTTTGTGTGATCGAGTGTTTGCAGGGCCGAGGTCCTGGTTAAGTGATGTTGGGAAACAGAAAAGAGAGGATACCCCTGCTTGAAGACTCATCCCTGGTCTGACTCTCGGCTGCCTCTTGTGCTTTGGCCCACACAGAGCTGCAACACTGGCATCCCTTCAGGAGGGTGATTCAGAGCACCCCTGCAGAGAACCAAGCACTGCTTGTAACCCATGGTAGTCAATTCCTGCGATTTAATCACCAGTCTTATGCTTCACTGTGGTTTTCCTCCCAAAAGTAACCACGTGCAACAAGAACTCAGCTTTCCTTCTCTGGAAGAGAATTCTCTCTTGCCATCCCTGTTACAAATTAAAACCTAAAAGCTGAATTCTTCTGGGACAGAAACCCATGAACTGGGGATCACAGAAAGCTGCTTTCCAAAAAAGCCTCATGACGTATTAACTGATTTTATGGTCCAGGACTCTGATATATGACACTTGGGCCCTGGGATGGACTGGCGACATTGAAAGAACATACTGTCTAATACATTTGAAAAAAATCTGTGTTTATTCAAATTGAAAACATAAAAAGGAGTAAGTCTGGAGGTATATTAGAAAAATATGATCTTAATTTACATTAGCTCTTGAAAACAGTGGTGGTTACTGGCCTCATAGATAAGCAAAAGGCTCTTTGGTGTTATCACTGAGGTTACGTCAGTGCCAGCGTGATATGATGCCAGCTTTTCCTTCGAGTTACTCCTGCAGCAACTGCTCCTGCCTCAAAGTCATCTTTGTTCACTTCTTGGTCCTTTCTTTCCTCCCCCTCTTATCCTCTTCAGTGCCCTTGGTAAGACATGCAGCCCCTCCCCCAGAGTTATTGCCAGCACAATACCTGATAGGGAGCGGAGGTTTGAATGTAACCTCCTCCAAGACCCTCTGACAACCACTCACACTGCCCTGCCTTGCCCTGCCTTGCCCCTTGCACTCCTCAGGCTGGCCCAAGTGCATTCAGGGAGGGTGGCTGGTCTTTTGGCTGACAGGGAACATGGCAGGTTCCCCTTGACTTGCACCAGGGCCCATCTTCTTCCTTGCAGTGGGACACCACTGACACTGGTGACAGATGCCCTAATTCCTGATAATGCCTTGGGGTCTTTTAAGCCCCTTTCTCCCTTGGTGGAGTCACAGAAAGACAGGGGCTAGCATATGCCATTTGGCTTTGGTCCATCTCTCATGGAGGGCGAGAAACCACCCTCTCTTGCAAAAATGACTTCTTGAGTCACTCCTAAGAGTGTTGCCAAGCAGTGCCCAGTAGTTTCGCTTCATTTCATTTCAGGGAATTCTCTCTAAATCTTTCTACATAATACTTGGCATGTTTCCAAACTGGTCATTACCTCATTTGCTGGGATGAGGCACAACAGAGACACCCACAAGTCCTATACTTTGAAAATTAAGTTGTGGAGGTCAAATCCCAACTCATTTACTACAGTGTACTGCAGCCAAGTGTATTTTTTCAGATTTAACCTATAATGTTTGAAGTGAAAAAGAAAGGGCAGCAGCATGCAAAAATAAAGCCAAAAAGAGCGTATGATGCAGAGTAACCTAAACCATAAAGTGGCCACGAGAGGGCAAATTCAGGTATGTTAAAGCGAAGGTGCGGGACTTCTAACCCAGATCTCATCTCCCACACTTGTCTTACACTGAGGAAGGACTCGTTATAAGTCTCTACTGAGGTCTTCTGCAATGCCAATGGCTACAAATCCTCATCTCCCCAGGCAAAGCACCTGGTGAAGAGTTAGATTACAGGTCATCGGGCTGCCACTTCACACATGGAGGGGAATGGAGTCACCATGCTAAAAGAAGGGCCAGTCCTGGCTTCAGAGCTGTGAATATCCCTTTCACAGGAAGCTGTGGAAACTCAGCCTTACTGCCACTGCTTCCAGATGCTACTGCTTGAGACTTCTGCACATCAGTCTGCCTGGCCCCTAGCCAGGCTCCGCTGTCTGCCTAGTCTGTAGTCCTTGCTTCTCAAGTATTTCTGAGCAGGAAAGGTCAGTTCCCGCCCTGTGAACTGCAGCAGTGTGACAGCAGACATTTGGTAACTTCAGAGGAAGTTGTTTGTTGATCCATTCAAATGCCAAACCCAGGTGAGCTGCCCAGGTGAGCTGCAGCTGGGCTCTCCTGGGGATAACCAGCAGCGGCACTGAGGGAAGCCCTGGCACTTGCAAAACTGGCAAGAAGGAGCACATGGCCCCCATCTCCCTATATGCCAGACCAAGAACATTTTCTGGACCAGAAAACTTCCCCACCAAACAACCAGGGCTGTATTTCCAGGCATCTATTGCAATGTGGTTATCCTCTTGTGCATTCAGCCATCTCTGCTTGCACAGGCTGTACTTTTCTCAGTGCTGGGTTGTGACAAGCTTGCCTTTTTCCATTTAATTCTCAGAAATGCAAATGATTGCCAAAACCTTCCTGTGTTATGATTTTTAGAGGCATAATTATTAAACTGCATTTGGAAAAAGTGCGGTGACAATTCTCATGACCCAGTGATTTTCTGCTCTAGTTAAAGGGACATGTTGTGGGACTATCACCAAGAAAGGAATAGGATTAAGGAACTCCTTGGCTATCCAATTAGAAATCCCTCTACAAAGGAGAGCAGGTTGGAAACCTGAGTGAGTCCAGAGTGGTGGCTTGACCCTGGCTGAATGCCAGGCGGCCACCAGAGCTGCATTGTTACTCCCCTCCTCAACTGGAAAATCTGAAGTCCCCAAGGGAGTTACCAGCTGTGAGGATCCTGCCTCCCAATAAGACAGTCAGGGCAGTACCCTCATGGATATGAGCTGAACTGCGTCTGAACTGGGAAAACAGACTTGAAGTCCTTTTCTTAATCCCAGCTGGGTCTGTAATTTTCCCCAAGACCTCAAAACCTTTTTCCTCTTTCCTTGAAGAGAGGGAGAAGAGGGAAGGTTTGAGACATCAATATTTCCACGTCCAAAATTATCCCATCCTGTTCCCTGACTGGTTCTGAGACTCGGTTGTGAGATGGATAGCACTGTACCTTCAAAATGGTCCCTGATTTTGGGTGCTATGCGGGATGTGTGTGTGGAAGGTGCTGACTATGCATCTCCTGTCACACACAACACATTTCCAGGAAATTCCCACATAATGCCAGCCTCTCTTCAGCTCCCTTTTCCTAGAATTAATCAACCAGGAGCTGTGCACAGAAAGTCATCGTTGACTTTGTCCCTCAAAGAGGTTCAGCACCTTAATCCATGCCCCTGGTTTATCCTGAGCAGGGGGAGTCCTGCCCAAGTTAAATACCTCCTTGCATAGGTGTTTAGTCTGGCAGTAAAACAACTCTTTGTCCCCATTCTTTTGTCAGGGAAGCAAAGCTCCCCTGCACTGGGAGAAGGCAGCGCCTGTGGTGTATCATGGCTGTATATCCCGGTTTAGCCACGTTGTAGGAGTGCTCCGTATCCCAAGATAAGCCTAGCATGATCCTCCTGCTGGGCTTGTCCCAGTCCTGTGAGCCCTGACCTCTGACCAGTCCTTCACATCCCCTCCTGTCCCCCCATCCCAGCTGGCTGCTCTTGGCATTCCTTTGGGGTCCACCAGCAAAGACAGCTGATGCTCCCACATGGAGGGCAGTGGAAAGTGAGGAAGTAGAGTGAGCTCAATCTAAACACCTCTGTGGGACTATGGGGGCACCAGAGGGACTCTCCCAGTGCAGACCCAATAGCACAGTGCCACAGACTTGCACACTAGGCAGCACAGGGCACATTGTGCCGCCAGCACAGTCCTCTTCCTCTGCTCCCTCTGGAGCCCTGGCTGGTGGAGAAGCCTCTGCCTGGCTGCTAATGCTGCTGCACATGCATTTTGGGTTTTTTGAGCTGTTGCTCACAAACAAAAGTGTTCAGATGAAAAATAAACCTCTTAAAAATCCCAGCCTATTCACTCCTGGCAGTCTGGTATTCCTTCAAACTGTCAGACTTAGCAGATTGTTTACTGGAAACGGTTCAATTGGCAGGACCTTCTGCTGTGCAGATGAAATTTTAAAATCCTGTTTCTTGTTGCGCTCAAAGTCTCTCTTTCCACTACATGGCTTCACAGAATTATTATTCACTTGTTTCCCATTGAATCGAAAAATACCCTCTCTCATTTCTATGGTAAAAATATGCAGGGGATATTAGCCCTTGTGCTTCAGGACACAAGCCAAGAGCTAAGTGCTTGGGCTGGAGAGAAAACTTTCCCCGAGGGACACAGTAATGCAGAATGGTCAATTATCCCCGAAGTGTCCCAGCTGGCCGAGATGGGGAGTCACACTGTTCTACTGGACAGACAAGTGGTGCACAGCATGACACTCTCTGTGGACCACCCAAGGGTCTCCTCATCCAGGGAGATGTTGCCCTGATAAAGAGAAGGTTCTCCAACTCCTCATCTTGCAGATTCTGGCGTTTCCCTTCCTGTGTGCAAGTACAGCAAGAGAACAAGCTGTAACCTGCTTTGCTGGGGTCCTGTTGCTGCCTTTGCAGTGTGTCCCATGAGCAGCTAAACCTTCAGGGCCAGGACATCCTGCTTTGGGTCAAATGTTCTGCTACCTTTTCCCTTTGGTTCCATGAATGCCTGGCAGTTGCCAGCAGAGAAGACTATTTCAGTCAACTTTGTAAAGTCCGTTGAGGCTTAAGGCAGAAGAACATGCCATGAATCAGAGATATTCCCTGTCCCACCTCCCCATGGCCCGTGCCTGGAGTTATGTCCCAAATCCTACCATTTGTCCTTTGCACCTTTGGCTGCCTTGTCCTCTAAGGAAAATGCTAAGAGCATCTGCATGCCCCTCTACTGTAGTGACGTCTCCACTAATTCCCTGTTAAGTGGTTCAAGGCTGCACATGCCTTCTGGGGAGGATATCTTCCTCTTGGACCTCATATCCAACACTGCTTCCACCAGGCAATGTTGGTGCCCCGCAAAGCTTGGAGGTGTGAGAGACTTGCATCCTAAGCAATGCGTGGTAGGGTAACAACTCTGACCCAAAAGACACTGCTCTGGTGTCTCTACCCTGACGCACTTCTTTTAAGGATATCAGGGTTTTTAGGAAGGTGCCAAAGCTGCCTGTTCCTCTGCCACAGTTTCTTGCACTCATTCCTGGTTCTCAGCCTGCTGCTGACAACTTCCCTTATGGAGATGCTGAACTTAAATAAACCCATTTCCAAATGGGATCGCCTCTGCAGCATCCTCAAGGACTCCTACCCACAGCTCTCCCTTGCCAAGTGTAGAAGGTGGTGCAGGATTTCCATCAACACCTGCTGGTCACATCTTGCTATCCTAAAAGTTCTCCTCTCCTGTACAGTGTCAAAACGAGTTGTTCCAGGAGAGTTTCTCATGGAGTTGATGAAATGACCTACAGAAATGGGCCTGATGTGCCATTCCATGTCCTGTTACATTGTCCCGTAATCACTCTGTCAGCAGGTGGAGCAACTTCCTTTATCCTCACCTTCTCACTGTTAATCCAGCCACAGATCCTATTCCCCTTGCTTGCAGCTGCATTTCACAATGAATACATCACACCCCACAGCCTCACCCTCACTGTGGTTGTCCTTTGTGAGCACCTGTGATCCCCGTGCACTCTGATTCCTGCTGCTGTTGTCCCAGCCTTATGGGAAAGCTGTCCCAAAGCCGGCCTTTCAGTTTGATGAGCATTTTCTCGTGCTAATAAAACAAAAGAACAACAGCATAAACATGCAGAATTAAGAGGGCAAAGCCACACAAATTACAGTTAGGGCATACAGCCCCAAGTCTCTGACTATTTATCCCTACTGTCACATTCCTTTTCCCTGTGCTGCACCCCCCGGGGGACACAGGTTCACTGGGTGAGCTTTTGATTTGTGTGGAAAACACCATGCCCCTCAGTACAGGAAGAGAGTGTTTAAAACTAAGTTGGAGACCAAGAAGCATAAAACACCAAGTTTTGCAACTGCCAGCCTCTGAGCATTATGGGGCAGAGCCAGGGAGCTTGGTTATGTCCCACTGAACCACTGCTGTGGACAGAGCTGAAAGAGTGTGTGGCAGTTCATTTCTCACGCTGTGGAGCAGAAGGTGATCTTCTCTGTGATGGGGGACAGATAAAAACGGATTGGGAGGGCATCACTAGCAGAACTGCCTGCTGCCAGGGAAAGACACAGAGCAGGGAGATCCTGGGAGCCATCTGCTCCGTGCTGGAGGATGGCTGGGATTGCGCCCAGGCAGGCTCCACCAGAACTGTGCAAGCATGGCTCTTATTCCTGCAAAAGTAGCACAGATAACTTCTTTTTTTTAAGCTGTGCTTTGAGGTGGGAATGCTCTGTTAGCCAACGATTTGTAAATCTGCTTGGGTACAGTTGGTTCTTATTTTAGCTCCTACACAAAATTCTCCCCACTGATTTGAGCATCGTTCCCCTCCTTCCCCATTCAAGCTTTCCTGAACACCTCTGGGGCAGAAAAAGAGCTCTGGCACTGGGTCCTTACCCCCATCTCTCTCTGGATGCCAGTGGGAGAGACACTCTCAGCCTGCAGCTCAGCCATGAGCTGCATTTACAACGAACTCAGGATCTCCTCTCTCCCACAAAATCAAGTCGTCCGGTAACGATACTCCCCAGTCACTGCTGTGCTGGTGTCACAATCTGATAGATGTAGCTGTGTCTAGACTGCTATCACTGCCATGGGCTTTTTCCTTAGCAGCATAGTTGGTCCTGCCCCACTCCTGCCTCTCCGTACCGGTAGGGTAAGTTGAACCCGGGCGTCACGCATGATGTACATCACAACTGCCTGTAGGATAGCTGTCTTGCCCTGAAATAACAGCTGATTCCCAGCTAATAGATTCAGTAATCTGACACCCGGGCTGTAATAATTGTATCTGAACAAGGCAGGCTCCAGCCTCTGCCAGCCTTATTAGAATGAGTGATTGTTTCCATCAGGGATGTAGCTCTGGTGCATTCACCTTTCCCGGGCTCTGAAAAACAAATTGAGCTTCTGACCTTGGCAGATACAACAGCTGACCTGTTTCCTCCTTTTTAAATAAGGAGAAAACAGGCTTTGGAGGGAAAGTACCTGCTTTCTGCAGGCCTCCTTCTGCCGAGGTCCTCGCTATCATGAGATCTTAGTTAAATATTTGGCCTGCCGCTATTAGCCAGGATGACAGGCTGCCTAAACTGCCGAGCTCTTTCTGTGAGGTACAGAGGAGCAATCCTCTCCTCCTGCTAGCTTCATTCTTAATTTCTCTGCTCCCCAGCATGGCATGGCTGTCATAGGCATCCCCTTTTTGCTGTGACTGTGCAGTCCCAGCAGCTGTGATTCAGGGGTGTTTGTAACCAGAGGGTTGCACTGGGGATGGGTCTCAAAGCTGCACCACTGCTGAGCTGTACCCCTGCCATTCCTTCCCTGCTTTGAGTCTCAGGCAGCACCCAAGGGGCTCTCCCGGGGTGGGGGGCAGTGAGCCCTGCTCTGGCACCGATGTGGGGGCACTGAGGCTGATGCTGATGGGTTTGCAGCAGCACCCGGGCTTGCCCTGCCTAGAGAAGGAAAAGCTTCCTGCTGCACTGACACCAACAGCATGGGAAATGCAGGACCAGGGAGGGGATGACTCCCAGGAGCCTTTCCCTGGGAGCTACAGAAAGAAAACCACCTCCTGCCCTCAACCAGGAGTCCTCCTGCTACCTCCTTTAGTCAGCAAGTCAACAAGCCTCGGTTGCTAATCCTAAATTTCCCTGGTGATGTGCCGTGCAAGCCTGGTTTTCCAGTGGGCTGCAAGCTCCGTCCCATGCTGTGGCTGTAAATATATCTGGGAGGGAGATTTAGCCACGGTCCCCCCCTCTCTTCCCTCATATTGCTTTTCCTGAGGTTAAATGTCAAACATGTTTAAAATATCACCCGGGTCTGCAACCCGTGCGCACTTCAGGAGAGGGACAGCCGGGCTCCCCTCAGGGCTCTGTGCTGATTTATGGAGGTGTGCAGCACGGAGCCGTAAATCGGGGCATGCATCAGATAACGTCATGGGAGAACGGCGTGCATTTTATCAGAGCTGGGACGCTAACATGGGGAGGGTGGGAGCAGGCACAGCCCCGGGGCGTGCAGCTTGCTTTTTTCCCTCCGTCAAAGACCATTAAAAAAAAAAAAAAGCTGCCCCGCCTTGGTGGCTGCGCATAAAATTGTGCCTCAGCTCAGCAGAGGAGGCACCGGCGATGTCGTGGGAGATTCCTGATGCTTCGCCTTTCTGCTCCTCTTTAAGTGAAGAGGAGGGCCGGTTTATGGACCACAGGCAAGTCCTGTAGGTCTGGTGGTTTGGCACAAAAGAGGGATCCAGGCAGGGCGTAAGAGTGTTGGGAAGGAGATTTATGTCTTTTACTGTCCATCTGCAAAGCAAAACAAAAATAGCTGAAACACCGGTTTTCTGCTTTATCGGCTCTGTGAATAAGCATATAAATTTCTATGACATTTCTGGAGGCTTGCTGAAGGGGAAAAAAATTCATCCCATAGGACCTGGCCGGCAGCAGTGGCAGCATATGGTCTGCTGAAATCAGTGGCTGAGCGCATTTTGTGTGTGTTAGCATTAAAAAGGTGACTTTGCGAGTAATTTCTGAAGCAGGAAGGGGTTTTCTCTTTTTTCCTTTTTTTTTTCTTTCCTTTTTTTTTAATCCTGCCTAAGCTGATGCAGCTGTCACAGCCAATAACTCTTGAATAAGGGAGCTGGGCTGCGTTTTGTTGACTGGGAAGTAGGAGGGGGTGATGGCTTTTGGCCGCCTTGTGGAAGCAGGTTCGGCCTCTTCCTGGGAGGCGGAGGGGAGAAAGGCAAAGTCCTCGGCACAGGCGAAGAGAGGAGTCGTGGATGTTTTATTTTTTTCCAGCAGCTGCAGCTCTCTCTGAGAAGGAGTCGAGGCCCTGTAAGTCCGTGGGAAAGCGGCTTCGGTGTCGCGGCTGCAGGCGGGTGGCAGGGGAGCGCCGTTTCGAAGATGGAACTCACTGGGGGGAAAACAAATACAAATAAGCAACTGTTTGTGGTAGATAAAGTGTGGCTTTTTCTCTTTCATCGTTGACTAAAACCTCATGTTCTTTCAGGTGAGGGAGGTAGGAGCCGTAATGCGCTGTCAGAAAGACGTCTTTCAGCGAGGCAGCACCTCTGGATGTTTATCTCCCTGCCATTGTGCTCCGGCGCTTTGAAATGTAAAGGGAAGACGCTGCTAATCACACTGTTGCTTAAAGATCAACAGCCAGGCGAGATGTACTTTGTCACATTTTCTCTTTGGTCTCTCTTTTTCCGTAATGAAAACGGTGACATTCATTCAGGCTTGCACGCCAGCACATGGCGGTGGGTTTTTAATGAATCACTCCTGCCCTTTCCCTGGGCTCTGACTGAGGGGTGCAGCCGGAGCAGCCTTTGGAGCATCCTGATTACCACCGAAACGCAGATCCAGCCACTGGGAGATCAGATCTAGGTATCACGTCTGGTTTCCTCTGGTTCGGATCGAATCCATCCTGTGTTACGTTTGAGTCGTATTGTTGAAGTCAGAGAGGATGCGGGATGTTAGCAAAGGCTGAAAAGCAAAAATCTGATGTTGGATTTCTTATCAATGGGAGAACAGAGAGATTTAGAGGGTATTTTAAAAAAGTGTGGAATAAAAGAAATAAATGTTTATTTGTGCAAAGAAATAAAACTCATATACAAGATCCCTCTTCCTGCCATCATGGTGCAGGCTTGTAAATAACAGAGCAGAAAGGAAGAAGCAAACATGGAAAGCTGGTAGTTTCTTGAAGGGCTGAAGGGAGAGGGATGTTTTCATTTTCCATTTTAAGAGAGGAATTTCTCATGCTCCTATTTCCTTCACTGTGAGATTACCACAGAGGTCTCCACTTCCACTTCCCACTATGTCCTGCATGTGGGGAAAATGCAGCAACTCAAGTTCTACAAGGAGCATAAGGAGAGGGAGAGAAATTTAGCTCTTCTCCTAATGCTGATCAGGAAGAGCAAACAAAGAAAAGAGCAGAAATGTGAACCCCCAGTTCTTTTTCAGCAAAGGCTCCACTGAGTCCTATTACAGGGATATATCAAAAGCAATAAGAATATTTTCATCTTTTGCCTGCCCAATGGCCAAGGCAGGTGTTGTCAGTCGGCAGTGAGAAGCCTGGGGTGCACAGCAGATAAAGCAGAGTAACTGAAGAAACACATCAGCAGCGTATGTGTCAGGCATCAAAATACCAACCCCCACATCAGGCTTTGCCCAAGACTTTTTTGTCCCATTCCCAGCCTCCTCTGGGAACAGCTCCCTGACTCACAGAATAAAGGTGGTTAAGCGCGTCCTTGGAGCACAGTCAGGGGAAAGCAATGGCTCGCGCATAAGCCACAGTCCCTGGGCAGCCCAGGAAACACCACACATTTCTGAGCGGCATCAATCAGCTTTTGCTCTGTGGACAGTTTCTATCACTGCCACGGATGTGGGGTGCCCAGTGCAGGGCAGGAGCAGGTCTGCAGATGTCTTAAGGCTCACAGTGAAGCCCTGGCTACCTCAAGGTGTGGTGCTCACAGGGAGAGCAGCCCATCAGTTACTGAATTGATCTATGTGTGTCCTTGGCAAAGACCACTCACCGGCCCATCCATGGCAATATAGAATTGACGGGTGAGCACTCCTTGAGATAGTCATGCTGCCTGTGTGCAGCTGACTTAAGGACGAGGAGCTACATGGTGCTAAGCACACTGCTTGCCTTCAGGGCCCCTTCCAACATGATAAATACTTATTTGGATGGTGCCCTGCAATGTGCGGTTGGATACGACCCATAAATCGTGGTGTTAAATCGGTAAAATAAAAATCCAGTGCTGCGTCAGCTCAGCCTTTGAGAAGGCAAAGCTGATAAATAGGGTTTGATTGGCTCTTTCTACACCGATGCCCCAGAGCAACACCCTCTGCTTGAGTGTGATATTGCTGCAAGCTGACAGTACAAAGGACAGACGCATACCCGTGCCAGCCATTGAGCCGGCTGCCTGGATTAACCCTGATTTCCTCTCCTGACACTCCTTTCTTCTGCCGAGGAGGGAAGCCAGGCGTAAGAGCAAGTCCCTTTGCCTGTCATGCTGAGAACGTGGTGCTGGCAGCGTAATTCAGCGTGCTAAGCCCGGTTCTCCCCTCCCTGGTCCCTGCTCCGCGGTGGTCTAACTCCATAAAAGCAGGGGATTTACACCATCTTGCACAAGCGATGTGAGAAGGATCAGGCTCTGACAGTCCTGACTCCCAGCTTCCTGGGAAAGGCAGAGAAACAGCTGCCTTTCAGCTCTCCTTGAATCCCTTGTGCTTTTTGTATTGATAAGGATTTCCTAGGATGTGGGTGAAAAGAGAGCATGTGGGGACAGCATTTTGCATGCACCTTTCAGATTTAGCCTAAATGCCTATGGGAGGAGTTCCACTGTCTCCAACAGCAGAGCAGCCAGCTCCCAGCCCTCCAGCCACCCCTAGCACTGCTGCTGAGATGGCAAAGTGACAATAAATACAAATCTTATCTGTCTAATAAGGCAAATTCCCTGTGCAGCAGGAAGGAGCCTATCCATCGAGATGGCATCTGCACCAGCTGAGGTGACACCCTGAATTCAGCAGTAGTGCAGCCTCACCAGGGAAGGGAAAAGCAAGAGGCACTCACACTTTTCCCACTGCCTTTTGGTGTGTGCCCGAGCAAGCCTGGCTTGTGGCAGTGCCAGGGGTGGTACCTGCCCAAAAGGAGCCTTAGCTCTCAGAGGATGCTCTGCTCCTCCCTGCCGTCTGTGTGCTTGCTGGTGGCTGAGCTGACAAGACGCCAGGAATCTGGTGCCAAAACACAGAGCCAGTACACTGCTTTCCTGCTGATCCCTGCTCACCATCAGCTGGCCCAGGGCTAGCAAGAAATCAGCCCTGGAAGGGAGGATAGTTGTCTAGAGCTGACCAGAAACAAAGGGAAAGATGCTGGCAGCTGGAGGGAGCCACCTTCAAGCCCCTCATTGCCTCTGGGCCTCCCCCATAGGCAGGCAGCCCCTGTGTGTGCTGAACCTCAGGGCTGCATCCCTCAGCTGTCTGGCTGGGGACTGCGTTCCACCCTCTCCAGCTGGCTCAAGGACACTGCTGTATCCTAGTGGGGAGTGACCTGCGTGATGTTTTCATGAACTCTGAGTGAAAGAGATGTGACTTTCCTGGGCATGAATTCATTGGAAGTGTTGAGTAGGTCAGAAATAGGCACTCCCAAACCTGGTTTCTGCTCCTGGTGCCAACATCCCAAAACATGTCAAGTCCAGGCTTATGATGGTTATACCCACTGCAGACAGGAGATGGGGTGGGAAATGATGTACAACCACTCACACTGATTGTGGGAGCAGAGTGTAGAGCTACAGCACAGGTCAAACATCTGCATTTCAGCATATACTGCTTGGAAACAAAGATCAGAGACATAGGAACATTTTGATTTTCACTGATTCACCACCCAAAAGGAAAAACTGAAGGTGAAGGAAAGGAAGGATATGTCCTTCGGGTTCAGCCCAGCAAGCAGGGCTTTTGTTCAACTCCTTCAGGGGGAAGGAGCTACAAGCAAGTTTGGAAACAATACATTTAAAATGAAGAAGCAGAATGTTTGTGACCACAAAATGTTTTGAATTTTTTGAAACTGTCTCCTCTTGGCTGACCATTGGTTAAAGTCAGCACAAGTGAGTAAACTTCAGTCTGCAAAAATTGCAGCTAGTGCTAAGATGTTGCGTAATAGATTGGAGCTGAGCAGGTGTGGGACCAAATGTCTCTGCTAAATGAG
The DNA here is from genome assembly GCF_003945595.2 of Pipra filicauda. NCBI lineage: Eukaryota > Metazoa > Chordata > Aves > Passeriformes > Pipridae > Pipra > Pipra filicauda. The sequence goes on from NW_024104298.1 coordinate 1,332,379, forward strand.
AGAGCTTTGCAGGTGATGCTCTGGTTAAGGCATCTGCCAGTAAATAGTCTCTCTCTTGGTGTTTGTCCATCTAAGATAATATTGTAGAAAAACTGTACAGATTACCCTCAAATCAGTAATTTTCTCTGTGCCTATACGCCTATTTTTTTAATAAAGAAAATAACCTGCATCTCAAATCCAAACTTTTCAGACTGCTCAGTTGGAGCAGAATATTGAAGTCTTCCGATAAATTTTCTCCCTTATTGCTGAAATTTCAGCTGACAAAGAAAGCATCTTGTGCTCCTTTCTCACACATCTAAATTCTGAAGCATCAGCCGTTTTGAAGGGGAGGGATAATAACTCCCTGTTTTTAACATCCAACTCAGTACGTTTGTGAAAGGGATTATACAGCACCTCGTCCGCCCACAGCAAGGGATTGAATGTGATGACCGGGGAGGGCACCTCCACTCTCATGTTTAATTCAGCCAATGTTTTCTGTCTCAAAGGCAGGGAAAGTAAGTGAGGCATTTACTTGGGTTGGAACAGGAGGTCAAATTTAAGTTTGAGTTAGCTCGACTTGGCCACCTGCAGTGTTATCCTGGTCATCGTTAGAGAAGAAAGAGCTTGGGATCGAGGCCATGTTGGATGGAGCTCTGAACAATTTGTTCTTGTGAAAGGTGCCCCTGCCCATGGCAGGGGGTTGGAACTGGATGATCTTTGAGGTCCCTTCCAACCCAAGCCGTCCAATGACTCTACAATCTGTGCTCTGCCCTTGACATTTCTTTCTACCCTCAAACACTGAACCCAAGCACTTTGTAGCACTGTCCCCATTTTACAGAAGGCAAAAGCAAGGTATGGGGGACAAGGACCAGCATGGTAAGAGCAGAACAGGGGTGCAAACAGCATTGTACTTCCTAATCATGGTCTGCTCCTGAGATGCTGGGTAGAACCTCAGATGTGTAACCACACCAGGCTGCCTTTGCTTCTATATGCCTTTAGTTTGAACCAGCATATAAAGAAGAAACAAGTCCCAGGTGCTGGTGGGACCTGGCAGGTGGAGAGGTTTCTCTACTCACACAACACAACCTGGGGTAGAGGCAGGGGCCAGCTGTCCTAGTTCAGGACATAGGGAAAATGGGGGGTAAAAGGGTGGCAGGGTGGTGGGAAGAGGAGAAGAAGCAGGTGGTCATGGGGAGAAGTGAATGAAAGAGATCAAAAAGTGGGATAAGGAAAGAGAGAAGATTTCTTGGGGACATGAAGCACAAAGACAAATAATGATAGTAATGGCGGTGGTCACGAGCACAAAGAAAACAAAAGGGAATGAAAAGCAAAGGGAGAAAATGAGAATAAAGCTAGGAAAGGAGAAGCAGAGGAGAAAGCAACCATCCTGCCAGCCTCTGTGATGGCTGTTATTTGCAGATAGGAAGTGCTGCCTGCAGAAAAGCTGATTGAGGCTGATTGAGGGAAAGAATGAGCCACATGTGACAGATGTTAGTCACTTTGCGTAATGCCCTACTGGAAGGCACTTGGATTCTGCAGGGATGACAGCACTCAAAGGAACTGCATGGAGCACAGCAGCCCTGGGAGCAGATAGAAAGCAAGAGGAATGGCAGGAGTGCTTGAATCCCCCAGTCTCAAGTTGGGAAGAAAAGAAGAGAGAGACGAATGGCAGGCTCTGCCTTTTACATATTTCCTGCCTCCCTCCATGCTCGATCACTCCCTCATCCAAAACCAGGCAAAGGCCTGAAGCAGATGGGAACTCACACTCCTTCCTGCTGGCAGCAGGGCTGTCTCCATGCCCCTCAAAGCAGCCATCAGCACCCATGCAAATTGTTTCTAAAAAAATGTCTCAAGCTATTCCTTACTCAGGTGATTTGGAAAGCAAAATTCAGGAAAAAAAAAGAACCAAAATGACAGTTTAATTGTGCTTTTGTACCTCCATGTCTGACACAGACTACCTTTCCTTACTTCCAATATTTTAAAAAAATCACTAAGCAAAAAATGGCACAAGGCCCTTCATGTGTAAGGCCCTCATGTGCAAGTCTTTTTCTTTTACCCATTTGCCCCACCTTTAAAAATGCAAGAGGAAAGCAAAACTTCTCAGGGACTACTTTACCTTCAGCGTTTCCAGTGAAGCAGCTGCCGTATTAGATCATATTCAAATAGAGCCCCAAAGAGGTCGGGAGCAGCATATTAGCTGAACTGTTTATCTGCAGCCAGCCAAGGGGGGATGGTGCTGCTCAAATCAATTTTCTATGCTCCGACTGGCCCATCTTCTTGACACTTAGATGTCACTGTACCACTGGTGATAAAAAGGCCTGCCAAAAAAGGATGGATTTGGATTCACACAGGGTCCTACAGAGCCAAATGAGAATTGACAATATTAGTCTTTAGGACAATTTTACAGATAAAATTAACCAGAAGAATAAATTTTCAACAGTTCACTTAGTCTAATCTGCTTTCTATTGCATTGAATCTTACTCCCATCCACTGTTGCCATTTTAATACTTGCAAGCAATGTTGGCTATTTTTCTTTTTTTTTGTTTCATGGAATAAAGATCAGGCACATAAACCAGAATACACATCACCGTGAAATGCCTGTCAAAAAATAACACACACCTGGTTTCTGTAAAAAGGAGGAGGAAGTCCCCCACACAGATTAAAAGCAAGGAGAAAAAGTATCAGCATGTTAAATTTGGGCCTGAGGTATAGTCTTTGATATGATCTGAACCTTAACTTTCCCTAAGTTCATCTGGCTTTGGTCTTAATATTATTATTTGGATAACTGAAGAGCAAAGGCTGAATCTCAGTTCCAGATCTGGTTTTGAATTAAAAATAGCCGACAGAAAGTTCAAGACTATCCATATTCTATCTTACCTCTGTTATAAACTATGTGGGACCTTGTACATCTGTGACTATCATTCATGGTACTAGAAATCAGAAACTCTCCGATTTCATAATAATAAAAAACACATGTGCAACACTTTCCATTCCTCAGTACTGCACAAATGACCAAGTCTCACAACGAGCCTCTGAAATGTTTTCTCTGTAGCAGAGATGACATTTCATCAGGAGGTTGACTGTGTTGGTCAAGGACATTCAGACCATTCAAAAGCAGAGGTTGGGGCTGTGTGGCAGAGCCAAGGCAGGTGGGGATAGCTGCATCTAACCTCTAATACACTGCATCAGTCCTCGCATGCTTTTCTTTTACATATTTGTACAGAAGTTTTCCACATCTCTGGCTGAATATTTAGGGAAGAATTTCAAAAACTGATTCAGCTGGCTGTCAGAATGGAGCTGGAAGAAAATACTTGGGGTTTGGCTATGCTAAAACTATTCTGCCAGCACCTACTTTGAGAATTTTCAGGGCTTGAATCAGGAATCTCAGCACTTGCCATGGAAAGAGGAATAATTTTTTTGCTAGCCCTGTGCAAATTTACCCCAACCTGGGCCTGCTCTAACCCTCTCAAGTACAACCTTCATTCCTGCCTCAGCACAGCCTGGGGCAAGCAGCGGCTGCAGTCTCACAGGTCCAAGGCTGCTCTGCCAGGGCTAGGCCCAGGGCAGTGGCAGCAGAGCCGGATTTTCCCTGCACTTGCTCCTCTGGGGTCCCAAAGGCAGCAAAGGAGCTGGATGCTGGAGATGTAGCCATCCACAGGATGTCACAGGTTTTCAGTGCTCATTGCCTGGATAGGAGTGGGAAGTGCCAGCCTTAGCACACAACAGAGGCAAAGAGAGCCCCAGGCTGGGATAGATGAAGAAGGGCATTAACACAAGGAGCAGATGTGTATGAAAGTCACACAAGGTACCCCGGAGGACAGAGGTCAGTTATCACCTGTTAAGAGGCCACAGTCATGTTCAAATCCTGACAATGTGCATATCTCCCATCCCTCTAGATGCTTGGTGAATGATGGTTTGCTGCAGCTACCAGGCACACCATTAGCTCAGCTGGTGGAGATCACTACCAGAAGCTCTCCAGGGCCAAAGCACCGCTCATAGGTTGGCAGCCTTTCTTCTGCTTGTATCTTTGCTTGCAGAGGGGTTCTCCCTTCTGCTTGTCAAAAGCTGCTGACAGCACAATTGGAAGAAGAAGCAACTTGGACCATGCTGAGGATGCAAAAGGGAGCACTGTCATCAAATGACCTCTGCAGCTGGGTTTGGTGCCTACGGGTACAACCACTAGACAGCCAGGGAGTGAGGTGAAGCATGGGGCACAGGACCACATTCACTGATGAATTTTACCTCTACTCCTTGAGTCTGACCCAGAGCAGATGACAAACACTACAGCAGCCTGGGCTCCTCCTGCTATCCCTACTATCCATCTCCAATACTACTCCAGCAAACCTTAAGCCTTTAAGCTGTACCTCATGCTATGCCATAAATTTTCATACCATAAAAGTCAGCTCTGGTGTGCTGCAACACGGCCTTCCTGTTACTTCAGTTGCTTTAAACTGGAAAAAAATGTGCAAGGGGTCATAGTCATATTTTAGGACTGCAGGGCCTTTGGGCCCAGAGAAGACCCAAGGCTGTATTATTTAGGCACAGCAACTCTGCTTTACAGGAAATACCAACGTACAAACTGTTTAGTGTCCCTTGTCTTGGGGACATGAATCAACCCCTGCACTCTTATTTTACAATACTGATGTATGCTTCGTTTCTGGATTACAATACTGGGAAAGAAGGCAAGGCAGCCAGAACTCCTCATCCTCCATGGCTGTAGGCTGGACTGAGTTTATGTCCTTTGTTGGCACCATGCAGAGAGGCAGCAGGCAGGGAAACACAGGGTGTTTGGACACTGCTGTCTGAATCCCCTTTACAAAGCCAGCAGTAAAACCACAGACACTTCCAAAAAGTAAAACTCAACTTTTGGTCCAGAGCTGGATATGGGTTCATTTCTGCACTTGGAAAAAAAATGCTGCTGTCAAGGGAAAAGAAACCTTAAAAACCACTGGCCAAGAATTTTCATCCGCTGGTGCTCAAACGGACAGTGCTGGGGGAGGCAGAGGGGTTTGTGCAGAGAATTAGGCTGTTGCTAATTAATCAGGACTGATGCATCCTTCAGTGCCCAAAATGGCCATTGGTAGTGAGGATGACAGAAGGAGGTGTTACCATCATGGGATTAAGGCAAAAGGCTTGACACACTGATTTGTATCCTTTACTACCACAGAGCTCAGACTGGATATTTTGAAAGTGTTTTAACCCAGTATTTATACAGATTGCCATGACCTGGGTGATAAAGTCCCAGTTTATGGAGCACTGAGTTTGTGAGATTAGGGGTTAAATTTGCTCTCTGTCCTGTGGTGGGAAGCAGGAGAGCCATAATCTGGACGTACAAAGTGTGAAATACAAGGGAAAACCAAGTGTTCAAATTGGTCACCTGAAATTAGAGACAAAATTTTCCAGTTTTGTCTCCTTTCTCTCCTCTGTATTCAGCACTTTCCAAAGAGAGGCAATAATCCCTGTGGGGGTCAGCCTCTGGCTGTCAGTAAAATGTTTGGGAGCTAATGTGGTGAGCAGCCTGGCTTTCAGCAGGGATAAAGAGAGATGCTGAGCAGCTGCCCACCAAGTGACCATCCCACAGCCATTCCCAGCAGCAGGGGTGGCAGCACCCTCTGAACACAGGCACCTGTGGACAGATGCGTGATAAGGAATCAAACCAGGAAGTGTGAAGAGCTGAAATCAAGAGACACACTGGACAACACAGCAGGAAAAGGAAGAAAATACTCTTTGCAGTGGATGGAAGGAATTGTAGCGCCTGGATGGGCTCGCACTCAATGCTGGCTCCAGTCAAATTGATTTCCCTGCCTCTGCTCTGCCAAGTAGCAGCACAGCACTGAGCTCCTGGGCTGTTCAAGGAGGAAGTATGCTTGTCATGGATTGCTTTTTCTGGTGTTTTCTCCTCCTTTTTCTTCCAGCATGTTTTTCCCCTCCGCTGGAGTTTCTCACAGGTTTTGGCAGCCCAGATCACCCCTGGAGGGCTTCACCTCTCCTGCTAGAGGCAGTCAGAGGCTCCCTGGGTTGGCAGCTGTCTCCGGGTACCAGTGCTTTTGGGGGAGGGCTCAGCTGGCAGTTGGCAGCTCCCTTCTCCTTATTGCGCTTCCAGCTTTCATCTCCCAGTGCAATTTCCACTCCTGCCTCCACAGAGCCAGAGCCAGAACAGGCAAATACCCAGCCTGGGAGCCTGGTCTTCCTCTAGCAGCTCACTGTCTGTGCCCCTCAGCTTGGGAATAGAGGCAGGACCCCGTCACAGGCATCCCAGGTGCTGGATCACTTGCTTGCTTTGGTTGCCAGCTTCCCAGCACGGCTTTCCAAAAGGCATCTGTGCATCCAAGGTGCCAACAGGCAGTGTCTGCACGTGGTCTGAGTTTGGAATAAACTGCAAAAGAAATGCATTCAGGCTGGAATAGGTCCCCTACACTTCAACAAGGCCAACTGGGGACTCAGCCTCTCTCTTTTGCTCTCCTGCAGCCCATGGTAATGCTCAGGTAGAGTCAGAGCCTGCCCTCAGAGAAATCTCTGCGTGGTTTGTTTTTTTGAAAGACATCAGCATTTCCTCAGGGACAGGAGGGTGAGAGCTGCCACCCAGCTGTACCTTTATTAGTGCAATTTTCTATTCTTCCCCTCCTGAAAGAGATTTTCTGTCTGCCAGAATAACCCCAAAGTGCTTAAATCTACCAGTCCTGACAGGAGCTAATCAGAGCTCATACCCCCACACTTTGCCCCACTTTCTGCTTTCCAGCCAGACTCCAGGCTCAAATCAGTGCGTGACAGGGGATGGGGTGTCAGTGATGCAGTGGAAAAGGGATGGGAAAAGGCTGTGTGTCCAGAACATGGACCATAGAGAGAACAAGCATATGAGAAGATGCACAAATGGAAATCAAGGGAGTGGCACATCTGGTTTCTCAGGAAAAACTCACTACTTTCAAGAGGAAGAAGACATTTCTGGTGAAAAATCTTCAGGCAGAAACTCAACTGTTCAATGACATCCAGGTCTGCCAACTGATTCCCACCAGTCCTAACCCAATGTTGTTTTTTCCTACAGAAATTTCAGGAAATTTCCATCCCAGTTTCATGATACCACACGGGCCTGACAATCCAGGGTACTCTGAGTTCTTCTCAGGCCTGGCTGCATGCATCTGTCTGTAGGGCTAGCTCAGGAAGAAGCCACAACCATTGCACCCCTGGAGGTGACTAAGTCTCTGTTTTAAACCAGGGAACCCTGCATTGTGATAGGTGCTCTTGGGGGCTCAGATCCTTGCCAGGATTATCAAGGAGGAGGGTGTGTTAAGACAAAGGAATCCTTTGCCTCTCTTCATGAAAGAGGTGGTGTTAAATAAGACACACTGTGTTGCCAACATGAAAGAATAACAGCAGCAATGTGGCATGTTTATAAAAAAAAACCCTAAGCAGACTTCTCTTTTTTCTTTGCTCTTAATTGTAGGAATGTTTTTTAAAGCATAGGTAGAAGCTATTACAGACAGAGCAACCCGTAAAGGAAGAATCTTTAGGCAAGGCATTGGAAGTACTGTTAGAAATGTTGTTGCAGGTGAAAAAAAGAAGACAAAATAAAAGGATGACCACAGAAGGATGGAAAATGCAGAAAAGAGGAATGATGCAGTGGGGGAAAATGAGGACAAGACTATGTTGCAAGCCTGGAAGTTGGTCTGGAGACTCTGCAGTCCCAGGTTTATTTATGCTGGGTTTTTGACAGGGCACCACCAGTTAATGGCTCACCTTCGAAGCCTGGCTTGACCCATTACTGTCATAGGCAATGGTAGAATTACAAATCCTAAATCCTATTACCAATTTTGGAGGTGTTCGGATGTGAGAGTTTTATTTAAAGGCTCCCTTTCAATAAAAAGTGGGCAAACTGTGATCAAGGGGAGGGAATTGTCTCTATTTTCGTGATTCACATCTCCTGGCACCCACAAAATATGCATTTCCATGCTCTGATCTGTGCTGCTGTGAAGGACACAGCTGAGAACAGAGTAGGGAGCTGCCGACTAAAGGGTGAAAGAAAGAAAGAAAAACACAGTTACATTTTATTCTTCCTAACATTTTGTTAAATTGGTTCAGCAAGCTTCCCTGAGTCTGGGGAGCTGGGAAGGGGAGGGAGAGAAACTTCATTAAGTGAAAAATTCTCAGAGATAATTGGGAGGCATGGGATAATAGTGGCAGCCTTCATTGTGCTGGGAAAGGAGGGCACTTGCTCTGTGTTTGTTAATTGAAGAAGCCAAGAGCATCTTTCTGCAGGGCCAGGTCTCGGGCTGGAAGGTTGAAGGAGATGTATATTTTTGCTGGTTTAAATAGACATTAGGGGGCTCCATTTTTTAAAAAATAAGCCTCTCTAGTTGCTTCGGCAGCCGATCCAAACAAGAGCGAGCAGCTTGGGCTGAATCCTCCCCCGCCCTTCGCACTCGCGCTCTGGTCCAGGGCTTGCTCGGCAAAACACTTCAGCCAGGGGAGGTGGGGACCCTGCCAGGACGAAGTGGCTCCTGGAGGGGACAGAGAGAGGGAGGGAGTGAGGGGGGAGGGAGACGGAGCTCCGCAGCCGGGCAGAGGCACAAGAAATCTTCAGAGAGATACGGTGCCTGTTCTGTGCAGCACTGCTTGCCGACTCTGAAAATTAAATTCCCCCCACAGTGCAAGTTTGCAGCTCTATCATGCAGACATCTGAGCTTTGTTAAATAATTTTGCAGTTCTGATCATTGTGGAATAGATGAAGATAGGGCATCTTTCTAAAGATGCTTTTTTTTCTAAACACCTCTGTGCCTGGTGATATTATTTGCACATTTATCCATTTGGGCCCTAAAACTATTTAGATTAAAAAAAAAATCTGTATCTGACTAATTAAAAATCATTAACACCATAATGTCTTATTAGTTTTATGAATACTCCCTTGTCTGTCTTGACTTTTTCAAGCAAATCAGAAACATTTTGGATCTGAGTCTTATTTGCCCTAAGGCCCGTTTACTTCATGCAGGAAAAGCCAATCAGCCTCAGAAGGAGAGCACGTGAAGGCTGCACCCACTGCAAGCCTTTCCAACTCTTGGAGTGGCACAAAGAAATTTCAGCTTAAAAAAAACCCAAACAATCCTTGAACATGCAATGCTGTGCAATAGGCTGGGTCCCACAAACTGCCCAGAAAAGTATTTTTACCAACATCAGTTATTGTTTTTCCCCACAAAGCCCTTGCAGGTCTAGGTCTGTTGCGACAATTAGTGATGAATCACTGCTGGGAGTTTGGGACATCCATTGGAAAGGCTCCCAATAGCCAGTTACCAGGAGAGCGCCAGGACACACAGCAACATCATGTTTCATATTCTCTCTATTTTTAATGGCAAGTGGAGAAGGGTTACACTTTAGTTCTGCATATACTGTGTCAGGGTAAAATAATGTTCTTTTCTGGCAGCACCGAATCAGCACACATCCAAAATTTGCCTTCTTCCGCTGCACGTGCTGCCCCCATGGAAATCAGTGAAAGCCTCATGCAGACATACGAGGGCAGGATTTATCCCATAAATCACATCCCAGATCATAAATACATGCTTGAACCCTCCCTTAATATGATTCATTAAGAAGGAGCTTTTACGGTTGGGGTGGTTTTAATTATCATTGTGTAATTTTATTGTTATTGTTTCCATTAAACATTAACAAACATTCCTTATTTTTGGTTAACAAAGATCTTTCTTAGATTGCACAGTAGTTAATGAAAAACACATAAACACATGCAGAAAGATACCAGGACTCTCATTCAATTAAATATAAAACTTAGAGTAGAAGATCTATAAAAATCCAGATTGTAATGAATCATAAATAAAATATGGAAAACTAACAACTGCCTTGGGTAAAGTAGAAAATTTATAGCCCGAAGATTTGCATTTTTAAGGTTTGTGTCGTTGTCTGTGCTGTGTTCACTACCACCCACAGAAGATGCTCATCCTCAATGCCAAAGCCCCAGCCTCAGCTCATTTTCTTGGCTTCTCTAGCGAGCCCTGCAAATGCCACCAAGCCCTGAGTTAAACCCGTCTTTGCCCAGAGTGATCTCCAAGCCTCTGAACTTGGAACTGAAGCCACTTTCTGATCAATGAGTGAGAAGTCACAAGCATACCAGGTTTCCCAGGTGTTTGGCCACCGGTAGGATGGGGACATGTCCAGCAAAGTTGTCCCCACACCCACTGTGGTGGATGCAACTGGCACCCCCAGGCAAGGCTCTTCTCCTACACATGTTGGAGGAGAAATACAGAGAGAACAGCTGGCTCCTCCTTCTTGGCTTCCCCCACACCAAGAGAGAGGGGTTTCAGCCATTTGTTAGGCTGAGGTTGCCCTGTTTTTCCAAATGGGTCTGGGAAAAATTTGTCTGTAACTTACAGCCAGTGACTGGCACTGGTAAGAAATGAGATGCATAAAAGGCCAGCTACTGACACACAGTCCCTGAACCCACTAACATCCAAATGAACTGTTGTCGAGAGACATGAAGTAAAAAGAGTTTAGCTATGTTAAAACAAACCCACTAGGATGCAATAGTTGAACAATCTCATAAGGACCATTACTCTTGGGATAGTTATCGAAGCCATAGCTGGCACATGCATGGACTCCTGCCCATTGGATTGTGTTGAGCCACTTAGTTACCAGCCTCAAAACTCATGTTCCAGTCCCCTTCAAGATTAATCCTGACATTTCAGCTTCACAAGTACAATAAATAGTCTAGAAGTTCTTCCAATGTTTATCCCAATGAAAGCAAAGCAAACTGGTCTCCAGACCAGAGGCTTTACTGGAAACACTGGAATGTCAGCATAGAAAGAGTTAATGGGTGAGAGAAGTAAAAGGATTTGATAACTGAAAAAGCTCTGAGGCATCTGCTGGAGTTACGGGTGTGTGTCAGTCTGTCTGACACAGCCATTACCACGGTGACAGAGTTCTCCCAAAAACGCAAAAAGCGGACAAGCTGGATGAGTGCCTGAGGAAAGCAGGAGACTGGAGATGGCTCCAGATGGAGATGATTTGGCCTCTGTAGGTGGGGCTTGGTGCTGGTACTGGTGGCCATCTAATGTAATAATTAGTCTCGTGAGCTCTATAGTCTTTTCCAGCTGGACAGATGTTTCAGGGCCTGGAGCCAGCTGTTGAAAAAAATGGAAATCCCTGGGAGTTTCACCCAACCTAACCTCATCTCCACTGCTCCAAGGAACGTGTCATGGTGCAGAGAGCTGCTGCCTGCAGTATTTGCAGGAATGGTTGTAGAGAGCCTTGAGAAACAACGCTTTCCCAGGCAGCCCAAGGTTTTGAAAAACATGTCCGTGTGTCTGCTGCAGCTGTTTGGACAGGCAGGAGCCTACATGTGACTATCAAAGAAGGAAGCCCCTCAGCTGCTGGCAGTCAGAGCCCTGGGAGGGAAGGGCTTGGGAGCCCTAGGCAAGCCAGGACCTGGGGCCAGATGGGGTTTGCAAAGCACTTAGGAGGACTGAGACTGGACATAACGGGCAAACACACCTTTGGGCTTGAAGGGGCCTGAAAGGATGGGATGGGGAAGGTGGGGGCAAGAGAAGTTGAGATGGGAGCAATGGGACCCTGGTGGGGAGAATTTGGGGTATTTGGACTCCAGAGTAGGAGATAAGGACTACAGGGGCCGTGGGTCATAGTTTGCTGGAGTTTGTGAGGACAGTCGGCACTTAGGCCCTTGTCAGACTGCTCCATGCAAGCATGCAAGGAAATCCTAAGCTGGGGCTTCTTCAGCTCCTATGCAGCACTGACGATGCAGGGAGCCCCACTTGACCAGGATCCATTGCTGGCATGAGGAGGCTGTAGAGTCAGATCAGGGATTTGTGGCCCTGGAGCAGGAGGAGAACTGACTTGCAACACACTGAATCACTGACACTGTGTCCAATCAGGCTAGCAAGGAAGTTTTAAGCAAGGGTCAGCTTACACAAAGCGGTGGGGTTGACTGCGCTGGGGTTTGCACCTCTCGTAGAAGGCTGTCTTCAGTACATTTTTTTCCCCCTCTATCTCACCCTTCTGCTAAGAGGAACTCACAGTTCAGTGCTCCTGAGGGAACAGACTGCTGCAAACAGGGAAGCAGCGAGCTGCACGTGTGACCAAAACAGTTATCCTTCAGCTCAGCAGCAGGAGTGCGGCTCTGACGGCCGAGCCATGTGAGCCTCCGCAGGCTGAGCCTCCGCAGGCTGAGCTTCTGCGGGCTGACACTGGCTGGGCTGTAGCTCCTGGCACCAGCGCAGGGGTTATGTCGTTCCAGCGTGGCTAGCGAGTATTACAGAACAAGTCAGAAGTATGCTCGACAAACCACAGGCTTAAAAATAAGGGAAAACACATTTCCTCTCCTCACCAAGGTGGGAGAAGATAGTGTTTCCTCAAGCATTGCTTTGCTAGCACAAGGAGGATGGGTCCGAGCCAGTAAGTGTTTAAAAGTGAAGCCAAAGCCAAACGGCTGTGTTTGGGAGCACAGGGTGGGGCCACCTGCCCAGAAAAACCTCTGTGTTCATAAACAGCAAGTCATGGTCAGGACGGAGATACAGGTGAGGATTTTCATGGGATTTTCACCTGCCACATTGTGAAAGTTAACACTTCTGTATGACTCTCCTTTAAGTAGAAAGAAACATTTTCTGTACTACCCTTTGATCGGGTGAAATAATTTTCTAGTCCTGTTACCTTCCTATTAGGTACAGAGCTGATAAAGGTTACCTTGGATATATTACTAGGCATATTTTAACTCCATGTTTTCTGGTTTTAATCCAGACCTCCAGCACTAAAAGGGGACAACATTAAGTATATCAGTGATTTATATGCCAAGAGTCTTTTTTGTTTTCTTAGACTATTCAGTTTTGAAGGCTCGTTTACAGATTATTTATCATGGTCTCTGATGTCCAACTCCAATATCAAGAAGATGGACTGCAAATCCTTAATTATAATTGCATGTCCTGTATGTGTTAAGAACCCATAAAACAAAGCACATGCACAGTTCGGACTTGTAATAGTTTGATGAAGATTTCTAAATTTTTCAAGCTGCCAGTCCATTTCAAAAGATGGATTACTCCTCTTAGGATTTTATCTACCTAATTATTTCAGTCCTGGTTACATAACCACCCCATATTTTCTTCCTGCCACTGCCCCTGAGTAGCGCCCAGAGTTCAAGGGAAATGGTGTTACTCCTTAGCACAGAGGTGACAGGCAGCAATGCCTGGGCTGCGTTTGCAGGAAGGTGCTGTTAGGGAGGTATGTGGTATACAAAGCCCAGGGACACCACCTTAGTCCCAGTGTTTCTGCAGGTGGCAGGCAGGCAGATAAGAGCACAGAAAAGGCATGTATCCGATCAAGTGGGTGCAGACATAAGCATATTGCAACCCAAATCTATCATGTGGCAGGAAGCACAAAACCATTATATGATGATGGGTATCAGTGTGCTTAAGTGTCTGCAGGGCCTCGTTGGAGAAAAGTCACCTATTGACTGATCACATGGACTCATAGACTCATTTAGGTTGGAAAAGACCTTTAAGGTCATCGAGTCCAACCATTAACCCAGCACTGTCAAGTTCACCCATAAAGAATGCCCTGAAGCACCACATCTACACATCTTTTAAATACCACTGGGGATGGTGATTCAGCGACAACATGCTGGGCTCCTGCTGCCTTCTTTTCCCATCTGGACTCTGCAGCAACAACAGGTGGCATTTCAAGTAAGACTTAGGAGCAGAAAGCTGTGTAATGGTTTCAAACCAGCTCAGGAAATTGCAGGAATGTCCAAGAGAGAGACCTGCTCCACAGCACGGCTATGGTTCGAACAAAGCAGCAGTGTGATCTGAGGATGTCTTGCAGCTGGCAGCCTTCAGCTCAAGGCTTGAAGGCACATGGGTATGTGAATCTACAAGGAGGGTTTTGTCTGGGCAGAGGGGAGGATGAGTGCTTTCTCCTCTAGATCCTGAGAGGTCTGCATGGTAAGGGATAAGTTGTTCCTGGGTTCCAGATACCAATGAGGCTCCCCAGATACAGAGTTCCACACCAACTCCAAAGTTTTCGTAAAGTAAAATGTGAGAGCAAGCAAGCCTTTTTATTAGTATGACACTACAACTAAGACTTCTGCTGTTCATAAACATAGGCAGGGCTCTTAATATTTTTTGCAGGAAGAAAAATTAACCCTAACTGCAGTACTTTCCTTCTGAAGCTGGCCATGCCAGGGATTGAACAACACAGAAAGACTGGGCTTTAAGTTTCTCTTTTTTCCTTTCCCCTCCCAGACAGTGAATGGCCTTTATTAGCATTAGAGCTGTGTAAATCCTCTATTCCATCACAGTCCAAACAGAAGACCTGCTATTCATTTTTGGTGGAAGGAGGAGTTACACCATGCATTTGTAGCCTCCTGGCTGGCGGAGTGGTGGCTGGTGCTCTCCCTGCTGCCTGCACCACAGCGGGCCTTGTGATGTCCCATTTGCACTGGGACCAGCCCAAGACTCCCACAGGTCAGAGGCTGAGGTGCCCATGCTTAGGAGAAGGGATGATGGGTGCTTCTCCTGCTCACGACTGTGCAGTGGGATGCAGCAAGCAAGGGGAGCAGCTCAGGGCCTGCAGTACACTGGTACAGCCTGGTGTGGGTTTGATGCATCAAGATCAAATCAATTCCAAGATTAGCATAAGTCTGGGCAATAAGTTCAGAGGGACACGTGCCTCACCTGGTGCTCGGTGCTAGGGCAGCTTTGGGGGCCTAGTGGGTGGGGGTACACAGTTTGACCCTACACCTGCCCTCTCTAGGCACCCTGCACAGCAGACATGCTGCCCTTTGGCTGATCCTGCAGCCTGGAGCAGAGCCAGGACCTCCTCTGCGGGCCTTTGAAACCCCCTGCCCTCCCTGCGCAAGCATGGGCCTTTAAGCAGTGGGGGGTGGGAACAGAGCGGGAAGGAGGGGGAGCACGGGAGAAGGCAGTAGGAGGGGAACTGGATGGGGAGCAAGAGAGGAGCAGAGGGGTAGCAGGAGGGAAGCGGGGGGAGAGCAGGAGAGGAGCAGAGGAGGAGCAGGGGGAGATCAGGAGGAGAAAAACACTCCTCACTCTCCAGGCCACAGGGTATCCCTCTCCTTTTACTCCCTGCCAGAAAGAGGCGTTTTTTTCCAGTGGATGAATTGCAGCCTCTACACCTGTGGTTATCAGCTTCAATATATTTTAAATTTAACCTTCATCATCTATTTATACATCCAGCACAGAAATACATTTTTCTACAGCCTCAGGGTGGGGGCAGCAGCCCAGAAGAGGGGAGCAGGGCTGGCTGGGGAAGCTTTACAGCCAGGCTGATGATCCAATTAAGTCAACAAAGCACCCCAGTGATGTGATATGAGGGTTCAGGAGCTGGGAGTAAAGAGGGAACTGTGGCAGAAGGCAAAGCCAAGCAAACATATGGAATAAGTTACAGGGGATACGGTTGAGGCAAAGTGCAGAAATGAGTTCAAGAGATGCCTGGGCTTTTCTCAAGAGAAGGAAAAGGACTCGAGGGGGTCTGCTTGAAAAAGCAGGAAGGGGGGATTAAGATAAAGCCAAAAGAGGGAAGCCTGCTGTGCTGACTGGCCTTTGCTTGTTCCTGGAGCACATTTTTCCTTTTTTTTTTTCTTTTTGATTTGACTGTAGCAGGTATTAATGTAATTAAAAGATGCAGGAACTACCGGAGAGATCAGCAATAAGTTAAGGGTGAGCAGAAGGGAGTAGGAGTGGGAGCTACCTAGCAACCAATGCACAGAAGCCAATAAAATGTGCAGATAGGCAGCATCCGGGGAAAAAAAATAAAGCCCAGGACCATGAAAGACAAGCTCAGACATTGCACCCCCAAAGTCCTACAGCAGCATAATCAGGAGAGTTGATGACCATGCAGCAAGCTGAAGGATGTCACACCAGTCTCAGGGTCCTGGCACAAATTCCCACCTGTCCCCATCTCTCTGTTGCTGTGGCCCTGTGCCACAGCTTGGTCGTGTCGAGCCCTGGGCAGCGCTTCCATAATGTCTGGGTGAGGGCTCCGCTGGCTTGGCGGGGGCGGTAGTATCAGGTGGAGAAGGTGAGAAGTACAGCTCCCTGCACTGGGTGGCCAAGGGTGCTGGAGCCCAAGGCAGCAGGATTGAGACCTGGGAACCCCTGTCTATAAGTAACGAGGCTATTTTGGTCTCTGTTTAATCCCCAGGGATGGCAGCATCCCCTCGCCACCAGGAGAAGCCTTCCCAGTGGTACCACAACCCCACCTCAGTGGGGGTGAGCTGTGGAAGGGAGGGGAACTGGGCCACAAAAAGTGCCCCTGCTATGCTTTGACCTGCTTAAGGGCTTTTTATAAAACTCATTTGCAGTCAAAGCCATGCGACCTTTTATGTCAGGCAAGACCTCATGTTTGATCCTGTAATTGTGGCAAGATTTCTTTTTTTTAAGAATACAGTTTTACAGAAAATGACACCCAAGAAGCGCTCATCCTCAGTCTCGCTGCACTTTTGGGAAAGACAGTAGCCTTTCTCCAGCAAGCCAATCCACTCTTTCCATTCTGAACCATAACCTCATATTTTTATTACTGTATTTAAAACTTGTTTGGCTTCAAAGTGTGATGAATTTTCCCAAAAGGTCTAGCAAAATTGGACAAGTTGTCTTTTAATTTACCAAGCTTTTTAAAAAAACATCATTTACCCAGGTTTGAAAATTCACCCTGTATATCCTTTCTTTAATGTGGGACTTTATTTACTAAACTACTGTTACTGTACCACTGAGTTTTTCACCCAGGTGAAGAGTGTTGACAAACAATTTTTTTAAAAAATATGGCATAGTTAAGTAGTTGAGGGGTAAGGAGGGAGAAAGAAGGTTTTGACCTCGTGAGTCTGGTTACAGCTGATGTCTCCTCTGCTGTCACACATTGTCACCTTGCCATGGGCTTTCTCCCAGGCCCTTGGCAGAAACAGCCATGGGACTGAAGAGGAGGGCTAGAGCTCCACTGCCCGTTTCAGGGCTTGACCCCATCCTCATTTTTATTTGGTCTCCACTCTCGCTTGTTGCCCCATATTAACACCAGTAGCTTCTGCCATGGCTTCCCTTGGTACAATTGCATCGTTAAAAGTCACACTGGCAGGATCAGGGATTTGTTTTGGAGTAATGGATTTGTTGCAGAATTATACCTAACTAGCTGTGTCTTCTGCAAAAAAAAATAAAAAAATTGGTTATGCTGGTTTTTGAGTTTCAGGCCATTAAAAATTACCCAGAATGTACAGTCACTCAGTAGCAGCTTCGTAGATAAGGATTTAATTATAATCCCCGCACTCACTTATACTCTTTGAATACCAAATGTATTTTGTGATTGCTTTCAGAGCACACTATTTTTTTTCCCCCAGAAATTTGAAGGCAATTGAGCAATTTTACAGTCTGGAGTCCTGATTCAGCAGCCTTCCCTGTTCAGCAAAGAAATGATGTGCTTAATTCCAATGGGACTTGGGCATATGCCTAATTGGAACCAACGTTTAAGATCACATTAAAATTAATATCTTAATTTTTGTACTACTTTTGTGCCCCTGTGTGGAACACAATTTGATTCCATGACTCAAACTTTTATATAAAGAGGGTTTTGTTAAATCTCCACTTCATTGCAGATGTTCTTGCAGGTACTGCACAAAGCCCAGAAGGCTTAATGGAAACTTTACATGCAGTCTGTATGTAAAATACTTTGAATATGTTCTGTGTATCACGACTTATGTATGTATGTATGTTTGAATATGATGTATGTATTCAAAGAGGGAGGAAGAGAAAAGGAGACTTCAGAGATACCCTTAGGGGTTTAGCCAAGCAGTTCAGCATAAGGATAGCTGAGAGCAAGCTTGTAGCTGGAAATTCTCCCTGATTCATGACAGCTTCCAGCTCCTTTGTGTTGTGGTTTTTTGTGGGTTTGGTTTTTTTGGTTTTGGTTTGGGTGGGTTTGTTTGTTTGCTTGCTTGCTTTTGGTTTTGCAGCATTTCTTGGTTTCCTTTGGCTTCCCCATGTCACATCCCGATCTTGGAGAGTTAGCACCCACTGACTGTCAGAGACCCAGGTTCAAGTGCAAGCTCTGGTCATCTAAAAGATTTGTACTCAGTCTTTCCTTGTCATAATCACTTGGCTACTAGCCAGGCAGGCCTGATATTTTATCCTTCTCCAGCTTTGGCTTTAAGGAGAAATTCCATCCTTTTCTCAGTGAAGGTTTATAGCAGCTGCTGTACTTCTGGGGAACAAATCAGCTCTGATGAGCTTGCACTGTCTCATGGAAAAGCCATTTTATTCAAAAATTTTTAAGCAACTCATAGCCAGAACTCTGGGCTTTATCCCCATGCTCTGAATGATGCATGATGTGCAGGCACTAGGTACTGTGCTGGGCTGCCAAAACCCACTGACCTGGGGGTGACTGAAGGGCAGAAGTCCTGTCCCTGGGATCCATCCTCTCTCCTGTCTTCTCATCCAGTGGGATCTGGAGAGGAAAGACAGTTTGTAAACAGTCCCTGGAGAACATGTGAGGAGCATCATGATCACTTAGCCAGGGTGGGTTAAACCAACGTGAGCCAAGCCCCCCTCAGTGCTGCTAGTGCAGATTTAGGGGCACTAATAGAAATGTGTGAGATAAGCAGAGAGTGCACATGGGAAAAGTTTCCAGCAGTTTTGCCCTGCTTCCATCAAACATCTCAGCTTCACTGGAGAAAGGGATAACAAGCCAGGGGATGAGACTGGTTACATGTACATTCAAGAGGGAGAGTGCCTCAGGTAAGAAAGAGGAACTCCACTTTGGACTGGAGCTGTGATTTTGCACACTTGCACATTAAAGGGCAGCTAAACTTCATCTGAATTTTCCCCAACAGGTTTTTTTATGACCAGTTGGACCAGCATGGAAAATTATTCCCCCCAACAGTTGACTTCATTACAGAAAAACACTTACGGCCGTTTCAAATTGCAGTGTCCTTTGTGCCTCTGTTGTCTGCTACAGACTTGCCAAGGAGAGGAAAAGAAGGTGCTCAGGGCTCTGGGAGGGCTGTATCCCTCTGACCCTGAAGTGCCCTAACTGCAGAGCTTTGTTCTACTTGTGTTCATCCTCCCTCTTCCCCAGAGCAAATCAAGCTGAAGTACTAAGAGACTTGCCAGGTGGGAACCATGGCTCTGAACCCACACTTCATCCCAGAGCCATACCATCCTTATCCAGCAGCCTCTAGGCTGTGAATAACTGCCAATGCATGTCTCACATGCAAGTCTGCCATGTGCTGGATCTTGGGTTCTTTCACAACACCCTGCTCACTACAGACCATGCCATCGGGCCCCTAAATCACAGAGTGTCTCCTCAGCATCTGCTCAAATCAGAAGAATACACTGCTTCCCAGCTCATTTAATGCCCCTTCCTATGGAGGACGTCAAGCTTTGAGGAGCTGGACAGTCTATAGGGCAGATGGCAATCCCCATGGAAGTGCATGAAGGAAACGCATCTCTATTCCAGCCCTTTTGTGACAGCACCATTTGAGACAGTAAGGGACCAAAGGGCAGTTTTTCTTCAGGAAAGTTACTGCCAGCACATTCTACTACTGCAAGGTAGTATCTAGATATTAAATAAGGAGCGTGGAGGTTTTTCTCACCATTACAATAACACTGCAAACAGCTATGTTATTTATTGTCATATCGTTTTTGCCAAGGGCTTTAGCTCATCTATTGGTCGCTAGAAGTAGAAGCGTTTGCAAAACAGTTTAAAAAAAACATCTTGCACCGTTATTCTTCAGCTTCCATTTCCAAGCGCTCTACCTCGGGAACACGGTGAGACTGACTGCACACAAAACACTGCCAGATGTAGAAAGTAAACGAGCTGAGAAAACCAAATGCTTTTTATCATTTCTTTCAGCTAAAGTAATCGTACGTGTTGCTCTGAACAATCGCAGGAATTAAATTTTCAGAGAGATGTGTGATTTAGCTGAATTTCAAGTTCCCTTTTTCTCCTTCAAATTCCTTTCTGCCTGTTGTTTTTTTTTTCTCCACACTAGCTAGAACTTGTGCCTGTGGCTAGTCATCCTGGAGCGTCTCTTGGGCTTTCCATGACATGAACAACCCCGGAACACCGGCTCTGCCTTTCACCCACTTTTTTTCTTTAGCAGCAGCCTGTGCCACAGCCACTACGGCTGAGAGCAAGCAACCACAGCGCGCCGGCGTTCGCAGTGTGTTTGCTTTTCTCCCTGCCAAGCAATCGACGTGTAATTGCAGAATATTTGGAGGAAGGGCAGAAATGAGGGTCAGGACCCCGCAACCCACGTCAGCCAGCTGGCCCTGCTGGTTTTACGTGATATGAATCGGCAGCAAGCCCAGCCTCAGCCTGGCTGTGAAACGCGTGGGATAAGGAGCGGAAAGTGCTGGAGCGATCTCCGCGGATGGTGTTCCCAGGGCACCGGGATGTCTGCTGATGAGCAAGGCAGGCACAAGCCTGCCCGGCCCCTCTATCTATCAGCAACCACTGGCTACCAGCTTTTGTCATTCAGATGATGATGTCCCTGTGCCTGCGCCGTTATTGGGCTCTTAATATTTAGCAGCCTGTCAGGCAGCTTTAATTAGTTTCTCTCGAGAGCAGGCTGTGGGTTGGGGGGTGCTGCAAAAGGCATTTGCAGAGGTTCAAATGCAAGGCAGTTCAGGCTTAAATGCACAGGATCGAGGGATTAAAAGAAGTGTTAAAAATGTGCCCTTTGTGATATGCCTTCCAGCTCCGGGGCCCGGCGTGCACAGCGCTTATGAATATACACAGCTGATTCAGAGAAGCAGCCTGCCAAGCAGAGCTGCCGCAGCCCACACAGCTAAGGGATGCCTCTCAAACCGTGTGTCCTCGCACTGATGGGAGCCTCCAAGCCCTCCCCCGCCCTATCTCCGCCCCTACACACACACAGGCACCCTTCCCCAAATCACCCTCCATTTCAAGGTGCAGATCAAACCCCCAGCTCTTCCCCACAGAGAACACTCGGATCCCAGACCAGCACCATGGCATTGCTCTGCCCCTTTGCTTGCTCGCCCCTGCCCACTCACCACTCCCTGCCTCACCCCTTGGGCTCTCCACTCCCCAGTCCCCCAGCCCAGTACCTCCTTCAGCAGCACCAGGAACAGCCAGAACAACACCTGAAGGCCCATTTGCCTTAATTTTGTCTGTTCCCAGTCAACCACAAACTTTGCACTCCCCCTGACCCCCACCCCTGATATGTCCTATCTATTCCAGACCACCAGCACTGGGGAGAGTGGCCATATGCTTGTGCACAACCCAGAAATAACCCTGCCACGACCTAGGGTGGACCCATGAGCCAGAAATAATAATTCCAAGTATTTTAAACAGCCAGAGGAGACCGGCTGAGATAAAATGTCACAGGGAATTCCCTGCCAGCACAAACAATATGAATTACAGAATCAGTAACACAAAGTATCATTAACTGTTCTGGCTCTGCAAAAATAGGTTTTGCCTCGGCAGTCCGAAGGCAGCACAGGGTGGTTTGATAAGGGTGGCACAGGGATACAGCCGAAAAGATACCAATTAGTGGTTTTGTTCGTGGCTTTTGTGGTGTTCCCTGACCTCCCTGGTGGTGTGTATTCTTCAGAGGTCGGGCTAACCTGGATCGTTGGCATTCAGATGTTAATTTTACTTCAGATGCAACAGAATAAAAAGTGGCCAGCCTGGCATTTGGGACATACACATTGCTCCTCAGCAGGTCAGAAAGGCAGCTGGGCTCTCAAGGAAGCACATGGCCTGGCTTGGCTGTTTCTAAATTGAAGGCAAGCTTATAGTGGCCAGAGCAGCTAATTACATCAGATTTTGAATACTTAAGGAAAAAAAAAATCCCGGTATGGAGCAGCTCTGCCTTTCCTCATGTTTCTTAGTCCACATTTGCTCCTGCATGTGCTAGACAGTGTATTGTAGGGATTGTTCGTATCTGCTGGTTTCTCAGTGCAGCAGAGGTGAAAGTTGCACAGATATTTAATGGTAATAACCCTCACAGTCGAACACTTTGCAGATATTTACTGCAGGCAGCAATATCTCAGTCCTACAGATAGGGAGTTTAAGAGAGACAGGGATAACCTGAATTGCCCAAGGTCCCAAAGGAGAAGCATGGTATGATATCAGAGCTGCAAGTCTAGTACCCTGTAGTGGTTTGAACCTTGTTTTCCCCAGAGGCTAAGAGAAGTGGTAGACCCCAAGGGGTGGAAACCCCTGGAAGTTTTGAAGTTCTGCCCAATGGGCGCTCCTGCAGAAATGTAAACATATCACAACCAGACCGGAAAAGAAGAGTTGTAGTTCGGTTGTTGTAGGAGAGGTGGCCATGTTGTAGAGCCACGAGGTAGGGGCTCTGAGCCCCTTGGGGCCTCTGGCCCCCTCCCAGCCCCTGGCTGGGGGCTGCAGGGACCTGGAACAGCATAAAGCTGGGCTAGGTGCCTGTAGTTATGCCGGGAGATGTTTTCTCCATGGGCACAGAGCAGCAGCCGACGCTGACCAGAGAAACAGTGGCAGAGAGCCAGAGATAAGAACCTGAACTGAAGAAGCAGAAGAAGCAACATGCAGCACCGCAGAGGAGACTCCTGGAAGGAGAGTCGAGGAAAGGAGAGCCAGCAGCTGAGAGCTACAGAGTTTTTGGGGGTAAGACTAATACTAGATCCCCAAAACTCCTTTGAGACCTCCTGGAAGGAGGAAGATGATGGACTCTTACTTGAAAGAGCCTTGAAGTGCGACATGCACTGTAGAAAGGAGCTAGAGAGCTCCGAGAGGAATGCAGGGGGAGTTGACCTTGGCTTTCCCCCCCTCGCACTGCTGCCACGGTGGCAGCCTGAGAGACAGGGCACAGAGGCCCTGCAAGAGATACCAGACCATCACGAAGACCCCCCTGTGTCTTCGTGATATGACGTGGTGAAACGACCTTGTCTGGGGTTACGAAGCCCACGGAAGACCCCCCGGTTGTGAGGCGATGGGGCCGAGGGAGCTTGAATACCTCCCTCGTGGACGCTGGCAGAAAGCCAGCTATCAGCTGCTGCATGAGATGAGAAGAAACCTGCTGCCTCAGAAGATGCTGCTGTTCAGAGACTGGATGGGATCTGTCCTTCTTTCCCTCCTGGACTTTTATTTGGAGGGGAGAAGAGATCTGATCCATTGTAAATACATATGTCATGGTAGAGATAGTTTGTGATCATGTGTATAATGTGATATGGTATTTATTTGTACAGTCATTGTAATATATTCCCTTTTCCCCATTTGGAGTCTGGTGTGTTTTGTCTGGAAAAACCTTTCTCACATTAGGTTGAGATGTGGGAGGGGGATGGAGCTAGGGAATTGGATTTTGGGACTATCTCAAACCATGACATACCCTTACCTTACAGACCCGTGCAAAGCCTGTTAGACAAAACTTTTCTGCATTAAAATAAGTCTCTTTGTGGAAACCAGTGATCCAACTCCCATCTTGTGTTTATTTGGCAAATTGCTTGGACTCCTCTTCTGAGCACTGCCTTTGAAATCTGTCCTGAACCCCCACAAGTCCAAATGCTTCTTGTCCGCTCCAGGTGACCACCAAACCTCTTGTTGCAGCCAGAAGTACCTTAAAACTAGATAAAAATTAGTAGTTTATTTTTAAAATGCTAGAATATTCAACAAGATAGAAACCGTTTGCCTAGAGAGACTTCTTGTGCAGCTAATCAGCTCGGTAAATGCATCGTTTTGATAGAAAGCTCTCCCCTCTTTGCTTGGTAAACACAGCATACATTATCCCTTTCTGCATGATGACATTAAATAAGGGAAATAGTGCTGCAGACAGGGTGGTTTCCTGTGCTTCTGGTTTGATTCAGGCAGTTTCCAGATGACAAGAACTCAGATCTGGGAAGGATGCGGGAACTACCTATGTGGGTTACAAGCAGCCTTGCCACTGCCTGCCTTGATGTCCTTGGTCTTATCAATTGGCCCAAAGTTCATTAATTTTAGGCTTCAGGAAGGGCTGTGGGGTTTACAGGTTACTGATCTTTCCTAAGCTTTTACGTGTGACTCTGCATAACTCCCTTCCATGCGAAATGGAAGCAAATGGGTAGCAAAATCTTGTGTGGGCCCACCAACATCCCTGGCCCCCTAACATGGAGGCAAGCAGGCAGGATTATTCAGGCAACACATCCAGCCATGATGCAGGAAGAGCCAGTGAACAGGAGTCTGTCAGGGAACATGCTGGCACCACTTAATCAGATGTTAATTCCAAGGAGGTAAGGAGCTGGCTGGAGCCTGCAAAGGATGCTGGAAAGGATGCAAAGGAAAGGCAGGGATCCACTCCCCAATTTGCTCTGCAGAGAGCCAGGATATGATTTGGGGTGTAAAGCTGTATTAGTGTCCAAAGTGCTGCTTCGCTCTCACAGGAATCCTTTGTGTCCTTAATGAAGGGAAAAAACAGGGCTTTATTCCGAAGCTTTGTGTATAATCAGATGCCGTGTTGTAAGGCTCTGGAAAACACACCAGAAATAATAATTGAGGGGAAATAAAAGGTTTAGTTCAAAACAGTGTGTGATTTAAATAAGAAGTGAAAAAGAAAGTGTGCAGGATTTGAGCATCGGAAGAATGAACTTTTAATTCATTTGCATTGAGATTACAGGGGGAGGGGCAGCATTTAAACTGGTATAAAAAACTAGTTTAGATGTAAATGAGAGATAATGGTCTTTGGTAGGGAAATAAGCAGGGGGACGAACTTTGGCCACCAGGAGCCCGCCATAAGTCCTGGCATTGTCGCTGGAGCTGGAAGCCCCAGATGCAGTAATTAGCAATGAGTTTGCAGATCTCAGCACCGGTGGAACAAAAGGGCATCGCTGAGGAGCTGGGCTGCCAGCTGGGAGAAGGGGAGGTGAGCTGGCATGCCACAAGGGTTCATTACCCAGCAGTTTGCAGAGGGGAAAAGAAAAAGATCCGAGGTTGCAGCCTGGAGCAGGCATAAAAGCAATCCAGGGTTTGTGGGGTTTAATAGTTCCCAGAGCCCTGGCATTTTCAGCTGAAAAATTCCCTCAGCAACTGAGCCAAAGGGGTCAAGATTTTTAAATAGGTCTTGCAATGCCCATGGAGACAAGTGCTGCTATTCTTTAACCCTGAAAGTCTCGGTTGATTAGTTTGGAGCAGGGAGGCAGGCTGCTGCAGAGATGCAATTTGATTTGTAATCATCCCATAGGCCTGAGCTCACCTCTTTGAGAAGGAAGGGGGAGTGGGAAACAGATCACAAGCCCCTGCCTGCTGCAGCCACACTGCTTCTCTCCTCCCTCAGCCCAGGACAGTGTCCTCTGCACAGGCAAAGTTAAAGCCATGTCCATACAGCCCACGTGCATCCCGCATCCTGCACGGATGTCATTAGACAAAGTTTGGCCAGAGATCTGAGGTTTGTTACTGGTATTAAATGTATTTATTGGAGAAGAGTTGGTCCCAGTTTGCTCTGGGAAAAGTCCAGCTCTCTCCCCAGGATCCCTCAGCTCATGGAGGGATTGATTGATCTGCTTATTACTATCATGTTATTATTATTTAATTGCTCACAAGGAATGGCCTCCCTGGAATGCAGCGTTTGTTTCTCCTGAGGCAATCAGAGCCCAAATCCTTCAACCCAGGACGGCAGCTTCTGGCGTAGCAACCCCCCTGCTCGGGAAAGAATGTGCCTCTGCTCCCTTCCCTGTGTGGTGCAGAGCCATTCGCTACAGGCACGTCTGATGAGTACAGCCTGTTGCCACCTCTCGGTGGCCTGCCCAGTCCCAGGCAGATTTGTTATAGATTTACATGGGGACTGACCTGGTTTCTGGGTCCTGTCAGGAAAAAAATAACTCTGCTGTCATCCGAGTGATGCATGAGGCAGGCAGCCCCCAGGTCAGACCCAGGCTTTACGTTCCCAGGAGTGATGGAGGAATTCAAAATAGCCTCCTGCTCCTGTGCCACAGCACTTAATGCCTCATATGGCACCTAAATACTGCTGTGGGTTCTGCCAGCTGAGGGTCCCAACCCCTCACAGCATTACTGAGCAAGTCCTCACCCCTCACCCCTCCAGGCTTTCACTCACAGCTTGCAGGTGCCAAGTTTTTTTATTAGTTTCTTATCAATGTGTGTCAAGCGAAGTCCTGAAGCCCACCACGAGGATCATTTCTCTCCCTTCTACTCTCCCTCCTACTCTCCCTCCCTTCTCCAAGCTAATCCTATTTCTCTGCAGCACTGCCTTGCACTCCCCTGCCCGTGTGCTGCCTGCTGTGCTCTCACCCACTGCCACACTACTCCGAGGCCACTGCTCCTGCCCCACAGAGCATCCCTGTGTGCATGTGTAAGCACACATCTACCTGTGTGCAGGAAAAGCAGAGAGGGAAGAGAAATAGCCTGGGCTTTCCACGGTCTTTTGCGGCTGCTCAGAGCTGCAGGCAGGTCTAGCTTTGCAATGTGAGCACCAGGGTCCTGTCCCTCACTGATGGATGCCAGGAAGCATTTCTGTGTCACTGCAAAAGGCTTGGAGTGTTCCTGGTGTGGGTGATCCCAAGGGGAGGAGGAAGGAGCAAAGGAGGAGTCTCTTCTCCTTCCCATACACCTTCCTAAACCTGGGCTGGGAGATCGCTCACTTCAAACCCAAGGCTGGAGCCTGGACCCTGGCATGGGGCTGGTCAAGTCCTGGAGAAGGAAACTCTGTGCTGATGGCTTCAGGACAGCCCAGCCTGGGGAGCCACGGGCTGCACCGCTGTGTTTTCAGTGGAGTGTGCAAAGGAGACATGAGGTCATAACCCTTTGACAGCAGAGTTGGGCACTGTTCGTCCAGATATCCAGCCCCTGCCCTGACACCCGCAACCCAGCATGTACCTGAGCAAGTTGTTTGTTCTCTGAGCCTGGAAGTGTGCCATATGTTACCCCTGGCCTTTGGGGAGAGAGATGTCCCTGCTTCAGTCCGAGGCTTCCTGGCAAGCTGGTACCTGAACACACAGAAGGGGATGGAGGATTGATATTTAAAATGCAGAAGTACATGGAGGAAAAGCCTGAGTCCCTCCTCGAAAGAGCAACGTGTTAGCATGGGCAGCAACCATCTGTCCACCGTGCTGGCTGGCCTGCTCCAGGCAGCATGCAGCTGGCATTGCCAGGGGGGCACAGCTCTGCTGTGCCGTGCCGGGCTGGGATCTTTTTTAACTTCTCTTTTATTGAAGAAACAACAGACATTTCCAGTCAGATTCACCACTGGCATCACCCTAGCCACATGGCTAGTGCAGTGCCAGGAGCAGATTCAGCTCCAGGACTTGATTGTCTTCCAAAATGTGAATTGGCACCGGGAAAAGTCACTAAGGTCAGGATCCTCCCAAGTGTGGAGCTACTGTACTAGAGCTGCCCACAGCCAGGGGAAACGAAAGGCCACAGTAGGGAGTAGAGGGGACTGCAAGCAGCTAAGGGCTATGCATTTAACAGAGTTATTTGTAATAACCATTTTTAAAATGCTGTGCTGCACGGATTAGGATTGCAAGTGTTTCTATACCTGTCATTTAAATCTCTGCTAATTTGGCAGCATTATAATCGGCTTTTTCTCCCCTGCTCTGCCTTTTCCCTGCAAGAGAAGTCAGCAGGGATCAGCAGCCCCAGTTTACACAACACTTCACACCCCTCCCTGTGTGCATTTGGGAAGAACAGGTAAGCTTTGGTCTGGGAGCCAGAGCATGCTTGGGAACCACCTTTAATTCCCAGAAACACAGAGCTGAGCACCCACCACCCAAGGTCAGGGGAAGATCACACCAAGATGGGACATGCTGTGTTTATTGACCTCCATCCCCCTCCTAGTCCTCTCTGGTACTGTTTGGGAGTTATTTTAGGCAATTAAGAAGTGAGTGCTTTGTCACCTAGCAGAGCAGAGGAGCCTAGTCCTTCACAGCTGGGAAATCTCAGAGCCATTGTTACTCCTGGCCAAGTTTCCAGCTTCCCTCCAGCACAGCTTTTGTCCCTCACTGCTAAGGGGCAGTGAGTTACACAGAATTGTCCAGCTCTGGGGTGGGAGGCAGCCCCTGCCTTCTTTGTCCATCAGTGATATTTATTTCCAAGCTGTCTCTTGACTGACAGTTCAAAAACTCCCCACAACCACTTCTAATGCATCTCAGGTATAATCTCTCCAGGGAGGCTGATTCCCCCTCGCCAGGTGCTCCCTGTGCTCCTGGAAAGGCCGGGCTGATTGCATCCATGCATCACTGTGCAAACCTATGTACAGCCGCTTCCCTCCCAGGAGGATTTCTCTGTCTGCAGGATCCCTGAAGAGAGCAGGGTGGGGGAGGGATGCGCAGGGCAACGGCAGTGTCACCCCTGGCTGCTGAGGGCGTGTGCAAGGCTGCTGGAGCAGGGGCAAAGGACAGGCAGAGGAAGGAGGGGGAAAAACAGATGAAGAGGAAGCAGCTCAGGTCCTTTCTCCATGTTTTAGGTGGGCTACATCACCTCTCTACACCCCAGGGGAGTGCACATCTGGCCCTGCTTTGCTATTATATACATATATATATGTAATAAAAGGACAAACCTCTTGTACGCCCCTACCCCACCTGGGGGCAAGAGCACATGCGCCAACACACAGATTTTCAAGAGAGACTGGAGCAAAAAGGGAGCCTGTGGCCATCCTCAGTTGAGGGCACAGCAGGGTAGTGAGGCTCCACACAACCTCCCAAACTTGCAGCCTCACAGCAAGCCCCTCTCCTGCCCCATTGAGGGTGCTGGCTTCAGGGGCAGCATGGACACAATTTGGAGGCTCTCCAGAAACCTCTGACATAACTCCAAGACACCCCCCCACCATAGCCACATGCCCGTCCTCACTACCAACACAGGCTGTTCCCATCCCGCTCCTCAATTTTTATCCAGTGTCAACAGCTGATACACTGCACAGGAGTGAGCTGCAGGAACTGCTGGCTTTAAACTGGCTCCTGGAGAGACCTCCAAACAAGTAAATTTTCTAGTTAATCGTGTCCCAGTAGAGAGGACACTCACAAATCAGCAGCGCCCAGTGCTCCGGAGCAGCACAACCTCCTCTGGGTACAAGTAATCGTTGAGAAGAGCATCCAGGGGAGAGGGGGGTGGTTTTCCCTGTGTTCTCAGTTTGCTAACCGTGGGCCTGTGATGGCTCTCCCAGTGTTGCTGTTATCACCGTTCCTCTTCCAGAGGCAATTAGCCTGCTTCCCCCGCTGTTTGCACAGGCCTCACAGGCAGCGATGGGGGAGACTGAAAGATGGGAAGTTAAACCTGATTGCAGAGCCACAAAATCAACAGGATGACAGCAGGGGCTGGGTATTGCCTGAAATGGGATGTAAAGCTTGTTTCATTCAGCGATGGATTTGTTCCCAGCTGAGGGAGAGCTGCTGGCTGTAGGTCAAACAGCACATTGTCTTCTTACCACTGGGCTTTTGCTCTGCCAAAACCAGCCTTTATCAGGAGTGATAACACATCTCTTGGGTTTGGAAAGCAACAGTCCTGTGACACTGTTCCCGTCCAGGAGGCAGGTGACAGTACCTCACATACCTGCAGAACTTGGGTCCGTGGTGACTGTCCCCTGCAGACGGGCCATTGGGCTCCATGCTGTGGGACTGTGCTGTCACACTGCAGCACAGGCTGCCCATGGGCAGTCTGTACCTCCTCAGTCAGAATGTCCCCCCAGTCCCTCTGTCCTTCCTCTGGGATAAAGGTGGGTTGGAGGCATGCAGTGCTGGACCAGAAGGAGAGGGCCAGTACAGTGCTGAGGTGATTCTTTGCAGTTTTGCTTTCCACTGCAGACAGGGTGCATTATCAATGCATCAAACAATCTGGATCCATGCTGATTCCATCCCAGTCCCACTCCTAGTGTAAGCAGCAGCAGGATGTAAATGCTGAGTTTCCACATTATTCCTGGTTCTGTGAGGCTTCTTCAGCCTAGTGGTATTTCCCGGGAGAGGCTTCTCAATACTCCCAGCACCCCAGGGCCACCTGAGAGCCAGGCTGGGACAGTAGTTCCCCCCTAACCCTCAGCAGCCCAACTCTTGCAAGGAACACACTGGTCTGTGAGGAGCCCTTGCACTGGGCTGGAGGGGAGGGCAGCCCCTTCCCCTTGCTGCCACAAGAATGAAAGACCAGAAGGGAAGTTAACTGGCAGTCTTGGTGTTAACCCTGTGCCTGTCCACCACAGCTGGCTGGGAAAGTCAAGCTTGACACACATCTCCCTTCATCCAAAGGGGTCCATGTGCTGGTTTGGGGTGGGCACAGCCCTCGGCACCTCCCCTAGATGCAAAGACCTAGAGCAGGCACCTGCAGGTGAATTAAGTGTCTCAGGCTTGGTCCTTGCTGTGATCCCTATGATGCCATTCCTCACTGAGACCTGGGGCACTGTTTGTCCTTGCTTGAAGCCCTTTAGGGATCAAGCCCTTATGCCAGGATGCTGCTGCCTCACCCTGTAAAAGGGCTTCATCATTTCTTCCAATCAACAAAGGCTGAGGAGCACCTAATCCCAGAGAGGCAGCAGGCCATTGCAGAGAGGATATCTCTTTTCTTCTGGCCTCTTGCTGCCTCTGCCCAGGCACACAGGGGGACATGTGCATGTGCTCGTGCCTGAGTCCACACTCGCCTGCTCTCTGTGTTAAAGTCCCTTGGCAGGGGAAGGTAAGTCTCCTCCTGTTCTGCAAGGTTAGAGCTGCTGGGACATTCCCGTCTCCTCCTGCCAAAAGCACTGCTGCTGAAATAGCAGTGCTGCAAATAAAACCATCTCCTGGCTAATTACTGGGGAACAGTTCACCTTCTATTTTTAGACCAGCTTGCAAGCTTGCATTGAAAATTACCCTGCTCCTGTTTTTTTCTCCCTGTCTCTGCTGTACGTGTTTCTCTTCCTTTCTCTTCTTCATTGCAAATCGTGCTGAACCAAGCTTGGTTTCCTGTGGGGTGGGGGAGCAGAGGACAGCTTTGTGCCCGCATGCCAAAAACAGTCATTCTAAAGCCATCCACACCAATTGTTTTAGCATTAGGTGGAGAGGGAGCAGCATTCTACGGAGCCAGGAGACTCTTCTCAGCTTGCCATGCCCAGCCACTCCTGCCGAGTGCTCCCTCCACCTGGCCACAGCCAGGGACCTGCTTCCATCTGCTCCACACGCTGTTCAAATTGTCCTGTCCAAGTTCCACACTCTTGCAAGACAAGTGGGATTGATAAAAAAAAAAGAAAGGAAAAGAGGAGGCTCTGTCAGCCTTCTCTGCAGCCTGAGGAGCAATCAGTGCATAACATGGAAGCAAGGGGAGCTGGACGGGGAAGTGGGGCATTCAGGGATGGCCACACAAGCTGTAAATCCTTCACTGACCTGTGTGGCAGTCACAGGAAGGCACGGCCACGGCACCTCTGCTTGGCACAGAGCCACACGCTGCACTCACGCTGCCGTGCCCGTGTCCGCAGCAAAGCGCCGAGGCTGCTCCATCTGCCTGCCAAGTGGGACCGGCTGGCGTCACAGCAGTGCCGGAGCTGCCTCGGGATGACAGTCCTCCCTGCCAGGAGACCTGAGATCGCACGGCCTCAAAAGAGCAGGGCTAACACGGTGAGAGCAGCTCTGGATGGAGCCCACGGGCACCCCCCCTGTGTGCACGGTGCAAGCGGCAGAGCCCCAGCCCGAGGGAGTGCATCCAAGCCTGCCGTGCGGGGTTAACCTTGGTCCCCAAAGCCGGTTAGGCAAATTAGCACGGCGTTTTCCCAGAGCTAATTAACTTCCCTCGCAGCAGGATTAATGAGCTCCAGCACAGCACTTGGCTGTGGCAGCCCAAGGAGAGGGGATGGCCTCCGGGGCTCACTGCAGCCTGCAGCATTGGCAGGCACTGGCTCCCTCTGGGAAACTCCTCCCCAGCACCCACTGCACAGCACCACTGGCCTGGGGACCTTCACTTTTCTACCGACCCTGAATGCCACCTGCAATTTGGAGAGGGTGTGGGAGTCCCTTTCTTGCACGAGGCTGGTCCAGGATTCTCCACAGAGCAAGGCAATACCAAGCATAAGTCTTGACACCTTTGGGTAGCTCCGGAGGGACACAGCTGAGCTTCTGTCCAGCAGGGAATGACAGTGTTTGGTAGCTGCCTTTCAGCATGCCTCTTCTGATTTTTGGTGAACATGGGCATAGTCCAGCCCTACATCCACTGAAGTCAGTGGCCAGTTTTCCAGTTATTTCAGTGGCCAGCAAAGCAAAATGTCTTCAATATTCTCCTCCCTTCTTCCCATTCCAGCAAACCACATTTCTTTTACCCTCCTCTCGACTCTTCCGGGAATCGATGGGTCATCAAAATGATGAGTTAGTGCCTGTAGTGACAGTGGCACTTTCCATTACTGCTGATATACCTGGGGGACACATGTCTCCCAAAGACTCATCAAGGCTGGGAAATTCAACAAAGGGGCTAAAACTGTCATTTGCAATGAAGCCACCCCAAAGCATGAGTCCTGCAGCGAAGGCAGGACCTTCCCAGACCTGCAAAGACCCCCCTGTACCCCCGGAGAGCTCCAGGGACACCAGCACGGGCACTGCAAACATGGAGTAGAGCACAGGCTTCCATTTACTGCTACTTTGTGGGATATTCCCTCTCCCTTTTCACCGACCGATTTTCTCACGGTGAGCCATTTGGATAAACACATCTAGCTGGGGAACGATTTTTTTCTTGCGTATCTCTCATAACTAGCAGACACCGTGGATTTTTTTTAAGGTTGTATTATTATGACATTTTAATTGGCTCAGGACTATGCAAGTCTCAAAGCCAATTTGGCCCCAATGTTTTCAGATAGAACTGTTTTCCGTCTCCATTTTGATAGATACTTTACGTTGGCCAAAATGGCCTCGCATTAAATAAAACAAAACCTCCTTTTCTTTTACAGCTCAGGGGTGATCCATTCCCATTCCCTTCCCCTCCTGCTTTCATTTCAGCTTGAGACACGAACCGTACCTGTCCCCCCTCCTTTGCCGAGCTGCTCGCTCAGGGATGGCTGCAGGGCGAGCGGCAGCTGGGCTGCCTGTTCCCACTCGCCTTTGTTTCGCTCCCGTGCGGGAGCCGGGTCTGAGCCAGCGCGCTGCGTAATTGCAGGATTTCAGGCAAAGACGAGGCTGCAAGTCGTGAACTGCTAATGAGTGGGTGTAGCTGGAAGGGCTGGAGGGGGCTGGCGAGGGACACTTGGGGACGGCGGGGCGGCAGCCGGCCGTGTGTCGTGGCAAGGGCACTAGGCTGCGCTGCTCCAGCGATGCCTTAGGACGTGTCAGAAATGTGCCACACGTCGTGACGGCAGCGGCAGCCGGCAGTGAGACAAACGCCCGGCGGCAGCAAAGCCCGTGCGGAGCATCCCCATGCGCGGCAGTGCTAATCTTTAATTTGTCACACCTGCACGGTTCCCCCGGCCTCCTGCCTCCCCGCCTTTTTTTTTCCGAGGCACTGGCTTTGATGCCGTCTGACGGTCCAATTCTTCCTCTGCCAGTCCAGCACCCTTCTGTTCCCCTCGGGGCTGCCCTCCTTTGCTATCCTCCCCGGCCAGGGGACTGACACCCGCAGACCCCAAGTGGCCCCAGGAACTGCTCTGTCGCCCTGTGCCTCCCACACACACAAGTTCTTTGGGATCCAGCAAAGCTGGAGGACATCTCCTGGATGCTGGATATAGCGCTCGCCCACCTCCCTGTCCTGCCCTCTGCAGAGATGGTGGCAAGCGCCCCCAGCCACCAGCGCTCTGCTTGGCCCATTAAGGTCACCTCTGGAGGGCTTTTAACCAGTGATGGTCAAAATCCACAGCTCAAACCACCACAACGGCCCGTGCACAGCTCTAATCCACACAGCACATGCAGGCACCAGTCCAGGGACACACATCGATCATCTGCTCCCCTGCTCGGCACCTTGCTCACTTGCATTAGCGAGGTTCTGGTGACTTG
This sequence comes from Pipra filicauda, assembly GCF_003945595.2. Classification (NCBI taxonomy): domain Eukaryota; kingdom Metazoa; phylum Chordata; class Aves; order Passeriformes; family Pipridae; genus Pipra; species Pipra filicauda. The sequence goes on from NW_024104298.1 coordinate 1,366,218, forward strand.
CAGAGCACCAGAGGCAAAAGGGAAAGAGCTGCCAACTAATACCATGTTGTTACCAATAGACAGCCTGTCTACCCCAGCCTTCCTTGGACCAGAAATCTTTTTGGTCAAAAAAAAAACCCCTCCAGTTTTTGTCATGCCTCAAAATCGTTTAAGTTTTCTCCCGTTCTGAGCTAAGCTGCTGAGAGGTTCCTGGAAAGGTGCAGGATGGGATGTCAGACAGCTGCAACGGGTGTCAGCTCTGCAGTTGGAGGGCTAGGTAAGCCCTGCCCTGGGCTTGGGTGTGACATAGATGTTGATGTCTGTAAAGTATCACCCTAGGATCTTGTGTCAACAATTTTCCTAGCTTTTCTCACTTCTTTTTTTTTTTTTTTAACCAACTTGCCAGGTGTTGCTGTAGTTCATGACCTGACATCCATTTTTTTCCTTCCTTCCAACTTTATGCTTTCAATATGATTTACAAAAATTGCTCATAATAAGGCTCATTCAGCAGCTGGATAATGGTTGTCAGGAGTTAAGAGACACTGTGGCATGTTTAGCACAGAAGCATATTGAGTATCTGGGTCCCAAAGCTCTGTGGGTTTTAGATAGTTTCTGTCAAGTGTAGGATATGCAAAGGTACCTGTGGGGTGCCAAAAGGGCATTTCTTGCAAGGGATATGAGGGTTGCAGGACAGAGGAGGGATGATAAATGGCCTCAGCAGTGAATATCCAACTGTAAATCCCGATTAGAAGAGTTCAAGGTCTCAGAAAGGCAGTGTTAATCCTCTCCTAACCTTGGCCTTAAATACTTGAACCACCAGCTCTTTCCCTGCCGCATCCCTGTTGGACAGTTGTGACCTGCCTGCTGGGCACTGAGCAAGGCCAGGGAGGGACATGGGCTGCACCCACCCACGGGACCTGACAAGGCAGGTTCCCATCCCTCAGAAAGTCTTTTGGTCCTGGTGTTACCTTCACACCCAGAGCGTGGGAGCTCAGAGCATGGTGCTTGCAAAGCCACCTCTGCGGGTGAGAGGTCCCTCCTGGGCAGGAGGGGAAGTCAATTGTTGGCAGCAGGGTTCCTTCCTCACCATCAGCCTGTTCCCTGGCAGGACCTGCCCTTCTCCTCCACATTTCTTCCCGGCATCACCCTTGCTCGTTTGGGGATTTCTTTTATTTTAGGGTTTTTTTAGAATAGGAAGAAGCAATGCGTTTGTGGCTAGGGGCTCTTAGCTTTGCCCAGGCTCACTCCATATAAGCCAGGGCTAATTCACTGTATTTATCATTTCTTTTAAGGTTTTAAATCGTGCAGAGGGTTATTTGCTGTTGCTGCTGCTTTGCTTATTTTTTGTTTGGGGCAGGGGCTTTGTTTTTGCTTTCCTCTCGAGGGCCTCTGTAATTGTCACCTCAGGCATCAATTACGGCTCAGCAGTGCCTTTGGGCACTGTCAGAGTTTGGGAATTGCACAACCTTGGGGAGGGGGAGGCTGAGCAGGAGACAGCCCCGGCAGGGATCCATGGTATCCCCACGATCTGTGGGAGGGGGCTGGAGGCACCACAGGGATGAGCTCTGGAGTTTCATAACTGGAGCTGTTGGGAAGCTTGCTGTCATAAAGGTCTCCCCGCTGAAGCTGAGCTGCATAAACTGTTGGATAATCTATGTTAGAGGCTTTTCCTCCCTGGCAGGAGAGCTGCTGGATGCCAGCCACAAGTGTTTTATACTTGCAAACCTCTGCTTTGCTTTCCAAATTCAGTCACTCAGAATTCTATCAATTTTGCAAACAAGAAATCAGTGAGTTTTTTGCATTGTTTGTTACTAACCTTTTGGATTTTTTGCTTTTTTAATCGCCAAAAAGTGAAAAAATATTTTATTTTTCCTAAAACAAGCAGAAAACATCCTTTGGGTTGGTTTTTTTTTTTTTTTGGTGGTGGTGGTTTTGGTTTTGAGTTTTTTATGTGGGTTTTTTTTCTCATTTCTCCTGAATGCAGTATTTCCATTGCAGCTGTGTTTTCCAGGGGACAGAGGCTGGATGAAGTTACCTTCCCAGAAGGCTGTCTGAGGTTCAGGGCACCCAACTCAGTTACACTATCACAGAAACATCACTGGAGAACTTCTCAAAGCATCACTTGGCAGAAAGCAAGAAATGCTCTCACATCAGCTGTCTTCTCTTTCATCTTCCACTGCAGCATCTGTTCAGAAAATCGGGGTAATTAACGTAGCCCTGTCTTGTCCTGCCTAACAGCGTGCTCAGAGCCTTCTGCCTGATTTCTGGTTAGTGTAGAAGGAGGGGAAAGAGGGAAGCAAAAAGGACCAAAAGCGGAGAGATGCTGTGCAAAAGAAACTGCATCCAAGCTCCCCACCACAGCCCCACAGAGAGACACAGCCCCCCATGCACAGGGCCTGGCTGCAGGGATGCTCGGGACCCATCTGTCTTGGAAGCCAAGTCCTGGGAGTCAAGCAATGGGATTAAGAAGTCAGACAGACTGCTGTTCACCAGGTAAGATTAGTCCCTGCTAAAGCGTTTCTTAATCCTAGGTGCAATTGAGATAATCTAAGCACAGATTAACCAGGTCCAGCTGGAGTTAAGCTCCCTGCTTCCCATTTATTTTTGGCAGGAAGAGACTACTACTGCTCTGATGCTTCATTAGACATTCGCACACCCGTCACCCACTGAGGAGGATGGGACAGAGAAACTCAGAGGAGCAGCTTCACCTTGCGGCAGAGACCCCAAATCCTATGGTTTTGTCACAGGTTTTGTGATATGGGCTGGAGTTTTTATCCTCGGACTTCATATCTCAGATTTCTCTGATTGGATAATAATCTTTTCACTTCCAGAAAAAAAAAAAATCAAAACCTTTTGGCCTTTAAAATGCAAAGAAAATAATGTCAATATAAAGCTGTCTTTAAAAAAGCCCTTCCCTAGGGCTTTTCTGTGGGGTAAATCAGTAACTAGCTCAGGAAAGATCTCCATCAGCCTTCCACACAGCAATATATGAAAAGCTACAGAGTCTGGGGAGAAAAAATACTGCTTCATTTCAAGAGTCTCCTTTTTACTTTCTCAGCTGAAGGCTTGTGTTTGGTTGGTGCTGGACATGGGAGCTGAAGGACGTTTCGCTTTCAGGATCTCCCTGCTGCAGCATCTGGATTTCTTTAAATGACACTATTAGCAAAAGCCTGTTGGGTTTTTAAAGCTTTGGGAATGTTCTTATTATTCTTAGATATTACAAAAACTGGTTTTTCAAAATAAAATAAACTCTTTGCCAAAATTTCATGTTCTGCCTTTAAGTAAGCAAGGAAAGGAAGAGCATAGGGAATGTTAAAAGTTTAAAAAAGTTTAAACTGGTATTCCCAGACCCTTAAAGCATCTGTTTCTTTTTTTTTTCCAACAAGAAACATCTAATTTTCAGTCTCTCAAACATTTCTGGATCATTTTAAGGTAGCAAGAGCACCGTGGCAACAACTCACATTACTGCATTTCAATACCTCCAGTATAAGACGCTTTGCTTTTTGGCCGAAAAGCAACTTTCTCACAAGCACACATAGGCACCCATGTATCTGTGTCTCTGCACAGAAGTCATACACTGTGAGAAAATGCTGGGTGTGGGATTCTCTTGGAGGTGACAGCTCCAATGTGCTGTGTCAGGAGCCAGAGGGAGCTACTGGCGCTATGTCTGGGGTGGCACTAGGTGGATGCATCAGCTCTGAGAGGGGACTCCCTCAGGAGATATGGAGCAGCTTGGTCCTCTCTTCAGAGGAGGACTCTGCCTGGGGAGGCCAGCGCTGGACAAGAGTTGGGACTGACCATACCCAGGGGGGTACCCAGGCACCTCCTGTCTAACCTGACAGGAGCCCCATCCTCCTTCACTGCTGTGGTTCCCTGCTGCTGGCAGCCTTCCAGACTTGTTTTATTGCTTCCGTCTTAATTTCTCATGGTAGGAAGCTTGCCGAGTGAGTGGGCACCTCACTGCTTCATAAAGAGCCATGTGGCTGCGCTGCATCCCAGAAACTTCTGCGTGGGTTTTAAAATAGAGACAGGTTAGAGGGATTGATTTATTTTTCCCTACAAAGGCCACCACACCACTAGACTGCAAGATGATTGATCAAATGACCTTTTTTCCCTTTTACTGCCCTTCCCAGAAACGTGTCGTATCCATGTGCTGCAGATGCCTCTGATAGGATCAAACAGCCGCATGACACAGGTGGTTCAAATGCTACACACCTCAAATTTGTGATGCCTTTAATCAGCCCTCTTAAGTGAAGGGCTGGAATTAGACACACACTGTTGTCACTGTAATTTGCAGCCCTGGCAGCCTCCTGTGTGCCAGCAACCATCCTCAGCATCCCAAACACAGCACTGCCAGTCCCACAGCAGCTACGGGCAGACGGCAGGATTGCTGTCGCTCTGTCCTCCTCCAACCATCCTGCTTCCTTTAGGTGCACGCTTCCATTCTCCAGTACGTGCTGGGATGAAGCAGAGGGCATCCAATCCAAGGAAAAAAACCCAGGAGTTTCCCAGGCGGCGCCTTTCCGCCCTTGGGGAGCGCAGCGCCGTGGAGCGTGCTTATTAAGCAGACAGTCCTGAAGGACACTTTAAAATAAATTAAGAGGGCTGTTCCACTCCTGCAGCTGATTACAGGCATGCCTGTTTTGTTATTTTGGGTTTTGTCTTTTTTTTTTCCTGGAGAGTGGAAAAGAACACTTGGAAAAAATTGTCTAATTTTCCCCATTTGCCAGATCAGGCCTCTGGGTAATAACAAAACCTCGGTGCTCTCTGCTCGCTGCTCTCTTTGGGACACCCAGGCTCAGCGAAAGCGCGTAAATCTGTTGGAGGCCCGGGGCCAGTGCACAGCTGTCCTGACATACTATCCACCCCCCCGCCTCCCTGCTATGGCTTTAGCATCTGAAACGCAGGACACATGCAGATCTGGAGGTAAGCCCTGGTGGGAAGGAGTCCTGCAGGTCACCAGTTAAGCATTTCAGCCCAGAGCCGATCTCTCGTAAGCCACTTTTTGGAGATAAGCTTATCTAGACCCGACAGCTGAATTTAACCCTGAACTTTTGATCTTGATTTTTAGCCTCTGCAAGCCAATAGGTTTCCTTGAAATTATACACACTAGATTTTCTCCCCTGTTACAATGGCTCCAGCACTCCCTTAAAAGGGACCTGCACGGCTGTGCATGACAGCATCATCCAGTAATGCCCTTGGTTTCACAGCCAGCCCTGTGAGTTAGACAGGCCCCCGGCTGGGGAAAGCCTTCGATTAATGACAGTGGGGCTCCAGCGGGAGAGGAGCTGGGATTTTACACTTCCAGTGATAACGCATTTGAAGGTAATATTGCACAGGAGTGGATTATCACCCTGGCACTTTGCTATATGGGTTTTTGGAAATTTGTTTTCAGTGCATAGAAGCAGCTAGAAATGCTCTTTCTCGCTGCATGAAAAATGCACTTGGTAATGGTCTTTCTATTGCTGGACAAGCTGACTGTGTTGGGGCTGTCAGCGCCGTGACAGACTAGCCAGGAAGGGGTTTGCTAATCAGTTTTCCCAGTATCAAATCAGCATCTGCTATACACGATCAAGGAAATTGAGGAATCTCAATGTTTTTGCAATATTGCTTAGTTGGCCATGAAATATGTGTGGCTCTGAGAGGAACGACTTATTTCTCCCTCATGAAGATAAAGCAACTTTAGCTAACGATGAGGCATCACCGCACAATGAAGCCAGCTAAATAGCAGTGCTCTGATGAGAGCAGACACACAGCAGCATCCCGGCAGAAGGGAAGGGAAGGGAAAGAAAGGGAGGCATAAACAGCTCTGCAACTTAGACATTATTAATATGGGTGAACTACAGAGGGCAGAAGGGATTTCTGTTCTCCTCTTTCACTCCAAAAGCAATATTCAGAAAATGTCTTGGTTCCCACGTTTAGCCAAGAAATTAAATTTTTAGAAATTTAACCGTATGTTTTCTCGCTTGATTTTCACTCACTGGCACACAAGACCAGTCTTCCTAGGCAAGGTGGCTGTCTAGAATCCAGCTGAGGAAACCACTCTCCTATCCAAGAGGCGGACAAACAGTATTTAAATAGAATCCCACTTCTTGAAGTTATTTGGGGCTCTACTTGCCCGCGTCACTCCTGACACCAGGGTCTGAGCTCTGCAGGCTCTCTGTCACTTCTGAAAGAGTACCTTCTTCATGTGCCTAAACAGGTCTTCTAGTTCTCCCCTGTTTAAACCTATGACATTTGCCACAGAACAAAAAGCTCATGGGTCAGTGTGAAGTGGCATGACTTTGCAGGGTTCACAGTAACCAAAAAGCCCACAGCAGGTGAGGGCCAGGCCCTTCAGCCTTGAGGCAGGGCAGATATTCATACTCCCATGCATGCCCCCAGCCTGCCTCAGAAACGGGAGCATCCAATTCACATACAGCTTTTCCTGGACAAAGTGCTTTCTCAGTTTCTCCTTTGGCAAGACAGATGTGGTTGCAAGGAGAGAGGAATTTGCTTCCTTCCTCCCCTCCCTCCCCAGCACTAGCATTTTTCCTAAGGGTAAAAAAAAAATAATCACAGAGCCTGCTGCATGCCTCCCCTCCCTCTCCATCCAGCCTGGCGCTGGGGCAGTCACCACCATGCAATGGTAGGGCTGGACGTTGGGAGAGTGCTTCCAGGGCCAGCATGGCAGAGTTCGGCGCTCAGGTGGCTCAGAAGGGCAGGAACAGCCTAGTTTTAATGGCCTTTGTGAGATTTTTAGACCAACTGCCGGCCATTCAGTTGTGATCCACGGCAAAAAGTTCCTGGGACAGAAGTGCATAAGCCCTTTTTATGTAACAGCCCTGTGATATAAGCAGCAGCCAGGGATTTATGCTGTCTTTGAAGTAAATTGCATCCCGGTGCACTATAGCATGAAAGTTAAGATTTACCATTCCCGGGAAGACCCCGGTGGAAGCCAGGGAATAAATAGCGCAGCTCTCTCCTCACTGCCTTCTGCTGCACGACTGGGCTCCACAGACCTTCCTCCCCTCTCCACCCCTGCTTCCACTTGCATTGTGTCGGGGAAGCAAATTGGTCACATCTGCATCCGGCCAGAGAGGAACAAATGTGCTGGCTAGGCAGCAAGGCGCTTTCTGAGGGGGGATACCTCAAAGTAAAATGAAAGGCTGGCCATCAGAGGTAGAAAACAGATCAGCGGATGAAAGGGATTCTTTGCTTAGCCTTGGTAAGGATACTAGGTATTAATAAAAAAAATAAATTAAAAAAAAATAAAAAAAGGCACAAGAAAACTGGGGCATCCAGAGCAGCACGTTTTTTCCCCCTCCCCTTTTCCTTTGCTCATCCTCTGTCATCAGCGGAGGGGAGGGATCGGCGTCCCCCCATGCTGCGGCAAGCACTGTTTATCTTCACTCCTCAGGACGCTGCCATTAGCAGGGCTTCAGTGTATCGTGATGCTTCATCATTAGCTGGAGGTGCTTGATCTGGCTGGAGAATAAATGAGCCGTTCCCCTCAAAGAAACCCTCGTGTTTCGTGGCCAGCTGAGCAAATATTTTGAAATATTCCAGCTCTGCAATTTTGGCGGTCAGATAAAACAAAGGGGGATCTGATACAAAAGAGCTGAATTCTTCCGTTTGCTCTCAAGTAACCCCACCAAAGTCAGTAGTGGCAAGGGGGAACTGTGGTCTGCACAGCAGGGAAGCACATACCTAAGTCCCATGGAAAATCCCTGCGGTCTTTACAGTTAATCATGTCCAGTTAATCATGTCCAGAGGTGGACAAGTGCTCAGCTGATGTGCTGAATCATGACATACAGGCAATTACCCTAAATCAGAGCGGTATCTTCCAGTCCCGAAAGGCTCCATTATGCTTCACCAACTCCTGAAGGGAAGGCAAAAACCCCAAGCGGCAGGACAGCAGAAGGAGGGAGGATGAAACAGCCAGGTGTTCCTCTGCCGCCTCCCCAGCACTTTTCTCGCCTCATGAAAAGTTCTGACAGCTCTTTAAATCCAAGCTGTGGAGATTTACAGCTCTAGACCCTCCAGGTAGCTTGCTGCATTTACTCTGGGTTTCTCCCAGCCAGCTGCCTCAAGCCTCACAGACAAGGTTTCACAGACAAGTTTCAAGGTTTCAGGAGCTGAGACTTATGGGCCAGGCAGTGTTTGGCCTCCTTCTTCTCTCTGATTATAAATATGTGTCTTCCCCTCTTCTGAGCATCCTGGTCTCCTTTTCAGGAACTCTGTCAAAACAAAGCCCCCTTGCCACCCTTTCATCACCTGGGCCCAGTGTGGTAGTGGGATGCTTTCCTGTGCACACTGATGGATATCCAGAAGAAGTTGCCTGCTAAGAATAGCCCTACCCTTACCCTGTATCACTGGCAGCAGCTGGGGCAGCCTCTGAGAGATTGAGTCCCAGGGTATGCCAGCTTGTGCTTGCCTGGCATCAGTGAGGAAAGGGTCCCTGAGGACGGATGCTTGTTAGCTGCAGCATCTCTCCTGCTGGTCAGTCTCCCATGGCTGCTCAGTCTAGTCCCGGGAAAGCTGTGTTTGTCTGCCCAGGGATGGCGGTGCTTCCATTGCCTCCAAGCGTTTAACTCAGCAGGATCTCTTGTTGTGCTGCTCTGTGATTGGAAGCATTTCCCAGCGCACTGCTTGCTAGGAAAAGAAAAATACCCCAAAATGGGAGGCTTTGTGGGGAGAGGACATGATGCTGGGGATGGATGGATCGATGTCTGGGCAAAGGAAAAGGAGAGCCTTTCCTGTGCTAGTTACACTGTCTCTAAAACAGGTGTTGCTATCCCGGGAACAGCTTTGGCATTCATTTATAGGACTAGAATATTATCGCATATTAAGATACAAGCTAAGCCCTATTTTTCATGTGTGTATAGGGGAAAGCACAATGCAGGAGGGGGGTCTGCATATTTTTGTTTAAAAGCCAAAGACTAATGTGCCCAGCAAAGCAAAATTAACCCAAATACCATGATTATGCAGAAAAAAAATCTACCAGAGAATGTCATTTCACCAGCAACATCCTGCCGTTTTCTGCCAGCGAGAGTTCGAGAGGTGGCGTGGTAACAGAGTACATCAGGGCAGGCATTTGACTGGAAGCATTAAATACCTCAGAAAGGTGAATGGCCAAGGTCTTCCCGATAATTAAAATGTGTGCAGTCTTCATAGACCAAGGAAGGGACAGAGCTATTGTTTAAACAGGTAATTAGAGCTGTATTTTAAGCAAACTCCAGACGGTAACGAGCTCTGTCAGAAGAGGAAAGGAGCACTCCTGCTCCTGGTTCCAGCACGAATAACTATTTCCCCCCCAGCCTGCTGCTGTGGGACAGCCACAGTGCTCCCAGCCCCACTCCCTGATGACTGCGCCTGGTTGGGGAAAAAAAATCCCATTTGATTTCACATTTTTCATTCCCTGTCTCCTTCCTTTTGCGTTCAGGTTCAAGAGAATTGGCTGAGCCACTTTTTTTTATTAGAGCAGCAGCAGAGAAAAAAAATGGGACCCAGTCAAGCCCCAAGGGAGGGGAGGAAATAGCATGAGCCAGCGCTCCGTTTTCTCACACAGACACACACACACACAGAGACACTCTCCCCATCCACACAGGAACAGAAAAAGGGCAGACATCTGGTGGAGCTGGCATAGAAGCAAAATCAGCCACCCCCACCCCACAACCCAACTCCAAGAGACTATAAAGTCTCCTCACCAGCCAAACCCATGTGGAGGAATCCCAGAGATGTGCCATAATCTCTTTTTGAACAGCCAAGGATGCACATTCTTCTGCTGGGGGGTCCACACTGGAACTCAGCAGGGAGAGACCCAAACCCTCCTCTGTGCTGAGAATGGGGCCAGGGAGCCGTGCTCACTCTGCCCTGCCTGCTGCAAAGGCTAATCCCTGCCTCACCTCCCTCTCGCTGCTGGCTCCTGATCAGGTTTCCACATTAGCCAGAGGGGGAGTTACCGGCTTCTAATTAACCCCCCGGTACGCAAAGCTGGAGAAAACAATCAGACCCGGGAGAAGGCAAGGAGGTGCCTTTGCGCCACCAACAATCTTCCATGAAAAATATATAAGGGCTAGACATCAGCGATGAGGAAACAGCAGCATACAATGAACGGCGCTCAGCTGCCTGGCTTTGCAGCCCACATTATCTGGGTTGCTCTGACAGGCCAAAACAAAGCCTAAATCAAAACATTTCAGACTGCAAAGGCCTTTGGGAGCAGCAGGGTGAGGGCCCACTGCTCTGACATAGTGCAGGATGAGGAAAAGGCCTCTGGAAAGCAAAGGGCCAGTCACATCTGGGAACAGCCCACAAATGTGTGCTGCCCACAGCCATAGTCTTACACTCTGGTTTGCCTGCAGTCTGGCTACAGAAGGCTGCATACTCTTCTCGAGTTTTGTATGGAAAACCCGTGAAGAATTTTTGCTCTGTATTTTGCTCCAGAGGAGAAGACTGATGCCAGGGAGCATGGAAAGACCAGCCTGTTTTGAACCTGGCATCTCTCGCCCCCTCAGGAGTAGAGCTGGGAGACAAGGCACAACACAGTAAGGAAGGACATCCTTACACCTTCAACAAATCCCTACACTCAGAGTCACCTCTCTGACAGTCAAGGAGAGCTTTGGCCAATTCCCTGAAGTAGATTTGCTTGCTTACATTTTTCTTAAATGCCAGCTTAGCTTATAATAATGAGGATACCTGCAACATGCAGAAATCTTTCTCCTTTCCACTAGAAAGAGTGGGAAAGAAGATGAGTGAGAGTATCATTGCTGGTTTTGACTGCCCACACAGTGCTGCATGAGCTACAAAGATAATTTCTATGTCTTGTGAGTCTTGGGATATCAGGACGTTTTTGTTGCAGCCCCAGCTCCCGGAGTCCTGTGATAATGTGAAACTCGCTGCTCTCTTTGCTTCTCTAGCCCTACTTCTTGCAAGAAAGCTGTTAAAATGTTAATGATGGAGGGAGAGTAGAGGGAAAAACTCATCTGCTTGGTCTTTTAAGAGCAATTAAGGTCAGATTTCCTGTCCTCCATGGCTGGAAGTTCTCAGCGGTGCTCCCCATCCAGCGCTGTTCAGGGTGCTGGCAGTACTCGCGGTACTAGTGGGAGTCCATAGCCCTCTGGCTACTCCCACGGCAAGGAGAGGGAGAGGATGCAAGGTTAGCTCAGGTCTGGAGGAAATTGTTCCTTCTGCCTTCTTGACTAAAACATTCCTTCAGGAGCTGCCTTATAATTGCCGGTGTGTCTGAAGCCGTGAGTGTCTGCAGCGGCTGTCGGGGGTCTCACTCCAAGCCCGCGGGAGGCGGGGGCGAGCACATGGGCAGAGGGGAGACGAGTTCCGTGGGGCTGGGATGCATCCCTGGAGCATCTCGCAGTTCTGCCGCGGCACGGCCGGGCAAACCCTGGGCTTTTCCCAGGAGAGGGGACAGCCTTGGCAGCACGGAGCAAAACAGCTCCATTCCCCTGACCTCCACCATGGTCTGACTTTTAAACAGCTCGGAGCGCAGCCTCCCTGGTGACTCATACTGCGAAACTGGGGCTTTTTAATTATTTTTTTTTTTTTTTAAGAAAGAGCGCTGCTCCATCAGTCAATTACTTGAAGAGCCGCTCTAATTTGGCACCCAATTGTTTCCCCAGCTGCCGCTGCGTCTGATCTCCGCTGTGGGCGGCAGGAGCAGGCTGCCTGCGCAAGGAAAGGAGCCCAGGCGCCCAAGGGAGGAGGAGGAGGAGGCAGCAGGGAGGGCCACGCTGCCTGGCTGAACAGCCCTGCGCCCGCGGAACAGCAGCACTAAAAATGCAGGCATTAAAAATATCTCAGGGTCACAGGTGATTGCTGTATAATAAAAATTACCGTGGGAGGTGGCGGTGGGAGGGACAGATCCTGGCGGCAGGGGAACAGCCTGCCAAGGCTGGCCCTGCTACAGCGGCTCACTGTGAGCCATGGCCACAGCCACCACTGCTCAGTAATGAACGTGATGTGACATTTATGGCTTTTTCCGCTGTGGATTTTAAATCGCTTCACAACGGTTGCTTAATAGCACTGTCCTCTTCTTCTCTTCCAATCTCTCCCCCCATCCTATTTAATATAAAAAATAAGTGACTTGCCTCCCATCACATGAGAAGTTAGCGGCTGAGCCAGCAGCAGAGCACAAGTCCCCGACCTACGCTTCTTGCCCTTTAGCCCCTGCGAGCACTCCCTTTTTTCCAAGAAATCCAAGAATAGGATCTGTACTGCGACAGCTGTTTTTAAATCAGCAAGGATTTTTTATTGAAGAAAAGGAGGCTTGCTTTCAGCAAGGAGCCTTGATTAAAACTGTTCTGCCTCCCAGGCACTGCAAGGGGCTGCGGGTGCTGTGGTAAGGGAAGCGGGTGCGATGCTTCCTGCTCCAGGATGGAGGTACCCAGAAGCAAGAAGAGACTTTGGTGTAGTTGCAGACAAATATGTGTCTCCAGGCTGTAGCTCCTCTTTCACTCTTTCAATACAAGCATTTTCATATTTTGTTGCATGGACACACACGTGCGTTCACACACACGTGAAAAGGCCTGCCTCACCCTCTGCTGCTGCCATCAAACCACTCCTCCGGCTTCACCCCGAGGCAGGCAGGCTCCCTGTGTGCTCCCAGCAGAGAGCTCCCCTGCCTGAACAGCCCCTCAGCTGCACTCCTTCCCCTCTGTTCTGCTCCCTGAGGCCTGTTAAAATTGAGACATACACAGCAGCAGTTCCAGCCGAGGGCAAAAAAGCAGCACACTCGTTTTGGAGAAAGCCCATCCATGCTGTGTGCAGTGCAAGAGATGCTTCTGGATGGAGAGGCTGTGATGGGAAGGTGGGGGATGGGTACAATATTCCTGCCCTTTTCTAGTTCAATTCTTGGATTACTGGAAATTTTTTTACCATGTCCTTATAGTGCATAAACTGACCTACGGTACATGATGCTCTTTTACTTCTTGGTGGGAAAATTAGGATTATTCAAGGTATTCACATGCACATACACACACACACGCATATGCACCTGTGCTGCCTGTAGCAATGTATGGGGCTCTCAAAACTCATTCCCACAAGTTTGTTCCACCAGGCTGGACTTTTCCTCCTTAATCTGTCAGGACATTATCTGCTGAAACAGTAAGCATCCCCCAGACAGCAGAAAAGCCATTTCACCCCAACACAGAGCTCTCCAGGAGCTCCAGGTGAACCTCCTGCAGTCCTGGATTGGGGCCATTGCTTCTGCAGCTGATAGGACTTGAGATCCAGGACTTGCCTGAATGTGTTCACGGCAGCTCCTGCTTGAAGGTAGTTGTGCTCACCATCAGCTGGCACCTCCTGAGGGCAGGTGGCTGCCTGCCAGAGGGGAGGAGACACAGACCTGTGACAAGGGGGGTGGGTCACTCTCCACCAGGCCAGGCAAGAGAGTCTCAGCCAGATGGAACCAGGAGAAAGCACTACCAAGTTGTTGGCCAACTTAGGATGTGATGTTGGCTTCACAGGAAGCTACTTGGCTGCCTCTCCCTGAATCAAGATTCAGTGATGCCAGGAGACAGGCACAGCGGGGAAACTGAAAGCAAAAAATGGCAGAGTGGATGGCAACTTGACATTAATTCATTTTTACCATATGTCTGACTATTCATTACACTCTACCATTCTGTTCTACAAGACTCCTGGGGGTCTTCTATGCCATTTTACAGATAGCAGGGTTCCTCTTCACTTGCAGCACAGCATCACCATGCATGCCCAGGCTAATGGCTCACAAGGTCCTGTGGCAGGAGCAGCCCCATCCTGTGCACAGTCAGCCACTGGCATCAACGTGCTCTGGCACTCACAGCCCATCCCAGCACACTACGGACCTGCCAGGTCACCTGGCACAGGGGTCTGTCCCCCAGAAGCACGCGCGGGCAGGTGACACCAGCTACACACACGCTCTGGCACCTGTCGAGAGACACTCGCTGAGAAGCAACGGGGTTTTTTTATGGATTTGTAAATTGTTCTGTATTTCTCTGCGGTCTCCCTCTGGAGTGTGTTCCTGGCATGGGACCAAGCCCCGGCTCCAGCAGCAAGCATGACTCATCCTGGCAGGCAGCGGCCCAGGAGGGGGAGGATCACCCAGGCTGGGAAGCCAACACCATGGCTTTTCTGTGTGCACTGCAGTGGCAGCAGCAGCTGTTTCTCCTTGTAGATGGGAAGGTTGAATTAGCAGCTCCCTTGCCTGGATCCAGCTGTCCAGCCCCCCTGTGTGCCGTCATGGCTTTTCACCCTCGCTCCCGTCACACACACACACCAAGTAGCAGCAAGCTGCCTACGTGTTTGCCTGCACTCTGCCCTCTGTGCCTCCCGGGCTGAACTCTTGTCCAGGGAATTAGCAAACCCATGTCTTCTTCAGATTGCAAGATCCTGGACCAACTCCCCATGAATCAGCTCCCCTGAGGAACTTCAAGGGGAATCAGAGGGCATTCTGCACAGGGAGGTGCAGGGGTTTGTCTGGATGTCAATAAGAAAGGCACAACAGCACAGGGTGTAATAATAAATTTTTTTTATTAATAACAAAAAATAAGAGGAGGAATGTAAAGTAATTCTTGTGTCCCTTTAAAAGCTGGGAACCCCACTTATGAGCAGCATTGGATGGCCTTCAGCTGAATAGCCACAGCACAGACCACGGATCCCATCACTGAGAGGTCAGGTCTCCTTCCTATACCGTGCTGCCTTTAATCTCCCATGACAAGCAAAATCATATATCTTTTTCTGACAGGTAGGGAGGTTCTCTCTGTAAGGATGTCCACCAGAGCCCAACACCAACAGCACAAAGCATCTCAGCATAATCCCTTACATTGCTGTGTGAACGGGTCTGTAGCCACTCCGGTACAGGGCCCTGTAGAGCAGACATGGCTTGTCCAATGTCACTAATATAATGTCTTCCACAAAGCTCCCAAGAGGGAGAAAACCCTTATTTTTCTTTCTGTCAGACGTGTTGTTTTCCTCTTAAGTTTTTGTGCCTGCTAGTGACCACAAACTGAAGCCCAATCAATGGAACTGCTGTCATTGCTTCCCCCAAGGGGACATGCAATTAAAATCATCAGTGTAGCTCTGCCTAAACCACAGAGTCAAAATTAGCCTTCACAAACAGTTTTATTTCTTCCTTTAAATTAGAGCATCAAAATCTTCTTACAGGAGGGCTTTAGCTTCCATATGTAATAGAGATGATAAAAATTCACTTCAACATGCTGTTTTTCTTTTAAGGTGTGCCAGGTGGATGTAGTTGCAGAGGTCTGGCATGGACTCAGTACAGCAGTGACCTGTGAAGCACAGGTACACACATTTCTGGAGCACCCTGGCAATACTCAGATTGTATCTGGTGTGGTTGACCATTCTCTGACAACTGTATCAAGGCAATTAAGGCTTCTTCCTGCATCTGCTTCCTTTGTCTTCAGAGGAAAAATACATCTCCTCTCAGTCTAACACTCCTCAGACTTGGAGAAAAGCACTCAAGCAGCTGTGTGGGGAGAAGTCTCAGAGTCTTCATGGGGAGATCCAGCTCCCGGCTGTATGGTTGTAAGATGTGCAAAGCCCAAAACGCACATGCTCAAGTGAATAACTGATGCTTTTGGTGTTTGTCCATCCATAAGGATACTTGGTAACCCACTCCTGGAAGACTTCTCATATCCTGCTTACACTCTGCTGAAGTGTCTGGTCCCTAATAGCTGCAATCCTTCATGGCCAGTTTTCCAACCAGTCGGTGTTTTGCTGCAGACTGCTATCATTTGAGATCCCCATTCTGTCCCAAACCAGGAACTGGGGCAGGGTTGAGAGGAGAGAAGTATTTTATTATTTATATTAATGTCATGCTCTCAGCCACAGTCTTCTGTGGCATTAGGACAATCTCCAGAAAACGGTGAAAAGGTTGCAAATATTCCCCTTAGTTTACCTGGGAACCCAGAGGCAGATTTCTCCTTGTGCTATGTTTAGGTTTTGCAATATTGCCTCCACGTAGGAATGGTTTTTTTCTTCTGCAGGAAAGGAAGTGTCCTTGTTGAATGCTTTTTGCATTCATCTCCCGCACAGCTCCTTGTTGGTTCCGTGCCTCCCGACAGCAGGCAGCCCTTTGGGCAGCGTGCCAGCGGCACGGACCAGCAATGCTTCCTGACAGAGCCAGGAAATCACCGCTGCGGCTCGCGGGGCTGGGAGGCTGGCTGCTGCCCGCAGCCGGGCAGGGCTCTCCCGCCCTTCCTGCCAGTGGGATGAGAGCTGCTGATACGCCCAGGCAGGGATTTACTGATCCAGCGCTCTCCCTTTTTCCAGGTCGCAAAATGTTCATCGGCAGCCTGCAACCATCTCACGTTTATTTAATTTAATGAATGAGTTTCACCAAGAGGCGCTGCGAAAATTCCACCTCTAAATCAGTATTTGCGTTCCTATTGGCACATTTCCTGAGGAACCTGAAATCATTTGTGTTGCATTTTTGGCTGCCTGCTATAGCTAATTAACAACACGAATTAGCATGGACCAATCCCAAATTCAATTTTTGGGAAAGCACCTCATTTTTGTCCCCGAAATTAGAAGATACCAAATCACACGCATGGCATAATGTGTATGATACATGATATGTACGTGTTTGATGCACATACACCACACACAAACCTAAGGAATCAGAGATAAGAGCTTGATGACATTAATCCACTTCAAATCATTGTTCCAACTACTTGAGAGACAAACACGCATTCAATGACCTTGCAGAGCATGCATTTCCTCAGCTGACACGACACAGAAAGCTCCTAAAATAAATGATGACTGAATCCTTACCAAAGAGATACACAATCAGGGTGGGTTAGAGAGGTACCCAGATGAACCCAAATACAGGAAAGGATCACATCACTTTCTTCGTCCGATGGACTAATGGTAGTAAGACTAATTGATAAATATCTGAGCAAACCTTTCATGAAAGATCTGCTCCCAAGGATGACTCCTGCTCCTGGAGTAGCCAACTGGGGAGCAGCCATGAAGCCAGACAGGGGATTTGGAGGTTGACATCACTGGTACATGGAGATGAAGCTCATGCCAGCAAGTGGAGAGACCTGCAGCCTGTGCAGGAGACCTTGCCAGTGGGAAGCTGAGCACCTAAAGGAGGGCCAGGAGGGTGAATCCAGTGACCAGCGTGACACAGTGCTGGGACAGGATCTGTATTGAAAGCGTCTCTGTCAGTTCCTTGGAAACGACCGAGAACTGAAAGCATCAAAGAAATAAAGCTGTTGCCAGCTGGAGGAACAATAGGCGAGCCACAGCTATCTTTAGCTCACGGGATTAAATTCAAATTGCAAATGCAAAGGCCTGGAAGAAAAGGCCTTCCCGCACTACTGAGCGCCAGTGTAAGTGCACAGCACAGCCCGGCACTGACGAGCATCCGCAGACCCTTTGTCATCCCCTGTCATCCCCTTACCCGCAGGAAGGGCAAAAGGAGAGCCAGAGAAGAGGGGGAGTCTGTCCCTGTCTGACTGCAACTCTCCCAAAACACCTAATTTTTCTGTGGGAGGGATGCTTCTGGGAGGGTGCCATGCCTTGGCGACAGCCCGGCAAACTTCAGCATCGGTAGCCTTCCAGCTGCAGCCTCACAGATCTCAGCACAAGCCAATTTTTCTTGCTTCTCATTCGTGGAGGGTAGAGCAGGCAGCAGCTGGATGTACAAGCAGTCAGCACAGCCTCTTGCAAAATTACCAAGGGACTTGTAGTGGCCCCAGGACAGCAGCGTGGGGCCCAGTTCATAGGCAATTATGAGTTTGATGAGAGATGGTAAAAATTGACCCAGTGTACCACTTTCCCCTGACACCTTCAGGCTGTGTTGTAGCTCATGCCTCCCCACTCTATAGGCAGTGGCTCTGAATCTTTGGCCCACCAATTGCTCCTGATGGTCTCTTGCATCACAGCAGAGGAAAGCAAGTCCTCATCGCCAGTTTTCAGGCTCTGCCCCTTCACTAGAGTATCTGTACAGACTGAAAATTAGAAAACAGTCCAGCACAGCTCAGGACTGTTGGGAACACATCCTTGCTGCTGCCCTTCGAAAGGGGATGTTGATGTGCCAGCCTAAGCCAGATTTGGCGGGTTTGGGTTGCATTAAGGGACACGATGTCTTGCCTTTAAGATGCCTTAAAGCATTGTCTTGCTTTAAGATGTTGGTTAGCATGTGCTAGCTAAGGGGCTGACAGCTTACTTAGGTCTGACAGCACACATCAGGCTGGCTGACCACAGGGTACATCTGCACCATGCCCTGCAGACAGCTAAGCTCACTCTCAGCCAGCTCCCACTGCTGCCAGCTGCCAGCTTTGCTGATAACCCTGCCACGGAGCACAGGATACAGTCCAGGCAGAGTTGTGGGTGCCACAGCTATGCCACTACCTGACTTCATTCATTTATATCCGCCCCCAGTAGCTGCAGAGGGCTGGGTAATAACAGAGGCTGAATCCACAGGACTGAAGGCAGCATAGCCAGTCCACGGCTCACAGAGCGACACACTCAACTAATCGAGCTGCTGGGGCACCACAGCTCCAAAGAAAGAGACTTTGAATCTGGCTCCTGCTGTACCAAACTGGAAAAAATCCAAGCTGTGAGTTAGGGATTGCAGGCACGGCAAAGAGAGAGCTGGGGAGGCTGCTGCCTGATAACTTGCTTAATGAATTGCAGGCTTCGGAGTTGGATTGTTCAGCTAGGGGAAATCCAACAAACACCTCACACCCGAGCGCTAGGAAATTGGTTTAATAGTCTCAGTGCCCATAATGAAACACCACCGGGGAGCAGAGGTCCCAGCTCTCACCTGCATGTGCAGTTTTCATGTGATAAAAAACGAACTTCTTTCTGGTTCCACCAAGTGTTTGGAGGTGTTGTTATAGAGTCACAACATCGACTTTTAATGACAGTGTAAATGACAGCCGCGGAAGATCAAGCGTGTAGCCGTCCAGCCCCGGCTGTGTGCAAAGCCTGCCAGCAGTGCAGAGATTTTTAACTCCGTGCTGCAGTCATCTGCGTTTTTATGTTTGTTATTTTGTTTTTAAGCAGCCGCTTAGTGGTATCTGGAGGGCATTTGCTACTCTAATACTCAGCCTGAATGTGCACGAGAGGAAGGGCTTGAACAAGTGGATGAGCTCTTTTAGGAGAACCGAAAAAAAAAAAAAAAAAAAGGAATTGCTGTTGGCTGCTGCGGCGCTGGAGCTGGGGGAGAAGGCAGTGAAAGTTGCACCTCCACCCCAGCCCAGCTCTGCAAGGAAGGGAAGAGATGCAAGGAAAGCCTCTCTGCAGCCAGGCAAGCTGCAGTTGATGCAATGTGTGACACAGCCTCCGTCCTTGGACCGCCAGGGCAGAGGTGCCGGCACACAGGGGGTTACAGTGAAGTTATAACTTGAGCTGTTAAAATTCATGAGGTGTAAAATACAAATTGCACATGGTAGATGAGCTGCCTTTAAAGTTTATATATTACTTTCCCCCACCCTGCTCTGGTTCAAACTTCTGTTGGCACAAGCTAATTAGAGCTCACCAAAGGGGGAAGCACAGCCTTGGCAGGGCAGTACAGGTTAGGCAGAGAGTGAGCCAGGGCCCATCCAGACCATGTTTATAAATATTTGGCTACAGGAAGCTGTGAGAAACCCATGGCCTACACATGCATGAACAATCACAGACCAGAATTAATCCCTTATTCTCCTTTGTTCCTCTTTTCAAACTTCTCAGTTTGAAAGATATGAAGCACTGCCTTTGAAGTTTATGCTTTGTTTGATTATTCCCACAGCTCAATTTATGTAATTTTCCTATTGGAAAAAAAAAAACAAACAGCAAAACATTTTTAAATAGTTCCCACAGCAGCAAAGCTTTTGCATGTTTGGGGTTTTTTACAACAAACTTCAATCTCCTTTTTTATTTGCTCCATAAAACTTGGCACACATACACCTTCCAGGACCCAGCTTTTTGCATTTTTGCTCGTATTGGTCCCTTCTCCTCAGTACCACTACTTTCACCACCTCAGGTAGAGGGGGAGTCAGGGAAAAAGGGGCAGGTGCTGACAAGAATTTGGGAGCACCAATGGTTTCTCGATGTCCTAGGTGACCCCATGTATTCTCACCCAGAATTCAGTCCCCAAGGGGATTTTACTTACATAATTCTTTCCCCACCCAAGAAAGACTTAGGGATCAGAGATTCAGTACAGAAAAAAAATATGTAAATATCCAGAGCACAGAGAATGAGCGTCAGCTTATGCATAGCTGACTGAATTGAACACAAACAATGATGGAGAATAGGATGGGCTGGAAGAGGAAATTTAAATATTTGTCCTAAACGCTCTTTCTTTGCATTTCTTGAAATAAATTACTCCCAGCAATTGCAGGCAGAGATTGTTGATTAATTCCAGCAAAAGCAGAGAGACGGGGAAAATTACTATACATCGTCTATTTCTGAGTTTCAGACGACGCTATTCATTTTTCTTTGTAGTCTTTGTGATTGGTCTTTTTGACTCCAGGGTGATTTGTGGGCGGTTTGCAGAGGAGTTTGCCGCTCACATCATAGGTACAGATATAGATAGTGAAGCACCATCACAAAAATGAGCAGGAAGTGCTTTTTATACAGGGGGTGAAAACACAGACTATAACCTGGCCAGAAGATACCAAGGTGAGCAGCATAGATGCCCTGAACAGCAGTCTGCTAAAATGGACCCATGCCGGGGCCGCTTGCACCTCTATCCCTCTCAGCCACTGGCAAAAGCAGTGACATCAAGAGGAGAAGCTGAAACCAGGATGCTGATACAGCTGGTTGGGCTGCGGCTGACAGAAATGCCCCTGGGCTACTGGCAATCGGACATAAATTAAAGCAGTTGTGAAGCTGCTTGAGTTTATACTTGGGCATCAGTCCAGCCCCAGCTGCCTCAGCGGCGGAGGAAGGTCTTAAAGCTGCCTATCCTTCCTCGCACGCCTGGCCCAGCGCCGCACACAGGCTGCCAAGCACAGGGGCCTCCCCGTCCTGTGCGAGCGTTGCTTCTCTCTCGGCCAAAACAAGTCCACGTGTGTTACGGTAGCAAACCACAGAGTGGTTGTGGTGGTATCTCCGTGGCTTTAGGGAGGCTGCAGCAGTTATCCTGGTCTAAGGTATAAGGAATACCCCAAGTAAGGTGCTGTGGTTCACTTTGTGTGAATTCAGTGATGGGAAGTGTCCACGCAGCTATGGAAAAAAAGTGATTTGTAATTTTTTTTTCTGGCTCCGGGAGCCAGAGCGCAGCTTTGCACGCCCTCTGAGACTCCATAAGCGGCTGCACTGCAATGCACTTAATGAAAGACTGAAACGGCTTAAAAAATGCTGCCGTGCAGGATAATCCCGCTGAAAACCAGGGTAAAGCCTGAGCTGAGGTCTCACTTGGCTGCTCCCTCCGTGTCCCGTGCCCGCTCGCTCCCTGCCCCGGTCGCACATCGGTGGAGCTGTGGAGCGGCAGCTGTGCTGCGGCGCTTGGCAGAGTCAGGCAGCGCTGCCGGCACCGCCTCCGACAGCCGCTCCCGGCACCGCTGCCGTGTGCCGACCCTGCTCCCTCCGCGAGGGGATTTTCTCGTGTGCCAGCTCAAGCTGGGTGCTGAACCACGTCTTGCATGATGTCCGTGTGCCACCGTGTCAGACGTGAACGCAGAGTGATGCCTTTGAAAGCAGCCAAAAAACAGGGCAGAAAATTGGTCCCAGTTCTCAAAGCCCCAGGGGTGCCCTTGCAGCCCACCTGCAGCAACACGCCCCAGGCAGTCTCCCTGCTGCTTCAAGTGGCATCTGAAGTCCTGGAGAACAAATAGGATGGTGGCCCACAGAGGGTGCCACCGGGTCTCTCTTGCACCTCCCTACTTGGGGCTCGTCCAAAGTGCCACAGGTTTGTGCATTGCCTGCAAGGGAGCCAAGCCAGAGGCTGAATTTCCCTTTGTGAGATCTGAAGCTTCAGCAGAGGACATCAAAGGGTTGCAAGTTCAGAAAACCGTTGCAAACCAGAGGCACAGGCAACAGAGCAGGTTCATTTTTCTGGCAGCTCTGGTAGTGGTCTTGTAGGTAAAGTGGCAGCACACACCATAAATGAGCCAGAGGATGGCTGGAGGGGAAATGGAGTATCTTCCTTGCCTCCATTGTCACTGTGATTTAACGAAAGCCACACTCCCATTTGCAGCCAAGCCCTTGCAGGCAGTGCCATTGCACACAGGGGGGTCTTACAGGCAGTAACACAGTACACAATGTCACATCCCAGTAGCTGAGACTTTGCAGTACAAAACAGAGTTCCCACACTCCCCCAAAACGTTTTTGCTTCTACAGTAAATGTGGGCGTCTCACTGGTTTCTCTGTTTAAAGGCATTTCTAATGTTACCTCCCATCTAGTTTTCTTTCCTGTAATCCTGTAAGACCCTGGGGTTTTCTGGAAATCCAGTTAAAGACCTCTCTGCACCTGTGCATACCCAGTGTGGAAGCCCCTCCTGCCTGCTTACATAGAGCACTGTCCAGAGGGCAGTGATTCCTTGCACAGTTGCCTACAGAGCCTTGCAAAAGGAAAGTCTTTTTGTTTTGGCTGGAGCTTTGAATTGCTGTGGTTACCTTAGCAGCACGTTAGGGCCAGAGCGTTACTTTCTTCATTCTTCAGTTGTTGTCTTGGTGCTTTTAATAATCAGTCAAATAGACCAGAGAGGTGATCAACATGTCCCCACACTGAACCCGTACCAGCACTTGACATCAGACAGTCTTCATCACCATTGCCTCTTTAAAATCCTAGGCTGCTTTTCCATACCTCTCATGGTATATGTTGAGTTAGCCAATTTAGCAGCCCTTGTTGCCCATGCTGTCAGAGTCACCAGCCAGTGGAGAAGGTGTCCGTGCAGTTGAGGAGCCAGAAATCGTTTCCTCCCCATCAGTGCTCTTCGCACATCCAGCTCAGTAAGGCTGAGTACTGTTAGCACAGGGACTTAAGAGACGCAAGAGGCTATTAAACTGCTAACAGAGCCAAGGGGGAAAGAGTCTTGCTGGTTCAAGATACACAGAGGGATTTTAAAAACCAGGCTTAGGAATAAAAAGCAAAAAGAGGTTGCTCAGAGGCAGCGCTTTTCAAGAAACATGCAATGTAGTGACCACCTGAGGTTAATCCAGGCAGAGTGGGTGGCAGGCATAAGGAATTACTTGATTGCAAGGGACAGACAGGCTGAATAAGGGATTTACTTGTGAGAAGGGCAGAAAAGGAGGGCTGGAGGAGTAAGAAACTTGGTGGTGAACCTTTTCGCGGTGAGTGATTAACAGCAGTTTCTAATGAGCAGAGGGAGACTAAAGCTGACTGCTTTTTTAAAGCCATTTCGATAACATTGGCCCCAATGTAATAAGCTATTTGTTTGTGCCTACTGGCAGGGACAGCAAGTTGCTACTGAACATAATCCTCTAGAACCGGCACCATCAGCTTGTTTAAAAGTGTCAGCAACAGCATCTGAAAGGGCCCAAGCCCCATCACAACAACAATCCCAAGAGCTATTTAAATGCCTCTGCACTCTTTTGTGCTCTCTCTCTCTCTCTCATTCTACCCTCTCTTTACCCTATTCTTCTCCCTCCCCAAGGACCAGTGGGGCTGATTCCCAGCCCTGTGCCCCTGGGCTGGATGGGAGGCTCAGGGTGGGCTGGCCCGTGGCTGGAGATCCCTGGACGACCTTCGAATCACAGCCCTGCCAGTTCACTGAGCTGCCCTTTCTGATAAGCATCACTGCTGGCAAAAGCAGGCAGATTATTGATGGGGGGCAAAAGGGGGGCAGAGGGCTGGGGAGCTGTTGGGAGGGGGAAGTGGATCAGCCTGCCCACTCTGGATATTTTAGGAGGCTTTATGATGAGGGGTACTTTTGGGAATCTGTGTTTCCCTGAGAATTTTGATGAGTACACACGCTTTCTTAAAATAGCATGCAAACATCACGCAGCAGCGCAATTAAATGCAACCCGAAGAACTGGCTGAAAACAAAGCTGAACTCACAGCCCCAGCCAAGCCCTTTCTACCCAGAACGCAATGCTCCTTTAAAGCCATGGATGCACAAATAAACACCACTCTTTTATAAGCTTCCCTTGCTACTTCAATGCCAAATCATTTCTTTTTCGGAAATACTCAAGATCACCCACAAACTCAGAAAATGCTGAAGTCCTGCCTGGTTTCCCAGCATGTCAGAGCCATTACCATCACGGTGTGTGCAGGGAGTCTGGCATCACATGGGTGGGATGGCTTGCCTGGACTAAATCACTGGCAAGCAGAGGGACCACTTTTACCCCTCTTTTAGGGGCATGGATGACTAAACTGCTTATGTTTGCCTGAAACACTCTTGTCAGAGCCTGGATGGCTCTCGAGTGGGTGGACACTGCTAATTATGATTTACATTACCATAATTACTTCTCCCAGCAATTTCCACAGTCCTCACCTCTGGATATGTGCCATCTCTGGAAGGCAGATGTGACAAAAACTCGTAGGAGATGGGGGTCTTTGTGTGAGAATGTGCACACTCAATTTTCCTTTCTGAATTTGCAACATGGATTCCCTGTTGCAAAACAGAAAGTCAGTTGGTTGTGTGATCCCCCTAGGTCCAAAACCTACTAAAGGCATGCAAACCACTCCATGCCACTATTTGTACACTTGAATACACAGTGTCTGATTTTGCTGGAGACTTTGCACATACACTGACACATAATCTCTGCCTCTGTAAAGAATTGCCCCCTCTTCCTCTAACTCACTTAATAGTTCCTGGTAAATCCCTCCCTTTTCCGAGGGCTCCCACTTTTTTGTCTGAGTCCCCCTACATTTCATTTCCCATCCTGTTGGGATGAAGAATCGCTTCTTTTCAGAGTGCTACCAGCTTCCCAGTGCTGGTGGATCCCCAATCCACAGGACCTCCATGAAGAAGGGTGACTGCAAAACAGCTGTCCCAGTGCCACCTTCTCAGGGCAACTTGAAGGAACTTGCCCCCCAGGCCAGAGTCAAGGTGGAAGACAGGAGACTTTGTGCTTTTAAAGACCATTTTGTCTAAAAAGTTTATTTGGATTTAATGCCATTTAGTCCCACGGCCGGAGAGAACAGCGCAGCTGATGCTGTGCCGGGCAAGAGACCTCACCAGGGAATTACCTACGTCACTCAGCGCTGGCAATCTGGATATAAATAGGCCTGCCTGACAGCTGCTGGGTCTCCACCCTTTTTTCCTTGCATGAACTTGTGGTTCCTGTTAAAGTTGCAGGATTATTTGAGGTTTGGCTGGAAAGGAGCAGATGTTCTGCAAACGACACCGAAAGCCCTGTGCTGTGCGGTGGCATGGACCTCCCAGGGCTCCCCTCCTTGCACACGCCGCACCAGCTCACAGGGAGGGTTTGCAGCAGGGGCAGGCTTCCCTCTCCCGAAAAACAAATTTTCCAGCAACAAATTCTCATTAACTAAAGTCCCGCTCCTATGGGTATTTTTAAAATGAGGCGGAAAAAACAGGCTAAAGTTACATGTGTATACATACAGCTGTGGAGAATAAAGTCGTAAAATCACTAGCGAGCTTGTTTCTCTGGCTATGCCTCCCTCCCTCTCAGCAAAAGATCCTCACTTCAAAGGGAAAATATAAGCCTCCTCCCCCCCTCTTCCTGCACTAATTTTTTCCCCTGAAAATATTTTTCCTCCACATTTCCAAAGCATTGCCCAATTAATTACTTCTAGACAGCATCTCATAGCACGGCTGAGCAATAATGAACAAATCCTGGTGGCTCACATGCTGGTAGCTTTAGAAAAAAAAGATTACTTTTAATCAGCAGAATGAGCACAGGGGCAAAGCCTATTGAACTCAAACATACACAGAGAGCCCAGAGCAGCCCCAGGAGCAGAGTGTGGCTGCAGTCTGCTCAGTCTGGCCTGTGGCAGGACCCCTCTCCCAAGCAGGTCCCTGGGGAATAACGGGCAAGGCACTATCCCATGCACATTGCAGCTGATCCTAGGCTGCTCCTCAGGCAGGTGAAATGGTTTGTAAAATATTGCAGTTTTCTCTCTCTCCCACTCTTTCCTTTTTAAAGCCCCATTTTTCAAGTTGAGTGATTCCAATCAAAGTAATTTTCATAAGCTCCCCCTCCTCCACCAGCACAAAGAAAGGTGCAGAAAAACTTCAGCTCTGCCCACCAAAACCATGAAGAAAAAGTTGTGCTTTCCCTCCAATGTCATTATTCCTTCTCATTACAAACATTTTGGGACCAGTACTCTCTTTTACTCTCTATAGAGCATTAAACAGCAAGATCAGCATGCTCTCTGTCTCCTACCGCAGTCTGAGTAACAAGGAGTAAACAGTTCCCATTCCACTTTCTGGTTTAGTTTCTGAACAGGATTCTGAACAGGCTTCTTTGAGGCTCACAGCTCTTTGTTCCTACCTTCTCTTAAGGTGTCTAACAATAAGATCCTTTAACACCACCTTGCTACACATTTCAAGTGCCTTTTCTCCTAACCAGGACCTGCCATCAGGAACCACCTCCTGACTCTGTATATCTGTCTCACTCCTGTTACAGAGTTTTGGTTTTATCTGTATACTGTTAAGGCATGAGTTACCAGTATTTTGACAGTTGACATGACTCTCACCCATTAAATGCCTCAAAGACCTCTACAGTTCTACTAATGGATTGCATCTTCCTTAAACTGATTAATGAAATAATATTTACTATACTGGGATAGTAGGAATTCTATAGTTGGAGTGAATATTGGGAATTTTTTAGCAAAGAAATTGCCCGTTCCTTCCTAAAATTTCAACACACTGAAAACGTTGACTGGTGCATGTGTTGAAGATGGGCAGCTTATGATGACATTGTCACATTTTCCTCTCTCAAAATTTCAGTAGACTTTTCTGTCAGCTCCAGAAAAAATTACTGCTGGCTCCTCTGATCACCAGTGAATCACCTGGCCCACACATCAAGCATTGCCTCCTCCAGGGTAGAATGCAGCATGAGATGTTATGCAGAATTAATTACTATTGCACAGGTAGATTAAAACCACTTCCTAAGACAACAGTCTGCTTCTGCTTTTCCCTATATTTTTATAATTTTTTAACAGAAAAGAGTGGATAAGTTTCCCCCAAAAGTGACCAATACAAAGCAACACTGTGACTTTGGTGAGAGACTTGTACCAGCTGCTGTTAAAGTTGATCTCCACTTGACAAATGATAGCTCTCCTGTGAGCCACAGCCATTTTACTCCAAGGACTAGCTGTGATCTTTCCCGTGTTTCTGGCACTAGCTGACCATGATAATACCAAGCTTTGGACCTCCAGTTTGAGAAATTGCTGGTATTGTCTGCAAGTGTCACAATCACATTATCGTCCGTAAATGGCAGTGTATGGAGGAACTTCTTGGGGCCCTTCTCACTCGCCACGGTCTGTCCCTTCTGCTTTGGTCGTGCTTGATGCTGTACAGGGAGTACAAATGTGGCTTGATTGGATTAAGGCCTTTATTTCTGTGAGGTCTGCTGCTATTCACTGAGGTTTAATTAAATTTGTGACCTCCAAGTGGTCAGGGAATGTGTGTCAAGTCAGGCACATAGGAAAACTGATTCATTCTACAAAAGCTTTGTAGGTGGACAATGCCATTTGAATCTTTCATGACACCGATACCAAGAGAAGAGCCACAGCATCATCAAGTATTATGCTTTTGCTCAGCCTCTGGGACAAAGGTTTAAGCTGGGAAGGTTCAGGAGTCCAGGTGAAGGTAAGTTTCTCTTTTTATCCATCTCTAGTTCCTGCTGGTTTTCTCCAGTTACATAGGGGCAGTGAAACCCTTCCTGAAACATTGCATCACCTGGCAAAAGCTGCGGTGCCTGTGGCAGCAGAGGTTTGGTACAGCCTCTGCCTTCCTTCACACCCCAACACTCAGGCACTGGCAACTCCCTTCCTCGGGGTAATCCTCTCCATCACCCACCCTCCTCTTGGTCTCCTGTGTGCCCAGGGACTCTGCCTTGCTCCAACACCTTGTGGAGAAAAAGAGGAGCAGAGGAGGCCACTCTCCATGCACATAAGGTTTCTCTGTTGCTGGAGGCAGAGGCAAACAGAGTCTGCAGGGGAAAGATGCAAAGCAGAGCTCAGAATTAGTCCTGTGGACTTGTGGACTCCCAAACCCTGGCAGTGTTCAAAGCCAAGTTGGATAAGGCCTTGAGCAACCTGGTCTAGTGGGATGTGTCACTGCCCGTGGACAGATGATCTTTAAGGGACTGGATGACCTTTAAGACCCATTCCAACCCCTTAACATTCTATGACTTTGTGGCCTCAGCACATAGTAATTTTGGTAGCAATGGGTAGGGCACACTTTTCAGATTGCAACCCTGCCGTGGTCTAATTGCATTCACCATCACTACCTCAAACCATATGGGAGACCTGGGATGAGTTCAGCAGTAATATATTCCAATCAACTACTCTGGAATTATTCTTCTACTTTGGCAGCAGGTAGTCCTCCTATCTCAGCTGGAAGAAAACTTTCTGCTTGGTTTTGTAGAGAGCTGATGTGTGACCTGTTGCTGTTCAAGACAGTATGCTAGGGACTCTTTCAGCAGCAGGAATTTCATTAGCAGCAGAGACAGAACGGGGATGTTGCTTCCAGGAAGATGGCTTGAAGCCTGTCCTGTATGAGAAAGCGTCTCTTTGAGTGGAAGAGACAAGACAAAGCAAATGTGACTCAAGGAGGAAGGTGGGGAGATTGTACCTCAGTGTGTCTTAAAAGGGGTAGAAGGAATGTAGGCAGACAGCGCATCCTTCATTAAACAAAATAGTATATCTGAGAAAAACAACCCAGCTTTAGGGAAGGTAAGCACTCCTTCAGGTCTGAAATAGGAGCAACTATCTCACCAAGGTACCTATGGGTGAGAACAACTGGGTTTATGCTGATCCTCTGAGTGATCTCAGATAAATGATAGGCTGGTATCTGCAGGGCAGGCTGGAGGAGGTGAGGAAGGGGAGGAACATTAACTAGGCAGAGACGACAAGACTGAAAGGAGCCAGCTCATCCTTCATTCCTTTTCTTCTCCGCGGGGTCCAAGTCCAGGAAGGTCCTTCCTTGTGCTGAGGAGCAATGGAGCTGCGTCCTTGCCCCAGGCCTGCAGCTCTCTCCCAGGGCAGCTCACACAAGGAGAGGACTGGGAAATGCTGGGTTGGCTTTGCCTTTAAAGGAATAAGAGACATTTATGGTATTTCCAACAAGTGAAGACAAGAAGACCTAGACACAGTAGCAAGTCAGTTAGTACTGGGACATAGTCACAGGGCAGAGGACAAAGGAGGAGACAGAGGGACATCTGTTATAAGAGGGATGCCATGATGGTGAAGGAGGGAAGCAGAAGAAGAGCTAGGGAAGACAAGGAATGACTGACAAAAGCACAGTGGAGGGGGATGAGAGAAAACATGATGAGTTGAGAGGGAGTTGTAAATGGCTGACAGATTGGGAAGCTCTCTGTGGGTGGTAAAAGGAAATTATAGAAAAGAGGACACACTCTTCTAAGAGAAAGGGAAAGATATTGCAGCTAAGAGATAGCTTGTAAATACTGAAAGGGTTGAGGGGAAGGCACCTAAGCAATGATCCTACCAAAACAAGGCTCTGGTCTGGTCTGCCACAGCAGAAGTATTTTCTCTGACAAAAATGATTCAGGGATCCAGAAGGAGCAGTTTAATTGTAAAGATACATCTAAAAATCCTTAAACATTTTTCAGTCTAAAAAGAAACCCTGAGATGCACAAACTGAAGCATTTACAAATGGGATAGAATTGGACTATCAAGAGGATTTTTTCCAAATATAAATAAATACACCAGAAATACACCACACAGAGCAATAAACATATCCTGCAAAACAGCAAAAGACACTGTACATTTTCAAAGCACTGTCTTATATCTGCATGTAGCCCCTGGGCTGTTTTCTGGTTCCATCTTCTTTGAACAGCTGTGGAATTACAGGAAGAGAACCTGGACAAATGTCATCTCATTAGAAGACATTTAGGACTTGCGTCTATCATTCAGTATGAATTAAAACCTTGGAGATTAAATTGCCCACTGTCCCCAGGCACACACTGAGGAACATCTCAGCAGAGTTTTCACCTTGGTAACGTGAGCTGGAGCCATTTTCTTGTCCAAAGAGTCAGCCAAAAAAGTGGTCTTAACCAGGGAAAAATTGTAAAATAGCCATATTTTGAGTACTTGCTGTAATATGTGTGCCTCTTCTCAAGCTTTGGCTTTATGTCATTATTGAGTTGGAGGTTTTTAAACTACGACCCTAAATCTTACTGTCCTTACCCCTTAAATACAATAATCATACTTAACACGGAGAAGGACACTTAGCAATTGGCCTAGAGCTTTAAGACTTCTTTTCAAGGGTGTTATCAATAGTCTCCTGGCAAAAGAGCTCATGGCTTTCCTTCTGATGATGGTGCCCAAGTGACTCTGTAGTTTAAGCAAATAGCTTAGCAAATGTATTTCTAGGCAGTCATCCTCTACACCGTTCCATGAGCAACGATGTCAGAGAAACATAGTAAATGCCTCCCAGCTCAAAAGGATCCAATATATCTTCCTTCATCCTCCAAAGTCTGCAATTTTTAGTAAATGTCCAGTGCTAGTGATTCAGTACCTGCCCTTTTCCCCTTTCCGCGTTGCTGAGGTCCTCACAAGGAATCCTGAAGGACAGTGGCCAAGGCTTTGCAGATAAGTACATTTGTACATACCAGAGAGTCTAGCACTGCCTGCTACTAGTTAAGCAGGGAAAGCACTTCCACGGCTTACAGCAGTCAGACAGTGAGCTTTGTAATTCACATGGCTTTAGGTCATAAGGATAAGGGCCAAGATGGTGCTTAGTCCTCTGATTGAACATTCCACCTGATTTGTGAAGCACCTCACCTGGGTCACCTGTGAGCTTGGTCTCCATCACATCCTGGGGACACAGACAAAACTCCTTGCCTGAGCAATTCCTTGGTCTCCTGGGACCATCTGTGCTGAACCTGCAAACCTTCCCCACTCTTTCAGGGGCCACTGGCCTGTTTGCCAGCTGGGCCTCCACTCAGCTACCCTGCGTCTGCGGCAGATGGCCGGATCCACAGCCCGCGTGGTAGCTGCCAGCACCTTCCCCGTGAGCAGGAGATCAGATGGACTCTCACACATTGCCCTTCCTGGCTCTGATTCACACTGGATGCCTCAAGGTCAGGGATGGCTGAATAGAAATCATGGAGGCACCTGTCTTTTGATCTGGTTCCTGTGGTCTCTCTTTTTCCAGCGTCCTTGCCTCTAGGGACTCTCCCCAGCCAAAAAGCAGGAAGGGAGATGGGCCGTGCCTTTTGGCAGCGCATCAGGGTGAAAGGAGCATGGGAAGGCATAGGAGGTTTTCATGATGAAGCCAATCTCCTTCCCGGCGCCTCACACATGCTGACCTTGTCGTTGCATTTTACCAACACACGCCCTTTTACCTGGCTAAGAGTTCATCCTTTATTAAATAAACTTTAATATTAAAAGCCACTTAGTGGCAGATGCAAGAAGGTCATCAGGACAGAGTCACCTCTGGTTGCTGACCTTACAGGGGTACGACCCTCTCGACCCTCTGTGAGAGGGTACACAAGGGGCACACACAGTCTGCAATATCATTTTGCATGTGGCTTGTAGCCACTTGTGGGGTTTCATCGTTGTTGCTCATTAAGAAAGATCTTAATACGTTACTTACCCAAGGCTTTTGAAGGCCTGTTTAGCCTTCAGCAATGAAAGGACTCCCTGTGCCCATCCTAAATTGTGTAACATGGCAGACAAGAGTAACCTCTCCCTCAGTGCCTTTCACATAGTTCATACACAGAGGAGGAAGACTATTCTGTCCACTGAAAACTTTAATGTCTTCTGTTTTTGTTTCTGAGAAAGTTTGGAGGTTACATTTTCCTTAACAACCCACTGAAGTCTGAGGCCTTCACTCCATACTTAATAAATCTTGATGAAATTAAAAATACCTCCCCTGAGTAAAACCAAAATAAAAGCTGAGTAGAGTCTTTGGGATTTACTTTCCTTTTTTCTGATTTGCCTATGATTATCCGTACCATTTCCCCTTTCACATATTGTTCCATCTGCTGGGTGTTAAAGGAACTTTTGCATTCTTTCTGCAACATGTCCATGTGAAGACCAAGTAGTACAAGCAAAGGTCAAAGAAGTCTTGTGCTTTTCACTCTTCATTGCTATCAAGACTTCTTGTAGCTGTGATGCTCGTGGCTGATGTCTTGAGCCACGTCGAGGGTGGCTAAAGAGATGTGGTGACCCAGCTTTTTTATGCCCTGCAAGATCAACCTACAAGTTTGAACTGGGGCAGGCGCTGGGAGCATGTCTTGTCCTTCATTAGTGATCCTCCCCTTGGGACCGGCCAGTCCTCTGCAAGCTGGCCCTGGCAGAATCAGCTCCTGTAGAGGGTACTAAAAAGGCAACAGCAATGCTGCTCTTTTTAGCTGTCCCTTATCCTGATGAAATCTGCCAGATGCACATTTGCTGGTGGCATGGTAGATGGTCCTGTGCTGGGAGGTGAGGTGTTGAATGCCAACATGACTGACGGCAGTTGCCAGGCTCCCACTGCTGATGAACACCCTCAGTGCCCCTCATGCAATGATGACTTACCTCTTCCCGGATTGGAGAAGAGGAGGCCTGTGGAAAGCACCATCGCTTGTAAGTAACTGCTCCTTTCAGCTTCAATGACATGTCACATCCATCCTTGAGCTCTTCCAAAAATTCCCTCCTGGGACTTTGCTTTCCCCATAACTTGGAGTGACAAGCGTTGGCAAGGGGGGAGACGAGGGTCTCGCTCAGCCTCAGCTCTGACGTGTGTAAATGAAAAGGCTGGGTGGCAGGACTGGGTGGGGGTAAGGAGAGGGCTGTGGCAGAGTAAATAAATTGCACCCTGCATGTGTTATGCCAGCGGGGCTCCAGAACAGTTCTGCAGGCTTTAGTAAATGGGAATTTACCTCCTCGATCGCTCAGGGCAGTGCTGTCAAACAGTGTTGCCAGGCTTGTGCCTCATCCAGAGGTCTCAAATATTTCCCAAGTTGCCCCACTTCAATTTACTTTCACAAAATGATGTTTCCCTTTTTTCTTTTTTTTTTTGAGGGGGGGAAGCAGAAAAGCAAGCCCAGAAAGCCCACCGAGAGGCTGTGGGAGGAGGGGAGGGGAGGCAGCAGGTGAGTGGGAAGGGATGGGAGGCTGAACACGACAAGGGCTTTCACAACACAGGAATTCAGGCTCTTCCCCCCTCAACTCCCCCTCACACCCTTGTTTGAATTTAGCATGTGTCCTCCTATGGCGTCGTAATTACTAAGATTACCAAATGAATCTTTTGCTTCTGTACACACCGGGCATTCAGCGGAGCTCTAATAGTTGTCATTAAGTTTTCAGGGAGGTGGGAGAAGATAGATTGAATGCATGCACTCCAGCGCTGCACAGAGCCCATTGATGGCTGCTGAGTAATGATTTTTTTCTAATTGGTGGAGAGCAGCGGCCCTAATGGATGGAGCCTCTCTGTGCATTTGCACTGTCTCCTCAATCAATAACCCTCGCTGTGCCTGGCACGGAGGAGTTCCTGAAAGCCCCTTTGTAATAATGGATTGCTGGAGGTTACACAAACCGCTGTCTCCCGCTGAGTCAGCCCTCTGTCAGGCACCTCGCGCTTCCCTGGGCCCCAGCTTTCCAGACGGGACACCCGCAGGGGGGCCCTCGCCTCGGGTCTCTGCCCCGGTCCCGTGGCCACCGGCACCCCGCAGGCTCCCCGGCTGCTGGGAGGGTTTTGTTGCCTGCGGAGCTCGTGCTGGCTCAGAGGAGCGGGAACAGCTGGGAAGCTTTTTATTGGCTTTGGCTTGGGAAGTTTGGCTTTTTATAGGAGGCTTTGTGGGTTTTTTCCCCTCTCTCATCTTCTTAAAGAAAAATCAGCAGGTCAGATGTTGAGTATTGAGGCTGAAATCATGGAGAGGTCAGGCTGTGCCAGGCAGGGCTCTTGACTTGGCCAGGGTGTGCAGAGCACAGGCCCAGCTCTGGGAGAGCAATCTTTGACCACCCATTAGCCACCACGTGTGCACAGGCTGCTTGCAGCCCAGCCCTCAACATCCCCCCCAGTTTCTGCTTTCGTTTTGAGGGATGACATGAAAATGAGAGCCACAAGACATTTCTTGAAATTCAGTCTCACTGGTGCATTTCCAGGAGGCAGGCAGGTCTGAGGTTGCAAGGAGAGATGAGAAAAGGGATGTTATAGGGAACCTTAAAAAGGAGGCCTCTACAGTGTGTCAACTCAGTCTTCCTCTTCTCCACACAAGGGAGTCTTTTACTTTATCTTTTACTCATCAGTGTTTACTGATGAGATTTACAGATGACTGAGACTTGGTTTCTTTACTGTTACTCTATTTTGGCTCTGTCCTCACAGCCCACTGCAGAGCATTTCTGAGCTCTTCGTCCTCACAGCCCACTGCAGAGCATTTCTGAGCTCTTCGTCCTCACAGCCCACTGCAGAGCATTTCTGAGCAGCAGCAAGTTGGCATTATACACTCCAAGCCCCCCAGGAAAGGTGTCCACTGCTGGGACCTTTTAGAAGTGAACCTGCCCCAGTTACGTGGTTCAGACCCCCATAATTCAGAGGTCCTAAGTACCCTGTACTGTGTCTGCTCTTGTTGGCTTTCTAGCAAGGTTTTTACATCTCGCTGTGTACCTGGGCTTTACCCAGCTGCACAACCCAGGATATAATCCCCCCAGTCTCTGGAAGGGACATTTATGTGGGCAGGGAGAGCTTGGGATTGCCCTGCTTGCATGGCTGGCTGCAGCCAGTCCCACTATTGATGCAGTTTGGATCTCCTCCAGCATTAAGGTAATTGGCATTTTCTGCTGTCTTCTCCAAAGCTTTGGGTCCTCAGAGCTTGTCATGATCTCCAATCCTTCTCTCTGAGACCAAATGTGAATTTACGGTCTGCCCCTGATTTGCTTCTGTTAAAGCTGAAAACACAAAAGCATAAGGTAAGAAAGTTGATTTTGCTGGTGGAGGATCTGGTAGGGAGGATCTGACCTCAGAATTTCACACTAAGGCCCCAGGCTGAGACCCCAGAAAGTGGCTGTTTGGGTCTGTGTGACAAAGGGCATCTCAGTATGCGAACGGCATCATCTGCATATTCCTTCTGGGCTCAGAGCTTAGCAAAGAGCATGTCCCAAAGTCCCTGCATGACCTCAGTAGCCTGGGAACATGAGTGGGGACAGGAGGGTGATCTGAGACTCCGCAGTGAAACACATGTCCTTGCTTGGCACATTACCTCTGGAAAACATCCCTCAGGACGGACTTCAGCAAAGGCTATTTCTGTGCTACGAGGTACACACTTTAGTTGCAGCTGAAGGAGTGGCAAGTAAAGGGCTGTAGAAGAAGAAATATTTTTTTCTTGGTTGATACCACAGCAAGGAAAAGACTGCAGATTTGCTTTAGGAGGGGGAAGTCTGATTCACCCTCATTGTCACTCACTCCTGACTCTCCATCTGAGTGCAGTAAGTGATTTTCTCTCCCTTTCACAGGGGGGGGGGATATGTAGTGAGCTCTCAGGATTGCTGCTAAACAGGACTCCCCAAAGGGAGATCTGGAAAAGGTCCTTAGCTGGCAGAGAGGAGAAGGCAAAGCAATGGCAAAGGACAGACATTCAGGAGCAGGATTTGGCCCAGCTGTCAGTCCTGGCTTGCCAGTGCAGATAATGGCAAAGGATCTGTCTCATTCACTCTCTGTCTCAGCTGTGTTAACTCATCAGTGTTGAAGGAGTTAAAATAAATATAGAGGTTTTCAGAGCAGGACCATACTTCACCTGTGGCACAACTGGTGAGTAGGTCAGGGCAACCATTGCCCCGTGTCTCAGCACTGCCACACAGTTCCTTTCACTGGGACTTGCTGATGGTCTCGCAGCACAAACTATGGCATATCAGAGCACAAGATCACGGGGGCCACAGTGCAGCCTGAAGGCATCCAGCTGTTCATTTATGCTGCTGCTTCTTCACAATCCACTTACTAGCAGGTGGCTTATATAAATCAAACTGGAAATATTTCCATAAACTGTAATTTCTACGTAGTTTCTGGAACCAGAGAAAATCCATGGACTCCATCCAGGAGCTCAGGTGAGGGGGATTACAATGGCTCAGGAAGAAGTGTTCATGCCTCTCTTTTCCGGCAGTGCACCCTTTCAATGGAAGAAGCCTGCCTGCCTGTCTGTCTGAGAGGCAAGTCAGCACACAAAGCAAAGCCAGATGCCCTGTCTTGCTCACGGCAATAAACTTTTATTCTTTGTTTATTTGCAATCCTGCTTAATCTAGAGGAAATCATCTTCACTTGAGAAGCATAGCTTGTTCTTCATTTATAAAAAACGCAACCTTCTCACCTGCATTTGTGATTTCCCACCTGCCCTGGCAGCTCCTCAGGGACTCCAGACCTGTCCTCTGCAGCTTCTTTTCCTGACTTTTCCCCATATTTTAGAAAAACAATGTCAGGCAAATCAGACAAACCGGGATCTTCCCAAACTGTCCCTCACAACAAGACCATATTACCATAATTTCCACAAAAGAGCTTACAATGGATGACATGAGGATATCCATTTCTATCTTATGTATATATATATATATTAAAAAAAAAATAGAAAGGAAGCAACAAAAAAAACAGGAGCTGTCTGAAAGAAAATTGCCACAAAGGAAAGGAGCAAGGGCTCAGTTTCTTTGACAATCAGAGTGATACAGCTTGCATGAGAATTTATTTCAGTATGCTTCTTCAGCACGCATCAGACTCCCAGGAGGGTGTTTCAGATCTCATTTCCTAACTTTCCTGATTGGAACTGAGCCTCGCATTTATTTGGCTTTTTCATTTTACACTATCTTTCAGAGTCCTGCTTGATTTCTTACAACCTTCCTGCCTTTTGTGCCTCACCTCTTCCCCAGTCCCCCCACCGCAGCCCAGAGAGACAAGAAAATACAGAGGATGTGCCAGTGACCACAGCTCCAGCGAACTTCAGTTAATCTCCCCCAGAAGGACACAGTCCCTTCTCAGAGGCATTACCCAGTCCATGGCTATTTACAGCAGTCAAGAGTTCAACTTGTTTTCCCAAAGCAAGTTCTTGTTATAGCTCAGGGTAAAGG
The DNA here is from genome assembly GCF_003945595.2 of Pipra filicauda. Lineage (NCBI taxonomy): Eukaryota > Metazoa > Chordata > Aves > Passeriformes > Pipridae > Pipra > Pipra filicauda. Next base: position 1,403,278 of record NW_024104298.1, read on the forward strand.
CTTCCCAAGAAAAGCAGAAACATCTCTTCCATTCTTTCCAGCTCTGGAAAAAACAGCTGAACTGGCCCCTCTGATGGTCTCCAGAGTCTCACAGAACATAGAGTTACCCAGTCCTTAAAGGAGCCAAGGGATAAGTATCCTCAGTGAATTTCAGATGTGCTCCCTTGACACTTGCAGCAGCTCACACTGTGAAGTCCCACTGGCCTTTGGTAGCATCCAAAGCCCACATCTGGCCTGAGGGTCTGAGTTGTGGCATCTTATCCTGCTTTCTCCCCATGTTACTCTAATTTGACACAGGAAAGTTTCTTCTTCCAAGTACTGTTTTAGTTCAGTCTTCCTTCTTTCAAGCTTGTTTCAGCCGATGTAGGAGTAGCAGCGGTTCGGAGTAGGAGATCCCTGAGTTTGATTACACATCTTGGGGCAGAAAACCAAAGTGGTATTTAATAAACCACCACCTTTGCCAAAAGCAGCATAATCAAATCCTGTGAAATGAGCAATTGCTGCAACGGGGATAGCTTGAGCTGGTGTGCTGGCAGAGCGACAGCTGCTTGTCTCTTGGCTACTGCTGAGCCAGATTCAAGAGCTTGAACACAGCTTTGAGCTCTGGCAGCAAATCTCGGAGGCACTGCAGGCTCAAGCATCCCAAGGGCAACAAAACCCCCTTGCATCAGTGCCTGCCACCCAGTCTGTGAAGTGGTTTTGCATCAGCTCCAAGAGCAAGAGGCGAAAGAGTGAGTGAGAGAGAGAGATGTTCACTCAAACTGGCAGCTGCCTTTTGTTTCATGATGGCAGCTGCCAGCAAGAGACAGGCAGGGCAGGGGAAAAACACACAAGAGCAACACGCTAGATGCAAAGCATATTACACGCTAGATTTAAAATAAAATAGCATGCATGAGGGGTAAATATTCAGCATAATGCATGACGACTCAGCCCCGCCATTCTACTTCCATTTCCTAGGAGCTGTGGGACTGGATCTCCCGGGGCTGCACTTGCCATCCTGGATGAAAAGACAGGGGCAACACCCAAATTTTATAAGCAAAGGAAGCAAGGGCCTAAATATTGACTTTCTTTATCCACTTGAGACAGGTGAAAGAAGAAATATCACTTCAGTGGAGAAGGGTGGTCTGTGGGTGATCCTGTACAGTGGGCTTGTTGTTTCTCTCACTTCTGACAGTTTGCTTGCTTCCTCTCCTTGTGGGACTGTATTTCAGTCAGTTTAATGTTTTTGGCAGGGTGATGGCTCTGGAGCCTGATCCCCCTCCCCCCAGAGAAGCAGAGCATCTCTCTCCTCCTCCATCTAAGCCTCCCCAGCACAGCGCTCCCAGCACCACCTCCTGCTCCAGGGGAAGCCCTTTGTCAGGGAAGGACCCACTTTCAAACAGCTGCACGGACCTGGGCGATGCTGATCAACATCTGTATCTGCATCCTTCAGGGATAATGTTCCTGCATTCTTCAGGGTTGAAGGATCATTCCTGGCCCTTTGGCTCCTCATCCACCCCAGTGTTGTTGCTCAGACAGGCATGCCAGCAAGGGCGGGCATACATTTCCCACCTCTTTCCCGAGTGCAGAGTTTGACAGCACAGTGAACCTGTCTCTGGGCTCCCTGGTACCGCAGCAAGAACACTTTGGCCATGTGGCACTCACTCCACTGGTTTGAATTTATTTTAATGGTTCTGACAGCCAACTTTGTAGCAGCAGCTTCTTCTGCCAGATCAGATATTGTTTACCCATCCTACTTTAACTTTATGCCATGTTCAATATCTTCTCTCCACACCAAGCTCACTTGATGCCAAATCAGGTATTGTCTGTCCTCCCTCGGCCAGCACAGAGCATAAAGCTGGCATATGTTCCCTGTCATGCACTCTGGCTAATTCAGCAGAAATGTGAGCACATGCCTGCACCTGATCCAGACCTGTTCTTCCTGCTGAGTGGTCTGGTGGTGGATCTGGCAGTCACTGCCAGGAGAGCACAGCCTCGGCACGCTCCGACAGCTGCCAGGAGCACCAAGCATACCATGGAAGCAGCTTCCAGCTGCCCCACACCCTGGCCAGAGCAGCTGGAGCACCTGGTGGCTGTAAAGGTGATGCTGGGACACCAGCAAGCCACGCATGAGCTGTAAACGTGTTGGTGCATGAACAGAAGGGGTAAGGGGTAAGGGACAGGGGGACAGGAAGAGGAGGGGAAAAGTTGTGCTTTTCATAGTTCAGGTTAAAAGAGCAGTGAGATAAGATGAGGTTTGCCTGAGTCTGAATTCAAGCTGCTATTTAAAAATAAATAAATAAATAAATAAAATAAAACCAGGTAACTGTATTTTTCCTGCTGGAGCTAACTCAAGTTAGTCAAGCCACACTAAAAAACCCACCTTTTCTTTATTTACTTGTTCTGAGCAGGGTGTGTAAACATACCTGGAGCAGATTTGAGCTCCTTTTTATGCAAGGAAATGTTTCGGAGGAAGCCAAGAAACTGGGACATTTTTGCATGTAAGGTAGAGAAAGAAACGTATTGTCTGAGAGCAAAGTAACTCCGAATGTGGCCATGGAGATAAAATGGGGGTTTCAGCTCCTGCATGCAAGAGCAGCATTTCTCAAAGACAGCTTTTTTCTGTTTCATCTTCTTTCTGTTTATTTTAAGTGAAGCTCTTTTCTATCTCCTTTTTTGGTTTTAATCTTTGTATAGAACACACTGTGACCCTGACAGAGGAAAAGCAGCAAAGTCCTACCTCCTCTATGAATGTGTTTAGAAACACTAAGTGATCAAAGTCAGCACCGTGTGAGCAGCGACTGAGTTACTCCCATTGCCACGCATTCCCGGTTTTGACAGACTGCATCGTTTGGTGTGTTGATGTAGAAGCATTTCATACACTATGAATATTCACCGCGCATATTAAATTAACCAGGTGAGAAAGTACAGGTTTGTTTTGCATGTTAACTCTGTGTTAACGCTGCCCCTAAGTGGTTAAGTTGGTTTATTGCAAGTTAATTAGCCCCTCATTTCGGGCAGTTATTTATTTTATTTGTGGAAGACTTTTGTGGCTTTTTCTCTTCCAGCCTCATGCTTAGACCTTGTCTCTCTGCCTAGTCTGTGTTTGCATCCTACTCTATGTGGGTTTCACATAACCACAACATTTACAGTCAACTCAGCTTGGAAAACACATGTACAGGAAAACACGGGTGCCTACTACACATTTACTACTCAATCCAAGTGAGGCTGTGATCCTGTTAACAGGCTTCTCTCCCTCAGCTCGTTTTAATTAGCATTTCAAGGGATGCTTGGTACTGCAAGCTGGTGAAGTCTGAAGTTATGATGGGCTGCCTTTTACATCTTTCCTCCTTAATCAATGTGCCATTTCATGAACATTTCATCACCTAGGCAAGCCTTTTCTCAGGTGCCTTGATATTCATCCTCATGTTCCCATCCTTCTGCATGGATCCACACAATGTGCCAAGATCACACCTTCTCCTCTTGGGGCAGCTGGTTGCTATTGGAGAGGTGTGTGGGTGTGGGCACACTAATAAGAGCAGCTCCAGCTTCCTATGAGGCCTTGAGTTTCCCTTCTTCACAGTGTGAGCTCCTCCACCTGCCCCGTGGGGAGGAAGAGGTGAGGAAGGAAGACAGCTCTATGCAGTTTGCTGGCTCTGAGAGGCCTCACACCAACAGAGGAGACTCGACAAAGCCTCCAACCGAACAACTGCAGAGCTTCCTGACATGCTAGGCTCCAAGGAGCATTTTAAAATTTTTAGTTGCTTCCAGACTGTGGATGGGGAGCTTGGGACTGCTCCCCAGTTTGGTTCTCAGTGACCAAACTGCCTCCCAGGGCACATTAAGTGGGTGACCATTGTGATATCCTCAAAGTCCAAACTTCTTTGGCTCCTTGCTTCATTAGAGAGCTGAGTCAGACAGGTCAAAGCAGATTTTCGGTTCTAAAGTTCTTCAGCTCCTTTTGGGATGGTGTGGAGCAAAAGCGCACCTTGGTGGTGACCCTGCCTCATCCTTGGGGGTTGGGGTCCAGACAGGTAGGGTTAAGCCAGCAGCAGGCAGAGTCCTTGCACACTGGGCTTGCACCTCCAGGGACCTGGAAGTAATTCACAGTAGAGCCTCTATCTGAGGAAAGCAAACCCAGTCAATATTGCAGTAGCAGATGCCTGCACGTCTGCACTGCACCAGGCAGGCAGCACAGCCATCCATCCCAGTTCGGGCTGTGTTGGCAGCACAGCAGAGAAAGGTGAGAAAGAGCAGAGGCAGTACAGCTCGGGATACCTGGATATACTGGCAGAATCTCTCTCTTGATTATCAGCCTCTTCTCTCCATAAGCTCTAAAATTCATATCTAAGACACCATAAAAACTGAAGAGCGGTGAATCTTCAGGAAGGTCTCCAGGCTTTGGCAGAGAGCACGGGCTGCTTTTCCATCATGCCAGCACCGCCCTTCACCTTGAATGAGCGGCATTTGTCTCCTATCGCCTTCCCTCGTGAACGTGCAGACCGGAGCCCGGGGGGGCGTTTCGAGTGCCTTGAGCTCGATGCAGCCCCCTCCTCGCATCGCATCCTAGTGCCGGGGCTCGGAGGGAGACATCTGGCCTTGCAAAGCAGGGGCTGGGGAGCGCAATGGGGGCGAGCAGGCATCCGTCCTTTTCCCGGTGCTCCGCTCCTGCCGCCGAGAGCTGCCTGCATCCTGGCCTTGCGCAGCGCGGTTGGACATGGAGTTAAGGAGTCCAGACGCTGGGATGCGAAAGGAGCCGTGACTGTGTGAGAGGAGCTCGCTCATCTTAAAGGGGCTTTGGGAGGGCAATGACAGTGGCACATTTATAGGATCCCGCTGCTTCTTAAAAACCTGCGGCCGCATCTGTTTGGTGCTGTGTTTTCAGTCGGAGCTGGGAAAGTCTGCATAAAAACTCAAGGACTACCTTAAATACCCCCTAACCAAGCCTTCTTAAAACTCCTATTAAAATACGAACACCGCAGTCAAGACGGCAGGCTGGAGGTCTGCCCAGTGGCCAAATAAATCAAAATATTCCAGATATCCTGTTTGCAAACGCCCATTAAAGCCTGACAACTGCTTAATACCAAAGGCAGCGTGGATCTGAAAGATAGGGAAAACGTGACCCTTCCTGCAAAGCAGCCCGGGTTTATTTCTTCCCCTTTCAAAGCAGAGCTTCGCTGCTTCAATGCTGTCCTTTTCCCAGGGGGTGCAGAAAAGGGTTGCCGGTGGTCTGGCGAGCTGCTCAGGGCTGCCGGGTTGCGAGGGCTGGGGGTTGTGTAGCCACGGCCCCTCAGACCCCCAGCCCCACGGCCAGCACTGACCACCAAACAGTGTCTGCCAGGGACCTCCCTGCCCAGGACTGCGGCCAAGCCTGGTGTCAGGGTTCAGGTCGGGGTGAAAACCAGCCATTTATCTGCGTTTGCAGCCCGATGACGTCCGCAGGCACTTTCCGTGCTCTTTATCTGTTTTCTCAAATAAATTAATAAATAAGAGGCGGAGAGGCTGGAAATAAGGACAGAGAAAATGAACAGATTTTGATCTAGTAAGCAATTTAAATCTGGGCTGGCAAGCTGCGTTCGTTCATTCATTAATTCAGCCTTGTGCTCAGAAAACCCCAGCAGGACTCTCTTCCAGCGCAAGAACTTCCGACTGTGAAATAAACCCCGCGTAACCAGATTAACTATGAGGTATGTATCAGCCAGGTCTTAGGCATTAATTCAAGCATACTGCACATCTCCAGAGCTTGATTTCTGGATCAGGTGTTGCTCACTGGAGGGCATAAACTCTCTGAAGTTTCCTGTCTTCCACCTCCCCCTGTATTGCTGTTCCCTGCTCAATAAATAAAAAAATATTATTATATGTGCTGTCAGGGAGTCTTGATTCGGCTGTTAATAGCAACGTTATCAATACCTTGTCTTTCAGTGTCACATAACTCAAAAGTGGCTGGATGGTTTTCTTCTGGCATTGCAAAAATTAATCACTTCTGAGTTTAGCCCAAGCATAGAAAATCTCACCTTAAAACTTCAGCATTCGTAAATTCAGAATATATTTAGCATGCAGAAACTGATGGGCAAGATAGAAATCTCTGCATAAGCTTAGTGCAGTCTTCCACCTCACAAGTCTGTGCTATACTGAATCACAAGGTGATTACTGTCTGTATGAGTGACTCCAATTATAGTATTATCATGTTATTTATCATTTGATAAATGAAGTGGGACGGGGGCCTCTCTGCGTCAGGTGCTGTACAAACATTCAGATGTGCTCAGACAGGATCCCGAGGACTATCCATAAAGTCAATGAGACATGGGTGGGAATCTTCAGACAAGGGTCCCCTTCCATGAGCAGGGTGATCTAATGCTACCATAGTAAATGCTTAGTCTGGCTTGCCAATGAACTCCTGGTTTTCTCTATGTGCTCCTCTGTGGACTGAATACAGAGAGACAAAGTCAATGCTAAGTCTGTTTGTACAGACTTGTTTTAAAAATGGAGAACAAGAGGGCTTGCGTTGTTTGGGGTTTTTTTTTGAAGAGGCAAAATATTCAGCTCACCTGGCTCTCAAACATTTTTACTATTATAGCCACCTAAAGTATGGTTTATGATGTAGTTAAAATTCATGTATTGTCTCCACTGCAATTTCAATACTTTATTCCAATTTCAATACTTTATTTGCTATGGGGAAATCCAATACATGATAATGGTAAAGCTTCAGTCAAGAAGAGAGCTGGGATCATCCTGTGGATACCAAGTCGTCTCTTCTCTCCTCACGGAGACAAATGCTAAAACAAAGCCTGGTCACTGAGTTCTCCACTATGCAGGGAAGCTTGGGCAGCCAGGACCTTTGACATACCTGCTCCGCAGATGAAAATCTTTGTCTTAACATTTTTGTTAGTCTGGCACCTTTCCAATATATTACCTCATTTTTATTTTTTTCAGGGAGTGCCTTTATACATATAAATGTATACATATACATACACACATATACCTTGTATATGTGTCCCTGCTATCACTCTGAAGTATGGATAAGTCACTGGCCCAACTAATTCCAAAACTTTCACCAAACTGAAATTTGGAAACACAAAAAAATTTTTCAGTGTGGCCTGTAAATTTCACTTTTTAAATTGGATCTTTCTATACCAAGTTCTCACCAAGACAGTTTTTTTCCTGTGACATTGAGCCATTCAAGAGCAACATCATAGATAGCAGGGATGAAAACATGCAAAAATTACTTTTTTCTTTTCTCTCAGCCATCTCAGTAAGAAAAGAAAGTTCACAGGTAGGAGAATTTAGCTTCATCAGAGCCCTCCAATGCTATTTATCAAGTTTTAGTCGAAATAATAGCTGTGAAAATGTTTAGTTTGTTAGCAATGAAAATACTTAGCTGACATTGATTTTGGAGCTACATGTCGCTGAGTATAAGCTCGTGCTTTTGCTCCTGAGCCGTTGGATGAAATGCGAGAGCATGCTCAGATGCTGGCTGAGATGAGAGTCTCCAAGGTGCATGTGTTAACACTGCAGTGAAAAAAGCAGCCTCATCCCACAGACTTTAAAGAATACACATGGCTTTTTAGTTCTTAGACAACTGTGAGCATCATCTTTTCCCATACTAATATATTCTGTTTTCTGTTTTCACAAGACTTCAAGGGACAGTGAAATTGCTTCAAACCAATTTCATCATGTGAAAAAACAATTAACAGCATTTCCAGGAGAGGAACATTCTAGGTATTCATCATGGATTCTGCAGTCATGAACAGACCACGGGCACTTTTTCTTCTGACAACAGTATTTAGAATTATGTATTGTATAATATTCTGTAATTCTAACTTTAATTTACAAATCTTTATAAATTCCATGGGCAAGGGACACATAGTGGCCTTTTGCTCTTGAATATGTACGCATTTGGTAGATAAAAGACAAAGGGTCTTCAAGTAACTGAATAGATCACAGAATCACAGAATCACAGAATATGCTGATTTGGAAGAGACCCACAAGGATCATCAATTCTAACTCTTAGCTGCGCACAGGACCATCCCCAAGAGTCACACCATGTGCCTGAGAGTGTCCTCTGCCTGTGCTGAAGTTAAGTCATACTTCAAGATTTCTTTTTCTAAAATTTAGTAGAATGAGCTTCTTCAGGTTCTCCTTCCAGAGCAGGTTTGACAGGTTGCAAATCATTCTTCCAGACATTTTTAAATCCTTTCTGCTTTCGCAACAGCCCTTGCAAAGCAGACAAAGAGAGAAGGAACTAAAACCCTCTGTTGTCTACCTTATCTCCTCTCATGAGCCCTGCCCACTGCAGCACAGGATCTCCCATATGAATGATTCTCAACAGCCACATACAGCTCCCTGCACCGATGGTGCTCACTGTACAAGTGGGTGTTTTGTTGAAGTTGTAGCATGTGTCTCTCTCAGAGCTTCTACTTTCAAATATACAGTGTCCTTGTTCTAGATATGTGACCAAATGTTTGCTTTCTCCCCTCGCTCTTTCAGACCTACTCAGGCTCTGTAAGCTCACTTCATCAAAGGATCCAAGTGCTCTGTAGGTGCTGCTGATACCTCTGTTCATTGTGCCAGCTGCAGGCTCCTACACAGTGAAGTTTTTTCTCTGACACACAAGTCAAAGTTCACTGACATCAGTAGTCAGATTGGTGCATACAAGAGCAGAATATGACTTTGTCCTTCTGGGCAGGTGTAAACAATAAGGCTTCTTGCTTCTGCTGCTGCAAAACTAATGTGTCTCATGCGGTCCAGATCCACCACGTCAGCTCTGCAGCACCCTGGACTTCAATCCTCAGATGCAAACACAGCAATGAAGGTCCATGTTACAACTTTCTTTATGACTTTTGTTCACAATATGGCTTAAAATGTGGGGAGCTATTAAATGTCACTTTCAGTACTCAGGCTGATTTCTTGAGTTCCCCGCCAACAGCAGAGACCTTAAATGCAATGGCTTAGAGCTCTGGCAAAACCAAACTCTCGTTTCAGCTCATATCTGAGGACCAGATCAACTCAAACTTGTGTCTCAAGTCTGCTAACACATCCCACAGACAGCAGCCCTCATCTACACCCCCAGTCTCAAGGGGAGCTTTGCGTGTCATTTCCTTGAAGGGTAGATGGGAACAAAGTGTTTACAGTTCATCCCCACAGTACCAGGTTTTACTGTGATGGTGCAACAGTAGGAAACACCGCAGAGCCAGTAGTGTATTTCAAAACACGTTATGACAGAATAGACACAGAGGTTTTTTTACTGGATCAGAACAAAGTAAAATGGGTATTTCAGTAGCTTACACAGACTGAAACCACAAAGATATGCAACATCTATGCTGTGCTTTATCCATAAGGCTTTACAACATTTCAAGTTCTGAAGAACTCCAGAGAATCCAGATAGGTCTCATCTCTTGATATATGGGTTTGCTTGTGAAAACTTCACTTTGGAGCTGAGAGAGATAGCCAGACATGTCCTGCATCCTAGGCTAATTGTACAAGACTATTATTTATTCCATTCAGTAAGTGTGCATCTGGTGGTGATGATTGCAAAGCCTATAAGAAGGCTGATACTTCCTAGCAGGTGACATTTTTATGGTTAATAGAAACTGTCATAGAAACCACTTGGAGGGGGATATGTACAGTCTTGATTTTCAACTTAACAGTAAATCACTTCAGGTTAGAATTAGATATCATGACAAAATCCTTCATCCTGTAAATTTTCAGAATGCAAGTAGCAATGGCTCTGCGAGAAACTGTGATAAAACTAGAAGAAAAGTTTCTCATTTGGTTTTGACAACCAGTGTGCCCGAGATCGTGTCTTCTCTGTAAATGATAACTGCATTACAAATGTTCTTGCTCTTTCATTTCTTACTATTGTATTAATAATAGAAAGTAGTCCTTCTTGTAGGCCACGACTCCTTGGGCAAGAGGTAGTGCTGAGATGGAAGAGAAAGACGGGCATCATGCCAGAGACATCACAGGGAACATGGGACCCACAGCACTGCAAGGCTCTGAGTCATCCCAAGTCCCTGCAAATACAAACGAGTGACAAGCAGTGAGTGGGGCTCATACCATCAGCCTGTGGTGATGAGGACACAAGGGTTGATGCCATAGGTGAGGATGTCTCTACCTAAAACTTCTTATTGCTGGTTTGGGGCAGCTGCAGACTTCTGTAGTGTTCATGCCACTGATCTCCTACCAAATGCCCTGTAGCTTCAAAGTAGTTTTGTGATGGCTGTAATGGTCAAAGAACATAGTAAGACAAGTTCTGTCTGTAGAGACAATATCTTTGGTAAGATCAACCTATTTTAGATGAGAAAATTAGGCAAGCTTCTGGTCACAGAAGTCCTTCTTCAGGACTCCAAAAGCCACTTCTTGAAGTGTCTCCAAATAAAAAACAGTCAACACAAATGACCAATAATCTCCTGAATATTACAGCTCAGATTTTCCCTTCCAGCAAGGGCTTGAGTCCGTGTCAGTTTTGCACCATCTCCCCTTCAAAAGAGCTTGTCTCCCAGCAAGCACTAATGCACTTCCAGAGTCCCAGAGCAGTTTTATCTCTGAGCCACGTTTCCATTCTTCCCTCGGTTACGTAGGTGCTCCTGGCCTGCCCGACATTGCCCTCCTGCCTGGCTGGCTGTAAGGTCTTATTCCTTTTGGGCCTCTCCCTTGCATGACATGGAGATAAAGCCTTCTTCATGCCCAGCATTGTCTTTCTCTTTGGCCTGGAAAAGCCACAGCACCATGGGACAGCTCCCATGGGGACAATGTGCAGTACTCAGCATGGGCACCATCTTCAGTCCATGCTTCTGCAATGGTAGTGATAACATTCCCACATCCAAGACACAAGGCAACTTCACCAGGGGAGCCCAAATTCTCCACAGTCAGGGGAAAGCCTCATGAGAAAATCATGCATGAAACCAATAGAAAATAGAAACATATATGTAATAATGTTTGTGATGGAGCATATCTATGAAGTCAGGTTATACTCCAACTTGCAAGGGCCCCAGTTCCACCCTGCCAGGGAGGAGGGACATTCTCTGGCTGCTCTCTTTCAGCTGGGCTCCACTTCCAGTAGCAAGAAGAAATAACCATTTCAACAGCAGTGACACTGCACTGTACATCTCTCTGCAGCCCTCGCCAAAGCACCAGTCACACACTATTTAGCACAAGCTGAAGAATTCACTAAATCTGGCCTGTTTTGAGTCAAACAGGGGCAGTTTCAGTCCGTAGGAGGACAGCCCTGCCAGCTGCCCTCTCTCTTGCACAATAGGGAGAGGAAGAGGACATCCATCTCCAGTACCCAGGCTGAGAGCAGCCGTGGCAGCACATGCAAGGAGACAGGTGGCTGGTGGGGAGCCACAATGGAAAGGCAATTGCATGGCACCTCTCACATAGTACAGGCACGTGTAAAAGCCTGCGAGCAGCCTGAGCCAATTAATTTCCATATTCCCTTTCACTCAGATCTTGAAACGAAGCGTGTTGCATTCAGCACAGGAGAGTCCGGAGTGCGGGGGGGAAGGAAAAAAATGATTCAGCAATCAGCAAATTCAGAGAAAGGGCAGGAGGAATGGGTCTGGAGAGATGAATCAGCACTGGCTTCAGGTGATGGAGGGAAGGAGGCATTTCTGCTCTGCTGATTTGTGCAGCCTGATTGAAGTCAGCCCGGCACTGGCATTGCATCGGAACGGAAACTGCCTGATAGGCTGTGAATGCTGTGAGGGGAAAAATCCAGCAGTCATGCAGACAACATCTTTATTAAGTATATTTTGTGACCTCCCAGCTGATTGGACATTCTTTTACATACTTACAGTAGATCTTATAGATGCTGGGGGAGAGGCGTGGCTGTTGTGTGGGGTTTTTTATGTGTATGGTGAGAGTGTGTGGGGTAGTGAATTTTAAGCAGGGCTGCATGAAATTCAATCACTTAATCTTAAATTACAAGCCACTGGCTGCCAAAGCAATTTTTTGAGACGGAAATTCTTCTGATTCACAGATTCTTTTGCCTCTTTTAAGGAACAAATGAGTAAACAAACTATGAAAATGTTATTTTCTTTTTCAGAACTTGCTTGCAGGGAAATATTAAAGTTTTTTATGGGGCATTTGGCAGGGCCTCCTTTCCCCTCCATAGCAGGTACCTAGGAAAATATGATTCATGATAAACAGATATGGTTTCCAGCATTTCTCTATTGTATAGCCAAGACCTGAGCCTAATGGTTAAAATACCACATGGATATAAGATATATAATAAGATATAACAGAGATTACAAAACCTATCCCAGTCCCCTTGAAAGCCCTAGAGGAAGTAATGGGCCAAAAACAGTTCTAGAGGATATATCCAAGGGTTTGGCAATAGTCTGAGAGTCCTTAGTCAGCCAGGTAAACCCTCTTGGGATTACCCAAGGATTACTCACACAAGTAACTTTTGCAGATTGAAACTCTTCTGCGCCCACTCTCTGGCAATCAAGTTGTTGTAGGAAGAGCACTCTTCAAAGAAGATAAATAGCAAGGCATGGATGCTTGAGCCGGTGCTAAGAGGAATTAGACCTTCTAAAAACCTGGCCAACACCAGGCACCCAAAATGAGTAGATGGTTTTGGGAAGGGGCATCTGCTTCTCTCTGGGATCTCAGGTGCCTTGCTAATGGGGCTGTGTAAGCCACTGGACCAGGTGACCTTTTGCATCAGTAAGTGCAGAGGAGACGAGAGGTGTTAACTATCAGCACATTCATTCCCTCACATTAAGTCCCTAAGAGTGTTCTGAGGAATAAACATCATGAATGGAGTCATTACAGGAGATTTTTGTTCATTTGGTTATTTTCTGGATGCATCAGACCTGCCTGAGATAGTCATACACAGTCGTCGCAGTGGAAAATTATTCTCCCAAAGAAATAATTACCAAGCAGGTAATCTTCTCTTAATAAATAATATGTACATGATCACACACTTCTCTAAATTTTATTCAACCCAGAAAAAACTTGTGTAAAACAAAAGTGGCTTCCCTGTTCCCTCCTCCCCTTTATTTTGTGAGTCAGGACACCCATGCATTGTTGAGGCCCGCTCAAAATGGAGCCGCCTTTAAAGCAGAGTCTCTGTATGGAGGATTATGTGTGGATTATTTCTGAGAGATCATTCAGAACTGGAGCTAAGCATTTACCCAGAAATCATTTGTAATTCCAGTTGCCCCTTATTTTGGCTAATAGCGGCTGTAAGGACAATTGGATCAGCGCTGTGTATACCTGTCAGCTGCGCAGAAATTCCCCGAGCAGTCCCGAATTGTGTGCTGCACGATTACCAAGGGAAGCTCAGCGCAGTGCCTTATCTCTTTTATAAATCCTCTTAATGCGGTGGCTGCCGGATCCCCCGCAAGCCACTGAATCAACACCTCCCGCCAGTCACCCGGGAGGGGCTCTGCCTTCTGATGAACCGATTCGGCAGAGCTGGGGACCACCACGCAGGCAGCCTCCTCGGGAAGGAGGATCCACACATGGGTGAAGCAGGATGTGGATGCAGGAAAAACAATGTGGAGGAGCGAGGGAGGAGGGAAAGAGACAGAGGGTAAGGAAAAGGCTGCCTGGCGTTGATCAGTCCCTACCCGTGCTGCTTCCCAGAGGGGCTTGCTGTGCCCCCCGGGGCACATATCCTCTCCATGAGCAGCAGAAGCCGACCACCCTCCCCCACTTTTCCCCATCCTCTCGTTGCTCAGGGCAAAGGAGACAGGTTTCCCAAAAGGGAGAGAGTGCCCAGCTCGCCCACCCACACCAAGGACCCTCTCACCATGAGCAGGCCACACGCCGAGCCTGTTCTTTGGAAAAAGCCAACCTTTCCCATGCCACAAAAGAAGGATCGCTACAGACCTCAACCCACTGCATCTCCCTGCCACAGCAGCGGGTGTTTTTAAACAAATCCCTGCCCGGCTGAGAGAAGGGAGGAGGGGGAGGTGGAAACAAGGTTCCTTGGGTTTTACCCATTTTGCATGCACATAAAAGATGAACTTCCCTTTGGAAACAAAACGCACAGAGTTGCGGTTTGAAAGGGGCCTCAATTTGGCTTCGACCGGGTGCAACTAATTGCAGTTGCGAGCGCTGGCAGGTGCGAGCAGGCAGCTGAGGAGCCCTCCTCCTCCCCCCAGCCCTGCCTGCCCTGCCTGCCCCCGGCACAGGGCATGTCCAGGCTGTGCCGGAGACACAGCCAGGAGATGTGAGGGATGGGACTGCAGAGGGAACAGGGTGTTTGCTGCGTCCTCTTTGCTGCTTCATTTCTGCCAGGACTCTGCTCAATGTCAGCAGGGCTGGAGAAGGTCCTGGAAGGCCCTGGAAGGTTGTGAAAGGTCCCAGAAAGTTCTAGGAGGCCCTGGAAAGTTATAGAAGATCGTCAGGACCACCCTGGGCTAGGGTGACACTGCACTTTGCAGTCAAGAGCTGCTCCTAGTCTCTCTGTCCCCCAGCTGTGGTTGCACCCTGCCACCACGTCAGGAGGCTGGGTAGGGGCTGTCTATACCCTGTCTGTCATGTCAGCCTCCCCTTCATCTGCCCTGAACTCACTGAGAGGCCAATGTGGCCCAGTGACCACAGGCCTCCAGCAGCAGGCAGGTCAGAGCTGGAGCACACAGGGATTTCACCACAGACTGTGCAAGTCCTGGCCGGGGTTTTGTCTTTATCCATCACAGGCCCCCAAGCCAGCCAGCGTACTTCCCTTTTGGCTGCTGCACCTGATTCCTCATGTTTGTTTTCTTGGATGGAATGCCCACGTGGAACTGGCAGCGGATGGAGGCAATTTTGGTGTCTGTCACTGGCAGGCCAGGAGCCATGCGTTGGCTCACTGCTGCTCCCCAGGATGACTTCAGACAGGAGTTGATTCTTCCTCTTCTGACTTTTGGGGTGCTCCTTGCCCTGGCCAAATTCAGCACGGCCACAGCAGGAGGAACACAAAGCACACTTTATCAGTATCTTTCCCAAAAGCTTATTTTGCCTGCAACGCTTCTAGCAGGGCAGACAATTACATTTGCCATCCTAATTCTTTCATTCTTTTTATGTCTATTAAGAAGTAGCTGAATCACTGAGATATGCACAGGTTTCCACAGAGGGGATCTGTGATCCTATTGCCACACCCTTCTCCTTCCACTCTTACATATTTGCCCCCTTACTTAACAGCCCAGGGTATGAAATGAAGTGTCATGAGCCAGTTTGGGCAGGTGCTGCAGGTTTTCTCTGCAGTGTCTGGGTTCTTCAAGGGCCTGTGAATCACAGGGGTATTCCAAAGGCAGAGCAAGCTGGCTTGATAATCTAACCCAAACTCCTGAGTAACACACAATGAAGGACATCTCTGAATTCATGCCTGAATGAACTGGAGCATATCTTTGGCAGAGGGAGGGGAAGAAAATCTAATCCTGATTTGAAGTTGTTGGTGATAGTCCCCACAGTCCTTGGTAATTAGTTCCAATGGTTAATTACCCTCACTGTTAAACATCTGCACCTTATTTGTAGTCAAAAGTTGTCTGGCTTCCAACTTTCAGTTGGATCATATTATAGTTGCGTCAGCTAGATTGAACAGTCTTCTATTATCACATTTCTGTTCCCCATGTCAGTACTGAGAGGCTGTGATCAAGTCATCCTCTCAACTTTGTCTTCGTTAGACTAAACAGATGGAGTGTCTTCTCCAGTCTGCCACTTCAAGTCACATTTTCCAATACTTAGTCATTTTACTCTGTGGCCTTTCTTGGATTCCTCCTCACCTCATCCACAACCTTCTTGAACTGTTAGACACACTCATCTTTTTCATCAGTCGTCTCTAGATGTGGCATTCCCTGCAGTCATAGGACCGTGGTCTATATTCTGCTTCTGGACGTAAGTCTTAGTGTTTTTCTACATAGACACGTTTTTGGTTTTGTGCCCATCTCATTAAGTGATCTGAACCATACTACCTCAGTGATTTATCCATCTCACTCTTCAGCTGGTGTTCCCACTGGTAAGGAGTTTTCCTCATACATGGTGAGGCTGGACAAGCTACCTTCCCTTCCCTCTGCTGAACTTTCCCATTGCAGCACTTTGAAAGGACTGAGGTGGGGGATAGGAACTGGGGTGAGGATGGGAAAGTCTAGCACTCAGCTTTTACCTCTGCAAAAAACAGATGCCTAACCTTTTCCGTTGCAGTCCATAATGCTGGCTGGTTTATTTTATTTATAAAAGAAGTTATCCTTCTGGGTGCAGTAGGTTCTGATTTCCTTCCACCACAGTGTATGGCAGAGATACCCTGCCTAGCTTTAAATAAACTGGGTATCAAAAGCACCACTGCATCACAAAGCCCAGCCAGAACATGTGAGCATGTTTCACAGCAGCTCAGCCCATACAGAGGTCTATTTCTTCTTAAAAAGTGCTCAGGTGAGGAATCAACATCTTCCATGGATTCCCAGGGAGCACTAAGCATGCTATTTATGGTGTGCAAACTGCCGCAAGGAGGGCCACCAAAAAAAAAACCAGACCATTGTTTTTTCCCTAAGGGAGACATGGAACAGCTTTCCTCGTGCCTCACACAGGATAGAGCTCTGACTGTGGCTCCACAGTGGCAAACTTCTGTTCGCATAACCACGCACAGGGCACAACTCAAAAGCATGGAAATATGGGACAATACAAGTGATCCATGGGCATCTGTACCAGTTTCCTGGCTCAGGGAACATGACTGCAGTGTTATTTCCCTGTGATTCCCAGAGGCTGTGCACTGAATCTCCTGGCTCACATCAGGGGTGAAATACCACACAGGAGGGTCAAAGCTTCCAGATCTCCAGCCCTCAAGCATCGGAAAGTTAAGCAGTACCAGCTCTTCTTTCTTTTTCAATACCAAATTTCCTCAAAACTAGCTAAAGCTTTACTTGCCAACTGCAGTGACTTCTGTAGGTGTTACACAGATGTTGCAGGATGGCAGAAGAGACGTGGTGGGCTGAAGTGCTTCTGTGGCAATTGCCCCCACTGGATTTGCCCATCTTGTGCAGTTGCCTGAGGATGCCAGTTACAGGAGCACATCCAGACACTGTGCACACTGCCACTTTCTGTTCATCTTGTTCCTGGGTCAGGAAACAGCCATGTTATAACTGGGGATGACCTGTGTTTTGGGTATTGCACATGGAGCCTAAATTGTGCTGGGCAAAGCCTTGGGACTATTTAGATGAATGGGAGTTTTGCCAGTGACTTCAATGGATCTATGATTTCACCATGACATCTGTCATGCATTAGCTACATCAGTATTGATGTAACAGGCTGAAAACCAAGACCTGGCCTATGCCAATTTGGTCAGGGAAGGAGTGTTGATACCACTATTTGGGGGACAGCCAGACCCAGATAGAATTCTTTGATTTTTGGTATAACTGCAACCAGGTTGTGGAGCTTTATGATTATTCTAGTAAAAATGATCTCCCCCTCATCAAAACAGCCATACTGGTACAAAGACATTTGGGAAGCAGACACTGTTTTCATGTCACTGTGACTGAGATGTATTGCCTGATTCATAAGTGTACCCTAACATTTACTTCACTAATGTTTAAAAAGCACTCTGAACAAAATAGAAGTACTATATTTTATCATGACCACATAGACCGAAACATTATTTTTATACCATGAAATATTATTTTCATACCATAAAATAATGTTTAAAAAAGCAATGTAAATAATTGATCACAGAGATCTCAGTGAAATTAACCACACGCAAAAATCTAGACTAGTCTCTGCAAAATTCTAGTATATACCCCAAATATCTGGACTTAATGACAGAAGCCTGGTAAACATTTCAGTTGCAAAACACAAAAAAAAAAAAAATCATGGCTCGAAAATAGCTTCTCCTTTCTGCGATTTTTTTTCTCACAGTCCAAATAACAGTGAAAAAGAACTCAATCCAATTCCCATAGGTCTCATTAATGAACCTGCAAAGGGAATGTGCTGGAATAGCTGAGGGCTCTCACTCCATTCAAAACGTGTAACAAACCCAAAAATCACTTATCTTGACTGTTTCCAGGATATACAAAGTTTGTGTTCAGAACTGTGCACCTGGAGATTTCTGGCACAGACAATATGCTAAATCTTCCGGGCTTCCCACTGCACCCGTTGCCAAACGCTTGATGCAAAGCCAGAGCCAGGTCCTGCCTGCCCACAGAAGGTGAGGAACCTCCTCTCTGATTAGCCCCATTCCAACTAATGAGGCCACTCATAGCCAGCCCATGTTCAGAGGCTGGTGCCAGCTGCCCAAGGGGCTGAACTGCCCAGCTATTCTGTGCTTCTTGTGCATCCTCCATCCCGCACTTGCTTTTCTGAAGCATGTTGTCAGGGGTTTCCATATCTCTGCCTGGTTTAGACCTGGGACCAAGAATTGAGGTATGCAGTGCACTGATTGCCCCAGTGACTGGCAGGAGATGCTGGGCCTGAGGCATACCTTGGTTTTCCCCTTGCTGTGGAGGGAGTGCAAAGCTCTTGGACATGGAGATGTTGCTCAGTGCTTTGGGAACTACAGCCATTCATTTCTGGGTGTGTGAATTCAAGATCTGGTTAATCCACCTGCACAAGCTTCACCTTTCCATGTAACGCTGTGAAAAGGTGCAGCCTAAGCTACAACCCAGCTCTCCAAGCTATTGCATTCCTCTGTCTGTATCAATTTGGCTCTTACATCCCATGCAAAACCAACATGGCTGATACAAAATGAGTTATCTGGGTTGGGGATCCTGGCTCAACACAGCACAAATAGAGGACCAGATGCAAACCTTTACTTTGGGTTCCTGCCATCTCAAATATACATGAGTGGAGCTAATTTTGTTCCAAAAAAAATTAAAATTGTCTGGTTTTTCCCTCCCATGTCGTTTGCATGGTCTGTTTTTGTTTATTGAGACTGGGGTTATTCAGGCTTTTATCTAGGCCATGTTTAGGACAACTGAGTTACTAGGTCCCTCCTGCTTCTTCAAATCCAGTCCCTTGCTCTTCTAGGCAATCATATCTTATAATGCCAGTCATAAACTGAACAAGTGCTGTCTAAAAGCTAATTACATATTTATTTTTTTGTTGTTGTTCCCACTGCTCATACTGAAAAGATGCTCCAGAACCTCCTGTTTCGATCATGCCTTTTTGTTCAGCACGATGGTAACTCCAAATAAGGGAAGGCAGTCCAAAAGGAATAAATAATATTGTGTGGGGAAGAAAAGCAACTAACCTCCACATTATCATTAAGCAACAGGACGTGACAGGCAGTGTAATGTTTCTGGTTTTGTTGTGAGTCAGGAAGATGAAGGTCATGTGATATCAGCCCTCTCTGTAGCACAATAAACCTTATTAACATTATAAGATAAAAATAAATATTCAACAATTAAGGGGGAAAAGGGTCACACGTTTGCATCTGCTGGGGATTATTGACAGCAATCTGACATTACCGTCAGCTAAACCCACTGCTCTATTTTGTCCAGAGTTTCTAAAGCCATTATATAATGATCAGTCTAATAAAGTCTAGATTAGAGGCATTTCTCTTGTGTACAAAGAGATTGGCTTTTGGGTTGCCTTGTGGAAAAGCAACATTATTCTTAGGGAGAGAAAGGGTTAGTTGTCTCTAACAGCAATCCTGATGAAAAATGTAAACTGTCTGAGGCCATTTCAGACCTCCGGCAATATTTTATGCTAACAGGTTTATGTCTGAATTAACAAAGTTCTCTAACCACTTAGTCTGTTAAAATGCAGTTATTTTTAGTCCCCTTGCTAGGAAAGCATGTGCCAACCTGAATTTGGATTGTATTTATTACCATTTGCAATCACCTGGTGTCAGGGGCCACGTGAATCCTGTGAGTTTATCTGATTTGAGTCTGGAGCATCCAAATGTACCTTTCAACTTGTTTCTTCATGCTGTGCATGTCTAGAGTGTTTTGCAGTAATACCATAAGCCCCTACAAGTGCACAGAGTGATAGGAAGGAGCAGAGTAAGATACTGTCCCCTGGGTACCACATAGCTTGGAGGAAGGTGCTGAATTTGAATTATCCCATATCCACTGACCCAGCATCAGAATGCAAGCTCCCTTTCTTTTCTTCTCTTTTCCCTTAAAAAAAATGGGGGGAGAATGCTGGGAAGGGGGGTTGGGAGGGAGTAGTGTCACTTAAAGATGCTATCAAGCCAGGTAGCACTGAGGTGTGACTCCTCTTGTTTTATAGTGCGTGTGAAGATTAGCAGCACAGTGTTGGCATCCAGCAGCTGCTGCCTGCCCCGGACCTCCTGATGCTCCAAGTCCCAGAATGAGGGGTGAAGGACCTTGGGCCAGCCTCAGCCGTGTTGGTCCAGGACTGCAGTGGGTGGTTGGCCCAGCACCAGGGCTGCAAGTGCTGTTGTGGTGTCCCCAAAGGCAGGAGTGGCTGCAGACACAGAGCACTGCACTGACACAGCTGCATCACCTCCTCAAACTGAACCAGCCCAGCATCATGCTTTACATTTCTCATTGTTCATTCCCAGCTAATCAAAATCTCCTGAAAATTTTAGTCATCTGGAACATCCATTCTGTTTCTGCCATTTTTTTAAAATCATGAGGATGATTTCAACCCTAGAGAATAGTCTACACTGGCCTGCAAAATCACATTAATACTTTTCAAAAACATTGCCAATAGACACTTTCCTTGGCTGAGAGGCAATAGCAGTTTCATTGGCTACTAGAGATAGCCAATACCCGAGATACCAGAGTCCTACCAGAGAAGTAGGACTCAGCTATTCTTTAAAACTGGTTTGCATAAGGCAGTTTTACAAAATATGTTAAAGAGAAGCTAAACCCTGTTTGCATTATCACCTTTTTCACAGAGATTGTGATTAGCTCCAGAGCATTAGAGAGATGATAAACATTTTTCCTCTTGCCAGCTCAAGCCAGGCCTGAGATTTGTAGCAAGGATTTTGGGTGAAATGCCAATACTGGAAAACTTCAGTCCTGAAAACAACTTGCTAAGCCACACTAGGGGCTTTTCCACAGGAAGAGGCTGCCCTTTGCAACAGGTATGGAAAGCCAGTTTGGTGGGCAAAGGCTTCCAAACTGTTCCAAGGCACCTGTTACATTTTGTCCAAAGGTTCTGTCTGCACCCGGAACATTTTACAGCTGATATTCCTCATGAGGTCTAGCACAGTCACATCCCCAGCAATGCTGTGAACTCTGCTGCAACACCCAAGATCCTCAACCGCTCTCTCAGTGGGAATTGTCTGCACCCAGGACCACTCAACCCCTGGGGTTGAGTGACTTCTGTCAGCCATGCCTGTGAGAACCTGGCATTCTTTTAAGCCCTTTGCCAAGCAGATGAGGGCACAGGCAGGGCAGGGGGTTCCAGCATTTGGAACAGCCCCTGTACCTCTCCACCTTAGGATTCTTGCTTTTGCTAACATGAATGCTACTTGGTAGGCAGGGAATAGAAGAAAAGCAAATTTTTTGAAGTTCTGCAGAACAGCCATGATCCAAGCAAGCTTTGACCTACCTACATTACCAATGAAGTGGTTAACAGGACACTCTTATGTGAGCCATTTTTCATCTCTGCTCACAGATACCTCACTATCCCTGTTTTCAAGAGCTGTGGCACTGGTTTCCAGAAGTAGCTCTCCAGAACAGGGGCACAAGGAAGATGTTCAGGTGGGGGCACAAATCATGCCCATATTTAAATTCATGATGTATGTCTGTAGGCTTCTATATCATTTGGAACTTGAGAGACAGACACAAGGAAGCATATGGACCTCAGTCATTAGCCAATGCTGGATATGCCTCTTAAACCCTAGTACGATATGATGTGGCACGAAATACCCAATTACATACCCCGTTTAATTTTACTCCCTGTCTCCTGTACAAATGCACACATGTAACGTAAGGTTCAGAGTTGCTGCAGTGCAAAATTCATGAGGACTCTATGATGAGAATGTAGCATACTGTGGATGAGGGCCTGGGGTCTCCAGGCAGAGCGCTGCTCTCTCCGCACGGCAGCACGGAGAGCTAAAAGACTGAGCTGGGTTCCAACTGTGCTGCTGTCATGTGCTGTAAGGGTGACTTTTTGATTGCTTTTGATTCCATCCCTTATGGAAGGAGATAACATTTGTTTTATTTTCCTTGGAGGAAGGGTACATATTTGCCTTGAAATTTCAAAAGAATTAAGTCCTCCTCCATGTCCCAATTAGCTTTTAGTGCATTTGGGCTGTGCCTATGTAGCACTTTTCTATAGTGCTTTTAAATCCAGGAGCAGATATAGGTTGTGCTTGTGTCTGGAGACTGGACGTGCCCAGGGGATTCTTCCACACAACTCTGACAGGTTTCTGTTTCCTTTGCCCGATTCAGTACAGCCCCTGTGCAAGGTACAATCCACCAACAATTAGTACTGGAGTGTCAAGGGACTTCAAAGCAGGGAGGGAAGGGGTGTACTTACAGGGCAGAAGTTGGCTTTTTTTTCCTTTATGCAAAATTAATTCAGGACTCAAGCATTTGAGCATGCCTTTTCTTCCTTTGCAGTATGCTAGAGAGGTCTCCTAAACCATGCTAGTCAGTGGAAAAGACATCTTTCTCTCCCACCTTTCTGATACTGGCTCTTGACATGAACTTCCCTACTTTAGAAAAAGACATTCTTTTAATTTTAGATCAGTGATGTTTGCTGTTAGCCCATTACCATTAAATCACTTTTACATCAGGTGAAAGTAAAAGGCAAATGTAAATATTTATTTAGAGTCCCCAAAACAGACCACGCAGTTTAAAAAGGTGAACGCATAGAAATGCTGAAGTCTTTCTACAGCCATTCTGGTAGGTCCAGAGAGATTCAAATCTTCCCATCAAAACGTATGCACTTCTTTTTCTCCAAAAGCTTAGATGCCTTTAAATGTTTCAAAAGGCAGTCTTGCTGCTCTTTCAGTGAAAACAAGCACTCTCACTCAGAGATGCAAATGTCAATGCACTAGATTAATGTGTCGCATCCTGTTCTTGACTTGACTAAACCAACAACTCCTTCACTCAATGAGGGTTAAATCCTCTCCCTCCAAAAAAAAAAAGTTGCAATGTGACTCTTCTTCACTGTGAGTGTGTCTGTCTGTTAAATGGTGTATTTTATTTCACTCCAAACCTCAGCCAACACACTTACTGCAAGCATCTGCTAGGGACAAACATGGGTAGTTTATTAATCACTTTTGATTGAGACCAGCCACTGAAATCATTGACTAGTGCATGGTGACTCTGATATGTCAGAGTTCCATCCTGACATGTTCTGTTTTCAGGACAGCAGGAATAGTCATTTTCTACTTGCTCCAGACTCAGACCCCTGGGGTTCTGCCCACCTCCCACTCTCTGCTGGCAATAGAGTAAACAAGTGATGCATGCATCGGAAAGCTTCACTGGGAGACTGTTGTTCCTTTGCAGAATAGGTGCTTGGCTACCAGGAAGATGGTCAAGGCATACAGGAAGGGAAAAGAGGATAGTAATAAGTACTGAGACTTATTTTTCAGGCTACCTTTGAAGAGCCTCTTCTAGCTAACACTTCATTTGTGGGGATCTGTGATCTCTGAAGGCATTGTAACTCAGTTTGTCCTCTGTTTTGGAAAATTACTTGCGGGAGTTTTTGTTCTTCCTGGGACAAGCAGATACTCCCAAGCACTCTCTCTTAGAGGCTTGATTTACTTATTTTCATGCAAAGAAGGGAAAACACCTGACATTAAACAGAGTGCTCTCAAATGTGATGTTTAGGAGGGAACCAGTCATAAGAAGGCCTGGACAAAGTACACTTGGTTACCTTCACAATCTGACTAAGTCACTTTGACACACATTTGCAATTGGCTGACCTTGTTCTTCAGAGACTCACTCTGCCCCTTTTCTCTAGTCCTGTGTTGGACATGAAAGTAATCCAGCTGCTAACCCCCTACCAGCTATGCTGAAAGCTTCTGTCCAAATTTTCTTCCACACATCCTCACTTTCTCACCCTAAAGACACATGTCCTAATCTGACCATCCACCAATCCCTCTCCTTTCCTTTGATCTGCAACTGCCAGTTACAAGCATAACAGGCATGCCTTGCCAGGCCTCCTCACAATTTATTCTGTTTTTCAAGAAGCACAGCCTTTTTTAAAAGCCCCTCTCAAGTCCAAAGGAAGAGTATGCAGCTATCTACGTCCCTGGCACAGGCCAGGGTCCTTACCAGGGCAAGGCTGTCTAGCCAACGTGCATAAAAATTGCAGGAGACTCTCCAAAACCTCTCATCAGAGACAAATTAATTTGCTGTATTCTTCTCCAAGGTCATTTTTTAAATTGCCTGCTGGAGGGAGACCTTGCTAGCAAGTTATCTCATCTTCTGCCAGAACTAAAGCTCCATGTTTCCCATAGCAGTCCCTCACTGACCGCTCTCTCTGAAATTACACCTCTCTATGTGAGGCTACTGTGCTCAGCTTTCTCAAGTCCAAGTCAACCAAAGTTATGAGTAGATCCAATGTGGAATCAGGAGTGTGACATGCAAGTGCAGTAGTTTCTCTGTGCAACACAGTTCAGGCTCAACATTCCCATCTTTGCCCTGGTCAAATGGGTGAAACCAGGACTATTTATGGCTTGTTACAATTCTGCAGTGAAGGGGAAGCCAGAGTTATTTTCTTATCTTAGATGAAATTCACATCTCTTCTGGCCTTTGTCTACATAAAAGCTACTTTGAAAGACAACTTCTTGATTTGGAATGATGAGGTGGCATCAAACAGCACATTCAGGTACTGCCAAATTATTTCTCAGTGAAAGGTACACCTTCATCAGGACCACCAGCCCTGTGGCACAATGCAATTAAGTCAGTTTGTTTTCCTGAATATCTTCACTCTTACGCTGGTTCTTCAATGGTGTTCCCTCAATGACCAAAAAGTTCTCCCTCTCTCCTCTCCCAGGAGGAGAAAGACACAAAGACTTACCAAATAGGAGGGAGCAGCATTTCTGGTAAAATGTAGCACATGGTCTTGGTTTCATAGGAACAACTTTGAGGGAGCCCTTCATGTGTTTGTGGTGCTTCTCACACCACAACTTCATTCTTCATCTAGGGCCACACAGGAATTATGTTGTTAAAAGCTGAATACTCCATTTCCCGGTGCTTCCTCTGCCTATCTGGCATCTATGGCCCCTCTGTAAAGGAAGGACAGTACATTGGCCACTGACTAAGATGATGAGAGCTATTTTAGCAAACCACAACCAGTTTTTCCAACTTCTGATGTAGTGCAGCGTGTTGGAGTTTGATCCAGTCTGTGCACTGAATTCCATGCCAACAATTTCCTTGCTTTTCCTTTATGCTTCTGTCACAGTTAGCCAAATATCAACAGATAGGCCAGGAGTGAGCAATTCCCCTGTGCATGTGCTTCAGGAAGAGTCTAATCCCTGCTCTACCCAGTAAAAGCTTTTAGGAAAAGATATCTGACAACAGAAAAAGAAAGCACCAAATCTTAGCATTAGAAGAAATCTGATACAAAATTCCCCATAACAGGCCATCTACTGCTCACACCCACTGCTCCTTAGACAGCAAACCTCTTAAAAGACCTCTGCCAGTTCTGACTCTTTGAGGCTCCTTACATGTACATAGAGGTGTGTGAAGCAGAGAAGAGAGGAATGTCAGAGCGTAGCTTTCTCTCTACTGGTGGCTGCAGACAGACCCAATACTCAGAGCAGGAGATAACATCGGGCCCGATTTACATCAAAGCTGCTGCTGCTGCTGCTGCTTCACAAAGAAAAAAACCAGCCAGAATCCATATCAGTTATTTAGTTCTCAGCTGTAGGTACAGCAAAAAGCAGCATTCAGATCAAGGATATTTGTGTCCTGAGAACACTCTGTATGTAGGTACTTACTGTTGCATTTTGTGATCTCCTGTTACCCACAGGGTCCTCGGTCTTATTGCTGGTAACAGGTGTATTTACAGGCTTCTGCACCTTCCTTCCACATTTTGATCATGTTACTGCACAACCTCTAAACCTCCCTGAGGTTCTTAAGCGCTGGAAAAGACCTAGTCCCACTCAGGGGTAGAAGACAGTGAACATCCCACATCTGTTTATGTTACAGCAGTGATTCTACTTCACTAATACTAAGCCTCAAGTAGAGGAAGGTTGCAGGACCATTGCACTGGATGTGTTTCCCCTCACATGTGACATTTTCTGAATTCATGCTAAGGGGATCTGTACTTCCCTGTGCCTTCACTGTTGTTGTAACATTTATGCTAATTTTTCTAGGCCATAAAGGGAGAGTACAACTTTCTCCTTTTCCACAAAAAAAAAAAAAAAAAAAAAAAAAGAGGGTTTTCTTGGTTCATTTCCATAAAGCCCAATGCATTATGCATTATCTCATTCAAAGGTAAATAGTGGATACACACATGGATGAAAGATTAAATCCTGGAAATTCTAAACAATTGGCAGGAGGCATAACCATGGCAAATTGATTCTGTTCTCCCTCTGCAAAAAAAAGAAATGAAGGAATATTTGTACATTTTTAAAACTACATGTAAAATTTAAAAACATTTGGCGGTGGGTTTCTTCAATTTTTTTTCCTTATGAAAGTACATAGTAATTATTGGAAAGTTCATTGAGTTCCAAAGATTATTTTAGCACAAAATGTCTGGTAACCTTGTTCATTGCTCATCTACAGCATAAGAGCCTAAGTACCTGAATAACAATGCTTGCATCTATCAGAGCAATGAGGTGCAGAGGCAAACAGAGCCAAACAGAGCAGCATGAAGAAAAGAAGAAAAATCTTTAAAGAAAATCATATTACCCCAAAGAAAATATGTTAATTTAAATATGTAGGTGGTCTTGCTTGATTGGTTGGGTTTATGTCAACCCTGACCCTACAGCAACCCCAGTCTTCCTGATCAAAGGGATTATGCTAAGGCTGAGAGCTGAGTTTGTGGTCAGTAAGACTTTGCCATTGCACTGTGTATTGCCTCTCCTAGAACTGTAGTTTGGTATCTGAGAGCATCAGTGAGGAGTCTTACTGTCCTTACTGACCTTCATTTGGACTCAAAGCAGTTTGAGGTGCTGATATACAACTGATCACAGAAGCTTTTTTTTTCTGGCCTGTGTCCCAGCCTGGGAGGGGAAAAGCAGTTAGTGACAGCACCATTCTCAGAGCTGGTAGGGGGCTGTGAGCACACCAGGTGTCATTGCTGCTGTACCTGGGCAGATCTGATGCCAAGTTGATCAAGCACACAGTTTCAGCAAATCTCTGCTCCTTCTCTACCTGGAGCATTTAGTGCACCCAGTGCACAGAACTAAGAGCAGGCATGATAAAGAAAACTTTGCTGCCGCTGTCTATGTTGGGCAGTACAGTAGCAACTCTATTTTATGGCCACTGGGGCCAGACAAGCCTCTTTTTTCTATCCCTGTTCATTCCTTATTACGCCTGACTGTACAACAGCACGTGTGTGTGTGTGTGCAGGTGTGGATATGAGCTCATGTTGGCTGAAGGGGAGTGAGGAAGGTGTCTGTCAGAACAAACGTGCAGCCTCCGTGCCAGCCTTCACATCCATCACCCTTTGTTAAGGACCACTTGGCTTTCCTGCAGGCAGGTGTGTGCTCTTGCACGGTGGCTTGGACATCTGCAATCTAATTTACTCTGCATCTCACCTGATGAAGTCTCTCCCCTCCCTAAAATTAAGGATCTAGGAAACAGTGTGTTCCCTAAAATAAAGCATATATGAAGTGGTGTGACACTCAGAACAAGTTCTAGGTAAAGGATCAGGATGGGTTTGTTATGTAGGCGAAGACCAACAGAAACTGTCCCATGCTCACCTCCACTTTTTTTACTGAGTCTTAACCCATTTCCAGACAACCGTCAGTGCTTACTCTCTCCTATGCTCTCCCATGCTGTCCCACAGCCAGGGTGACACTTGTGCTCTTCTCTTCTGTGTATCACACTTCTGTGACACTGCTGATGCATTCAACAAGCAGATGTACAGAGACACGGCTCTCCAGAGAGCCCATAAGCTGATTTGGCAGTGTTACCCTAGAAGGAATACTCAAGTCCTGTCCAGGCAGGCAGGCAATCAAACACACATCACTGTAATGCCAGTATTAATGAAACATTACCTCTACTGAGAATGGATTCTAACTGTACCCCAAGGCCTTTGGAAGTGCCTGAAGAGGACATATAATTCCTCTATTCCCCTTTAACAACACAGAAAACTGGCCAGTTGCATCACCTGGTGCTGCAGGATTTGAGTAACATCTCTACTGCTTCATCCCACCTCTGTGTAGCAGATAATGAACCAAAACTCACAACCTCAGTTTTCCCTCTTGTTGAGATTACCAGTCTATCCTCCAGCAGTCTATCCTCCCAAGCAGGAAGGAAAAGTCTATCTGCAATTACATTCCTTCAGAAGAAGAGGGGAAGGGCAGGGTGGAGTAACAGCCACCAGCTGACACAGCTTGACAGCACAGGCATACTTGCTCATGACAAGGCTCAAGATGCTGTCTGCTCCTTGAAAGTTTTCTGGTTTACTCATTCCCAGGCCCATCCTCAGCCCCACAAACACACACACAGACACACACACAGAGTGACCTACTCGTCTCTCAAGAGAAGATTGGAAAGACAGGATGCTAGGGAAACAGCCTGCAGTTATTTGACATTTGGGTTTGTTTCTGCAGGTGGGTTTTCTGTGATAACAGAGCACCTCAATACTCAGATTTTGACTCCTGTCAGTTCTTATTGTCTGTTGGACATGGCCACCATTAGACACAGTTCTGAGCTCAGTAAAGAAGGTAAGAGAAGTAAAGAACCCTTTTTCCTCTGCTTCCTTTCTCAGTCTTAGAGGTGCTGGTAGAGCCTCACACAGCCTCTTTGAACTCTTACGCAGAGTCTGAACCTTCTCAGGCTTTTAGCATCTGGTTAGAATGGGGACGTTGGTCACATCCCAGCAAACAGAGTTGTCTCTGTCCCTCACAGGTTTTCCTGTACACCACTACAGTTGTGTCAGGACTCAAAGCAGTCCCACCAGCATTCAGGTTTCATCTGCCATTATGGGAGCATTTCATTACTCCCTCAAAATATTTTTCTCTTACCAAGATTTCACATTGCCAGATAAATTTCCTCACTCCCTGCAAGCAACAGAGATTCCATGTCTCCCAGCTATTGGATATAAAGCAGCAGAGAGGTGGGGTCTGTCCAGCTGTTTTATTGTCACTATGTTCACGAGAATGGTTTTTTTTTTTTAGTCAGTGTTCTTCTCATTGAAAAATGCTTTTTCCGTTGTCCTGAAACGATTGTCGAATTCAGTGTGGACTTACCAAATTGCTTTCCTGGAAAAAAAATGTCAGGATTATATTCACAAAGCTGGGAGGAAGACAGCCACTTTTTATTCACTCCTAAAGGATGTGGGAGTCCTGGGTTTAATTTCCTCATCTGCCTGGGGCAACTTGAACCAGCATCACTTATCTCTCAGGAGAATACCATAAGGTTGTGCTGTGCTGCATACTAAGATGGGTTGTTCTCACTCTCTGCTATTGGTGTGTCCTGGTCTGCAAGAAGGTCTTTCTAGACCCTCACTTGAGACTCTCACGTGGAAATGGTTCATCTGGCTTCCCCAAGCTGTACTAATGAGTACTGAACTATTAAGGAACATGATAGTGCTGGCAAAAGATTACATCCACCAGGATCCCCTGTGACACTCTCCTGAGAAATCAGAAGGGCAGAAACAGCAGCAGCAGACAGCATTGCATGTCCTGCACAAGCACTGCATCATGCAAAGTCGTATACTAAAGCTCATAAGGTAAAAAAACATAGCTCAGTCTGCTGAAGAAAATTACTTGTACAGTCAGCACAAGTTAAAGATAGAAAGACCAAATTATTTCAAATAGAAAGTCTTCATATCACACAAATACTGTTTTGAGGCCAGGGATGATATACAAGATGAATGCCAAAATCAATGGACCGAAACAGGTGTGTCAGGAGCTAAACCTAACTCGTGGCTACTGGAACGTTCATCATCCTCTGGGGACATCCATAGGACAGGTGGACAGAAAGTAAAAATCAGACAGTTGTCATTGCCAGCTTTGAGACCTAACTTAACACTGTGACGCTGTTGGCACTTGGTTACCTGGTCTGACCGGACCTTCTGGCCAGTTTCCGGCCAGAAGACACATATATGTCATTGCTAGCTCCACCAACTTCAGCTCAGTCCTGGAAACCCACGTGGAACATGAGATTTAGGGTCCTCATATGACCAATTTCTTAGTTGCTTTGTCGTTTCATCACGTGCTTCTCTCCTTATTTTCCCTCCTTCACCTTTTATTTCAACAAACCAGCCTAAACTGGAAGGGTGTGGGTTGTGCAACCCCGCTGTGAACAGTGGCAGTCAGGGAAACTCCTAAAAGCAGTGCCCAAAAGAGATAGACACTGGTACAAATTTCCTAGATCTTGGAGGGGCTAGGGCCATGTTTCGTGCTTGTCCTTTTCTAGCTGCAAGCAAAAGTCAACATCAGAAAAGGAAGTCATATTTTCTGTCTTTGCTGTCCTTTTCTCTCCTCTTGTGCATATGTGTGTCTTCAAGTGAGCAGAGACCAAAATGAGTAGTAACAGCAGATCCAGTCTATCTCAATGAGTGTCTCTCTTTACCCAAGAACAGTTTCTGCTACTATGAACTTAAATAAAGGGAAGAAAGATTGCCGTAAAACATGTCGACAGCTAAGAGAAGAGGAATAATGGATGCTTTTAAAAAGGAAAATCTTGCTTAATACTTTATTTTTCAAGTGCTTAAACTGTTTTTCCTCCTTTTTGTGTATATTTAATTAAAGGTTAAAAGACTTCTACTGGTGATTGTTTGCCATGGTAACCAAGTAGGCTGAGGTCTCTGAATTCAAAACCCAAAACCTTTTTAAGTGTTTAATGTTGCACAGTGTCAGGGTCATGTTAGCATCTTTGACTCCCTGAGCCTCCTTGTTCCCCTGAGGTGAACGCGGTTTTGCCCCAGCGGCCAGGCCTCCAGACAAGAGCGGGACAGACATCTCACCTCCACACTCCCCCTTTGAATCTAACCCCTTCCTCTCACTTCTCCTGTGGGGGCTTGAATGTTTGACTTTGAATTAAAGACAATTTTCGTTTTGAAACTAAGCTTTTTTTTTTTATTATTATTTTTGCAGTTTGTCAGTGAGAGAAACAAAACCTAACCAAACTCCTCTGATCCTACTGAGCTGATGTTTTCTTTTCTGCTGTTGAACCAACATGCATTTATTCATACCTCGCTGCTATTTTTAAGAGTGGGGCCCACCTCTATGTTATTCAGAGGCACCACTAAAACTTCAGCAGCAGAATACAATCATCAATATTTTTTAGCATTTGTAAGAGAAATGACTGGCAGAGTCATTTTTGCAGTGAGTGCTGTCTGTATCAATGCACATGTGTGTCTCTACATTAGTCACTTCAGCTACTAGAATGACTTGCAATTAAGATTGCAGCAGTACCTGAAATGTCACATTGCTTGTCTCTGTTCTGAAAGGGCCACTGTCTAACCAGGTAAGGCAGAGAAAGACATACAAGGGCATGACCAGACTTATCCCTGTAACCACATTATAAAGGGTGAAAATGCTACCACACCTAGTAGAGAAATGTCTTGCAGCTGATGCAGAGTCACTGCATGTGCGGGCTCTCAGTCTGTGGTACTGCAAAGTAAGATGTGTTTCAGACACGGAAAAAACTAACCTATTTCACTTTGTGTTTGCAATAGACCAGGAGTACGTGTCCATACAGTTCTCACATCTTTCCTGGGAGATATCTGAGCCATCCCCAGCCACAGTGGCATACATTCCTTAGGTTACTGTGGCATGACACACAGCACCATCAGAACACAGGCTGAGTTTGAATGAGAGGCAAGCAAGGCAATTAGCACAGGAATACCCACATGGCTGATGTGTTGCGTCAGTTTTGCCTGTAGACAGAGGCTGGTGCTATATTCATCCCAGAGTCAAACACAAGGCTGGGACCTACCCCTTCAGCAGGATGTGGGCAGGTGGCCACTGCCTTCGTGTCCGGGAATTCCACACTGCCTTCAGAGCAGGTCTTTATGAATCACAGACCATGGCACCAATGCTTCCCCTCACTTTGCCTCTCCTGTACATCCTCCACTGCTTTTTCATCAGTAGTACAGCCCCAGTCTTTGTTTCCAGGGCCATTTCCTTCATTCCGCATAAATGAACAATTCAATCTGTTCCTGTAAGCAGATAAATCAATGAAATTAGGAAAGAACAATGCACCTATAACAGAATGTTGGGATGGTTATACAGTATATGCCAGTATATGCTGCCATTCAACTTTCCCCTCATGGTCTCCTAAACCAACTAACATAGTTGGTGAAGCAGTGGCACAAAAACCCAACCACATGTGTTTGTTCACAAGACTCGCTCACTTCAATCAGCAGCTTAAAACAAAATTAAAAACAAGTTTCTCCAGGAGAAGAAAAGGTAGTGAGTTTATGTTTGCCTTTATCCTTTCCTCTTCAAAGTTCTTCTGTTTCATAAATTACTCTCACCACAAATGTTCTCATATTAAAGGCAGAGAAAAGAACAAGATTATCTGCTTTGAATATCAGCAGACAGACTAATTTGGACAGATTCTCATCTGCCAGATGCTGGAAAAGCTTATTTCTGTGAAACTATGTTGAAGTACCTAAGCCAAAGGTTTGGACTTTTTTTTTGAAAGAAGTGCTTGCAGTGACTTATATGCTAGTTCAGGCTGCCATGTTGGTTTTGGATGAGACACGAGCCTCTTTTAAGTGTTTTTTCCAAGGAAGAAAAATTGTCTTGTCGGTTCCCTGAAGTCCTGCTCTGCAGGGCTCTATGGACAGCTTTTTTTTTTTTTTTTTTCCTTTTAACAGTTCTCTAATTGCTATCTTTCCAAAGCCTTTTAATTTGTATGTCATAGGATAAAGTTTTCTGAGGTTTGCAGAAGTCCTTATTGAATGTCAGCGGTACTGCATGAAAACACCTGACTAAGTAGGAACCATCTAACCCTTGGGAGTTATTGACTGCTGCCTCCAAGGACGTAATTAACAAGTGGCAGAACTTGCCACGTGGGTCATGTTTTACAAGATCCCACAGTATCGGTATTGATTATGATTTGATTAGATTAGGTTGATGGTAAACTCTTATTTAAGTTATGAGGTTTTCAGGCAAATAGTGAATATACTGTCATGAACACCACCAATCACATTTTGAACACAAAAAACGCTTTAAAATTATAGTTATAATCATTATATATGCAATACCTTGAGGCAAGTATATATGCAAGAGGCTGAGCCTGCCAGAGAAAAGCTGTATTCTTGTATTTAACACCTTACAAGCTAAAGGCACAAATGAGTTCAACACTCTAAGAGGCAATTTTACATTAAAAAGAACAGCTTATGGAAACCTCTGTTCTGTGCATGCCTGCAAGCTAATGGCACATTTATGGAAGACGGCAGCAAATACAGCTGGGCTGGCATACCGTGTGTTATTGCCTTGACACTGATTCTAAGGAGACTTCCATAAACTTGTACAAGGGGGGATGTCATTTTTCAGTCCCTCAAAATACATAGGTGTTTCTTCAAATCCTAAAAATTTCACGCATCTGTCAGAAAATTTCTGTTTTATTGAGCAAAGACAGAAGAAGCCAAGGCAGTTTTGCTGCCCAAGCCAGGATGTCTGCTGCCCTTTAGATGTGCCAGAGTACCCGAGACATCTGCACACATCTGCAGACATGACAGAGGACCTAACACAGATCACGACTTTATAAAGCTGCAGCTGAAGGGAATCCTGAAGTATCTCATATATCTCCTGTTGCCTAAGGTCAGGCAGCTAAATCTCACTCATTTTTTATTTTCATGTGCCACTTGAATTTTCTAATGTCTTCTGACCCTTTTTTTCCTCCTTTCATGTCTTATTCTTACTTTTCTTAGTAACAAACTTAGATAAATAAGTTACTTACTTATTTGCTTAAATAGTTCTTAATTCCTTATTAACAGCCTTCCAGTATCTGAAGGGGGCTTACAAGAGGGCCAGAGAGGCACCTTCCACAAGGACATGCAGTGATAGGACAACAGGGAACAGCCTTAAACTGAAGAAGGGTAGGTTTAGATTACATATTAAGAAGAAATTCTTGACTGTGAGGGTAGTGAGGCACTGGAACAGGTTGCCCAGAGAGGTTGTGGATTCCCCACAGGTGTTCAAGATCAGTCTGAATGGGGCTCTAAGTAACCTGGTCTCATGAGAGGTGTCCCTGCCCGTCTAGATGGAACTAGATGATCTTTAAGGTTCCATTCAACTCAAGCCATTCTGTGATGCTATGATTCTGTAAAGTGGGAAAAGTCTAAAAGAAAGAGAGATAAATAAGAAGATAAAAAAATAAATGGAAAAAAAAGGAAGATTTCTTAATTTAAAAAAGTCCAAACAAAAGGAATCTGAACTGTAGAAATATTTAGAACAGAACATTTTCCTTGGTTTAAACTGACTTGTCGTTTCATCTGATCCATTCTGTCTCCTAATGCCTGAAAACTCTCCACCTCATCTAAGAATGCTCTTTTCCCAAGTATAAGTAACTGGCAGATGGATTCAGACTTGTTGTGCCACAAGCGATCAGATGGTGGAAACAGTTCAGTGAAGCTTCCCACAATGTCAGCCCAAGTGAGAGCTTCCTGCATGGTCTGGAAAAAAAGTTAGAGAGCCATGAATGGTGATCCTATTGCTGACCTTCAGATTGGCCTCAGTTGCCCAACTTCATCCTCTCTGGGATAGCAGGAAAGTGAAATGAAGCCCAGTGCAGTGTCATGAAGATTCATGTCAACTCTATTATAAGTGCAAGTCCTCTGAGCTGCCTGCAAGAATTATTTCAAAACGTCGTCTGAGAGAAGAGCTGGTTTTACTGGCAAATGAGCATAGGAAATGAGAGTAGAAATTGCCCTTCTAGCAGGGAAGACTGCAGATCTTCAGACTGTGAAGTCTGTGGGTGTTTGTGTGTATGTGTGCAGAAGGGGAAGAAGCAATAATTTACTGCTTTCAAAAAAGCAGCAGATGGATCTAACTCCCTTGATGTTGGAAGCATTTGGTCCTAGAGTTGTTGATTTGACTCAAGTCTCTCTTTTCAGGACGTAATGAGATGGTTTGGCCCCAGCCAGAACTACCCCTGGACGCAGCTCATCCAGTGGGGCTCATGGGCTGAGGATCTGGGGCTTTGCACCGGCCAAGGCTTGTGTGCCTCCTCCTAGAAAGGCTCAAAGAGAAGTTACCAAACTGCCTTGAGAAGTCAGACCACGGAAAAAGAAAGAAACTGGACTCCCACAAGCCTTTCAAACCTAGGCACATCCTGAAACATGACAGGCTCCAGAAATCAGATATATGCAGTTCACTCAGGGACGGAAATCTGCATTACGAAACTCCTGTTGTTGCCTTCATATTACAACACCTTTAATTTCTTTTTTCCTCTGAGGTTTTATCTTCTCCTGGGCACAAGCTACTGCCAAGTCTCAGGTGCTCCGCCATTAGGGTTGCCTAGCTTTGACGCAACATCATTACTCTGATAAACCTGACACTGGGGACTCTGCTCTACCCTTCAGGCAAACATGTAATAGCCCTCTGTTTGCTTCATGGTTGGCAACTGAAATGGGAGAGTCTGACAAAGAAAGGATCTGTGGCCCTGGTTAAGATAACAGGCCAACTGTCAAGGGCAGTCTGGTGACCTCATCAGCTTTGAAGATCTGGGCAGGGAGTTTTGCACTCATCCCTGTGACCATCACCTTCCTCGCTCAACCCTCCTGTTGTCTTGCAGACACATGGATCCAACCAGAGCAGAGCAGGCAGCTGTATTTCTTCTGCAGTACTGAAATTTTCAGCCAATGTGGCCTGTTGGGGCAGCAGTAATTCCCCCTCTGCCAGTGCCCTCTCATGCCGTGTGCAGCCTGGGATGGAGCAGGGGAAACCCAGACCCAGCTGTACCATGATCTGTGCAGCTGCAGCCAGCCACAGACTGCTGCTGCTGCTCAGCAGCAAGGAAAAATGGCACAGCCACTCTTCATCAGCGTCTTTGTGGGGCAGACCATAATCCTCCACACATGTTTTACCAGGCAAATTATCAAAGCAGAGCTGTGAGTGTCAGCAAAGACTCTCCAGTATCCTTGGGTGATAATGTTCCGTTGTTTTCACAGTCTCTACTCTAGCCAAGTTTACAAAAGCAGGCAGAAAGCAGTCCAAAAGTGAGCACAAGAGAAACACATAAATCAGAGGGTACAGATGGATTCTCTCTTGCTCAACTCTGCTGCATCCAGCAGACTGATGAGAAGGCAGTGTACCTCCACTGCTACCACTCCCCAAGAAGTCTCTTCTCTCCACTTCCAATATACTTCCAATCCCCTCAACACCACTTTTCATCCCTGACAGCAACAGGATCCTCCTCTTCCATTGCAGTCTCTTTGACTGTGACAAAAAGGCTGGGACCCAGCCCCACCACGGAGACCTGCTTCGGTCAGGGCAAGGCATCCATGTGCCAACCACACAAATTCACACTGGAGCAGTTTGAGAGGTTATATTAGTGCAGGCAGCTGTGCATTGTCCCTGGGACCTCTCCTTTCATGCTCACTGAGTCTTTGCTGCAGCATCTCACAGCCAAGGTGCTAATCTGTGCTGGAGAGAAAGAACCAGCCACAACTCCCTCGCAGCTGCTCACCTGCAGAGGCGATGCCCTCCAGCAGCACGCCAAGGTGTGTGCTCTTAGAAATCATCCCAGCGTGACCTGACAGGGCCTTATGAGCCCTTGGCCTGAACAGCCCTGCACGGTCTGGCTGGTCATGAGATGGCCACCAGCAGAGCCACCATGGCCTTCTTGACATGGAGGTGTTCTGGAAAGAGGGGTTGTCACCATGCTGTAAACTCCTCATGGCACAACGTATCTTTCATCCCCCTGACAGCACAGAGCATGACAGAGGGGGGCAGGGGGACAGCACCTAACTGACCCCTTCTGGCACTCCCCAAACATAAATGTTTATTAATAACACTATGAGGAGCGCCAAAAAAGAGCAGACCCTGTGAAACAGTGCAAGTTACCTGCCAACTGATCCCTAGCAGCAGCAACAATAAACATGGTACGAGCAGAAATTATCAAAGACAACTTGGGAGGAAACCACAAGAAATGGCAGTTGAGCCTTATTAGTGCTATAAATCATAGAACTGGTTTCAGTTCCTGCAGCTCCTCACAAGCCGTGTGACGCTGCCTCTTGCACAGCAAGCAATAGGGGTCTGCACAGCCTGGAGGCACAAAACAAAGCAGGCGGGGAAAAGCACCGCTTTTTACCAAAGTAATTCTTAATTTAATTGTAAATCAAAGGCAGGGGGGTTCTGTTGCTGTCTGTGAGGGATGAAGAGCAGAGGGAGATGTATGAGGTGGGGGAAACACGGACTTTCTAGGATTTGGAAACTTCTGTAAGTGCGTGTTTCAGGCAGACATTCTCACAAGGCTATCTGCTTGCTCGTTTATTTTTTTCATTTGAAGATTTGCTGCCTCCATGCTCTGTGTTTGTCTGGTTGTCCTTAAGCCCATTGTACATCTTGAGTTTTTTTCCTCCAAGGGTGATTTTGACAACTGGAGCTACAATATTTGATTCTCCTCTGATTTTTCTCTGAAGTGGAGGGGCAGAGGGAAGGGTTAGTCCACCTCACCTCTAATTTTCATTTTTTACATTTAACCATGTCTCAAGCTTCTTGAAGCACATGATTGGGTTTTTTACCTGGAACCCTCCCATCCCCAGCCATTGA
Organism: Pipra filicauda; assembly: GCF_003945595.2. Lineage (NCBI taxonomy): Eukaryota > Metazoa > Chordata > Aves > Passeriformes > Pipridae > Pipra > Pipra filicauda. The sequence goes on from NW_024104298.1 coordinate 1,440,962, forward strand.
CTTACATCATTGATTATCCTTCTTTTCCTGTGTAGAAAATTCATTCTATACTGAATTCTCTGAGCAGAACTTTAGACTCACTAATAACCACTGCTATCTACTTTGTTCAGGGAAGCAAGGAACCTAGGAATTCATAATAATCATTACTTATTTTTAGTATTATTTAAGAGCCAGCAATGTGCTCAGCACAGTAAGGGACCAAGCGTGGAGACAGACATGGTCTCTAGACAAACGCTTTTGCCCTAGAAATACCCACCACTAGGGAAAATTCTGGCTCCCAGGAGTAGCTCCAGAGCCTTTAAAGGAAGTTCCCAACCCAGAGCGAAATGCCAAGCATTAGATTTTGTTTTTAAAGCACGCCTAAACCACAGCACCCTGATCATTATGTGATTCCTCATGTACTACTGAATGTCAAGCAGTACCTAGTAAAGACATAAGCCTGGCGGGTAGCACAGTGTGGGGCAGCAAAACAAACGACAAAGGCTCAGACCAGAGTGCTCTAAGAAGTTCAAAGGAGGAACAAGTAAAGTTCTGTGTCTTATGGGTTTGCTTTAAGTTTGAATTATTGATTATCTTCCCCTGGTCAGTAAAAAGACAAGAGTCACACAAGTCCAATTGCTTTTGTTCTCAGAAACCAGTCCTTAAACATCTCACATGAAATGTAGTACAAGCCTTCACATCCTCAGGCACAGGCAAGATGAAGGGATTATATCCAGGTCTGGACATTAGGAGAGGAAACATCACCAGGATGGTGAAGTCTGCTTACAATTCATCCATGCAGGCATTGCAATACACTCTAGTTTGCTTGTGTCCTCTGCACACCTGAAATGCCTAATAAATAAGGAACCATTGGTAGAAAAATTATAAGACAGTACTTTTGTCCTGGCTTGTGTTTCTTCCCTGCAGCAGCGCTGAGCTTTTGGGACAGATTCTCTCAACCAACTGAGCTGTGCTTTGCAATAGCACAATCTCAGAGGAAGTTGCTATCGGCCTGCCACACAAGCCCTGTTTGGTCCTTGATGCAACCACTTCAGCTAGAGACATTTTAAAAAGGCTAAAACAACCCACTCTTCCAGTCAGACAGGGAAAACTTAAGTTCTGTACTGCCAGCATCTACCCAGAGGGAAAAAGCACAGCCCAGATGGATCATTTCCAGACCACAGGTACCACGCACAGCTGGGGCAGAAGCACGAGGCGGGTTGTTCACACTTCTGAGTGTTAAGAGACCAGCAGCAAATGGTTCATGTCAACACACTTCTCTGCATTCACTGAGCTGCAGGAGCTGGTTCGGTCTGTAGGCTTGTGTGAGGCCAAGGAGAGACAGATTTGCAGCCTGGTCCTGGCAGGGGACAGCAGCTGACTCTCCAGCTTGATGATCAGAGACTACACCACCCCCTCCCAGAGGAAGCAGTCCTGGCCTCCCCTGCCTCTTTCCAATAGTTCTCACGCTGAGGTCATCTTCATCTTTGGCTTCACAAGAACTGATCCCTCAGAGACACTTTTTTTCTTGGTGAATTTTTAATCCAGATTAATCCCTTCATTCAGGTCGCTGTGTGGCCTCACATGCTTTTGCATCCAGCAAGTGAGTGAGCTCTGGGAAACAAGACCAGAAAGCCAGCAGGAGAGTTTTCTGCTTACTACAGCAACTGCTTGTTGCCACTGTGACTTTTGGGTTTTGTTTGGGCTTTTCAGAGGGGACCTCTCGATTATAGGACAGAACATTCAAGTTCTGGTTCTCTGCTTATGGCTCCAACACATTCACAGTGATCTTGTTCTCCTAAGTAAGAAAAACTCAAGTGAATCTTTCTCACGGACATGGACCAACCACAGGTTCTCCTAACATGCTTCTGTGTTCTGGACAACCTCATAAAACTTTTAGGGTATAAAGTATGAACTCCTTAGTCATGTTGGGAATGCACTTTATGTTGATTCTGGTGGTTTGTCAAATTTCTGGGTGTAAAGCTAATCTATCTCATTGTCTGAAGTTCAAGATAGCCTGGGCTTCTTATACTTTTGCTGTAGGACAGCCTACAGCAGTACAGCAGGTACTGAAACATTTTGTGTGGGGCTGCTATTGCTGATGACTGGCAAAGCAAAGCGTAATAGGACACTTGGCTTTATTCTGACTCAGTCTGGTTGATCTTTTGTGTGCAACCACTGTTTTCAGCACCAGTAGCTATATATGTCTGCTTGAAATGAGTGTGAAGCTCAGGCTTGATCAGTCCTTATCTTGCTCAGGGAACAGGGTTTGTGCAGTTTCTGAAAATAAGCACATCACACCAAGAAGTTACCCAAAACCACATCACTTTCTTCTCATTAACGAAATCATGAAACCCCAAAATTTATGTTTCTTCCAACATCACCTTCTGATCCCTGCAGTACTGAATCAGGAGCCTGGAGGCAGCACTGTGCCAAGTCAGCTGCCAACCTGCAAAGACATTCCAGCAGAGTGAGCACCCAGGAGCTGTGTGTGGTTTTGCAGGGGTCAGGGAACCGGTGATGCAGACAGCCATTGCAAGAAGCTGCTGCTCCTCACCTGTTCTGCTGCACAGCAAGGGAAGTCTCCCTTAAGGATGGAGGAAGCTGCTCCTTTCCCTCCCACATGACACTGCCACTTGCCATGTCTCTGGCGTGGGTGGGGGGTTGGTGTGTCACCTCATCACACAACTACTTTAATCTGCCAAGACTTGCATCACTTATATGAGGATGAGTCAGACCACAGGAAGTGAGGAGGGGCATGTGCATGTGAAAGAGGAGGGGTTGGACCCTCTTAGATAGGATGGTTGCTGTAAAGGAAGGATTGAGATGTAGCCCTGGACCAAGCAGACATCCGATAATAGTCTCAACATCTCTTCCATTTTCCAGGTAGTAAAATGAAAATATCCACTGCACTAAGGATATTACTAAAGAATTAACCTGTAAGGGGCTCCAGGAACTTACTTCAAACTTTCAGGCCTTTCTCTTCAATCTCATCAGCACTGAAAAATAAAAAAGAGAGAAGAACAGAATGTTTTATTTAAAGAGCACAAACTAAGTTAAGGGTCTGGTATCCTGGGTTTGTAGCTGTGATGCTGGCTAGGGTTTTGGCACATCACTGACACATTCAGGACTCTATTTCCCAACTCCTAATGTGCAGTGTTTGACTAAGGGTATGAAATGCCTGAGACAGACCCTATTTATGTATTATGCCAGTCATCTTGCCAGATCCAAACAAAACTGATTCCAACATCAGGTTGAGGTACTGCAAACGGAAGTGGCCTTGACACAGGATGATGAGCATGATCTGCCTTGTTTTGATAACGCTTCTGTCTCTGCTAGCTGCCTTCACTGACCATAGCCTTTGCCCTCTGCTGGAAGTTTTCTCCCCTCAGGCTGTCCCCAGCTCCTCCGTGCCATACCGACCCAGCTTCCTACTTAAAACTGCCAGACTCCATTTCTGCTGTCCTGGCTCCCTCCATCACTGCATTCCCTTCTGAAGTGTCACCAGGCTCCAGATTTCGATACAGCTCTATTACAGGGAATCAGTGTCTGATTAGACCCTCCAAATAGCATTAGCTTCCCACCCCTCTCATTACTCAGAGCTATTCTGGAGACAATAGATGATCAGATGTGCCCAGGGAAACAGCTGGGGTAAGCACAGGGATAGAAAAGCTAACTTAGAAGAAAAGGCACTCAGAGAGAAAAACAGTGAACCGCACTTTCAAGTTTTGCCAGCATAGCAAAGAGTGTGGGAACAAATTACAACATCAGTGAGATACCTCTGGCAATGAAAGCCCCAGTTTCTTTAGGAAACTGGTGTAAGTTATACCGGCAAAAGCTGTATCTCCAGTAGGAGTTTGTCAGAAAATCCTTCCCAGGGTAGGCAGAGCCAGCAATATTAAAAGGCAATAATATAGCCCAGCTGTAGGAAGCCTGTTTTCATGGGGAGAAATATTTTCCTGTGACAAGTCTCAAGCAGTTAAGCTCCAGAGAGCTTCACAGTACAGGCAGAAGCTTTGTACATTTTCTATATGAATATGTATTTAATTATGACTCCAATGCAGAACATATTAACATAAATAAAGAGGAGAAATAGAAAGCAGGAAAGGAGGGAGGGGAAGGTCTGTTTTTCACCTGCCTCCACTGGCAGCAGCCCTGACTCACCGTCATTCTACGGAGGACACGGAGCCCTGCTTGGACATTACAGCTTGCCCATCTGCTCCCAGCAGGTAGGATCAGCCTCCTCCGCCCTGTGGGTCTTGCTTGGGAATTAGTATACGTAGAATAATGGTCAGACAACCACAAACCAGTGTGATAAAGAGATATAATAAGTTGAGGAGCAGAGGAAGAAGAGACCGGTTGTTGGGGGATTTAATGAAGCCATCTGCAGAACCACAGGCCCTGAGAAGAAGAAAAGTTAGCCACAGGAAACCCTCTGTCCCCACATTTTCCAGAGCATTTACATCAGGGGAGGCACCCTTCCAGGCCATCAGAGCTTTCTTCTGACTGCAAGTGACTGCCACAGGCTCAGTGTCTGAGGTTGAAGTAGGTCTCTCTCCCTGATCCCAGCCCTCCAAACCTGTGACTCCAATACTACCCCAACACCAGACTGCCTTTCAGGGACCTGCCCTTACACAGTAGCTTCCCACTGGTATATTAACCCACCACCTCTTTTGTTACTCATGGGCAAGGGAGACAGCACACATCGCTGTCTCAGCTCTCCTCCCTTTCCCCCTTCCCCTGACCGGGACACAGCCCTTCCCACAACGAGAGCACTTTTTGTTGCCAAATGATGACAGGCAAAAGAATAAATGAACAAGAATGGTGGTGCAGGGGAAGGAAAGCTTTGCCTGAAGACAAAGACAGAAAGCTCCCCATTCCTCTGCTCCTCAGCCCTGCAGGACTGACCCTTTACATGGGCAGGAACATCACACTCCCTTACCCAGTACATGCTAATGACCTATAGCCCATCAGTGCTCTGAAATAAATAAATCATGTACCTAGCAGAGCACATGCTCTGTCTTCAGGTGAGTTCACAGTGACATCCTCAAGGATATGATGAACTTGCAAAAAATGCAATACTGTTTGATCCTTCATTACCATGCCTCAAAAATGCTTTCTGAGGGAAACATAAATTCGAATCATTGATGGAAATCCCTCCCCTTTGTTTGCACTAAAGGTGTTTTGCAATCCAGTCCCAGCACCTCTAGCAGCAACTGAATTCTACCTCAACACTAAGAGGCCAAGCAGAAACCAACTGTGCCCAGTTTGTTTCTAGGAAGCACCTTCACATGAAACTCTGCTCAAAGCAGGCCAAAATCAAACATTTCTTTCAATCCACGTGGCTACCTGGTACCCCATCTACTGTAAAGGTATGCTGTTGCCAGTGAAGTTGTTTGGGTTAATACTGAAAGGACTTTTTCCTTTTTTTTTAGGAAAAAAAATCCATACTGTAGGTGGGGTAGAAAGTTTTAGCCTCTTCTGGTCAAGGTTGGCTGATCCTGGTGCCTACACTCAGGGCTGCTTCAACAAGTGCTGAGCTGTTTAATTATTGACAAAGAAAAAAATCCTCTAACCAAGCTATACTTCATTTCATGAAATAAAAACAACTCTATCCAAACTGGCAGAGCCTGAAACTTTTGCTTCTTTGTATTTTTAACACCAGTGCACATAAAGAAAATATAAGGCCCAGCCTGAATTGTTGCAATGAGTGCTCAATATTCTCTTTGCATAAACCTAACAAATCAATGCCTGCTTTAAAAATGTCACTGCACATCTGTGTTTGGTGTGTGTCGCTGCAAAGTGGGGCAGGAGAAGGGGGAACATGAAAAGTAGAGATCCTACAAGCTGTTTACCTCTCTGCTGAATAATTTCCCTGGCACTTGCTGCAAAGCAGGGGTAAGCCTTGAACTTCTGATGCAGGACGGTGCCTCTGCAGGAAAGCTCCAGGTCCTGCTGCAGCACTTGGCCCCTGAGAAAGCACTGCCATCAGGACCTGGTCAGGCTGCCCATAACCTCTGCTGCTTCCCCTGCAGATAAAATCTGCTAGATCTTGCCTTTCTGTGGGTTTACAGCAGTAACAGCTAAGCTTTGCAGTGAAGTGTTCTTAAAACTAATCTTCTAATCCTTCTTTTGGTGGCAAAAGAGAAGCTCCAGGGTTTTTTCCAGCAAATCTACTGCATTTATTGCTTTAATGAAGAAGCACGGGGTCTGCTCCCTCCATACATCCCCAGATGACAATTCACAGCCCCTGAAGCAGCACTACCACAGATCATAGTTGACTTTGGATGAGACCTGGCTTGCGTGAAAAGACAGGAGCAGACACACCAAATCACCCACAGCCTCTGGGAGGGCACTTGTTTTTGTAGTGAGTCCCTCTGGGGCTTCTCCCGCTGCTCCCACAAGCAACTGGACGTATTTAACTCGTGTTCCAGGCACTGAACAAATACTCAGTGGGTTGAACAGAAAGTACCGTCATCTCATGGTGGCAGGCCACCATGTGCCTTTCAAAATATGAGTGGAGAGACATTCTGGAGAAATGTGTACTGCTTGTACCGTCCAGCTCTAGAGATAAATAGAGGACAAGTCTCCATGGCTGCCAGTCTGGCACCTTTCGTGGGTAATAAAATATGCTCAGTGCTTTTCAAGCTTTTCTACAAATAATCAGAACTGTTTGTCACTGTGTTCAAGGAATTAGGGGGTTTAGACACTGCTGGAATTATTAAATAGAGGCCTTTCTTTCAGAAAGGCATGAAATTTAGCTGAAAAGCAGGGTTTCTGAGTGTTCTGCTGGGCAGACAAACCAGCCAGGACAAACTAGCAGGAAGAAAGGCGGCCTCTCCAAGGGGGTGGACTTCCCCAAGGGGTGTAGGAACACAAAGCCTACTGACCTTGAGCGTGGTAGCTGCTCCTAAGCCTGCCCACATTGCTGTATGGGATGAAGGGGACAAAGAAGACACACTACAGTGAGCCAGTCACCCTCTGGGACATGTAGGGATTGTTGAGACTTCCATGGCAAAAGGAGAGGACTGAGGGCCAACCTGGAAAGAGACAATTCTTGGTGAGGGGGTGGTGGTGGAACATGAAGGAGAAGGTGCTGCAGGAGTTGTTGTAGAACAAAGTAGCACCGAGGAAATAAGTCTGTGAGTTCTCACTGAAGCAGGTGACAGGATAAAGATATCCAGGGACAAAGTGAGGAGAGGGACTAAGGCGATGTCCTAAGGAAGTCTAATAGTAGGGAGGAGAAACGTGTGGAAAGAAGACAATGCAGAAATACCTAGAGAGGTAGGATGAAAACCAGAAGCATGAAAGGCTCTGGAGCACCTCAGAAAGAAAGCTTTTCAATAAAGGAGGAATGATTCACATCAAAGGCAGGCAACAGACTGGGAAGGAGGCTTCTGAGTGTGCCAGGAATAACAACTGTGCCTCAGCTCATGTTGTGTTCCCCCTCCGCCTGCAGCACTGTACTCTTCACATTTCATCTGCAAACTCTTCAGGGCAGGGACCTGGTCCTCCTCCCTGTCTAGCAGTTCAAGCAATCCTTTGCCATTTGTACCAAGAATATTAATTGGATGAATGTGCATGTGTGCTTTTAGATATGAGAGATGATATATCCCTGAAACCACACTGCTGTTGACTTACTCACTGTACTAACACCCCACGAGCTCAAAACCCTGCATCAGGTCCCTGTCCTCCTTTCCGTCTATGGAAACTGGGAGGCTGTATTAGAGAAGAAAAGAATACATTGTGGGAGAGAAGAGGCAATTGTTTTGGCTTCTACGTTTTCAATTTCCCAGGATCACCCCCAGCACAGATGTAGTAATCTCAGTATAAACATTCAACCTTAAATACACATAAAATGCACTTGTAATTCTGCAGACCTTGGCTACCTCTCTTTGCTCACTTTTGCTCTCCTGCTTCCTCAGAAAGCCCCATTTCCATTCTGGGTGCCTGTCCCCAGCACATTTCATGCACCTCAACTTGCAATGGTGACTTGTAACTCCCAATTCTTCCAGCCTTGCCTGTGTAGTAAGAGTTGTATTCAGTACAGAGAGTCTTTAAATTTATTCATAAATAATTATACCGTAGTTAGGGGTGATCAAGGAATTTAAGTGTCTCTTTGTGTGTCTCTAGCTCCACTGGCACTTAAAGCATGTACATAAGGACTTTGCTAAATGGAAGTGGGCTTTAATGCACACTTAATCACCTTGCAGTCTGGGCCTAAATGTTAGCCTATATTGCAGTGATCAAGTTCTGTCTCTTGATTTCCTGTCTGCAGTACAGGGATAAAGAGAACAGACAATGATGTTTGATGGAAACTCCACTGGTCTGACCTTGGGTTTGCTGAATAACTCATGACTGGCAAAATTGTGGATTGATTTCAGTTGGATTTTATGAGGCATGGAGCTGGAAAGACTGAATTTTTTCTCCCTCCTCATTACACAGCAATGACTAGCCTAGCCGTGGCTCCTCATCTTGCATTCAGTATTTCCCATGTCTGAAGGCTGCCAATTGGTTCCTTTTGTTCCCAGTGCCCTGGGGTTTAGCCTTTTTTAATTTGCAGACCCCATATGTCTTCTAAGGTAGAAGTAACCCCTTCAGAAACTCAGAAGCCGTGGGGCTACCTTACATGTCCATGGAGAGTGGACTGCCAAGTATGCCTCTGGTTCCTACAAAGGCTTTGCCTGCTCCCAGTTTCAAGAGACACTAATGACCACCAGCATGTGAAAAGCATTGTTTGGATTTAGGCTGGGACAAAGTCCCTGTAAAACAAAACTCCTTATCATTTTGTCTTCTCTGTTCGAGTGTACCTACTCTCTGCTCTCAGTAAATTCAAATTTTAATACCACAGATTTTCTGCAACAGAGCAGTGTCTTGATAACCATTTAGTATGTAGACTAGGAAGCCATTAATAGTAAGCAACAAAGAGGAAAGAAGATTATTGCCTTTTAATCTTTCATTTATTCTGTGGGTAGCTAATAATTACTTAGGGCCAGTTACTATCACTTGCTAAGTTTCACAAAGCCCCATTTGTATAGCTGTCTTTAAAAACAGTAGAGGAAATTATGTATCTAGTAGAAAGAAGCAGTTTCTGAGAGTACAGTCACAGAAATCCTAGACCTGATAGTAAAGGTTTTTAGGCACCTGCTGCTCACTAAAAACAACAAAAAGTAGACACTATCAATACCCTTCCAAATCTAGATCCTCATGACTACAACACTTGCTGTCAAGTGTTATGATTGTACAAACCTGAGATGAAATTATAGCCTAAATCTACTTACACGGGGAACAAAATGTTTCTCTCCAGTTGTTTTTATTTTTAAATCAGAGATGCAGGACAAGCCTTTTCTTCCCTTTGCCATACTGTTAATTGAAGACATATTTTCAGCTCCCATAACAGTTTAAAAAAAAAAAATGTGGCAAACCACTTGTGATTTATTTGCTTTGTATCAAAAGCCACGAAATAAAACATGGAACATCTGTGTCTTCAGCTGCCATTTCAGGGAGCAGTCCTGTCCTTCCACCAGCCAGCAAGAGGGGCCACAACAGTGAGCTGATGTGAACAGTCAGAGCTGGAGAGAGGCCACGGAGCAGAGGTGAGAGCCAGGTGCTGTGCCCCGTCAGCCCAGGCTATTTCTGGCTCTGACACTGGCTGGGTGAGCACGAGAGAGCTGCTCACAGCAGCGAGGCCGAAAGTCTTTGCTGGCACAAATCACCTGCTTTACATTCTGCGAGGGGTTTGCTGTGGCTTCGCAGAGGTTTTTCACTGCAGGTGGTGCCCGATCCTCCTCTGTGCTCTGCCAGGTTTAACTGGAGCAGCCTGGGCATGCAGGTCAGTCCAGAAGAGCTCAGACCTGCCGGTCTTTCAGGTAAGCCACAAAATCTGCCCCTTATCCTTGGGTTTCAGCAAGGGAGGGGAAAATACAAGAGCAGTGATTGGCAGGAGGGAAACTGCTGCTGGGTGAGAGCTTTATGTCATTGTCTCTTTTAATTTCACCATCACTAGCTATGTCAGAGAGTTTAAATATGAGCAATGGTGTTGCTCAGTATTGTCAAGGGCATGCAGAGCCCCAGCCCAGTATCTAAATGAAATCCTCTGAAAAATGACTGAACAGGATTAGCACAACCTGAGTGCAGATACAGCACACATGCATGCTCATGAATCATCCTACACTTATGTGCAAAGGTGTAATGACCCCCATCAGAGACAGCAGAAGAACCTGATGTTGGTGTAACAGGATCAAGCCCTTTCTCCAGGCAGGGCATCGACTGTAGCCCCCAGGGAGGGCTACACAGCCCTGTAAGGGTGCTCCCATCCCAGGCAGCTGCTCTCAGACAACTGAGCAGCCTGGGGTGCGTGGTAGGGCTGCTGTGATGTGGTGCAGGGGGCTGACCCTCCATCCACTCACCCCTGCTGCAGTCACTTTGCTGAGGTTGGCTGCAAAGGCTCTGGGGGCTCCTGCACCTCAAAGTAATCATGCAGTGTAGGTGAAATCCCTCTCTGTGACAACACCTGGAAGCCAAGGACAAGGAAGGAAACTCTCACAGGCTCGGGGTCCTGCTGCAGGCAGGTGCCTGGGATGTGGTCCGCTCAGGCTGCAGGCAGAGGGCTGGCATCACGGGCAGAGCCACTCATGCAGGAGCAAAGCCTCCTTGGGGGAGGGCCCCAAATTCTGCCATTTGTTTCCCTTTTCAATCTGTCAGGGCAGAAACAGATTTTATTGAGCTGCTGAGCAACTTGTGAGGCCTGTCTACTCACCGAGGCTTTTCTGAGAACGTGGGTTGAGAGGTTTATTGGATCAGGGGATAATTTTGGATCCATTTTTCACAGCATGTCCATTCATATTAACCTGCCCTTGCAATCTGTTTCCCTCCTTGCCACCCCTGCATACTGGAGGGACACAAGTAGAGGAAGTGCCTTGTCTCTGGCTGTTCATCTGCAGTGGGACACCTGGGTCCCTGGGAGCACAGTGCTTCTGGGGCATTGGCAGGAGTGTGGGGCTAGATTACCTTAGGATACCACAGCTGCCTCTTTTCAGAGTGGGAGGAAAGAGGCCCCAATGAGGTCTGTCAGCCCACACCCCAAATTCCTCTCTGCTGCCTTGCACCAAATCCTCCCAACAGACAGGAGAGGGTATTTCTAGAAAACATATTAACTGTGAGAGAACCAATGCCTCCCAGAACCTGTCCACCCCACCAGTCAGGAGGCACAGGAGCATGCCTCTCCTCCTGCCTGACTGCTGAGGACAACCTACTGGGAGACAGGCAGGTCCCTGGCACAGCTGCTCCAAGCTCGGGGTGCACCAGGCTTTCCTGCAGGAAAGCTTTTACCACTGCACACCCACTGCTTTAGACAATGGTACAAGTTCTCCCCAGGGGTCACTTGAAGCTGCACCCTATTGCATCAGCCCACCTCAGCCCAGCTCTTCACATGGGATGAGCTGGTTGCCTTTTGGAGGGTCCCCCATAGCTATCTTTGGTCCAGAGCTCACCCACGGTTGTCATTTGGAGGGAACACCACGGATGACAAGAAGAGCTTCTGCCACTACATTAGCAAGAAAAGCTAAATAGAAAAATGCAGGCCTGTTCCTGAACAAGGAAAGTGATTTATGGCACAGGGCACAGAGAAGGCTGAGGTACTCAATGCCTTCTCTATCTCAGTCTTCATCAATGAGGTCTCCCAGGACTCTAGACTCAGAGGAGAACTACCAGCAAGAAGAGAGGTATTGACTCGGGGATTGCCTGAGAGATCTTGGTCTCTTCAAGCCCGTGAGACTCAACAGTTGCATCCAAGGTTGCCAAGAGAGTTGGCCACCCATGTCCTTGCACGGTCACTTTCTAACTATTTCAAAAGACTGTGGAGGTCCAGGGATTTCCCTGACAACTAAAGGCAAATGTGAGGCCTGTCCATACCTATAAGGAAGTCATCAAGAGAAGGGAACTGGGAACTTCACTGGTGTGTGTGGCAGGAAAATTAGAGACAATGGCATAAATTGAAACAAGAGAGATTCAGATTAGATGCAAGGGAGAAAATTCCCCATGAGGACAGTCTAGCAGTGGAGCAGGCAGCCCAGGAGGCTGTACAAGCTCCATCCTGAGAGGTTTCAAACCCCGACCAGACACAGCCCTGAGCAACCTGGCCTGGTCTGGTCTGGAGGTCACTCTGCTCTGAGCCTCTCAGGATCCTGTCCAGCCTGAATTATGCTGTGATCCCATGCTGACTTGAATTGGACAGCAACAGTAGGAAATTAAAAATTCAGAAATATAATCCTACTGTTGACACAAATAGCCCCAATTCTCCAGACTGCTTTAGTTCTCAGGAAACCAGACTAGCTCTCAGCCAGGGCAGCAGTACAGATCTGTCCTCACTACTCTTTGCCAGTCAGGAGGCTTGAGGCCGCTACTGCTAAGAAAAGAGTCAGATGGGTACAAAGCAAGTGCAGAGGCTGGCTGTTTCTGTGAGGTACCGGTCACCATCACCTCCACTCCATTTCCCAACTACCTTTCTCTCCCTTCCCTCGCTCTTTGCTCCTTCAGTGAATACCCAAACAAGAAAGCAAGCCCTCAGGACTCATCTTACAGGCTCTGTGCCCCCATCCACTCTCCACTTCTGCCACAGTCCCTCTCCTGGGGGGTAACGTCAGTGCCCTTCAGCAACTGCAAGTTGCCTGATGATATTAAAGCTCCTTCCACCCTCCTCTCTGGCTGCAGCTGAGGCTAAGCTCAGCTCAGCAAGCCATCAGAAACAGGAACTTCATCATGAGCAGCCCTGGCCAGAAAGATGATTTTGAGGGAAGGCTACAGTAACCTTAGGCTTAGAAAAGATGCTTGAACTCCACTCTTAAGTGGTCATGGAAGCTATTTTCATCTTCAGCTGCTGCAGATTTGTTCCTGGGATGGTGACTGCACCGAGTGGCTGACACAGACCTGAGAATCAATCAAAAGTAATTGAAACAGAAGAGGCTCAGCAATCAACCTATTAGGTTGCTGGAGCCAGAAAAATGCCGCTATGAGGAGCCAGAGAAAGGAGAACAGACTTCCCTTCTGAAAACTTAATGCGAGGAAGAAGCTTCGGCTGTGCCGTCTTTTCTTACAAGAAGAATAAAAATCTGTGGAATTCTCTCTCTGTGTATTTTTGTCCTGTTTAATGGGAAAAGGGAAAGGAAAGAAACCATTAAACCCTTAGCTGTAAAAAATGCCATTTCATTCTCTTTTCTTTCCTTCATTCCCCCACTCCGTATGCAATAAAATGATTCTTTGCTCTCAACTGTTGTCTGCTGTTTGGAATGAGCTTTGTTTTTCTTCACTTCACTGCTCCTCACCGGAGGACTTCGCTGGCTGCAGCAACCTATTAAACTGGTTGCTGGCTGTCATGGTCTCTTCTGTCAGAGTGGGAGTTGCTGCCAGAGTCCGGTTATTTCCTAACATGCGCATGAATCCTGCAAACCCAGACCCCAGAGCCGTCAACAGGAGCGTGAGCTGAAGTGTTAGGGGGTTGCCAACCTCCACTAATTAACAGCATACACCCCTCCACCATCCCTCACCCAGGTTTCACAATGTTCTGGCAGGTGCCCCAAGGGGATTTGCAGCAGTGAGCTTAAATATTTCATCTAAATCATTAGAGCAAAAAAAGAAAAATTAAATGTGATCCTTAAAAGGGAGGAGGAAAGCTTAACCACTTGCATTCATGATAAGACATATGCAAAGAGATAATGTAGCACCGAGAATTCAGATTTGGAAAGGACTGCTGTGGGTGCCAGGAAGCAATACCTTACCAGCCTTCTCAGAGAGCTGAAGTCTGAAAGGCCACCCAGCCCTCTCTCCCACACAGGTATCATTCTGAGGTGAATTACTTTGGTTACAGAGGATGTACTGACTTGACCCTGATACCAGAGACTCTTGTTGACTCTGAACTCTGCACAACACATCCTTGGTTAGATGCAGTTATGAAACACAATAACCCCTGTTACTGTCTGGATGCATTCTCCCCTCACATCAATCTCTAATTACTTTGAAGGGAATGAAAACAAAGTTTCTCCTTTCCTCCTCACCTAGAAAGTACAGCAGGGCAGAGTCAGGGGGTAGATTTAAAATTATGATTGAGGCAAACTAGCTGATCAAGAGGATTTGGCTTCAGTTCTGGGGTGATTAGAGCACTTGTTCTCACCAAGAAGAGGAGGGGTGCACAATGTTGCTCATGCTCTGGGCAGTCCCCTACTCCAGGGCCTTTTCCACAGCTGGGAAGACTGTGGAGAGGGCACTTACAACAGGGCAGTTGTACCTGACAGGGGTTCCACAGAGTCAAAGGGAAATATATCCTGGGCTTTACAGAGCAGCTCTCCAGGTTTTATCAGTACTTACTGCCTTCTGAGGATACCATTAAAAATGTCTGTGCAAACTGCAGATTTGTGGACCTGAGCAACTCACACCCGCATCTAGAAAGTGCCTGGGCAACAGTACAAGCACTGTCCAGGTTCACCATCAACCACAATTTATGTGAGGGATGTGCTCTCCCTGTGGGCTTAAGCAATAACGCTCCAAACACACCCTCAGAAAGACTATTGCTTTCATGAGAGGTTTACATGAAATAGAGGGGCAAGGGACTGGGGTAAGAGAAATTAGAGCCTGAAATTTTGTCCTAACACTACTAAGAGAAAAAAAATCAATTTTTTTCCTACTAACCCCTCATAGCAGTACTTGATCCAGTATTACCCTAGTCCTAGGGATCAAAGATGATGATGCCATACAGGAATAACGCTGGAGTAAAACAGGAGCTTATAATTGCAGAAGAGCTGTGTCCTGAAGCAAGCCTCCTCTGCAGATGCTGAGTCATCAGAAGTGCGATGCCTTTCTGCCATCAGCTAGGAACAGCATCTGAAAGAGAGAGGTGTGATTAGACCACAGTTTGGAGCTGGGACTACCCAAATTCTGATGCTGGTTCTGATATGTCCTTCACATGCACCTGGGGAATAGTTAATAGGGCTCAGATGTTCAGAGGTTCTTAACATCTGTCACTAAAAGACCCTCAAGTGCACCTCAAAGGGTCCTTAAATCCTCTGAAAAAAACTGATATTTCACCTTCTGAAAACAGGTAGAAGAGAAATTATGGTTTGTATTTGTAATGTGCTTTTCAGTAGAAAGCTGACTGAGTATTACTTTTAGTTCTACATTACTTCATGCAGTAGAAAGCAGGAGTTAAAGATGATAGAACTGATACAAGTATTGGGAGTGTTGTTGGGTCATTTCTGGGTTCTTTATGGGTACTTCTATCAAATAAATGGATGGATTATATGCACTGTGAAGGAATAATTCTGGACAGGTGATGTTTGTTCCATCAAAGGGACACTCTCAAAGGACATGCAAAGTCCCCTAAACTTTCCAGGATTAGCAATGAGTGACCTAATATCTCCTCCCACCACTGGTGCCTAACATTTTAGAGAAATTTATGCACAGAATGTGACAACTTGTCATGAAATGCTCAACTTCATCTATCCCATTTTCCTGTAGAGTTCTCTGCATAATATATAAACAGAGGGGGTTGGGGGAAATCTCTCTGAAAGCTCCTGCCAACTCACATCTATTTCATTCTTTTCTTTTAAAAAGAAACCTATTCCAGATGGTTCATCATTAGAACTTTTTTAATCTCCAACGATATGAAAAAAACCAGGAAAAAAATATGTAAGGTCAGTTCTAGCACAGCCTGGATGCTCCTGAAAGCTTTTTGTACTGAACCTGGGTCTATGGATGTGTATCCACTGCAGGAACCAGGGGACTGCCCCAGGTAAATAGAACAAGCCATCAGATATTGCTGACAAGGCAGGATTTGGGCCAGCCTGTGACTGGGCAATCTGTTTGCCTGTCCTCAAAGATCTTACTCTTCCCAGGGCTTGGGCACCCTCTGACCACATAAGCAAATATGCTCAGACCGACGCCAGCAAGGTCACTCCTGCTGTGACCTGGGCAGGCTGTCCGTGTTTATATCAAGGCTCCCACGACATCCTACACACAATATAGTGAACAGGAGCTGCAGTATCTCCCTCTGAACTGCATGCCCTCCTGAGTGTCAGGACTGCAGGCGGGCAGACAGCCAGCATGCTGAGGGACGTTTTAAGCAAGGCCTCTGAGACAAACCTCTGCTTTCAATAAAGTGCCACAGGATATTTAATGCCCATGCAGAGCAGGCAGCTGTTACCCAAAGGACATTCTCCACCCTAAAATTACATGGAAATTATTTGCCTCTGAAGCTATGTTTAGCCTACAGAGATTCAAACATATAATTCTGGGATATCTAGTTATTTGATTAAAATGCTAATATAGCCACCTAACTGCTAATGCTGCCAACCAACCGGACTCCCTAGGGCAGCGCTATGTGTTTGCTTTTCGTGTCTCACTCTAAGCCAGAGTCTCACCCCAAATCAGGGGATCGTGATCACTGCTGTAAGCCCAGGGGTTCAACCTTCTCAGAACAGTGACTCAGAAGAGCAGCCAGCTCAGAGCTAGGGAGGATGAACAGAGATTTGCTCACTGCTTCATTCCAGGCAATTTCCCTCTCCCGCTATGAGCTCCTGGGCTGTTGTGGTGGGTTCCCGAGGAAGGTGTGCGTGCTGGGGAGGCATCCCTTCCACTGAGAAACTGTGATGTTTTTAAAGGAGCAGCTAAATATGTGAATGGGTGCCATGAGTGTTACCCCAGAACTTTTCCTAATTGATTTTCGCTCACTGTCACAAGGACTGGCAATTGTGCCATCAATATTTTCCTGTGAAGAACAGCTCCCATTTTATCTAAAATTGCTTCTGTCCAACTTGATTTAAAATTTGCAGTTTGTCATAGTTAATTATTTCCACTGAAAATCCAGGTATCAAGATGCTCAAAGCCTATGCTAAGTATGAAGGAATTCAAAGCACATCGTTTTAAGCTCCGGCTATGAACAAACATCCCTTCATCCTACATCCTTTTCCTGCCTCAGGGTCTCAGCAAAGAACTATGCTCCAGCAAGACTACGTGATTCTATGACAAACAGACCTAGGCTCTTCTCCTAACGATTCCTGGGGTTTGTTAAAGCTGCTATTCATTTTACTGAGAGGGCACAGAAATGATGACCGTCCTGATGGTGCCAGTTCTAATGATCTAGCCTGACTGCATGGGCTGAGCACAAGGCCATCAATGCTCAGTGCTTCACTGTCCATGTCCATATAAGCTGCCTCATCGCTGGCTCCTCAGGAATCAGGAAAGAGAGTCTGAGAGGGTGCTTTTTCAGAAGAACACGGAGGGGAAGGATGAATGTACATGCCTGATTAGTTACAGGCAATTAAACACGTCCAGCTTCCCCTTGCCTCTCATCCCTAACCTCCAACCACTGGAACAGAAACCCAGAACAGGTATCTCCCGATGCATGAACCCTATATCCCTTTGCCTTTATAACATGGTACCTGAACTCTGGCAGACCCCGGGGCATCAAAACGTTTGCACCCACTGCACACAAGAAAGTGAAGGGTTTCAGGATTGTAAGGAAGGAGACCGCCTCTTCCCTGCAGACCAATCCTGCCTCCTATCATAGGGAAACACCCTCTAACCTGCTTCCTGGAGCTGTCGTTGCTCATCTTGAGCGGGAGCAGAGGCAGCTTGCAGAGACACAAGGCTGCAAGAAACTTCTGTCACCCTCTGGTTTGCAGGCCCTTGGGCTTCCCTGGCTTCCCACTGATTTGACCCAGGGTGCTTCCCTTACAGAAACATTCTGTCTCCATCTAATTTTAAAACTCCTTTTGCTCCAGCATGAGTCCTCCCTGACCATCTTTTTGATCAAGAGCAGCACAGTCTCAGGGATTCTCCTGTAAGATCACTGCTGTCCTAGGTAGGGAAGGATCAAGCTACTTGTCCCCTTCCTCCTGTGCTCCTCCAGGGACTGCCATGTAGCCTCCTAGGACCCTGTCATCCCTTCCCTCACAGGGTTTCTACTACTGTGGCCGAGCTCTCCAACTGAAGTCTCACCAGGCCTGGGTATCATCCTTACCCACACTCCTCATCCTGCTTCTTCTGCCGCTTCCACCTCCAGGGAACAGGCTCTAGACTTCTCCTGCCAGCAAGGAACTCAGCCTCTTGCTGTTTAAGGAAAGAGGTGGGTGGGGAGAGAATCCCTCGAGCTAAGTGGAGAGGCACAATCTGCAGTCAGAACTCCAAAAGCCGGTGCTTATCTCATTACAGCTTGTACCTCTTCTGAACAGGGTACAGGCACATGGATGGAAAATACAAAAGAAAAAAGTCCATAGTATTAGTGTTACTACATCATATAACTGTGTTTAAACATGACCACAACTTAAAAGTCAGTACAACTGAACAAATCTTGGCTTTAAGTGCAGACAAGAGCAAATCAGGATCAATTTCAACTGATGTTGCCAAGTCTCATAATTTTATGAAAGACCTTGTGATACCAAAGACTCTTTAAAGCCTGTGTTCCAAGATTTGGGTACACAGAAGTCTCACCTCGATCTCTTTTCCAGATATACATCTTTGTGTCTTCTTCTTGTCTCCCTCATACAGCTTCCTGACTTTGTTAACCATAATGTTTCAAAAAATAGGGAAAGACTCTCTACTTCACTGAGATTTTTTATTTCATGACCCGAGGAGAAACGGGGCTTCTGATTTTACACTAGCTGGACTCAGCAATACTATAAGCACAGTGACTCAAATACAGACAACAGGTAAACTTCCAAAATGCTTTTTCCTTGCTGACTCTGACCCAAAAGCAATGTCTAATGTTGTATCAAATAACATAGCGAACACAGTTGTCTTCAGATGTGAGAAAATATCAAACTGAAGGCAGATGTTAGCACACAGAGCAGTTAAGAAGCTGAAAGGATCCTTACCTTTTCCTAAGGTCTCTCTTCATGCCCAGCACCTCACATCATGGCCCAGGTCTTCCTCAAACAGCCCAAATCTTCTCTCCTGCTCTCCCTGCATGTATTTCTAACCATCTGCTGTAAGTTGCTTTTACTCAGAATAAAACTGACTTTTATTCCAAGGTATGTGCTGTCAATCAAAAGCATCAGCTCACTCTGTTTAACCACTGGCATGGGGAACATTAGCAATTATTTTCATAAAAGTGTACTAGGCTGGTATTTGATACAGGGGTCAGAGTAGAGGACATGGTCTAGATTTTACCAAGACAGAGTTTGAATGTGGTCTGGATAAATGGAGTTTCACCATAGAATAGACAGGGTTAGAGGTCAGCTTTTGCAGAGAAAGAACAAAAGAGTACTGATCCAACTAGGTAATTTCTGCAAAAATCAGACTTATTTATCAAAAACTGAATTGATCTAGCTTGCACAACATTAAAGCCAAAGAATAAATAATAAACAGCACCTTCATTTGTCACATAGTAAAAAGAACAAAAGTGCACAACTGGGAAAATGTAATTTGGAGAAAAGTCCAATATGGAAAAAATAAGACAGAGTTTCACTGGCAAAATAAAACTAACCTGTGATTTATTAGCGACATTGTGTGCTCTGTGCCATATTTCTTTATTCAAACAAAGCCCTGTTTAAATTCCTCCGAGGTGACTTTTCAACAACATTGAGCACATTGCAGGGCAGGGCCCGAGGGTCATGAGTTCAAGAAAGGACTTGTTCTCCCCTGTCCTCCAGCCACCTGATCCGAGCTATAGACATGAACTTCTTCAGCTGTGGTGATGCTGCTGGTGGGAGGGAATAGTCTGCCCTGTGCATTAGTGTCTCCTCTAAATTATCTTAGGAACAAGACTGATATAGCTACAGACTGAAGCAGCATTTCAGCTGTCCCAGGCTGGAGAAAAGCTACAGCCGACAACAAGAAAGGGAAAGAAGGAAGGAAGAGGGAAAAATGTAATTTTGGAGGGCTTGGTATGAAAATTTTGACTGCATTATTTGCACAGGCCAGACAGCAATAAAGCACAAACGTGTTGGAATAGCTTATTCTCCTCTGGCTTCAAGCAATGCAGGAAGATCAGCTGTTAGGTCTCCCAATGCCACTTTTTCCCCTCCACTGTTTTATTATTAACCTCCTACATTTTCTCTGCCTTTAATGGCAAATTGCTTTCCAATCATCATGCCGTGACAAGGCTAACCAGAGTCAGCCACAGCCAAGGCAGTGCAGGGCCCAGTCAGGCCACAGAGACTCCTTTTCACAGCAGTGACACCTCTGTGCTATTTTTCTTACCTTCCCTGACCCTTTGAGATCAGGGGGCCCTGACCATAATGCTCAAGCAGTGAAAAAACACAAATCCTGCTGGACTTGCAGCTGAGGGAGAAACAACCTCAGGAACTGGGAAAGGAGCTGTCAGCCTTCATTATTAATATCCAGCTGTTAATATTTAATGTCATAAAACCGCGTCTCCCTCCGCAGCCTAGTCATCAGACATGCAGGGGTCACACCAGCCAAAATCCTTTAGACAGACAATTCAATGTCCCTGTGCTTTAGCTGCATGCGAGGACTGCTAAAGGTGTTCCAGATGTATTTGAGATGAAATGCTAGAAGCTTTAATAAAGCCCGAGATTAAAAAAAAAAAAAAAAAAGAAATTGAATAAAAATAAATAGTGGTTAAATTCCTGCCTTCCCAGCCAGCTCTGCTTGTCAGCACTGACCCCATCCACTAAGCCAAAGGACACCCGGAGCTGGTAAAAAACAAACAGTGCTGGTCAAAGCAAGAGCAAGTGTTAGCATAGCATGGACACCACCCACCACTGCAGCTGCATCTGCAGGGCCAAATTGCTGCTCCAAGCTTGGTGTCCAGACGCAGAGGAAAGGTTTGAACACGAGGTAAAGAGACGGCCAAGATTTGAATCCTTTAGACTACTAAAGCCAGCTGATACTGTGTTAGGAAAAAGACCAGGCAGTCCACCCCACCCTGTGCTCCCAGGCACTGTGGCACATGCTGAGGAGCACAAGGCAAAACACACCAGGAAATGTTGTTGAATGTCTGATCTCACAGCAGATGAAGGGAGACAGAGAGAGGGCCTCTATCACAGGGAGGGCAGGCAAGGGACCTTTTAGTGGTTATTTTCAGAGCCTTCGTCCTTACAGCTTCACAGAAGGGTCAAATACGAGTGCTGCTAGCAGGCAGTTTTCCCCTCAGCGAGTGCGAGAGTGTGTCGCCTCTGCTGGCACCGAACCACGGGTCCTGATCCCCACCACAGATCCCGGGCTCTCCCTGCTAGCGATTCCGCTTGCACTACCAGCGCTGCCACTAAAGCTGCCTCGCAGTATTAATTTTTAAAGACTCCTTCCTCCTCCCAGGCATAGATTCCGAGACAGCTCCAGAAGCCCACACATATATACCAGTGCAGTGTAGCAGCCAAATGCGTCAAATGAGATTTTAAGGGAGAACGGGGGAATAAAAAAGCACAGCCAGAATGTTTTGGCACTCAGCGCAAAGAAAAGCGTGGCGCCACATGCTGCATCTGCTACCCTTTGGCCTTCCCTGCCTCTCCTGTTTCCACCTGTAAGCTCAAGATTGATTTCTTTCTCTTTTTTTACAGAGCAGCGTAGTCAGAGGGGCTGGAGCACCCCAGGCAATGAAGAAACATAAGTAATGAGAATCCTCCGAATATGTTAGTCTGCATGACATGAAGACAGCTGAGACAGTCCACAAAGAATTGGTCAGATCCAGCAGAGCTCATTAGCTCTGGCTTGGGGCTACTTCTGCCAGACCTGGGTTAGCAGGAGCTCCCAGGTGTCTCTGAGCTGCGCTCTGGGCTCCAGGCCGGCACATGAGCCCAGCGCTGGCCTTTGCACAGCCCCTCAGTGAGGTGAAGTGCTGCAGAGCACTGCAGAGCACGATGCAGAGATACCCAAGTGACTCTTCAGGAAGCGACTCAGGTGCAGCAGTGCCCATACTGAGATGAAGCTCTTAAACCTAGCTGGGTTTGAGCTGGCTTCATGCAGTGCCCTCCCTCAGGTGTCCCTGTCCTCCAGCCCCAACTTGTGCTTTTGGGAACGCAGTGCAGAGACACCCCAATAGCCCTGCCTTCAAAGCCATCTTGGGATTGCAGAGATTAGTAGTACAGACTCAGCACTCTGGGGACACACAGGGTGTGGGTCTGTTTTGGTCTGAAAACAGAAAGCTGCATCCTCACAGCTCAGTGCCAGAGTCCAGCTCAGACTGTTATGCACAAGGGCAGTTCCAGCTTCCTACTCATTATGGATAATCCACAAACCAATCAGACTTACTACAGACAATGAGGAACTGACAGCAAGTGGATTCTAGAACAGGGCTATTATGACTGTAGTGGTCAAGTGTGATGAGCGAGACAAGACAAATCTCCCCTTCCACAACACTTTGACAGTGTAAGATAAAACTGGCTATTTACAGATAGCATCTCCCTGCCTGTGGATAACAGTAACTTCAGACAACTCTTGCAAACTAGGAACTAGTGAACTTCAGCAGTTAATTATAGTAAATATTTACATAACGCCTGGGCCCTTCAAATTTAGAAGGAATAGTCAATGCAAGGACATGCCCTTTAACCATCCCATTTTATTACACAAATCACCAGGGAGCCCAGCACACTAAGATTTGCAAATGAAGTGTTTGATATTGGCTGAGACATTAAACTACTTACCTAGTGCTATAAAATGCATAGGTACAGTACATCATTCCTTTTGCAGAAATTTCAACCCCATTTACTTTAGTTAACTCTTCCTCTGCCCTTAATACTTTGTGCGATACAAAGAACCACAGTACATAACCCTGAATAGACCTGGTGCCACCGCTTAGCAGAATCTGACTTAAAATAAAACTGTTTTCCCTTTTGCTGTTACTAAATTTGGCATCACTTATGTAGATTCTATTGATGTGTCTAATCTACTTAACATCCTCAATGTTCTCCTATTAGCTGGTTGCTTGGGAATTTGCCTTACATGAAAGATTCTGCTTCTGTGTCCCATTCTCTGCTTTCTCCACACATGCACTGTGTAATTAAACCAGGTTCTGTAAGTGGGGCAATAAGTTATCATCCAAAATTACTTGACACTCATTAGCATTGTAGGAAGTCTTGTGATAGTAAAAGCTGTGGATGCTGGGACTGAAGGTGCTGCATGGTTTCCAGCCAGAACACAGTTTTAAAAGGATTTTGGTCTAACTTTGGGAATCCAAGTCAGTTACAAACACTCTTGAGTGGCAGGAGTCAGATGTGCCTTGGGTAAGGTGTAATCTATACCAGGAGCAAGATGAGACACCAGCAACTCTCAGGAACCCCCAGCTGTGGCCAGTGGCTGGAGTAACTCCAGAAACACCTGGAGACCAAGCGTGATGAGCTGATCATCTTCAGGAGCTCAGTGTGGAAGAGAAAGGAAAGGAATGAAACACAAAAAAATCCCAGAAGGCATTTCCTTTTCACCACTACAAAAAATTACATTCCCAGCTGCACAAATCAAATATGGGAAAGAGTTGACCATAGTTGCATTAGACATGGGTTTAGGTGGTCCATAAAAGAGCTCTTCTTACTGAAATGTTATCCCAGGTAGCATTTACTGCTCTATGACTTCCTTTCTAGAGGATTTTTGTGTTACTCTGGGGAGGAAAACGCTGAAAGGTATCATAAGTCAAAGTGCCAAAAGTGTACGGTGTAAAATTAGCTGAGAAGTGAGGATGAAGCAGCCCAAGAAATGGTCAAGTTTAGCCAAGGGACAACTGCTGCAAAATCAGGAACCCAAAGGACTTAATGAATGGGCATTTTGAATGCATCAGAAACCTTCTGCCAGGCTGGTTGATTTATGTGACTGAGAAGGCTCAGATGAACCCTCCCTCCTGAGCTTGCTCATAACATTATGGGGTAGGCTAAGAGGGTTACTCAACGTTATTACTGCTGTTGCTGTTGTTTATTTATTAATGCATCTGTATCAGAGACCATGGCTGATTCTGGGAGTCTCGCTGTGCTACGTGCACAGGATGCAGAGCAAGACGGAGCAGCCCCTGTCTGAGAGCACTCCGAGTGCTCCCTTTCCCCAGGAACCAGAGCAAGCTCCCAAAGCTGTCCCCAGGGACACAGATCCCCCTTTTCACTGCCATGTTAGCCACTTATTATTTCCCAGCATAAATATATTTTATCGAGAAATAAAGTCTGCAATTCTGAAAAGGGAGTGCTTTCACACACCGGTGTCTCATCTATAAAGGCCCATGATTTGGCATCTCAGGTTAGAGTATGAAATTATGACACCTGAATTGACTTTAGAGTTTCTGATGCTTCCTTGGATGATTGCTTCTATAACTTATGGAGACAGGGGAGCGTTTGTATTCTACTGAACACATAAATTAATATCCATACATGAAAATGATGTGGAGACAGCGGGACCACGGCAGGGATGAGTTTTCTATAGTGTCTAACACCAAAGGAGGACTTGTCATTGTATTTGGAGTGTTGTGGTGAGAGTCTGAAGGTGTAATGAAGTAAAATAAATGGGTTTTGTATTTGACTTGTTAAAGCAGCTAAAAAATCTATGGTCTTTTTCATCATCACACCATTTGGGGGGTAGGTCCTAGTAAAAATAAATAAACATTTTTATTTTTGTTAGTAAATATAAACCAGATCTTCATATTTTCATATTCTCTGTGTATTTTACACCATAAACAGGGCAGGTTATTTTGCGGACTAAAGAGCAGATGTAAAGGTATTGGAATCTGGTCTTATAATGCATAAGAGACAAGGTTCTACTTCTCAGCTTGTTAAAAGCTTTATTTTAGTTTGTCATGGCAGAGGCAAAATTATTTCGTTTGGCTTCTTCCCTACGTTTTCAACAGCAGCGATCTTATATCTGCTGAAGAGAAATTAGAACAAAATAAAAAACAGAATACCCTGTCCCATGCACAACCCATGGATCTCAAAGCCTGTTAAATTCATGTTAACAAAGCTTTAAGAGCAGAGGGGATGAAAACCCAAACCCCACTGAAGACAGGAAAGCTCTCAATGAGGGACAGAAAATGGGCACTGGATATCACCATGTCCCCTGACACTGCCTTACATTAGAAACAGCAACCAGGATGTTTCTGTTTCTCACACCTCTGACCCAAACATTTTTAAAAATTAAAAATAGAATGTTATAGACGCAACATCAAGGAGATGGAGACACAGAGGAAAACTTGGCCTGCTCTCAGCCCTACTCAGTAGCAAAACTGTGACCCTGGATGAGCAGAGGCAGCAGGTAGGACACTCCACCTGCACAGCTCACTGCCTGTCGAATTCCGGTGTCATCAGGAGCAAGAGAAGGGCTGCATGACACACACCAGTGACTGGACCAGATGGAGGCTTTGGACTGCACTGCAACACTCGAGTCCTCCCCATATCTGATGGCAAACTCATGTGCCAGTTTGTTAGTCTGGAGGGCTCAAAGCGATCCTGGGAGAAACCCGTATCCCACATAAATCGTCTGGAGTTGATGGATGGCAGGAGCCCCAACTATAAAAATCTCAGCCAGAAACATGATAAATAGTTGCATCCTGTTAAAAATAGGCAGCAGAGCAGCAGGCAGATACATTGGCTGAGGAGGAATGCCAGTCAATGACTGAACTGCCAAGGCATTTTGGCGTTCAGTTTCAGAACAGGCTTTCAGGCTATTCTTGCAAGTGAACAACCTCTGTAGTAACCTGGTTTTCAGTACACATTGAATTTCCTCTGGATACCTCAGGAGCTGGCAGAAGCAAGTCCAGAAGAATGTTTTGGTTGACTCTGGATTTTGTATACAGCAGATACTGCAGCCAGCTTCTCTTGGCCAAAATCAAGTCTTTCCCTATGGGCGTCATTTAAATTTGTTTGCTTTACCACCAAATCCTTATTTTTTATAAAGTACTCAGGGGAAAAAACTGCCTCCCTGCCTCCTCCACCAGTGTTTCTGCGTTTACTGTAACAGTAGCATATTTGCATGGCGCCTGCTGCACTGGAGGCTCAGACTCCCATAGTGCAGGTAATAAACAAATATTACTGTGAGTTTTCTGGAGTAACTCTCTCCCTCAAAAGAACTTCTATAAAACAGTCGTTAGACTACAGACAGAACAGCAAACCTTTCAAAATAATTCTCTCAATGCTTAAAACTACAAACTAAGTACATGTGTCTTGTGTGGTTTGCTCTCTATGCAGGAGAACTAAAGAAATGTTGCAAATTTCATTTGCAGACCCCTAAACTTCCTCCCTATGACACTTAAAACTTTATCTCACTCTGAAATTTTCACTGTAACATCCCAAATCCTTTCCAAGTCCGCAGTCTCCAAGCTGTTCTAGCTTCAGGTCTCTTCCACGCTCCTCAAACACCCAAATCTAGTCATCTTTTCATCTCTGAAGGGCTCTCCTCCTGACCTGTGTGACTCCTGCTATGCCCACATATGACCTCACCCCACTTTTCCAGCCTTTCAGCTTGGCAAGAAACAGCACACACTGTGACTCAACTAAAAATATGTAGATTTGGACTGGAGAGCTGTCAGATGCCAGGCAGCATGGGTAGCATCTTCTCTCCAGCTTTTATTGGTGGCAGTACTAATGGTGTCTCTCTTCCCCAAATACTACCAGTGCCCTGGCCCTCTGCCAAGTTTGATTCCATGCTGACCAGTGGAGCCCAGAAGCTCATAGCTGGGGACTAACAGACAAACAGTGTGTTTGTGTAACTTTTGTGTCCCTGGGAAACGAGGCTGAAAACAGGAATATGAACTGTGTCCTGTTAGCGTGTTTACAGATGTCTTTCTTGCTAATGTTTCTGTTGAACTTGCCCCTGAGACTTTGAGCAACTCAATGCTAAACACTGTATAAACGATAGTAAGGCATGGTCTCTACTCCAGTTAAAGAAGGCAAAGTAAAGTATGGAAATCGATACTGTTCTGCTATTAAAAATAATGGTTCCTCTAATAAGCAGTGAGGAATAAATTGCACACAAACATGGCACACAAACACAGGTACAGCTTCAGGCTGGAGTCATCCATATCTGATCAGCTGAAAAGAGAGATATGAACTAGTCCTATCTGAACCCAACTTTAGAAACATACATGGTTAGAAAAAGGCATTCACGGTAGCTCAAATATTAAATACAAAGCCCCATATACTCTCAGGAGGAAATGCTAATGAAAGGGGTAAGACCTAAACCAGCATCAACCTCCCAACTTCAGACTGGCAGCAGAAGCTTATCCTCTCTAGAGACCCACCACTCCACTGCCTTGTCATTAAACATCCATCACATTTTCCTCAATATCCATGGGTTCAGGACACTCACTGGTAGAGGGATCACTTGTCTTAAAACTCCACTTGGCAGAGGCTTGAATCTCTATGGGTGCAGCCTCTCCTCATGCTGCTGTTTCACTTCACTTTTCCTTGAAGCAGAGACTGGCACCTTGCTCAGCTCTAGCTCAGGGAGATGCCACAGAATTAGCAATCATCTTAGCTCTAATAGCAGTCTATACAGTCCTGAGCTTGATGGTCAGGCCACTTTACTAGGAGAAGCACTTAGATCTGCCCAAATTAGGCAGGGTGAGGCTCTGAAAACAGGTTTTCCATCTGTTAAGAGATTGCTCTAACCAATGGATGATGGGTGGAACCTCTCCACAAGCTCAGGAAGTAGCTAAGTGGGGCACATGGGCCTCTCAGCTTACCTAACTAGATGCTTGATTGCCTCGGTTTATTTGCGTCTTATCTTAAAAATTTGGTATGTACATGAACCAAATCAGATCAGAGTTGTTCTTCATCAAGGCTCCTCAGATAGGCAGAACACTCAACCACCTTTCCTTTTCTTTGCTGCATCAAGGAGGAGTCACACAATTTAAAACTGTGCTGATCAGAGGATACCAAACAGACTGAGCCCTTCCCACCAAGTCCCTCTGCCATCCCAGGAAGTTCTAGCATGCAGGATTGGCCCAGTGTCAAGCCCCAGAAAGACCTCCCATTGGTTACTGACATCAGCAGAGCATGACTTGAGAACTAGGACCCCTCATTTGCAAAATACTTCCATGATGCCATCCAGCAAGTAGCTAGAAGTTAACTGCACACATTGCAATGCAAATAGACGTGTAGAGGTCCCCCTCACTGTTTAGTATGGTTTTGGTTTGGGGTTTGGGTTTGGAAAGGGAAGAAGGTTTTTGTGGGTGTAGAAGACTTGGCAGTGAAGCATCAGAGGAGCAAGTTAAATAGACAAGAAACAAGGACTTTCATTTTTATATCTCTTGTCTTTAATCCCATCTTTCCTGCAACTAAATTTATGGGGAGGGATGTAGGGTGGGAAATCTACACTTATTTATTTCTGGAAGTTAAGATGAAGTCATTATGGCTTGCACAGTATGTTTGCTATTATGAAGCTGCAAATGGAGCTACAGAAAGGGCATTTAGTGGGAAATATTGTCAGCTGGCAGTCTCGGGCACTTGAGTACCCTCCATAACATGCATAACGGAATCAATTTAAACCTAGTGAAAGGGACATTGTCTGATAAAGTAATTCCTCTTTGAACACAAGATGGCAGCCTTAAATAAATGCAACCCCGCACAGCTTTTAATCTTACACATCATTAAATTCCTAATTTACACATTATGTTTTCATGGGCCAACCCATAACTCATTAGTGTTGAACTCATGAGTTGTAAAGACCAACACACTAGACAAATGTGGGTTTCTTTGTCTGCTTTTCTTTGGGTGGCAGTTCTCTTTTAATTTACCACAGAAACAGACTTCAAATTCAACACTAAGAAAGCTTACTCATCTTGTGGGCTTTGTGCACCTTCTACCCCCCAAAAAAACCCCTCTCTGATTACTGCTCTGTGCCCACAGATTTTACGGACAGAGGATGGAATAGGGAATGGAGAATACCAGGTATTTTCCCCTTGTTCAAGATACTGGAGTTCCTTAAGAGATGTATCTTTCTGCAGGAGGATTTCAAACAGGCCTTGAAGTCAAAACCAAAACAGACTGCAAACAGCATAGAGTTTGAAGCTGGTCTTCCCACTTTTCCACAAAACACATCAAATTATGTTTTGCTCTCTTGACTTTCCGTTCTCTTGTACAGGTGTTGTCTGAAGAAAGACAAGTCACAAACACCATCTGAGGAGGAGGGGCTCCATAGAGCTCCAGTACCATGACATGAGAAATAACCATACTAGAATGGATGGAAATGGCAAGAGAAGGGCTACAATCACTTTCTCTGCTTTGGGAACAACTGCAGGTCAAAAAATGTCAAGTGCAGAAAAAGCCTTTGCAGAGACCTGGTGCCTCTGGTTTAGTATTGCATGTAGGGACACAAATGACTATTGGAGCAGGTCAGGCCAAGGGCCATTTCGAGCCAGCCCCTGGTCTCAGATTCCCTGTACAGACAGTGGCAGTGGGAAACTTGACTCACTATGTGGGATCTAGGAAAGCAGAGCAGCAAGGCAAGGCTTGAGGCTAAGTTTGTTCTTCCTGGGCTGGGCTGCAGTTTGTCATGGCCACAGGGCCACCAGTCTGCCAGAGCTGCTACTTTGAGAAAGACAAGCTCCAGCAGCCCAGGGCCCTGTGTGCCCTGCTGGAACTGGACTGAGGTTTACAGATGGCTGGAAAGGCTGCTCATGACAAGGAGGAGTTCAGGATCTTCCCTTTCCACAACAGTTGAGCAAGCTGCTAGAGAAAGTCTGTACTCCTCAGGGGGATTTTTGCTGTGTTACTGCCCAACAAAAGCCACAAGCCTAACAGGGGTGGAATATTCACACCTCAAGTGTAAAATGTTCCAGGATCTCCTCCCTATCCTCCACTAAGCCAAGTGGAGGCCATCCAGAACACCAGCAGAAGAAATCTGGATGAAAGTCCCCATCTATTCTCTTGCTAGTCATGTTTCCAGCATCTCGCAGCAAGTGCACCACTTGGCACCTTCAACTATTTTAGAGAATGACGGTGCTGACACAAGTCATCTGCTTGGCATCCCCATCTAGGTGACTTCTTCTTCCTATAGGATGGATGTCTTCACCTTCACCCAGTCCTTTTTACTATTTGATTTATTACACAGGCATTAATTTTTCTCCAGTTCTCTTCATCCCTCCTTTCTCTTTCTTTTGATGGAGGAGAACATGCAATTAGGTTTATCCACCTAAAGAGGGAAAGTCAGTATAGAAAGACATAGCAACCAGTCAGAGTATCTTTCTTCTGACACCACTTTCCAAGAGCAACCTTCCAGTGAGCTTGTGGATGGCGAGGGACATGGTGCAGCAGTGGGGAAAGTTCTTGTGTGGCAGGTAAAGGGACTTAGTCCTTTTCCAGAGACTAAACTACCTGGGGAAGAAGGTGGACTTGTGATGTGAACTGAACATCAACATCAGTAGGTTTAACTTCAATTTCTGGAAAAGAATCTCAGTATGACTTAAAATCATACTGGGCTTTTCTATGCCTTGGTTTATTCCTAGAGGAAACTGGTGTAGCACTCAGAGTATTTATATGATGATTCCTCTTCATGCACTCGCAAACACCTTGAGACATGAAGACCCAAGTTTGCATTCTGTCCTTCCTCCACATCTTCCCCATTAGAGATCACTCTAGAGGTCTAATGCAACCCCCAGCAACATCTGTGCAGCCTTGTGAGAACATAATTTTATAACAATGCATTGCACAAGCACACCAGGAAAGGATGGATTCTTTTCACAGTTAAAGCACAGCAGGAAGCCCTCGAAGATTTAGGTTCCATTCTCAGCTCTGCCCAATAGTTTGAACAAATCATTCAATCTTTTCAATCTTCCAGTTCCCTCTTGTGAGAGGGGAACAGCTCTTGATGGGAATGGTCATGAGGATTAATGCAAGTGACATTAAAGAGGTGAGGGCTGTACTGCTCGAAGCATGACAGGGAGTCCTCTCCTTAGCTTGCCAAGTCTCCTATATTCCTGCCAGAGATGGGACACACACACTCCAAAGGTGGCAATTAGAGCGCTGCCAAATATTACAGTGATGCGTGGCACACGGCACGGCCACCCCTCCTTGGCAGGGCGCCTCTCCAAACAGGGCTGAGCCACACAACAGCTCCGGGGCAGGGCAGTGCCCGTACAGGCAGCCCAGCCCTGCCCACGCAGCTCTGGGTGTCTGCAGAGCCGGGGCAGCTGGCAGGCTCCGTGCCCACTGCCGCGCTGTCGCCTCTGCTGTTGTGAGCGCGGCTGCGGGCTCAGTGCCCCCGGGACTGGATCATGTCCTCACTGCACTACCCTGATGCTCAGCCTGCCTGCACCCTGCCTCCGCCACTCACTCTCTGCCTGCCCTGCTTCTGCCACACTGCTGCCTGTGCTGCCCCACTGCATGTCCTGCTCAGGCTGCCCACACCCCACCCACACCACCCTGTTCCCCCTGCCCTGACTCCCCAGAGGCTCACAGACAGTCCCACACAGACAGTTCCCCACATCCTCAAGCTCTGCACAGCCCCTCTCCATCTGCCCTCCTTCCTTTGCACACAGGCCTCTCTCACGCACAGGGCTCAGACAACCCTTTATACGAGGAGCAGCCTCTGCAAACCTCTCCAGAATATGGACAAGACATACCCTTCTTCTACACACTGCCAAAGACAGCACCCCACCCCATGCAGAAGGTTCCCTCTCTTTTAGCCTCATCTGCATATCAGACTTACTCCACACCCTACACAGACAGACCCATTCGCTCCCCAGTACAGCCCAGGCACCTGAAGCATGCACACACCTGTGGATTCAGAACAACAGAGGTACATATAATCGACCTTGTACAGGCAGGAGACTGAGTGGAAAGACAGCAAGGAGGTGTGATCAGACCATTAGTGGAGAGAGACCTTAAAACCCAGTCACCCAGCATGGTCCCTCTTAGGAAATGTTGTTACCACATTTGCAACTGCATTTACCTCAGTCACACAACCAGCTCCATTACACACAATGTCACAAAGTTTTCATCTGTACTCACCACTTGTCTGTACCCCACTGACATTTATCATCCAGGCTGTTCTCTAACACTGCTATAATGGACAAACCCTACTGCAGAAGCAAATGTTCTGAATCACACATATCTCCCCACCAGTCTGGCTCCCCATGTGCAAATACACAAGCCCTGGCTCCAGGGCTGTGCTGCATATCTCCCAAGAACTCCCCACGTAGCCCCATACCTGTATACTTTACAAACTGCACATTCTTCTGTGAACACCCCAAATATAATCCCTTGTCACTACATCCCTACACTTCCACAGGAGTGATTTCCCAAGCCCTCTGTGCAACTCAGGCACCACAAGTACATCCACATCTCCACATGGATTTTCATGCTATCCAAGTCAACAGTGCTCTACTGGCAGGGAAAGTTACACTGTGGTTGCCAAATCAAGAAACAGATCCTTTAGATCTTAATTAGAGGTAGATGCAGTTTGCCTGGAATGGAGATTCAGACTGCTTAGGGCTTTGTTCAGCTTATTGATTTGTCCACTGGTATTTAACAAATTATTTTTAAAAATGTAATATTTATTTCTATTTTTGCAGCATTGTGTCTGATGTTGTATGAACATAGATCGTGGACTGACCCCTGCGCCAGACAGAATATATCCTGAGTAAGAAGACACAACAACTTGTAAGGACTAGAGATTATGGCATTATGTAGAGTTGTTCTGTTGTCTCCTCCCGCTTTGTCACATGAATTTCCATTCTTCACACTGCAGTGGACTGCTTTATGCCTTCCTGCACTTTGGACAGTAGGAAAAAAAAACCACAAGTTTTTTTCTCTCTCCCATACTGGTGGTATAATCAACTCTGCCTTGATTTTCCCTGGCTTCCATCACCAGTCTCTGGTCACAGTAGTGCCTTTGGTAAAATTTCACCCCCTTTTTACGCCCTTTCCATTGTCACAAGGTTGGGTCACTTCCTTAGAAGTAACCTGCTGTGTTCAAGGTTGTTTCCTTGACCTGGTTTATTGCCTTCTAAATGTTTTAGTGTTTTGACTGTTTCTCAGGTTGAGCACAGAATGTTTGTTGCACTGGTAAGAGGTTAGTACTGCGAAGCCTAGGGAGTGATATATGGACGGTTCATGCTTTCTTTTGGATTTAATTTTTCATCCTCTAGTGCTCCGTGGTGAAAGGAATGTTTGCTGCTTGCCTAGGGAGACACCTGACATTTAGACTTTATCTTCTGTAAAGGCTTGGGCCAAAATTCTCTTCCCTGACTTTGGTAATGGCAGAAAAGGGCACACAGTTGAAGTGAAGCAGGGGGACAAAGAGGGATTTGTGCCCTTCTGATCCCAGGCCACAGTAAGGAACTGCGCAGCCCTCTGACAAAATCAATTCCTCCAATATGAAGGGGGCTTTCATCCCCAGGTGCCTTGCAGAAACTCCTCAGTCTCGTAGTACTCCTGGGCCTGGGGGTAGAGGAGAAGAAAAGAAGAGCAACTTGGGCTACAGTGTCCTGCTATAATGTCCTAACCAAGAGAGGGCTCAAATTCTGGGTTTGGAGCTTTCACAGCCCCTGAACACTCAAGTAGAATACAAAGGTTGAAGAAACTAGAAAAAATCTTTCCCTAGAATATTTAGTGCTCAAGCTCAAAGCACTGAAATGCTCAGGGGTCTCCTTTCTTTTTCTCCCTCTTGCTGATTTTTTTTTTGTAATGAGTCCTAATTTTGCATTGTCCTAACCTGATTTGACTGCCCCTGCCTCTGGCTCTATCTCATGTCCTGAGCCAGTAATGCTGATTTAACAGAGACAGATCTGACAGGAGCAGAAAGAATAGTGTAAGGACACCTTTCTGAACACAACCTTCCAGTGTAAAATAGATAGGTGTGTGAATCTTCCCATCTCCAGGGCATCAGGAGCAATGAATGTTCTCTCCAGAGCATTCACTCTCCAAGAGGTAAGTACACTGGCTTCCAGACACTCTCCCCTTGCTAGTTGGTGTAGATAACACCCAGAGATGTTATGCTGGTGTTCCCGTAGCTCTTCATTCCTGACTTTCCCTACCCCAACCAGTCACAGCAGCAGAGGACAGTTCTGAAGGGGAGGGCTATTCTGTGGGAATGCAAATGGCTGATCATAGGTCAAAGATGCCAGGAGAGGTTTCTTCTGTGAATGAAAGCTTGAAAGTTCATGTTCTCCATTCCTAACACATGAGCATCAGGTGAGTTTGTACTGCCTGGACCCACACCTACCCCTCCCAGTCATTCTGAGCTGCAATGAGAGATGGTCTCTTAATAGCTAAAAAGCCCCCTTGGCACAACTGATAAAAGAGGTATGAATTTTCTCTAAATGGCACTGTTTTATGGTTGTTGGAAGAAATGTTACTTAGCTCGTTTCTCAGTTTTGGGTAAGGACTTTGTGTCTTCCTTGAGGTACTCAGTGTGAGAAGGGATGAGTATGGTTGCATTTCGTGGTTGCCACTGCTGGCCTTTCTGTGAATAAGTAGTGACTGCTTGCAGAAGTGTAGGTGAACATCTTCTGAATAATTCTTTTATTTCATCAAGTGTGATGGGCTGTAAAAGATAGACCTGTAGCTTTTACTCCTATGGAAGAAGGACACTGTTATGTTCTGTCCAGTCGGGTTTTTTTAAATCAGAAATTTCACTGGCAGATTGTGTCTGTCAGGTGGATTCTCCATAGTACAAAAAGACTGGGGAGCTTTCCTTGTCATGCTTTGAAAGGAGGCCTGAATGTCCTTGGTCTGATAGAATTTAGAGTGTGTTTAATTTCCATGTCGCTGAAATAAAATAGTATTTGTTTTAGAGATTTTGTGAAATACTGTTGTTGTTTTCTGGGCTGACCTTTAGAGGCTCTGTATTGCCGTGGCAGTATGTTGCTATGGGGATCACCTCACATGGGTGAGAGCACGAACTAGTACATAAAGATATAGTGGGTGCTTTATGCTGCACCTATTCAATGGTGCTGTACAATTGGAAATTGCTCCCAGAAATCTGGTAGGCTGACTCATAAACACAGAGGGAGAGTGAGTTTCAACTTACATCCTTTTTTTTCCTGAATTTTCCTATATTGTTTGGTGAGGGTAACTTTTTTTTTAGTTATTTATTTTCAATGGTGCAATACATTTTGTTTTCTATTAGCAAATATAACTTGCAGCAAATTGAGGATCAGTCCTGGAGAGCTCAGGTTAAGCCAAGGGTTTAAGCTATACATATTTATGAAGTAATTAAGTACTTCCATCTTTTTTCCCTTTTTTTTTTTTGTCTTGTTTTTTATATTTTTACATCACCTGTAAGGTAAAAGTGTGTCAGTGGTTAATTCCTCCTGGAGAAATCCAATACAAATTCAGAAATACTTTGCTGTTGGACAGATGGCTGAAAGGAAATGATTAATCTACTAACCTTGGATTTAGGAGATATGGATTTGAGTCTCTGCTTGCTGCAGATTTTCCATGTGACACTGATGCGTAAATATCCTCGAATATGGTCACTATCCCCTGTGTTTGAGTTCACAGACTGCAAAATGGCATCACCTTGTCTCTCAGGGCAAGGTGAGACGAAGGCACACAGCCTCAACTGGGTAACCCTGGTTTCTTTACAAGGGAGGCTGCTGGCCCACAGCCACAGGGTAGGCAGAAGATGACTGGGACAGTACCTGAAGTGAGTGAGGAAGAGAAGGGGACGGCAAAATATTTTGTTACAGTTCTGGGGTGGTGTAGACATGTACTACAAAGTGAGGCTGTTGGATGCTGTGGGCATGGGTACCATACAAGTGCCTGGCAAAGGCAAGGCTATTTTCAGGAATCTAGACCATAATTTGCAACTGCTCGTGCTGACATAGATTTTTCTATAGTCTCATGTCTCAAGCACACTTCTGTTCTGCATGGACATAATTAGTGTCACTGACTGTCTCCTGAGGGAGTGTCTGAACTGGAACTCAGCCATCCTGAAGACACAATAAGAAAATTATCCAAGGAAACAGGGACATTCTCCTAATCATCCTACCTGGTCTCTTTCTCCATTGTCCTCATCTCCTCATCCTTTATACGGACCCAAGTATTTATTAGTTCCTCAACTATTATGAAGGATAGACCCATTATTTGCTACCCTACATGCAACACAAAGCACACCATGTGTTCACTATAAGCACCATATCCCATCTTCCAAAACCACCATACAAGTCAAATGCACAAGCCCATAGAAGGAGTCTTTGCATGTGGAATGTACTTGTTAAATAGGTGTGATGGCCCCTTTAGTGATTAATCTACAAGGAAGAATAGTTTGTGTTTGTTGTTAAAAACCCTGTCTTCAAAACATCCGAAAAAGTGGAGATGAGGGCACACAAACCCAGTGTTCCACACAGCTCCTCACACATCTTCCACAAAAGCACTCTCTCCCCTCCCCCTTCCAAAACAGGTCCTCTCTATGCCTTTTTGATGAAAAATCCATCATCAAAAGTATTTGTTTATTTTAAGTGAATCCAGAAACCCAGTCTTCGAACTGCTGTCTTTTGCAATTTCCTGAGCCAACCCCACTTCTCTACACAATTCATCATTGCTTGCTTTGTGCTCTGCCTACTCTACCCCCAAGAAACATTCAAAGACATTGAGTACAGGCCTTAAAAGTACACAGGCCTGCACACGGCTGTCTCTACACATCCTGAGGCTGTATAGGCTCAATTCTCTGGGATTTGGAGCTTGGGGGAGGAATGCATCAGGCAGACACGTCACAGGCAGCGGCCAGAAGAGGTATTGCCAGAGTTAAGTGTAAAAGTTGTTGTGTTGGAGAGAAAAATCACAAACATTCCCCAGCAACTGGCATCATGGTCCATCTCCAAGAAGGGCTTCACATCTGGGAAGAAACTGCCCGCAGGTAATTGGGTTTGCTAGAGTTGCCTCTCTAATTAATAAATGATTTGACTTGGAGATTGGAAATAATAGTTGAAATGATGGCATAAGCACAGGGGCACTGGGGCTGCTGCTGCTGTACTATTAAGAAAGGACTTTCCTGCACAATCTAATGACACTGTATGGCAGTTTGAGGAATGTGAAGTTGTTTGCCCAGGAGACCAACAATGTGATAATATTGGCATATAACCTTCTAGTATTTGAGTAATTAGTTGCTTAGCTACTTTGGATAGGTCATTATTTTGCAAACTGGAAACATTTGCAAGTGGTGATATTTTCCTCGGGATGGTGAAAGAGCTAAACCTATTCTGGCAGTGTACAACTCCTAGAAATATATATGC
This sequence comes from Pipra filicauda, assembly GCF_003945595.2. NCBI lineage: Eukaryota > Metazoa > Chordata > Aves > Passeriformes > Pipridae > Pipra > Pipra filicauda. Next base: position 1,478,034 of record NW_024104298.1, read on the forward strand.
ATAAATTGTTTCTAATGAGACCATCTGCCTTTTATAGCCCCTTTGGAACTAAATAGTACCCAAAGACCACTCTGTCTTTTAGATATCTGTGGTCAGAAAGGCTGCTTCTGGCAATAACAGTATGTAGTTTTTTGCAGATAGAGAAGCTTTTTGATTCCTACATTTCAAGACGTGTTTGTGTGTGCATGTGTGTGCCTGTGTGCATGATACTGCTTCTATTTGTAAAAGTTATTAGAAATCACTGTCCCAAATCTCTTAAGAGATAGCATCTGGTAACTCATCTGTTAAATTAGTATTTTCAAGGATAACAGAAAGTTCGATCTTTCACATACAGGGCTGGGTGCAGCTTGACAAAGATTCTTCACCATGTCAGTATCTTCCTGTATTTGCAAATGAATGGCACTATTTTAAAGGAATACCCTCAATTTAAAATCACAGCTGAGTTGCTCAGACTGAACACCTCACTTTGAGGAGCTCACATATTGACACTGGTGTAAGAACGTTGTGACTTGCAGGGTGCTGTGCACACACAGCTCCTGCTGAGCAAAACACACTGAGGACACAGAGGCCCTCAGCACCCCTCAGTCTTCAAGCAGCTGTTGTCCTGGTGCTCCCATCAGGCCTAGGGAACGAGTTTCTTCTCTTACTTTTATTTATAACCTCACACCAACTACTACAAAAATAATACGATAACCTGTAATTCAGCACTTGCTTCCTCCTTGCCTTCACAGGGCTAGAGCAGAGCGAAAATAGTGGAGTCAGATGCTTTTCTTCACGTCAAGTTTTCAGTCAAATCCCCTTTCAAATCCTTCTGTAGCAACACTGACTGTTTGTTTGTTTGTTGCTTTACTCTTCCACCACGTGGATGTATTGGCATTAGCCCGAGGCTTTGTAAAGCCATGCTCTGCGTGGTTTCTCTTTAAATACTCCCTGCAGTGTCTGCCTGAGGAGACTTCAGGCATGTGCTGGAGGGACAGTCTGTCTCAGAGGGACGATCTGCACTGACCAGGCCTTGTGCTCAGGGTCACGTCCCTTGGCAACTCGTGAGGCCAGATGGAGTCCTGACCTCTGGCTCCAGCTGACTGCATCTGGGCACACTGGGTGTACTGGGCACACTGGTGAGCAAGCAGCGATCACTTAGTGAAACACCTGATGAAGGACAAGGAGTCCTGGGCTTTCGAGCAGGGAGAGGAGGAGGCCAGGCACACAGGCAGTGGAGCAGGGACACCAGGGGACTGACTTGAGGCAGCTCCATAAACCTCTCCTCCCTGAGGAATCTCTCAGCGTGCAGCTCCAGGCCCTCCAGATCCCCCAGAAAACCCAGTGTTGGCACAGCCTTTAGCCTCTTTCTGGATTAGCTCCACTAAAAGCGGTGGGTGCCGCTGGGACAGCGCACAGGAGGGTTTTTCAGGGCATACCTGGTAGGTGACCAGCCCTGAGGCAGTCAGATGTTTCCATGATACTCTGTCTCGAATTAAATATTCTCTGCCAGGTCACGTTAATTAACATTCCATCTGTCATAACACAGCAGGGTAGTGAGCTGAGGTGGGGGGGGAGAATAAACACTTTCCTATTCACTACCTGCTGTTAATTAAAAGAGAAATTAAATAATAAAAAATAATAATAAAAAAAAAAGGCTGCACTCTTTTTAAGGGTTGGTGAATCAGTGCTTTGTGGTAACTCAGATGCTTTGGTTAAATCCAAGGTCTCGACTATAGCCAAGATTAATCCAGAACTTTAGTCAATGAGTCTAGTGTATATTCTCATCTTAATTACAGCCTGACAGTAGCCATGCTACGTACAGCTCAGGACAAATGCACATTCGGGAGGCTCAGAGTTGGAGGTTTTTTCAGTCATCATTTCAGATGTCTCCCTTTGAAATCTCACTTGCCCTATTTCCTCTCAGAGGAAAGTTTTGCTGGGAAGTTCGATAAAACTCCTTTGGTGTTTTTAGAGCTGTAGTGCTTTGAAATGTACCTGAACTTTCCTTTGGAGAACTTTTTCTTTTTTTCCCTTTCTTCTTTCTCATCTCAAACACACTCCACAATTGCTTGGCCTTGTTGTGTACCTGTCTGAGGTAGGCTAACTGGCACAATAAGAATATTCACAAGTTGGTGCCTTGTCCTATTTTTTTTAGTGCAGAAAAATCCCATTTTCTCTTCTCACATCAAGTGTGCAGTAGTCACCACAGGGTTTGTTATTTCAACTTACTTTACAGATAAGTATTTGTACACACCATTGCAAGGAATAATATAACACATGAGAGTTCTTATAAGGTAGACAGCTCTGCACCAAGCGTGTCCACCACAGCCAGCTGTGAGCGAGCATTGGTGTGATCCTGCCTCATACAGGCACACTCACATCAAGCTAACCAGGCTCAGTTAGCTTGACAGCTGCTGAAGGTTTGCTCTTTGTCAGGGCTGATTTTGTGGCTTTGCTGTTACATCTGCATCCACAGTAGAAGAATTTTGCCAGTACAGAACAGTGGTATTCCCCCACCTACAAAGCACCCTGATGCAGGCACCGTGTGACTTAGCTCTAGAGAACAGCTCTGACAAAGAGCTTGGTCCCTGATAGTTTTTGTTCCTGAGATAATGGGATTTCTGAGATATGGGGCTTGGGGAGAGAGTTTACTAGTCTTTGGAATACAATGGCTGGACTTGGTTTTGGTATTGTTTCCAGTGAAACACACTTTAAAGTAGAACTTTGTTTTTATCTCAACAAGTTTGTTTGTTTGCAAATACAGAGCCTCTATCAGCAGGCCAGGTCTTCTGCAAATAAGTGTCTTAGTGTGGTTAAAGGCCGTCCATACATAAAAGTTACCATCTGGCTTGTAAACCACAGCTCAGGGATCAGAGGGGGACTTCCCTTGCAGCTTTTGTCAGAGCTCCAAGACGCTTTCCTCTGGCCTAGGTCACAGCTCTGAGCTGTAGTAACATCGTTACACATTTCTGTGCACTCCAACAGGAATGAGCAAAAGTTCACGTCTTAGTCAACAAATGAAAGCAGCCCTTACAGTAAATCAACACAAGCAAATGGTTTCTGTTGCATTGAGAATGGTGTGGCAAACGTCACTGTGATGGACATAAATTAAATGTTATGTGCATGGAAGGATGTTCAACCACAGACAGGAAAAATAAAAGTTCAAAAGAAAATGCATGATGTAGGCAGAGCAGGGCCCACAGAAGTGGATGGCCAGAGATGGAGAGCAGGTGAAGAGCAGGGATGGATCTGTGGGAAGTCCAAGAGCGTGCTGGGATTTGTCCCTTTCATTGTAATTTTAATTTGCTTATGTAACATCCCCTGGAGAAGAAGGGGAAGTGACAAGACAAATGCCTACATTTATTTCCATAGGTCTGGGTGCTAACGAGTGGAATCCAAAATGTCAGGGTAGTTGCTGTCTTGTAGTATTTCACATGGGTAGGGACGCCAGTAGGAATTTTTACTCCTCGCCATCTCCAACATGAGGTGGACTCACCAGAAAGTACTTACGAGACTACGACTAATATCAGAGCTTGACAAAGTGGTTACAGTTTAGAAAACATGTCTCTGTGCTGCCGAGTACCTTGTGCATTATCAACCTGAGAGTTTGGGAGGGAGAGATGTACACGAATGCCCTTGACTAAGGTTGGTTCTGAACATACACCGCTGGCCCACCACTCCACCTGCAAGAAAGCACTGTGTGTGTGTCCTTGGCTGGTCAATCTCACACCAAGGAACTGAACACTGACAGGTGAATTCTGGTCACTGGGCAGGGCAAGATCAAGATCCTAAACCACTGAACTGTCTTCAACACCTCTTCTAGCAAGACCCCCATTTCAGGCAGCAAAAGAAGCAAAATGTTTTTACACAGAGTGCACATACAGAGCTCAGCTCTGCTTGTCAGCTGATTGTGACTTTCTTAAACAATGCAATCACAGTCCCACTAACAGCATTAATGGGAAAATGTTCTTGCAATAGGGTTGCTGAAGGTTAACTCCTGACTCGTAAACTTCCATCTTCTACCCAGCCGTGTGTAAGATGTGCTAGGGTTGGGGGTCTGTGTGTGCTGTGTGTATCTGTACACAGGAACAGGGTTTTCCTTTAGTTTTTCTGCCTCAAGTACCCCCCTGTGGACATGAAGAACGTAATTGGAAGCTGAAGTCATGAGGGGAAGTGCCTTCACCCCCATCTGTCAGTGCAGACAACGCTCACAGATTTCTAGAAATAGCAAGACCTCCAATAAGCCCTGGTGTTAAAATGTTGTATTTTGTGTTACAATGTTACGAAATGCTACAATAGTGTTAAAAGGTTACCACCAGGATTGACCGGAACCTCTCTGTGTTCCCTTCCTGTCTTTTTTTCCTGGTCTTCGGTTTCAGCTCTATCTCTTTAGTGCTGTTCCAGCCCTTTCTGATTTTATTTTATCCTCTTTGCACAAAGACGCTTTTCTTTTAGGATTTGTCCCTGTTCCCTAAACTATTTTTATCGGTTCCACCTCAGTCTCTTTCCCCTCTGATTCACTGCTGGGAATCCTCCCTTGGATCATTCCTCCTTCCCTCATCCCCACAGCATCACTCCTCCTCTGCTAGAGGTCAGAGCAGGAATCGCTTCTCGATTCCTGGCTATAAAAAGAGTGATATCTTGGAAATCTGGTGCCTGAGGGTGGATCAGCGATTGGTCCTTCTAAAAGGGGAGCAAACAGGTTTTTGTGCCTTTTGCAGGGGTTAGCCAAAGTGTCCATCGCTTTGTGATGTGAGGTTTGCACCCTGAAGGGAGATATGTCCTTACTGGTTCTGTCTGGTCCCTCTGCATTGCCCTGTGGATGCTCAGCATCAGTCAGAAGGGACTGGGCACTGAGTGGGAGCTTTTGGTCCCTATGTGGTCAGAAACAGGCTACCAGCTTCTCCCTAGAGATGACCACCTTCAAAGGCAAAACTCCGTTTCTTACTGCTGCCTTCCACCATTGCTCCTGCAGAAAGTTGTTCTCCTTGTCCTGTTAATAAATTTTTAAAGGCAATAAATCTTCGCTTCTTTTATAATTCATTTTCATCTGACCAGATTCCAGGTGGGTGTTTAGGCTCCCACTTTCTCCTAGGACTTTGTGGATAGCAAGGAGCCTGTAAACCACATCATTTGAAAACAGGGGTGCTCACAGACCTGCTCTCAGCCCCCCTGGCTGCCTGGGAACTGCTCCTTTGGCTCTCTCTGACTGCCTGTCAGCAGAGGCACTCAGTGAAGCTGTGTGTTTAAGAGCTGCATGCCCTCCCAATGCCATACCTTTGGGGTTGTGCTCTCCCTCCCTCAAACCTTAGATTCCCTCTCTGCAGGATGTCAGTTGTCCTGCTTGTCTCCTCCCTTCAGTGGGATGGCTTCCTCTACTCTTGCTGTGATAAGAGTTTGTTTTCTTCTCCAACATACCCTGGGTTAATACCCCTCTCTGCATTTTTCTGCTTTGATACCTGCATTTATGTTCCGATTTCTTTCTCTCTCCTGGGGCCATACTGCTTTTCTTTTCTCACCCAAAGCAGCTCTGCTGTAAAGACAGGTATAACTAATAACACTGGGCTTCGTCAATGAAGCAGAGTTCAATTTACCCTTTGCAGAGATTGTACAGGCAAGAAACATCAGGCTAAGATTTATGTGGAACTGTTTGTCTAAATGGGTTTCCTACTTCCGTACTTCCATGGAGCGAGGAAGCTGCCAACATCTGCTCTGTGCCTGATAGCACTTCCGATTCCACCGGTGGAAAATTTCCCAAGAGGCAGGAGCAGGTAGTTTCCCAGGCTGGTGGGGTTTTTGCATCAGGGGCTCTGTTTCTTTTCCACCAGGGAGATGGATAGGTGCAGGGTGAAGGTTTGCTCTGCAACTCCTGGCACAGTCTACACGAGCAGTGGAAATCCTTTTCTCCAGGCAGCTCATACATCACTTGGCCTGTGAAGGAAAGGGGAGACACACAGCTTGAGGTCAGCCCTCTCACAGGTTGCCCACACTGGGCACGAGGGCAGAGGGGCTCTTGCTTTGCTCAGACACCATGCACTTCAGTACTCCCCGTCCTCTCCAGAGAGAAAAACCACTGCTGTTTCTGTTGCTGATTTTGTGCAGGGCTCTGAGATCTGATACTTCTCTTGCCCAGACTGTGGCAGTCCTGTCTCCTGTGGGACAACATGTGGCTACTAGAGAACAAGCAGCATGTCCAGAGCAAGCTGTATGCTATGGGGTGCTTCCTGGGTTTGGTGCTGAAGGAAGACTCCAGTGAGCCACAGACCCACAGAAACTCTTTTACACCCAGGTTTCAACCAGAGAAATTTGGTTTTCTGCCTGAAAGTTGTGTGGTTTATGTTTTTTGGAATGTATTCTAATCTCTTATATGTCGCATGTGGCCCCCTGCACTGCTGTGCAAGCATCCCAGGATTTTACTGTGCAGATACGCCTGCCTTCAGATGGAAGGGGATGTTGAAACTAATGAAAAATAGGCTGACTTTATACTAGCCCTGTAACAAAATAAATTGAGGGGAATGTGTTAACTTTTGTTTTATTTAACTTTGCCAACTTTCAAGTCAGCTCTCAAGCACCCAGAAGGTTTTAGAAAATGTTTAATCTAACTCAGACAATTTCCTGAACTCCCTAACTGGACCACCCCATTTTCTGAAACACTGCCAAAAGGCCTTAGTTACTCACAGGCTCCGGCGTGCTGCTCTTTCACAACTTCTTGCTGTCCTCTCACCCCACTCTCGAGCCGTTGCGTGTGCCTTAATATAGCCCAGAAAGAGGAACCTCCCAGACCTCGCTGCCAGTGCCTGATGAAGCAAGCGCTGCCTATAGCGGCGATGTGTCTGGTGAACGACTGTCCCTGTGTACTGAAAGGCTGTGCACTGTGTGAGCATCAACACCCAGCCTGCCTGCGTTAGCCTACCTGCTCCTGGTGTGCCTTGCCCACCCTCCCAGCTCCCCCTGCCTGTGGCATGAGCCTCTGAGCTCAGGGCCTGTCCCTAGGCAGCCCAAGGACACTCCCTTTGTGGGCGTACAGGACGTTGGTGAAGACTTTCTTCACCTTGGCTCGTGTGCCGGGTGTGCTGTCCAGATGCCTCTGATGCCCCAACCAGCAGCCACTGCCTGTGCTTGCCAAAAACAAACAGGGGCTATTTCTCAGGAACACAGGACAGAGATGATGGTGAGCATCACCTCTCTTCTCTCACCTCCCTCACCACTGCACACTGAGTCTATACAGCTATATAAGTAAGGGCACATACAGCACACAAGGATGCTGTACTGATGCCAGAGCCTTCAAAGATGCAGTTTTCAGGCCTCAAAAATTATTTATTTCTCCAGCAGAGTCAGAGCACAGCACAGTTTTAACAGAGCTGAAGCAAACTGGGGTTTTAGTCACTCTCTCACTGAGAGATGCTTGCTGTTTGGGGACTTATCATCATGTGATAAAAGTTGCCTCCTGAAACTTAGTTTCCTGCTCTTCTCCTGTGCTTTCCTCTGTTGTCCACCCACACTGCTGGCTCCAAATAAGGACAGTGAGCTCCCTAGAGCTCTCCACCACCTACTCATCACCCTGCTGTCCTTCCTCCTCTGCCTACTTACCCTGTCCCCTCCTGGTCACAGAGGAAGCAGGATGACATGACAAACTGGCTCAGCTTTTCCAGGGATTTCTGGAGCAATTTGTTCTCTCTCCCTGGACCTGGAGCTGGACCTGATTGACTCATCTTTAGAATTTTTACTGGAAGAGATGTTTTTCATCCACAAACCCAAATGAAATAAAAAGCTGGGGGGAAGAGGATAAAGAGAGCAGTAAGAAAAGTGATGAATTAAGCTGCTAGGGTCTGCAGCTTCTCACTGCTGAAACTGTCACAGAACTCATAGTAAGCCATCTGAAGGACCGGGGTCAGAGCTACCCTGGCAGCACAGCCCTGCCATGGGATGCTCAGTCCCAGCATGTGCAGGAAGCGGGTGGTGTTCCCAGCTCCCCAGGCAGGGCTGAGGGAAGTGATGAAACCTCCGGAGTGCAGATCTTTCCTCCCCTCTCCCACGGGAAGTAGCTTTGCTGCAGCGGGGACTCTGCTGGTAGGGAACAGCAATTTTGTCAAGGCAAAATATTGCCAAGGGCAAGGGCTTTCCTGGAGCCAGAGCCATCTGAGACTGGCAGGGCTGGGTTTCACATACTCAAGAGGGATGGCTTTCCTTGGGTCTGGTAGGTGACAAGTAGCTCTTAAGAGGTTAAACCTCCTGCTTCTACTAACTGGAAGTCTCTGCTCTGATCATGATGGCATGCAGGGTCTTCCACAGCTTCAGAGTCAAGGAGTTATTGCTCGGATATAATTTCCCTATCCTTCACAGAATTATTGCAGCAGGGAGAGGATTAACAGGTATGCAAATCACAGTGGAGGTGGGGGGAGAGCTAAGCTAAAAAATTAATAAATGCCAAGGTGGTACTGCTGTTCAAGCTCTCCAGTGCCTTTTTAGGAAAACTAAAGTGTTTGCAGGATGGCTGCAAGCTTGATGGGAAGTGGGAGCCAACCTTCCCCCTCCTGGCTCCTGCTCTGGGTCGGGTAATAAGATCTCCTGCACAGCTGGGGTTAGGACCAAGCAGCCAGCACGCCGTGCACACGCACACACACACAGAGACACACACGGACACAGACACTGTGCAGAACTTCGGTGTGTCCCCCCTCAGATGCTCAGGGCTGCTGCATACGGAGGAGGGGAGGTGGCAAGAGATGGCAGAAGCACAGTAAAAGCTCCCTGTTAAGCCAAGTGAGCGAGGGAAGGGACTCACCAGAGCGTCTGTCTCTGCTGGGACCAACTGTGGTCCCTGACACACTGGGCTGCGTTGAGACCTCATGTCATCCCGCAGCCACACTGCACGCCTGCTCCTGCCGTCTGGCTGTCATCTGTCGGTGGCCAGCGCCAGGCAGCAGCCCGGGGTGAGCAGGCAGCTGAGTCCCTCCTTCACCCTCAGTACCCTCCCAGTCGCCCTGTCCCAGCTCCCTGCCCGGGTCTGATTTAAACGAGAGGCAGCACATCTGCACCCCCACCCCACCTACCCCAAGGGAGTTATGCACTGTGGGGGGAGTGGCTACTGGCAAGCCAGAGTGATTTGAATAAGTCCCTTAGTGCCCGATCTCAATCTCTAAATAAGTCTGCTTTAAATTACACTGATTTATGATTCATGTCTTTTTATTTGATCAGTCAGCGGTGCTGCAAAACCTTCAGGCGCTTAAGGTGTTTCTAATCTCCCCATCCTGCTGGATGGAGGCACCGCTTGCAAAAGGCTTGTTTTTAACCCCTGAGTCCACCAGCCGCTCAGACAGGACCGGATGGAAGCCCGTCTCCTTTCGTCTAACCGAGGCTGTCTCTTTTCCTGGCTCTTGCACATCATGGTGTCCCGGTGTGACCACAGCATAGATTACCCAGCATCTCTGGGGTCTCCTGCTGTCACGCCAGGACACTTAACGAGAAACCGAGGTGAGGATATTTTGGACACTAGTTGTGACAATACACATCTCTGGGAGTTTACATTTTAATGTTTGTACCAGGAAATCGGCTCTCTCAGTGTCACGGGGTTAGACAAACACCTGATAAAGAAATAAACCTGTCAAATACATTTACTTTACAAAAAGACCAAGCCCTGCAGAAGTCTCTGTTGTGTGTTTTAAAAAATGCCCCACCCCTTCACAAACATTCTGCCTGGGATACTGCATTCCTCCGTGCTGGAGAGCCACCAGCAGCAGAAGAGGGACCGTCCTTGGGGTTGTTTTGCTGTGATTTGGCACCAGCTGCCGAGCAGACCCACTGTGCTCCTCCTCCACATCCTCATCCTCATTCTCCTCCTCCAGCGCTGGCTGGGTGAAGGATGGGGCTGACTCACCTTGTTCTGCCTCTAAAGCAAAGCCCAGGGCCCCACAGCACCGAGAGTTACTGCAGGTGAAGTTTAAGCAAACACTGAGCAGGAAAGATTGTAACATGGTAAGAAACTTGTGGGACATTTGAAGCCCTGGAAAGTCAAACGTGGGCTGAGCATGAGGCTGCACTTTTTTAAGTGATCTGCAGCTATAGAAATAAGCCTGGGAAGGGGCTTTCTGGGTTTCTCCAACCTGCACAGCTCATGCCATATCTCCTGCTGTGCTCACAAGATAGCCCCAGCCTGAGTGCTTGGGCGGCAGTGGGTTCTTTACCTCCTGACAGCAGTTGTTTACTATTAAATAACCTTGAAGACTGAGACGCTACTTTGTGTCCGCAGAGCCGAGCGCTGCTCTGAGCCGCTGGTTTCTCCGGAATAACACACCCTCCCTTCTCTAATGTTTCCCAACAGACAGAGCTGCTGCTTCCCGCTACCCGGGGCCTTGATTCCCAGACTTACAAAACACCTTTTTGCCGCAGCGTATTTGCATCTCTTTGTTGACTTTGCTAATCAAGCTCACTCCTGAGCTTTTGAAAACAGTAGTACTCAAAGGCACTCTGGCTCTTCGGGCATGGCAGCCATTTCAGGAGAGGTAACCCCTTGGGGACCAGGCACTCTTTTGTCACTAGACTATTAAGGGCTGTGTTGGGAGCACCAGCTGGTGGATGGGCAGAGCATCCAGGTTCCAGAGGCACAGGCTCACCCATCTTTCTGAGTCCAGGTAGTGCCACACTGCCACCAAAAGGGGCAACACTTCCTTGACTGTCCCTGACCCCTTGCCCTGCTCCCAGGCCCAGGTAGCACTCTCTCCTCCCCTTGCAGGGGGCTGGGGTGATCTCCCACCCTGTACCCCCTAACCCTGAGGGTCTTCTGGCTCTGGCTTCTTCTGGTTTAATGAGAGCAACCAGCCCATGTGGGGACATTCCCAGAGGGGTCCACCCCACCCAGCATCAGTAATTCCTGAGACAGGCAGTGCTCTACTGTGTAGCTGTTGCAATCACTGCCCTGTTCTGAGCTGGCCCTGCAGGAAGGTGTCCCAAATCCCCAGGTGCTCACAGCAGCCAGTGAGTAGCATAGGTAAGGTCTCTGGGCTGGGGAAGCCAAGGGACAAAGCTACCCTCATGACATGTGGCTAGGGGACAGAAGGATGAACTCCACTCTGCACCCAGCTCCATCTCTTGCTTAACTCTGCCTGTGGGTTGGCCCAGTGCAGAAAGGAGAACAATTTTTGTGTAGACTATCATGTCACAAAGATACTAGTATTTACCCTAAGATGTCATGGAGTGGGGAGATAAGATACCCAGCTTCAAACTATTTGTTTCAGTTCCCTCGGTGCTTTGTGCCACCAGTTCCAGCACCTCAGCAAGGGAGCCCGAGACCGGCCCCACTGAGTGGTCAGACACCAAACGCCCATTAGATTCCTGTGGTGGTGGAGGAACTTCTCCTAAACAAGCACCCGCAGACCACTGACACAACACGTGGCAGTGGCAGCCCAGGTCTCCCCACTCCCAGTGCTGGGCTCTGTGATTAACAGCAGTGGTTTGAGAGCAGCCAGGTCATGCTGTCAGGGAAGAGTCCCTTCGGCACATGTTGGCTCCAGCGCTGAATTTGCATACTGTATTTGCCAAGGGTTATTAGTGTTGATCAGCTGTTAAATAATCTGCCCTTTTCATTTCAGGAGGCCTGTCAGGACTTGTCTTCACATAGGCTCTACTTAAACAGGAGTTTTATGGCATATTGGAAAAGGGGTTTCATTAGGTAGCCTTTTCCTTGAAATTTCGACAGCTACAAATACTAAACACTGTCTCTGACATCATGAGTGTCTGCCACATGTGTTGCCTAACCCTCTACATCTTCAGTGTGTGGAAAAGGCTGCAGCCACAGAGCAGTGGAATTGGGCTGCAATCCCACTGGCACCCTTCATTGTGCCAGGGAAAGACCTGAGCAAGGAGAAGAAGATAAAGACAGATCCCACATCAGAAAATGAAATTATCCCCTGATGGAGAAGGGCACTGTGATGTTGCTGTTTAGAAGTTTTAAAAACAGCCTCACCCTGCTCTGCACTTGTAGGGATACAGTCTTTGGAGTGACTTATGGTTGCATTTCTCCACCCTTGGTTTTAGCTGTGTCTCCTCAGGGCCATACAACCTTTGCAATTAAACAGGAGCTCCAGAGCCTGTGGAGTCTGGAAGCACAAGCCAGTGGTTCAAAGGGGGTGGCTTGTGACTCACAAGGAAACAGCAGGATGGGGTAAGAACCACATTTGGCCTTGTGGTCAGGCAACACCGTCAAAGGCCTCTGGAAAGTCAAGTTCAGGAAAAAACCTAACTTGAGGACTGAGGGGAACTGCAATAACCATCTGGTTCCAACACCTGTAATTATGCCCAGTACCCTACAAATTGTTAGAAGATCTATACAGAAAATGTGGTAGTAGGGATCTGAAGAGGGGTTTGCTATGAATGCTGGCTGGTCTTGAACAGCCCAATAGAAAAAAGTTGTGCTGCTTCGCGGCCAAAGGACCTTCACTGTTACCAACAAGTGAACTAAACCCCCTGCCTGCTGGATGGCCCTACATCTCCCATTCCTCCCACCTGCGGATTTTGAGGGGCTGTTGAACTCCAAGGGCTTTTCCACCATGGTTTCTTCAGCAGAGGGGGAAGGAACCCACTGTGCCAGGGGAGCATGCTGCTCACTGCCCACCTGTCATGCTGGGGGCCAGGGCACTGCCCTCCTCCTTCCCAGCCACAGCTGGTGACCAGGCAGTACCTGTGGGAAGTGCCTGCTGGCAGAGAAGAGGGGGAACGGGGGGTACCTGTGGAGCTAAGATGAGAAGGTGGCAGCAGGTATCACACCAAGCTCAGTCTTCGCTTTCTCCCCCACCACTCCTCTGGGGCAAAGAAACAAAAGCAACTATGAAAACCAAACAATTTGGCTCTAACGAACCATAAAACACGGGATCATCTCCTCGCCTCAGGCTCACCTCCTTGGTACAGTGACTTGCTTGTGCCTTGCTGGTACTGCCTGTGTTACGGTCATCAGGCGACAAAGCCAGCATTTAGAATTGATTAATTGATTCATACATTAAATAGGTATTTGTGCTCAATTATTGGCAGGTTTGCTAATGGATTACTGTTTAAACAATTGTGATATTTTAAATTACACACTATTTTATAGATGCACATTTACTTAAAAAAAAAGAGCACCCCTTGCATCTATTAACATATTAAAAAGAAAATAAAACATTCAGGCTGTTATAATGCACAATGTGGCATTACTCTGTGTGCTTCCTAAGCTAGGAAAATCTTATTTGTTTAATAATAAGTTACCATGAATATGCAAATCTGCATCAGTGCAGTACCTCACTGCTGTCACTATTAATGAGTTGCAAATTAATGTGACAACAAAAGGAAAATCTATTTAGTGACAGATCTGTGGTTCATACCTGGCTCAAGAGAGCAACCATCTACAGTCACGTCATTCTGCTGGATGATATGTGCACATGGTGTGGACAAGGTTTGCTCCAGGACTGGAAAACCAGAAACAAGCAATGTGCTGCCTTCACCTCAAAGGCAGAAGGCAGTGTTGCTTCTAATGATCCATCACACTTAACCCACAGGAAAATAGTCCCTTCACTCTGCAATCACGGCGAACCCATGAAAAGCACACTAAGGGGTGAAATGCAGAACTAGCAAGGCTGATGTGGGTGGACATCATGGTGCAGAGAGAATTTCATCTGCTTCAGATCTGTTTGGGGATTTTTACCCCTGATGTCGCTTCAAGCTCAGAAAGATAAACTTGTTGGATTCCAGTCACTTTCTTCTCCTACTCCTCCTTCTAGCAGAAATGCAATGGTGAATGAGCACATTGAGAAAACATCTAATACGTATCTTCACAATTACGGCATTCAACTCTTCTGTCCTGTGTAGTGGTGCCAAGACCTCTCCTACAAACATTGGACTCATACTGAAACTAATATAAGATGTTCTACAAACAATTTTCAGTAGATAATACACTATTTTTCCTGTTACCTTGCATCTGTACAAGTTTAAAGTAGTAATGTGTGCCTTTTTCCTGTGTGAACTAAAGAAATTATGCTGAATGTTTACCAGCAGCCCCACAGAGCCTGGGAATGGCAGCTGTCTGCACTTACCATTCCCTGACACCTTGTTCATATTAATGCACAAATGATGGGCCTCATCTATAGTTTTATTATTTCGCCCAGAAATGAAGGGAGGAGTCAGCTTCAAACTCTTTTTATTCATGGAGTTAGCTTGGCCCCCGGGAGCAGTTTTTAAAACAATTTCCATTCTGCTCCTGTGATCCTGCAAACCAGAATCATAGAATCATTAAGGTTGGAAAAGACCTCTAAGATCATTAAGTCCAACTGTTAACTTAGCACTGACAAGTCCACCACCAAGCCATGTGTCTAAGTCACATCTATACATCTTTTTGAACACTTCCTCTGGCCCTTTCTTGTCACACTGTATCAGTCTTTGGCACAAGACTCCTGCTATGACACCAGAGCAACGAAATGAGAGAAGTGGCTGACGGGACAAATAACCCAAAGGGGAAACTCCCAGGGCTGACCTCACTCTGCAGAACCCAGTCCTCTTGGGTAAGGCAAAGGAGGAGTTTAGTACTTTGTGTACTCAGTAGCATGGTTTATCTCAGGGGAAACCTCTCAGCACTAACCATGCCAGGGCTTCCCCTTGTACCCCCCCAGGCAGCCAGCCTGGAGCTGGGTATTTCCTGGGATTTCCCAGCTAGCAACAAGTAAAAATTTCACAAAGGAACCTCCCTTCAGTGAGACTCACCTGCCTGCTCTAGCTGGAGATGGGGTTTTTCCCTATAGCACCAGTGGTTCTCCCAACACCTCCACGGGGCAGCACAAGCTCACAGCCAGGCAAATCCAAGTGATAAGCACGGGAAATTCAAGGAAACACCTTAGCTTTGGCTCCAGCAGCATCAACACTGCACTTCCACCCTGCAGAAGGCAAGAAACAGGATCAGCAGGGTTTTACCATCCCCAAAGGCTGCGTTTCTGTTTCCTTATTTTTTATTAACCTGGAGCAATGCCAGTGGTGCAAAGCAAGCATCCATGGCCCAAGGAGGATGCACAGGAAAGGGCTTTAAAGGAGAGCAGCACGAATTCAGAAACTGAAATGCTGAACACAGTCCCCTCCCAGCCCTGCTCAGCCATGCTGGTTGGAGCTATCCCAATCCTGGCTTTCCACTGTGTGGGATCTAGACAATCCCAGTGCTGGCAAGGCAGAGAGCATTCCAACTTCCCTTCCTACACTCCTGTCACCGAGTTCAGTCCCTGCCAGCATGCTGCCACCTCTCCTCTCCCCAAGGCAACTATCCCCTGGGCTTGCCTACTGCAAAACTACTCAGGCATCCTGTCTCTCCCGTGACAATCTCTCCCAAACCACCCAGCACAGCGTCAGCCAAGCCAGCATCGTGCACCCAGCAGTGTGGGATGCTGCCCTCCTGCTTCACTGAACCCTCCATGCTCCCTCCAGCACCCTCACAAAGCAAATCTTTTTTTAAAAAGTACATCCTAAAAGATGAAACAGGTACAGTTATGTCAAGGGACAGCACTGGGATCAGGTGTTCCCCGCCATGACCCTATTTTTAGAGCACAGACAGCCCCGGGGCAGGCACACACTTGCATTACAGCAGCATGAGGCTGTTACTGTATCTGAGCACGGATGCAAGCGCCAGCATGGAGAAGGCCCAACTGTACTCCTGGAGATAGTGGAAAGCTGACTAAGCAGAGATGCTTGGGGAGCACGTGCTCAGGATTATTTGAGGAGGAGCTGGGCAAAAAGAGGAAGCCATGTCGATCTTCTGTTTGCCTGAGGGGCTCAGAGAGGTGTTTGCCACGCTCCCCTGGAAGTAGCACGAAGCTGATTTATACTCAGCTCAAGCCATCCAAGCATTACATAGCTGACCAGATAAAAGGAGTCTGTAACAATTGCTTTTAATGTTCTCCCTTGCCTTAATTTTCTGGCCCATCTCTTCTTCCTGGGAAAATCAGGGGGTAAAAGCAGCCAGCAACAGGGAGTAGTAGTGATGCCTGTGTTTCCATTCTCCCAGCGTGCCCGTATGACCCGTGCAGGAGAGATCACCATCCTCATTATCCAAAGTCTGAAGCAAGACGTTGGTAGTTGCGTAAGGACTAAAAATTCCCTGTCCTGTGCAGAAATGGAACTTCAGCTGCCAGCAGCAGACAGATTTTGGACCCCTCTCTCGCCTCTTGGCTTGGCTACAAAAGCACCTTACCACAGAAACAGCCCCACTGTAAGACACACAGTAAAAATGTTTGGCAAAAGACTCTATGGCAACAAGCCATGAGAAGCACCAGCTCTGAGTATCTCCCTCCAGTTCACCTTCAGAAATGAGGCATCATTCTCCCAGACCCTGAGGACAATGGAGAAACTTTTTCCCAGATGCTTTTCTCAAGATTGACTAGGTGCTCTGCTCGAGACCCTTCTGGTGTGGGTTCTGGCCTTCATCAGAAGAGCACCACGATTTAAACACCTCAGAGGTAACTGGCTATCACAAGACATACTCCTGGTAAGAACAGCCCCAAAGTAAAACTCAGGAGTTTGAGTTCACAGCAAGAACTTCTTTCCACAAGGGGAAGGGCAGATCCAGATCCTGAAGAGAGGGTCTGCCCAAGCCCAGAGTGCCCAGACTCTCAGATGCAAGTTCCTGAGCTGTGCAAAAGTGACATTTGGGTCACTGTCCCTTTAGATCCCCCCCAAGTGTGCTCATAGCTTTAATGCTCCACATTAAAGCATTTCCCCTGGTACTGTTCTCCTCCCCTCTGCCGACTCCGGTGGAAGGAGAACTCAGCCAACTCAAAGGAGGGAAAATAATTGAGCCTACTCACAATTCTTTAACTAAAAGGTGATGCAGAAAGTATAGTGAACACCATTTTTAAAATTCTGTCCCACCAAGTACGCCTGCCTGATGTTTTCTTGCAACTTTGAATTTAGAAAGCTGACATAGATTCTACCTCAGATTTCATCAGCACCTCACCAGCACCTGTGCCAGCCCTGTTCCACTTTGGAAACTACTCCCAGAGCCTCTTTTCATAAACGTTAATGAGGCAAAGCTCATGTCACAGCCAGGCATGGAATTAACGGGAGTCACTTTAGCCTCTTCATTTCTCAACAGTTTTATTGCCTTTAAGAAAATTTTTGTAAAATATAAATACAAAGGCAGAAGATTTACTTACAAAGTTAAAACACAGATCTCAAACATAAACACACAATTCAGAAAATTTAGTTTATGTACAGTTTCAAGCAACTTCAACATATGTTAGTTTTTCAATATTTTACAAGGTACAGAAAAAATAGTTCAAAGTCTTCTTTAAATAAAGAGCATAAAATGTTTAAACATATATAAACAATCCGGTTTGATGTGTGAAAACTAAATTTCACAGCTTTTAAATTAGGATATAAAAGTTCTTACAATTAGTTGATGCGTATGGATATGGTTTAATTTATATTTAAAACTATTGAATTATATTCAATAGTGCTTACCTGGCCAAAGCAGGTAATTCTGTAAACAAAAAAAACAAAAATAATATAACCAAGTGCCTTACCAAATTCTATCTCCCAAACAAGCCACACGACTTTGATCACATCACCTAGAAAAAGTATGTTCTGTGTAATCAGTGCTTTGTATGAAACAAAGTCAATGTGTGGGTGTGTTCTTTAAAAATAAAGTGTGTTCCGAGTAATAACAAACTTATCCCAAAGCCTGTGTGCATTTAAAGAAACATTATATAACAATTTTGTAAAAACTGATTGAAGTTAAAAAAAAATTTTTCCAAAATCCATCCAACTGGAATTCAGATCTCTTATATAAAGGAAAAGATATTTTCATATTTAATAGTGTCCTTTCTTTACAGAAACAATTTAATTTGAACACATATACATAATAAAGAAGTAACTGTATAGAGCACTGTACATTAAATGGCCTGATGGTTCACCAGAGGATGTCAAAGGGAGGGTCCTCGTGCGGATGCAACCAGTGAAGCGAGGAGCCGAGCAAAGTCTTGAGTTCGCTTGTGAACTCCACCAAGTCCAACAGCTCTTTGCTCTCTGGGTTAAATGCTTCAAGGTCCGTAGCACAAGAGAACAACTGGCTGAGGGAAGTCTGTTTGTAAAACTCTGCCTCCGTGATGGTGACGACTTCCAGATTGGGGAAGTTGCAGCGGAAGATGCGAGACGACATTTTTAGCCTCTTCACCACGTCCGAGAGCAAAAGCCAGTTTCGTGGTCTGTGGAAGCGAAGGAGAAAGAGGCTCCAATAACTGACATTAAGTCATGGGCTTCTTGACTTGTCATTGTGTCACTGTGTGACAAACCCTCCCTGACCACACCCTCACAAACAACCTCTCTGACATCAAGGCTGTCACCCACGGGGTCGAATAACAGATGTGCCGGAGTGTATGTATTTATTTGGAGTCCTGCTGCCCACAGCTTTGAGGAAGGAGAGGTCCAGGCATGCAGAGGCACTGGAGCCTATAAAACCTGGGCTCATGAGTGCACATGTGGGCCAGCAGCCATCCCAACAGCTGCTCGTACAGCTGGTTCACCTGGCTGAGCCCAACCCCCATTTAGCAAGTTAGGAGATGGTTTATAGTTATAACCACAAAATTCAGCATCTCTGACTTCCAGAGATGCTGATATTAAACAGAAGTAAACAGTGAGTTGTTTTTTTTTCCTCAGGTATTTTAAATTTAATCTTGTCCACTTTGGGGAACTTAAGTTACATCTATCACCCAAATAATAAAAAACATGGTAAAACCTGCACTCCTTCATGATCAATATTTAAAACTATTTTTCTCACAGCTGTCATCAAAATTGGTGCAAATGGTAAACAGTAGCTGTTTACAAAGCTAATTTATATCTTGAACATAATAGATAATACAACTTTCCAGGTCTTTGCTTATTATTAAACATCATAGAATCTTCTCTAACATGCTTATTTGTTTGTTCCAATTCAGAGCTTTAAACCAGTTTTGCTACAAAGTCTAGAAAAGCAGTAATGGTGTCATTTTGTCATCCGCAAAAGCGTGTCCACTCAGCAGAACAGAAAAGCCCATAAAATACAATTAACAACACTTTACAAACACGATATCCAAAATTAAGCGCTAGAAACACTGGTATTTTGGGATGTTTTAACAAGGTGCTGTCTGGGATGAGGGAAGGAACTTGTGTTCAAACGTCACTTGTGGCTTGAGTGTATGGCACTCAAAACTCAGCCCTGACAAATCAGCCTTTCCCCCTCTCACCTCCCATTAGCTTATTTCCCAAAAACCCCAGCAATCACAGCATTGATCTTTCATTCACACTGCATAAATGCAAATGCTTTTCCCCACAGACACAAACTGCCACCAGCCCAAGCTGATCGCCTCAGCTGTTTTTACCCCAAAACCTGCATTTGTTCTTACCCCTGAGAGAGACACACTTGAATGTTGTAACACGGCAAGGGAGGCTCATCTGAAAATTCAAATTCAAACACATCGCTAAATCCATCTTCATCTTCATCACCTGGGCCAGGAGGATTTGCCAAGACGTCAAATCCAGATTCATCTTTCGGATCTGAATAAAATTGAATAAAAGGTGCCAAGTCAGCATTGAAAAGACTGTTGCAGGCCTTGCTTTTTCTTCCAATAACGTGATCTGTAAATAAAATCAGTTTGCTTCCTTCCTAGCTTCCTCCACCATGAAAACTAAACAGCCCCCACCCCCACGTGCCGCATGTTTTTAAAGTCTCCGCATACAAAGAAATAAAGGGCAACATTTGCTCACCGCACACAGAGCTGCCATAGAAATCCCAGTACAAACCAGGGTCATCAACACTTCGACCTTGCAGGTCAGTTAAATACTCTGGAGAGGAAAAAACAACAACAAAAACATACTGATGAGAACAAAAAGTTGGCAAGTTTAGCAGACCGCGTGTCATACAGACTCAATATGCATCCTCCATACCTTTCATCAAAAAATCCCACACTATTTTCCTGGTGCACATGCTGCACACCATACTCTCACATCAAATAATGAACCACCACATCAAACAATCACCCAGGGTCTAACAGGGACAGACATAACCCTAAGCTTCAGAAACTCAGAGCAGCATTTTAGTTTTGTGAAAACAGGATGCATCACACCTTTCGGCCTTCCCAGTTATTCTGGACACCAGCTTGGGGGTGAAACTGTGGCCCCAAATAAACTGATAAAAAAGCTTTTTCCACACAGATATGTTCAGAAGATGTAATTCTTTTCTACAGACATAATTTGGGAGATTTACTAACTGCGTTGATGAAAAGATACTGTGATTCAGGATGCTAAGAAGTCCAAGACACTGAATTTTTCTGGAGTCCTGATACACCTATGGGATTTCTACACTACACCATTTGAAGAGATAAGTGGATGAGTTCTTAAACTGATTGACTGTGAACACCTTCAGAGGTAGGTTATTAGGGAATGCAGTGTCTTCATCCAACACTAAGAGGAAAAAAACCCTAAATCCGTGTTACAACATGGATATGTTTAAAGACAAGAGCCTTTAATGTAGTTTTACAGCATTTCAGATATAAAACAAGGCAGAACTTGCAAAAAGGAAAACACTTTAAGATAAAGAGCAAGACCACGGGAAAATATGAGTATGTTTAACAAGCAGCAATTCGATTTGGCAAGTTTCTTATTTTCATTTCAAACAGAAAGCCGAAGGCACGGAAACAGTCCGCTGACCTCCCACCTACCTAGCAAATCTGACAGTGGAATAATCCTTATGACTTATTAAGAGTTTCAATTAGAAGGAGCCCCCATGCATGGCTGTGCTTCCCACCTGCAGCTGCTGGGGTTTTGCAGGCAGAGAGGGAGCTACTGCTCACCCTGAGGTTTCTTGGCATGGAGCCATCCCTTCCAGGCAGGAGGGACTTTGGGAGGCCAGGGAACAAAACCCCCCATTTGCCACGACCAGCAAAGCCCCCAGGCAATGTGGGCACTGACCTGTGAGGAAGGTCTCCATGAGCTCACTGTGGGTCATTTTCACGATGGTCCTCCCAGAGTAGGTTGCAAGTGTTGGATCAGCACCATAAGACAGCAACAGGCGGACGATTTCCAAGTGGTCGTTTTCGACGGCGTCATGGATTGGTCTGGAGGGAGAAACAAAAAAAAAGAATCACGGCGTTACATTTTGACTCAACAGTATTATGCAAATGTGTTTGACAAGAAACTTCTGACTGTAGATCAAAGTTATTTATAGAAAGTAGCACTATTAATACAGCTGCCAATCACCATCTTACTGTCGGTTTTACTTGCACATCACCCCCTCCCCTCATCTTCACAGTCAGACTGCTCAGGGCAGATATTTCTGTTATGTCTATTCATTGCTGCACACATTTTGAGGGCCAGTAAAATAATTACACCGCTGTAACAGAAAGCAGGAGTTTGTGTGAAGCCTCACAAACATAATTTTGCTGCAAGTCACTCTACCGTTCCAAATCTCTGCCAATTTAACAGCGTGTTGTGGAGTAAGGCTCGCTCAGGCTGCCTCTGGGCAAGCACAGAAATCAGTTACCCAAAGCTCCTAAATTATGTACACAGAAATAAGTTATGAAAATTTGCTAGGAATTAAACTTCCGTGCAGAATATCCTCTTTAAACAGCACTTGTGAATATATTTGCAGCACAATTCCACCCTCCTAATCAGAGAACAGAAAAACATGTTATTTTAAGTGTAGTCCACCCAGAAATTAACATATTTAACATGGCATGAGCAATCTATACAAGCTCAGACACAGATTTTGTGAGCCTCCAGAAGGATTATTCATTAATGCACATGCCTGCAATTCCAGGTTTAGAATTCCTTATCACTAATTATAAATCGCATTAACTTTTGCCTTTAAAATTGATTATACGTAACAGGGAGTTGTCTGGGAGTAGAACATATTACCCTTCAGACTAATGAAGATGTGTTAAAATCCCATCCTTTCCTTAGACAAGTGCAGGGAACTGAAAGGGGAGTCAAATGCATGGACAGTGATCATGGCAGTTCAACTCAGCTCAGCACTCCTCCTTTAGGCTGTCAACACCACTGCCCCCCAACAAGGCTTTCAAGCTCTCACAGAGCTTGTATGAAAAAGGCAAGGAAGGACTTTAACTAGGATCACATACTGCCTTCCTGGAAAGCTTTCAGAATGATGTTACCTAGGGGAAGTCATCTGGAAGCACAGCCAAGCAAACCTCTCTGCTCTGTCTACTGATCTGCCAAGCAACACTCAGCTAACAACCAGGGCTTAAACTCCCTCCTGAGAAGAGGTCACATCCAACCACTCCTTCTGCCTCACGTGGCAATGTTCCCTCTATGTCACCACTCTTTTGGCATGAACTGGCACCCACATGAGCTCAGGGCAGAGGAGGGGAGGATCAAATCAGTCAGAAGAGGACGGCACACCACCGTTTTCCCATCTATCACACAGCACTGCTGGGAGGCGAAGGAGGAGAGGGACTCTGACACATCTCAAAAAGATGCTCCAGATGTGCTTACTCCAAGTACTTTTCAGTAGGGCATGACTTAGGGTGATTAATGTCTGTCACAGGAAGGACTCTTGCTTGCCCCCATCTTGCTGGAGAGGTGTATGCCATTTTGGCTTTACGTATGCACGACATATTGACATGAGGAGGTGCACTTGGGGGCTTTGCGGCTCGTTCCCTATGGAGAGAGGGCTTATCCCATGCTGCCTGCCTCCTGCACACCCCTTGCCATGAGTGAAGAAGCAGGTGATCCTCAAGCTGCTGAGCGCAGTTCTCAATCCAGCTTGTGCTAGCCCTCAAGAGCCCTGGCAGCAGAGAGCACAAGACGTGGACGCCTTCAAAGCCCAACATCCCGTTCTTTGGAAAGCCACTTTAACATTTTAAGACCGGAGAGGTCCACAAGGATCACTTGCAAAGGGGTCAGGATATCCCTTCTCAGTTTCTGAGGGAACGTCTCTAACATAACACTGAAACTATATGATGCCTTTGAGACAGAACAGTGCTGGAGAAGCCAGCATTCCCGGGATCCCCCACAAGCCTCATCCTCCCACCTCCACCTCCTGACTCAGTGCTTCCGCACAGGGACTGCCGCAGCACCGCGCGCCCACGCGGCAGCCGGAGCATCCAGGATCGGTGCTGAACATCCCAGGCGACACAAGGCAAGAGGGAACAAATAACAGAGGTGCCGACAGAGAGGCTGAAGGAGTATCGGGTGTTTCTGGCTGTCAGCAGGCATCTGAGGCCGGAGCTGCCAGGTCACGGCACTCTGAGCATCTACAGCAGGAAAGGTCAGCCTTGCTGCAAACCCTCCTGTCCCCCACTGGGCATGCAGCATCCCTGGCTGCAAGTCTGGCAACAGACACCGGGAACAGACGAGAGTTACGGCTGCTGCCAAATCATGCTTTTTTCTCCCCCACTCCTTCACTTTACTGGAGTCTTTAATTTCACACAGTTTTAAATTTAATTTCAGAATTACGATTTTCTGGTTTGGGGAGGGGGGTTGAAGAGTGTTGGGGGATTATTGGCTTGTGGGTTTACTTGTTTGTGTTGCTTGGGGTTTTCTTCTTTTTAAACTGACTTACCTAAGTGGCTTTTGAAGCAGTAATGAATTCAAGATGATCCCTTAACTTATTAAAAACAGCATCTAAATCACCACTCAGTGTTTCAATTGATTTAACGACACTCAAACCAGTTTATTAAAGGGTGCCTGGGCATTCCCCAGGAAGGAAAAATGGCAGCACATGGGCTGTAACCCTGTGATGGAACCTCTCTCTCCCTTTCTACAGGTCACCAAGCCCGGTGTGGTGGTGCAGACAGGCAGAGGCAGCAGGGCAGGTAGACCCACCTTTGTTGTCTAAGGGTGCACAGGGAGGCTGCCCAGGCATGAGAGGGGACTTTATAGAGGCATGGGGAAGGAAAGGCGTAGTAAAGCCGTGCGGAAGAAGGAAGAACAATAAATAGGAGGAAGGAAAGAAAACACTGGCAGGGAGGGAGGAGAATAGGAGATTCCTATAGATAAGTCAGGGGGAAAAAGGCAAAAACGGAGCACTGACAGACTCTTTCACTGGCTAGAACAGCTTCTTGGCAAGCTCACAAGTGGGACCATGCAAAGGCAGAGCTATTCGTTTGCTTCTCCCAGCAGGGCCAGCAGAGGAGGGAGTATTTTTCAGTCTTGGCAGAGTTTAACCATCCTCTTTGTAGGATGCAAAAGCGACTATTGGAATAGGCAACTTTTTCAGATGTCAAAAAAATAGATCCCTGGGAGTCCTCTCCTGGAGAGGATTTGCCCATACAATCTTTTCCGCCCTGAGCATCGTGGAAATAAACACTCTCTATCCCTAATGGTACAGTTAACGTAGTGCAGCTCGTTTCTAAAACAAACCCTTCAAAAGGCCCCAGAAGGATCTGGGGACATTCAAGAGCTGCAATATCCTACAGAAGACACACATCTCAACCCTCTCTTGTGTACTGTCGAATTCTTCCTACTATTTTTACCACCACTACAGTTAAGAAAACATTTCACTGGGGGTTTATCATTCCACTACCAAAATTATAAACTATTTACACCAGTCAGGGTTTGCTCCCAGCCTTTCAGGCACCAGAATTTTCCTCACTGCAGTAAGAGGTCTTGTAACTCGCCGAGCAATACCATATTCTGGCGTTTTATTTTTATTTCCATCCACTCCGTTACACAACGCTGCCCCTCGGAAGAGGCAAGGCACAAGTTACAAGAGGGCAGCTACGCAGGCTGACTCTTCTTTAACGCAATTAGCTGCTGGAAGGTATGGCTCTGCCAAGACCAGATGAAAGGACACAGGAAGAGAGCCATCTTGGCATGGTCTTCCCAGGGAAAAAAATAAAAAAAGGCTGAGCTCATCAGCTGCCAGCAAGGAGGATACAGCAAAACTGGCTTCGGAGAGCAAATCCAGGGAACAAACTCTGGAGCAATGTAGAGCCCTCGCTAACAGGCAGAGGATGCCTGTATTTCTGGCATGTGGCTTTGTTTCTATACTGGCACCGGTTCAGCTAGGGCATGTCGCAGAGGTAAAAGGAGAAGAACAAGGAGATAAGGCCAAAGACACTCGGCAAACATCCTTGCTAATGTCTGGCACCGGCCGTCGAACGCCCCTTGATGAGCTACTGCACTTACTGGGGTCCTGTAAGGGAAGGGAAGCGCTCAACTCTTAAGCACGGTCTATTATTATTTATAGGTAAGACGATTAAGAGCCCTTAGTGACTGCGGCACCTCGGAGACAGGTCTTAAAGATCTCCGGGTTCTACAATAATCTTTGATTAGGCACTAATTGAGCAGCAGACTGCTTGTGTATTCAGGGTCTACAGGCGCTGCATGTGGTCTATCAGCAGAGTTTAAGGGGAAAAACATCAAAAACCTACCACATTTAGCCTGGCCAGATGTGCTGTGAATAGGGCAGAGAGGGACATCCTGCGCTGCAGGCAGAGCCCTGGCGCCTAGCTGCTGGTGAAGGGAAGGACTGCACCACACCTACACTCCCAAACACTGCCACCTCCTTGCACTGCCACTACAGTCTGGTGCTTTGTTTGTTTCTGGCTTCACCAAGATAACTGATGGTATTAGGAACCAGAGGCTGAAAGCCTGCCTTACCTACTAAACTTAAGGCAGACTGGCTGTGTGGCTACATAAAAGGCAACACCAAAGCAAGAGGCTCAGGTATTTGCTTCGCTCCCAGAACACACACGTGCAAAACCAGCACACCGATCAGAGCACCTGCTGCACTTCAGGCAGGACTGGAAGGAGAGATGCACTGACTCTGCAGAACTTTACTACATCCTTCACATTCACGTGGACATTTTTTTGTACAGACTAAAGACACATCCTCACTTGTCACAACTCTTCAGAGTGTCCTCCAAAAAGCTGATTGCAGAGGCAGCAAGTAACACAGACCAAAGCTTTCAGGCAGCTGAGATCCAAGGGACACCCCAGACCGCCACATTAACCAAAAAGCACATGCAGTTACATCACTCCTCTGTGCTGAACAGAACTACACACATCCACTGTTACTGTCTGCAGACTTGAAGGCTTCCAGGTGAGGTGGCAGAGGGGACAATAAAAAGCATATTCAGTGTCGTTAAAAAAGCAGGGGAAGGGGACAAGTCTTTGATGATGGGTTTGTTTAGGGTGGGTGTTTTGTTTTTAAGATTTTAGTATTTTTCTAAGGGTTGAACATGTTCAGGAATCTGAATTTTAAAAGCAGCACAGTTGAGGAAGACTGACGACTCTTTCCTCCTAAAAGTTAAAGGAGAAAAAGTTCAAGAGAGAAATGGGATTTGTCTTATGAATGTCCTGATTGACTACAGAGACAGAGAAGTCTGGTCCTGCCAAAAGGAAAGCGATAACACCAATCCAAAGTTCTTTACAGAAGCTTCTGCTCTCTGTCCTGCCCAGCTCAGGGCATCCAGACCACCTTTCATCTGTATATTAGATGTGTTTTGGATTCACGCTGTCTGTTGGGCAGCTTTCCAAATGAAAACGAAGTCTGTCCTCAGAAAAGAGAGGTAACAGCAAGCTGAGTTCTGACATTACCGCCTATGATCAGACCATCATTATGTTCACTTCTAAAATGCATTTTCCCCAAAACAACTTCTCAGGGTACACTAGCCAAGTTTCTTTCTTGGAAATCAGCTCCATCTGTGAATAGAAATCAAAGGTGGACTCCGAACTGGCGGGTGATTAAGACTGATCAGAAACTTCCTGGGGATAATTTTCTATATAGGTTATTCCAGCAAGTGAGACAAAAATAATTTAGGTTTCCTTTTATGGCAACTCGCCGCTGTTGCATAGGTCATGTATTAAAGCTGAAGGCAGCAGAAAATGCGAGGCTGTTTGGCAGCCTACAGAACTCAGAATTCTTACAAAGAAGTGGGCAGACAGAGGAGGAATCCAGTCGGGATCTCAATGTTTCTCCAAAAAGGCTTCCTTTGGGCCGTGATGGGCCAGTGATGGGCCGGTAACAATGGACCATCATGAACTTTTAATGGACCACCTAACCAGCCCTCTTTTTGTTTTCCTGACTCCTCCCTTCTCGAGTTAATAAATAAAGAGCTTAAAAACAAAAGCAGGCTCTTAGTTATGCTAATTTTACCTCCCTGGCTATTTGGATGGTGATAGGGAATGCGATAAAGCATTTCAGATAACAAGCTGCAGGAGATTCAGAGAATACAAAGCGACCTGTCTCCAAAATGCATAGACTGAATAACGCATATGCTGAGGACAAGTTACCCCAAGGTCAGCCCCGTAGAGGTGGTCAAAGAGGTACTTTAGGAGATACACAAGAAGCTTGGAAAAAAGGTGGGAGCAGCATTTTTATCTCCACAATGCAAAAAAGAAAAGCCTGCTATCTATTCTGCCAGCACAGGAACTAAGCACCCCTACCATCCTGTGAAGGAAACTAAAAAAGGCTAATTCAGGATTTAAAAAAAAAGTAAATCCTAAATATCAAATGAGCAGATAGTTTAACAGTTCAGCAAAACAACATTTTTATACGGCATATACAGGACTTGCACACCCAATCGCCACAAAAGCCTGAAGTGCTCTTTAAAGTAAGCCTGCTAACAAGGCAAAACCCACTCTTTTGGCACAACTCAAAGGAACTGGAGGGCGAGCAAGCAGGGCTGCAGCTCAAGCATCCCTCCTTCCTGCCCTGCAGCTGGCAATTTCACTAACTCTAAAAAAAAAATCACCAAAAAACAACCAAGGCACAACATATGAAAATTCCCAGAAGAAAAAAAATTAAATTACACCGAAGTCGAGTCACGACAGAAATGTGCCCCCACTGCTTTATTAACTGCATGTGCCTGCCCAACGACCAGCAACAAGGAGGACCTTGGTAGCTTCGAGGGTTTCATGCAGGATGGGGAGGGTGGGACAAGGGGAGCATAACGGAGAAGTCACAGAGGGAAGGGGTCCGGTGGTGGTGACCACCCGATGCTGGGGCCAGAGGTGCTGCTAACCTGGTTCCATCCTGAGCGCTGCAGTTGACATCGGCGCCGTACTCGAGGAGATGCCGCACGATGCTCAGCCAGCCTCTGGCACAGGCCTCGTGCAGGGCACAGTAACCCGCGTTGTCACGATGATTCACATCACACGCCTTGTTTTCCAAACAATACAGAACCACTTCCTGGAAACAGGAGGAAAAACAGATGCATCAGAGTTATTTCTCGGTGTGTGAACGCGCAGGTTTCTCTATTTGAAGGAAAAAGCGGGGGGAGGGGGGAGAAAGGCAAAAGACAAAATCTCTATGATATGCCCTCTTTGAGATGGGTCAGTCAAAGGGAAAATAAAGGGAGAGCTCTTGAAAGTCCTATTTATTCAGGAAACACAGCAGAGACCACGACTTCCCTGAGCAGACTAGTTTGGGCAAAGCGACACCGAGAGCTCTGCACCCCACAGGGACCTTCCCGAAACACACAACCTCAGGAATCATCACAGAGGGGGAATGTGCAAACTTTGCAGATAAAACCCATAACCTTCCACTTCTCAAAACTTCCACACGTAAAGCTAGTTGGAAGGTTTTTACTCTTACATCTACATTTTTCAGCACAAAATTCTGCAAGCGCAACAGCAGCGCAGCCGACACAGTCGGTTCAATTTTAAAAAGAAAAAGTGCGTGACCCGAAACAAAAACACATTTAAGACACACAAAGGATGGTTTGCTATCGGCAAACAAAAACCAGCCCGGCTCTATCAAGATCGGGGAAATCCCATTTTCATCCACCCCGGTTTCTGCATGCAGAACTAAAGCCAGGCGCCAGGTTCCAGTAACGAGCCCTGCGCCGCAGGAAGCCATGTGAATTTAACACGATTCATCTTGCAGTCAAATATACCACGCTCGAGAGCCTAGGCCAGACTCAGCTCTTCGCTGTCCTGCAGCCTTGAAACAATGACTGCTCCATCACTCAACTAAATATTCAGGATGGCGCGAATCTTCCTCGACTTGTGTCAGACGCAAAAGAAAGCAAAACAAAACACGTTTCTAAGAGATGCTCAATGTATAAAATAGCCCACACGTTCCCAGGTTAGTGGTAAACCATTAATTTGGCATTTGCTCCTCTCCAAGGCTGAGTGACACCCTTGCAAAGCCAGGTACAGCATGGAGGGGGTGAGCGTTTGCCAAAACAAGAGAAGAAAACAACATCGGGGGTGATGCATTTATTCCTCCCGTTTCAGAATCTACCGGAAAGCCCACAATAATCTGTGCTCTGGGTATACCTGACTCGAGAGCCGGTATCCAGGATACAGCATGAAGCTGCTCTTTTAGCAGGCCCTCACTAACCAGGCTAAAGCCAGGAGCTAATGAGCTGCCTGTCCCAGGCACCAGAGCATCCCCTGCACCTGCCACCAGTGATGCACCCACCTACACCTGATTCACCCACTGGTTTAACCTGGGACCCCCACAGTCCCCCCTCTCACCGAAGAGAACAGGGGTTTTTTATGTTCCTGCTAACCAGCCCAAAGGCCAAAAATTGGTCCAGAACGGATGTTTTTTACCCTGCACATGCTCAAGCCCAGAAGAAAGGGCTGTGCAAAATTATACTCTGGAGGTATGAATTTTCCTTCAAAACCAGACCACTCTGCCAGGCAAATTAGCAGATGGATATAGGTAGCAGAAGCAGCTGCCGTATTCAGCTCTGCTTTTAGCACGCAGTTATCATTTAAAATAGATTCTGCAACTCAAAATAAAAGACCTGTCATCTATTTTTGTAAAAAGCAAAGGCTGTCCTAGGGTGGAATACCTACTACTGGACAAAAAGGCTAATTTTGTCGGGCAATTCTGTGTTAAGAGGCTATAAGAAGAATGTCATTAACCACAAAATGTAACTATAAAGACCATAAAACTCTACATTGTTAATTAATTAAATGCCTCATTAACTTTTTTTTAACATGATTTATTCAATTTACAAAAAAATTAGCCATCGTTGCTGAATACAGGAACATGTGGTGCCACAAACACACTTTTGGTTTCACAAGCATTTCTCACTAACATTCAGGAAAGGCTATGAGAATGCCACAGGGTAATTTAAATGTCTGCTCAGGTGCTCTATTTAAATCAGCAATCTGAAGATCACTAGCAGTTAATCCAAAGAGTCAGACTAGCACCTCACCAGCCAAGGTATGTGCCACAGCCACTGCCACTGCCTGTAGGTTGTTAGCCAAATTGCAAACAGCAGCTTAAAATATGCAAATATTCGTACTCCATCAAAAGATGTGCCCTTTGCATCAGTCTCCCACCCAACCTGTACCCTGCAGCAAGTCCCACTCCTTTCCCAAGGGAAGAGGTCAGCATCCCTCTGCACATCCCCCATGCCCCAGGCACGCCTGTTGCCACCAAGATGCACTACTCCCCTCCATCCGACCTCAAAACACTGCCCTTGGGTGAGGTATTCTATGCTGAGCCTTAATACTTCCCCACAGCACCACACCAAACCCCAGGAGTGATGCCCATTTCCGTGCAGGGTGCAGGAGTCCTAGGGGAGCACTGCAAGAGCAGGATGATGCTCAGGAGCTCCTGTGGCAGTGACACGGGAGATTCAGGGCCAGATCCTGGAATATGAGGCATATTCCCAGGGCAAACCCTTTCCCCATGCCTGGATAAGCCCTACCTTCATGTGTGTTTAAACCCCCTGGAAACAAATATCCTCTCTCCCCCACCCCCTTATCATACACCACACATTCCTCTAATTTCACTGTCTTCACAGGAAGGATTTAATACCAAACTGACCAGAGAACTTTGCGAGCCACTGTCGTGGTTTAACCCCAGTCAGTAGCCAAGCATCACGCAGCTGCTCACTCACTCCCCCACCGGTGGGATCAGGGAGAGAACCAGAAGGGTAAAAGTTGGAAAACTCATGGGTTGAGATAAAGACAGTCTAACAGGGAAAGCAAAAGCTGTGCATGCGAGCAAAGCAAAACAAGGAATTAATTCACTGCTTCCCATGGGCAGGTTCAGCCATCTCCAGGAGAGCAGGGCCCCATCACACGTAACGGTGACTTGGGAAGACAAATGCCATGACCCCAAAACGTTCCCTGCCTCCTTCCTTCCCCCACTTTATATACCGAGCATGATGTCATATGGTATGGACTATCCCTTTGGTCAGCTGGGGTCAGCTGTCCCAACTGCGTCTCCTCCCGGTTTCCCACACACCCCAGCCTCCTCACACCAGCGTGGCAGTACAAAAAGCAGAAAAGGCCTTGGCTCTGCGTAAGCACTGCTCAGCAATAACAAAATCATCTCTATATTATCATCACTGGGTTCATCAGAAACCCAAAACACAGCCCCATACCAGCCACTGTGAAGAAAATTAACTCTACCCCAGCCAACACCACCACAACCAGACACACACCAAAAAGCGGCACAAAGACAGCCAGTGTTTTCTCTCACATCAAATTCATTATGCAAGCCTTTTTGTAATTTTTCCCCCAAAAGACTCTACTCTCCCTGTAATTCCCTCTTCACAAAAAGTAAATTACAGTTTTAAGACTACCATTATCTCAAGTCATTTGTTTCAAACGGGGAAAACAGAATGGATTGGAGAGTGCCCCCACACTGGGATGGGTTGCTAACACCCTGTCAAAGCAAGGCCTGGAGCAGAAGCCTAGTGAAGAAAAGGCAAAGCTTCAGCAGGGATTTCCAGAGCCGAAGACCATTTGCTGCACTGTCTTTAAGTAGCCTTGTTGGCTGCAGCCCTGCAGTTTATCTGACCAGACACAAGCTGCATCTGTCCTTCGACATTTCACTCTCGCGTCAGCTTTTGCACGCAAAACTGTAACCGCTTGTGTCGTGCTCCCCGCAATGATCTGGGGCACATCTGTGCTGTGGGACTGAGAGCAGGGCAGAGGCACATGACCTGGCAGCATTTGGGCTCCCCATGGGTCTGGGAGTGGCATTTACAGCTTGCCAGCACCTTTGCCTGCTGAAGGTGCCAGCACCGCCTCTGGGTTTGGAGTGGGAACCCTGCACGGCCTCAGGGCATCCCTTGCTGCAAAGGCAGGCGGGCAGGCTGCCAAGGGCAGGCACGAGCTCATCCGGTCTCAGGGCAATACAGCATTCCTGCCACTGCCAGGGCTCCGTGGTGCCCTGCGGTGCCAGCCACTTGCAGCTCTGAGTCCTGAATCAGCAACCGGCGCCTCTTTGCGAGCTGTGGCCCTGACAATGCAAACTCGTCTGCCTCCCCTGCCACTCAGCTGGCACGTGGCCACGGGGCTGCCCGCTGCCTTCGCAGCAGCTATGGGAAGCCCTCGTGTGCCCACCAAAGGTTGTTGCCCTGCTAACCAGGGTGGCAGAAAATAGACATGCGCAGTTGCCACAGCTCACAGACCAGCATGTTACCTTGACTCATCCAGATTTCTCCTCTTTATTTTTAATAAAGGAATTTGTAACTTCTTGACCATTCTCATGTTTTCTGGAGACAGAGGAAATCCAGTTTTTCTGCCTGCTGTAGTCTCGTCACTAGCAAGAAAAACTCCTCACCTACAGAGTTTCCACAACTGATAACAGAATCAGCTAGGTTGGAAAAGACCTCTGAGATCGAGTCCAACCTTTGATCTAACACCACCTTGTCAACTAGACCATGGCACTAAGTGCCACATCCAGTCTTTCCTTAAACAGCTCCAGGGATGGTGACTCCACTACCTCCTTGGGCAGCCCTTTCCAATCACTCTTTCTGTGAAGAACTTCTTCCTAAGGACCAACCTAAACCTCCCCTTAAGGGGAGGCAACTTAAGACTGTGTCCTCTTGTCCTATTGCTGGTTGCCTGGGAGAAGAGATCAACCCCCAGCTGGCTACAACCTTCTTTCAGGTAGTTGTAGTGAGCAATAAGGTCTCCCTGAACCTCCTCTTCTCCAGGCTAAACAACTCCCTCAGCTGCTCCTCATCGGACTTGTGCTCCAGACCTTTCGCCAGCCTCATTGCCCTGACCAGACTCTTTGGCCCAAAAACCATCACAGCTCACCACAGGCCAAATGAAGCCCCAACAGGATGGTACAGCCACCCACCACTCTGAGCCTTGAAAGACACAGACAATGTCAGATCCCAGATAATCAGGTGCACAGAGCAGCCTCTTTCCCTGCCCCCACTCAGCTCTCCTGCTCCTCTCTCCCCCAACAACAGAAACCAACTGCTGCCAGCACCAGCTGAGCAAGCAAATCAAATGATCTGAATATTTAAACCTATTAAAAACATGGGTGTTCACTTGAACTTTTGGGTGAATTCAAGTCAGAAAATCAAAATCCCCCATCAGCTAATCATGGGAAGGCATGGGTGGCACACAAGGTTACCCCCCACCTTGGCAAGTCTGGGCATCCCCAACTTTCTGCAACCAGCAAATGCTGCTGAGAGCTCCTGCTATCAAAGGAATGGAGAGCCCTGGGCCCCTGCTCGAGCAGGACACCACCCCAACACTAAGTTTCGGAGCTGCTCCCATTAAGCTGTGCCCAGTGGAGTGTGCTGGGCACAGGAAGTGAAGTGTCCAAGCATATTCACCCTGACAGACCCTGCGCAGGAAGAAAATACACAGTGATAGCTTGGAGCACATCCTACAACATATTTTGATTTTGGATCCACAGAAAATTAAACCATTTAAATTACGGAGAATACCACAGCAATGTTGTAACAACGGTTTCTCCTCCCAGCTAGAGCTGAAGTGCCCTGGGTTAGAAGAGGCCTTTGTCTAGGGTAAACAAAACCTTTCCAACAAACCCTGCCTTCCAGAGCTGGACAAGGCCTCTCTCCACACAAAGGTCTCCAGCTATACAAAGGGCATTTCAAGGTTTCAACAAATTCCCAAGGCTGGGACAGCCCCACCTGGACCTGGGCGGATGCCACCTTCCCATGTGGGGCTCAAGCCCAGCTCTGAGGTCCAGGCAGCCCTCTTACCACCAAGGTAAACCCTGCAGCTCTGCCGAAAGCAGCAGTTGTTCTGTGCGATGAAACACCTCTGTGCAAGACATGACATCGAGCAACAACAGCGCTCATGCCCATATTTCCCCAATAAAAGCGTGCTTCAAAACAGCAGAGCTGAAGGATTCATCAGTTTCTGATTTTTGTAGCAACAGGGGGCCCGTTTCATTAGACAACATTGTTCCAGCTACGCCAAGCAGCTCCAGACTCCAAGTATAAAGCAGGCAGAGTGCTCCTATGATGCGTCTGATCATGCAAGAGGACACTCCAAGCGCTACATCCTGTGTCACATACCAGATACTCCTTGGAGAAAAGAATATAAAATAAAACCCTTCTCCTAAACTACACGCTCTTCACTAACAACAAAAGCAGAAAACATACAGTTCATTAAAGATCACCATAAAGATTACTTGAAAAAAAAAAAAGAAAAAAAAAAGGCATTCGTTCTGTTTGCAGATGGTTTATATTTAAAGGGAAGTGAGGGTTACCAATAAAACTTTACCATTTGCTCACTCCCACAGGATGTTGCTCACCCTGTGTCCCTGCCAAATGACCCAACTGCAGTGGGGACTCACTCCCGCAGCAACCTGCCTCTGAACCCCGCATTCCAGGGAAGGGAACTCAGCAGGGGAAGGGGGGGGCAGCAAATTCAACTGCAAATTTTCAGCACACTGAAAGCTGCTACTCCGCAGAATTTCCACCGATAAAACTGGAAAGAGGATTTTAACTTTTGAAATAAAAAAAACCAAACCATCGTCATCCCGCGGGGCGCCCAGGGAGCCTTACCTCGTACCCCAGGCGCGCCGCCCGCTGCAGCAGCGTCTCCCCTGCGTTCTTGTTGACAATGAG
The DNA here is from genome assembly GCF_003945595.2 of Pipra filicauda. NCBI lineage: Eukaryota > Metazoa > Chordata > Aves > Passeriformes > Pipridae > Pipra > Pipra filicauda. The sequence continues at coordinate 1,512,770 of NW_024104298.1, forward strand.
CCTCCGCGCTTCGGGCGGCATCGGCCGGCTCGGGGTGGTCTCCTGAGGGGGGCTGGCAATCGGCAGCTGCGAGGGCTGTGAGACGGGTAGTAATGAGGGAGTCTGCTGCAGGCGATCATACGGCTTCTGCTCGTACGGCTTGGCTGGCGAGGAGTCGCAGTCTGAAGTAGGCTCCGGTCGCTTCCTGACTTTCCTCGTTACCATTACCTGTCAAAACCATTACGGTGTTGGCTTTTTTTTTTTTTAATCTTTGTTTTTACAGTACAGCAGTGGGACTATATTTTGTCAGCAAAGAATTACACTTTTCCACTCATATTTAATTTTTTAAGAAAGACCCGCTAGAGCTTTTTAACACAAGATGCCTCACCCCCTGCAATAGTGCCTTTAGCTCAGCTTAAGAAAAACAAATACAAAATGTGCAAAGCATCCACAGACGAATCTGAATGCAATTCCTGCTACCCTGCATGCACGACAGCGTATTAGTTTTAAGCAGGCTGGTTCTGCCTTTTCAGAGGCCAGCAGACAATTAAGTCTAAATAAAGATACCTTATCTTCAGCATTTTCAATATCTGTGGTGTCATCCCCTGTCAGAGATGACCTCCTTCTCCTCTCCTGCAGTGCCAAGTGTTTTGTTTTACACTGACGTTTCCCTGATGGCTTCTCACACTCGCTGTATTTCTGCAGCAGAGATGCATGTTGGAAATCCTCCTCTTCGTCTGTGTACAGCCCATCTGTCTTCTGGCTTTCTTTAATTTTCTGCTGTTTGGCAGCCAACCTCGAGGCTGGAGTACAGCTTGGCTGAGCCTGCCTTTTGCTGTTTGCATTGGTGGATGAAAGGCTCTTCATGTGCGGAGACACCGGGAATACGGGCAAGCCTAAATGGGAAGGAAAGGCATTACACATCGCATGGTGCGTTAAAAGGAAAATGCATTGCTAGCACTTAACACAAGCTCCTCGACTGCTTAAGAGATCTACAATTACATTTTCAAATCATTAATATTTTAAGCATTCCACATCCCAACTGTAAATAGCGTCTCACCAGTTGACCTTACGTTAACAGTTTATCGGGCCCTAATAAAAATCCCTGAATGAAGTGCCCCGCGCCAGGTGCCGGGGCAGCGCCAGGGCCGGGTGGTGGCAGTGCCATGCCAGCTCGGCAGTGCCGCAGCCCGGCCACCACGGGCAGAGCGGAACGCCGCTGGAGAAAAACTCGCCTCCTTACCTGGGAACTGCTTTATCTGAAGGGGAACCAACTCCTCCGGCAGCCTGGGCCCAGCTGGGCTTGTCTGCCCTTGACTGGGTGGGGTGCAAGGGCAGATACAAGGGTGGCAAGGGAAGAGGGGAAAGGAAGAGAGGTGGGAGCGTGGATCAGGTATGAATGGGACAGCAGAGGAAACGTTGAGCTTAGCCCAAAGATAGCCATAAGACAGGGAACATCTCCTCAGCAGCATTTTGACTTCAAAAACAAGCCAAGAGAAGAAAGATTACTCAAGGAGCCATCCCTACAGAAGCTCTGTGCAAGCTCTATCAGAAAGCGCAGGGATTTTGCAGGAAAAGCAATTGCATGTGTTTTCCCGAGAACTCCATCCAGAACTGACTCTTTCTGGGACATTGGGGCAGTGAGGCCAGTGCTCTGCTGCCCGTGGCAGGATATTGGCAGGGCTGGGTTTTCTCCAGGGGTCATAGCTCCAACAAGCCAGATCTCACAATCTGGGCCACAGGCAAAAAGCATGGTTAAGTTTTGGGGTTTTTTCAGAGTGCAAGCAGGTTTACAACAAAACAAGGACAGTGAAGTTGACTTTTTATAGTCTGAATTTCCCTTGGGAAGAGAATTGAGGTGACCTCAGAACCAACTCCTCTGCAGAAAAATTAAAGGTTGCTGGAAAGGAAGGGACACTTCGGCCAAACAATGCCACACCACTGAGGGAAGGTGCAGAATAAACCCTGAGCGCTTGAAAGAGGTTCCTGCGCTCCAGTCTCTGAAGTGATGCTACTTTCAGAACAGAAGAGATGGCAGGAGCAAATAAGCAGGTGCTCACAGAAAAGACACCTTTATTTAAAGAGAGCCAGAGCCAGTTGGTAAAAAAGAAAATAAAATCTAGAATCCTCTTGGTGGGCAGTTTCACACTTTTGTCGTCCTTTAAATAGATCTGTGAAAGCAACTCACAGAAGGCTTTCTAGATTAGAGATCAAAACAGAAATCCCTCAGTTCTTTCAAGACACTTTCTAGAGAAAGACGCATATTGTGGCTTGCCAAGCAGATGTCAGGGAATTTATGGGACACAGGATGTGCAGATTGTTCAGCAAAAATCCTGTAAATTTTTCAGGCTTTGCAATCCTGAAGGAAGGCGCCCAGTCGTAGGCTGAGCCTATGGATGCAAGGCTGTCTTTCCAACTCAGTAGACAGCATGAAGTAAGGAGTGTTTAATTCTCCTGTTTAATCCCAACCAACCTAACTGAAGTAGTACATAAAAAGCCCAATTCCAATACAGAAGTATCATCATTACCTACTTAATCACTTACTGAAAAAAAATTAAAAAAGAAAAGCTGGCAAACAGCAGTGATGAGCTCTGGTGAGTGCAAACAGAACAAACTGTTGCACACAGAAAAACTAGAAGAGAATGAAAAACTCCCAGGTCTGGAGAAGGTCAGAAATACTGAAAGGATGGAGAAGAAAAACACAGGAAGAGAAGCCTATCTCAAAGAACTGCAGGTTTTCCCATGCAGAGATGCCGAGGCATTGAAAGCAGAAGTCTAATAACCAGAAGAAAATGTGTATTCCCACCTGCAAGCTCCATGTAAACTGTGCTCCACTCTGACCCTCCACTGGGGTGGTGACAGCAGGCACCAGGCTAAATGTGCGCCAGAGCTAAGAGATGGAGAGTAGCTACACTATGCCCAGGAGCTTCAGGATCAATAACATTGCAAGAGGCCAGCACCACACAGAACAAGCCAAGCATCAGCCTGGGAAATGCAAGATAACACTGGCAGAAAAGAGGCAAGTGATTAAACCTGGAATCTCACCCCATTGTTCTGACCACGTGAAGGGAGAAGAAAAACAAGGGTGAGCAGGAATGTCCCCAAATATCCATGGCAAAAAAAAAAAAAGCCAATGCAAAAACCCCCAAAAACCCAGACCTCTGACTAACGTATGTTGTGGCAAGTCTGACTTAGAGCAGGACCTGTCTCCCTTCCCACAGCAGCGGGATTCAGAGAGGTCCACATGGAAAAGCAGTTGCTGCCATGTCACCTGAATGCTCACTTGTTCAGCTCCCATCCCAGCAGCTGCCTCCTCCTGCCTGCCAAGCCAGTGGTTGCCACACTGCCTGTAACCCAAGGCAGTTCTGAGGGGCTGGCAGAGGCTTCCTGGTAGGCAAGATCCTCCTGGTTCCTCTCCTCAGGGCTTTTGGTTCCACGCAGCTTGGGTTTTCTTGCACCGGGTGAGCGGCTGCAGCTCCCTGGGGGACCATGCAAAGAGCTGGCTACTGCACCCCCAGCAGTTATAGCTCAGCTGGGACCCCAGCAGAGACTGTGGTTTTTACCTTGGTCATGAGTCTGGGGAAGCAGTATGATGCCCTGAGGTTGCAGGCATCCCCATGCTCACAGACCTGCCATGTCCTGGAGACTCTGTGCAGCAACGTCACTTTGCAAGCAGGATCACAGAATTATAAAATGAATTGGGTTGGAAGATAGTTTAAAGGTCACCTAGTTCCAATCTTCCTGTCATGGGCAAGGACAGTTTCCACTAGGTCAGCCCCATCCAACCTGGCCCTGAACACTTCAGACGCGAGGCATCCACAACTTCTCCCGGTAACATGTTCCAGTGTCTCACCACCCTCACAGTCAAGAATTTCTCCCTAAAACCTAATCTAAGCCTGCCCTCTGTCAGCTTAAATCCATTACCCCCTTGTCCTATCACTACATGCCCTTGTTAAAAGTCCCTCACCAGCTTTCCTGTAAGTCCCCTTTAGGTACTAGAAGGTGCTAGAAGGTCTCCCCAGTGTCTTCTCTTCTCCAGGCTGAATAACCCCTGACCTCTCACAGCCTGTCCTCATTGAAAAGGTGACCCAGCCCTCTGACTATCTTTGCAGCCTCCTCTGAACTTGCTCCAACAGGTCCACGTCCTTCCTATTGTGGGGGCCCAGGAGCTGGATACAGCACTCCAAGTGGGGTCTCATGAGAGCAAAGTAGAGGGGCAGAATTCCCCTCCCCGACCTGCTGCTCACACTGCTTTGGATGCAGCCCAGGACACATTTGGCTTTCTGGGCTGCCTGTGCACATTACCAGGTCATGTTGAGCTTCTCCTCCCCAAACATCCCCAAGTCCTTCTCCGCAGGGCTGCTCTCAATCCATCCTCCCCTGAAATTATTTTGGGCAAGTCACATGCCAGCTCTCATGGTTCTGGCACTGACCGGGGAACAAAGGGGTGACAGCACGGTGGCAGCTTACAATGCAACACGTGACTCCTCCCACACTAAAATCCCAGGCTCAACACGACTGGCGCAACAAGCACAGAAATCAGAACCCTCCGTGTTCCAAGAGATTTGCAGGCACAGGCAGCAAATCATCCTGCTGTTAGACTAAGGCTTCACAGGCATAGAGGCAGACCTCAATGTCGTGCTACGGCTCGCTGCTTGGGATACAACCAGCTTCCCACAAGCAGAGACTACCACATCTGCATGCAGTGCTTGGGCACAGGAAACAGTTGTTCCCAGCTCCAGATTAAAAAAAGAAAGCTACAAACGACAGCGCGTATTCTCACATTGACAATATCTGCTTGTTTAAGAAAAGTTTGAGGACTGGTCCCAGGCAAGACAGACAAGCTGGAAGTCTCTATCTCAATGCAACTATCACACAGAGGATGCTGTCATACAACAGAGAAAAATGTCCTCATCCTCGTGAACTAAAAACAAGGAGATTCAAAGATTTACACTTCAACAGAGCTGCTGGAGCATCAGCAAAACGATCTGAACGATCTCCAGTGCCCCTGTACAATGAATAAGAAGGCGTAATTTAGTAAAGTTTACGATTTTACAGCAGTTTCCAAAACCAAGAGGTTTTTCATAGCCATAGGGTGACTGAACCATTGGAAACGGTGCGGGAGTCACCTCTTTTTCTTCCCTTAGGTCATGCGCTAGAGAAAGCCTGTCACTGCCATGGGAGGCATCGCAGGGGAAAGTGAGAGCGTCCTTACACAATGCAGCTTCTTGTTAGTGACCCTCGTTTAATCTCTACAAGGTATCTCTCTCTGAAAGTACAAAGAGGGGCAGGTGATGGGCAGGGGTGTGTGAGCCAATACCATGCTCGCCAAGGCAGCACATAAAGCAAGGAAGTAAGAGGTAAAGCTTCTTTTAAACCAAGTTTTGATCTCCCGCTCCGCAAATCCTTTTGGAGAACCTTCCCCATCAATAAGCATCAAAGTTTGAGGTTTTCTGCCCTCAGATAATCCTACCAAGGGGAAGGACATATGAGGAGCCTTAGGGCCGAAGACAAGCTGATACTTTTGCCTGTGACTGTTTCGGAGACGCTACCCAGGAAAACCCTCACTGGCACAGGATCATCTGGACTCAGTCCTTTCCATGATATGGGATAAGAGGATCCACTCTCTTCATGCTTCTCTCTTTTAAGGGGATCTCAGCTAAACTACAGGTTAGGCCAACTGGAGTGTGAGTGTCTTCCAAGTTTGATGAAGGTCCCAGGTTTGTCAAGGAGGAGGGAGCCCAAACATCCAATTCAGAGCTCCCCCTCCCAGAAACAGCCTTTCCTCAAAAACAAGTAGAGGACTTAAGAGGCAAGAGGAGGAAGGAAAGAAGAGTATTTGCAACCTTTCACCTGACAAGTCAAAAGAGGAGACAAAGGCTTTCTGCTGTGCCCAGAGGAGACAGGGATTCACAATCAGGTACAGGGGATGCATGAGGGGATTTGCCATGTGGCCTGCCTGATGCTGTTCCCCACCAGTTCTCCAACTAAGCAGCATAACGTAGCAGGGAAGGAGAAAAGCATCAGAGCAGAAAAGGTGCTTAGGGGCTGAGGAGAGTAGAGACAGGAGAGTGACCTGTCCATCCCAATGAAAATTTGACAGATTGTCTCCACAGTTTCCACTCCCCCGGGACAGGGAACTGGCAGAAATGGGAGAAAGGATGGGGAAAAGGAAAAAGTGGAGTTAGGGGGAAAGAAGCAGCCAGGAACAAATCAAGGAAAGCTGATGTGCTTTGAGGAAGCAACCCCTTAAGAGAGAGCTGCTGGGAAGATCTCTGCCAAGGAGCCAGGAAGTGGTGTGACAGGGGTTTACAGAACATGGTCAGGATGAACCAGCAAAGCATCCTCGTTGGGAGGAGGATGAGCTCTGCTCCTGAGCATATGGCCTGGGAAATGCAGGGAAACCCAGCAGTGCCAAGGGTGCTGGAGGTGTTGGGTTCCACAAGATCAAGAATTGCTATCTGTGCTGACGCTTTTTCAGAGGTTCACAGCCCCTCAAATCCTACGTGTGGTTAAACATCCTTACATGAACTAGCAGCCTGTTTGCTCCCTCCCTCCCTCACCCAGATGCATGCCTGCATTTTATGCCCCCCCAGCTCTCCTCTAGAAACATAAACTTCATCTTTGCATCATCTATTAAAGTATTTAAAGCCAAAACACACACACACACAAACACATAGTTACACACACAAACACATTTTCTTGTCTGACAAATATCAGCTACAGCGCAATTCTTAAAGAGGAGGTGTCAGTCCTTAAACAAATGGACAGCTACAGAAATATATATATAAAACTTAAAAAGAAAAGAAACAAAAAAAGCTCTCAACAATTCCTTAACATCGGTGGCAGCATGCGTCACTGTAAAGGCTAAAGCCGGCTGGTTTCCCTAGTAGTCTCTGCATACCTTGTTCATTGTCACTTGTTTTGAGGGACTCTTCAGACCAACTTCTATTGCTTTTGGCCTCTGACCTTTTCTTGGTGTGCCTTTCTTCTGTGAAGTCTTTGACCTTTGCAGTGGCCTCTGGCTGAACAGCCTCAGCTAAATCTTTCCTGCTTTGCCGGCCCAACTTGCCGGACGGGGATCTCTCTGGTGACACCTGCTGCTCCCATAGTTCCCTAAGATGCTGCAGGTGACGCTGCTTTTTGGGATGGAGCCCTGTTAATTCAATGCACACCTTCAGGTTGGTCACCTCATTACAATTGGGCTCTTCTAAGTGGTTAGAGGAATTGTTTGTCATTTCCCTCTCAGGCCAGTCATCTAATGGAAAAATAACTAAAAATTAATCAAAAAGCCCCCTCAACTTAAAACAAAAGCTACATTTCACTTTCGGGGCATATAGTCTCAGCTTTACCACCACACTATGCATTTTAAAGGTTCGCTCATTAAGGGTTACATGCACTACAGTAACTTGCACTGCTGTGGCTACAGTGTCCAATGACTAGTGCTTTATCCTTATATACCAAGCTTTTTATATATACATATATATATACACATATATATACATACATATATATACATATATATAATTTAAAGTGAAATGACAGTGCTCACATTAGTAACTAGCAAGTTCAAAAATGGAAACACATTAAGCCAAAGGGACATTCCTTTCACAAGACATTCCTTGAAGAGAGACCAAAGCAAAATGCTGTCTTACCTTTGGAGTTCTTCTTCTTTTTTGCTCTTGATATAACTTCATCCTGCTGTTCATCCACAAAGCTTTCATTTTGGCTGCCATCATTTTGCACTCTCTCACCAGAGTGTTTACGCTTCCTGTCCAGACGTGGACATGAATGTTGGCCAATATCTTCTGTTGGCTGGTCTTCCGCTTTTTCATATACAGAATGTCTCTCTAAATAACATTTCTCACTTGAGAGATCTTTTTCCTCTGGAGTTTCAAGAAAATGACCCCGGGTGTTTTCTGTACTAGTAAAGTTACCTAAAAATAACAAAAAAAAAAACAAACTCTACAAGACCTAATAAATACAACACAATTCATTGTGAGAAAGCTTTGCTCTCTTATCTCTTCAGTGTCATCTCCGCCATGACTGATGGCTCATGAGACATGCAAATAAACACAAAACTGTACTTTGGAACAAGTCTCCTCTGGTCATCCTAAGGCAGCAGTTTTCTCAATAGTTAAGCACAAAATCCTCAAAAGCACGCTACTTTGTGTTGTTTTTACATTAATTTAAGAAGCGCAATTTTCACAATACTTGTATCCATAGAAACATCACAATACACTTTTTTAAATAAAGAAACATCTTTAGATACTGAAAACAGATTCTTTTCAGAAAGCATCCTCACCCCCCAAAACCACGGCAAGTAACAATCCAAGCCCCACTTTGCAACTTTGTTTTCAAAAATATCTTCTGATGATAATCCTTATTTTTTGCTAACTTCTCCCATTGAATTGCAGAGTCTGACTTAAAAGCATTCGTCCCTTCTTCTGGAGATATAAATTGGATACGGAACACACACAGACACAGACACAGCAATACCACTAAGAATAGCTGTGATATTTTGCAAAAAGCGCTACTTGAATCCAAGGTTATAAAAAGGCTTCCTCACCCCAAGTAACCAGCCAGTCACTGTTCCTCATATTATCTTTGTCACCTCCTTTTAAAATAGACCTCACTTTTTTCAGGGAATATTTCCAGCAACAGCAAGCGGGTGAGCTCTGAAAAGCTTACTAGAAACTAGCCTGACAAATTAGCCACAAAAACACCCATGTTGCCTTGCCTGCCTGAACTTCAGCTTCTCTCCACTATTGTTTACCCAAATTCAGAGACAGCTTAAGCAATTTTAAATGGATGCTTGACTTAAAATTACACTTTATCATCATCTTGAAAAGGTGTTTTTTCTTGGGTTTAACCAAACTAGCCGAGGCATGGTTAGGCAGACATGCAGTACAGACTGCAACACAGATAATCGGCTTCCTATTTACAGTTCTCACAAACAAGTTGGTTTTCCCATGCATTTTAGCCCTCCTCTCCTGGTTGACCAATACTCTTTCTGCATCACTGCTGCTGTTTGGTTGTTTGGTTCACTGTCCCTTTTCCTATTCCCCCTTCTTGCCCTTCCTCCATCTCCCATTTGCCTTCCTGCAAACACATCTGCTGGTTTCCTACCTGGACTCCTGACAGCTCTGTTGTCCTTCCCTCCCTCGATCCTCCCTGACCTTACTCAGTTTCCTTCCCCTCAGCCTGGCCTTCAACTTCTGCTCTTCCCCTTCACCAGGGCAAACACTGCTTCCCTGCAGCCCCACCACAGCAGCATCCAGGCACTGGCAGCCTCTGGATGCAGCCCAACTCTATCCCACCTTATCTTGAGAGCACCCTCCTACAGCTCTGACAACACCTTCTGATTTCGTGACTGTCCTTGAAATACCTGTTGTCAGCAATGGAAGGCTGAGGGGGGAGGGGGGAAAAAACTCCTCGGATGAAATTTCTCTTCACTGCAATTTGGAAATGGCTCCAAATAGCACCAAGGGCTCTGGAGATGTTTGCAGGCACCAGAAGACACTCCACATCATTTTTATGCTGCTTGGGAAGCTGCCTGCAGGGCTGCTTATAAAACAACAGAAGATATTGGCCAAGAAAAATCAAAACACAAGTTGACTTTTTGCAGGCGAGCAGGACGCTCGGGCTGTTCTGCTATTTGGTGATGCTCCTCTCCAAGAGGCTGTCTGGCCAACACATGCTCCCTTCAAGATTTTAAAACACACTTCGTCACACTTCTTCCAGTCAACAGTGCTGACATGTTCCAGAAAACAGGTATCTCAGCTTACTATGACTATGCCTCTAAAATGCTATGTCCCCCCAAACCAGGATGAACCTGGCAACACCCTATGTTTGTACATCTGGTATGAAGATGCTACCCCACAGCTTTACCCTATAACCACACCAACAGCACCAGCAGTCCTGTTTCACACAGCATAAAAGAAGCTGGACCAGCCACGTTTTAAGTATCACTTTAGAAATAAATGCTTGTATCAGATTTCATTTTACATTTTTAATGCAATCTGCTATTTTCCTCCTTTCATAAGGGAACATTATACTCCTGTGGTCAGTTTCCCTGAACAGATCAGGTAAGGGCACTCTCAGCCACGCTCCTGTTGTTTAGAGCCTTCTTATCTCCAGCAGTACCAGCAGCTACATGCCATGGTTCATGCTGAGAGTCTCTATGTCGGGATAACTTTCCTGCTCCTAACACTGTCTGGCCTGAGAAAAGGCAGGCACATCCTGACCAATTCCCAGAGAAGCTCTTGCAGGGTCAGAGGAAGTAGCAGGGTGTAGGGAGGGGGGGTGATGGTCTTAATCTTTACAGCTTGCAGGAAACAGCAAGCTAATTCCAGCCTGCCACCACCGAACGCGACCTGCTGCAGATTAATTCCTTCTCTATCTGCAAGAGAACTTGGCACGGGGATGCCAGCGCTGCTCGCTCAGACTGTGCTAAAAAAATAAAGAGGAGAGAGACCTCACTAACAGCTTGTCACTGTCAGCGTTTCTCCAGGGCTTCACGTGCTGAGGAGAACAGCACACACCTACTGAGGTTCATCCAAAAGGCCGTCGCTGCCAGCAGCTCTGACACCTTGGCCTCTGCGCCCCGGTCACATCCGAGAGGGACCCCTCAGGGGATCAGAGCTACATCTCCTTGGCTGCCGAGCCAGAAATCCCTCTCAAGGACCGCCCGCGGCACACGCGCCTCTGAAATCCGTCCCGCTAGATGCAGCTAAGACCATTAGAGAAGAGGCATCTCCGCACACTAATCCCGGTTGTGTAATCATCCTGCAGCAACACGGGAGGACACCGGCAGCGCGGCCAGGAAGCCGCGCAGGACGCGTCCTTGCCTCTCTGCTCCGACGCCGATGCTCCCCACCTCTCCCACAGCCAGATTTTCAATACCAAAGGACAAAGGTCAGCCACTGTTCGGGACACGGCGTAACCCACAAGCCGTCAGGCTCTCTGCGCAGCCTGCATGGACACGTCACGTGCCCAGAGGTTCTTCCCTTTGGCACAGCAGTGACCGCCTCACGGAGCACAGGCTCTATTAATATTTTACTACCAGATTCCACTCTATCCTCAAACTGTTTTGCAAGCAACCCGGATCAGACACGATGTCTCCCCAAATTAAGATATAAATGTCAACAAGAGGCACAGCAACAAAAGCATAACGTGCATGCCCGACAAGGATGAAGAGAATTTACGTGCTTTTGTTCCCACCAACCCCTTCCCGTGCCATGTATCTACAACATCCTTTTCTCCACCCGAGGAAGAAAACAACAACAAAATACTTGGGAGTTTTCATATCATCATTATTCAAACAGTGATGAGGTAGCCAGAAACACAGGATAAATGCTGAGTTCTCATAGCAACACACCTCTATGAGTAAGGAGATTAAACTCTTAAATTGTGTTCCTTCCTCAAGCCTCCAGCATTTGCCAGTCTCACACCAGCTGTGAGAACTAGCATCAAGAACCCAAACCATTTCTCACCGTCATACCAAACTAGAAACATCTGGTTTCGGCCTGAAGCTGTACCTCCTTAGCACATGGGTTACAATCTAACAAGAAATGGTTACACATACGCACAAACACACCACCCAAAAAAAACTTACTTTCATTTTTCCATCTTCCTGTTGCTGTCAGCCGCTTCAGACCAAGCCCTCCCATGCAATGCAAACAAGGAAACATATCTTAGTGTTTAAGCTGCGATTCTTTTGTTCAAATAACATGGCAGCTAAAAACAGCCTTTCCTCTTCCCAGGAGCAACCTCTCATTGCACTCACTTATGCAAGGCACCCTTTATTCATCCAAGAATGGTAATGACTATCCAAGTGCTAAAACCCAGTATTCAGCACAGACATCACAACCGTAAGAAATTCCCTAAGACATCTTCAGTATTCAATTTTGAGTATCCCGTGGGGCAGAGGGAACCCAGCTGATTTCATTTTTCCCTCCAAGTACCTCTGTTTGGGAGCTTTCAGCATTTGTTTCATTCTGCCCAAGACTACCACACTGCACAAACAAGCAACCACCAGTCTCAATGCACAGACTTTTCTGTTTCTTCTCTTTTTATTGCACTAGGTCCCGTGGCAGGAAGGTAATAACTGACCAGAGCAAAGGACATGTTTACTGTCTCCAGCTTTCATTTGTTCCAGTATACACACAGCCCAGCAAGAGTAAAGCAAAGCAGGGGATTACCATGCAAAGGGACACCAACACCTCTCCAGCGCTGAAGATCAATAGTGTAATGTGCTTTGGCACATCACACCATTTACCTTCACACATAGAAACTGCTTTAACTTCTTCCTCATGACCTCATGCCTTAAGATCAGGCTTCTAACATATTGGGGTAATTTTTTCCCAGATAAGGCTTAAACAGGCAGTGTCTTCCTCCTAGAAAACTAAATGAACAGGCAAAACCATGCTGCCCAGTCAAGAAATTCACAGCTTGTAGAATTTATTCAATCTTTCACACTCGGGTATGATTTTCAATTCTAGGAGAGCTTTGTTACGAACCAACATGCGATCATCACATGCCCGTATTGATGTGTGTCTCCGTGCCAATAGCTTAAATCACTTGATCTCTGAACAATCCTATGACTCATGACATATGCATCCCATAATTTATCATGTTTGTGCTATGAAAATGCACCAGAGCAGCATTGCCTCAGCAACATTTACAAGTCACCTTGGCAACAAAGCAGCTTCACAGCTGCTCTCAGATGCCCGGTCTCAGATGCCCAGCAAAACCTAAACGAGATGGGAGAGAGCTGAAGCACTTCTACTTTACTGTTTGGCTTTAATTGCTCATTAATTAGCTAACATGGCTACCTCCCTTACTTTTGGGCCTTAAAAAAAAAAAAAAAAAAAAAAGCAAACAGAAAAAAACTAAAAAAAAACAAAAAAAAAAAAAAAAAAAAAAAAAAAAAAAAGCCCACCTCTTTCACCTTTCTCCAGAAGGCATGATGAAGCTTAAGAAGACTCCTAGTACAGCAAAGCCATGCACTGCCAAGTCAGAGGAAAAGTTTAAGGCATCGGGTATTGAGCCTTCATTTGCTTCCAAGGAAGTCTGTACATGTGCAGTACAGCCAGGGGAAAAAAAAGCAGTTTCCATCCCATCAGATGCCTCTGTAAGCATCACCTGCCTGTGTTATTTAGCCCTTTGTGGCACTGGTAGATTTAGAGGAGCCAAGGGGCCGAGCAGCTGCCAGGGCCCCGATCGGCTCCAGTGCTCCAAGCCAAGCACGGCTGCGACTGTGCCGAGGCAGCAGCGGGGGAGCCCTGTGAGCTGGCTCCATGCCACAAGCACAGTTTTGGCTGCAGTTTCCTAATTCCCTGCCGGCATCGGGCAGGTGAAGTGCTGGCACAGTGGGGGTCACACCTAACAGCTCACCAGTTTCACTCCTAAATTCCCTGCTCACACAGGCAAAGGCACAGTGTTTCACTTTAAGATAGCGCCCGACAAACGCTACACAAAACAAGCTGTAACAACTTTTCCAGCAGCAAGATCGCTTGCAGGAGGAGGCAGAAAGGAGAACAGATGAGGCTGCAAACCATCAGCTCGTTCCCGTTCAGGAGCTTTAGAGCCAAAGGCACGAACAGTGTGGTTAGAAATTGAAAGCAAAGAGAAGGCAAGAGGTAAGTAGCCCTGGCTCTTGCTGGGGAAGAGCAGGCAGAACTCATCGCCCCTTCACCGGTTGCTCAGTGAGAGATGCATTAAGACTGCTGGTGGCTCAAGCCCCAACGGAGAGCACAAGCCACCACAGTAGAGGCATTCAAGAGGTGTGAAACTCGGCTTCCTGATTTATCAGCTGCTGTCCCGAGGGGCAGGAGGTGAACCACCACGATAAAAAAACTTTTACTGAGACCTGAATCTGTACTGGTAAGTATTTGCTGCTGCCCAGGCAGGCATACAGAGAAGGAGCTCCCTCAGCAGAACAGATCTGTGCTTTTAGGAGTTCAGACATTCGGCCAAACTCTGAAATAGCCTGTTAAGTCAGAGCTAATTAACAGAGGAGAGGAATGAGCTAAGCTAAGACTGAACATACTTTCCCTGCTTCCAACAGTTATTTAACAGTCTCAAACACATTTTAGCCAGCAGATTCAAGTGCCAGAGACCTCAATAAATGAATTTACAGACAAACCATATCATCAGCCTTTTGCAAGGATGGGGGGATGGTGTTTTGGCACACAATGATGCTCTAATGCTCTTCCTCTCCACAGCCCCCCACTGACCTCCCCATGTCCCAAGCAGCACATCCATGCCTCTGAGTAAGCCTTCCCTCTCTCTGTTAGTCCCCTGCATCCATCCCTCAACCCCTCAGCCCACCATCCCCCTCTTTGCTGAACCCATCCTGCCCTGCAGCCAGAATTAGCCAGCAAGACAAGACTGCTGCTGCTGCTGCTGCTCTTCTAGCTTTCCAGCTAGGATTAAATTCCAGGGTGGAATTTAACAGAGGACATCACCAGGGCATCCCAAGTCCTCTGAGGGGCAAGGAAGACTGTGGTGAGGGGGGAAGCTAGCGCAGCAGCCTGCCCAGCTCTCAGCTTTAACATGAGGACTACAAAGGCAGCTGTGCCTTCCTCTCCAAGGCTCCCTTGGTATAGCTTGGAGAAGGGAAAGGCCACTCAGTTTCTCCAGGGGCTCAGTCTGCCCCTCACCACCCTGGTACCCTCTCCAGTTCCACAATGAAAACTTTCCCTTGCTATTTTGCCAGGCTGATTTCTGTTGAGGTTGTTATTCCAGAGACAGCAACACCACAGTAACTTGATTTAGGTGAGCAACTGAGCAAGTACGATTGACCAGCATGCTCTCCGCCAAAAGCATTAACCAAAGACCAGAACAATAATTCAAAGTTATTAAATTGCCTGAAAAGAATTTTCTACTAGCCCTACTCATGAATCTCCACCTACGGAAGAGCACACTTAACCACTGAGTTACACAGTGCACACACACACGCATGGTGCAGTCTCCAGTGTGTTTCCTCTTGTTTTGAAATGCTTTCAGCATAGATTTTTTTTTTTTGAGTTGTTCAAAACAAAGTAGCAAAAGGAGGAACTGATCCATTCCTTAAATGTACAGGTAAAGCAAAAAAAATTGTAGAAACCGATGGAAGCCACATGGTCACCGAGAGTTCAAACAAAACAGAAGTGATTTTTCCTGCATACAGTAAAAAATCCCCTAATACCATTTATTTATTTATTTATTTGAGTTTATCTTACTTTTAGGATGTTGCATTTTCCATAGTCCTCTGACACCCTTCCACAGCCTAGAGGTAACTGCCAGCCCCACGGGGAATTTCACAGATTCTGCCTGCCTGCAAGAACCTGTGCCACATGCACCTCCCCAGCCACTGTAGCAAGAAAACACCCAGGCAAACTAGCTTCTTATCATTTGAGGTTGTTACCATCAGCTTTCATGGATAAGCCAGCCTAGCAGATAATGTCCTTTCCCACTCCCCATCACTCTTCTGTCCTCCATCCTTGATTTGCCTGAAAGCTACAGTATTGGCATTTCCCAGTGCTGCTGCAACTTCAGAAAGCTGAACTCTCCTTCTTGCCTCCCTCTCTTCCCCCATCTCCTTTCTGTATTTAAAATATAACCTTGGACCTCTGCTTTCACTGGCTGATGTGGTAACACACCAATTAAAAGGAGGATCTCTTTACAGCAGTAACTTAGTTAACTATCTCCTGAAACACAGGTACAGCGGTAACCAGTAACTTGCAAACCCCAAAACAAAGCACAGAAGGCACCATCTGTGGCAGCTGTGCACCTGCTGAGGCCAAGGCCAGTGACTTTAACCAGCAACACCATGAGAACACACAGATTTGCTTGCTTTCCTGCAAGCTGCCACGGCACAGAGACACATATACGCTTCAGAAAGCCATCTAAATTCGCTTACATCTGTCATTGTCATTTTGGTCAGCAATGGCATCTTCCAGAGCGACAGACTTTGGCTTCTTTTCACTGTTTCCTTTCAAGTTTTCCCAGTCTGCCTGGCTGAATCTGCAGACCTCTGAGTCTTTGGTAGCTGTTTGGCCTTCTCTCTCTTTCATCTCCAACTCTGAGAAGCGCATCATTGCACGCTAGAAAGAGAATTGATATGAAAAAAAAAGTCTTGCAATAAAAACTACTTCATTTACCTTACCTTACATGAAAGCATTTCCAAAGAAAAACTGACTCAAAACCAAAGGTTTCAGATAGATAGCTAAGGGTAGGAGTTTAACACACCTGACTCATAAAACAGTGTTCTAGCATCTTATAAGCAAATAGCCACACAATTCTTTCATATATGAGTATATATATATAAAAGATTATATATAAATGTATATTGTATATAAAACAAAAACATTCCATTTTGGAGGTAAAAAGAGACAAAAACAAAAAGAAATAAAATAAAATAAAAAAAACAACAACACAAAACTGTACAATGAATAAAGACGACCATGGCCCACAAACTTCCCTTTGTGTATTTGGAAATGAAATTTAACTCAAAGGTTTATGTAAGAGTCTAGTAATAAAAATTTGAAGAACTGACCTCACAGTAAGCAGCAGGTAGACATAAAATACTGTCCTCTTGTAATCCTTCCATCTATGTAATTAAAATGGGCACTCAATGGATCATTTAGATAATTTCATCCATTTTTATAAGCATAAACCAATTCTTTTCTTAACAATGCAAAACAATTTGGCTTAACTCATCCCTTCATTAAAAGTAAAACACCCTAAGAATATTCCTACACAATATCTGTCTATCATCCCTCAGTATCAACCTCAATACCGCTCCTACTCTTTCCTACGCGTTCACTTGGCGCAAAAGTTGCCTGAGACCCGCTAATACATGACTGCGACTCCTCTCCATCAAATGGCACATTTGGCATACTAATCACAACTTCTGGGTATGCTTTGCTAGCTGGCACTACAGGCCAGCTGAGAAATTACAGCCATTGCTAGCGCCAAGGTAACATGCATGCCTGTCTGACTCCCCTCGTAACTGCACAAACATTTCATTAACGTGCATTAACATTTTTATCAGATCTCAGTAAAAGCCCTTAAAAGCTTATTAGCCCGTACATACCTAAAAGCCACACGTACTATTCTTTACATCGCCTCGCTCTCATTAACAGACTTTGCTATTTAAAACCGTTTCTGGAGAGTATGCTCCTAACGAAAAAAAACTTTTGTTTTTCTCCCACCTGCATTGCTTCTCTCAACTTTAAAACTCAACTGTGACTCGCAACAGAGAAATAACGACAAAAAGCGCGGCAGTTGTTGGACCACGCGGACTCACCTGCAACGCCCGCTGCTCCCGGCTGAGCTGGCTGGAGTCGGCGTACAGTTCAGTCGTCACGCACTTGAATCGATCACCTACATAACCGGCAGAGTTTGCGATCCTCTTGGCCAACTTAGACGGCTTGGGCTTCAGTATTTTGCCATCGGCAGATTCTGCATCATCGGCTCCGTCTTTGGTATAGGTCTGGTTGGTGTCGATGCTCGGCGGCGCGGTCCCCATGCAGAATGGCTTCGCGTCCTCCTGCACCTTGCCAAAAGCCAGAGCTGGAGCATCACTCTCGTGAGTGCTTTCCAAGAAAACGGGCGAAGGCTGGACCGCCACTCTCTCTTTAGGCTGGCTCACAGACAAATCTTCTTTCCTTAAGCCGAACACTGATGAACTCTGGGCCTGCTTGAAATTATAGGTTTCATGAAGATCGTTATTTCTTCCAAACTCCTCTCTCATTACAATAAAATCTCTGTGCTGCGGCGCCTGCTCTACCTTGTGCTTTGTAGGGTCATTAGTCTGATTACTGCTTTCCGTGGCAAAGCTGGCTTTTGTTATGTTTGCTTCACTTTTAGCCTCTTGCTCGTCTCGGAGAAGATCCGGGAAGAGGTGTTTGTCGCTTTTTGCCGAGTTTTTATTATGGCCAGAGCTCTGGTGCAATTTCATGCTCTTGTCACCGGGCATTTCGAAATGCATCTTCCCGCCACTCTCCAGGAGCTCTGGCAACCGGCCCCGCAGAGACGGGTCCTCATATCGGACCCTCTCGTGAGAACGTGACCTCCTTTCTGGCTTCTCCTCCTTACTGATCTCCAGAGCTGAATGCTGCAGCAGCATGGGGTGCACCATCCCCATTTCCAGTGCGTTCTGGTAGGTCATGAACTCCCCCCGCCCTGCTGGCAGGCTGTAGGGGAGGCCAGGTTTGGGAGCAAGGTGAGTGGGGTAGAGGCTGCCGTTGGGCAGCAAGACAGGATGTGGATACACATGTCCTTTCCCATGGAGGGTGAGAGGGCTGATGGCTATCCCTTCCGGCACCGGGTACGGGAGGTAACTCCTGGGGTAGGGCAGAGGTGGAGAGCGAAACGCCTCGTTGGGTGGCAGAAAGATGGGGCTGGAGGCCAGGGCAGTCTCACTCGCCTTGAAGTTGGCTTCCTGGCCACAGGATTTGGCCACCTTATTGCTCTGTTTCGCAGGGGTGGCGACAGGCTGCCCAACGTGCTGGATAACTGAGGCAGTGCTCTCCGCAGAGCTCCGAGCCACCTTGGGACAGTCCGCGTTGGCGTTGGGAGCTGGTGATGCTGACGCTGGCCGCCCTCCCGCTGACACCGTCCCCGAAACACTGCCCACGACTGCCTCCGTGCCACCCATCCTGGGGCAGGAGGAGCTCCGCGGCTGTGGGATAACCCAGTCCAGTGCCTTGTTTTTCAGTTGGACATTCTTCCCAGCCTCCTCGCTGGGGCTGGGACCAGGAACAATCCAGGAGGATGGTGCCGTGCTGATAATTTCAGGCCTGTAGATGGGGCAGCTGTTCCCGGGAGAAATGGTTTCTTTCTGAATGATGTCACTGCCAGGCAAGTGCGTCCCCCCTCCTGCTCTTCCATGCACCAGCACTGTTGGCATAATTTTCTTACCATGGTCCAACTTGCCAGCAGTTTCTGCATCAACCACTTTCGCCGACAAGTCCAGGGGTTTGTCGGTGACATCTTTAGTTGGGGTCTGCTTTTCCAGGAGCGGGGGAGACCTGCCGTCTTTCCGGTCGTGGCCAGCTTTCCGT
Source organism: Pipra filicauda (assembly GCF_003945595.2). Lineage (NCBI taxonomy): Eukaryota > Metazoa > Chordata > Aves > Passeriformes > Pipridae > Pipra > Pipra filicauda. The sequence goes on from NW_024104298.1 coordinate 1,531,804, forward strand.
GCATGGGGAGCAGATGGTGGGGGTGCCTCACCAGCATCGCTGCCTTTGGGAAGCTTCCCATTGGAGAGGCGAGAGGGTGGAAATTCACCACCAACGTTCACGTAGGGCTTTGGGAGAGTAACAGCGGAGGAGGGAGAGGTGGTGATCCTAGGGAAGTGTTTGTGGAAATCCGTGTAGGCATCCCCCACCTGGGCGGGCAGAGGGAGGCGGGGGGACGGCCGGGGCGAGTGTGGCAGCAGGAGCGCGGGATCTGCCGGCATGTTGGCAGGGGCCGGCTTGGCAGCGGGGACGCGGGACTGCTTGCTGCTCTGGATGTGGGGGTAGGCGTGCGTGTCGACAGGGGTGCCTGGGCTCACACCCATCTTCCACGACAAGCTCTTATCCGGACAGTGCACCAGAGGTGGGATTGCCGGTGAAGCCGAAGCAGTCGAGAGCCTCATGGGCGACGCCAGCGACGAAGGGATGTGAGGAGCAACGTAGTGGGAGGGAGGCAGGTATAAAAAACGTTCACCGTTCGTACATACAGGTGAGTAAGCCAGGTGCTGTGGCAAGCTGTAGGTGGACTGCTGAGGTAGCAATGCCTTGTACATGTTCAACGAATACTTATTTGGTGAGTCAAGGAAAGGGTATATGGCAGGCGTTGCGCCCTCCATATAGGGGTTTACCCAGGGGAGCCTTAGGTAACTAGCACCATTGACACCGAGAGGACTCTGCCTGTCACCCGCAGCTCGGTCCAAACCCAGCGTCTCCCCCGTCGGGACAGAGTTTTTTTGTATTCCAGGTGGCGTTTTGTAAATAGCGCTGAAGCCATTCGGGGCTTTTCCAGAGACAGCTGCGCTTTCTACCGCTTCGGGAGGATTAGACTTAAACTGTATCTCTGGATTTCTTTCAGGAGTAAATCCGAGGCCAGCTATCGAACTCGTAGCATCCCGTGATTTTTCCGAGCCAAGTCCGCACAAGCTGGAATAGATACTGGGGACTCTGAGTCCTTCTCGCATGAGGCCAGACCTGTCCATACTCAGAGCTGCGAGACTGTCAATGCGATGTGCTGTAGTCGCATCCACCTTTACAGAACAAGAAGTATGTTACTTTCACATCTAACTAACACGACTGCCACTCAAGCTACAGATAGATCAGCATTTCAGAAGATAAACAGTAACAACAGAAACATGGTATTTGTTCTGAAAATGTACAGAGGCTGGTCACACTTGAAAATGGGAGAACAGGAACCTAGGGAGCAACATCAGCACCAATCTCTCCATATCCAAAATTCAACAGCCAGAAACAAAAGTGTGAAGACCCAAGTAGCCAGAAGTGGTCCAGAGACGATGCTCAGTGGCACCACTTCTGTGTGACAACAGGCTTCTCAGCCCCAGCCCTGCAAGAGCAAGTGCATGTGGGCTGTGGCATGGATACCAGAAAGAGAAGGATGGAGTGCCTCTCCTCCTCCTCCTCCTCCTCCTCCAGGATCTCTTCCTCCGCCACAGTTCTACTCCAGGACTCACCACTACATTTCACAGGGTGAGACTTCTGAGGATGCAGCATGAAGAAAGGTCCGCCATGGAATTTCTTTCCCACTTCCTACTCCCCATGTACACTCAAAGAAAGAAAAAATCCACCAACTTTGCTGAAACATTGATGCACTTAATGCTTACATGAACTATTTTTGTTACGTGCCAGTATTCTGCATGACATTATTTGTAACGGCAAAATTAAGTACCTGACATCATACAACAACATACACCACAAAGCCAGCATCAAGAGATTAATGAGATAAACAAATAAACCCCCAGCTTCACTCATGTCCCCAAGCCTGCTAGAGCTGCAACAGAAACCCGTTTTAATCATTTCTCCAAATGGATCACATAATAATATCCACGGGCAGGAGTTGGGGTGGTGAGGACAGGCACAGATTCATCTGCAGCATGAAGCTTTTAACTTCTTACCACACTGTGATTCAGGTGATTTTCTTCCCTCAACTCCAGTCTGCTTTTCGGTGCATCGCCATCATTAACTGGAATTTTCCTATTAAAAAACAGAAACTTACTATTTGAAAACACTCTGCGCATCTTGGATCAGTACAAGATCATATCACCTCCATATTTTGATCCCCCTCAAGATGTACCATGAGATAACGTATTTGTCCTCCTCTGTCCCCATGCACAGAGACTACTTTGAAAAGCAAGGACCATTTGAAAATAAGCATAAAGGGTTTCGACACCAAGAACACACCAGGCACATCTCAGAGTGGCCTCTTCCAAAGCAAGTGGTTTTCATCAAGGTCTTCTCTTTTCCCCCTTGCCCTTTTCTTTTTCCAAGGGGAGAATATCCCATTTTAAACATACCCTGTTCATGTACCACCCATAAACACTGCTGAGGAAAAGAATTAAAACACACATGCCAATATCATATGAACGTCAGCTCTTCCATGCTAAAGAGGGAGTTGCACATCTGTGCTATACCAGTGTTGCAGCACTGGGGCTTGTTATCACAGAAATCACCAACAAGGAATATACCTTAGCGCCAAATTTCAAATCCCAGGGATAAAAATTGCTGACATGCAACAGAAGGAAAGTTTCAGCATTACCCAAAAGAACTTCTTTCAATCAAAGTGTTTAAAGGCACACCATCACCATAGAGCAGAAATACGATTTTAATGCATTTGTTTTTAAAAAGATTCGCCTTTCCTGCAAATAACATGTAAAATTATTATCCCTCAATAACTGTAAGGAAATTGAGGAGGAAGGGTGAGAAAGCAAAGTGAGACACTTGGTCGTTTTCCTTTAGTTCATGTTTGCAAATAGTATTCCCCGCAAAGACCAAAAAGTTTCCCCAGCTTCTTGAAGGTTTTTCACACAACAGTGAGAACAAGGGCTGAGAAGACAGAAAAACACTAAAACCACACAAAATCGACACAGAGAACCACAGGTGTATCTGCAGTGGTTCTGCTCAGCATCATTCTGCTTTTTAGAAAGATGGGATTTAAAGGAAAAGGACACCAGCCAGTGACTGTGCCACCCCAAGGAAAACTATTGAAGACTAATTTTAATCATCGACTGAATTATACTCAAGAGGAAAAAAGGTAGAGGGGAGGAAAAATTCACATGTGGGAGATGGAAAGGCCACTACTGATCCTCTTTCACAGGATAAGCTGTTGGTCCAAAGGCAGGGAATGCAAAAGTCACAGGCATGAGGCAGGAGTTAGAGGCAGGAGCCCCTCTGCCACAAAGAGTCCCCACAAGAACACATGCACTATTTGGTTTAAATCCCTTTCATAAATACAAAATAATAAATTAATTGTAAAAGCACCTTTAAGGGCTGCTTTGGGGAGTAATCCCTTTAAAGGGTGTCCCCACTTCACTGACCCAGGTTGCCTGTTAAATAGTAAACCAGCATCTGCTCTGCTGCTCTCGGGCACATCTTGTTTCTCTCCCCTTGCCCTCCCTCCAAGCTGGGCTGATCTCAATGCAAGGTGGCAGCTATCTGCTCCACTACTAGGGAAGCGAGTAAACTCCGAGAACGTCACTCTGCAGAATTACAGTGTGGTTTAACTTGCCAGAAGCTTAAATATTTACCTGTCTTCATTAATTCCACACATGCGGACCCTTTCATTGCTCATCCAGCTATGAACGTTGCCATACAGGGGAGTTGCAGAAAGCATGACGTCTTCTTAAAAATCACCGCTTTTCTTCACAATTTTATATTCTATTAAAAAAAAAAGAAAAGAAAAAAAAGTTGAGCAGATTTGTCTAGGAGGAAGTGCAAACACCACGGCGGAGCAGCCAGCCTCCCTCCGGGTAATTAATAATGAATGCAGGATTGGTGCAGGGAGTGAGCTGCCTACGTTAACCGCTAAGGGAGATACCCGGCAATAAAGGAGCAAATTGAGGGCATTTATAGGTCAGAGGAGATGGATCTTCTCCCCAGCTCACATCCAGAAAATTAAGAATCATTCCAGGCTATGGACAAATAAAAGTTTCTCTGCAGCCTTTCATTTCCACGAGAAATGACTCAGCTGGTCAAGTACACACCAGCCCCCAAATCGTCATCTTACACAGACTGAACCAAGGAGGGAGACCCCATGGGCCTGGGGGAATATGTGAACTACCCACAGGTGGTCACCAAAGCCCTGTATAAGGAACACACAGGAGTAGGAGAGCATGGCAAGAACAACCACATACCCCATGTATTCACTACACTGATCGCTGATAAGGCCTTTACGCGAGGACTTAAAACTGAAGAGACATTGCTACAGAAGGGATCTAAATAAAAACCTCCCCTTTAGCATCTGCACATGACTAACTTGGAGAAAGGGGTTAAAAATAGTAAGTGGGTTGGCAAGCTCCCCACCCCTTGATTTGATTAAGTGCGGAGCCCTGGTGGCTTCTGCATTGGAGCTGCTGCTGCTGCTGCTGCTGCTGTTGCTGCTGCTGCTGCTGCGAGTGCTTTCGGTAATTCAATGATGCCTGCTCACTCCAGGGAAAGAAATCATTAGCAGGCTCACTGGAGAAGTATTAGCAGTCCAAGAGGATCGGCGCCATGTGCAGCCGGAGAGGCAGGTGAAACGTAACCACATTTTCGCGTCCAGCAGCAGAGAGGGAAAGGCTTTTCCTCCCCTCTACCCTGCCTAATGCCACCTCCGCTCACATTAAATTCTAGTTTGCTGCATGAGCGAAGTGTCAGGACAAGCTGCGTTTTATTAACAGGATTATCACGGCGCATGATTTATTCCAGTGCAAGATTTTAATTGCTCTTCGGAGGTTGAGTCGTTTCTTTTGACTGAGCTTCAGCCTGCATCCTGCTGCTAAATGCTGGGTTAATAAGTAGGGGGAGCCTTTAATGCACAGGATATCCCTCAGCTCTTCCTCTCTCACAAAAATAGAAGCCTTTAAGCAGGAGGCATGATACTCCTTTTACACACACACACACAAACCAGTAACGGGTGATTGACCACTGGGAGTTTAATGCTTAACGTCTCCCAAAGCATCCATGCTTCCCCAGCAAACTCATATCCTTTGTCAGACTACAAAATATGCAAATGATCACTTTGGCATTTAATGGGGAAGAAGCCCAGATTGGGCCTTTAACACAATACTTCACGCGCGGTTCAGAGGGGTTTAAGAACTGAAACGGCAGGAAAGCCTTGTTCCCCAACACTTTTTTCTCTCTTCAGAGAGGCCTTTTGTGCAAAACTCCACGTCTGGAACAAATGTATATTAATGAAATGGCATGTTGACCCTCCTCTCTCCACAACGGTTAGCTTTCCCTAATGAAGTCCGCACAAATTGCTGTGAGGAAACAAAAATCCGTGGAGGTTAGATAGCGCACTATCATTCAAAAGGAGCTATTTCACTGGAAAGACGTTTTCTGGACAGATTTACTGGTTTCCAGATGCGCCGCTCGTAATGTTTTCAATAGAGGCAGCAGCAGCATGGAGAGAGTGATTTAGGGTTTTACGTAAGGTTAGTAGCCACCCCATGTGCTGCCTTATCTGTGAGGGACCGACACCAGCTCCGAGAAGGGCCTCGGTGGCACATGGTCCTGCTCCCTGTGCCCCGTTCTCCTCGGAGAGGCCGCCTGTGCCCGGCCTGGTTTCCTCGGTGGAAGTGTATCATTAAGATAAGGCGCAGTGCCTGAATTAGAGCCCATCAATCCCCTGACACGTGCAGATAGCGAAAGGCTGAAGTTGCACAGGGGGCCGAGAGCTTCCCCAGCCACAACGGGTAATCTGGAGGCTCCATGTCCCACCACCCAAGCAAGGGCAAAGCCCATCAGGTCGCAGGGACGTGGTGGGATGCCCTGGGGGCCACTGGGCACTGGTCAGAGCCCGCGCCCTCGACGGCTGCCAGTCCCTTCCCCAAAGCCACCCCTTGTCACTGCCCGCCCTGGGTGCGCATGTGTGCAGTTATAATCATCGCCTCCCTGATGAACTTCTTGTGAACTGTTTAAAAGTGGAGGTCTGCTGAACGAGAAACGGCGCCACTGCCAGCCATAATTTCATTGTAACAAGCAGCAGACTCTTAACTCTTCGCACACCCCATCCCTCTCCCCCCTCTTTTTCCCCGCAGGCAGCAGCCCGTCGGGGATGCTGGCTCGCAGGGGACTTCAGCGGCTCGGCCAAACGCCGGCAGCTCCTCGAGCCCTCCGCGCTGCAACGACGGCGGCGGGGGCGTGGGGGGCACCGCACCTATTTATACTCAGCTTCCGCGGGGGAGGGCGCAGCCGGTCCCGTTATGCAACCTCGACGGCAGACTGAGCGCCCCAGCGCACGGAGGAAACCGAGGACACGTCTCTCTTTTCCTCCCTCCCTCCTCCTCGTACTCGTCCTCCCCGCCCGTCACCCACCGGGCCACCGTCGGCGCGTCTCGGGGCGCCGCAGCCCCCCCGGCTGCCCCCGCCGCGCTGCGCGGCGGGGCGCGGATCGGGGCTCGGCAGCCGGAGCGCGCACGGCATTTCCTCCGGGAGGTGTCTGGCCGATAAAGCCATTTGCGGCTAAATATAGACGGTGATGCACGGAGGAGGGAGGGGGGGAGGCGCGGGGAGAGGGGGGAGGGGGGCGGGAGTGAGACGCGCAGCGCACACGCGGTTCCGCAGCGATGCCGCCGTGCGAAACCAGTTGTGAAAAGCGCCTGCAAGCACTAACCTGCCTCCCGGCGTGCTGCCGAGCGAGGCCCCGGCGTGCCGAGCCGTGCCGTGCTGAGCCGAGCCGAGCCCTGCCGGGAACACCCACCGGCCCGCGCCCCGCCGGCCCCGCGCCGCAGAGGCAGGCACAGACACACACCGCGCTGATTAAAAAGGGAAACGTTTGGGTCTCCCTCGCAACGTCAACAGACTTTTGGCAGCCATTGACGCCAGCAGCAGCAAAGTTTTGTTAACACGCTCCTGGCGTGGAAACGAGAAAAACCCGATGCCCGCGGGGAGGGGGGAGAAGGAGGAGGTGGAAGCCTCCACTTCTCCGCGCCTCCGGGGGAAAGAGGAGGGGATGGCATCACCACTCGGGCCAAAACAGCCTTCTCTTGCCCCCTCCCTTCCCAGCCCCCCCATGACCCCGAGGTGCCCAGCGCCGAGTTTGGGAGGTGAAAGTCTCAGCGGGGAGGGAGATAGGGGGAGGTGGGGGCTGGGGGGGTTGGAGGAAGCCCGGCGGGGCCGGCGGCTGCAGCGAGCCAGGAAGCGGGGCGGGAGGAGAATTGCAGCGGCGCACGAGTTCCCTTTTGGCGCCTTTACTCTTTTCCACCTCCGAGCTCCGCCTGGCAGCCCGCCAGTTTCCACTGCACAAGCCACGGAGCCGGCAGCAGCAGCGGCAGCGCAGCGGCAGCCGGCGGGGAGGGCTGCGAGGGGTATAAAAAAAGACTTCTGCGAGCGCCGATGGCACCGACGGAGCGGCAGGCAAACAACCTGGCCTTTCGGATATCAAAAACGATGTAATAAATTACGCGGCTCTGATCCCTCCCCCACATCACCACCATTTCCCCCCCACTCCGCCCCGCCGCCGCCCGGTTCCAGGCCAGTGGAAGGATCATTTCTAGATTTGTGAAAATCCCTGAGAGAGAAGTGAAAAGCAATCGGGGACTCGTAGCGATCCACTTCGATTAGCCCTCAGCCCCGTTCATCTGGAGCTTGATTTAAAGGGCAGCACTCGCAGGGTATTTATAAGCTTAAATACAGAGCTGATGCTTATGAATGTGTTTGGGTACCTCGTTTATCTTATACCTCCGACTTACATATTTACGAGTTACAAAAACAACGACCTGTGCCACTGCTAGAAAGCAGACTTCAGAGACACCGTATTGCTGCACCGTTTACAATGCGCCGTATAAAGCTCTGGAAGCAGCCAGCGATCTAATATTAGACAAGTGTTTAAAGAACAGGCTTGGTTGCGCTTTTTATACATATATATATAAAAAAATAAGAAATACTGTGGGTTATTTTTTGCAACCTCCACACGGCATCACCGCTAGTGACACGTTTTGTAAACCAGAGGAGGAAGCTGCAGACTAAGTAGCCGCCGCACGGATCCGCGGATTAGAGAAGAAGTTTGACCTTTACCCGGGACGTGTGGCATTTCATTTAACCATAAAGCTAAGCACAATGCGCCAGCGAGATCGCTAAACCGATTTAAAATACATATTGAGTCATGCACGACAGTAGTGCATCTCGGTTTAGGCAGCGTGCAGGCAGCGCAAGGGGGTCGGCGTCTATTTTTAAGCCTCCTGCCGCAGCCACCCCCGTCGTCCCCGTGTCCCCCCCTCACCGCGGCTCCCACACCGTCACGTGTCGAACAGCGACCGGGACTTTCTGCCGTGTAAACACGGCGCGGCGGAGCCGACCGAGGGCACCCGGGGCCGCCAAGCCAGAGCCAACACCCGCACCAGCACCAGCGGGGCATCCTCCCCGCCCCGGGCACCGCCACGCCGGGCTGCGCTTGGCTCCGGCCCCACGGAGGCACCTCCACCCGCAGGGGGCTCCGGCGGGGGCGGCCCCTCCGGCACAGGCGGCCCGAGGGAGCGGCGGCCCCCGCGCTCCCCCCGCGCCGCCTGTCACGCCTTGGACCCTGCACAGACAGTCGCAGAGCCGTAGCGGCAGCGGCGCGTTCCCCCTCTCCCATATGCTGCGAGGCGAATCATTGCATCGCTCTCAGCGCCGGCGGCAGCCAAAAAGAGAGAGGGGGGGAAAGTTTTCAATTAATGATAAGCCTACGAACTGGGGAAGGGGGCGGGGGAGGAGGCCAATGAGGGAAAGTTAAAATGGCTGGCGATCCTTCAAATAACCCTGGCTGCCTCCCCCGGAGCCTGCACGGCAGTGCCCGCCGTGGAGCCCCAGGGGAAGATCCAGACCCCCCCACACACCTCGTCGGGGCGCCCTGGGGGCCAAGGCTGCCTCGGGGGGGCAAAGCTGCCTCGGTACACGGCGATGCCCACACCTGAAGGTTACGGGACATTTTGCATGGCGGGGGCACTCGCTCCCATCCCCCCCTTCCCTCCCTTCGGTTTAAACACATCGAGGGGGTGCGACGGAGAGATTGCAAAGGCTCCCACGCACACAGCGGGGAGAGGTGAGGCAGCTGGTACCCAACTTTGAGGCATCACTGCATGAAGGATTTCCCAGAGATTCGCGGGAAACACCGACCCCGTCCGCCGCACTGGCAGCCCTGCACCGCCGCTACGGCGTCCGCCCCCGAGCCGCCCCCCCCCGGCGCGGGAGATGTCTCCGTCCCCCGCCAGCGCACACCGCGGTGGCGGGCGGGATGCTCCCCCCGGGGGGCCGGGGGGATTCCTGCCGCCGCTCCGGCCGTGCCGGGAGCAAGGCTGCCGGAGGAGGCGGTGGCGGAGGAGGGAGGGAGGGAGGGAGCCGCAAACCGGCTCAGTCTCAGGAACCTCCCGGGCCCCCGCGCAGACGGGGCCCCCCGGTAAGAGCCCGGGCTCCCTCCTTCGCCCACCCGCCGCGGCATCTCCCTACCCAGGCCGTCCGCGCCATTTTAGACACACACACTCACTCACTCGCACACACACACGCACGGGAGCGAGGTTTCCGCTGCTGCTGCTGCCAGAGACAACAGGCAGCAGCCGAGCCTGGGCTGCGCAGGAGGAGCAGCGGCAGCAGTAGGAGAGGGAGACACACACATGCAGGCACACACACCCACGCACCGCGGGCCAAGCAGAAATGTGCATTTCAGGTAATTTAAGGCCGCATTCACGGAGCGGGGAAGGAAAAGCGCAGGCCTGCGCGCCCCCCCCCCCCCCCAAGCCCATTAACCCGCCGCGCACTCGGCATCCCGGGAGCCCTTCATTGTTGCCTTTATTCCGTATAGCTTTTGCTTTCCAGGAGGGGGATAGAAAGAATAAGAGAGAGGGGAGGGGAAAAAAAAAAAAAGAAAAAAAGAAAAATACCACCAAGCCAGCCCCTTCCCCCCGCTCGTCCCCCATTGTTCGGCCGCGGGAGGCTGGGCGAGCGCAGCGCCACGGGCTCGCCATTAGCCGGGCTCCGCCGAGCCCCCCCCCCGCCCCCAATAGGTCGGGAAACTTATGAGGCGAGAGAAAGGGGGGAAGCCCCCCCCAGCGAATACAAAAGTCCCAGCGCTCCTGCGAGAGAGTTGGGCGAAGGCCTGCGCTGACTTCCGCAACGTTATCCTTGCAGAAATACCGGAGCACGGCCCCCCGTTTCCTTCCCCCAGCCCCCGCCGCACCCCCGGGGGGGGAGGTTGGAGTGATTAATGGGACGTACGCCCTTGGTTTCCCTCCGGCCACCCCGGCACACCGCTCCCCGGCGCGGAGCCGCCGCCGCACGCTGGGCGGGGGCGGTCCCCCCACGCATCCGTCGGGGACGTTGGGAGATATTGATCACGGACGACTTCATTTTGCATAACTGCAGCTGACAGGGCCTGTGGTTCCCTCATTTACGGAGCAACAGCTTCGCGGAGCTGAGGGATGGGGAGCTGCTCCCTCCGCTTCCCCCCAGGGCCCTCCCTCCCTCTCCGCAGCGGCAGCCCCGCAGCCCCGCCGGGGGACGGCGGCTCCCGCGCCTCATGCAGCAAATGGCCGGCGCACAACAGGGAAATATTAAACTTAGGTGCCTCCGTCTCTCGTTCTACCTAGCGAGGCCGGCCGGGGAGCCTCTCGCTCCCCGCAGGGCTTTGTCTGCACAGCCACGGCGGGGCCGGGGCCAGGGCACGGGGACCTTCGCCGGCCGCATGTAAGAAAAAGTGCTTGGGAAGTTGGGGCTTTTTCCTCCTTTTTTTTTTTCTTTTATTCCCTCCTCCTCCCAACAACAAACAAACAGCTCGGTTTCTGCTGAACAATGCATAAAAATTAGCCTCGCCCCAAAGTTTATGTCGGGTTTATGGCGCTAACGTTTCTCTTTAACGGGAAACGCTTTCCCGAGCACTTCTGGAAAGCGCTGGCGAGCCCTCGCTTACGAAAGCTGCATTACGAGCACCTCGACTAAACGTCGCTGCAACTCCGTGTCCCGACCTCGCATCAACCTTCTCCAGACCTTTAGAGGCAAACGTCCAGGGTGGGCACAGCCAGCACCAACCACCGCCCGCCTCGGCGTGCGGAAAACACCGGGGAAAGAGAAAAGGAATCCCAACAACAACGCTCGTTTTTTCCGTGAAAAATTGTAAAAAAAAAATAATTTTTAAAAAAAGGTAAGAAAATGAAGGGGGGAAAAAAAGGACGTAAAGTTGCCGGTGGCGGCGGTGCCCCGGCGGAGAAGAGGGCAGCACGGAGGCCGCCGCCGGCCCTGCCTTCCCATCCCGGCGCTCCGCACCGAAACAAAGCAGCGAATCAACTGCGATGCAGATGGGCGGCTATGAATTTTTTGCTGCTGCTTAGAGCTTTAATTACTCGTTCTTGATCCGTGGGACTACGACACGACACCGCCAAGGTTAAAATGCCCTGAACAGCTCTGAGCAGATGTGAACGAGTTGGCAGACGCGCAAATGAGGTCTGCCTCTAAGCATGATAACAAGTGACTAATACATTGCATATCGCTGAAAGAAAATTATTTTTCTCTAATTTGCATTAGCTTTTTTTTTTTTTTAACGCCGGCGACATTCCCTCCTCAGAGGCAGCAGCATAATCCTGAAAATATTGCTCCGTGACTTTAAAAGATTTGGAAGGAGGCAGCGATTGCCAGTGTTTTGGCTATGCAAGTGTTTTGGCTATGCAGGCTTGTTTATCTTTCCGCCTTTGCTCCAAGGCGAAACTAGTTTCACAAGCAGTATTCTTGCAGAAAAATGGCACATGTCATATAAAACACCGGTTTATAGGAATTGATGCTAAAATTGTTGAATGACTACTGGTGTACTTTTGCCACTAATAGCACAGCGTAATCCATAAAGGACCAAGGGGACAGTCAAGGCCAAAAAGAGGAAAAAAATAGATTGACTGGAGAGAAATAGATAAAGACAACCCATAGACCAAAATTACTAACACGGGGGGTGGGGGAGGAAATAAACATCTCCCCTTACCACCTGCTTTCCACCCCAGGGCCACGTCGTCAAAAAGACAATAGTATGTGGAGGTCACTTACTATATAAAACACAGCGATTCTCGTAGGTAGCGAAATTATGTCAGGTACAAATATAGGCCGGAACCCAGTTCTCCAAGTTCCCTTGACTTTCCAGAGGCTCTTCTGAAAGGGCCAGGAGATCACTCTGGATACCGGAGCAAACTTCAAGAACAGACCGCATTTTATATCCTACGCTCAGATGGCAAACCGAGGGGCTTAGATGCAGAGGCTTTGAGCAGAAAATAGCCGCTCCGGCAATTTATGCACGAGGAGTTTTACACTGAAGACCTACTCCAGGGGTCCCTGCGCGTCCAGGTTATGGGGGGTCGCATGCTGCCATCTCAAGCGATAACAACTTCACCTCTGCCAACACGTGTTTGGGAAGGAGACGGGCTGCCAGCCCCCGCACCGCCCTACGCCCGAGGCCAGCAGCGGCTCGGAGCGGGGCTGCCCCCTCCTCCCACGGGGCTGCCGGGACGCCTCTCCCGCTGCTCCCGCGAAGTCACCAGGGCCGGCGCAAACCTGCCGCCGGGGGGAATTTCCCAGCGCCGGGGCCGGGCACGAAGCCGGCCGCTCCTCCCGCTGCCTCTCTGCGCTGGTAAATCAAGCGGCGGAGGAAAGGGGGGTCGGGGGAGGTGGGGGGGGACGCTTCTCCCCGCCCAGTGGCGTTTGCTTAAGCGACTCCCCGGCGGGCGGCCGGGGGACGATGCTGGGCGCCCCTCCGCCGCCCGGGATGCTCCGCAGAGCCCCGCGGCCGTCCCGCCGGGCCCCGCAGCGCCGGGCGGTGCCTCCGGGAGCGGCGGAGCGGCCCCGGGGCCGCTCCGGCCGCAGCGAGAGCTTTTGTGTGCGAGTGCCGGCGAGGCGCGGGCTTTTCGCGCTCCAACAGCTGTCATATTATTTGCACTGGCTGTAAACAGCCTTCGCCTTCCCCCCCCACACCCCGCCTTGCCACAGAGTTAAACCCAGACTAACAATCCCCAGTTAGAGATCAAACCAACAACAGCAGCATTGTGTCTGCCTTCATTGCTTTACCATCAACTACTGCAGCTGGTTTACTCGAAACAAGGAACACCCTCTACCCACCTCCCCCGCCCAGGGGCCAGAAACGTGCTTGTTCCCGGCGGTTGGCCAGGCGGAGCCGCGCTGCTCCGGGGGGATTCTGCGGGCCGGGGCTGGGGGGTGCTGCTCCGCCAACGCGATGCCGGCGGGGTCCCGAGCGCCGCGGGGCTACTCCCCACAACGGAGAGGGGTTTCCAGTCAGCACTCACGCCCGACGAAACGCCTTCCGTCAGAAGTTGAGCTCCGCTCTCGGTCTGGCTTTTGGGAAGGGCGAGGGGGAACCCCGCCGTGTAGCGGGGAAAGCCGCGCCTGCAGCTGCGCGGCGCCCCGCGGCACACGGCGAGCTCGCCCCCGCGGCGCGTCCCCGAGCAGCCCTTCCCCGGGAAAGTCGGGTTATTCACAGTCCCTGCCCGGCCGCCTCGCCCCGGGCCGCCGGTCCGACCTGCTGGGGCAGCGAACCTACAGCCGAGGGGCCCCTCCGCCGCCCCTGCCCTGGGCGGTGACCCCGCAACCCGCGGCGGCCCCGGCCCCTCCGCGCAGCCGGTCGGCTGAGAGGCACTTCCACCTTCCTCCCTTTCCATCGTAAGGCAAGGAAAAAAAGATGCCAATAACCTAAAGCGCGACTCCAGCTTCGCTCACCATACAACCACCTGGCAGCAAAGGAGCGCACTGCACACTCTCAGTGGGCCTTCTGTTGGGCACAGCTGGAATTTGAGTGTAAGTCCTCGTACCTCCTTCCCTGCCCTTACTTGTTTTTACATCAGCAGCAAAGCTAGAGGAGAGGTGGAATTTACTTTACAGAAGCAAGGGAAAAATAAATCTGTTCGAGGAAACATTTCTGTGCCCAGTCTGACTTCTGGCATTACCCAAATTATGTGTCTCTTAAGGGAAATCCAAGACACAGCAACTTCCTCTGAAATTTGTGTCCCACACAAACTCTTGAAGAGGCTATAGGAGATGGAGTAACACTTTCTAGGTACCTATATGCAGTTTGAGAGCTGGTACCAGAAAGGAAAAATAGCTGATTTTATTGGAAGCACGTCTCCATCTGGGCCTGACTCCTGCCAAAGGGCAGCACTCCCTAGGCAGGTGAGGTGCTTCACACCAACGTGATAAGTCTCCAATCGACTTCTGAATCTGATTCACTGACCAAAGATGCCAGTGTGTACTCGCAGGTCAGTATCATCGACTCTTCATTGCCTATATGTAGCTAGAAATCTGCTGGCCTGGTAAAAACCACTGCTAACAGAACAATGTCAGCAAAGGCTGCAACAGTCTTGTGAGAGACGGGCAATTCGTGCCTACTGAGGCTCTTTCAGCACAAAGGCTTTTAGAGGAAGAAGAGAGAGAAGGGGAAAAAAAAGGAGGGAGGGCTCTCGTGTTTCAGGGCTGCTGTCCCCTGGGAACCAAGAACCAAGTGTAGCTTCAATCAAATGCTGACTTCTCCTCCGGGAGCTCAGTAGGAAACCTGATCTCACTAGCTCATGCCTGCCTCCATGCATATAGGCTGGGTTTTCTTTCATACCAGCAATTTGTATAAAGAGGGGAGCCAATACAGTTTATTGCAAACGAGATCTTGCAGTAATGGATCTAGAGAGATATTTCTGTAGCTAAAATAAGACAACCTTCAGCCACCTGCTCAGGGCAGGCCGCACCACAGCCGCCTCCAGTTCCACACGCATGGCTCCGCTGTGGGCGCCCCTGGCACTGCACAGCACAGCCTCCCACGCATCTCCTCGAGCCCTGCATCCTCCCCAGCTGGCAGCGGCCGCCCTGGGTTGGGTTTTTTGTGCAATGCCAGGTTACACTTCCATTAAAACGTTTACCCTGGGAAATCACTTCCTGCTTGCAAGTATTGTTCCGGCTTCCCCTGCTGCTCCCAACTTTAGCCAGAGCTATTTCTCTCCTCACCCAGTGCGGTGTGGAGACCCCACGGTCTCCATCCCTGCTTGTTGGCCCTGGGCTGCCCTGGCACGGCAAAGCACAGCATGGCACAGCAGAGGAGGTCTGCGGGGAAAGGCAGGCCAGTCCTCCAGGCGGAGCTCCGCATAACTTCACACCGGGCTGCTTAATTCTGCACGGGGCTTTGCTAATCCACTTTGTGCTTGACTACTGAAACACACTGCACGGGGAGCACGACCAGGCCAGAGCAAGGTGAGCCTGGGGGACCAAAGACTGTGGGAAGGACTTTCCCCAACACCCAGGTCAGCCTCCTACTGCTGTGGGCAAGCCGAAGAGGCTTAAAGCACAACACAGCACACCGGGGCGTGGGAGCAAAGGGGATTGCCTGGGGATCAGAGATCCCTGTAGGATCTCTCCATAGCTGGGAGCTTTCACACAGAGAAAGTTTGGCTCAGGGAGAGAATTTACACTTAGAGGAGCTCAGCCCATCCCCTCCCATGCCATTAACAATTTCTCTGCTAATTTCAAGGAGAGCTGAGAATATGCCCCTACAGCTTTGATTTCACTTCTCTGCCCCTACCTGTCATCATAGGCAAATGCCATACTCAAGCCCTAAGTAAACAAGCCCCTCGAAGCTCTCTCATCCCCCTCCAGGAGACTCCCAGCTACAATGCCACCCCACTCCCAGGGAACGCAGGGGAAACACAGCAGTGGGTGAGGGACAGGCAGCCCCACAGCACCTGGTCCACACAAGCACAGGGACACTCGTTGGGCTGTCCCAAGCATGGAGTCTGCTCTCTGTGCAAGTACAGGTGTATTTCTCTCTTCTATCAACTGTGCCAAGTACTGGCTACTCCAAAACTCCCATGAAGTTGGAATTCTGACTTTTATAACAGAGGATACGGGCCCAAATGTTTTGTAATATGCAAATACTGAAAGACATACAAAACGTCCAGTTGAGGTATTCCCAAGCCTTAAATGAGCACTTGAGGTAAGAGCAAGAGCTACTCCAGCTGAAAACTAAAAGCAAAATACACTCTGAGAAAGAACAGGCTGACTGGCAGACTGCAACCCACTGTGGGCCGTCTAGAGGTGTGTGGGGAATGACCCTGCCACAGCACTGTGCCAGTGAAGCTCCTGGATGTGGGAGATTGCTCCGAGGGCAGCAGGAGCCATGGAAAGGAGAGCATGTTTGCTGGGAGCACTCTCATCTCTCCTGGCCAGGGAGCAGGCAGCGGAAGCACAATGCCAGGCTTTCCCAGTGTGGGCTTGGCCGCGCAGCGTGGCCCCAAACCTCCCCCTTTCCCCTGTGCTCTACTGAACACACTCGGCTCTTTATACGAGCCGTTCCCAGTGTGGCTGGTGGATTCTGCACTTTCCACTTTAATTGTCTTATCCAAATAAAGCTTTGTTTTCCTTAGCACGACAATCCCAACATTCAGGCCGAGATTTTCATTGGACAGAGGAGATATTTTATTCTCCGATTGTTTAGGGAGTCAGGGCTTACAAGGAACAGCCCTGGCTTGTGTGCCTCCGCTCACAATGGGGTCTTTGCAGCCCCAGTCTTCGTCATGCAGATTCATTTTCCGGAGAGATCGGGATGAGAATCATGTTTCTCTCAATTTCATAGCTTTCCAAGTCTACCCTAGACTTTAACAAGTCTTTGAGTTTGCACCTAGACAATAAATTTAGTTTAATTTAGCTTCCGGTCTTTAATTTTAGCAGGTCTTCTTTTTGCATGCAAATCAATATGGCAATTACCATCTAAAAGCTCGCCCAGCCCTAGGTCAATGTAAATTGATCATTGTCCGCCTTCTACAAAATAACACGGGAGTCTGTGGTGCATAATGAGATTATACTGAAAACTGTCTTTCAGATCACAAATTATATTTCATGCTGTCAGGATCTTCTCCAAGCGGACTTCCTTGCACGTCTAATCACACAGCACCAAATCTGTCAGCTCATGAGGTAGGTTTGGGGTGCAAAGAGCAAAGGGAGAGTCCCAAATAATTCAGAAAATAGTTTCAGAAAACAGGCAGGCAGGTACAGAGGCGTGCTCTCACTCGCTAACTTTTCCAACGGTGGAAGAGATGAGAGGAAAAAAAATCCCCACTCAGCCAAGAACTGTTGTCCAGCAAATATGAAAAAATTAATTCCCTGCTGGAAACCAGCAGAACTTTCCTAAAGCCACATTAGCAAGGAGTTCTTGGCCTCCTTTCCATCCCCACCTCGTCTGCTCAGCCATTCAAAGGAGCTTTGGCAGCCTGCTCCAGAGAAACCCCCACGAAAGACACACTCCCCTGGCAGAGACGTCCCTGCCCGCCGCAGCCTGGGGACCTGAGCGGGTCGGGTTGGAGGGAAAGGTCGCTCCGGAGCAGCGGTTGCTGTAAGCCGGTTCCCTGAAAGGCCAGAGGATTAACGGGATCTGCTCACGGCCAGGGGAACTCCCCCTGCCTGCAGCCCGGGCCTCTGCGCTGCCTCCGGCACACACACGCGATGCAGCCAGCGAGCACTGCTCAGCAGAGCTAAAAGGGGTGAGCCCAGCTCTCCACATCACCACTCAGGTTATTGCGACACCAAGAAAGAGGGGAGCAGGCCCGCTCTGACCATCAATTATTTCTAAAGCAACACCAGCCTAAGGAGAAGTATTAAACTCGGCTTCATGCTGCTCTTTCTAAGCCCGCGCAAAAACGTGATCTATTGTGGTGTGTGAATCACACATCACCTGTGCAACCCAACTATGCTGCAGGGTCCCAGCAAGAGCCCAGACCTCTGTCAAGACATGCAGAAATCAGAGATCACCTGTCCTCCATACCAATCATCGATATACTCCAAGCCATATTTACTCCGAGGGCAACGTGGCTGCTACAGCTATGACCTGAACTGGAGCAGGCCTTTTGCCCGTCTTTGCAGGGGCCACTCATCGGTCAAAGTTGAGAGACCTTGTAAACGACAGCCACAGATTGCCAGGACTACTTTGGTATGTGCAGCACTCATTATTTTGGGCTGTGGTGGCCTGCGTCCATTTTCTCCACAAACGGAGACACAAAAGCATGTCAACAACTTTATGTGGTCTCACAGCTGCACAGATCCAGAAAGTTTGCTTGCACAGACTGTACAGGAGCCCCTGAAGCTTAATTGCTGTTAGGGGACCTTGGCTGCTTCATCAATTTTTAAAAAAGTGAATTATCATGGAGTGGAGGAAGAGGAGGGAAAAGGGATGACAATTTGAACTGCCTGAGAAGCTGCAGCTCTTGGCACATCCTGGTAAAGGCAGATACAGCGTGTGACACGGAGCCTAGATTGTCCACCAGCACAGGAATAAAGCCAAGGCACCAGTATTGTTTCAAGACCCAGTCCATATTTGGGCATTCAGCTCACACATCCTAAGTATTGCTCTAAATATTAGAGACATTCGCCAATGTGTGGTTCATAATGCGCTCAAATGGGAGAAGTCATTTCTGTTCACTCTCAGATTACTGCCTTGGTCTTGATGGTGGGGGTTTTTTTGGGGGGGTGGGGGAGAAGGGAGGGAAACCCTGCTGAGTCTGTTTGCACTGGTCTCTATTAGATATGCAACAAATCTGCCATTTCCGGCATTGCTTCTATCTAATTAGAGATGTATTTAGATGTGACGTGTAAATAAGCGCTGAGCTGCCTGCTGCCCTGGCTGCGCGGACTGCTCGGGAGCATTTCCAATAAGGCTGTAGCGCCCGGAACCAGGGCTCAGACAAAGAGGGATGGGAATGGTCTGCGCTGCAGGCGAATCCAACAAAACCAGCTTTTATCTATCGCTCTAAAGCCTTAACTGCTTTTAATCTGTACCGCCCAGGCTTGCACGCCAGGATCGCATCTCATCCACCGAGGACGTCTCAAGCACAAAAGGAAGCACACACATGCACGCAGGAGCTGCAAATAACCCCCAACCCACCCGGAGCCTCAATGCAGCCCTGCTCTCCACCTGCCCTTATACTCCACGAGGTATGTGTGCTCCTGTGGGCTTCCAAACACCCCGAGGCAGGTACGCCCGCTCCTGCCTGCACAGACAACGAGCCGAGGGCTGCCCCACGCTGTGAGCACACACACGGCCCCGTGGGGCAGAGGACGCCGAGCTGCCGGGGGACAAGTTGACGGGACCTGAAGGTGGCCACGGAAACTCCCTCCCCGAGTGGGGCCAGGAACATCCATCGCGGGGTTTCCACTGCAGCCCGCAGGAAGGGGGGGGGGGGGCACGGCGGGCCCACGGAAGGCGGAGAGCCCCAGGGACGCCCCGATGGTGGGCCCCGATGCCCCCGAGCCCGAGGGGCTGCAGCAGTTGCCCCGGCCCTGCGGCGGCCCGACCCCAGCTCCAAACGCTCCTCGGAGTTTCCAGAGAGAGGAAACTCCTGGGAACAAAATCATCTGGCGCTTGCCTCATGAACTCTTTTCCTGTTGTGGGAAACATCTCTTATAAAGCCATTAGATGGACCGGGCAGCGCTGCCTCGTCCCCACCCCCGGCTCCGACAGCATCCCTGCGATCGCTGCTGCTATCGCAGCTTTCCAGTCCGGAGCAGCCAGCCCCGATCTTCTCTCGGCCTTAAGGGTTAACAACAATCTCCACCAAAAAAAAAAAAAAAAAAAAAAAGAAAGAAAGAAAGGAAAGAAAAGAGGGGGGGGGAAAAAAGAAAAAAAAAAAAAAAAAAAGAAAAAATATCGCTGTGACCTTTTCCTCTCCGTCTCCCCCACTCTCCCTTTCAGGCTCTGGTTCTTGAGCTCGCAGGGAGCCTGAGCGGCTGTCTAGACCGATCTATCACAGACGGACAAACAATACCAGGAGAAGCCCCTGCCCGGTCCCTCAGCCTCCGCCACTCACCTTAGAAATGGCGAAGAACAGAAAAGTGACCGCGATACAATCCTCCCCGGTATATTTATAGCCTTCCACACAGCCCACCTTCATGCCTGACAAATGAGATTTTGTCTGCTCTCTGAGCGTACGCTCCAATAAACACACACACTTTTTTTTTTTTTTTTTTTGGTGCCTGTTTGTTTTTGGTAACATTCGGGGCTCGTCCCGCCGACCTCAGGGTGGGCAACGGCCCACCACGCCCGTGAGGGGCGGCAGGTTTGACAGTCGGGGAGGGAGGGGCTCGGGGGGGAGCAGTGGGGGTCCCGGTCACTCGTCCGTACGTAACCTCCCAACCTGGAAACTTCAATGGCCGTATTCATCACGCCCTTTCGCACCCAGCCCCCCTCACCCGAAGTGCTCCCTGGTCCCTGCCAGCCCTCCAGGTTGCGTATTAAAGAGGTATACGGGGCGAGGAGCCGGAGGTCCAACGCTGCAAAAGGCTAGGGAATAACTAATGAGCTGTGCAGCCCATTGATCCGGTGCATACTTCCTAATTAACTCTGAGTCACCTATTTGTGACAGCAATTCAAAGAACCGCACCAGGGATAAACTGTAACCCCGGCGCGCGAAGGCAACCCGGCGGGGGGGGGGCGGAGAGAGGGAAGAGGCGGCGGAGGGTGGGGGGCTGGGGGAGGAATTTGCTCCTAATCCTCCTAAAAGCAATTAGAGTGAGCGCTGCGCTGGCTACCTCTCGGGAAGAAGAAAAAAAAAAAAAAAAAGGAAAAAAAAACCCACCCAGCGGCTCCGACAGCAGAACCGAAAGGAAATGAATCGGTGTGTCGCAAGGGCGACAGCACCGGGCTCCAGACAGACAGGCATGCACCAGCGTCTCGGGGACGAAAGTCGGCGAGAGAGGCGGCTAGAGGAAGGGGAACGCCGGGCTCGGTTGGGCAGCGGCCCGCACGGAGCTGCGGGAGGAGCGGCAACCCGGGAGCGGCAGAGTCACCGGCGGGGGATGCGGACGCTGCCCGGGGGACCGAGACCAGCACCGCCCGCCCGCTCTCGCCCCCAGCTTTGTTCCCAAGCGGCTCTGGCGGGGCATTGCTCTTCCTGGCCGCCCCCCGCGGTAGGGCCACGGGGAGGGGGCGGGAAAAAAAAGTTAATAGAAACCTTTGGAAAATCCAGGCTTGGCTACATGGTGCGGGTTGGGCTCCCCCCGCCCTCCACCCACCCCCCCCCCCTTTTAATACAAACACGAATACAAAAGCTGCGGGCTCCAAAGAGCAGATGAAAGCAATGAACAGAGTTTCTGGAAAAGATTCATTAGTGGGAATTAATGCCGCGAGGAGCTCCGAGGCGATACCATTAAAGCCAGTTCCCATACTTTGTCAGTTTTGCACCGCTCACTATGGTGGGGGCTTTTTTTTTTTCTTGTCGGGGTAGATGGGGGAGGTTCTTTTCGCCTCCCCCTCGCCCCCTCTACGATCAACAAACCCGGGATCCGACAGACATCGCGGAAACGAGAGGGGGAGGAAGGAGGAGGGGAAAAAAAGAAAAAAACAACCACCCAACACACACACACATCGAGAAAGAGGAACGTGAACGTTCCGCAGCCCTCGCCCCCGGACTCGCTCCGCGAACATCAAATGCATGCCTCATATGCTGCGCAGAGCCGCCCCACTTGGCCCCGGTTTCACAAAGCAGCCTCCGCTGCCTCCCCGCCTGGCCGTCCCCCTCCGACCGGCCCTTTGATGGCAAGCCCCGAACCTCCTCTGGTTCGCTCTCCCAACTCCAAACTACATTTTCGGGCTGACTAAACTTCCGTGTCACGCCGGACCTCACGCCAGCAGAGCTCCGCGTACGGGAAAACCCCGGGCCGCCCTACCCCACGTGCGCCGCGGCGCCCGCCCCGCCGGGGCGGAGGGACAGGGGGGAGCAGCGCCCCGGGCTCTCCCGGCGAGGGGAACGACAGCCGGCAGCGGGTTCTCCCCGCCGCTCACCTGCCCGGCGCCGCGGGACCGCGCTCTGCTCCCGGTGGGGAGCGCGGAACCCAGCCCTCCCGGCGCGGGGGCCGTCCCCGCTCCGCGAGTCGGCAGCGCCGCTCCTCGCTCGCCCCGTCCCACGGGAGCCCCCCGCTCCGGCGCCTTCCCAATCACAAAAGTGCGAGACAGCGAGAACACCGCCACCACTCCCCACACGGACGCACCGGAGCCAACAACGCGACCGGGGTGCTTCCCCCTCCGCCTCCGCTGCCCCAAACAGGCATCTTTACCAGCAACTGCCTCCAAACTTCCCCTGCGCCGCCGCAGCCCCGGAGGCGCACCGGCAGACCCCTCTGACCCCGCCGCTCCCGCCCGAGCCCCACTGCCCCGCGCCGTAACTTTCTGCGGCGCCGCCGCCGCCGCTCTGCCTTCCCTTCCCCGCGGCGGGTCGGGGGGAGCCCCGCGACCGCCCCGTCACCGCGGGACGCGGCGGCGGCTATTCCGTACGGGAGCTGTTCGCGGAGCGGAGCACAGACCTTCCTTCCGCGCCGCGGGTCCCCGCACCGTCGCCTGGCCCTGCTGCTCTCTCCCTGGAAGGAGTGGGAGGAAGAGGAGAGAAAAGTTTCACGATCCCACTCTCCCTCTCTTGTGGGTGCGTGTTCCGCGGCTTGCCCCGGCGCGGGCGGGTCGGGGAAGGGGTGCGAAAAGAGCAGGGAGCTGCGGGGCGCCGGAGCGCGGCCGCCTTCTGCGCCGACGGGGCAGGTGCCCACGGGAAGGGCTTTGCTCCTCGGCTCGGCTGGGCTCAGCAGCGGGAGTGGGAGCGGCAGCCCGCGATGCTCATTCCGGCTGCCGGCTCTGGTTTGGCAGCGCCATGTTGCTGGCTTGCTCCGGGCGAAGTTCCTGCGCTGGCGAGCGCGGCTCTCCCCACATCTCGCCCGCGCCGCCGTCTCCCGTGCCCTGGCCGCCGCGGCTTTGTGTGTGTGTGGCTGGGGATTTAATTCTCCTCCTCCTCTTCTCCTCCTCTCTCTCTCTCTCTCTCTTTTTCTTCCTCTTCCCCCCCCCCTCCCCTCTTTAGTCCGCCGGGAAAGCCGCTCTTCCTCACCTTGCCGCTGGGAGACCGGGCTCCGTCTGCTGCACGCTGCGCTCCCCTCGCATCCCCCCTCCCTCTCTTCCTCCTCCTCCTCCTCCTCCTCCTCCTCCTCCTCTAGCCGCCGCCTCCCCTCCCTTCCCCTCCCCCCGGGCAGGCGCTGCACCGAGGGAGCCGCCGCCAGCAGCAGCGGCAGCAGCAGCGCCGCCACCGCTTTTTCCCTCAGCAAGTTTCCCCCTCCCCTGGCTGCGTTTCCCTGCCCAGGCAGGGATCGCCCGGCCGCCCTCCCGCTTCCCCCCCTCTTGCCCTAACTAATTGATTTGCCCCCCCTTGCCGCGCAGCCAGCCCCTCGCCTCGCCCGCTCCCCCCGGCTGGCACAGGTCGCTGCCAAGCTGCGGCGCCCCGGGGAGGACTCCGCGCTCCCGCGATCCCCGGCCGGCAGGAGGGGAAAGCCGCCCCCCCGCCCCGCCGATACTCCCCTCTCTCGCTACCCAGAAGGCCAGTGGAGAACCGCAATTACCATAAAGCTCCGCTCACTCCGCTCCTCCAAGCTGTCAAAACCCCGGCGGCGGCGGCGCTGCCAGACATCGCTGCGAGCCTCCGCGGCGGGTCGCGCCGCCCTGCCACCCCCTGCCACCCTGCTCGCCCCCGGCCCCTCCGCTGGGCGCCCCCGACCCTCCTGCCCCGCTCTCCCCCGCGCTCTCCGCAGCACCGCGGTGTTCGGAATCCCCCCCCGGCGGTGCAGCCCGCGCCCCTCAACCAGACCCGCCGGCTCCGGGTTCCCCCCGTCGCGCAAAGGCATCCCCGCTCCCCCAGGTCCTGCCGAGGGCTCGCAGCCGTCGCAACCCCCCTCAGGGGGTCACACTAACGCACGGACCCTTTCGTCCGCAGCCTCCCACACCCGTGGAGGGCTGTGTGTGTCGCCCCCCGACCCCGGGGCCCCTCTCTGGTCCCACCCGCCGCTCCCAGCTTCGCGTGGTACGCGGCTCGGCCGCGCTGATTTCCGCGCTTCCCCCCGGTCCTCGTCTCCGAGCTCCGAATCGGGATGGAAAAAAAGCCACTCGTTTGTCAACGTCTGCATTGCAGGGGGCGGGGGGGCCGAGGGGGACCTTATTAAAGCGCGTTTTCGCTTGATCCGGCTTTGGCAGCCCTTAACGCGCTTTTTACCGGGTGTGAGCGGTGTGGCAACCCGGGGTAGGGTGACGACTGAAGCGCCGTTTCCCTCCCTGGCATTTCTACGACTGCTTTAAGATTCCTGCCCGGAACGTGGAGCCCTTTAATCTCCGGGTTGGTAGTTATCGGCTGCATCTATTTACTTTGGCAAGGCAACTTTTGGCTCGGCGAGCTCGACTCGTAAATTTCACGTTCATAACGCCCATTCCCCGCCGATACTCCCAGGTTAAGTCCCGCAGAGCCCGCGGCGCGGAGGCTCCCGGGGCAGCCCCGGCCTCAGGGCCAGGCGGGCTCTCGGTCCCACTGCTCCTCCGCACCTCCCGGCGCCTTCCCGGGGAAGCGGGAGTTCTGCCACCTCAGCGCCGCCGGCGCCGCATCGAGCCCTTCTCGCCGCCGCTCGGTGTGGGAGCGACTGACAGCCAAACGCCAGGCGATTAACGCGGACAGTTCGCCCCGGGGGGGATTTTTAATCGCCTCGTTCAGGATCCTGCGGGAAAAGGCTGCGGTGACGCTACGAGCTGCGAAAGCTTCCCTCGCCGAGAGCACCGGAGCAGCAAGAAGGACGATGAGAATGCAGCGCGAGAGCAGGACGGCCGGGGCTGCCTGCCTGCTCTCCGCCACTGCTGCTTATCTCTGAAGATGGAAAAGTAACAGTTCTCCAAGGTTCTCCTTACGAAGCTTTCCCCCTCCCAAATACAAAAGTTTTTAATCGAGAATCTACACCACGTCTGGAAAGAAAACAAACGTGGTGGTCGGCCGATGCTCGGGAAGGGGACAAAAAGTGCAAGCACACACACACACACACATCCACCCGGGTCACGGCCAGAGGGTTGGCATTTCATGAAACTGCCATCACGGGCCTCAGAGTTTCGCTACGTCTCTCTTAAAAAACTCTTCCATCTTAAAGCAGAAGTGAAATATCCACCATCTGAAACTCGAAACTCCAGCGGCACCGCTCAGCTTCCTCACAGGGGAGCCCGGGGAACCGCCGAGTACGGCGACCAGGCTGCGGTCCCACCGTGCTGACCAACGGGGAACACGGCCCCGGGCAGCGGCTGGGGTTGGTCCTGGCGTGCCAGGCCACGCATCTGAAAAGGCTCCCACACATTTTTTTAATCTCCGATAACAAGCAGAAGGACACCTGGCCTATTACGCTGTAAAGCTATTTTTTATAAAGATGTTTTAGGGCTAGACATTAAAAGTTATTAGACTGAACGCACGTGAGTTACAGGCACACAGCTGGAGGGGAGGCCTCTGTTGGATTTTTTTTCCTTTTCCTAGGAAAACCTCATTAAAATTGCTTCTTTCCATAGGAAAGCAGAACTAGCGCGTTTCCTGGCGAGGTGGCCGCAGCCGCGGCTTCCCGGCTGCATTGATCTGGGCTTTGTCTCTCCCCGCAAGTCTGGATCCGCGGTGCCAGCGGCCCGCGCTTGCATCACAAAAGTCGCCCTCTTCCCTTCCCCCGAGCTGCGAACTACGGATCACATGTGTGTGTGCCTACAGCGTGGGGTTGGGATGGTTGGGTTTTTTTTTGGTTTTCACTAATGACTTAAAGTTATCTCGGGGAAAACTTGCTCCGCTTTTATTTTTAACCATAAACTTTCTTTCTTTGTGAACGCAGTTTCCTTCGTGGCGGGGAAGAACAGATCGGTGCTTGTTTGCCTCTGTGCCTTTTTTGTTCCCTGGGTCCCCGAGCTTTGCAGCGGGAGGCTGGCGGCTCCCGGCGAAGACATTGGGGCTTCAGTTCGCTCCTCTTGCGGCCTGCCCCAGCCCGGCTGCGAGGGTCCGGCGGGCACCGTCGAGCTAACCCCGGAAAATTCAGAGCATGCTCTTGCCTTGCGGATTACCGGGCGGTCTCCCCCCCTCCCACACGCCCCGGAGGGAGCTGACCCCCGGGTCAGGCCGCTGCACACTGCTCTCCCCGGGAGTGGAGGGGGGTTTCACGCTGCCGCTGCGGCCGCCAAGGAGCCCGGCGAAGGATGCGCTCGCAAAAACGGCTGCTCCGATAATGCTAAGTACTTAACCTCCTCGTAAAGACAAATCCATTGTTAATGGCAGAATGGGCTTCTCGCAGGAGGCTTCCAAGTGGGATGGCTTTATGCCGGCTCTCATTTACCTCCAGCGCCGCCTCTAATTGGAAGCTTCCCCATCCTCCTCGCGTCCCAGGCCCGCACAACTCAGAAAGTTGGGGGTTAAACCATATGAACGGCAAGGCATGGCCCCCTCCATGCCCCGCTCCCGTGCCCACCAAAAGGCAACCGGAGCACGCAGGTCCTCCAGTCACAGGAAATGACACCGAGGGGAGATGGGCTCTGCGAAGGTAAAATGAATTAATGCAAGCGAGGTGTTCAGACAGCCTGGTGATGAGTGCTAGGAAAGGCCTATAAATAACAGATCACTGTCCTAAGCTCTGAATTGCCCTGCTTGAGTGTGTCTTAAATCAGACCTTTATCATTGGTTATTGTAAGGCTGTTTTTAATGGAAGTGTAGAAATCTGAATAACAAAACAAGACAAGCCTCAATTGGCGTTATACAGGGTCTGCAGCGCTTTCAGACCTGACACGGCGTCAGCATATTGTTACATCGCCATGCAACTCCCCGTGCAAAGGGGTTTTGCATAGCAGAAGTACTATAATTTCACTTCGTAGTTCAGGGCTACTCCGTTGACAGGAGATCCATAATTTTCCCTCCGTCTCCCCAGAAGAGTCTGAGATGCGATCGGTTCACGGACTAAGCGCCACTACCTTCTTTTTACGAAGGCAAATTGATAAACCGTTCCTGTTGTGTTTGCTTCGCTCCACACCCCTTCCCTGTTCCACGAAACAGCAGAGATGCTCGCGGTCCCCGGGGCCCCGTTGGCCGCCCGGAGCAGACAGCCCGGGAGGGACAGGCGGACAAACACATGCACTATCGGCCTGCCCCCAGCCGGGGAGCTCGGCCTGCCGCCCGCTGTTAGGGAAGCGCTGGCTGGGCCCGGGCAGAGCTCGGTGCAGGGAGCGCAGCGCCGAGACCACCGGGCCCCAGTCTGGGGAACGGGGCGGCAGCCCCCCTGCAGAAGGAGGGCAGGCTGGCTGCGAGCTGCCCCCTCCACCTCTCCCCTTTGCATACCACGGCCATTTTGTCTGCTTGCGGCGCGCCCGTGTGTGTGTCCCCCGCCCTGTCCCCTCGGGCTGCTGCGGGCGCTGCCCCGGGCGCGGGGGCCGGGCCGGGCCGGCAGTGGGGCCGGCGGGGGCGGGCGGAGGTGAAAGGCGGGCGGCCGGCGGCCTCGGCCGCTCTTGCGAGCGGAGAGATGCAGCCGCTAGGCAAGGCCCTGCAGGGGAGGGGGCGTGCGCCGCACAAGTCTGGAGAGGAGTAAAAATAGCGCCGGCGAGGTTGTCGCTCTCCTCGCCTCCCCCGAGCCCGGCGGGGGACAGCGGGAGGCGCGGTGGGGCTCGGCGGGAGGGCGGCGTGGAGGGCGCAGGGGGAGAACAGGAGCCGGAGGCAGACAAAACCCCCGGCCCGGCCGGAGACCGACGCGGGCGAGGTTGAGCCTTCGCCTTTGAAGGCGATGCGCGGGAGCTGGAGGCTACAACCCCTTTTCCCGGTGGAGGTCCCTCAGCCCCGGGGGACGCGGGTTGCGGCCCGTCCCCATCCCTCGGCGGCCTGGGGAGGAGCGGCAGCGAGCGGCAGCTCGGCAGAGGCTCGGAAGCCACCATGCTCCCGAGTTTAAATGTAATACGGCGACCGGGGGAACCGCCATGGTTTGAAGGTGTGTTTGTGCAGACTACAGCTTGTATGTTAATAATTGGATACAGTCGATGAATCACCTCCGTCCTCCTTTTGGTTTTGTTTTTGTGTTGTGTTTTGTTTCGAAGGGGGTGGGGAGAGAGAGAAAGCGAGGAGACGATGCCGTGGCTCGGCGCTGAATACCAATTCCGCGCCGGGGTTCATAAACACTGGGGTTATTCACTCCGCCCCAGAGGTGACAGCGGAGGCCCCCGCCGCCCTCTGCGCCCGCAGCCCGCGGCACGGCCCCCGGGCTCGCCGGCGTGCCGAGCGGGATCTGCGCCCCGGCTGGAAGCCCGGCAGCGGCGGGTGGCTCGCCGGGGTGCATACATATGAAATGAGAGCCTGCAACATCAAAGCAGCAGCAGAGTGGGGGCAGGGAGGGGCTCTCGGTGTGTACACGTGTGTACCTTTTCAGAAAAAAGCCCCTAATTTTTCAAGTCGGAGGGCCCCCCGCCCCTTCACTCGCATGGCAGACACGCGGAGAGATTCTTTAGCCCTGTACTTAACACTTCACAGTGTTTTTAGCAATTAAGGCGAGAGGGGGGTGGGTATAAAGATAAGCCACTTTTTCGCCCTGCAAGTGTGAAAGATAAGATAACAGTAAGCTGGGGCAAAACGTCTGCTTACAACCTCCCCCCAGCGATTCTGATCGGTCACCTCTTATCGCAGAAAATGTTCATTTCGAAAGCAGCTTCAAAAAACCAAGGGAAAATAAAAGTATTTTCCGATCAGAAGTGCCATTTAAAACCCCGTCCTCACTTCATCTCCGTAAGTCGTCGTTCACCCCCCCCCCCGCCACCACAGTACCCAAACAAGGGCAGCAGCCGCTTCACAGCGCTCCTCTCGGAAGCCAAATCACGCAAGTAATCAGAGGACCGAAACCTGACAGGCGCCGAGATTAGCAGCTCCCCGCCGCTCCCCGGCCATGCCCGCTCGCCGTCCCCGTGGCAGGCAGGGGACGCGGCCCCTCGCTGCCCGTGGAGCGGGCAGGGAGCTGCGCTAAGGGAGAGCCCTGCGCCGGCCCCACACGCGGCGGCGGGTGAGGCAAAGCGAGAGCCAGGATGCCTTTTCCAGTTCGTTTAGCTGCAGCACCCCCGACGGCAACACTCCCCACCCCCCGGCCTGTCCCCAGCCAAGCTGCAGGATCTGCTGTGGGCGGCCACGCTCGGTATCGAGTGGGTTCTGCTCTTGAGCCTCTCGGCCACTTCCTACCCCTCGGCCGCCCCTGCACCCCGCTGCCCGGCAGGCGCAGGCAGAGGCCGGGTGCGGGCACGGCGCCCGAAGCACACGGCGGCGGCCCTGCCCTCCGCGGCACCGGGCAAGGCCCCGCCGCGCCCGCCCCGGGGCCCGCGGGCAGGATGCGGGCGCCGTCCTTCCTGGCCCGCGCCTGCCATGGCCGGGGCTACACGCTTCTTCCCCGTCCCCGGGGGCCTCCCCTCGGGCCCGGAGTTTCCCCCTCCCGTCCTTGAACCGTCGCCACCTGTGATAAAACCGAGATGTCGAGTAGAAAGACTTCCCGACACCTCCCCCGAGGGCAAAGCGCGGCAGCGCCGTGTCCTCGCTGCCATGGGAAATCTCCACACGGGCCTCCACGCGAGGCAGCAGAATGCGTGTGGCGTGGGTGTGTATGCGTCCCCTGTTCCCCCGGCAAAGACACATCGAGGGCACCGCACGGGAGATGTGATAGCAGCGACCCCGCGCTGCCCCGACGTGCTCAGGGCCGGAGCGGAGCCGGCGTGGCTCGGCCGGGGAGCCGAGACGGTGGGGGGGCTTCCCCTGGCTCGCCACATCCCCCGTCTCCTCCCGCCGCCCTTCTCAGAAACCCGTAGGTGCCGTGCTCTCGAACTGAGTGGGTCAGCAGCTGATGACAAGGGGAAAAAAAGAAGAGAGCGAGCGAGAGAAAAAAAAAAAAAAAAAAAACAACTCCCTCCCAAACCCTAGCCTGGCGCGATTACTCATCCCCAGAGTTCCCCTAAGTCAGAGAAACTTGGCGAAGTCCCAAGGCCGAGCCGTTAACACGGTCTGAGGCTCCCCGGGCACCTTCCGCCGCGGGGCCGGGGCCGAGGGGGCCGGGGGCCAGGACCAGCGGGGAGTGCGCGTCCCCATCCCCGGCGCTGTTCGCGCTCGAATTATTGTGCAGCGTTTTATCTTCACAGTCACATCGGCAGCTAACGAAGCTCGGCGGCTGCAGCCCACACGACTTTGGTTCTCTGCATTTATCCTTCAATAAAAGCCGATTCCTTTATTAGAAACAGGAGACGTGTCTCCTACCGCCCCTATCAAATCCCAACTGGCAAGGCGCAGCCGACACCTCCCCCTCAGCCTCCCCTGCCCGAGAGGGGCAGGCGGCACCACCCCATGGCCTACGTCCCCCCTCCCGCCGGACCCCCCACCGCGAGCATCCCGAGCTCCCCGTCTCCAGCCCCCCATGAACAGGGGCAGCCCTCGTCCCCTTCCACTGGGGCGGCCGACGCCCCCTCCCCGTGATCCCTCCCGGGCAGGAGCAACCGAGGGCAGCCGGCCCCTCCCGCCCCAAACAGCCCGCACCGGCACGGGTAGCCGCCACCCCTCCCCTTCCAAATCAATCGCCCCCACCAGGCGCACCCACACGACTTTCGTTCCCCTGCATTTATCGTTCAATAAAAGTCGTTTCCTTTATTAGAAACAGAGTAGACGGTTCTCCCACCTCCCTCACCTCATGCCCCCTTCGCGGGAGCAGCCGGCGGCTCCCCCTTCCACGTCGCCCCCCGCCGAGCGCAGACCGCCCCACCTCCCCCCGCTCCCACCACCGCCGCCCCCTAAAAATAACAATAACAGTAATAATAATAATAACAGCCGCCGTCCCCAGCAGTCGCGGCGGTGAGCACCCCCCTCCACCGAGCCCAGCAACCCCCTCCCCTTCTCTCTCAAATCCCCCATCGCTAGGCGCAGCCAACAGCCCCCCCCCGCCCGCTTTTCCCCAGGCGCAGCCAACGACCCAGCAAATCCCCTCGCCAGGCTTGGCTCGGCCCCCGCCCGCCTCGCAGCCCCCCCCCGCCCCGGGCACCGAGCAGGTCTGCGCGGCGGATGCTTATGTGCGACTCCGATCGGAGCTGCCGCTCCACCGCTACCGGGCGGGGAAGGTTTCCCCGAGCGCCGCCGGGAGAGCCGGTGCTCGGAGGATGTCAGCCCGCCTTGCCGTGCTGTGCCGTGCCCCTCCTCCGCGGCGCGGAGCGCCCGCCGGAGATCTCCCCGCTGAGGAGGGGCCGGGAGGGAGCGCACTCTGTATCACATTAAATTAATCGCCCGGCTCCGGAGGAGGCAGGTGATTCTGCCAAACACAATGAGGGGTTTGAGCGCTGCGGAATAAAGCGCTGTTCATGGGGCCGTGGGCGGCGGTGCCCGGCTCCGCCGCCGGATCGCCAGCTCCCGGGAGATCCCGGCGCTGCTCCCCGCTGCCGGCCCCCAGTGCGGGGAGCTCCGGCTCGGCGCACCTCACCCTCGCCCTCGGGATGGATAAAGGGAGGGCGCGGGGGGGGTGGGAAGCGAGCAGCCGCCCTGGCAGCGGGGGAACAGCAGCCCCTGGGGACGGGAGACGGGAGGTCTGTTGCCAGCTTTCCCCCCCCCCCAGTCCCCGCCCTGCGTCCCCTCGGGGGCGGCCCTTTGGTATTGGGGGGGGGATGAGCATCAGCCTCCCGAGGGGAAGCAGGGGCCGAGCGACGGGGACCGCGCAGTTCGCCGTGCAGGACGGCGGGGAGCGCGGGGCCCCTGGGCGGCCTCCGGGCGGGCGGCGCTGCCCGGGTTCAGGCAGTGGCAGGCGTTGTTTTCCTCGGAGAGCGGAGGAGGAGGAAATCTCCGGGTTTTTAATGAGGGGGTGCAGAAGGGCTGAGCGCTGGGATTACACGGTGCTGAGACAGAGCTGCGGGCTGTGTGTGCGCGCAGGGCTGGTAGTCTCCGCCCGTCTGCCTGCTAATCGCACGTTTTCCGCTGTTAAAAAGAAACCGAGACACTGTGGCCGAACCTAGCGCTGTCTCTGTGACTGTGACATGAAAAGATGGCGCTCTCTCCCCTCCCCCAGCCTCCCTCTCGGTTTACACTTCCTCCCCAACAGCTTTTGCCTTCCAGTTTTTTAAAGCCCTCTTTGCTCCTTCCTTCCCCCCCTCTCCCCCGGCCGGATACCACCAGCTTCCCAGCCGTTCGGTGGGTCCCTCTGTTGCGACAATTTCTTTCCTTTCTTTTTTTTTTTTTTTTTTTAAATTTTATCTTTACCTCGCTGTTTTCGTCTCTCCCTTTTCTCGTAAACCTCGATCTCTTTATGTCTCGCTCTTTTGTGAACTTCAGCGGCAGTTTGCAGGAGGCCGGGGGGAGGAGGGGAAGGAAAAGAGGGGAGGGGGTTACCCCGCCGCTTCTCCCCCCCTTCCATTTCCTCCCTCTTCCCCGAGGCAGCGGGGGCAGGAAAGTGAGCCGGATCTAGGTGTGTGCGTGTCGGGGCGGGCAGCAAGGAGGCTCAGGGAGGTGCCTGCCCGCGCCGGCGACCTGGTCGCGCTGCGGTTGCCCCGCCGCCACGGGAGCACTCGCCGGGAAGGGGGGAGCGGGGGGAGCTGCGCTGGAGCGATTCGACGAGAGGGATCCCCGTCGGAGGAGTTTACCTGTCTAGAAATATTTTACGGTGCTGCGCGCACTAAGGTGGTCCCAGCGCCCGGAGAGGGTTCGCGGTCCCTCTCCGAGGCAGGAGGGCAACTCTGCCGCCTTGCACATCACTCCTTGCGTTCATCACCAGACCGCTCCAAGTGCTAAGTTGGGCTTTTTTTTCCTTTTCTCTTTTTTTTTTTTTAAGCCTGCAAATTAAATTCAGCGCCGCTCTCCTATTTTAGTGTCTGTTATGTTAATTGCACTTAGCGCTGGGGCGCTGCTCGCCAGGGATGCATGAAGGCCTCGGAGATTACCCGCAGGCTCTCTGACTTTTCTGAGGCAGCAGCGAGTGCCGAGGGACTGACAGAGAGTCCGCAAAATCCCGTGTGCTTTCGGGCCGTGCTGCTGCCGGCCAGCACCTCTGAACTCGGGGCCAGTGACTCTCAGCTGGTAGGTCAGGCTGGCAGCAGCTCCCTCTGTGCCTGCAGATCTATTTGCCTAAGGATTTGCATTGCGGGACGACAGGTATTTTTCCTCCCCATGGATGGTAAAAATGCAAAATTAGCGTGACTGTTTCTAGGCAGAGAAGCCACGGTTACGTGATCTCGCTGAACCTGTCGGTTGTGCTTTCTGGAGCAGCAGGGAAACCGGACACCTTTATCAATGACTCCCGGAGCTGTTCTCCTGGGCGTTTGCTGTATTTATCGCCATCTAACCCCTGGCAGTCCGCTAATGCCGTGTCGTGGCCCCTGCCCTGCCCGGGGACGTCCGTGCAGCCGGTTGTGCCCTGCGGTGTTACCCAGCCTCACTGGGAAGGAGTGGGCATGTGTGGCCTTCCCGGGCATGTCCCTTCTACAGCGCCTACTTCATCTATTTGTTATCAGGGGACGGCATGTGGAGTGACTGAGCCTAATAAGTTGTCCACTTGTTCATTTCAGGAGCATTGATTTCTGGTTCCAAGGCACTCTGTTCTAGCACTGGCTACAGCTGCGGGGCATTTCGCAGCTGGTCTTTCGCCTAGACAAATATCAGCGAGAATGTAAGCGTTATTAGCCATATAAATAAATCATTAACGTGCACACAAATGTTATTTTAGAATAACTTCCAGGGAGAAAATATCCCGGCGGGGCAAGGCGGCGAGGCGTGCTGCGGTGGATCGGCCCCGTCGCGGGGCTGCCCGGCAGCGGCGGGCGGGGGTCGGTGCCCCCCGGGCACGGGGCCGGGAGGAGAGGCACGGCTCTCCGGCTCCCGATTGAACATTAACAGGACCGACGCGGCGTGGCACGGCCGCGGGGCCTTGCCTCGCAGACCTTTGTCTGCTCTCCCGAGGCCAGGCGGGGACGGCGGGCTCTTTGCTCCCCAAACGCGACGGCACTAATGAGATTACCGGCCGGCTGGCCGCGGCTGGGGCTGGGGAGCGCCGAGCCAGCGGGGCAGAGCCCGGCCCGGCCCAGCCGCTGCGCCTCGTTAGCGCAGAGCCCGCGGCAGGGACGATGTTTGCTTTTGGCCTCCCGCGAAGGGCCGCCGGCTCCCCCCGTGCCCGGCGGCGGCGAGCGGGGAGCGGCAGCCGCCGCCGCCCGGGCCGCGCTCGCCCTGCCCCGCGGAATCCCGCGGGTGCCAGTAAAGCCCTGCCTGGGAGCCCTGCCAAGGCGGTCTCGCTTTGATATTCCGCGCCACGGCCGCTCCTCCGCTTGCTCCTAATCACGCAAATGTGAGCTTGCCCCGGCACTCTCCGTAATAAACACTAAGCGTGTTTCGCTGGGCTCCCAAAGTAAATACTGTGTCGGAGGAGCAGGGCTGCGCTGGGAAGCTGAAATCTTCCACTTTTTCGCACTTAGCAACCGACTCAGGAGTCGTGTGCGCCCTCCCCGAGCCAGGCTCGGTGTGATTTACTTTCTGGTTGCAATGCAGATATTCACTTGTCAGTTCAAGGGCAGGACAGAAACTGTTGCAAGCGGAGTCTTGTGAACGGAAATATCCCATTTACGAGGTTCTGCTCCACTACCAAAAGCCACCCTCCAGCACCTTTGTTCTTCGTGCAGCTGCTTTTACACGCACACACCCCCCTCTCCCCCCCCCCCAGCCACATCATCATCCGACCCTCCTTCCCACGTCTCACTCCTCAGATGGATTCCTAGTCTTTTCCCGACTGACCCTGGGGGAGGCGGAGGGGGAAAGCAAGGGGGAGGGAGCCCGGGAGAGGTTGATGATGAATGACAAGGCAAATGATAAGAGCCGAAGCGACAGCAAAAGCAAACAGAAGTGGTCTCTCGCAGGGCCCAGCCCCGTCCGCGGCCACGGGACTTGTGCTTATGCCGTGAAGGCAGGGTTGGCCTCCGCAGGCAGCCCGGGCTTCTCCGGGGCGAGATAAACACATTTCGGTCACGTGGCGAGCCTATACGGTGCCATACTCCTATTTGCCTTCCTCCCTCGCTTTTCACAATAACATGCCATCCGCCAGCCAGCTCCGAGGCCAATCTCATCTCCCTGGCGCCCGGCCAGCCCGCCCGGGCCCGGCCGTGCGGGGAAAAGCCGTGGCTCTCGTGAGGACATTACACCCCACCTGGGGCTGGCAGCAGCCCAAGCCAGGGCATGGGCAGGGTCCGACTGCATCCCGCCTTGGGGCTAGAGCGGGAGATGGCTGCACCGGAGCGGGAGCAGGAGCAGGGGCCAGGGCTGGCCGCACGCCCAGGACAGGACTCAGGGAGAGCGCGGTGTTCCCGCAGGGTGGAGTTTCGCCAGGGGACCGCAGGTGCGGGGTGTGTGCGCGTGGCGCCGGCTTCGGGGAACCCCCGCATCTCCGTCAGGGTCGTCTGGGCATGGAACAGGCTTCCAAAGAGGAGGGGGGGATCGGGGCACCCGCGGCGAGACGCCAGCATTGCTTCCTTAAAATGGCTGAAAAGGGTGTCCCCGGGCATCCCCTTCCCAGTAGCAGCAGCGGCGGCGGAGAACCTCGTCGCCTCGAGCACCGCGGCCGCCGGCGGCAGTCCCGGCTGGTTGCGGAAACAATGAGCCACCGCGGGTGCGCCCGGTGCCTCCCCGGTGCCGGGGCCGGCCGGGGGCAGCGCCGCGGGGC
The DNA here is from genome assembly GCF_003945595.2 of Pipra filicauda. NCBI lineage: Eukaryota > Metazoa > Chordata > Aves > Passeriformes > Pipridae > Pipra > Pipra filicauda. Next base: position 1,567,297 of record NW_024104298.1, read on the forward strand.
CGGGGGTGCGGGCGGCGGGGGAGGAGCTCGGGGGGAGCGGGAGGCTGGAGCCGGCCAAGTGCCCCCCTCTTCCCTCTCCCCCCCGGCGGAACGAGCGTGCCGTTTAATCCCTTTATCCCCGCTCGCTGGTGGCGGTGCGAGCCGCCGGGCCGGGAGCCACCCGCCAGCCGCCGGGGAGGCGACGTGCTGGCTCGGCGCCGCAGATGTCGCCGGGTTGGGAGCAGGGAGCTGATCCCCAGCGGCACCACCTCCACAACAGCGGCAGCCCCCGGGGACCCGGGCACGGCTTGGCCGCGCACCGGGAGGTTCGCGCCCCTCGGAGTCTCCGGGGGCTCCCTGCCGTCGGGCACCGCAGCCGTGCCCCAGCACCCTGCCCGGGGCCCCGCGGCCTCCGTATCCTGTTCGCGGGGCAGGCCTCGCATCTCACCCCGCGGGAGCATGGTCTGCAGCCTCCCCTCTTTCCGGGCCTCCCCAGAGCCCCTGAACGAGCGAGGGGCAGCCCCCGGTGCGGTGCCCAGGTTGCAGCCTGTGCTCCGAAATCCGGCAATTATGCAAATGCCCAGGATGCTCTCCCCTTTGATCTGAACTTCCTCGGAATGATCCCTTCTCATTACGGGATATGAAAATGCCTCTCGGACGTGTAAAGTGAGCTACAGAGCTCCTTTCATCCCCTTTTGTTACCCGCACCGGGCTCGCCTCTCCAGCCCCGCATTCCCCAAGCGCCGGGAAAGGGGACGGAAAGGGGCTCCCGGGGGAGGCGGCGGGACGTGGGAGCAGCCCGGGCCGCCGGTTGTCATGGCGAGGCCAAGCGTCTTCCCAAGTTATGTGCGACTAATGGGTTTGTGCCCCGCTCGGCTCCGGGTTCACCTTTCCCCCCGCTGCTCGGATCCCCGCCGCCCTCCCCGCCCGCGCCTCGGGGAGGCAGCGGCGCCCCCCGCCCCGCCGAGCCCGCGGAGCCTCGTCCCTCTGACTCACTGCCTGCATATCAAACGCCGCGGGGGTTCGGAGCGCAGGCGGAGGGAGGGGTTGAGGACTCCCGCCGACGGGAGTGCAGTCCTCGAGCGACTTTAAACTCCATCTTTTGCTGCGCTCCCTTACCACCTCTTGTTTCAGTTTTGATAACTGAGGCTAACGAGGCACTGAATGTATCAGAGGTTTAGAATGTCTACGCAACCGTGGATATGATTTTCAAGACTCCCGAGAGCCATGGCTGGAATTTTCTGCTATCTTATTTTCTCTCTCTTTTTTTTTTTTTTTCTCCTTTGAAGAGATATTAAGAAAGTTTATGCTGTCTTGGAAACTACTCCTCCAGTGTAAGAAAAACATTCTGACCATTCGCTGGAGGCCATTTTATGAAACCTCAAGGAGGTTAATAGCTTGAATAATTTCAGGAGTACCAGGTGTCTCCTTAATACCTTTTTCTCCTTCTCTGCCATTTATTCAAACAAACCAGGAGCTCTGTAGGCCAAGCACTCCTGCGACAGACAATGGATTCCTACCTATCCGAGGGGCCTGCGCTAAAAAATGGATGGACTCCTTCCCTGCTCTGTTCATGCACGGTGCTGAGAGAAAGCCTGTAATGTATCTGTGAGATTAAGGGATGTACATGGGAGAAGACATAGTATAAGGAGCCTACCCTAAGTACAGAGGTTGCTTTTTTCATTTTGCTGGAATTTGCTATTTTGTCTGGAGAAGCATTGGTAGATGCGGCATGAATGAAATTGTGCTGCTGCGAAACAAAGCTGAGCAAATGGGAGAAGGAGAATTATTTGAACCGTTTCTAAAATGTTGTCATGTTTGCTAACAGCTGCTCAACCCTGGTGTCTAACAAGCTTTGGAAAAGAAGTGTATTAACAAAAAAAAAGGAAAAAGGCAATGCCCCTGGTTGCTTACAATTAAATGATGACAGCTTATAATGCATTCCCTCAAGACCTCCAGTAATATCGAGGCTCAGGGGACTTGAAATACCTAATTCATAGATTTTTTTAAACCAAGAACGGACTGTTATGATCAGCTGGTTTGACCTGCTACATATCATGGGCCAGTGAATTTCAGCCAGACGTTCTTGTATCAGACTCATAAATTCTGCCTGAGCTTTTAACCTGGCATCCAATCTTGCTCTGAAGACTTTTAAGTAACAGGAAAAACCACTGCTTGCCTCAGTTGTTCCAGTGGTTATGTCCCCTCACTGGTTTAAAAAAAAAAAAAAAAAAAAAGCACCTATTTCTGCTCAGAATTCATAGAGCTTCATTTTCCAACATAGGATCTCATTATGCCTTTGTCTGCCACATTAAAGAGATCTTGACTATCAGAAATCTCCCCATAGAGACACTTAGGGCACTTAAAGACTATGATCAAACCAAGTCATAGCCTCCTCTTGGATAAATTAATAGATGGGATTTCTTTAGTCTTTTGCAATAAGATGCGATTCCCAGACTTTGAATCACTATTCTAGCTCTCTTCTGATCCCATATTAACTTGCCAATTCACTTTTAACATGCAAACACCAAAACAGAGCCAGACACAGTATTCCAGTAGCAGTCTCATTCATGTCAGAAGCATTAGTGGCATCATTAAGTTTACTTGTTTAAAACCCTATGCAGATTGCCTTTATAGATAGCCTTAGCAATACTGACTTTATTAAAATCCCATTTAAAAAGTCACCTGTCTTCATGCGAACTAGTGTTGTTCATCAAATTCACAATGCTGAGCACTGCTTGACCAAAATGCAGAGCTGGCTTAGTTTTTCTAGCTGGGGCTTTTTCAGTGCTCCATCAGCCCTACCCTTCAGTAGGGCTTCATATTTTTTTCTTTTGTCTGTAAGAAGCAGCTGCTGCATATTCTCACTGGCACGAGCCCTGGCTGTGCAGTAATAGAGAGGTGCATAGAGAGGAGACAGATCTCCACTACACCATTCCCTCCTTTTCCTCTCTTGCAATGCCAAAGCCCTAGTTAAGTTCCCACAAGACTTAGGGTGGTTCAGTCCTGTCAGTGACAGCGGTGGGGCTCAGTTTTGAGACATTCTTCTCCTGACAGCTCACAGAGAGCTTTTGAGGGCTTCTCCAGCCACATCAAACGGTCTGCTCTCACACCCAAGCCCATTCCCCATTCACCTTCTCATGAATGTCTGCTCCAAAAGATGGACATTAAGCAGGGTAGATACCTGTCTGTCCTGCTAGATACCAGATGAAACATGTCCTCTGATAAAGAAATAGGAATTGTCCTTCCTCTGCCCATCCTGATGATGCCCATCCATTTTTCAGTCTGTCTCAAGGCTGAGATAGCCTTGCTGTGCAGCGTGAAACAGCAGGAATCTCAGAGGACTGAGGTGTCATAGAGGGATTAACTGCACTGCTCTGGTACCTTCCCAATCTCTGATCTTCTCAGGCTACACCAGGAATCACTGCATGCAGTGCAAGCCTGACTCTATTCTGCGTGAGAGGTGGCCTGAGTTGAAGCCAAAGTGCGCTGTCTCCCAAAAGCCTCAGCTGTATGTAGGACTGCATTGTGTTGGGCCTTGTACAGCAAGGATGAAAGTCTGCGATCCAACAATCTCTTTCCATATCATTTGTATTCTCAAAAGCAGAAAATCATATAGGACAGACACATTCTTGGAAATGGATGAGCCTCAGCTTCATACATGAACTCTGTGCTTCCTAGCAGGAGTCATACCTGAGCAACACTCCTTTATTTATTTTCCTCCCAAATAATAGGTCTTTTTTCATAATCCCACTTGGAGATTCATGTTAGTCATGGTCATGCATCAGAACCAAAAGTGCTTTTCCTGCCAAAGCCAATTAGACTGGCACACAGCATCTTCTAGCTCGCTCAGTTCCCCAGGTTTTTCCCGCTGAGATCTCTGCCCTAACAGAGGTTATGGCATATGCTGGAGACCTGGTGAGCTTGGTGGGCCTGCACCACGGACATCTTCCAGTGGGAAAGCAGAAAAGCTGGTCCCCATATAGGAGTGATTCTCCATTTGCACAGAGCTGCTTAAGGGACTTGCACACCACTTATTCTGCTACTGCCTCTGGGGAAGTGATGCTAGAGCATAAAGCTTCTGTAACTACACTTTTTACCCTGGAGTGAACAATGATGAAGTTAACATTATATTAGAGGACCTTGAAGCTGCTACTGCAACACCTGTCGAGGCCCAGCCTGCATAAACCAGCACCAAGACAGGGGCAGCACAGGATCAAGCGTGAAGTTTCTTTTATGCTTATGCCCCACCTCATGTTCTGCACCATGCAGTTGTACAACTGCCCCTTTAAGCCTAAATTATCCACGAGCTTAAGTTACTTTCCCTGTGACACATAACACAGCCTTTATGTCCTACTAGTAGCAGCCCTCCCTTCGTTTATACTTTCCACATGCCCTCGTTTTACTATGAGTCAGACACACTTGCCCTCTCTTCCTATGACTTACACTTTCCTACCTCAGAGGACACATATATCAGCAGACACATCTCATGGCCCAGTTTATGGATATCTTCTCGTACGATGGGCATTACTCCTTTCCAAAACCACTGCTAGATAGCCAGCAGGTTCAAATCAAATTCCCCGTTAGACCTGACCATGAAAAAGCGAGCACAGAGAAGTCACCTTTGTTATAACAAAACACCCTTGAGTTGCACTTAATTCTAGTAAGCAGCACATTATCCTCACTCGCTGTACGAAAATGCAATTTATAATTTTAAAAAGCAATAATCATTCAAACCATCAGACCTGCAGCTTTGAGGCAGGATGGGATTGCTTCTCTTCTGTCTAATTTACCTGCAAGCACACGTCGCCCAGCCGCTCATGACAACTGCACTTCCTTCCTTCCAGGCTGTTGCAGCAAACAGTATTTGGGTCTGAGTGACTGTTTTGGGGTCTGCTCTCCTCCAACCCTCTAAGGGGTTTGTCGTTAGTTTTCATGGAGAGCAGAACGAGGCTGTATGTGGAAAACCAATATTGACATTTCCTTGTTTAAATATCATACATCAGAGGGGGGTCACGGGAGCCAAGGCCACCAGAAAGGGTTCCCCCACAAGCTATTATTTCCTTTTAAAAGCACCAGGGACCCAGCAGTCTCTGCTGGGCCTCACACCCGCCTGTCTGCTCTTCTCTGTGAGCTGGCTGACTGCTGCTGGGTGCCACTTAGCAAATACAGACATTCAGGTCTTTTTCTTTCACCAGTGGATCTCACTCATCCCTGCACAGAGGCCTGGTACTAAATGAACGCAATGTTTAACCCCTCTTTTCAAGGCTCTGCGAAACACACACTCCATCCGCGCTCACCTCAGTCTTTGCTTGCAAAAATCCAGAGCGCTTTCCCATCAAATTTGAAACAAATGGCATTCAAACTTATTTTAAAAATTAATTGAACCAATACATCAACAACTTTCATGTTTTCAGAGCCTGCACAGCCCTCGCCTGGGAAATTAGAACTGCAGGAGGGTAATTTTGCATTTAAATCAATGGAGCTCTCTTTCCCGACAAGGTTGCCTTCACACTTTGTAAAGCCAAGCAGCTCTACCAGGGTTCAGAATAAGGGAGCCCATTAGGTGTCCTGCACCTACGGCACACCTGACCTCCCTGCCAGGAGGGATTCCCGGGAAACAGTGGATTTGTAACCATCACATTAGCACCATTTGGGGCAATGCTGTTGGGGCTGCTTCTATGCCATACACCCCAGTTCCTTTCTCCTCCCTTTCATCTGAGCAACACCTCACCTGCTGTGCCTTATTCCCTGCGTTTTCCCCCCCTTCCCCGTGTGGGAGTGTGTCATGCAGAGAGTGGGCAGGCTCTCAAGGTGATATCAGATGCTGAGCTGGGAAAAAGCATGTTTGGGGACCACTTGGAAAAAGGAGCAGAGAAAGTGACAGAAGACATGCCCTTTCCCAGGAAGGGAATGGCTGCAGGATTTATCTTTCTCTCTAAACCCCCTGAACAGATTTGCTGCCAAAAGAAAGGTAATCCACATTATGTAGAAACGCAATTACATTCACATGAACACACACGTACAAACACACACTGTTCCCTTCCAACTGCAGACTTTGGGAGTGGTGGCCTTAGAAAGCTACAGCAAAGGAGCCCATGACTAAGTCCAGGAGCTCACCTGTCTCCCTGTGCCACTGGCATTGCTCTCGTGGTCATCTACTGCTGTAGATTTTACACTTTTGCTTCCATTTTTTGGGCAGGCAGGAGCAATCTGCCTTCTGTGCCTACAGAGTGCCCAGCACAATAAAGCTGCTGGCAGGTAACAAAATATTTGTGAACCTGGAAAGATAAAATACCACTGAAATTTAGCATATGTTGATCCCCCTGTTTATCTCAATGCCTTAAGCCTTACCCTAGTCCAAAACTTCTGTTTAGATGATAGGAGCAGTACATTAGATGATGCAAGGCAGAGACTACCCTGAAGACCTTACAAATAAAACAGAGTCTAGACAGGCAGCAGAAACAGTTTATAAGAATATGAAGGTATCATTTAAGTGGTCATGTATTGGTCTTTAAGAATTTTCGGTGACAGGACTTTTGAAATTGCTTTTTTGCATCTCAGGAGTGTTCTGAAGGTGGTGAGATGTTAGGAAACAGTGAAAAAGAGAAACACTGTGACTTGACAAACTGTCAAAGATGTAAGCCCAGCTGCAAGAAGGGCTGCAGGCTGGTGGGGAGGAGGTGCCTACAGCCTACTATTGCTGGCAGCAAAGGGCTGGGGTTAGAAGAGGGGCCTGGGGTGCACCTGTGCTCAAACTGAAGGAGCTTTCACACCTTCTGGTGACCCAGCCAACTGCTCCAAGCCATCAGGGTTTGCCCATTCTGCTGTAATGGTGTTCTCCACTGCTTTGTTTCTCAGGCTTAGCCATCACCACATAATGGCACTTCCAAGGAGATTTTAAAATGCCTTTGGGGCAGCGAGGGACAGCAGCAGGAGGACTATCTGAACTACTTTGGCCTGAGACACTGGGACTTAGATCCATCCAGGCGTTAATTCAGTGAACGCCAGACACGATCAGGCTGAAATTGGCATTATGAACAGTTGGAAGCAAATCCACATAGTTTTAAGTACACGCAAACCATTTTCTATGGGGCCTTGGAGTGCTTTACGAGGGCGCTCAAGGGACCAGGTGACTTTTAGCACGGTGAATTTCAGCAGCATAACCAAGGCTTAACACTGTGACCATGGCCCTCCCTGAGGTAGAGAGGACTGCTAAGGCCAAGCCAACAAGTTGGAAAGGATTGCTTTCCTTTTCCATTGCTAATGTCTTGTTTTCCAGCTTCTTTTTATGCATAGTGCTTGAAAAGTGATGTATGTAATCATCATGACACAATCCTGTGTTTTTCTCTCCCTTTTAAAATGCTGGACATACCTAGTCAGAGAACAGCTCTGTGCAGAACCTACAGGGAGATGTGGAGACTCTGGGGCCATTTTTGCCTACTACTCTTCAGGTTGCTCAAAAGTTTCAGTCTCACCTTTAGACAATGAACAATAAGGCCCAGGGCTTAGAAACAGGGGTGGTATGTAATACCTATGCAATACCTTTCCCGTGACAAGGCAGGGACCAATCAACTACACCTAAACCCCATGAGGCTCCTGGGAGATGAGTTCTAGTATTAGTTTGTCACAAACCTTGCCCCAAATACAGAAGGACCTTGTCTCAAGCCAACCTGAAGCAGTTCACACACAGATATCCGCTGTTATCTCTTTCTTGCACTCTTCTTTCAGATGCTTTCTTGTCATGGGAGGGGGTGCTCCCGAGCCCTCACTCACATGTACCTACAGGACTGCCTCCCAACCACAGTTTGAGTTTTCTCCAGACAATTTACTCTGACATCTTCACACACACATACACAGAGGGATCTTTCTGAATGCCACGTGCATGGTCTTTTGCTCTGCTGCTCCCAGGCAGACCAGGGCTCAGCCTGCCCAGACACGTGCCACACCACACCTTGTCCCCATGCTGTGCCCAGAGTCTGCCCCCATCTCCTGCTCCTTCCGCTGTGCCAACACCAGCCGCGTCTGCAACACCAGAGCAAATGCGCTGGTGCAACAAGGGCACATGAATCATTTACCTCCTAGCCAGCCCTCTCTGCTGTGCTCCAGCAGGAGTGGCAAACTGCTCTTGCTCCTGCTTCTTAAGTGGTGCTCAGAGGTACAGGGCAGGTTATAGATTTTTGCCTCTCTCTGACTTTTGAGCTTAGCAGCAATACTTTGTACTCGTCAGGCCTCGCTGTCTGCCAGGCTGCACAGGCAGCTGTTTTGCTGCTGTGCCTCTTCGCTTCCTCTGCCATCCCTGATGCGATGCGTTAAAACGTCCTCCAAGGGCCAAGGGAGGGGGTGGCAGGGGGAGAAGGCAGGCTCTGTGGGACACTGGGGCTGGGAATTGCTCCGGGGTGCTGGTGACAAGCATGAAAGTAGCTGGTCTGCTCTGCAAACGCAGGGCAGCCAGGAGCAGGGGGCACGGGCTGGGAGATGTCACTTGCATGACCTGGGGCCGGGACCACCACTGGGTCAGGGGGCAAACCACCCTGGCTGGCTCCTGTCGGGCTCCCGCAGGGCGGGAGCACAGCTCACGGTGAAGCCAGAACACACTCCCGGCCCCACGCTGCAGGGCCTCGGGCACGTCTCACGGGGATGTCTCTCAGCGAGCTAACCCCGCGGGACACCCAGAGAACCCCTGTCCCAGTGCTGCAGCCCCCGGCCCCAGACCCGAAGGCCCTGCCCGGTCTGGCCCTGCCCGCCTCCCCCAGGGCTACGAAGTGGTGCTGGCCCCGGGCAGCGGGTGTTTCCCGGGCCGTGGAAGGTGGCCTACATCAGCCTGATCCACAACCCCAGGGGTGAAGATCACCCCTGTCCTGGGGAGAGCCTGTAATGTTGTGCCTGGCTGAGGGTAGTGGGGAGCTCCCAAAAATACGAAGTGCGTGCTTGGACTGCATCAAAGGTATTTATTTTGATTGTCCCTTGGCTATAACTTTCATCGTTCGCCTTTGTTTTATAGCTGCTCAAGTTTACTTCCAGAATTAAGACAGATTTTGGGGGGAGGGGGAGGAAAGGGGTAGGAAGCCTTTGTTCTCCGGAGTGTGCTTGTCTTACTTTTGCATCATGTGGCCTGAGCGGCACACACACACACACACACATTCCCCCCCCCGCCCCGACCGTATTTACTCTATCTCGAGTGAGTCCTTTGAAGGAGAGGGCAGAGTTGTCGTTAACCCCCTGCGTGCCTGCTGGGCCCTCCGCCGGCAGAGCCCGCCTGCGGCGGGGACGAAGCGGATCCTAAATCCCAGAACCGCGGGTGTCGCTTTGACGGACGGCATCAGTCCTGTGGTTGTCACCCCCTCCAAAAAGCCCAGAGCGGCCATCCCGTGGCCGGTCTCCGCGCCAGCCGTGAGCACGGGGAGCCGGCGGCGGTGGGCCTGTCGGAGAGAGCCAGGGGATACCCCCTTGATCACTAGCAGGCTGGGCTGCTTAACACGAGGTTGGAGATGCCTACAAACTCGAAACAGCTGCTGGGCTTTGCTCTGGCCTGCCTGCTAAAATACGCCGATCTCCTTTTAATCTGTTTCATATTCACAAATTAAGCACTTAGCCTAGGTAATAAATCATGAGGCAGTTTACGAGGCTAGCAGGAAACAAACAAGTGGAAAGGGAAAACAATCACCTAAAAGTAGATTCAGTATAACTGAAAATATAACTCGGAAATGTAACAAATGTAACTCGGAAAGCCTAGCCCGGGCTCCCCGGGGCGGCGGCAGTGCCCCGCGACCCCGCAGAGCACCGCTGCTGGCCGGGGGGCCGAGCCGGGACCGGTCGAGCACGCACTTGCCCGCGCCGCAAGGCTCCGGTCGCAGCCCCGGCTCCCGCCTTTGTCTCCCCGGGTACTGGCCTCCCGCACCGGCTCCACCTGGGAGAGACTCCCGCGGCAGCCGGCCTGGAAATAATGACTCGGGCTGGCAATAACCTCGTCTCGCACACACGCACACCGGCTCGGCCCCGGCTGGGGCGGGGGGTGAGGAAAGGGATGATGAAAAAAAAAAAAACCAAAGTGCGGGCTCGCCTCACGCCGAGCCGCTCGCAGGAGCCCGAGAAGGATGTGGCACTGCCCGGTGTCACGGGGGAAAGCAACCCCAAGAAGTGCCAGGCGTGCTCCGGAACGCACGTGGCCACTGGGCACGGGGAGGGGGGGTCAGCTGGAAAGTAGCGCCCTGGCTACCGGAGTCGTCCCCTGGTCCTCTTTCCAGGATGGCCGGTGCAGGCGAGCACCGCGGGTGGCGAGGGACACACGCTTTCCCCACCCCCCTGCGGGGCCACTGTCACGCTCTCCCACTCTAAGGGGAGGCGTGGGCAGGACGGGGCTCCGGAGGGCAGGGCTCAGCCCGAACCCCTCAGCTGCTGCGGCGGGAGAGGGGGGCCAGAAGGCGGGCGAGCCTGCAGAAGTGCCTGCCGGGCGCTGGCAGCGGGGGCAGGGGCGCTGCTGCCCGCGGCACAACCTGGGACTCCCCAGCGCCTTCCCCGGAGGCTTTTCCCGGGAGAGCCGCCAGGCACCCCGGCGCACGCAGCCGAAGGCCCCAAGACAAAAGATCCGACGCTAAGACCTCTCCTGGCAAAGTCGCAGCCTGCCGAAAGTATTTCAGCGGAGACTTTTCCCCCTCCCCCGGCGGGGCTCCGCGCCGGGCCGGTGGCGCCGAGCCGTGCTAAGCCGAGCTGAGCCGTGGCAGCAGGGCCACAAGCGGTTGCGGGAGGGGGAGAGAGCACGGGAGGGCGGCAGGGCTGCTGTGTGGGGGACGGTTGGAAACATCCCCCGGGAGAGGTGGCGGCGGGGGAGGAGTGGAGTGGTGATTTAAAGGGACTCCCGCGAAAGGGAGCGACACAGACCTGCGGCCGTCCGCCGAATCCAATCTGCCGAGCTGTGGGTGCGAAGAGACGCTGTCAGGGGCTATTTATCTCTCGCCGGAGCGGCGGCTCCGGTCCCCGCATCGCCCGCCGGTAACAATGGCAGCGGCCGGCGGCTTTCCACGCGCCTGGGCGGCGGAATGGATGGCGGAAGATGCCGCCGCGCTCCGCTCACACGGGCTCGCTCATGCATCCCTCTTGGCCAGAGCCTCTCGCTACTGCTGCTCCGCCGAGAGCTCTGGCCCGCTCCCCCCCCTCCTCCACCCACCCCCCCGCAGCCCGCCCTTCCCCAATTTTCCATTTTCAGGACTTTGGCACGGAGCCAGACATGTCAGGAGGGGATGAAACTTGACACAGAGATCTCAACCCAGAGCGATTTCCTCCTCCCCCCCCCCCCCCCCCCCCCTCCCCCGCCCCCGTCCCCAGCCCTTAAGTTAACTTGAAGATAGTTTGGCCGTATTTCAGTTTGAAAAGAAGGGGAAATTGCAGGTCACTGGTGCATGGTCGGGCCGGGTGCATTTTTTTAATTTAAAACGGTAGACACCGAGGCCTGAAAAGCATCTGCAGCCCGTGCACTTTAACTGCTCCTCCCGGTTAACCCCTGTGTGCCTCGGCCGCCAGCTCCGGCGGCGTCCCCTGCCCGGGGGGACTTCGGACCCGCCCGGGCAGCGAGCCGGGCGCGGAACAGCGGAGGGCGACCGGACGGCGGAACCGAGCGCTGCATCAGCCTTCCACCCCCCACCCCGCCCCTCTTGGCTACTAAACTCCGGGGCTGGGTCGTACCCGCCGGCAGGATGAGGCCCCCGGCGCGGAAGGGCGGCCAAGCGACAAGGAGCTCGCTCAGGGGGCCCCCCCGCCGCTCCCTCCGCCCCCGCCCGGCCCCGGGCGGCAGAGGCAGCGCTCCCCGCGGTGCCCCCGCAGCGCCGCCGGGGCAGCGGCAGAGATGCTCGGCTGCTCCCTTCAGCCCTCAGCCGGCCCCCCTCAGTCCGGGACACACCGGAGAGCTTCCCTTGTCCCTGGCCAGCTGGGCATGCTGATAAGGGCGGGCGATAGGCAGGGAGGGGGGGTCAGGGGAACGGAGCCGGAATGAGAGGGGAAAAACTCCCGAAACGAGGAGAGCAGGGAGCGGAGCCCGAGCTAACTCCGGGGAGGATGCCTCAGCACTTTCTCTATTATGCATTTCCAGCACAAGGAAAGCTAATTCCTCCGCTGAGGGCCTCAATCAGGCATTTATTTGACACTCATGATGCATGAACGGCTAAACACTAGTCTAAGCGGAGGATCAGCCGCTAGTTTATAGCTCGCGAGGTTTTTTTTGATGCAGGTGAATTATGTTGATCTCTGAATGCCTCGTATTCCTGGGGGGGGAGGGAGGTGCGGAGAAGATCGGGAGGAGAGAGAAAGAAAACAAGAAGGGGGGGGAGCGTGGAGGAGATCAACTTCTTCAAGCTCTTCTTCCGCACACCCGGGAAACTCCCTCTGGTCGGGAGATTTGGCTGGCACCCCTCCTCGTGGCCCTCTCCTGACCCCCAGTGTCCCCCTCTCGCCCCTCTGAGCTGCGTGCTGGCCCAGTTGTACCCCTCAGACATGCGGCCGGGACGGGCCGCTCTGCGGGGCCCCTCCACGCCGCGGCGGGGAAACACTTCCCCGGGGAACGGAGGCGTAACGTGGAGCGGGGAGAGTCACGGAGACAACATGGAGGGGGGAGAAGAAGACGAGGAGGAGGAGGGGAGAAACCATATGGAGCAGGAGGGAGGGAGGCGACACGGAGCGAGCGAGCTGGGAGAGCAGGGGAAGCAGCGGGGAGCTGGGCGGCCGCCTCGGCCCAGAGCGCTGGGGCAGGCGGGGGTGTCCCCAGAGGGGCCTGCAGAGGCTAGGGGTCTCGGCGAGGCATCGGCCAGGCCCCGCTACCCACCCGGGCTGCGCTTTCTCCTCATCTCCTCCGCATTCTCCCAGGCACTGCCCTTTATTTCCCTCGCCCCCCCCGGAGAATTTATTTTTAATTTTTTTTCCCTCCTGCTGGCCTCTTTCCAACTGTTGTTCCAGGACCGAAAAAAAAAAATAACAATTAAGTAGGAGTCATGTCTTGTGACTTGCACAATCTCTTCTAACGCCTGAGTTCAATTTTACACAACATTTAATACAAATATTAAAAATCAATATATCAAGGGGGTTGTTAATGAAATGTTACAGTGAGTGTGTGTCACCAGATAGGATTTCGGTGGGAAACATGTCTGATTTAGCAAAAGCTGAATGCAGTTGTATTCTTTATCCTTCTGCTAAAAACAAAAGATAAAGGTGTTCATTAAATCATATCAAATCGAATTAAACTCTATTGGCGGGTCCCTCCAGCAGAACAGAAGTATGAAAAGCAGGGGTTGGAAAATGAATCTCAATGCATCTCTTGACAACGGAACAGGAATCGGAACGCATTAAAAATAAATCAGAGCTCTGCTGTAGGTCACAACAGAAGGATTAGATTGTAGTGGAATAATGGGACGAGAGACAGAAAGGCAGAGACTACCCTGCAGGTACACCCTGGCACTAGAAGGGGAAGCCAGATTGTTTAAACCATAGGTCACACCAGGTCTGTAAGAGACAGTCGTTGCCCTGTTAAGGCTGCTTCTTCATCGCCCCTTTCCCTGGCTGTCGGGGCTGAAGTGCTCCCCAGCTTCTTGACAATGCTGCCAACTCGGCATTTTGCAGGCCGGCGGCTTTGCCTGTCGTTCCCCACGGCTCTTTGCTTCTCTCCCTTTTTTCCACCCTGACCGGTCCCCGCTCTCCCTGGCTCGATTCTACCCTCCTTCAGCCCGGCCTCTCGCACTATTCAGCTATTCCCCGTGACCAGTCTCAGCCCTTGCAGGAGTCCTTGGGAGCCGTCTGCAGAGCGATCTGCCAAAAACCTGGCAGCTGCCCGGGCGGCGAGAAGCAGCAGCGCCGCTGACAGCGGCCACCGCCCTGCCCGGCGCCCGTCCCGGTCGCAGCCCCCGTTGTCTCCGTGTCCAGCTACAGGGAGCGGCGCGGGGGGGACGGGACGGGGAATGGTTCTCCCCTCTGCCGCGATGTGGCCGAGAGGTAATGGTGACGGTGTAGCAGCGCTGGGAGCCCAGGCCGCGGCTCCGTGGGAACTGGGGGGGCTCGGCTCGTCCCCGAGCCTCCTCCCAGCGAATCGGGGCCCCATCTCGGGCTGTGCTCCGTGGGAGCCATGGCAGCGGCGAGAGGGAAGGGTCTGTGACCGCCAGGGCGAGTGTTGCCGGCCTCTTCCCGAGCTCTCGTCCAGCTGCCCCAGGCTTGGACTTCGCTCTCGGCTCTCTTGACACAGCTCCCTTCGCCCTCCTCTGCCGAGGGCACGCACGGGTAGTTCCTCCCTCACCCCGGGAGCGTCGGGGCTTCTCCGGTCCTGTTAGTGGCTGGGTTCTAAAGCGATGTCCCCGCCGAGCACTCCGCGAGTAGAGGGTCTGCACAGCCCCTGCTCGGACGGGGGGCCGCCTTTCGCCCCGTGTGGGCCTGAGGCAGCCGACGCTGCAGAGGCTCGGGAAGGGCGAGCGGAGGAGCGGGTCCCCGTCCCCCCACCCCTTCCTCGGGCTCTTCGTCGAGCGGCGGCGAGACGTAAAGGCCAGTCAGGGGCCAGTACCACTGGGGACACTGCGGGATCAGCTCTGCCCTGCCGCCTGCAGAGCCGCGAGTGAGCGAGGCAGCGGCAGGAGGCAGCGGGGAGGCTGATGCGCGGCAGCCGGGAGGGCTCGGCACCGAGCCCGGAACGCGCCGCGAGAGCGGGAGCGCGGCGCCCCCGCGGTGCGGCCAGAGGGGCCGGCACCGCCGAGCCCCGGGGCGGGAGCCCCGCGGGCATCGCTGGAAACCCTCCGGCACACGGCCGCCTTGCCACTTCGCGATCGGGAGGCTCCGCTCCCACTCCCTCCACCTCTCCCTTCCTGCCTCCCCAGGGCAGGCCGTGCCGCACAGCAGCGGCTGGGCGTGCAGCACCGCCGGAACGCGGTAAACAAGGGTGGCCAGCTGCCCTCTGCCCGCTGCCAGCTCGCCAGCACCGCGTCCGGCAGCGCAGGGGCGCAGCTTGAGCCGGCCCCCCTCTTGTTCCGGTGCCGCGGGACCCCGGCGCGCCGCCCCCGGAGCCAGGGCAAGCTGGGGGGCCAGAGATGCTCGCCGTGGTGGCTCCGTACGCGGCTACACGCTCGCCCAGCGGACCACGCCGCGGGCTCATCTCGCCGGGAACGCAACTTCTGCTCCGACCTGAAGTCGCAGCTCCTCTGTTTGTTTATTTCCCCGGCCGCGATGGCCGGCTGCCAAGCACGCCGACCTTGCCTATTAAAAACCCATTTTTCTTGCCCTGCGCGGAACAGCAGTTTGCTCGCCGCGCTCCGTTGTTCCGTTAAAATAAAGCTCTGCAAAGTCTGCTCGGGGGTGCTGGGGGAGGGTGGCAACGGGGGTGGCGGTGGAGCTCTGCCCACCTCACGCGTCCCGCCCGGGGCCGCCGCGGTCCCCTGGGCGCCTCCCGGCGCAGCCCGCGCCGGCCGTCGCCGTGCCCCGGGATCGCGGCGGGGCGGGGTGACCGCCCCGGCTCCCCGGCCAAGCCATTTCCTGCCCTCCGAAGCCGCGGCCTCTCGCCGGCGGCCAAGCGGTAGCTGGGTCTGACTGGGGGACGGCGGGCAGCGGGGCCGGGCGGAGAGGTTGGAAAAATCAACACACCGCAGTGGTGGCGGAGGGCAGCGGCTGATCCCATTAGCCGCGTCGAGCCGGAGCGGTTGAGCCGGAACAGCGGCTCAACACCGCTGCCAGGGGCGCCTCGGGGTGCCGGCCCGAGTGGCGGGAGGGCGATGCTCGCCCCCTCCTCCTGATGTCCGCCTCCGGGTCCCCTCACCCTGCCCTTGTCGGACGTGTCAGCTGAGAAGGGTGATGGAGGGGACGCACCCACCCCCGGGGACAGCAGCCCGAGGGCTTTGTGCGGTTGGGCGGTTGGGCGCGGGGGGGCCTTTTCGACTCGCCGCTTTGTTCTGAGGCGGCCCTGCCCGCCGGAACGTGCTCCGGCCAGCTCGCTCGGCTGGGCCCCGGCTCGCAGCTCCCTCACCCTTGGCACTACCCCTCTGCTCCAAGCCTCTTCCGATACCCGAGGGCAGCCTCTCTCCTCTTCTCCTCTAGGACGATCTAAAAGTCGTCCGAAGCAAGCTGCTTTTACAGCAGATGCAACAATAAAGTATACTGGAATAGGTCTGCGGTTGGTGAGTTTCCAGCGATACTTAATGGCACTCGCGGTAAACAGTCCCTCTCTGTGCGAGCGGGGAAAATCATCCAGACACAAGCACATTCCACCCTCTTTAGGGCTCCCTGGCTGTTATTATAGTTATTGCATTACTCTGGTGTAAGCCTTTTGTAACTAAGCTTCTATAAAGCCCCGCTTACAAGCACCCTGATTAGAATTTTCCTTGCCAGTAACCAAAGGCCACCCGCTTTCCAGTGCTATACAGAGGGAGCCGTCAACAGCCACCCCTCTGAATGTATGCTTTGTTCCTGGCAACAAGGAAACGAGTGGGCTTCTATTGGGGAGAATGCAACCCTTCTTTTAAATATCACACAGCGAGAGCTGATGGGGCACTGGGCTTCGGAGAGGCCGCGATGGAGGGAGAGAGACACGGCGGGGTCACGGGAGCGCGGAGTGGCCGAGCCCTAATGCTACCCACGAAACGGCTGCCACTCAGCCGAGGGCCTGAGGATCATCTGGCTGATCCTGGCTCAGGGGCGGGTGGGGACGGAGCCGGGGCCTGGAAGAAGAAGAAAAGGAGGACGCAGGATAATTGTTTCCCAGCGGCACACACCACTTGGGCACCCTGCCTTCCAGCTCTCCAGGCATGGAGCAACCAGCAGTTCCCAGGCCCGGGGTGGACCCGAGCGCAGAGAAACGATCGCGACCCACCTAGAGCTGGGGCACACCCTGCATCCCCACTCCCCGCGTCCTGCTGCCCCTCCAGGGATACTCCGTGCCCTGGTAAAGTAAACGCCGGGTGGGTGTAGGACATGGCCATTTCTGCACGCACGGCTTGGCTGGCGGGCACCCCCATCTCCAGGGAGGAGGAATCTCCCGGTGGCGAGGAAGGAGCCCGGCTCGCCCGGGGCGCTCCCTCCTGCGAGCTGCGAGCTGCAGCTGCAGCCCGGCCTCCCCCGGCGGGCTCCGCAGCCAGCCCGGCTATTGTGAGTGCCCGAGAGCCCGTCTCGCCGGGTGTAAGCAATTACTGTGGTATGTCCAACGTGTATGTTAGTGACATTACTAAGGAGGTGAGAGCTTGGCGTTCAGAGAGCCGAAACGCTGCGCTTTCACTTTCATTCAGGATGTGTGTAACACAGTCTTTTCTCAGCTCGTCTGATTTTTAACTTCCTCTAAACCTCTCTCTCTCTTTCCCCCCCCTCCCTTTGCTCGGAGAGCAGCAACGAGAGACCGAGAGGAAACACGCTGCTGCTGTGCAAAATGTGGACCATGTGTGGGAACTATTTACTCAGAGTGTAAACTGCAGGCACCAGGCAAGGGGCTGGCAGAGCCGGGGGGCGGTGGAGAGAGAGGCTACGTCTCTTTCTTGCTTCCCCCCCCTCGTCTTCCCTAAAGCCAAACCACGTCGCTGTGTGTAACGGTGCGTTTTACTGACTTCTCGCTAGGCTTGTGTTGGGGTCGGGTTTTTTTTTCCAGTCCAAGGCTTTCGTGATCTGCTTTTGTGCTCACTCACCTCAAGCCTCAAGCAAAGGGTTAAATCTTTGGAGCCCTGCTAGGAAGCTGAGTTTCAGGGGGAAAAAAAAATAGAAAAGAAAAAAAGAAAGAAAAAAGAAGGGTGGTGGTGGGAAGGAGTGAGAGCGTGAAGCAGTGGGCAGAGAGGGCTGCATGGTCCCCTGATCGCCCCTTTGACTGCTGTAGAATAATAAAAATAATTAATAATAATCCCCAGCCTTTATTTTCTATTTGGCTGTACCAGGAAGTGCCTCTGGCCTTGAAGCACCCTATTACCTTTCTTCCCCCCACCCCCCTCCTTTCCTTGAGAAGTGAGAAGAAAAAGGTCTGCAGCTGACAAATATTATCCATCCTTTTCATCGATCGGAGCATATACAGATGTGATAGCTTGATGTACACTGCAAACCGGCTGATCCATCGCTTTCTCCCTCTCTCGCTGGCTCTGGTTCGGCCCCCTCCCTCCCCTCCCCTTTGTTCTCCCCCCCCCCCCCCCCCCCCCCCCGCCTTTCCCTCTCTTTAAATAGATTTCAAGGCGCTGCCTGTTGGAGAGCAGCTCTCCAGAGAGAGCGAGCTATTGCTTCCCTGCCGATAGCCTCCCCCCTTCTCCGGTTTCCAAACAGAAAACAATCCCCGGCCCAAGGAACCTGTGCTGGGGCTGGCGGAAGGAGTTAAACTGACAGCGACGAGCGAGATGAGGAGGCAGCTCCCTGCACCATCGCGTTCGAGTCCTATGTTTAAAAAAAAAAGAAGAAAGAAAGAACATAAAATTAAAATAAATAACAATAAAAAGAAAGAAATAAAAATGTAATTCGTGGCTCCCCGTCGTGCACCATCACATGGAGAAGAGGCAGTTTGCCCGGGGCAGCGCCTGACCTGGCGGGCGCTACTCCGAGCCCCGGCCTGGCCGGCGCGTCTCGGAGCGGCTGGGAGGCGGCTTGAGGCGCGAAGCGAAAGGGTTAAGCCTCCCCTCCACCGCCCTCCTCTCTCGCCAGAGAATAAGCGCTCTCACGAAGCGTTTCTGGGGAGGCAGGCTGCGAGCAGGCCTTTCACAGTGGATCCATGGCTACCTCGGCGCCTGTCACCGAGACGCTGACCCTCCCCTGGTGCCCTGTGTAGTTAGAACGGGCTACTACCAGGCACTTGTGATCAGTTTTTCGAAAGGTTAGACAAGGTCCCCGCTCCTCGCAGACGGGAGGCATTACGAAACCGCCTTTGTATCTACAGGAACTTACACAAAAAATAGGCGAGAAGGAGGCGAGGGAGAGAGAGCAGCTCTCCCCAGCCGAGGAGCGAGTCGGGGCGGTGGGCCGGAGGCTCACTCCGGGCAGGTATAGGGACCCCCACGGGCACCTCCCTCAGCCGGGGCACCGCGACGCCCTGCAGGCAGCTCGCCCTCGGAAAACCCTGGGTAGCCCTCGCCCAGGAGTTCCCCCAGCCCTGCCCGGTGTTCGCCCGGTGCCGGGGAGAACCAGCCGGTGCCGGGGCTGCCGCGGCGAAAATGGAGCGGGAGGAGGGAAAAGTGCTATCCGGAGAGCTGTTGTGACAGATGCTAAGCTTTGCCCTACGCGTGCTGGTGAGAGAAGGAGTTAAAAGCAAGCTGCTTTTTCGATCGAGCTGCTTCCCCGAGCGTCGGAAGGAGCGGCTTGCTAGAAAGCCGTCCATCAGCAACCAGTCCAACCTGCCCGTGATAATATGCGATCAACACCAAATCACCCCCGCTAGGCACGATCCATCATCGCTACGATGCAATGGGCCCTTGTATGGATGTGTCTACAAGGGGGGTGGGTGGGGAGAGAAGGGGAGGGAGCAGAAAAGAGAGAGGGAGACCGTGTGTGGATGTGTGTGCGAGGTGGGGGGGGACCGCATCATTCACCGGAATGGGAATCGCCGCCTCCCCCGGTTCTCGGCGAGCGGAGCTGCCCGAGCCAGCGGAGCCGAAAGTTGCTGGGCCGGGGCTGAGCGGGGATCCTGGCACACGGCCCCGCCGCCGCCGCCTCCGACTGACATCAGCCTCCCCTCCCCCTCCTCGCTCCTCCTGGGCAAGCTTGACTGGCGTAAAATTAATAATTAATAGGGTGAAATTGATTAAAGGGCTGGGCGCACGATGGGGGCGCTCGGAGAGCCCTTCCCCTACCCGGTCGCTCCGCATCCGCCTCCGCCTCCCCGCCGGCAGCGGCCCGGGAGCGGGGACTGGCCGCCGCCGGCGAGCCAGGGGAGCTCCGGGGGCAGCTCAACCCGAGCAGGAAGGAAAAGGGCGGCGGGGACCGGGAAGGAGGAGGAAGGCGGTGGCTGCAGCAGCAAACCCTGCTGGGTGGCTGGCTGTAACCGAGATCGGCCGCGCTAGCGGCGGCGGCGGCAGGCGGGGGCTGGCTCCGGGGCTGGCTCGGCTCGGCGCAGCTGGGTTTGTGTGTGTGTGTGCGTGAGTGTGCGTGTGTGTACAAAGCCGGGTCCCGGGAGCTGCCCGAGGGCGGTGCTCGGCAGCACAAGGCCAGCCCCCCTTGCCCCCCCGCTTCTCCCCTACCACGATCAGTCTCTGCCACGGAGGGAGTGGGGAACCGCGGGGGACGCGGCCGGGCCAACGCACGCCTCAGCCTCCAGCCCCGCGGAGGTGGGAAAGGGTTAAGCGTTGGAGGGAGACGGGAGGAGGACGGGGGATGGGGAGTGAGGGAAGGGGGGCCGCTGAGCACAGCGCTGAGCGCAGGGAAACCACAGCGCACCTGGGCTCGGCTCGGGAGCCGGAACGAGCCGCCGCCTCCTCCTCCCTCTTTCCCTCCCTCCCTCCCGCCCTTCCTCCAGCTCGGTGCCTGCCTGGCCCATATCGCGGCTCTATCTCTGCAGCAGCGGGAGCTCAGCTCCTCTCTTTCTATCAGCTGCTCCCTCTAACCCCAGTGACCCAGATAAGCGCGGCGACCTCCCCCCCACACTCCCGCCCGCAAGCGCGCCGGGGCCCCCGGTCCGGCTTCTCAGCAGCCCTCCCCGCTCGCCGCGCCGTCTCCCGCTGCCTCCTTGCGGGGCCGCCCCCGGCCCGCCGCCTCAGCCCCAGCGGGTTCCTCCCGGCCCCATGGCTCCGGCCCCGACCTCCGCGGGAGGCAGCGAGCCTGGCCCGCCCCCTCTCTGGGCTCTTTTCCCCCCGGGCTGGGGCGCTGCCCCCCCGGTGCCTCTCTCGGACGGCTTGGGGTTATTGTTTGCCAGCGCTGCGCCAGCCCGCCGTCAAAATAATAATTAAAAGCAAAACAAACACCCCGATCCGGTCTTTCCTGGACACGCGGGTCGGAGCCACCGCAGCCCAAGTGTTGTTATTCCCGGGCTGGAAATAGCCCTGGCTCCGCCCTGGACAATCGCCTGTCAGAGGCCTCTTCTCTCCCCTCCCTGGAGGCCCTTCCCTGCCCTGCTTTATTTACTTTTGAAGTGTCTGGATTGATGGAGAACTGCGGACGGCACTTTCTTCCCCCGGCTCTCTCCTGCACCAGAGCTCCGCCGGAGCCTCTTACCGCACCCGGCACTCCACGCCAGCGTGACCCAAGATAACCCGGCCCCGGGGAGGCCGGGGCGAGCGGGGGAGGGCGCTTAACCAAACCAAACAGATCGATCTGTCCCCAGCCGGGGCCGCGGGAGCCCGGGGTGGGAGCGGGGGGAATATCGGGGCGCCCCTCGCAGCGGCGCCCAGACGGGCGGGGGGGAGCCGCCGTCCCCGCCGTCCTGGAGTAGCCCGTCCCCCCAGCACGCCCGATGGGGGGCGGAAGGGAGATCGCGGCAGGGCCCGTAACGACACAAGGGATAAACACCAAAGTTATCACCAGCCGTGACCAAAATAAATGCCTGTGATAAAAAAGCACTGACAGGATGATCCATTACGCGGGTGTCACTGCCTACAACGAGGTTCAATCAGATACGCCGGTTGCCGTGGACAACGGGGGAAGCGGCGGTACCGGGCTGACGACTTTTCTGGAGAGGCGGGTGGTGGTTGCCATCAGGGAGGTGACACGGCGCGATCAGCATGAGGGTGGCCCGGTATCGCGGGGAGGGACAGACCGCATCTGCCGCGGCCGCCGCTCGTCTCGCGGCCCCTCCGCCCGTCCGGGAGGCGGCCCCCAGTCATGGGCACATCCTTGGGGAGAGGAATGTCCTCCCCACAGGCGGCCCCTGAGACGTGCGCATACCCTCCGGTCTGGGATGCCGTCGGGTCCCTCCCCGGTTTGTGCCCCCACCGTTGCGGGGCCGGGAGCGCGGCACGGCTGCCCGGGCGCCTCGCGTCTCTCCACAGCCCGGCGGTGGAAATCAGTGAGGGCGTGCGGCGCGACCGTCTACTGAGCGATGCCTTGGTGTTAGGGAAAGGGGAAAAGGATAGAGAAGGAAGGCTCTCTACGGGATCAGTGCCGCACGTCCTCGCCTCCGGCGGAGCTGCTCGAAGGTGCCGGAGCGGGGGCAGCGGGGGCAGGGCTGGCTGTCAGCGCCGCCAGGAAGAGCCGTACCCTGGGGCGTCAGGCTAATCGCATGGCAGGCCAGCTCGGCGGTACGCCGCGGCCCCGGGCGGTGCGATTAATGCAGGCTCAGGCAGCGGGGATGGGTTGCGGGCCGGTCTCCCTTATGCCACATTCCTCCGGATCGGATCGGGCCGGGACTTGCCCCTCCCCTGGGAGGGGGGGGCCAGGACAAGGTCCACCGAGCCTGTGAGGGAGCCGCCCTTCTTCCCTGGCCCTTCACACGAACAAGCAGCCTTTGGGAACAGCCGTTTTCGAGGTGGAACACAGAGGGGTATAAGGGAGGATGCCCCCCCACGCCCGCGGGAGGAGCGATGCCAGGGCCGTCCTCGCCTGTGCCACGGTGCGTGACACGCCAGCCCCGTGTCTCTTCGGGGTGAGAAACTTCCTGGCTGCCAGCGACGGGTGGTTACGCCGCCGCAACGCATCCCTCGGTCCCGAGATCTCCCCCCCCAGGCGTAAACGCACTGCCCCCCCCCTCGCCGCCGCCCCCTTCCCGTCACGATTTAATGCTTTTCATGTTCTTCGGCAACTGCGTTTCCGCAGAGAAACCCCGGCGCGCTCCCAGCTCGGCTGCTCAGCTGTATTGTGGCGAGCTCAGGCACAGCCGGAGTGAATCCATTACGCCTCGATCCTACAATACAGGTTTATGCGGATACCCTCTGATTTACATTTAAAACAGTGCACAGGCATTGTCTGCTAGCCTGAAAAGAAAACACAGCCCCATAACTTCAAATGACCTTCAAAGCAATGCAATTAACTCTCGTAATTATCAGTACACGCCTTTTAGAAAAAGACACAGGTGCTCGCCTCGGTGCTGTTCCACCTGGTTAAGCATTCTCGTCCTACCAGGGAATGCCCCCTTCCCACCCCCACCTTTGGAGTCCCCAAATCTAGGACTTACTCCGCCGTTCCTACATGTCGAAACCTCCCGTCACCCTCCCCTTCCCCCGCCCGCCGCCTGGGCTGAGGGACAGCTTGCTCAGCGCGGCGAGGCTTTGTCACACCGCCACACACACACACCACCACGTCGCTGGCTGGTGCCGGCAGCGGGCGGCGTGTTCGCTTTCCCGGCTCCCACAAAGCGCTCCCCTCCCGCCGGCCCCCGGACCGCAGGCCACGCAGAGCCGAAATTTAGGTTAATAGGATGGGCTTTGATCCGTGGTCCCCTTCGCCCGCCCCTCACCCCGAACGACATCGATCCACTGCATTTACTCCAGCGCCGATCGGCCTTCGGCGCTCCCGCAGTCACGCTCGGCACGACCGGAGAGAATAAATAAATACCCCCGGAACACTGAGGCCGGTGGCGGCCCTCGGCCCTGCCCCACGAACGAGTGACCGGTCCCCGGCGGCTGAATGTGCAGTGTCATGATGGCTCCCACGGCCCACGAGCATCACCGGGGGCGATACCGGGAACGGCGGGGACGCGGGCAGATCCGGAGAGGGGGTGCTGCCGGTCCCGCAGGAACCGCTACCCCTCCTCCCCTTCACCCCTCTTTTGCACACACGCACACACAAAATAAATAAATAACGAGGCGGCTGGAGCCATCTGGGGTTGGATGGCTTCTCATCTCATTACAGAGCATTAGGAGAAACAGGCAAATATACAGCTATTAAAATTAATCGCCTCGCGCTGTCAGCTGAACATAATGGAAATTATTTATAGGCTGCCTACGATGCCTTTCTCGTCACGGAGGCTTGGTGCGGAGAGGCGCACTCGCGGCTCCCGGCACAGAGAGGCGTATGGGGCCGTGCGGGGGTCGCCGGGCTCGACTCGGCCCCGACCAGCGAAGTTTGGGAGGTCAGGGCGGCGAGACACAGGGAAAGGGAAAAGAAAAGCAAGCGGCAGAGGCGCTGCGTTGAGCGAGTTAGGGTGCTGCAGGGGAAGCCGCGGAGAAGCAAACAGGGCAGACCGCGGTGCTGGGGGCCTCCCAGGGCTGCTCTGGCGGAGCGTCCCCGGGGCGGTGCGAGGCAGGGTCGGGGGCAGCGGGCGGGCTCTTCCAGACAGAAACCTCTGCGAACGGCGCTCAGTGCTTAGCAGGCACCGTGCGATGCGGCGAGGGCACGCCGCGGGAGGGGGCGATGCGCTTCCCGAGCGATCTGCCTGCAGATCTCTGCTGCCAGAGGAAATGTTAATTGTCAGCCTTTCCGCTTCTGCCTCTGGAGCGGGCTCTCGATGCTGTTTGCTTATGCTCCTGGGGACCAGGGGGTCTCTTCCGCTCGGGGAACAAAACCCTAAACCCATAAGACTATGCCAAGGAGAACTGGCCTGTTTTTCCGACCGAGAGAGAGAGCGCGTTTGGGAAGTGAGGTGAAACACTCCCCGTTCATTTCCCTGCTCCGTCCGGGGCCGTTTTGGCCAAAACAGCCACCTCCGGGCTCGCCCGGGGCAAGCTGGCTCCTAGTCCCTCCCGTCCCCCCCGCAGCTGTGGGGCTCAGCGCGGTGCTGTGCTGGCGAGGAGACCGAGAGCCTCCTCTGCGGGTGCCGGAGAAGGCAAAGTACGGCTGCCAAGGGCAGCGGAGGCCGCCGGGGCAGCCCGGGTGGAACCTGCTGGGACGGAGGGAAGGTGCGAGAAAGCCCGAGCGAGAGGCTGGAAGCGCAGCTTCGCCAGGCTTGAGAGGTTAATAAATACACCCGTCCCCTCTCCCCAGCCCGCCTCAGGCTAAGACTCGCAGCTCAGCGGGTAATTGACAGTCTCAATCCAAAATTGAAACATGTGTTAACAACAACGCCACGCATCCTAGGAGCTACCCGGGAGATCGCCACCTCACGGTCTTTATATATTATTTGAATCCACCGGAGGAAAGTGTCACGAGGTTTTCAGAGCACGTTTCACCCCTACCTGTAAATCAGCTCTTATCACTGCTGGCTGCTCAGAGAGAGCCAGGCTTTGCTCTATAGCGCAGGAGGAGGAGAACCATGGCTCCCTCGCAGCGCTGTTTCCATGCCGCCTCCATGTGGAGTCCGCAGGCACCCCCCACCCCTCCAGGGGTGAGCCCAGCGGCGGGCCAGTGCCCGCTCGCCCGTATCCGGGCGTGGGAGAGGACCCGCGGATCCCAGATCTGGACACTGCTGGGGCTGAGTGGCTCCTTGGCGCCCCAGCTCTCCCCCTGCCAGAGCAAGTGGGACCGGTGCCCGTGTCCCACCCACCC
This sequence comes from Pipra filicauda, assembly GCF_003945595.2. Classification (NCBI taxonomy): domain Eukaryota; kingdom Metazoa; phylum Chordata; class Aves; order Passeriformes; family Pipridae; genus Pipra; species Pipra filicauda. The sequence continues at coordinate 1,592,536 of NW_024104298.1, forward strand.
CCCCCCGTCCCCTTCGGGCGAGGGTCACACAGCCGCAAGTGGGAACGGGCGCCCGTGCTGGCAGAGTAGCTTTCCCATGCGGTTGCTGATATTTCTGGGATCGTGCCGAAGCGAGGTCCTTGCTCCCGGCAGCGCTTTAACAGCCACAGCGGGGTCACCTACTCCCTGTGGTGTAAGCAAGCTGGGGATTCCCTCCCCCCGAAACCCCTTTAAGGGCCTATGCTGTCCCTGGCAGGAGGGATAGGGCCGGGGCAGGGAAAGCGCAAACTCGTGCCGAAGTGGTTGGACGTGCAGAGGCAGGACAAGATTGGCAGGGTTCCCCGGGTAAGGCAGATCTCCAGGGCCTCCCACCGCCAGCTCCATCCCTTCCCCCCGCCGTTGCCATCGTCCCCTTTTCACACCGGGAGCCTATGTGAGGATCAACGTCCTCCGCCGGGGAGGCAGCAGCAGCTCCCGCTGCCCCCGCAGCCCGGCCCATCTCACGGCCCGGTGCCTGCGAGCTCTGCTCGGAGGTCACGACCAGCGGAGCAGGCAGATGGAAAATCCCAGTTCCTGCTGCACATAAACAAGGTGGGGACGGGCAGAGCAGCCCTCGGCGCTGCGCGGGAGGGGAAGGGCGTGGGGTCCCTCCTCCATGGCCCGCTGCCCGCCCAGCCACGGCTCCTGCCCCGGGAGCTCCCTCCTCCGGCGGGCGCCGGCCGCGCTGCGCTGCGCGGAGGCGGAGGGGGCCGGGGGGCTCCGTCCGGAGAAGGGGATGCGACCGCCGGCGGGAAGGAGCCACCGCAGGCAGTCCCGGGCGCGGGGGCCGCCCGGGCAGGGCGCCGGCATGGCGGCGGTGCAGAGTTTCTGCCCGGCGTCCTCGTCCCCGCAGCGCATCCGCCCCCCGCGCGGCTCGGAGGCGCTCGCCCACGCGTGCACTCACACGGTCGCGGGCTGAGTCACACGGGCGCGCTGCCTCTCGCACACCGTGTCACGCAGACGCTGCGTGTGGCACACACACACTGCCTCTTCTCGATCGGGCCGTGTCACGCACACGTTCTGTGTCACACACACATTGATTCCCACGCACAATCGGCTGCCCCTCTCGCACGGGCACTGCATCCTGCGGGGAAGCACAGCAGCCTCTCACGCGTTCGCCGCCTCTCTCAGCCGGGACACACGCCGAGGAGCTCGCACGCAGCCAGACACACTCCCTTTCTCACACCCGGGCTCTGTCACAGCCACACACACTCACGCTGACCCGCACACGCGATCGCACAGGGTTTCCCACGCAGGGACACGCGCGCCGCCTCCCCCGCATCCTGCTCCCGATCCCCCCACGCGCATCGTCTCGCAGGCACTCGCCGCCGCGGATTTCTACACACGGAGCCTGCTGCCGTCCCCGGCTGCTCTCCGGGCACGTCACCACCCACCCACACACACACACACCCGCGCACACACACACACACAGGGCCCCCGCTGGGAGCGGTCCCAGCGCCGCGCCCGGGCGGCCGCGTGTGTGCGCTTGCGGGAAACCCGAGGACCTTCCCTGCGGCCCCTTTGGCAGCGCTCCGCCGCCACCGCCGGGCCAGATGCGCGGCTCCAGTCCGGAACAGCTTGTGTTTGTTCCCACCAGACGGCCGAGCGGGCGGGGGGGGGGGAAGGAAGGGTCAGCAGGTCCCGCACCGCGCAGCCCGGGGGCTCCGCGCCCCGCCGTGCCGTGCCCCCCGCCCCGGGCTGCGCAGGGCAGCGGCGAGCCTCCACCTGCCGCCGGGTATTCCCTGCCCGGGGAAACACCCACTCCGCTCCAAACTTCGCTGCCACCCTTTATATCCCTCTCCTGACCCCCATCCCCCGTCCCAGGCTGAGGCTGAAGCTGCGGCCCTGCCCCGAGCGGGTGGCCCCGGCGGAGGCAGCGCCGTGCGCTCGGCTGCTGCGATGTGCAGGCTGCCAGAACCAGCCGGGGAAAGGCCAACGGCGCCCGAGGCGCGGGCAGAGGTAGCGGCTGATCTCTTGGCAGATCCAAGAGCGATTTGGCCGCCGCAGCCGGGAGGCCGGCCTGGATTATTCATCACGGGCGGACGAACACAATCCTTCCCCCCCTCCCCCTCCGCGCCAGCCTTGGATATTTTGTCGCGGCCGCACAAACAATATTCAACTTGTATCCTCTTCCTTGGAGGCACCGGGAAGCCGGCGGCTGCCAGGAACAGGCTCCCGTGCAGCGCGCGGCAGCGGGATCCTGTTTCCCGAGCAGCCGGCGCGGAGCTGCGGCCCCCGGGGGAAGCGGGAGCTTTCCGCCCCCGCCCGGCGCACGGCGGCGGCCCCCGGGCCCTGCCAGGCGTCCCCGGCGGGGCTTGGCCGCCACCCGCGGGCGGGGGCCCCCAGCGTGCAGCCGCTGCTTTGCAAACCGCACGATCGCGGCCCGCGGAGGGCGGCGCTGGCAGCCGGCGCTGCCCGCCCGTGCCAAGCCGCGGGCACAGCGGGGCTCGGCGGCCCCGAGCGCTCCGCTCGCCAGCCAAAGCCGGAATGAAAGCCAGCTCTGCGAACGCCCCCCGGGGTTTGCCTGTCGTCGGTTTCCCCTTTTCCTCTTCCCGCGGCCACCGGGGAAGGGCGGCCCTCTCTCCAGTGGGAGCAGCCAGAGGTGCGGGGGGAGGCCCCCGAGGGAACGAGCTGCCCCCCCGGGGCCCCCGTGGTGACCCCTGCGCCGCCGCGGAGCCCCAGCCGGGCTTCCCTCGCCCTCTGTTGGAAAGCTTCGCGCGGTGCGGGTCCGCGGCAGCAGCGGGATCCCCCACATCCCACCATTCCGACCGAGGGGAGGCAGGAAACGTCGCCTCCGCACTCAGCGCCGAGCAGCGTCGACAGCACAGCCCGAGCAAGGCCCGGGGCCCTCCTTTCCCTTCCATTTCTCATCCTTCCCCCTTTTCCTCCTTTCCCTTCACAGTTCCCTTTCCCCTTCCTTTCCCCAGCCCCCCCTCGGGGGCCAACCCGAGAGCGCGCTCAGCCGAGTGCATCTTGCTCTTAAATCAAGCTTGGATATTTAAAGCTTAACTCCCAGTTTATTTTCGTCCTAGACCAAAGGCGCTCGCTACTTATTCGGCAAGCTATTTAAATACCTCCCCCGACCTCCCCTCGGGGTTATGAAAGTTTGCTGCTGGAGAATTTCACAAAGGTATTCAGTACCGTCGCCCCGGCTCCCCAGGACGCACCGCGGGAGCCGGGGACCATTGCCGGTGGCGAGAGGGGATGTGTTCTGGGACGCTGAAGGCAAAAGACTTCTTTTCAGCCAGGGAATCGCGGTACTTCACACTCACTTCGTGGTTTATTGCTACGGGAGGAATCTGTTTATAGTCAAACCGTATTACATTGGGCCGTATCGATTTTCCAGCAGTACTCCCCACCGATTTAATTGTTTTTAGGAATGTCAATTGCAGCTCTCACGTTCCCTGAATTCATCAGTGTTCAAATGATAAACCTCATCATCGCTCTAAATCATACGGCAATCTGCTCGTTACCGGCTGAGTGTCCCCCCCCCCCCGCGCCCCCAGCCCCACACGACTGCACTGTGCATGTCTCGGTGTATTAAACTTCACGCAGAGCCCCAGCAGTGCTCTCCCGCCTCTCCCCCTTTCATAGCCCCTCCACTCCATCTTTTAAGTTTTACTGTCTTAAAATGAATGCACTGAAGAAATACACCCCTAAATTAGTCACGGTTCCTGGTTTCGGGTTCTACAGCTCAAAATCCCCATTGCAGTGCAAAGCAGACAAAACCAGAGGGAAAAAAACCCGGCAACCAACCAACTAAAAAAAAATCAACAAAAAACCCCAACCAACCAAAAAAGCACAACCCACACAGAGAAGTCATCGAGTCTTTCAAAAATAATTAGGAAGAAAAACAAGCTGAAACTGCGGACAAGGCGCTGGAAACTCCACGCTACTGATTCTCGTGGCTGCGCTAGTCCCAGAAGGCGAGAGTGGATGGATGCCTTGCCCACCGCTCTGCCCTCTGCGTCCGCGCCCGGCCGCCCGCACACGCGTGGGAAGCCGCGGGGGATCCTGCCAGCCCCCGGCCGAGGTCGGGGATCCGAGCAGCTCTGCTGTTGCCCAAGGGACAGCAGAGGGTGTGGAGGGGACAGGCGCAGTGACCCTCCTGCAGGAGGGACAGGGTCCCGAGGGCCAGAGTGGGCATCTTCCCCGGGAGGGTGAGCGCAGCCCACGGGTGCCCGCGGAAGGTGAGGGTCGCGGGCAGCCCCCGCGGGAGGCCACGGCTGTGGCTGAGCGCCGCTTAGCGCAGCTCTTTCGGCGGCTTTTCCTTCTGCTGCTGCGGCTGCTCGGGAACCACTTTTCCCCGTCACAACATGCCCCGCGGGCAAGCTCAGCCCCTACGGCGGTTTCCCTTCGTGGCAACCTTTATGCGGGCTCTCGGCGCGTTAGTTCCCAGAAATATAGTGAAGTGCCTTGACGGCAAGCAGATCCAGCACATTCATTTGTGCTGCAAAGTTAGCCGCTGTCTTTTGAGGAGGCTGGGGAGTGAAGGGGGTGATTCACGAGTGGGAAACGAGGTGAGAGATGCGAGGCCGGCTGCGATCCCCACAGTGCTCATGGTTAGGGGGGTCGAGGCTTAGCGAGGCGACCCGCGGGCAGGAGGCACCTTCTCCCCGCGGCGAGTTTGGGTGGTTTAAGGCGACGGCAGCGTCCGCCCTGAAGGCAAGAGTTACCCTGCGAACTCAGGTTGGACACCCGCTCCCAGACTAATAAGACGTGCTGCCTGTTATTCTCCCCGAAGTTTCCGCCCAGCAAGAGGACGCCAGCGCACTAAAACATCACCCGCACGTGGCGCCGGGAGAAAGCCCAGGCGCTGACCCTTCGCTCCGCTCAGGAGCCCCAGGGCACGACTTGATCCCGCGTCTTCCATCCCCTTTGCACGGCATTCCCCTGCTCCTCCTTCGGGGGAACGGCAGGGAAAGCCTTGTTACTCGCTCCGCACAGCTACAGCCCGCCGGGAGGGCTGCGAATCGAGCGGAGCCAGGAGCAAGTTGAGCCCCTGCGATGTGCCAGGCGTGGGGAAGCGGGTATTGGGATGTACAGGGACATCTCGCACCCTTCTCCCCGGCGGGGCCGGAGAGTGGCGGCCGGGGAAAGTCGTACGACGGGCATCCATCACCTTCCTCTGCCATCTCCCGCGGGCAGCCATCGGCTGCTGTTTATTTTGTTATCAAATCAATTAAGCTGCCGCTCTCGTATAAAACGGGGGCGGGAGGGGAAGGAGGAGGAGGGGGTCTGGAGTAAAACTGTGGCCACGCCTTTGATATCGTCTCACCAAAGCAAAGAGCTCCTCCTATTGGAGAAATCATTTCCTGCCGGATGGGAAACCCTCACAGCCTGTGAGCGATTTCATTCTATTATTTTATTTTGTGTCACATGGCTTTATGCTATACTATGTCATAGTTTTATTTTATTTTATTTTATTTTATTTTATTTTATTTGTCAGTGGTCTCTGCACTAACAACCATACCAGTCACTTGGTTCTAATGCTCTTCTCTATCACCATCATGTCTGGCCACTGGTGTAACTGGGAGGCTTGGTCAAACACCAACTTCAAAACAGTGGACCCTTCCTGTGCTGTGGGTAATGATCCAGCCGAGGTAACACCAATGCAGTATTTGGCACATTGTGAGTAACCTTTTAGCAGATGTAGGATTTCTTGGCTTGATCTAAAGTCTCCCAGAAATCTGTCTCGGTTGATGGAAAGATTTATATCAGCTCTCAGAGGTCATCAAATCAGCTCTTACACAGGGCAATTTCTAACCTGTACACTGCTAAGTTCATATCCATGGTTATGTTAAAGTTTTTTTAAACTTGTGGTTTCTGTTAAATGTGCTAAGTTGAACTGGGGACCGAGTGTAATCACAGCTGGTATCTTTTGGGGAAACCTTGGCAGAAATCCCCAAGCATTTGATGAGCCTTTTGCGCTGCTGGGAAGTGCTCCTCTGAATACAGGTCTGGCTGGAAGCATCGATCTGGCTGCCAGAGGAGAGCTCCTGGCCAGCCCGTCCTGCAAAGAGCAGAGCTGCCAGGTTTCAGCAGGGGCTTTTGCTCTTTCTGTCTAAACAAACTCTCCTCTTTCCCACTCTAGTTTCTGCCAACAATTTAAGACTTTACCCCACTAAATAGTGATATGTCGTATTTGATTCTTTTATAGTAGTGCAAAGAGGATCCAGATCTCCCCAGTCATAGAATGCTATGTTATAACCTCCCATTGTTTAGTTTAAAACAAGTTACAATGCTCATTATAGATGCCGAATCAGGAGAAAAAAGGTGCTCTTGCTCCCTCCCTGTGTTGTAAGTACTCTGAAGACAGAGTCCAGTGCACTGGATAGGTACTTCATGGGAGGCACTTTCAGAAACCGCCACTGATTACAAAGACCTTAATTTCTGGGCACTCAGCTGTAGCCCATACGCAAAAGTGGGCATGCTCGCAATCAGCAACTATTAAAAAAAAATTCTAGGTTAATTCTATTTGGCCAAAAGTGGGTAAAAATGCTAAGACATGCAGGTGCAGTAATGTTGGAGGATGGTGAAAACTGTGAGCAGACGGTGAGCTTTAAGATATTTTCTACTGTTTCTGTACCATGAGATTATCCATTTTAGAATAATTGACTTTACTGCCTTTGCTAAGTACAGTTGATTTCTTTTTTTTAACCAATGACTGCCATCTCAGGCCATCTACTCCTCCTACCCAATCCTGCAGCAGCCTGGAGCTCCATGGGGCACAAGGGCCATGTCCAAGCCAACACAGAAAAGCACTCATGTATTCACACCAACATGGGGAGAGAAGTCGGAGAGTGAAGCCAATAGTTGTGACCTCAATGTGTAAACAAAACAACAAATTTGAAAGAATGACAACTTATTATTTTGTTATGTTTTAGTGGTTACTCCTTCCTGCCACTACCATCCTCTCTCAAAATTTATTGAAAAGAGAAAAAAAAAAAAGAGGAGTGTCTTACCTATACCATGCACTTCCAGAGCCATAGAAATAAACAGTGAACTTGCCAGTGTAGCCTTCTGCCAGCCCTTGCAATCTGCAAGCACAATTTCACCTTTTCCACGTTACATCAGCCACATCCACCACCCACAACCCACACACCTCCTCCCTCTGTCCCCACACAGGCTGCAGAACTGTAAGCTCAAACTGCGCAGTGTAGTTTGCAAGAGGAGCAATTCTGTGGATCAGAGGTACCCTGGGAAGCAGTGGGAGTTCAGGGTATATGGTCTCAGCAGCTGGTGGAAGGGAGCTTTGTAAGATGATGCAAATGTTTTGTTTGCCTGTAAGTGGGAGTCTATTGTGGGAGAGTCCACGGTTTTGAGAAGTTCTCACCTACTCCCTGTGCTGGTGTGTGAGTTAGGTGGTGCACTGAGGAAGTACGATGTTGCATTTTGTATTCTCTGCAGGAGAGGTTTGTGTGCAGGATTCAGGTTAAAGATTTCAAGTGGGAAGGGAGGGAGAAAGCCTGTGGGTTCTAGAAGTTGGTGGGGTGATGTGCCGAAGGCGAAACTGCGGTTAAGGGTTTCAAAACCCGAGTGAAGGTTTGGCTAGGGACTTCATGGCTTTCTAATGTTTTTGTTGGTGGGATGTGCCATGAACAACTTTAACGGATTTTAAACAATATTTTTGGTTTGGTGGGATTTCTATGCAAACATTGACAGATGGCATGGGTAGCTCATGTATTTTCATCTCTGTTCCTCCCATAGTGTCTTGCAAAGCCCTGAATCTTCACATATCACCTCACTTTCTGTATGACCTCTTTACTTGACTCCACTTTTCTGTCACCTTTTCTGGACCATGTCCTGGATTAATTCTGTATTCAGCTGTTCCTAGAGCCCAGATTAACCTTTTTCTCCTGTTTTCTGAGTCCTCGGTCAGCTCTTTCACTGCTCATTTATACAGAATTAGTGGAGATAGCCATGTGAGTCGATATATTACAGGTACAGAGAAAAAAATTAAGATGGCAAGGGAGAAGAGTAGGAGAAAGGGGATATGTGTGGGACAGTAAGGAGGGCAGCATGAGAAGAGGTGGTAAAGATATTGAAGTGTAGGTGGGGGCTTGTCTGTAATGAGCTCTGTGGGTTTACAGGACTGACAAGCTCCAAGGAGGAGGGAGATGTGAGAAAATTGGCTCTATAGCCAATCTGGACCCGAGCAGGGAGAAACAGAGGAATTGTAAGCTGACAAAGCCTGTGCAGCCCCTCTACCCTGAACATCTCTCATGTAACCTCTCCCTCCCCTTCCATGCTGTCCCACACCATCCTACTGCTGCAGCTGCCTGCATCCCCTCTGCCCCTGCCAGCCGAGCTGCCCCTGGTGCAGCTAAACAATATGCCAGGGGGAGGGACTGAGGGAGGAAAAGCAGGCCTGGGTTCCTGAGGGGGTAAAAGCCCAGCAGTCTGTACCCACATGGGGTCAGCCCTCAGAAGGAGACCCTCGCTCTTGCCTCACCTCTGTGGTGCAGACAGTGCTGGTGCGCATCAGCACGGAGGCACGAGCTGAGCATAGAAGAGTAGAAGGTGAGAGGGGTGAGACTTCTGCAAGGAGAGCTACCCAAGCACTGCTGATCTGCTGCAGCACCTCAGGGCCTGGGACTTAGTCCATTCCTCCTCTACTGTAGAGTCACTGAAGCACTTGGGGCTTAGTGGGGCTTAACCACTTACATCCAGCGCTGTCGCTTGCTCGTCACATCATTTGCGCGCTCACACGTATCCCACACATCTCACTCCCCTGTTACCTTGAAAATCCACCTCCGTAATTTCTATTATCAAGTGAGCAATGCAAGAGGTGGAAGGCTTTTAAACTCACGTTGCTGGCAAACCCAATCTGTCCCGTTGGCTAAACTCAGCATAATTCGGATCTGCCACCTGGAGCAGGAGGAATGATTTGTGGTGCCTGAAATTCCCAAGGTACAAAGCAACAGAAACCTTAAGGTGCCATCAGATCTTCCATCTGTAAAGTCTGGTATTTACGATTATTTAAAAATAAATGAAAAAGAAAATGAACATCATTTAGAAACGAGTAGATATGCCAGAAAACATTGTTAACCCCTCCCTGCTTTATGTAAGAGCTAGTCTTTAAAATCTGGAGATTAAACTTGGTCAGGAAAGTTTGACACAAAGGGATTTGATTCCACTTTTTGCTTCAAATTCAAAACTAGCTTTAACTGTGACCTCAACACTGACATCCTCCCTTTTATTTGATTGAGCAGTTTATTTTAGCAGTATGCACACCAGCTTCCCTTAATACGAATCCCTGCCATAAGAAATCACTAACATCCCTTCAAAATGCCATGAAAAGCTTTCGGTCGCTGCTCGAGAGCAGAGAGAAGAGAGATCACATCTGAAAATGGGGCATGGAAAAGGAAAGATGTAATATCTAAACAAGGCTCTGAATTCCTCCCATTACAGAGGCACCAGGAGCAAGATTCAGCCCTTGCTTTGCATTGTCACACACATTCTGCAAAATAGTAACTGTGCTTTTTTTTTGTGTGCAAGCCAGAAGAGGAACTGATCTAAGCTTTTGAGCCACAAGCTGTATGTTATCACCATCACAGGGTGCCTGCTTTGTTTATACAACTCCTAATCGAGGTAATGCATTGGCCGCTCTTTTTGCACCCTACTGATGCTAATGCTTCACCTTAAAAGAAGAAACTGTGCCTTTGCCCTCATCTTCAATGTTTTGAACCACATGGTCAGAGCCAGACAAAACACAGGTGTAAGCCTATTTATAAAAATGTAAACATTTATGACAAATCATTCCAGTAACCTCTTTTCCTCTTTCTACAGCTTAATATTGCTAGGTAAGGCAGGTAAGGCAGCTGGCAGGGCTTATTTAAGCATCGTTTTAAATGCCAGATTGAAAAAAAAAAGTGAAATTTTGCCAGGTTGTGGAAGATTGGCCTCTCCTTTGTCAGTGATTCTTACTGAAGAGAAACTTTAATGGTATTCAAGTCTAAAAATATTTTAAAACTTGTTTCTTGAGGAAGAATATAGACTCCAGGCGCCTGACCACAATGGTAAATTGCTGTCAGTGACACAGCCTATGCATATTTAGGGGACCTAGCTCTGCCCTCTCCTTGACAGGATAGCGGGTTGCCTTGGGGTTCATCTGCTCATATCACTGTCATCTGTCATGACATATTCATATGGGACCCAGCTGCTGAAGCTTACACTAAGAAAGAAAAAATGTAAAAATAATTGGTTGATGTTTATGTTGTTCCTTAGGCTACACCTACACAGCCCTTTTCAGGGCTCACTGTTTGAAGAATCATTAACCTTACATATATGTGTTGTCCTATATCTTAAGTAATATATCCTTCTACTTTTAACCTTTAAATAATGCAAGTGCGGAAAAAGCCTTGTCACTACTGAGCATCTCCTAGTAGAATTTGCTGCAGCTTAATGTGAATAAAAGCAACATAACATTTTTGTAAACTTGCTTTTGAGGTGGGATTGATTTGCTTAGATTTGCTGGGAGATCAGACAACTTTTCAACCCCTGAGTTTTAGAAACACTCATCATTGGAGCCCGCAGTCTGAAGGTGATGAAAGCTTTTGTTCTGGGGCTGAGTTTGTTCTGGGCCTGCTGCAAACTAACCAAGATAAAATTGTGTCCCACCACAGGCATCTGCCTCAGAGTTAATCCCTGCAACAGAGGCACTTGGGATCTCCTGGTAATGCAGCCATTGTCATGGTGGGCCCTTCCTCCTCTGGAGCTGGGGAGAGAGATGACATTCCAGTCCTGCCCTAGCTCCCCATGGAGAGACAGCCTAAGGGCTCAGACTTCAGCAAGGAACAGGATGTTGGTACTATACTGTGTATGGGAGCCATCCGGAGAAGAGAGAGGGGCGTAGACTGGGTAAAGCATATGGCAGTGGCTGCTTCCCTCTGAAGCAGTGTCCCAAAAGGATTTGGGCTGAATGATCTGGGTGCATTAGGAAGAGCATTGCCAGCAGGTTGAGGGAGGTGATCCTGCCCCTCTGCTCAGCCCTAGTGAGGATCATCTGGAGTGCTGTGTCCAGTTCTGGGCTACTCAGGACAAGAGAGACATGGAGCTCGTGGAGTAGGTATAGTGGAGGGTGACAAAGATGATTAAAGGACTGGAGCATCTCTCTTATGAGGAAAGGCTCAGAGAGCTGGGCCTCTTCAGTCTCAAGAAGAGACAGCTGAGAGGGGACCTTATCAATGTATACAAGTATCTGAAGGGAGGATGTCAGAGGATGGACCAGGCTGTGCTTGGTGGTGCCAAGCAACAGGACAAGAGGCAATGTGCAGAAACTGATGCCCGGGAAATTCTACCTGAACATGACAAAGAACTTCTTTACCGTTCACTGGAACAGATTGGCCAGAGAGGGTGTGGAGTCTTCCTCACTGGAGGTATTTCAGAACCATCTGGACACAATCCTGTGCCACGTGCTCTGGGATGATCCTGCTTGAGCAGGGAGGTTGGACCAGATGACCCACTGTGGTCCCTTCCAACCTGACACATTCTGTGATTTTGTGATCCTGTGATTCTGGATCACTGTGGTAACAGCAATTACAAAGCCATGATCACTGATTTGAATATCCCCAACGCAGTGCTGTGTCTTAAATATTATCATTAACCTGGCTGATTCAGTTATATGGAAAATGAAATGTGTAACCACCATCTTTCATTTAAGAGATTGATTAAACTGAAATGGGTAGCTATGGAAATAGGTAGAAGAGGATGCTTTTATGTATGATAAGTAAGAGAAAACACATGGACAGCTTCAAGAAAGTCAGCAAGCAAGCAGTAAGCGCAGCACCACCTGTAATAGGACTGAAAAAGTGCTGAGAGAAAGTGCTCTGGGGTTAAAGTGCTTCCAGAAAAACAGTTGAAGCTGGAGGAAAAGAAATTGTTTCATCTCATTTGATCCCTCCTGCATTCTAAGTATCAATCATTTGCAAATAAACAGGGCTGGACAAAAGAAATAGCTTGCTGTTTCCAACTTCTAATAGACACAAATACTACATTTTAGCCATGGTGCCCACCGAAAAGGGCAACTATGTATTGAAGGTGGCACAAAAATAGAAACACATTTTCAAGTAATGCAAATTGTCCTTGTTCCCTTTTTTAATAACTCCCAAATTGTGTTTTCTACAATACCTCACCTCTGGTTCTGCAAGGGAAGAGCAGTAGAAAAAATCTCTCGGATTAGTGCTATAGCAAAGTGCCCCCGTTTATGGTCTTTGAGGCTTGCGAATGTTGAGCCCCTGACTCTTGAGGGAGTCTCAGAGAACTGCTGCCACCGTGTCACTCTGAGGCAGCACAAGCTCCTGCTCTCACAGGGCTCTGGCTGCTGCCGGCCTTGCTCGCCGCTGCCCGGGCTCCCTTTGCTCCCAGCGGAGTTCGCACCGTCAGCAGCGCTGGCAGAGCCTCAGCTCGGGTTGTGTGCTGAGGCGATACGTTCTGCAGGCAGCAATATGCCGCGTGTGCGTGGTATTTGCTCAGGCAGTATGTTACTAGCGCTGGGAAAGGTTTAAGCGGGGGAGGGGAAAAAGCACGGCCACTTAACACAGAGAATCGCACGGCAACGGCTCGGTGAGGGAAAGCCCTGTATCCCCAAAACACAATTTCAGGTCTATTGTTAGAGCGTAAGGAAGGCAGTAATTACAACTGGAGACCAATTGCGCTCTATTGCCAGGGAAGATAATTCTCACCTCAGATACACAGCTCTATTTTTATTCTATCATTTCCTTTTTCAGCATGCTGGAAAACTGAGAGAAGAGCAAGTGACAAACAGAACTCAGAGATGTCCAAGTAGAGTTACTTTGGAGCGAAGCATAATCCATCACGATACCATTTGCAGTGTCTATTTTAGTAAAAGTCCCCAAACTACCATTCTTTAGAATTAAAATAAATATTGATATAATGCATAATATAGGCAGCTGGTTTCAGGATTGTACTGCGCTATCATCTATCACTGTAAGTAGTTTTTAATGTAAAAATGAAATATATATTCTGCTGCAGCTACTTATGTTTTATACTGAGTTGGTTGTTTGTTTTTAACCATATTGTGTTAGATGGGGAACAGGAATTGACTGTCAAAGGGCCACATTGAATATAAGTCTTTTACAGCTGCTACACTGAATGACTCCTGGTGTGAAGTGGTATTAGATCAGACCATACTGTGCTTGGTGCACGGCAACAGCACCCATAAAAATAAAGCACCCACAAAAATAAAGCACCCACAAAACCTGGGCACTGGGATTGCTGAAGTGTGGTGCCAGAGCCTGCAAGGGTGACATGGCCATCAGGAATCCTGACCCCACTCATTGCTGCACATGGACCAAGCAGCTCCAGTCTTTGCCTGCCTGCTGCCGTTTGAGCGCAGTGACAAACTTAAGTTTTATGGTGCTCATTTTACCCCAGCTCATGCATTAGTAGGCTCTTTGTACTTGCTTTGGCAAGATGTAGATGTGCTCTCCTTGAAACAAAACGCAGAATAGGATTTTCCTAAACACACCCAAAGATTATTTTTGGCTTAAATGAAAATGCTCATTGTACAAAAAAGAGAAGCATGACAATGCAGACATGCTGAGGGAAAGAGATGAACTAGAAATGTACATGTTAGCTGAGCTGAAATATATGTTTATGTCATCTGAACTAATATTTGTTTTAGAATACAATAACCCATGATCCCAGACCAGAAATAAAAGTCTGTGTACTCCACAAGTGTATTTCTGCATATCCCAGCTTCTACCTGTAGCTTCCTATTGTGGAACAGAGAAGATAAAAGATCTGTTCAGAGGGAACCTTGCTTTCCTCCAGTGTCAGCATCTGGAGGGTACAGTGAGAGCAAGACACACCAGGAGGCTTAATGACATCTTCGGAGAGATGGGGAGCAGCTTCAGAGAGGTGTACAATCAGAAGGACACCTTCAGAAAACTTCCCAAAACCACAGGTGAGAGACACTGGAGGAAGGTTTGGGTGCCACCCTACACATTTGAGAAACAAGCTTTCTTCAGTATTTAGCGCAAGAACTGCAAGGGCACCTTCACACACCTTCACAGACCTCTCAAGTCTGCTTTGCTTCTCTGAGTTAGAGAAACAGTATCACTCATTGGATTTTTTTTTTTTTTTTTTTTTTTTTTTTTTTTTTTTTTTTTTTTTTTTTTTTTTTTTTTTTTGAGAGAGAGAGAGAGAAGTGGAACATGTTTCTTCCTTTCCTGACTGGTACAGAAAGAACATTTTCTCTTCTAATCACCATTTGACAGAAAAATGGAAGAGCAAACGACCTACGTTTTTCCATTGTGAATGTTCTTTTCTTCCTTTTATACCTTTCTCTCTGAAAAGTGCCCATATCCCCCTGCCCCCTATTTCCCAAGGTTTTTCTGTTGATCGTGTGTTATTGTGGGGATTAATGCAGGGGAAACTTGAAAGCAGCAAAAGAAGCCTGCAGGCTCTGTCGGGTTTGAGGGATGGGCTGTTATCCCTCACACCTCCTTGTTGCAAATCCCATTTGGTGGTGTGCTGCTACTGAAAAGAAAACCTGTCTTTTGCAAGTGTTTGGATCAGTCAGGGGAGAAAAGAGCCTGTGTCAGGGCTGGTTTTAGCAACAGAAGGGGCTGATTTTGCTCCCAGACTGCGCAGTCCCTTCCTCCTGCTGGTGAGAGCCTTTGTCCTGCTCTGGGCTTGGCTTTCCTATCCACAGCACCTTCTGTGCCAGGAACAGAGCCTGTGCTGGGCACCCTGCTCCCATCCCTCAGTCCTGCTTCCTGCTGAGGTGGGAGCTGTGGGAGCGCAAGGTCTCGGCAGGGGCAGCTGGACATAGGCTGAAAACCTGAATGCTGTGGAGTAGGAAACAGGCAGCTGTCCCTTACCATGAAAATACTGCCCATTAGGTCCCACACTGCATCTTTCACCATCAGCAGGATGATTTGCCTTCAATTTGGATGAGCCTAGTATTTTCTGAACTCTTTCTATTATGTTCATATTAGTTATGATCCATTGTAATAGTCGGTCTCTGCTCACAGACTAGGCAGGAGCAAGTTTCCCTTTGTACAGGCTTGTGATTTACAACTCTTCAAGAAGACTTAGTACCGATGCTCTTTAGCAAATTAATTTTTTTCTGCAAGCCAGTTGCTAAGGACATTTGCTACTTGCTATTCTCGCTGTATGGTTGGGTGATCTATCCCAAGGAATAGTCCCTATTCCAGGAGCGGCCCCACCTCTAGCGCTGTAAACTGGAACCCTCTCTCTGCTCACAGGTTATCCACAAACATATAAAATTGTTCCTTGGATCCATTTCAGTCGCCAAGAAGAGAAAAAAAACAAGAAAAAATGAAGGTTTCCTTTCCATGCAGAGCTGCTTTCAGTGCAAAGGCTCTCACGGGCACAGGTCATGCCAGCACAGTTCATTTCCTACAAGCACTCTGGGAGATAAAAAAACTGATGTACTTGGGCACTGGTGATTAATCCGTATAAATGAGTAACAAATATGATAACAATAATGATATAAAATAAATAAATATAAAATAAAAGAGATGGGAACTAGCAGCAAAACTAATGAGGAGAGACTGATTCCTGGGACTGAAATGAAAGCCCTTCTGTAGCATTCACCTTACTGACATAGCAAGGACTGGAGGGTTACACTGGAAACCAAACCTCCTTCCCAGCCAGCACAAATGGTTTAATAGTATGTTACGTAGACTTCCTGAAATAGCTGCCCCCTGTTTCCTCAGCCGCGCTCGAGGAGGAGGTGGGAGGGAGCGTGCATGGATGGTAAATGCCACCGCAGGCTCCCCTACGCAGGCTCCCCCATCGATGCCAATTTTTGATCCAGCAGCACAGGGCGGATTAGCAGCGGAAGATTAATTCCTTCCTGTCATCTCCCCAGGGAGGTTAAATGATCTCAGGAGCAATTTCTCTTGCTAGGAACACTGTAATCCCGAAGCAGACTGCTAGCTGCTACAGTTTATGTGGGGCTCTAACGGTGGCAAGGAGGTTCCAAGTTTGGAGAAGAGTCATTGTTCAAAGAGATGTTTATTTAATTAAATGGTGATTTCTTGCAACCCTTGTCTCACATGAAACCTGCAGCTCGAAGGAAACATTTAAGTAATTTTTAAAATGTCTGAAGGAGAAAAATCTTTATTAATTAAAAAGGGAGTCCTAGCGAGTACAAGCAGTTGAACATGGTGCATGGACTTGGCCTTAGCCGTGCCCATTACCTGTGTCCTTGCCCTATTTACCCAGTACAGCTACTGGAAAACAAAACTCTGGTTTAACCCTTTTTCCTCTGTCGTGCAGCCTGTCTGCATGCACAGCTTCCCATCAATCTGCTCCTCTGTAGCCTGACACGCCAAACTGCTCCGAGCATGGTCTCCAACCCGTGCTAGAAGATGGTCCAGAGGAGAGTGGAGCAGCTGAGGCTCGTGGGCAGCTGTGTGACACCTCTGCTCCTCTTGATGCAAAAGGCTGCCTCACCAGCAGGAAGAAGGCATAGGAGTATTCCTGACCATGCAATCAGGGATAATAAATAAAAATTCGTCACAACACTGTCCTGTCTGCGTTCAGACGACAAGGTGCCTTTTCCCCAGGCCACTTCTGCACAACATTCCATCACGTCATTTCTGCTGGGCAGTGAGTACACGTGGGGCTTCCCTGCCTCAGAGCATGCACTCACAGACCAAAATAAAATGCAGACCAAGAAGTGAATAGTAAGGAAGTGCTGAAGAGAGATGAGATGAGAGGAGAGGAAGGCTTCTGGTAATCATGGGTTTTGAAAGGGAGTCTCAAATAGAGACGGTTCTTGGCAGCAGGAAACAGAAGACAGCTCTAAGTGGGGAGAGATGCGTGAGTGACATACAAATGGGAGCGTGGGAGCAGCCAGCCCCTGCGGCTGGAGCAGCAGCAGGGAGGGGAGGGGGACCACAGGAAGGGCGAGTGGAGCCATCGGTGGACTTTGGATATGCCTGGGCGCTGGAGGAAAGGAAGAAGAAGGTTAACTGGGGTCTGTGCACTTTTATTGTGAGATACACCAACGTGTGGATCACACTTCAGCCAGTCTAATACAATGCTCATGTGCCTGCTCTCACTCTGGAGATGTGTGGAGCAGGACTGACACAGACACGAGGAGTGTCCCATTCACTGCAGGTACTACTGGTTAGGGCATTTGCAACCAGCCAGTTACCCCAGTGTAGCTGACATACAGCAGCTGATTGCCCTTCAGAAACCTGTTCCTCTGTTGGATTTCTCATTCAAGGGCCCAATTTCAACTGAGACCTGGTTTGTAGGGGTTTAATGTGCATCTGCTAATTACTGGCTAGTTAAGTTTTGTCCCCACAGAGAATTTGTATCACTTTAGTTTAAATCAGATAAGAAAACAGTGGAGACCTCTCTGTAGATAAAGTGTTCAAGTAGGTTCCAGGGGGTTATTTTGCCCTGTATATTTTCAGGTGTAGAATAAATTCATATACATATTTCAACCTCTATGTGCCTATTTGTGGAAATGGACTGTTCTGGCTGAACCACCTCACCACCCAGCCTTTGGAGAAATCATAGTAGGGAACATCAGAACAATAGGAATGGAAGAGGGGGAGGCAGGCAAAGATATTTTGAAGTCAAAAGCAGAATGAGAGATGGGATGGGGATTACAGAGATGAAAAGCAGACCACTAAACCCAGGAGTGTGATCCTGTCCCCTGCTAGGAATTAATAGCAGCTGTTACACGTATCTTACGTGAGGATATAGAATTGTGTCTGCGTTGCAAAGGATGAATTTGGGGAGGATAACCAGCAGCAAAAGCAATAGCTTGAAAGGCTTCTTTGCTGACCGTGCCTTTGGTTTCAGTCACTTTTTATGCACTAATCCAGTCAAACATATGCTTGTCTGTAAGCATATGAGCAGTTTCACTGATTGCAAAGGCACTACTCAGTTGTCATAAATGTAAGCAGAAGCTTGAGTGCTTTGCTTGCTCCATCAAGCTTTCCAAGAGCTGGTTATGCAGCTTCTAAACCATCACCTTAAACAATACCCTGGGACTGAAATACGACCACTGAGAATTAGAATAGAGGGAAATCAGAGACATGCAAAGTGGATGATTTTAAAGGAAATTGAATAGGTTAAAGGTGAACTTCCTGTGTATTAACCATGTATTGTGAGGGTTTAGGGTGGGTTGTTCCCCTAAAGTTGCAGGGTAGCTGCTATTCCCTCAACCCAAAGTCACCAGTGGCACCCAGTGGCTAGAAGGGTTAGTCAAAAATGTACCTTTCTCCCTCATGATTTCCCTTTTGCACCGAAGTCAGCATTTAAATGCAAATACCACTGTCTTGGTATTACATGTATCAAATCCAGACGTAGCTATTTTTGAGTGAGGTTTCATCTGGAAGGTATCTCCTGAGTAATGATCGCAATTTCTGTTCACAGAGGCATTTAGTCTGCAAGGTAAAATGCTCAGCCTTCTAGTGCAGCACACGACAGGCTACAAACTGACTGCATTTTGGCACAGTTGTGGGATAGTTAATGCTTATTTATTCTGTGAGAGCACTAAACCTGCACAAATGAAAATTATGCCTGTTGTAAGAGTTCCAGGACTTTCCTCCAGAGAACACTTTCCAAAATTTGCTGACTTTCAGTACTTATGGAATTTCAAGAGCCAAGTGATCCGTAGGAAAGTTAAAATCTAGCTAGTAAATGAAACGAGTAATTAACCAAACTGATGAGAGGGAACGCCAAAACTCCACAGCCGTAGTTTCTGGATCTTTAGCCTCGACTTGGAGCATATATAATGAAAAAATGTGTCTTCTAAGAGACAAGTAAAAGCCACCTGGTTTATTCCTAAATGGTACATTTAAAAAGGCTTAAGGTACATGCCTGATCCTGGGGGCTGGCAGTGATTTCAGTAGGATGAATCGTGTGACTTGAGTCTGCAGGGTTTTGTGCATTACATGGTTATGGTGCCAGCACAGGCAGAGGTTTGTTACCCCCATTCACTCCATGGTCTGTGCTGAGGCAAAGCCCCTTCACACCGTGTTGTGCTCCTCTGCCACCCTTTCCTCCAGCCAGTGGCTTGGAGCAGGTCAGAACCACCTTGTCCCCACATGACCTTACCGCTATCAGGGTGATGACAATTTCTATCAAAACTCACAGCCCTATCTTTACATCATTTTCTACTCCCCCATCTCCCTGTCTGTCAAAACCTGGCATAGCAAGAGAGGGAGAAGATGCTAATCTCATCCCTGCTCTGTTTTAGAGACAGGAATCCTGTGTGTGGTAGGAGGATAATGCCAGAAGCCCCAGTTATTGGGTTTGCTGTAGCTCCCTGCAGTGGTGCAGGAATAGAGAAGGGGCGGTAAAGCTATTTCACCAGGGTCTTGAGGAATAGATCAGCTGAGCAGAAATCACATCTGCCAAACTCCCCCACAGCACTGGAACAAGGGCCATGGCAGGGACTAATGGGCCATATCCAGGACACTGCTGCAGTCTTGTTGCTCCCAGCCTCCAGCGCAGCCTTTCAGGGCCAAGGGACAGTGGCATCCAAGCCCAAGCAGTCCTGCAGCAGCCACTTTTCAGAAGCCAGCTGCTAAACATGAGGTGAAGAGCAATGCTCCCTTTCCTCTGACACCAGGCAGCTGGGTTCTGCTAGGGTGTCCTGGGCCAGTAACAGCTGGTTTTTCCTGTAGTGTGATGTGCTGTGGGCTGCTATGGCTTTTTGGAAGCACAGATTTAATTTTACATGCTCTCCATGCAGGACACCTCTGGTAAGATTTACCTGCAACACTCAGAGCTCACTGGACCAGCAGCAATAGTCAGTCTTCATTTCTGGTTCAGTCATTTTGTACATTCCCTGCTATCACAAGGACCCAGACCACCAGTCATGCCTCCTCCAGCTGTTTTTAATGGAATATAGCACTTCTGGCTGCAGCTTGTGATGAGTTGCAGGGAAGTGTTGGTGACCCTGGTGTGTGGGGTGGATGTGTTGCAGATCCTTTTTATGCCTCTATTCATGGCTTTTCCAACACTACAATAACAAGTAGAAATGTAAGTCTTTGGGCAAGAACCTCCTGGCCGTCATGGTTAGATCTCTGCAAACACAGGTCTTATCTGTCTTTCCCTAATGTAAATTGATTTCTCCTTGCAGAAGCTGGATAACTTCTCTGTGCCTCAGTGTTCCTGCCTGTAAAATGGGTATGTCATCAGGTAGGAGTTTGGTAACGAGGGCAGTGCTATTGCTCGCCAAGCACTTCACGATCCACTGGGATGTACCAGGGAAGTGCATGTTAGCTTTTAAGACTTACACACCCTTCCAAACGGTCTCCCTGAAAAGTTTTTATGTTGCCTTCATCACTCTCATCTCTCAGCACATTCCTTAACTGAACTGTGTGGTGTTGCCTTCATTCATCCCCTTGTCCCCCCACCCTTCCCTGCCTTCTCCCGAGGCGGGTGTGAAGTGTGTGTGCAGCAGAGTGCTCTGCCATGGTTCATTGATTTCCCTTGTTTGTTGCTTTCTTTTCTCTGGTTGCTTTCTTTTCTTTCTCCCCAAAGAAAGGAGTGAGTGGAAACGCAATAGGTGATGTAAAATTTGCAAGCCAAATAGAGCACACATTCATTGCCATGTGTGCCGCTTAACAGGAGGCTGAAAACTGTTCTCTGGCTCCTCTTGTCTGTGCAAGAGCTCTTCGTGTGAGTATGGAGTTTAACCCATGTGGGCATACTGGTATAACAGGGTTCAACTGTCCTTTCTGACACGTCAGCACATCCCAGTTCAGCCTCAATTATAGACTTTCCAGCTTTTCATTAAGAAGTCACAGTCCTGTGTGATGTCTCATGTTTGGAGGTGGCTACAAAAACCTGCTGGGTGCTGGCTGCTTTCTTAATGCAGTAATCAAATGCAGAAGTGCCAAAACACTAATTCTAGAGAATCTTTTTTTTTTTTTTTGAACACCAAGAACATAAAATTCAAAGAAGACTTAATGCAATTATTCTTAGGGGATGGTGTTCATGAGTGTCGTGACCATCTGGGCATACAGCTGGCTAAACATAGCCTCTACTCCATCTCCTCCAGGAGGAATCCCTAAAAGGGGCAGAAAAGGGCTAAAACATTACAAAAGCTGGCCTCTTTTCAGTAAGATCATCCTCCCTGTTTTGGAAGTGTTGATTGCTTGGCCTCCCTCAGCCACCGAGGCTGCTTTATTGTGTATTTATTACTCAGATGAAGGCTGGAGCCAGAGTTCTTTGGCCCATTTATAAAGCAATTTAAATGAGACGGCTGCTCTGGGCGGCAGTGCCGGGGACCAGGCTGAGCCGCCACAGCAGGCGTGCCAGCGGGAACTGCCCTCAGCTTTAGGCGCGGGGATTTACGGTTCACATGCAGTTCAAGCACGGCTCCTGCCCTGGGATTATGTACGTGGCCAGCACGGGGGCATGCGAGACAAGCTGCTGGGCAGTCCCAAATCCCACAGCCAGGGAGGGGGCGTGCTGCTGGCATGGCGAAATCCAGGAGGTGTTGTTTTGTTGCCTCAGCCCTCAGCTCTCCCTGCTCCATCCCCGGTGGCTGTTGGCCCTGGGCAGCTGCCAGTGTGTGCTGCCCAGGCTGGCTGGGCTAATCGACCACCCACAGCCCGCGTGGGAAGGGAGCACTCTTTCACAAGAGGGCCGCAGTTTGGTAGCCAAGTGGCAAAAAGGGACTTGCGCCCTCCTTGATAATGCTGCTCTTATGCCAGAGACAACTAGGTGATGCCAGGTTTTGGGGCAGACACTTCTAAATTTAGGGTTTCACCACTGCGTCATGCAGCATCACAGGTGAGGCAGAAGCCCTGATGGGACTGGTGCTAGCCCTCCTCTCTGCTGTTCCAGCCCAGCCCAGTGCCAGGACCAGTCAGCCGTTCCATCCCATCCACCCATGCCAAACTGCAATCTCTGCACCTTGGCTGCACTGTTTTGGCACAGGGCCTTTGGTGGGTCTAAATCACCAGCTAAGACTAATTGACACCACAGAAAGATTGACGTATATGCTCAAGCCGGGAAAGCCCAATTATTTAAAGAAAAAAAATCCAATCTGTTCCTGCTTACAGAAACACCTTTCTTATCACGGCAATCCTTCAACATTTTGCAATCACCAGCAAAGCCCGAATTCACTATTGATCCACCCTCAGCTCTCACACACCTTCTACACTGATATCATGCTGCCTTCAAAGGCTCCAGACCTCCTCTTCCCCAGCCTTGCTTCCAGCATCTGCAGCCTGGTGTGAAGACCAAGCTCCTGATACCAACCACTGGCACAGCCATGCAGGCAGGCACCTGGCATATGGGGCAGCAGCAGTACCATCACTGTGCTTTTCCCAGATAGGAATTTAGGAAATTTCACAGCTTTCCAATGCATTTAAAGAGCACCGGGCAGGCACAGCTTGTATACTGTAATATACCTAAGCAGTGAAGAACTAGGTTTGACAGATAACATATTAGAAAATGAAACCCATTGTGTCAGGTCGTATCAGAGATCCATCTGAATTGGTCAGGCAGTTGGACTAGATGATCATTGCAGGTCCCTTCCAACTGAAATATACTGTTCTATTCTGTTCCATTCTAACCCACTGTCTTGTCTCCATCAGCAGCTGGGCACATCTGCACAGGGAGGATTACAGGTGCAGGACACGCATGCGGTGATCCCACACTTGGAAATATTTGCTCAGCCTCAGCAAATTCTGGCTCAGCATCTCCTGCCTTACAGGTATTGTCTTGGCATACTTGGCTTTAGGCTACAGGAGAGGGGTGTTGTGGCAAATGGAGGATGAGGGTCAGGCACTGGTGCAGAATACAAAGGTCAGATTTGTCGTAAATGAGAGAACTCACTGGTAGCCAACCTCACTGCAATCTCACTGGTAGCCTCTCCACTGCAGTGGTCACTGCTAAGGACACCAGCCCCACGGTGCTGCCAGAGCACAGTGTGCCATGGCCACACATCAGAGGAGTCCTGCTTTCCTGGCTGTGCTGCCACATTCCCAGGGTTTTGGGAGTTTTAGGGCAAGACTGGTTTCAAAAGCACTCCATACCTTGGCTTTCTGCGTAGAAGGGGGCTTTCATATCCTTTTGCAATAAAGTCTGGTTGCTCTCACCATTCATTAGAGCCTTTTTCCTCCTCTGTCCTCCTCCTCCTCTTTTTCCCTTCCCTTCCCTTCCCTTCCCTTCCCTTCCCTTCCCTTCCCTTCCCTTCCCTTCCCTTCCCTTCCCTTCCCTTCCCTTCCCTTCCCTTCCCTCCCCTCCCCTTCCTTGTCTTATCCTCCCCTCCCCTCCCCTCCCCTCCCCTTCCTTGTCTTATCCTCCCCTCCCCTTCCTTGTCTTACCCTGCCCAGCTAAAACAGGATGGCCATTGAGTCCTTAGCTTACACTATTAACTTGCAAACTTTAAGCCAGGAAATGCAAGAGTTAAGGCTCTAGGGCAATGTTATTTTGGCCACAGGCATGTCTGTAGTTCTTCCCCATGTACAGCTCTCAGACCTGAAGCTCTTCAGACCAGGCAGACTGCACAAGGCAGGACAGAGAGCAGCACCCCACAGATGCTCTTTGCACCCCTGCTTCCTCACATTTCTGCTGATATTGGCAACAGAAAAGAAATACATCACCCTAATCAATGTTTCTTTCCTTTTACATACATCCAAACCTTTGGAAACTGTGCCATCTCAACATTTCAGTTTAGGGTCATTATTTTGTCGCTTGTTTTTTTTTGTGCCAGAAGGTGGGTTAGCAGGGCATTGTTCCTGCCCCCTGCCTGCAATGGAGCAGCTCAGTTCTTCAAGTGAACAAGGCAAAATCCCTCCCCACATTTTTTCTTATTGAAAAGAAGGAAGGAAAAAGCTTCAGGCTTGGAGAATATTTACGAATAGTGCTGGCAGACCCACACATGCAGGGGGTTTTTTTTGGCATGCATTTTTTTTTCCTTCCCCTGGAAGGAAATAGTCTTATTTGTTTTTTTCACCTTTCCTTTCCCCTGAGGCAGCAAGGTCCAGGGAGAGTTGCAGAAGTTTCTTGCTTTGTTTTGCTGAGAGAATTGCAGCACCTCCCAGGTAAATTGTCTCATCATCAGTCAGTCTGAGCAGAGGAGTTTGTTATTAACACAAAAATGTGGGAAAAGTAATTTTTCATTTTTACTGAATGTAGAAGTGGTTGAATGAGGTCTCTTCCCATTTTTCCTTTCAAACTCTGCTGAAACACAGTGTTTAAATGCCAGTATAAAAGTGCCATGCTGAAGAAAGTTAGGCACACTGGAAAAAAATAGCTATAATGGAAATGGCAGCCTAAACAGTTGTGACAAGTAGGATAAATCTTCCAGTCCGTGGATGATTTGTTAAACATTTTGCAAATATATATACATACTGCAGATATATGTTATGTATGTGTGTTATGATCAATAAAGTATGTGTACAACAGATGGATGGATTAGACAGATAATTATGTGATTGTGGGTCTCCTATTATATTTATGGTCACCCATTAAAGCCACTGGTGAGTTATCCCTCCTCTCCTCACTCCTGGATATAAAGGTCATTAGTGCCATCAGCCACCAGGTGTACCTCACACCCAGCACAGCCACAGCAGCAGCAAGCCAGAGGTCCTGACACTGGTTTCTGTGGCCTGGGACAGCTCAGTCTCCTTCATTTCTGAGGAAAATATAAGCTGGGAGAAAAGCTCAGTTTTTTTCACTGTAGTGGGCTGAGTGGGAGAGTTGTTGTGCGTTTGAGGTAGTGGAAGGTTGTCAGCATCAGCCAGAGGGTGACCTCGTGAAGAGAGTCAGGTTTGATGACTGTTCCAGGATGGCTGAAGGCTCAGCTGGGCTGTGCCAGTGGGTCTGGAGCCACGAATCCCAGGGCTGTGGCACCTGTGAATTCACAGCCCAGGGCAAAGCCAGGAGCCACTCTACCTCTGATGGTGGCCTCAGCCCAAAAAATGTTGGTGTTCCTTCCTGGATTTGTCCAGAAAGCCAGACCTCGACATGCTGTGGGGTGGCAGGAGGAGAGCTGGTATGTAGCAGGCACAAGAAACCCCCGTGACATGTCAGTTGACTGCCTGACTCCTGGCAGGGAACTGTCTGCTTTACGCTATCCCAGCCTCTCTCCAGCCCCCTCAGAGCCTGGCCGATTCACCAGGAAGAGGATTTCAGTCCACACCCCTTTAGTCACCAGTGTCTGACTTGGAAGAACCTGATTGTAATTAGGGGTTGCAGGCACTGTAGCCTGGACAGGTTGCATTCCTGCCACCCCAGCCTTCCCTGCACAAATACCTCCAGTCCACTCAGCAGGATGAGGATCCAGCAGCAATGGGATGATCCACTGCTGGGTCTAGGCCAGGACTGCAAACAATATCCTGACCACTACCTACACAACCCGGACACGTGGCTCTGGCTGAGTTCCCCTACACAGCTCACCTGGCACAGAGAGGAGGGAGGGGAAGCCTCCCTATATCCAGGGCCAGTGTCACAAGCTCCCCGTCCCTAGCCCCCTGCCCCTGGCAGCACAGACCTTTCTGGGCAGGCACAGGACATTAAGAAAGAGTGGAGAGGGACCAGTAAGCCCCAGTGATGCACTGATCCCTTGGGGTCACTCTAAACAGCCCCATCTAACACTTCATTTTGACTTTTTAAAGGCATTTCTGGATGTGGCTCAGCCCCTGTCTGACCTCAGTCCGCAATAAAGGAAGCGGAAATGGGGCATGGAGTAATGTTTTCTGAATTCCAGAAAGGACCTTCTGAAAAAAAAAAAACCTATCATGGAACAACATGTTTCCTCTTTTGCCAACAGAGAGAGTGGAGAGGATCACTCCAGTACTCAGCACAGCAGCAAATAAACTGGTGAGGTGGATCCTGGCCCCTTATCTCCAAACCAAAGCCTCCAGCAGGTTTGCCTTTTGCTGGAATAGAATTCTACATTTTAGATGTAGACAAGACTTTAGATTTCTAATTAATGAGTTTTCAGTTCAAAGGCTGAAAACAAAATATATGACCTCGGGCTTATATCCTGCTATACCACTAGCAGGAAGAGATGGATCTGGGAACCAGCAGTTGTTTTGCTGGCTGCAGTATTAGGAATCCATGTGCAACAGATGAAATGACATCAGCCAAAGTTATTTTACCCCTTGCCTCTCTACAAGCTGCAGCTCAGCTGGGCCCATGGGTATATCCCCCTGCATCCTGACTCCCAAGGAAAATACCAAGATTGGCGATCTCTCTGCCCCTGATCTACCGATGGACATAAATGATCAGTTTAGCACTTTCATTTCCACACTGGGAATAGGGGGATTAAAATGTCACTATCTCCTGATTGTAATGCTTTTTATGTGGGCCCTAGGTAAACACTGCACTAGTCAACAAACCACTGTTAATAAAAATTGCTAATTAAATGAGGACCACTGGCTTGCTTTATTGACATAAGTATTTATAGGCTTTTTCTGCTTTCTTGTACTTTCCAAGACTCTGTATGTTTTGCATTTGCTTTTGCTCTCTGCTCCTGCTTGTCCTTCTAATTATTGCTTTATAGGGGTTTTGTTGTTGTTGTTTTAACCACTCTGAGTCAGACATAAGGATCTCCCTTGTATCAAGCCCATTTTTTTCTTGGAAGGAGTTCTCTAACACAACACAATGCAATACAATTATTTTGGAGTTTGTAAAGAATATCATATATTTCTGAAATCCATCTTTTGCAGTGTTCTACTAGCTAAGATAGCTTATACTTTCAGATAAGACTTGTCTTTTTAGTACACATTTGTCTAGCTCTTCAAGAAATGGGGCCTTAAACCCTGAGTGGAAGGAATTTTTGTTCAGCTGAGCTTATCTGTGTTAATTCAGGATATGCAGTTGACTGCCAGATAAAGAAAGGCACCCAAACTGCGGCTCAGCAAGGGACTCCAATGTATTCAATCATCCTTCTGTCGAACATGCAGATCATCATCCTTTGAATATTAGCACCTACTATTTTTTCTGTGGAAATCCGCACTGGACACAGCACACTGGACATGGTGCCCAAAAGCAGAAGTGTGATGAGGTCAACTGAAGTACCACCACACTGCTTTATCCCTGAGAAGACTCCTGTGTGATAGTGAGATCTGAGCACCACATTAGCAGGAGAAGGTTCCTTGGCAGAACATGTCCCAAGGAGCTGACACTGCTGCTGGTTGCCGTGGAAGCCAAACTTGCGCTAAATCCACCTCTCCAGGTCTCCCATATGCTCTGTGCTATCCAGTCTTTCTGCTCGGATACACTGATACATCCTGTGGCTTCTGCCTGTGCAAGCTTTTATTCTAGAAGGCACTAAAGCTTGTTAACACCTTGACATCACGGTCCTTTGTGGACTACAGATGGGAAACCCAAATTGTCATCAGAAGATGTGCTTTGCAGACTGATCTTGAGTAAGCACTGGATGGGAATACCAGGGTATTATTGAGCCAACACTGTTGAGGAAGAAAACGAAATTGAATGGAAGTGAATATGATATAGAACTTATGTCCTTGAAAGCTAATTTAAGCTCTCTTGATACTGGTGGGATGAGGGAGACAAGCAACTGCAATACACAAGATAAGTGCTGTAGCCTGATTAATACTGTTTTTTTGAAGGACCAGTTTTCACAGCCCATCTGGAAGTGATTTATTCCCCGCTCAGAGATACTACCAAACAACCATTCCAGAAACAAAGCAACCCCCCAAAGAGATAGTCCTCAAACTGCAGTGAGAAGAGGGGCAAGCACTAAGGGTATTCTGAAATAATCACTCCACTCAGCAGATGAATAACAAGAAATTCCAGTTAATAAAAAAATAGCAGGAACTGCCATTCTGAGTGTATTCTTAGAAATAAATAACAATAAAGGGGCATCAAAGAGAGGTAAACAGCATCTGAGTGCCAGACAGAAAGCCTGGCACACTCTAAAACATTGCAGAGAACCTTTCAGTCTCAAGGGAGATCACGAGTTTGAACACATGAAGAACTTAACTTACTGGGTAGCAAGTTATCGGATGTCTGCTGATCCATGGCAACTGTCCCTGATGATTTGCACGGTGGCATATGTGGGATAATTTGAGATCTCTGCATCCTCCATGGAAGATGAGACAAGTCCATGCTAGTATGAATGACCTCACATTTTGTGTAGCCTAAGAGTAGTCATGTAGACATTTGTCTGGTGGCATCTGGTTCTCCTGTGTTCTCTAGTTTCTGCGTCTAAGACTGGATGAGTGTGTCATTGCCTTTATTTTGGCCATATAGGCTTTTCTTACACTGATGCAATTCTTTCCTCCCTCCTCGGGTAACCAAGTCAGTAAGAAGCCAAGTGTTGCTCCCTGATAACAGGACTGTTCCTGTACAGAGGGTAAAGGGATAAGCAGACTCTCCTGTGGTGAAAAGTGGTTTGGGGGCCTTCTGATAAATAACCACCATGTTTTTGACATTACTACAGCATCCTTCTAAAACCTAGGTCCCATGTGGCTGCTGATTTTCCTTCTGTCTAAGGCTCTACTTGGTCTGTAGGGCTGGAGGACATCTCTTTGTTGGAAACAAGGTGGTGGAGAACATTTGTTACAAAACTGGGAACTGCACAAAAACTAACATGAATTTAGGTTTCATTACAAACATGGAACCTGGTAGAGGTTAATTGAAACATTTGCCAAGGGCCAATCTAAAGTTTGATGGAATCAAAGGGGGACTTTAAACTGACTTTAATGGTCTTGGGGTCAGGTTGTAAGAAAAATTTGACAAGTTTCAAGGCCTCTAGGTCAATGGATTATTTTTTTTAAATCAAAATCATGCCATGCTATTAGTTTAAAAGACATTTCAGCCATCAACCATAGAAATCTCTTGATACCAGTTCAGTAGGAACTGGATCAGCTCCTACAACCTATGGAGTGCAGTCTGTACTGCCTGGATCCTTGGGCATCATATCACCCCGGCGGAAAATACCTGACTCTCTGGCAAAGGGGTAAGGGAGGAGCCAAGGATCATGTACTGCTGGGTCTGAGAGTCCCAGACCTCACCTGGGATGACCCACGGCAGGGCACTCTCAAGAGAAAACCCTCACTGATGAAGCTCTTCACTGCAGAAGGCAGCAGCCTGAAAACCTATAGGGCACAAAGCAAAGCCAGTCTTCTCTTCCCCTATGTATTTGCTTGAGGGAATGGGTGTGGGGGTTGTTTATCTTGTTGGGAGGAGCCTTTTCCTTTTGACTCTTGAGGAAAGGGGAACTGCATTGTGCATGTTTACTGAAAGCGCAATGTGTTCCCTGAGACATGAAGATAGGACATATCCTTATAAATCAGGGTGGAGAAGAAGTGAAACCAGAGAGAAATGGTCTGTGAGAGCTGCAGAGACAGTGTGCATGTGTGCATTCAGCCAGCAAGGGGAATGACACTGACACAGTTCCAAGGGAAGGTCATTGTGTAGGCCATAAATCTCAAACACTTAGCATTTGCTTCATTCGTCTCTGTTAACTCCTTTTTACAAGAAGTTCAGCAACTATCAGAAAATTTTGAAATTCTCATTTATTTATGTGGCTCTGCAGATGTTCATGGCTAGTGATTTAAAGTTTGATGCAGCCAAACACAGCATGAATGGCCTGAGCCACAGCAGAGTTGCCAGTGCCTGTGGTGGTTGTGTGACCAAGGGCTGGGGAGTCCAAGTGCGTGGTACATACACATGCAGTGTGAATGCCCAGGTGTGAACATTCCCTTTGCCTGGGCACAGCCAGGCACCAGCAGCAGGCAGAGCAGGAGGAGAGCCTTCAGGGAGGGAGAAGACCGACCCCTGCCATAGGCTTACACCCAACCCCAGGCCTCTACTTTTGGGTGCTTTCAGACTTGTGTTTTGAAGTGGTGGAGCCATTCTTATGTCTGCTGCTGGTCTAGTTTTGCTACTTTGACCCTTTCAGTTAGCTTTGGGCCCACGAG
The DNA here is from genome assembly GCF_003945595.2 of Pipra filicauda. Classification (NCBI taxonomy): domain Eukaryota; kingdom Metazoa; phylum Chordata; class Aves; order Passeriformes; family Pipridae; genus Pipra; species Pipra filicauda. The sequence continues at coordinate 1,622,436 of NW_024104298.1, forward strand.
GTTTTGCTGAGCACCAGACATGATTCATGAGGCAAGTTCTCCAAAACTCTTCAGCTCAGAGGAGGGAGTTTTCTCTAACTGATCACAATTAATATAATCAGTGCTTTGCAGTTTTTCCTATTCGTGTCTCTACGTTTGAGATCTTAACTCATTTTAACACCTATTGCCATTCTTAACTACTTTCAGGGAACCCACAGCAAAGAACAGACATGTCGTTCTCTTCTGCTTGAAAATATTAGAAAGAGACAAACTGACCAGACTGAGCATTTAGTCAAATTCCAAGTCTGCCATTAACTTGCACAGTGGCCTTGGTTAGTCATTTCACTTTGCTCTGGGCTGTTTTATTCATATCAAAAATAGCAAACTGATCCATATTGAAACTCTGTTACAGCCCCGAGTAAGATAAAGCTGGGCTTTACTTGGCTTGGTTAAGTTTTTCTGGAAATGTTTTGAAAAATCACACAGGGAAAATCTATTGTGTTTAAATAAGTAAACTAAATGGAAGAAAATAACTGCAGCATTCTCAACAATTGAGAAGTGAATTCCGTCGGCCCATGTTTATAACTTACAGAGCATCCTGATCTCAGCATGCTTCCCACCACTGCCTGTGTTTCCGCCAGAGCAGTAGACTGCTTCATTCAGACAGTCCAGGGCCACTAGAGCTCAGAGAGGACCTTGATTTAGAGGTTCAGTTTGCAGTCCAAGAGCTCCTTCACAAGCAAGTGGACACTTTATACCAGCTCTTGCTTGCTAACCAGGAGGGTGAATAACCACTTTCCAATTCTGCTACCAACCCCTGACTGTCATGCTTGACTCCCTCCGTTTCCAAGACCAGGGGGCTGGAGACATCTAATGGCAACTGTCTGCATAGCAGATCACCCTCTCCCACTGCTTCAGGCTGTCCTGTAATATACCAGTTCCAATATTTAACTCTTGCAGTACCTCAGAAATGTATGTGCACAAGACTAATGAAATGGCAACGCGTGTGCGAGTGTATGACATCGTGGCATCCTACTAGAAGGAAAAATAAGTGATGCAGAGCAGTCAGACTCACCTCTGTGCCCAGCAAGAACATGGAGCAGATCCTCCTGGAAATTATGCTAAGGCACATGGAAAGTGAGGAGGAGATTGGTGTCAGCCAATGTGCTCTTCATTAAGAGCACATCACGCCTGACAAACCTGGTGGCCTCCTGGGATGGGGTAACAGTGTCAGTGAATGAGGGAAGAGAAACTGACATCACCTGCCTGGACTCAGGGGAAAGCATTTGGCACTGTCCCACACGACATCCTTGTCTCTAGACTGGAGGGACATGGCTTTGATGGGTGGACAACTCAGTGGATAAGAAATTGGCTGGATGGTCCAACTCAAATTGTTGTGGACAATGGCTCGATGTCCAAGTGGAGAGCAGTGACGAGTGACATTCCTCGGGGTGGGTATCGGGAGCAGCGCTGTTTAACATCTTTGTCAGTGACATGGACAGTGGGACTGAGGTTCCCTCAGCAAGTTTGCTGATGACACCAAGCTGTGTGGTGTGATCAGCTCACTGGAGGGAAGGCATGACATCCAGAGGGACGTGGACAGGCTGGAGAGGTGAACCTGTGCAAACCTCATGAAGTTCAACAAGGCCAAGTGCAAGGTCCTGCACATGGGTTGGGGCAATCCCAAGCACAAATACAGGCTGGGTGGAGAATGGATTGAGGGCAGCCCTGAGGGGAAGGACTTGGGGGTGCTGTGGAATGAGAAGCTTGACGTGACCTGTCAATGTGCACTCACAGCCCAGGAAGCCAAATGTGTCCTGGGGATTCATCAAGGGAAGTATGACCAGCAGATTGAAGGAATGGATTCTTCCCCTCTACTCTGCTCTCGTGAGACCCCATCTGGAGTCCTGTGTCCAGCTCTGGGGCCCCCAGCACAGGAAGAACATGGGTGGAGCTCTTGGAATGAGTCCAGAGGAGGCCATGAAGATAATCTGAGGTCTGTAGCACCACTCCCATGAAGACAGGCTAGAAGGATTGGGATTGTTCAGCCTGAACGAGAGAAAGCTCCATGAAGATCTTAGAATAGCCTTCCAGTACCTAAAGGGGGCCTACAGGAAAGATGGAGAGAGACTTTTGGCCTGGGCATGCAGTAATAGGACAAGAAGGAATGGCTTCAAACTGAAAGAATGTAGATGTAGATTAGATATTAGGAAGAAATTCTTGATTGTGAGGGTGGTGAGGTACTGGAACAGGTTGCCCAGAGTAGTTGTGAATGCCCCATCCCTGGAAATGTTCTTTGGCCAGGCTGGATGGGGCTCTGAGCAACTTGGTCTAGTGGAAGGTGTCCTTGCCCATGGCAGGAGGGTTGGAGCAAGGTCATCTTTAAGGTTCCTTCCAACCCAAACCATGCTACAATTCTGCGATTCTATTATTATATGTAGATGACTCCAGGACAGAACATGGACAGTGTTCAGGGAGCACATTCAAAATTTGTTCAGGTGCCTGTATGTTGCTGGGCCATCTTTCTTTTATTCTGCTCTTCCTTGAAAGGCAGAAGAAAGATTTAAGACAGGAGAGGTACATAAATGGATTACTATATTACTCTTGATGGTATCCTCACACTGTAAAAATACCATACTGAAAAAAACATAGTCTCCCATGGAGAAAAGCTGTCTGAAATTCAACAAAGGCAAGTGCAGGGTCCTACACCTGGGGAAGATCAACCCCAGGCTCCAGGACAGGCTGAGGCCTGACCTGCTGGGAAGCAGCTCTGTGGAGAAGGACCTGTGGATCTGGTGGACAACAAGCTGTCCAAGAGCCAGCAGTGTGTCCAGGGGACCAAGAAGGCCAATGGGATCCTGGGCTGCATTAGGAAGAGCATTGCCAGCAGATCAGGGAGGTGATCCTGCCCCTCTGCTCAGCCCTTGTGAGGATCACCTGGAGTGCTGTGTCCAGTTCTGGGCTCCTCAAGACAAGAGAGACATGGAGCTCCTGGAGTAGACCCAGCAGAGGATGACAAAGGTGATCAAGGGACATTTCCTCAGTAATGAGGAAAGGCCGAGGAAGCTGGGCCTGTTTAGCCTGGAGAGGAGATGACTGAGAGGGGAACCCATCAGTGCACAAGTACTTGAAGGGAGGTGTCAGAGCATGGACTGGGCTCTGCTTGGTGGTGCCAAGCAACAGGACAAGAGGCAATGAGCAGAAACTGATGCCCAGGAAGTTCCACCTGAACATGAGGAAGAACTGCTTTACTGCGCAGTGACCGAACACTGGAACAGATTGCCCAGAGAGGGTGTGGAGTCTCCCTCGCTGGAGATATTCCAGAACTGTCCAGAACAATCCTGTGCCATGTGCTCTGGGATGACCCTGCTTGAGCAGGGAGATGGAATTAGACGACCCACTGTGGTCCCTTCCAGCCCTAAGCATTATATGATTCTGTGATTTCCAGGCATGCTGCAAGTGCTCAGCTATCCTCTGGAGATGGCCTCTTGTTAGGAGAGGTGGGACAGGAACTGGGGCAGAGCACTTCACCATCTGAGTCTGATTGAGGCATTGGCCACTTTTACTGCAACATTCCTAGGACCATAACAGTGATACCCCATGTTTTCTTCAAGGGTGCTGAGATATTCACCACCGACATTGACAGGTGAATCATGAAGAATCTCGCTTAGCACGGGAAAGTATTCCCATTTGTCCCTTCCCCTCCCAGGGTTGCTCTCACCTCAGAGGCTCCAGTGGGGACAAAGACAACTCAACTACTTCCATGAAAGAGCCAAAGACTTAAGCTGACTGTCACAGTGGAAAGCTGTGGGTGGTTACTTCAAAAACCACTGCAGCAGGAGTCACCAAGGATTGCCTGTCAGCCTCCCACGTAATCAATGTCCTAGGGTACTATATGATATGCCACTGAACAGTGGAGAAGCAGCTTCCAAGAGCAGCTGTAGATTACGCTACAAGTAAAAAAAACCAACCCAAAACAACCCACAAACCATCCTGACATTTCTAAACTACAGCTAAGACCAACATAACCTCAGTCTGACAGAGGCATCCGAGTCTTCCACCAAGGGTGACTGAGGGGGGTCACAGGGAGCAGAGTGGGAGGGCAGCCTCCCTGCTTGGTGGAAGATTCTCCCTTAGTCCTTTCTCACCAGCTGTGCTTCTCAGACTGCCATGAGACACTGTCCTTTCCCTCCCTAGGTATCTAGTGGTGGTGTCCCTGCTTGCTGAGAACACAAGGGCTGTATGCACAGTCTCTTCCAGAGAAGGCATTTAGGAAAGTTGTAAATGTCACGGGTGGCCATAAGAGTTAAATAACCACTGCCCAATTCATCTGGAGTTACAGCCCAGTAATTCCTGACACCTTCACACAGAGTCTGTTCCTCTAAGGCTGGTCAGAAACTAAGTGGCGAAACAGTAGTGTGATTTTGTCTTCTGCAAAGATTTACCATTGGTTAAATTTTATTTCTGATATCCAGTTACATGCTACCTTCAGAGAGTTTCACGGCTTATCTAAGGTCCATTTAATTCAGCGGCTTTGTGTCGCCTTCATCCTACTTGGGCTGTGAATGTGTCCTTTAATAGGTACAGCTGTAAAAACATATTAGCTGTTTCTCTGTAGGCCTGTTTTTCTCTATTAAAAACATTAAAGTGTATTTGTGGAGGAATGAAGTTTCAGATCAAAGGAAACCATTTTCCATTTCAAGGTAAATTGGAGAAATAGATACGATCTAAATGACCTTTAAAAAAAAATAAAAAATGAGAGTGTTGAAATTTTGATATATCCAAGCCATCTCTATACTTTTTGTGGAGTAGCCTTTGGTTCATGATGGCTTAAGAGATAAAGTACAATCCCAGAGTGTGCGGCACTTTGGTATATCACAAGTCTTATCTGCTTATTTTGGAATAATAATTATAACCAGGGTCTTCTCCCTGCCAGGTGCAGCCCTTAGCCACCAAGTGGTCCAGAGGAATGTGCTCTCCATATCTTGGCAGACCTGTGGTGCTCAGCAGAAAGGAACACTTGAACATCGAATTTACCTGGAGGAAAAAAACCCCCAGTAACGAACTTTATAAGTCAGTGGTGAAATCACTCATTTGTTGGTCTGAATGCTGGGGAGCTCAAACACGGACCTGTAGGCCGCTGATGGATAGTGCTCATGGGGTTTGAATCAGGAGTTGATCAGACAAATAGCTTTCTGCAGTGTGGATGATCAGACCAAGGCAGAGAGAGAAGAGCAGCTTTTCCTCTATAGCCTTATGAGCAGTGTCTAAGCTAATGTCTAAGACTTGTGATCTAGTATTTTGTTTCTAACCTCCATTCTTATTTAAAACACCTGAAAAGAACATTTTGTTCTCTAAAAAAATGACCAGGTCAGTCTCAAGTATTTTTTCTTCAATTTTTGAGCTCTAACACTGCACTGCAAAGGTGATATTTACTGCAAGCCAAGTCCCACATTTTCCTGCTGAGGTGTGCACTGTGCTTCAGTACTAAGCTGTCAAAGTCCATGGGACCCTACCACCCTCTGCTTACCTCCTACTGATTTTGAAGCTGGGACCTGCTATATGGAACTGATAGGCTGACTGGATCCTGCCTTGTGTCTTGAGGCAATTCAAGGGTAAAATGATCTAGTGCAACAATATGTGAGAACTCAGCATTCAGGGTATTACCATTCTTGACTAACTGTCAGTGTCATGAAACTGGCCTTGTGTCTATCACAGCCAAGGAGAAGGCTGACACAGTATCTCAATACACACACAACTACCTAATCTGCAGCTTGCACTAGACTTAATGTCCATAAAGATTTCAGAAAGAAAAAAACAAGGCATTGTCTTTGAAAAAGGCTAGATAATAGCTGATTCAACCAGGCTTCAGTAGTGGAGAAAGATGGATAGCTGTGGGATGAAAACAGGCTCTGATATTTTCTTGAGCTGGAGTCCTTTTGATCTTAAGCATATCTTGAGATTTTGAGTTGCTTTCTTAATCTTAAAATGATTAAAAAAAAAACCCAAACCTTTTTAGAAACAGGCTGTCCCAGTCTGTACCCTACTTCCTGCACCTGGACACTGGACAAAGATGTTACAGCTTTCAGGAAGAAGCACATTTGTCAGCACGCAGCCCCCAGCCAAACAAAGGGCTGGATTCATGAATGCAATATCAACCATGGAAATGTTCTACCCTGCCCCTCCCTGGCTTCTGACTCAATCTGTTGAAACAAAAAATGAAACCTCATTGGATTTTGCAGCCTTTGAGGTTCCTCAGCAGATCAATGCATCTTGGACATGTTGATGGCCCCAAATTTGAATGAAACTGCACCAGAATTGCACGAATTTGAGCTTAGATTGTGAGTGACTTTTCTGGAGGCTTGTTTCTAGTAAGAAGAAGCTGCTGCCAAAGAAGAGATGAGAGGCAATCTCTGCAGCAGGGAAAGGTGAGTGTGCAGCGAATAACAGTCAGATCTGACTTCACTCCCACACAGCAGCACCACTTCAAAATTTCCCCTTGCCCTGGAGAATCAGGACAAAATTCCCTTTTGACAGGAGCTTGGTGTTCGTGAACGGTGTTTGCTCTGCCTGCCACGACGTTTAAAAGCTCTAGAGCCCTACCACATTAACTCAACACTGTCATATTCAGCAAAACATTTAAGCAGTTTTTCAGCTCGAAGCACCTAAGTAGTCCCACTGTCAACAACAGGACTTCTCGTATGCTCAAATTTATGCATGTGTTGAAGTACCTTGCTAAATCAGGGCTTCAAACCCTAATAGACTGCTGAACCAGAGTGATCATTCCAGTCTTCACCCTTAGAGCCTTAGAAACACCCCTGGCACACAGTGTACAAAACTAATTTTAGTTAATTGGATGAAATTGTGTGTGTACACTCAGTGACCGCTGAGAGTTTTGAAAATTAATCATGTTGGTGTCACCCTGCATACCTATTTCTATGATTAGTCACATCCACCTATAGGAAACATGACACTGTCATCAGATATGCTCTGTGATCTGTCCCAAAGGCTGGCACATCTCCAGCTCTGGGTGTGTTTCCTCTACAGTTGTCACACAGTGACACAGCTACCTGTGATAACTGTTGAGCAGACAGACACCTTTGTGCTGCCATTTTTAATGTGTTTCACTGCATACGCCTTTCAAAGTCTAATAATTTCCGCTGGGCAGGAATACTGTCAGCCTGGCATTAGATAAGTTCTCAGGAGAGAACTGTACCCTGCACTGCCTGTTTTATCTAATAAAGACTTTTTCATCTCTGGTCTACTGTTTACAATTTACCCTGCATAAACTGACTTGCCAACACAGTTTGATGAACAGAAAAAAGTAAAGTGCTGATGTATCCTCAGACTCCTTTCATCTGACATAAACCTCCCATTGTCAAAACAAGGTAAGTGTAGGGGAAAACATTTTGGCAAACTAAATTTCAATTTACCATCCTCCTGCTCTTCCGGTGCTGTGACAAAAAATAATGCTTTGGCCACTCACATGCTGACACTAGACAACATTTTGAGGGTGGACATGAAATAAAGTTTGAGATTAACCTTTTTTATTTCAGGAGGCGGGAAACTGCTCCATCTACCTAACTGAAAACTCTAAATGAAAACAGAGCTGTGAACAGCACAGGTGACGTCAGATGTAGCATCATCTGTTTTCTCACATGTAAGAACAGCTTTACAGAGGTGTTTACTCCCCCTTCTCTTTGTTCCTTTCTTTAGATAAATTTAGTGCCACATGGCTTGGTCCCCACTTTTGATGGAGCCACCAGCACCTTCTAAGTCAGGCTGCAGCATCCTCTGTGCTCGCTTCGTCCACGGACACACACAGAGGCCTCCCAGTGCACAGCTGGCAGGTTAAGATTGTCCCCAGATGTTTGAAGAGTACACAGAGAACATCCCTTGCAGATGATATTGGTAGCAAATATCAGGAGGTAACTGGGCATTTCTGAAAATCCCAGAGCCCCTGTGTCTGCCGTGGGCCGGGTGCAGGCAGGGAGAGCAGGAGTAGACCCTTTGTCTGCACGTTTGGCAGACTGGTGCCCACATGCAGTTTGCATTTTCCACATTGCCTTGGTTCAAAGGAGCAGTAATACTGGTGTTGCTAATGAGATAAAGTGGCCAACTGCCTGCTGTGCTGGCTTAGGGAATGAACACAGCTCTCAGCACTGCAGCTGCCTTGGCACACACAGCCCCACAGAGAGGTTTGCTGCTCTCCTGCCCCCTATCCTCACCCATCGGTGCACCTAAAACAGGTGGTGCTTTCCCTCTGTCAGACCATTATGTACCAAAGCACAAATCCTGTAGACACTCAGGAACACACAAGAGACCCCACAGAGGAAAGTCAGCAGGTTCCTGAGAACAAAGGTGTTCATGGGCACATCTGCATGACCAAGACACAGGCTCTTGTAATCTGGCAAAAATAAGCACTGGCTCCTCTCTGTCCAATAAAAATGCACTAAACCCTCACTCTGCTATATGTGTAAATCATGCTTTGATAATTGTCTCCAAAATTAAATCTAAAAACAGCTAAAATGTTTCAAGAGTTTCCCTGGCTGCAGAGTTTATAGAAGGCTCTACCTAGACAAGATGGAAAAAATATAAAATTATACCGTCTAACCTTTGGGAGAAATAACACTTGGATTTGTTAATTTTGGACAACATCTAAATTCTTCTGGCTCAGTTTTAAACTATATCCCTATGTTGCATATCCTCATACTTTTACAGCAGCAATAAGAAAATTGGCTAAAAAATGGTAATGCCCCTTTTGGATCCTGATGTATCTTTTGAGACTCATTTGTTCAGTTTAATGAAAAAATAAAGTTAGCATGGCCATGTTCCAGTGCCAGGAACAATATCCTGTGCTGGGATAACCATGGCAGGGGCAGGCAGAGTGTCCACAGCAGGGCAGAACCAGCAACCACAACAGCCCTCAGCAATCTGTGACTCTTCCCAGCTTCTCCACATCTAATATAAAACAAATATACAAATGCAGAGCCCAGGCCTGAGGTTTTCCCACATGGCCTGAGTGTGCTGGATCACAATGGCAAGTGTCTAGGCTGGTACCTGAGAGACCAGCAGGTTGCTGAGCATAGGATCATGGAATCATACAATTGTAGAATGGTTTGGGTTAGAAAGGACCTAAAGATCATCTCACCTCCACCCTGTCATGGGCAGGGAGGGCATTCACTATATCAGGTTGCTCAGGGCCCCATCCAGCCTGACTGGTCCCACCTCCTTAACTCTTGCCACACTGGAAAACCAAAAGATGAATAAAAACCATTTTACAGAAGCTTGTAGCCACCAGAAAATAGATTTAAGCCTAGAATTTGAGGGGTTAAATTAATAGCTGAGTTGGAATTTCTTCAAAGTATGACACAGGCAACAGTGAAAGTGGAGGTGTTCAGATGAAAGTAAACAAATACTTTTTGTTTCTTAATCATCGCATGTTTACCAGATGTTTGACAACTGGCTTGACCCTTTAAAGTCATCACATGTTGTCTGAAGTTGTGGTTTGATTACAGCCTAGACATGAATGCATAAACTGATTTTCCAGGGGCCGATTAGATTCAGTATTTCATGCAGATGTTCATGAAGAGCGATATGCCAGTGTATATTTTATATTGATCATTTTGGTATTTGGAAAGTATTTCTTAGTCCCATGACAGTAGCTTTCAGAGGTAAGAATGGTCTCTGCAGAGACTACCCCTCAATTTGGGCTACAGCTAAAATCCTGAAAGCTGTGCTGATTTAATTACAGCTATTCAAAGAGAGTGAAAGATTTTATTCAGACTTTCCTGAGACAGAAAAGAAGGGGGTAATGGAAATTCTCTTATTATCTCAACTGCAGGGGTTGTGACCGAGAGCACACTCTCATTTGCTGTCTATACAGCTGTAATTAAATCATTTCAGCTTTCAGAGTTTTAGCCTTACCTCAAGTTGGGATAAAAATCTGCAGTGAAAGAGATGAGATAACACCACATGAAAGCAGTCAGTAGAAATGACTTGATGCAGCAACCGGCAAGGATCCAGCCACACCTCACACCCACAGCAACACTACCTAGAGGATCATGGTGTACCCATGTGCCCCGCCAGGCACGTCTGCTGGTTAATAGAGCAGAAGCCCAATCCCATCCGTGACCAAAACTTGAGAAAAGAGTTTGGAAAAGCTCCATTTTCCCAGGGAATATCGAAATCTTTCTCACTGAGTGCCCCAAAGAACATAAGCTCATTTTAATTGGAAAAAACCCACCCCACAATGGCAGAAAATCAGCAGGGCTTTGCTGTTAATGGATGCTTTGATAAAGTCCTGCGTGTGTTTGGAAACAGACTTGGTGCAGCTGTTACCTGCTGTGCTCTTGGCCAAAAATGCAGCCAGGCTGCTGGGGAATTAGGTGAGGCTTGGGGCAGGATGGAATGAGAGCTGCAGTCTTGAGAGGTGGCTGTCTCCTCATTCAGCAGCACCTGGTCACACAGGCTCCTTGCATCCTAAAGAGCAGTGACCTGCCCAAGGCAGGATGTCAGAACAGGCAAGTGCAGGCTTCCAGCTCCACTGCAATGAACCCAGCTTGTGCCCCACCAAGCGGGGCCAGCTTTGTGTGCCAGTACAGATTTTTCCCAGCCTGTGAACCTTGGACACCCCTAACTTCCCAGTCTCACACAGTGGCAGGGTGCTGCAGCTCTGGTCCTTGGTGGATGTTCAAGGCTTGGGGGCAGAAAATGCTGTTGTTGCTGCCATCATCCACAAAAAAGTGCCAAATATGATGGCTTGGCGCATGAGAGGGCAGTGTGAGCAGGTGATGCAGGTGTGCAGAGCAGTGGAGCATCCTTAGAGATATAGAGTTTGGCTAGCAGTGAAACTGGTCCAAAGATAAGTGAAAGAATGAGAGGAGTTAGTCTGGGGCAGGATCTGGCTCAGGACAGTGATACATTTTTCTTTGCTTGGGGCTAAGCAGTGTTTGGTAAATATGTTGGACCCAGTCCTCCCACCCCATCCTGTGCACCTCTGTGATGTCAGGCTCCTCACAATCCTGCACATGTCCTGTTACTGCTTTGCAACAAACTTATCAATATACTTAGGCGAGGCGAAAAGCACCTAAACACAGTCTGTGATAATAATAGAGAGTGTAAATGCTCCCAGTATTATTGTATCCTTAAAGCCCCACTCAGGAAGTTCCTCCTTTCAACACAAGGAGAAACACCATATAGACAAGCCACTGCATAATGTATAAGTCATAGGATATGGCAGGGTTATGAAACATGGGTATATGAGAATAAAGAACATGTGGCCTCCAGGGTAAAGGTAACCCTACCTGTCTCTCTTCACAGTGCAGCATCTTAACTGTAATATCTGGCCCCTGTTAGAGCTGGACATACCCCTGAATCCTGGGTAGCCTAGGCCTGCATCATTTCAGATCCTGCTGTTCCTGAGCAAGACTGCCATTCAGCTGCATGGATATTTTGCCTGACTCATAGCCACTTGGTTGGACCTTTTGGAGACCGGGTTGAAAAATGCTGGGGAAGAAAGCAAGGGTAGCATTCTGTGCCTGCTAACTCACCAAACCCTCTCAGCTCTACAGCCTGGCAGAGCTTAATATCTCATTTATCAAAGTGACAGTCAATTCCCCATGATAGATCATATGATTATTAATTCTGTCTTCAGGAGATATGCACAATTTGGAAGTTTTATGAATCAAGGTAGTAAGATAACGCTTAAGGGGAAAAAACCCAACCCACCTCCCTCCACCCCCCCTCAAATCTTCATTTCATTAAAATTTCAGAGGTAAACAACAAAAGTTACAGCAAAAAGATTCCTGTGACTGCAAAACCCAAAAGATTCCTCACTGCAGGTGAGACAATGGTCTGCTGTACAGAGACCAAATACAACTGACACAGACAGAGAATAACTAAAAAGTGCTGCATCTGTATCCTCTGTAACTAGTTTGGCTTATAAGTGTTGGAATTTTAACTGCAAATAGTTTAATGTCTCTCTTTGTACAAAAAGCTCTTGGTTCTTCAGAGGTTCAGCTTTCTGTCTGAGATTACCCCATGCTTAGAAGATAAGCAATTTTAGGGAGTTCTGCAAAGAAATGTCACTCAGAAGACTTTTTCTTGGTTAACTATTCTCAGCTAAACCAAAGAGCACGACACTTCTCACTGTTATGAAAGTGGTTTAATGACCTGTTTCCAGCCTAGTTTCTGAAAGCTGGGTGAACTTCAGTGGAAAGTTGGCAAGAAGGCATAGTATTCTAGTATTCTACTGCAGTTTGGGAGGTGGTGTGAGAATTCAGAGATATGTGATACGAAGAAATCCCCTGCAGAGCATGTTCACTGAGGATCAACTTCTACCCTTTCTATGGCAAAACCAGTAAAAGAGATTAGGGGAAGGGGAAAACCTCCTCTGTGAACCTGCATGCAGTCACTTTCACATGAACTCTCACAAGGCTTGTGCTTTCCACCAGCGCTCTGGCAAACGCAGTGGTATCACTTGTGCCAATGCTGGTGAAAAACAACTACAGGCAAATATTAAGGTTTTCTCTAAATGAGTGTTCACAAACAATGCTTAGGAGACCTCTTGACTGGAACAAAGTCTATTTAGTCAGAATTTCCAGCACAGCTAAAACAGCTGATGAGTTGGAAAAAGCACACCCTACGTAGAGGGACCTTCCATGACCCTCCCAGTGATAACATAGCAGAAATAACTAAACACATAAACTTGTAAACTTCTGTACTGGGAATTGTCTCTCCTTGAGCTCTTCCTTAAAAGCATGTGCTTAAGATATTGCTGTAAGCTGGGCAGCACTAATGCATTCATTGATCAGACAGGATGTATCTCAATACTGCAGTGCAGGTTTCTGCTCGTGCACCCTTTCCCGCGTTTCAGCAGCATTTTCATTTTAAGCAAATTTCAGCATAATCATTATATTTGCTTAAACCTGCGCATGTGCAACAAAGCTGTTCCCAGCCCATCTGCTCTGGCAGGCTCTGTTATTTAAAATGGACACTCATCCAAGGTGTTGGAAGCAGAAGGAGGGATCCCCTGGTCGAACCCGCAACCCAGGACAGAGGGGCAGAGGCACTGGGGAATTGGTATCACCAGACGCTGAGGTGCATGATTCAAAGCCAAGGTTTTACACCCCTCACACATGCATATGTATTTTACCTCATTATTGGCTTCAGCTGTACTTATTGTTACCCATTTGTGTCCCGATGCTATTTTTCCAGGCAGCCTCAGTGGGAGACACTTGTGTGCAGAGCAATATTTGCATTTCTGCAGGTCTTTACAGGCATACATATTGCTAATACGCACATAAACAGGATGCCATTCATATTTAAACTGTGCTTTTGGAGTCGAATGGCATCACAGCTGAGGGAATGGAAACGTTCTGATTTGTATCACTTATCTCAGTGGAGATTGCTTCCTTCATATGTTCTGACTTCTGCGGAGTCGCTGCAATAAGGCAGTTATATTCACATAGGATGAGACACGAGGTATTTAATAACCCCCACTTCCTCCCCCAAAAGCCTAATAAGCTCGCTTTGCCCGTTGATCTTTACAGTTGCTTGCCCCTCCGTTTTTCCCAGACTACTGTGCTTCCCTTCTACTTCATCTCTTTTCTTCATTTCCATTTGCATATATTCAAGGCCCTAAAGAAAAACAGCTCTGCATTAAAAGGCTATTACAGAAATATATGCCATTTAAGTAACAATAGAACATGGTTTTTGTTGGGAGAAAAAAAAAAAAAGAAAAGAGAATATTTTAGTTCCAAACAAGATTTAAAAGGATGCCACATAATGCTCAGCGTACTTTGGCTCACAGAATTTGTCCTGCAGTTTGCTGCACCTTCTGCTTTAGTCAGTTCATCGTTTTGCAGAAATAGGGCTGTAACAAACTGTGTGTGTGTGTGTGTATGTGTTCAGACATGCCACCTCCCTCTTCATCTGAGGCTTTCCCCAGACTCAGAGGACGCGATGCTTCGCAGCACTGCTCCCTCTACTGCCCTTTGCCAAGGGGGTGTGAAGCAGCGCCGCTCACACTGGGCAGCATTTCACACTGCCTTCAGCCTGCCATGGGGAGCCCAGCTCAGCAGGGCTCAGCCAGGCATCGGTTCCAAAAGATTTTCTTTCTTAGAAGTCACAGCTGTGTCAGCCGGGACACTTCTCCACTGCCTTTAGGAGATAAAATCCCCAAAGAGTATGTGCATTTGCAAAAACATACAGTGAAAAAATTTCGGTAACACAAACCCCTTCAGCCTCGTGGGTGCTTATGTGCAATGCCTGGGGACCTGGGTCCTGGGGTCTTATCACTCCCAATGGGTTTAATGGCCAGGACTGAGGTAGCTCTTGTCCCATCCGTCTGCCATGGCCTTCAGGCGGCAGTAACCATCACTCCAGAGAACTCCATGAGTAGGCTGGTTGTCCACAACAAAACTTTCTCAAAACACAGCCCTGCAACTGGATTAAACTGACCTAAAACCATATTCCCTCCCAAAGAGATGGCCCTGTCTTCCTCCAGCTTGGCTGCAATTTCCCAGTGCCTGCCCCCGCTGGTACTGCTGACCCTGCAGTCCACATGGAATGGCATCCAGGTGCTGATGGAGCTGAAACCTCACCTGGCAAAAGGAGAAAAAAGATCTTTTTTCCACCAGGTCAGCAAGGCACCTTGTCCCCACCCTGTGGATGGCAGGAGCTCATGGCTGGGAGAAGTGGGCACTCTCCCTTTCATTAGTCATTAGCTCAGCTAAGCTGACAGCAAAGTCTTATTTGACAGCTTGAGCGTTAATTTAAGCTGCTGTTAATTTTTGGGTTGTCTTAGCACCCTGGGGCTGGCAGTGCTGTAGCAAATTGCCAGTGCCTCTGATAAGGGAACAAGATGCTCTGCCAGAGAGAGAGAGAAGGGCAGAGGATGGCAGCAAATACCTGCACCTGCTGTAAGTCCATCTTCTTGCTTCTTTCTTTGGGGGGGCTATTTTTAACGGGATCATCTCAGTGACCCATGATGTCAAAGTGCAGCTTCACAAACAGTTGCATCAGGGCAAACAGGGTGGAAACAAGATGTGAGGACGTGGGACACAGGAGCACCAGCACCACGAGGGCCACCAGCAACAACATGGGGGCTCTGGAATGATTCCAGAGGGAAGAGGCTTCCCTCTCACATTTGGGTGTGCAAAGGTGGTGTTGTCCATTCCCTCAAGATTCCAGCTGGCTGTCAGGCAGGAGCTTTTCTTTTGCCTGAGCTCTGCGAAGGACTGAGCAGGATACATGAAAAATTCTCATGCTTTCCCCAGCATGTGTTTTTTTGCCAGTGAGTTAAGAGGTGTCTGCTTTATAGGTGGGAAAATGAGAGGCAAAGGACAGCAAACTATTGCTTCCATTCTGGTATTTCAGAAAGCAGCAGACAAACCAAACAGTTTTTGAATGCAGGACAAAAGGTTCTCCAAAAAGAAAGGTGCAGGGTCATGACTCCCCAGTGTTATTTTCATGAGGGAACAGAGAGGATTAAAAGAAGAAACTATAAGACCCCGGTGGCATATTTACTAATTTGATGTGTGAAATAGTGGGAACAACTAATTTCTCCAAATCCTTTATCCAAGGATTTCCATAGCCTATTTTTACCAGGTATCCAGGGCAGACTCACGGATAACCACACTTCATCATTCCACCACGAAGCTCATTCAGACTGAAACTTGGGCTATTGGTTTTTAATTTTAATGCAGTTTTTCATTTTGATAGCTCTTCCACCTGACATGGAATTGCCACGCTGCAAATTGAATACAATAAAATTGCTAATCAGCCCATTAGAATATGTTGATGGTATAATATCTATTAGTTGTTGAATAATGTCTTCCTCCAATGTATTTTGAATTAAGCCTGCATGATAACAAAATTAATCCAGATAAGTGTACCTACCTGTAAGCACAGCGAGCACATGCATGCACAGCCCTTTTTTGGAAATCTGTACAACTTTTTAACACAGTGAAAATCCCATATAAATACCAGGGAAAGAAAATGTGTCTTCAAGCGGTGAAATAAGCAATTAAATACAAAGAAATTATCCATGAAGTAAGACAGGCTACAGCAGTTTGCTCTCATCATGTGTCTTTCATGGGAAGACAAAAACTATTACAGGCTCCAAATTCACATCATAGTGAATTTCTCTGACTTCAATTGCTTCTTATCCCAGGAATACCTCCCACATTTTACTTCCCCAACAATTAAACCAAACCATTCTCCTGCACTGTCATTTTCTTACCCGATTTTCTCCTGCTTTTTCCAAGCTCTTGCCTGACAATTTCTGGGGTCCTTAATTCTGATGTGCAGAGGCTACAAATTTTCTCAGCACCCAAAGAAGAGCCCATAGCCTTTTTCTTTTAAGGACTCAATTTCTCTACCCTAGTGCAAGTGTTCCGTTGATCTACTGCCGCAAAGACCCAATATGTAAACTTTTTTCCCCTTGGTTTCCCTTCTCTGGGAAAAGATAATTTCCTACACTGGCAATTTCCCTTGTCAGCATCCTCTGGTGCTACATCCTGCATGGTTTAAAGCTGCCATGCCAAGAATGCCTTTGTCTAAAGCTGAAAATAGAAAGTAGCAGTGAATCCAAAATGTCTCTTGTTTGTTTAATACCCTCTCTGAAAAGCTCCTAATCATTATAAAATAAGAATTATTGAACTGGTTAGGGGGAAATTTCTCCCTGTCCACACAGGTTCTTCAGCAGAATCAATCTTTACAATAATCTTCTAAAAGAAACAATAGTGGTCATATTGTAAAGCCTGGAATTTGAATGAGTTTATTTTCTGATAGGTATCTTAGGATTTTAAATTGGTCAAAATCCAGACATCCAATGGATGGGTTTAAGAGTAAGTTACTTGTAAGAAACATTAGGACTCCACAATACGCAGATAAGAAAAGGAACAATACAGTTGAAATGGGCAAAGATGATTCAGTTCAATTCGAGGAGAGTTACTTTGTATTCCCAGTCAGTTTAACAATCCTTTCATCTTTCAAGGAAATTATAACTATGATACATCGGGACAAAGTTAGCAACTTCTCTTTTTATCTAAGTCCTATTATTGGTGCTTGTCACAGCCATTCAAGGACCTCCTGGGAACCAAAATGGACAATTGCATCCTCCTCTCTCTGCCAGCAAGAGGCTGGGTATCATTAACAATGCTTAAATTAATAGCGAATTTTGGAGGGAGTAAATGTACCCCTGCAGGAAACCATGGATGAAGAGACAGGATACACATCTCAGTTCAAAGCCCTGCCTGTGAGTGGAGGTCTGTGACATTTTCCTGTTCAAAATTAGACATTCATAAGTTCACTTCAGCAAGGTGCACATTATTGTTTTGGTCTATGGAATCAATAGCTACGAGGGAGGGGGTGGAAGGTGGCTTTTTGAAAAAGGGAGTGTTTTTCACAATGGAAAGAAATCGATAATGTGTAATAAGTGGCTGTAGGTGGTTCCCTGCCCTTGCTCCTTTTTGTGCAATATAGGTCTCGGGGCTCTGAAAGGAACTGGAACACAGGGTGAGGTCTTTTATCAAACTTTGTATTACTGTGGATAACAGAGCATCCAAATTTTGCCATATTATGTGAGCAGAGGAGACATGTAGAAGCAAAATAGCTTGGGCTTAGTCTAGCTGAGGTCAAACTGGGTTGGTAAGATGAGGGGAAGCCTGGGATGTGGACAGCTGCAGCCCACCAAACTTTTGCATGCAGACAGAAGGATTTCACATCTGTGGCCAAGAGCCAGCGGATCTTTGGGGCTGCAGAGATTCTGCCTGGCAGCAGCAGACAAGGGGCTGTCCTGGGATGAGTGTCCCGGCACTCCAGAGCTGGAGCTGAACGCAGCCTGGACCCCTGGAGTTACCAGAGCTCAGAGCATCCTGCAGCAGTGTGTTCCTGCTCCTCACTGCTTGTCCATCATCCTGGGTACATTTTACCTGGCAATTGGAAACCTTGCAGCCCTTGTCCCATCAGTGCCACTCCACCAAAGCTTAGTGCACTCAGAGCTTTCATGGGGGATGGGAAGAATGGGAGATGAACAGCCTGATATTCCCTTCTCAGGGAACTAGGGAGCTGAATTGTCCAGGGGCTGGGTATCTGGTGGTCTGAGCTTTTCCTGCAGGATGCAGTACATGTCAGACCAAGGTAGTGCTCACCCCCAGGCTGAACTCTGATTCAGAATAAACAGAGAAAATTTCTGACTTTATGTTGTTGTCACTGAGCCAGATAGACACAAAAGCACTTATTGCACTGTAAATGACTTTTGTTACATGATCCACCACTGCCACGCTCCATCTACTAAAGAAACAAAACCCTGGAACTATTCATTTGTCTTGCGGCGAATGCCCTGCACCTCTCAGAAAGGTTGTACGTCCAGTCTGGGGTAGGATGGTGGCCTCAAAAGAACCCCACCACTTCTGTGAGACTGAAGGAAGCAGTCACAGCTGTAGGTCAAAGTTGCTATATTCCTTCCTTTCTAAAGTGGACTTGACTAATATAATGCACAACTTTGTAATTTGGAGGCTAATGCAATCTGTCTAGTCTCAAGATCATAAACTGGAATAAAGCGAGAATTAGCTAATCTACTCCATCTTCTGTTCATTGCAGCTTCTTTGCTTCTTAGATCACAGAATCACAGAGTGGTTTGGATTCAAAGGGAGCTTAAATATTGTCTTCTTCCAACCCCCTTGCCATGGGCAGGGACACCTCCCAATAGGTCAGATTGCTCAGAGCCCCATCCAGTCTGGCTCTGAAGGCTTCCAGAGATGGGGCAACCACAAGTCTGGGCAACGTGTTCCAGTGCCTCACCATTCTCACAGCCAAGAGTTTCTTCTAATGCCTAATCTAAACCTACCCTCCTTCAGCTTCAGGCATTCTCCCTTGTCCTATCAGTGCAAGCCCTTGCAAGCCCTCCAGCTTTTCTGTAGGCCTTCTTTAGGTACTGGAAGGTGCTATAAGGTCTCCCCAGAGCCTTCTCTTCTCCAGGCTGAAGAACCTCAGCTCTCTCAGTCCATCTTTGTAAGAGAAGCCCTCGGATCATCTTCACGGCCTCCTCTGGACTCATTTCAGTAGGTCCATGTTATCTCTGTGCTGAGGACCCCAGAAATGGATGCAGGTGGGGTCTCATGAGAGCAGAGCAGGAAGGCAGAACCACCTCCCTGGACCTGCTGGTCATGCTGCTTTGGATGCAGCTCAGAACACATTTGGCTTTTTGGGTTGTGAGTGCACATTGACAGAGTCACTTGAAGCTTCTCATTCCGCAGCACCCCCAAGTTCTTCTCCTCAGAGCTGCTCTCAATCCATTCTCCACTCAGCCTGTATTTGTGCCTGGGATTGCCCCACCCCTTGCTGTTGGTCTTATTTGCACAGGTTCACCTCTCCAGCCTGTCCACGTCCCTCTGGATGTCATCCCTTCCCTCCAGTGAGCTGATCACACCACACAGCTTGGTGTCATCAGCAAACTTGCTGAGGGAACCTCAGTCCCACTGTCCATGTCACTGACAAAGATGTTAAACAGCGCTGCTCCCGATACCCACCCCGAGGAATGTCACTCGTCACTGCTCTCCACTTGGACATCGAGCCATTGTCCACAACAATTTGAGTTGGACCATCCAGCCAATTTCTTATCCACTGAGTTGTCCACCCATCAAAGCCATGTCCCTCCAGTCTAGAGACAAGGATGCCGTGTGGGACAGTGCCAAATGCTTTCCCCTGAGTCCAGGCAGGTGATGTCAGTTTCTCTTCCCTCATTCACTGACACTGTTACCCCATCCCAGGAGGCCACCAGGTTTGTCAGGCGTGATGTGCTCTTAATGAAGAGCACATTGGCTGACACCAATCTCCTCCTCACTTTCCATGTGCCTTAGCATAGTTTGCAGGAGGATCTGCTCCATGATCTTGCTGGGCACATAGATGAGACTGACCAGCCTGTATTTCCCCTGGTCTTCCCTTTTTCCCTTTTTAAAAATGGAGGTTATTTTTTCCCCAGTCCGTGTGATCTTCACCGGGCTGCCATGCCTTCTCAAACATGACAAAGAGTGGCTTAGCAAGCCTCAGTAGTGCTTTGTTTTCTATGTTTTAAGCATCTGAAATGACAGGACTTCTACTCTCAGAGACAATCTGGAATCTTAGCAGGACTCTCCAGACCATGTTTTTGGTTTTGTTGTTAGTTAGTTAGTCGTACATTTTGTCTCCTTAGAATTAACTCCATGGTTCTTGTTTCACCTTCAAAAATGCTTTGTTTTGACTCTGGTTCCTTTGATGACAACCAGAGAATTCTTATTAGTATCTTCAGAAGTGAGTGATCTCTGCCAGGATGAGGCTGAGAAGGGAACGTAGGAATGTGTGCTACTGTAAGGAGCTGCCCCATTCCTTCTTCTCCCAGATAGCTTCTAGATCCTAAAGAACATCTAGCGCAGTGTGTTACCGCTGCAAGCAGGCAAGCTGTCTGGTGTTAGCAATACTGGTGAAACCCTGGCAAATTATGTCAGGTTCTCATTTAAGCAAACTCACAATAAATGCTTTTGAGCACCTACCTGAATAAAACTGTTTGCCAGGCTTCAGAACCTGGAATGGCAATGATCCATCCGGTTTGTGACCATCTGAGCAGCAGCAAACCCCTCCCCACCCAGTCCCACTCATCCGTCCCCTCAGTGGCACCAGCAGGAAGCACCTGCTAATAAACCGGTGCTTTCCTGGTTCTTCTTCATTATCCTTCACTAGAACACCTTGCCCCACACAAGATTCACCTCTTTCTAGGGGTATTTCCATACTTCAGAAGTGTGTTGTAGGTTATTTTGTCACTCTCCCAGCTGTCACTTTGTTGAAATTTACATTTTTCTCTTGTATTCAAAGTCAGTTCCTCCAGTCTCAGCTGAACTGAGCTCAATTTGAGTGACCTTCAGCAGATATCATTGTAATTATGGCCTCCTCCTCCTGATCCTCTTTGCACACATTTTATCATAGTCCAACAACATTTACCATTTCTTTAGCAGCTGATGAGCTCAAAGTGTAAAAACAGAGGATCTTCTCAGTGTACCTTAGTGAGAGGGAGTCTTGGAAGTAATAAGAAGGATGTAGTACATGGCTTTGGCCCCTCTCTGAAGAAAAAGCTAATTGAAAACCAGTAATTTTCATGCTGTCCAAGAAACTCAATCAGTAACAGGCAAGAAATAATCCTTTTATATAACAGGTCAAATAATAATATGTCATCAAGGTGCTTTTAACTTCATTAAAATTTGTTCCTTGATAAGTGACATTTTAATTATGTGATCAGGTAATAAAATAATACATGCCTGAAAACTTGTGCCCAACCCACGCATAATTAATGATCTTAAATTAACCCTAGATGATAGCTTAGAACTTAATCTCAGAGAGAAAATACTCTATGGGGCATTTTTCACACACTTGTTTTGGAGTTTTGAACTGACGATTCAATTTGGCAAAATGACTGACACAGTGACATTAATCTAGTAAGATAAACAATAAAGGTAACAAATGCTTTTAATCTACACTGTAATTGTGCTGTAATCCAGCAAAATGTCAGGAATTTGAGGACTGGACTTTTATTTTGCTGTAGCACAAGTTCTCAGGGAGGTAGCAAACACCATTTTAATATTTGGTACAGTTGGATGAAAGTTGGTCTGGGCAGCATGTTTCAAAGGTCTGGAGTTCAGTGTAAACTTGTTGCTAATCTGTGAAAAAAACAAATCTGGAATTTTTTTTCAAGCATTGCTATGAAAGGGAGCTGTAGATTATATAGGTCTAGGCATAAAGAGGCTGATCTGAAGACAGTGCTTGAGTGCTTTAAATTGTACATGAAATATTTGAATATGTCTGTCTGATAGGAAAGTGACCGTAGATGATGTGAATTTTTATTTAGTGACCTTCAGAAATAAATAAGAGGATTTAAGAAATGAAACCAATTTGTGCAACAAAAATTTAGTCTGTGGACTCTCAAGACTCAAGTAGCTTTTAGACCTACTCCTTGGAGCAAAATCACAAAGAAAGAAAGAAGGAAAGAAAGAAAGAAAGAAAGAAAGAAACAAACAAACAAAAAGAAAAAAAAGAAAGAAGGTAAGAAAGAGAGAAAGAAAAAGAACAAAAGAAAGAAAGAAAAAGAAAGAGAAAGAAAAAGAAAGAAAGAAAGAAAAAGAAAGAAAGAAGGAAAGAAAAAGAAAGAAAGAAAGAAGGAAAGAAAGAAAGAAAGAAAAGAAAGAAAGAAAGAAAAGGATAAACTATGCTGGTCAGAAAACTCAGTGCAAATCATAAACTCCAAAGGCACAGAGCTTCAGAGTTCCTTCACTGTGCTCTAAACAACACAAATCTCATCTAACTTATAAGCATCTCCAAAGCATTTATCACTGTAGTATCTGGGCCATGCACATAGATTTTGGGATACAGTGGGATATGTCCAGAAGAGATGATCAATTTCCCATTGATCTGCTGTGCTGCCCTTTGGCTTCACCATTACATCTAAAACAAGGGAAATTACTCTGTGATCACAAGCCTGTAATTCACAAATGTGCTGTCCTAATGTGAATTTAATGCCAGCATTCAGATGAGTCTTACTGGGATTTAGATTTACTTTTTTTTTTTTTAGCTCCCCAGACATTTCCCAAGAGTAGAACCTCTGGCTGCATTTCCTGCTGCTCCTACGCATCAAATTTGGGTACCAGCGACCCCAGGAGTAAAAACTAACTAGGAAGACAAAGGTGTACTGTTTCAAAGATGTCCATGTTCATCTGTTACCTTTTTTTATCCTGAAGAACGGGAAGCTATTGGAGAGTTTTGATGTTCTATGGGGAGACATAAATCAGACAGGGGTAAGAGTGGTCTAGCCTGGCCTGGGTTTTTTTCTATTTTATGCCTAAAGGGAGTATAAAAGTCCCCATACATCCAGGAAACAGCAGAATCTGCACATTTCAGCTACCCCAACCCTTGGTATATCCTCTAAAGGCCTGTCTGTGATGCTGGGTGTAAGCAAATACAATGTCCAAATATTGAAAGATATGGAAGTTAACTCCAAAATGAAATGTCTACCCGCAGCTGATAACCTGCAGATACAACGAGACAAGGGTAAACTTATGCATTAGAAAGATGGCTGCTCAAGTGTCAAACACCACTCTAGTGGTGGTGTTTCTTCAAAAATCAAGCAAGCAAGCAGTGAGAGCAATGAGTGAGAGTTCTGAAGCCCAAAGCATATAATAAAAATTGTTATTTATTAATAGTGCTACTGGAAACTCCCTGGGAACTGTATCTACCAGCAGTGATATCTGCACGTCAATCTAACTCCTTCTTGATTCTGTAGCAAAAAAGCTGCATTATTGCTCTTGCCGCTGTGATCCCCTCTCAGGCTGCTCTGATATGTCCCTCCTTTCGGGATAAATCCCTTCCCATGCCATCTGTTTTTACACTCCAGCTCCTCCCCAGCCTCTCCCTTTCCCACTGCTTCCCACACACAGCCTGAACCACAGAGTCCTTAGCACCCTTCCCAAGCCTGTCATGATAAAACCTGTGCTGAGTGAGGTTTTGAAGGTCACTGACACTTCTGGTGGCTCAGAGGACCTAAGGGACATGGCTGAGGTTGTAAGGGACGCTGATGGAGCATGTCTGCCTCATCCCTGTGTACTCAGGCTTTGTCAAAAGTAAGACTATGCTTTGCGTTTCCTTCTCCTTGTGCAGAGCTTGACTGGCCAGGACAGTGCCCATGAACCCTGGCATGGGATGCACCAGGAGGAGGTCAGGCAGTGACAGGAGATGGTGTTCACTTCACACCATACCCAGAGGGTGTGCTAATTCCAAGGCCGCTGCCCACTGGTGAGCAAATGAGACTCCTCTGGCCTCAGAGGAGGACTGGCAGAAAAAAGTTTCATTATACAGAGGACTGCAGACAGTGGCATGTTTGGCAGGAGGAAGGAACATGATACTGTCTCCAAAATCACTTGGATGCTTGCACAGCTGAAACAATAAGGGTAACGGGGTAACACCTTGTCAAAGCCTTACAGAAGGGCAGATAGGGTAGGATTTGCCATATTTCCAATCAGCATCATCTTGCTGGTGGTAGGCCAGCTTGATGTCCAGCTTATTCCCTGTGGTTGAGGTTTTTTACTAGACAGCTTCTTCCAGGTGCCCTGAATCAGACACTGGGTTTGGATGCATTTTCCAAAATCAAGTTTCACTCTCATCTCTTCCCAGATATTAGCTGGCAATCTGGTGTGTTCCCACAGCCAACTGGCAGTGAAGCAGGAAAGGAGCTTGTGTCGGAGTATCGATATGATGGGAGCTGGATGATGTGGAAAAGAAGTGGGTCTCAAGAAAAGCAGGCTTAGGGCATCTCCAAAAAAAGCCAGCAGGTAGCTCCTAGCAAAATGGATGCAAGTAAGGAACAGAAAGGAGTAGAAATTATGAGTCTGGGCCAGTGTGATACCATGCCAGAGAACAGCAGTAACTGCGAACGCTACCCAGGTTTGGGCAGCAGGATCCTGTGGCTGAGAGGCACAACACAAATGAAAAGTGTATTTGATCTGATTTCCTTTCAGGCTGCAGCTCTCTGTAAGGGCCTGCCTGCTCTGGGGCTGTGTTTGGCGGGGTGTCCTGTGGGGACCCAGCGCCGCGTCACATGCTCGGCATTGTTAATAGCAGACAGCAGTATCTAAAGTAATCATTACGTGGATCAGCATAAAACAAAACTCTTGTTAAAATTAACAATGCAGCCACTAAAGCTGATGCTGTTTCAAGCTATTCATTACAGCTAACAACCAAATCTGGCCAACAGCATTTGATCAGGGCTGGTGTGGTTTTGTGTCTTCTGGAGACAAGGTTTACCTGATCTCAAATGCTCTGTGAACACATTGACATAACCAATTGGAGTTATGCTGAGGAGGAAAGACTCTGGTTAGTTTTGCTTCCTCCCATTACAGTTCCGAAACCACACATTCCCATCACATCTTTACCGACCATGAAGCCTGTGCCTGTGCAGCCTGAGGTGCCACCCCTCACACAAAATTCAGAGCACTAACAGCTGGCCTGTCTGCTCTGCAAGTGCAGCACGATGGGTGGCACCTCATGACTCCAGCCTTGGTTGCAACAGGTGGGAAATGGCCCTGGGCTGATCACTGCTGTTATCAGGGGGATGCCCGAGTGCAACTGCAAGACTCAAAGTAAGGACACAAGCAGAATTTATAGCAAGAACCCCTCCAGCACACTAAATTGCTGAGGTAGACACCTGTTCCTAAGAACTTTTGAACACTTTGATAGGGTATGAAAGGCTTTAAAGCTAATCAGCCTCCAAGACGTGTATGCAAAGGGGCAGACGGACAGAGCCATACTAAGGAAAGGCTGCAATATGAATTCACACCTCCTCTGGGAAGAGTGAATCCACACACGGCAGCACCCTCAAGACAAAGCTGCCCTGACTGATCAAATCAGCACAGCATAAGAAATATTTAATCCCTAAAAGAGAGAGTTTCCTGCCCCTCAGCTGATGTGATACAAACCTGTGATGCCTCCACTCCTGGTCCACTGCAAATCACAGTGAATCATTGGCTTGAAATGCTTTTATGCTTTACCTTGCATTTGCAATGGTCTAGAAGTACATGTGCCATCATTTGCCATGTCTCTCACAGGGAAAAATTGTTCCAATGTGATTTCCAAGGGACTGAGTCAGTAGAATAGCAGACACTAAACTGGCAAAGAAAAGTGCCGTCAGACTTTTTTTAACCTTTGTATCTGTCTATCTATATCCTTTATTTGACCTCCCACTCTCCTTTCTGTACCCCCTTGAGTTTTCCACTTTTTAATCCTAACAAGGTCGCACTTTTGCTTGGTGGCTTCAGATCCAGCACTCTCCCTGCCAACACCCAGCCAGTTAATTGTTCGACTCCTTAACGTTCCCAAGGTCTTGGGATGTGTCACCTCCCCCCTGACCTCCAGGGCACTTTCAATCTCTTACGAGTTGAAGTTAGCAGACATCTCAGTTTAAAACCTCCCCATCAGCTGTACTGCAGTAGCATCAGAAGGAGCCAGGAAGGATCAAGGCCCCATTGTGCTCAGATCTGCATAAACACCCAGTGAGAGACAGCTCCTGCCCTCCTGAGGTTATGGGCTGAAAGGGAAAGCAGGCAGAGGGAAAGAGAGTGGGAGACATGTAAGTGGAGTATTCATGGTAATGCTGGTCACATCGCTTGTCAGTCTTTTTTTTTGTTGTTTGGGGTTTTTTATTCCCTCCCCCCCCTCCAAAGTGAAAATAAAATAAGTTGTTGGCTTGGTTTTGGGAGTGTTGGAAATTACTGTTTGCAAGAGCAATCATCTGTTCCCATCCACCTTGGTCCTGTGCCAGCACTGCTCCGGGCTGCTCTTCCTGAGGGGGTCCTGTGGCTCTGCAGGAATAACGCAGCATGGAAGCACCAGAAGATGAAGTAAAACCCCTTGGTTGCCCACTTGCCCCATTAGACCTTGCTGCAGCCTATTAGTCAGCCCACCCACCACAAGCTGAATCCAATGTGGCACAATGCGTCCTGTCAGCCACCAGCCAGGGGCTGCAGAAGAGGGAGGGACTACATCCCCTCTCTTACCCTCATTACAACCCAAAAGGCAGGGCTCATCCCTGACAGTTCACAGAATATACACCTGCCAGGAGAGAAAGAAAGTTTTGAGAACTGGGAAAATTGCCCTGGAGTAGAGTACAATATCACATCAGTCTGACCATAAAGAGAATAATTTATTCTCCTTTTTCTTGGGCAGTGGAAGTGTATCAGCATTACAGAACCACAAGGACGAAGGACAGCCTGTCCTGTCCTGATGCAAAAAAGTCTTACCTTTAAAGTGAGGCTTCAGAATGGTGTGTGAGAGTTTGATTTGCATCCAGAGTGGAAACACGCTTGCCAGCCATCAGGCTGATGTGATTTGAAGGAGCTGAGATATTAAATGCACTAAACCAGAATGTATAATAGCCATGCTGGCAGACCTTTAATTATTGTCATGCTTGTGGGCACTGATATCATTCAAATTAAAAGCTTTCCCCGCTACTTGCATTTTTTTAATATGTTGATGTACTCTGAACTGATAGATTGTCCTCTCTTGTCCTTCTCTCAAAAAATGCTTGGAACAATTTGCTTCAGTGCAGAAATAAAAATTATAGGTACTCACTTGCCATATTTTTTGAGCTCTTTTGTTTTGTTTTGTTTTGTTTTGTTTTAAAGCATGGATCCCCTAACTAGGAGAACAGTTTGGCAAGTTTGGAGGTGCAGTGTTAATTCCTCAATCACCAATTCTCAGTCTCAGAAAAAGCAGGAATGCTCATTATTAATAACAAGATTGGAGCACTGGTGCAAGCTTCCCTGGAGCAGTGCCTTTGATAGTGCTGGCTGATGACATAGCAAAGTTTCCTTGCTGCACAGATGCTCTGATTTTCCTCTCTCGGTTGGTCCAGAGGCAGATATTTTTGACCAGTCCAGTTCTCAGATACAGCAGCAGAAAGCTCAAGCAGTTCCTCTGAAGTTGAATCAACTTCTCTGTTCACACTGTTGTCATGATACCAGAATCTCTGGCTCGTTGTCTAGTACTGTGATAAGGCTACTCGCTTGCTCAGCGTAATTCTGGAACAAGTGGAACTGTTTCAAGCAGAACAAGCACAGCACTTTCTTCACAGAGATGGAAAACCTGCAAGACAGGCAGACAAATATTCTTATTTATTGCCCCTGATGGCAGGCACAGGACATCATATGTCCATCATACGGAAGTTCATTTGCAGGAGATGCAGCACTCATGTCTCCCACACTGCGTCCAAATCACACTGATTTGCCACAGCTGACTACAAACTGCTTTGAATTCTTGCAGCATTCTTGCAGCTCCATTTGCTGTACATGTTGTGCAGCTTGTTTTATCTCTGGGACAGTGATGGGCCACCCTTAGAAAGGGGTGGGGCTCAAACCAGGACCTACCTCACCTCTCCCTAGCTCTGAGCCTCAGCCCCTCTGCAGACTCCAGAGCAACACTACTGCTTCAAGGGGAAGGTCATGCCTTGTAGCCTGTTTTATCCACTGGAGGCTTGCTCTAATTGCCTGCATGCAGAACCAGGAGCCAGAAAACCCCCATGTTTATAAAACTGACTGCAACACTAAATCTTTCACTAGCCCTGAGCAATTCCCTTCACCCTTCTGCCTTAGTTTCCCCGTGTGTAAAAGTGAGATAATGTTTACTTTCCTTCCAGGGGTATTGCAAGGATTAATTAGTTAACTGAGTTTTTTAGAAAGGTGAAAAGCATTTTACACATGTTAAGTATTGTTTCTTTGGGACAAAAAAAACCCCTCCCTCTGCTTCGCACTAGTGATTTTAAAAGCTCAAACCCAAAGACAATAAAAGCTGAGGATACTGGCTAACTCAAAACCAGCAGGATGTGTGAATGCTGAGGAAGAAAGATCACCATAAGATGGAAAAGTTTGCAAACACAAAACATTTCAGCCTTTTGAAGCCAGATGAAGGGGAAATGAGCAACACATAGTGGACAACTTGGGCTCTCTTCCTTCTTTCCTGGCTCAAGCCCAATGGAGTCAGCAGCCAGCTATCCTGACTATCTGGTGGCCTCTGAATCCAGTCAGTCTGGCAACAGGCATAACATGGATCTTAGTAGTCCCAGTGGAAAATACACATTATCCCAGCTGGACTTCCAGAAGAACAAATAAATTCAGTGCTGCCTCAGGTATGCTTTTGAGAGAGACCAAAGAAAGGTAAGGAAATTTGCACTTTCCCTGCCTAGGCTAGATCCAGGCTTTGGGATTAAAGGCAGGATCACACAGCTATTCCTCCTGCTTCTCACCACCATTGTTTTAAATTAAAATCATTCAAAAATAAATGCCCAGGGCACAAAAGGAGCTCCTGTCACAGTAAAGATGAGAATCTCCTCAGGAGATCAGGATGAGCAGCAGCACTAGTTCCTGTCAAAAAAAGAAAAAAAAAAGAAAAAAAAAGGTGGAGGAGGAAGTAAGTGAAAAGCAACAGCTCTCCTAAGGCGCCGTTTAAGGAGGTGAACTTAGCGGGACAAAGCCAATTACACTAGTTACCCTTGGAAGTGCTGTTCTGCAACTTCTCCAGGTGCTGTAGCTGACTGGGCATAAAGGCAGCATTAACAGGGTGTCTACAGCAACAACCAGCCAGTCTCTTCTGCAGTAGCAAAGTCTCTGGGAGGCATCGTTACCCTCAGGACTTCCTTCCCATTGCAGTGTGGTTTTTCCAGCTGTGCTGAAGGAGTAGCCCTTGTGTACACTTTCTAACCCCCAGCAGGAAGGTCAGGCACAACTAAGTTGAGCTGCCTACTTATTCTGCCCCAAATGGGGGAAGTTTATGCAACGTGTTTTCCTGCCAAACCTGTGAAGAAGGGATTTAAAGTCTATCATCAAGGTGCTAAAGAGTACTTGCTCACTGACACAAGTGGATCCAGAAGATGGTGTCTGCTTGTAGCTGGGGTGATGTGAGAGCTAGCAAAGGTGAGGTTGTATCATCAACAGCTGGCAAAAGAGGAGATGCTGGTGTTGCATTGCTCTACTGTTTTCAAAGTAGCACAGCCCCATGCATAACTGTCACTCAGCTTGGTCATATCTGCCCCATCCCCCTTCTCTCCTTAC
Source organism: Pipra filicauda (assembly GCF_003945595.2). Lineage (NCBI taxonomy): Eukaryota > Metazoa > Chordata > Aves > Passeriformes > Pipridae > Pipra > Pipra filicauda. Next base: position 1,652,039 of record NW_024104298.1, read on the forward strand.
CTGTATTTGTACCCACTGTGCTGAGATGTACCTGCACCTAGACTGACACACGCATTTTAGCTATAAATGCCAGGCCCACTTAGTGGTCCTGTATCTTCTTGTGCTTATATCAACGTAAGTCAGGAGTAATCCTAAAGGAGATTCACAAGGGCAAACCCAGTGAAAAATGAGAGGAATCAAAAGGAGGTCCAGTTTATAGAGGCTGAAAGCTTATTTTCTTTCGAATGGAGGCTAATCCAATCAAAAGTAAGAAGCTTTCAGGTTTCAGGACTTCTAAGAAAAAAATTTTTTAGATATAAGGAGCTGATAATTCCTGGCTGTCACAGCCAGTGTAGATGATGAAAGCAATGGATGTATTGGCTGACTCCAGCTGAGGATCTGGCCAAGTGGAATTAACATTGTTCTAAAGAACTCTACACGAGTTTACAGGCAAAGAAAAGTCCACATGACAGGTCTTGGTGTAACCTTCCAGGGAAAGGAAGGGCCTGAGACATGCTCTGTATTCACAGCTAGGAAGGGCAGACTGGAACTGGCTGCGAGGCATCTGCACGATGTTCTCCCCATTCTGGACTAGCCTAACAAACATAAGGATTTGTGGTCTTCTGTCTCACTGATATTAGCAAGCAGTCCTTACTATTGCTCTACATGAAAGAAAGGGGAGAAGTTATGGGGAAGAAAAAAAAATAATTAGACATAATATTAAGACCCTGCTGGAGCCTGAAGTCGGTACTGCCTGATGTTCACAGGATTGCTGCTTCTGTTTGAAGGACGCTGCACCTCTCTTCCTTTATCACCTTTGCAATTAGGTTTCCATACACACCTGCTCCTGACCATCAAATAATTTCTTCTCCACCCCTAAAGGAAAATGATTTTGTAAAGAAATTGCTCCCAGACTCACAGTTCTTTTCTCATCCTTCAGTGTCTCTGGCAAGAGTCTCACACGTTCCATCTTACTCTAGAAAGAATCTGTGCCTTGCAGAGCATCACATTTTGTGGCCAAGATTTTGAAGAAAGCAAACATGACCAAAGCTTCAAGCATCAAGCCCATATTTAGGCACTTGTGTAAGTGCCCTTTTTTCAGCAGTGCATAGCTGTGTCACAGCTCCAGCTGATTTCTTTCCATTCTGATTCTCTTTTTCACACAAGTCCCAGAGTGACCACAGTGCTTTGATCCAATGACAGGAGTACACACTGCCTGGTAGACTCAGATCTCTATTTCTGCATCCTGTGATGGTACTTCTCTGGAAAGGCTGGAGGACGGAAAGGTGAATATCCCTGGATCTCATGGCCATTTAACACAAACAGAAAGCTGGAGCCTACCCAGAATATTTTCATGACATTGAATAATTTGCTGTGCTACCTCCAGAGACATTTTCATTCATCCATGTTTTCAGCCTATGTACTAATTACATTCCACTGAAATTCTCAAAAATGGGCTGTAAAGGGAATTCTTGAGGTGCAAAGGGCTCTTGCTGATGCAGAGAAGCATTTCATCAAGGAACAGCCTGGTCTTGGTTAGTTCTAGTGTAGGTAGTTGAGCTTTTAGTCTTGTTCAGTGCATGTGGAGGCCCTCAGAGGCTGCAGGAAAACCCCTCCTGCCCCCCCAGTGCCCCATTGAGAAAGCACTGATGGAAGTAGGGAGGAGCATGAAGCCAGCAGGGAGCCCCTCAATACAGGCATGGAAAGAGGGGACACAGATAAAAAGGCTGGCAAGACGGAAATTATGGATGTAGGTGATCTAAAGGAAAGAGAAACTACAAGACACAGACAGCAGAAGAAGACACACTGGGCTACAGAAATTCATCCCTGATGTAACTCTTATTTCAGTCAGTCACCAAGGAGCTGGATTTGGCCCGCCCAGCAGAAATTATTTGGTTAACAAGCAACATTAATTGGAAAAAGTGAGCAGTATTGCTTTAATTGCACAAAAGAGAGGAAGGACAGATCCCATTTCAAATTTAGGAGTAAGGGTTTTTTTTTAAGAGGGGAGGGGGGGAATAAATATTAATACCGAGCCTGTGTTGATGAGCTTTAGGGGGGTTGCTAAGCAACACAGCCCTTTGTCTATAGCCCAGGCAATGATCGGGAGGGGACTGTGTAGGAATAAAATTCCTATGGCTTCTATAGAAACATCTTTTTGTAGCTTTTAAAAAATAAACAGAACCCAAAATCTGCCTCCTTGGCTTTTTTTTTCACATGAAAGACTATCTTCTGAAAATGTAGTTATGGCTGCAATCTGAGAGCATGTATTTGGAGGATGTTGTGACCCTGACAGCAAAGTTGGGGCAACGAGCCCATGTTTTGAACACAATGCTGATATTCATTCAGTGTATCCCTAAATAGTGTGGGTTTTTCTATGTACTAATTTGCTGTTTATGGCAAACAACCATTACATTTTAGGCCATTGCATTTTCTTTTTTTTCAGTTCACTTTAAGGAATTTCATAATGTATCCCAGTCCACCACTGAAATAGAATAGTTAATAACGTACCATTATATAACTGACAGAATAAACCCACACATTTCCAGATATTAAAATCAGGTATGTGATGGTCTAAGCCTCATAGTAAAATTCAGCTCCACAATCCTTCAAATTTGATACATTAATTTTTATTATAAACTTAGAGCTCAGGAATACAAGGGGAAGGAACAGCTTTTGATTTGAGACTTGCAGAGAGAAAATTGTATTTTATTAAGTTATTGAAAATGCTGACTGCAGAGAAATTTTAAATAATTTATTTTTAAAAAATGGAAGTACTCTTATGTTCTGATATGAAAGAAAACCTAAAGTTTTACTGTTTATGCAAGGGAGCAGAGGTGAAAAGTGGTAAACTCTGAGAACTGCTAACAGTCAGGGCCTTTTTTCTGTGATTTGTCCTGGAATTGCCTCCTCAAAACATATACATCACACATTTTTAATGACTGAAGCCATATTATTGCAGAAAAATATAAGGTGGACTGGAAGAGCCTGCTGTGCCTGCAGAGAGGCTGTGGATTTGATATTTATTCCACAGATTATAGACCATTGTGAGATCCTCTATACATGGACAGAGGGTCTGGGGCAGGAAGATGCTCGTACCCAGAGCAATAGCCTTGGGAAAACAACACAGCTCTGCTTTTACCTGCACCTCATGAAGGAATGATGGCCTTGAAAGAAAGGGAGAATGCACTGTTACTCACAATTTCCAGGAGGGGACCTTGCCAAAGGGAGCCTGCTGCAGATGCCAGCTTCTTCCCTTACCTCCCAGGTCCCCAAAATCACAGGCAGCCGTGTTGCCTTGCAAGAGGCAGGGACCAAGGAAACAACTTGTAGCTGTTAATTTGCCAGCCATCGAGTGCTCCAACTCCTTCCCTATTTACAGATCAAGCTCTGGCCCATATCACAGCCCTGCACTTGCCCCCAGGGATTCCCCTGTGGTATAAGGAGAGCAAGCAGCTCATCCAGGTTTATCAGGGTAGCATGCACAGAAAAAAAAAAAAAACAAACAAAACCACAAAAAACCTTCCTGAAACAACAGAGATTTGTAAGACCCTGGTGCATTTACAAGTGGAAGGAGACAGCAACAGAGCAAGAGGTACAAGCCTCAGAAGAAAAAGTTAAAGAGAAGTTGCTATTTCTTTGATAGTTGCTAAAAAGCATAGTGAAATACAGCAAAAGAAACCATTTCATCATTTAATCTACATGAGATCCAGAGGCAGACATAAGAAGGTTCTTCAGATGATCATTGCTCATGTTGCCATCACAACAGCTAATTTCACAAAACACAAGGTGAGTCTACTGCTGAGCATGTGGGAACTGCTGGAGATAATAGTGCTGGCTTTGTTTTTAAACTATAAACCTTTCCTTTACAACAAGATGAATCTCCTCTGTGTACGGGCCCACTGTGAAAGTGCGTTATCAAAAAATCAAACAAGCTGTGCTGGACTCCCAACAGGATGATGAACAATGTATCCCCGTGCTTGCAGACCAGTATTTAGACTAGTACTAAATTTCTGATTTTCTCAGACTCCACCAGATACTGCTTTTTACAAACACTATATGTGTAAAAATGTGGTAACAGGAATGTGGTCATGACCTCCTGATCAACAATGGTCTGTATACCTCAGTTTGGAGGACCACGGACTTATAACAAAACTGCTGGTATTTGAGACAAATTCTTTGAAGATGCATGTCCAATATCTCTTTCATGAGAATTTAACTTCCTTCCCACATATGTAACTTCTCTGGCTTTACTTTCCTCCTTTTCCAGTTCCCTGAACTGCTGTAGACTGTAGAAGTATCAGAGGAGTCATATGAGGCTTTTGAAACCCACAAGAGCGCATTGGGCCTGCGGAGGATGGAGACTGGATCATGATGCAGGTAATAATATGCAGGCAGCTCCTGAAGAACAACATTCCCAACAGACCTCATGGCCTGCAGCCCCTCCACTGCAGAAGTGGCTCAAGGCACTGGTTTTAGGCTCTATCTGCAACTTACAGCACCCAACAGAGAGCCAGAGCCAGGTTGCAGAGCCTGGCTTGGAATCTCTGCCAAAAAAAGTGAGCCATGCTGTTCTCCTAGATCAGCCCACAAACTGAATTAAAAAAAAAAACCAATTTGATCTGAGGATTGTCTGTTCAGACGGGCGAGCAACTGGCCTAGAGAGAACAACACTGGGCAACCATTCCCAGTGTGCTGGAAACAAGAAAGAACAAATTTTCCAAATCCTTTTCATCAGGAGGTAGCCACAGTGCCTGCTTTTAGCTCTTACTTAGCAGGTCTCTGCATCACTCAATCTTCTCCCCGAGAACGGGGTTTTGGAGGTGACTCAGAGTATGTCTGCAAACACTTTCCAGCATCCATCTGTGCATATCCAGCCTTCTCTGAACCCTTTGATATGAACTCAGACCAAACCAGTCAGTCTCTGGTCTGGGAGTGGGTCAGCTCTGCTATTCTGTTCTTTTGAGGTGTGCTATCCAGCTCAGGGATGAGGGGGTGCCTGCAGACACCATGCCTGAGACAAAATACACCGTCTCTGAGCAAACTCACAGAACTTATAAGGACCCATCCATACAAGGACAGGTACAGTTCCAGCTAGAACCTATCTCCTTATAAGTAAGAGCTATGGAGGGGAAAAAAATATTTTTGCAGCGTGTGTGGCTAGTTTAAAATCAGAGTTTTTCCATAGCAACATTTCATACCATGGTAAGTTATATGCAGAATCTGTGCTTGCCAAAATTAGAATACACACATATAAAGTTTCGAATTCAGCTCACCTCAGGCAGGAGGTACTGCATTTTACAGTGGAGCTCAGGGTGTGTTGTGTCTAACACCTGCAATGCATAACTCAAAATTGTGATAAATAAGTGATAGGTGAAGAGCCAAAATATAAAGTATTATCCCCAACAAAGATGCATTATGTCCTTCTACCTATTTATTACTTGCTCTTACAAACAACTCAGAGTCTTGATTTTATCAGTTCAGATGTCTCCTTTCTCACAGCAAAGACACTTGTTCAGACAGGCACATCACTCCTCATCTTCCTTTTGGCTTGTGTCGAGGGAGTTTTCTGCTCATTCTTTAGTGCTTCTGGGCCTGCCCAACAGCAAAGCAGACGGATGACGTGAGTGTGACGCTTGCTCAGCAACCCCTGTCTAGAACATTATACCCACCTGCCTGCTAAATGACTTTCTACTAGTTAAGGTGAAGAACTAAACATGCTCTAAAATACACCCAGGTATAAAACAACCTGCAAATGGGCTGATGGGGGTGGAAAAGCTAAAGTGAAAAGACCTCGGAGTGAAGGGGAGAGACATTTCATCTGGATCCTGAAAGCCTCTGACATCACCTTACTGATGGAGGATTTGTTTTTCAGCACGCTTGGTCCATGTTAAGGGGGAGATCTAAAGGTTTCTGGATGCAAATACAGCAGATTTTCACAATGAAAGCAAGCTGACTACCTTCCATTCTTGTCTTAAATACCTAGAGCAGATGTAGAATATTGTTGATTCATACTTTGGGCTTAAGCAATGGCTGAGTCACAGGGCATTTCCTAGGGATTAATGAGGAGCTGGGAGAGTTGATGGCCCAAAGCAAACTGGGAGACCATTAACCCCAGCCTGCCATTAATTCCCTGGGAGATGCCCTGTGCCTCAACTGTTATTTGCTGCTATGACCTCTACCCCCTTCTTTCTACTGTTATACAGAGGAAAAAAAGGATCTTGAGCAGGGATGATGCCAAATGCTGCTCCTGCCAGAGATGGATATTTCTCAGCCCGGGGAATTCCTGGCCAGGCCAGGAGCTCAAAATACCCTCTTCTGTATGGAAAATGAGTTTTTCAGGTCATTTTCATGCAGTTTTGTGGTTTTGAGAGCATAAATTTTGTGCTAATTCACAACCTGCATAACTTATATTAATGGGGCTATGCAGAACACAAGCCACTGCCTTCTCTACCCTCCCTGGTAGTTGACACAATGGACAAATAAACCCCTGTCACTTAAAAACTAAACAACATTAAATGAAATAAACACTTTTTTAAAAGTCCCTTATTTAAACGAAATGTGAAATTAAACCAATTCATATCAAGGCCTAAAATTATATAATTATTAAAATAACATTCAGCAACATACTGTTACTGCTGAAGTTCTAGTCAGCTGTACAAGGTGGGTTTTAGTCAGGTGAAATAGGTGGGTTCCCTGCAACAAGAATTTTCTGAAGTAGAAAATTTGGAAGCAGATTTGGAAGCAGTAGCCTCCTTGCACATGCAAAATATTTACTAATTTTATTCAGTTAGTTCTATTTAACAAGTTCATTTCAAATTATGAAACAACAGAGAACTAAAAAAAAAAAGAGGGGACTTGTTTTTCCTTCTCCAGTCTGTGAATAAAAATGGGTACAAACAGTTCTTGCTCTGACTTACTTCAGTGACTGATAACTTAATTATTCATAGTAGCAAACCAGTTAGTTGCTTTTAAACTAAGAAAAGAACGTGAGGGGTTTTTTACTGTCTTATGAGATATCGCTTAATATGGTTTATTTAGGTAACAAAGAGAATATTGCCCTATTTGGGGAATTTTTATTGGATTCTGGTTTCATTCAAAAATAGATTCATAAAATCAAGAAAAAAACTGGAAATAAATGAACCATCCTTCACGTTCCAATTAAAAATATGACAAAATTAAGATTATGATAAAGTGAGTATTAATTTATCAGCATAATAAATATTCATAGATAAATACTTTTGGTTAACAGAATAAAGACCTCACTGTTTACTATCTTTTGTTATAAATCATAGAATCTCAGAATGGTTCGTGTTGGAAGTGACAGATCATTTAGTTCCAACTACCCCCACTATAGAGAGGGACACCTTCCACTAAACCAGGTTGCTCAAAGCCCCATGCAATACTTCCAGGGATGGAGCTTCTTTGGACAACCTATTCCAGTAACTCACCACCCTCACAGTGAAGAATTTCTTCCTGATATCTGGTCTAAATCTACACTCTTTCAGTTTAAAGCCATGTCCCCTTGTCCTATTCCTACAAGCCCTTGTAAAAAGCCACTCTCCAGCTTTCTTGTAGGCCCCCTTTAGGTGTTCTAATGGTTACCAGCCCAGGAAAGCTAACTTTTATTTCAAAAAATATCTAGCATAACTTGCTACTGCAGTAAGAGATCAAATGCATTATTTAAACCAAGATTCCCTGCTTGATTTAAATCTTGATTTAAATTAGTTCTCTGTGGGTGTTGGAGTTGGCTTACAGCCTTCAAATAATTGTAGGGAAGAAAGGAAACTCTGCTGAGACAGATGCTATAAATATGTGCTGGTATTTGAGACTGCAGTGACGTCTTTACATTCAGAACCTCTGGGTTATTGGCATTAGAAGACTGGGTATACCTCAGAATTGCACTTAAATAAGTGTCTGAGGCTAAGGAAAGCCACAGCAATTGGTACTTGACTATTTTAACATTGACTTAAAATAGTGTGTATAACTTTTGAACACGTTTTAACAATCAATCTGTTGGCCAGTCACCTTCCAAATTCATCTTTTAGTATAGGACAGAACCTGTGATCCCAGAATTTCACAGGCAGCAGATGAAACCTCCAAATCATGGGACCCGCACACATTAGAATTGCTGCAGGACAGCAAGAAAAAAAGAAGGGAAGCAGAACAATACACCATAAAAGAAAAGTATGGCTACAGGCACAGGCAGCTACAGAAATCTGCAAAATGACAGTTCATAAAGCATATATATAAAGACTGAAAACTGTCACTGGTGAAGTAAGGTGGTGTAATTTGTGCCTTTCCATTTCCTCAATTCCAAGAGAGCTGACACCAAAGAACAGTATTTTGTTCTCTCTTGGCTTTGTTAGCAGCCTCCAGATCCACACAGACAGCAACACGCCTACAGCTGGTGTAGTGCTCAGAAATAGCTCCTCATTTATCCAGTTGCTTTGAGTGCTAAGCCTGAATGCTTTGGGTGGTTGGGGCTACATCCCACACCTGTATCTCTCTGGTTTTTAAAAGCATCATGTCCTATGGTGGTTCCCAAACAAATCTTCATCAGTGGTCTAAAATAGCCAAACATTGGCTTTTCCATCCAGTACAGGCACTCAATGGCTGGTATCCATTTAACTTCAGCCAGCAATCAGATTAAAAATTGTATTACTGCAAGTTGTTTTAAAAACGATTTAAGGATTCATCTGAACCTACTTTCAAGTGGTACAAGACCAGCTGTGATTTCCCAGTTGCACGGATTTAAAAGGGATGCAATACCAATGCCAGCCAGTGTAAGGCTTAATCTCAGTCTGGGGACGGCAAAAGGCTTCACCTCTGCACAGTGCTTCCCCTCACTTCCTACTTCCTCCAGTTAATGCAAGAAACCTGCAAACCAGTACATTTTCCTTTCTGGAGACGTGGCTATGTTGGTATTCAGATGCAGTTTGCTCTGGTACAGGTGTTCCCTTAGGGGACAAGGAACAGCAGTGCCACTATTTGTTCACATATAACTATATGTACAATGGCATTTTTTACAGATATAACAACGTCGGTGGAAAGTCACCTTCACAACTGGTATAGTTACTTCTGTGAAACTTTTCAACTCTGATGAGGGCAAAGAATAACCACATCCAGTCAAATATTAATTTAAATTTAAAAGTTAAATCAGTAATTTCAGGGGAAGGGGACAGAAAGGTTTGAGCACTTTTGAGCAAAATCCTTCCAATGAAGAAATCCTTTCCTCTTCCTATATCCTCCCAATCACTTACTCAAAAAATCCAGTTGTGTACAGAGTAGTGTTCATATTACTCCATTTACCATGGAAGGAGAGTTAAATTCTTCCAGCCTTGCCTTTACATTGAAGCTTTGAGAAGTGTAGTACAGGTTGGAGTTTTTAACTCTTTTTTTTCCCTGTGTGTAAAGAACTGGAATAATTGTTGACAAACAGCTTAATAAAACAAACAAACAAAACACCAAAAAAACCAAAACACAAAAAAACCCAAAAAAAGGCAAAAAAACGACAACACCCCCCCCCCAAACAAACCCAAACAAACCAATCTTTCTTTATAAAGATTCTGCACTGCTTGGAGACATTTTATCAGTCCTACAAAACCATTTTCCGAGGTGACTAAATATTACCCATTTTACAAATGGGCATGCTGTGGTAGAGGAGGAGACTCAGTCCCACAGTTGGTGGTGATAGATGACCTATAAAACACTTCAGTTTTGACATACAGGTATTACTATAACCATTAGACAAGGCTACAGTCTTAGGAATGCAGCAGTACAGTCACAAAGGGTTTTGAAATTACAGCACTCACTTGACATCACAAGTGAAGTCAATGGGATTTCTTTAAGGTCAATAAACCCCAGAGCAACTCACAGGCTGCAGCCCATATTTATTGCTCTGGAGCTCCTCAGAAAGGCAGTTGGGCTGTGCATGAGAAATGGATCTTCTCCCTTTTCAGGTTTGCGGGAGAACTCGGTGGAATGGCCAAACATGTTACTGTTTGATGGGATATGTTTGGCTGGAAAAGGCTCCTTTTTCCCCAAAGGCTTGTCTTTATAGCAATCTGCCTTGGCTGTGAGGGTCTGGAGGAGGCTCCCTAGGGAGCTTATCTATGCTGCTTTTTGACTGCTGCACAGCGACGTAGGCTTTCCAAACCTCAGAGGAACCTGCTGGGCAAAAGTCCCTTACCAGGCACTGAGAACCCAGGTGGTTGTGTTAACCCTCTGGGTCAGCTCTACAGCTTATCCCTTTTTGAATTACAATCCATCATCACTTGTGATAAAATAGAAGCTGGAGGGTGGATGCACAATGAGTGTTTTCAAGAGCCCTGCTTCTGTGATAGTTTACTTTGTGGTGGCTTAAATATAAACCAGAGTGAATGCTTCAATCAAAGCACAAACTTTTTTGGCCTCGGGGTAAGAAAAACATTTTAACATTTTAAACATCGCTGGCCTCAAGGTACGAAAGCAAATATTTGCCAAACTTCCAGACTTTAGAGAGCTGGCTTTTCTAAGGCAATTCCTTGTTGTTCTCTGGAAGGCTTTTCTCTGTCTCTGCTTCCAATCCTTTGTGAGGAACACAGGCAAGGAATAGGAGGACAGTCTCTTCCTCAAGATCCCTGTGCTCCAATGGTCATCTCGACTCCACAGCTGACAGGCAATACTGAGAAGCCCAAGGAAAACAAGATGAGAGAAATACTATTCTGCAGATGGCTTGCATTGCTCTTATGCTCTTAATTCATTACACTGACTTCAGGGAAACACTGATCTCATCACACCTACCATGGGATCAAGAAGCTTGCTGACACTGTGTGTGTGTTTCCTGTGCCTGGCACAGCACACCCTCTTAATCAGTGAGAGGGCACGTGTCCTGCAAGGTGTCAAGAATGTAAAAATGTGATCAAAGACCACCACCACATCCTCTCTTAGCTCCTAGGTCCAGTCAAGACACGGAATGGGATTAGGAATGACAGAGAAGTTGTCATTCATTTATTTGTTGTCATCTTTTAGTACTCTAGCCATTGTTCAAGCTGAAGTTCACCTCCCTTCATTCTCCTACATATCATACAAACAACCCCGTGGGAACTTGCCCTGCTAGTGCAGTGTCAGGTCTTGGCACCTGGGCATGGTTTTAAGCATAACCTTAGCAGCAGACTGCCCTCTATTTGACCCAGTTCCCTCGTGGCTGGCAGCAAAGTCAGGGAGAAAAGGAAACCCTTACCATAGTTTGGTGGCCTTTTCCTTCAGCCTCAGTGCCAATGCAGGCAGCTCCCTCACCTTGCTTCTCACTCCTACACCTTGTTTTGTCTTGACTGTGCTAGAACAGCTGCTCATGGGGCTGTGCTGTGAACCATGAACTGGTATGAGTTAAAAATAAACAATGCAACAAAAAAAAATTAGTAATTTTAAACCCAGAATGGTTCCCTGACTCAGCCAGGCCACCACACATCAAACTGTCACAGGCTGGCCAGGCTGCACCTTCCACGTGGTAACGTGAGATGTGATGTTGATTTTGCACTGCATCAGAGTCCGAGGCACTGCAAGGAGGTACAGGCTGTCCTGCCCAGAGCCAAGTGGTTAAGAGACAACTTCAGCCTCTGATACTCAATACATGTCCCATGGGGTCCCACAGCTTGCCAGGCAGACAGATCAATGTCACGGAGAGCTCAGTGGCAACAGGTCCTCTTCCTTCGCCAAGCACAAAGAAGCATTTCAGATCAGGAATAGCCAAACTTTTCGAGAGGACTTTTTGAAATTAGAGACTTCAAATTTAATTTTTTTAGGACATTCTGTCCTGCTGAAAAATTAATTCCAGTTCAATTTTTATCCCGAGTCCAAGTGAAAACAGATTTTAAACATCTGAATAAAAATGAGAAAAAATTCTTATTTTCAGTGGAGTAAGGATTATATCTATACCAAGTATAAATGACAACAGGGACAAGATCCAAGGATCAAATAGGTATTACCAGCTTTACACAAACCCTCTGTAACTGTAATAAAATGTAATAAAATAACGTAGCAAAATAAAGTACATTTAACTATTTCTATACAATATCATACATCATCATGCTATACTGTCATACAGATAATACTACGTACACATGACTATTTCAAAATTGCATATATGCATATAAAATACTCACTGCTTGCTCCTCTGATACTTCAGTATAATTCTAGTGTTATTTTTATCACGAATATTCTGAAGCAGCTTTAGGTGAAGACTCCAGAAAATGAGAAATGTTGAAGCAATAAATTTCAAGGAAAATGTATGCAAAGGGATTGATTCTGTCAATGGAAAGTAAAAAAGGATTTTGCTATTTTGCTTTTTTTAAAATGCCTTTTTTAAAAGACAAGTAGATTAGAATTTTATTGCCAGTGATGAAAAATCTCAAATATTTTATTAAAAAACACAGAAATATCTCTACCAGAAGGAAGATTTTCTTCTTTCTGTAACATATCTTGCTATTGTCTTGATCAATCAAAGATCTAGTACTAGAGATATAAATGCTTTGTACTGCAAATATTAGTCCCATGTGAGGATTTATAATACTATATATAATATATAGATACAGTCACTATGCCACAAACATACACTGAACGGTCAACAAGGTATTGGGGAAAAGTGCAAAAAAGAAGTTATAGCAGATGAGAAGAAGGTGAGAAGAATTTCTGGATGAATTATGAAGTTACAGAAAATAGGGCTGAAGAGAAGACCACAAGAAATCTACACCTGAACCAGGAGTCGAAACTACAAATATTTCTGGGTTTGTAATTTTATTTTTTATTATTCTCTCTTTCAAGACCAGCTTCCCTAAGTAATCTAATGCTGTCCTGAGTTCTACCATGAGGCTGCAAGGAAATCTCTGCTGCTACAATTTTAAACCCTTACGTCCTGCCCACCCCAGCCCAGAGTTGGTGAACCACTATTCCTTTTCCTCCCTGCAACAGACTTTTCCACAGGATTCAGGGAGTGATCTAAAGCACAAAAGAAGGAAGTTATAATGCAGAGAGAAAAGGTTAAATGGAAAAGAGCTTTGGGAGCAGAATAGCTGAATGTTATTTATCCAAAGTAAACAACATGATCTTTGATGAAAAGCACTGTGAGTTACTGAGGGATTGAGTGGGGGTAATAGCAAAGAATCAGGAAGAAATAGGATCCAGGATTTCATGCAACAACTGAAAAATGGGTTATGTGAGGGCAGGTGAAGAAGGTACTTCCTGAGCAAGAGCAGAGACACGATGACACGCTGAAGCCTTTGCTGTGATGAGGTCTGTGGTGGGGTCTGGAAGTAACGCTGTCCTTTTGAACATTAATGATCTTTTTCTCTTTGGTGTGCCTGGGATAGAAAGACCTCAGATACATGCACAGCATCTGCTTCCCCCTATTGTGCTCAGATGCCAAGGGAGAGTAAACATTAACCAAACTCCATGCAAATGAGAGGCAAATATTTACCTTAAAAAATTCTGTTTGCAGGCCTGAGTTTGGAAATCACTGCACTCACTGGATCTGTGGGAATGACTAATTTTCATCATCATAACTATTCAGCGATGTTCACTGGACAGTTTCTTATCTAAAATATGTGTGCTCAGAAAAATGGTTTTTAATCAAAAAACCTGCTTTAGCAGAGCCTGCAATAGGTAGGACTGTAATAGACTAAGTTAATGGTATACAGTCCAACTAATAAATACTGGTTTATGAAGAAGATGCTTCACATTTTATCTCTCAAGCTCTGAATTATGGATTTTTGTAGTGCTCAGTGAACTCCTGGAAACCCATCCTTGCATGGGAAGGACAATGTGAGGGACCCACAGGGCACAGGGCACTGAGACTTTTGTACTGGGAGGACAATCCTTGCAAACACTGAAGCTCAGAGCCTATAATCAATGGCTTGCCACTGTTATTAGCACCTTTTGTGAGCTGCTCTGAGAAAACAGTGGCTCCTGCAGCACAACTCCAGGGGTGCCCAAATTCACCTCTGCATAGGACCACGGAGTCAAATGCAGAGCCTGGACCCTGCCCAGGGCACAGGACTGATATTTTGAGTTGTCTGTTCTTCTGTTCACAGTAGTGTTTAATTCTCACAGAAGTTACCTAAACTGAACTTGAGGAAACTACACTTCCACATGTACCTGGATTTCCTCATCTCCTTCTCCCTGTGGGTGTCACAAAAGGCTTAAAATAGCTCGTGACTTGCAGCACTTTTCCTGTACTATCTATTGCAGATATTTGAAAAGGGTAGAGGGAGGAAGATTAATATCTGAGGTAGTATTTATAAGTCTAGAGAAATCATTATAATGGTTCTAACCCAGTTTAGGACCAGCTGCCTTTTGGACCTGGAGGTCAGTGTTTTAATTCTGCAGTGTCTTCTGATTTTGCTGTTTCAGAAATGCACATCATGTCAAGAAATTAGGAAGCTGTGTCTCCTCTTGTCTCAAGGGATTTGGCTTTTCTCACCATTGTGGTACTCCTCTGTGTCCTTCAAGAAAAAAAACCAACCCTCTCATACCTGCCACTATTTTAGTGTGTGGTTTTGAAGGAAGAACTCTGCCTACATTGAACAGATCCCTAAAACAACCTCCAGTGCAGACACATAATGACATATGAAGATTAATAGAATGCTCTGAATATTGTGTCTCTGCTTCATAGGCCAATTCTGCCAATCTACCACAATTTGTGATTCACAGAAGTAGGCCTTGTCCTTAGACACAGAACTTTAATTCCCTCCCTCATTCCCGTGTCAACCCACTGAAACACTAATTCTTAAGGAATGTAATATTGTCTGTTTGCAGATGTAAAAGGCTCCTGGTATGAAAAAAGCAGCTTTTCCCCTACCACCCTGTGGTGAGAAGCAGACTTTGCACAGCAAGGTGATGTATTATTAGAACTAGCAAAATCCACAGAATTCCTTCATGAGATTGAAACAAATTCTGTTTCGTTTGTAACTGCTTTTGTTATTTTTGTTAAACTGCCCCCTCTCAGGTCCTATCCCAAGAAGAAATCCTGTCAAGAAGGATTATTTTTGGCCAATTCTCCTTCAAAGAGTCACAATCAATAATCTCTCTCATAGAAGCAAACCTTTGGGAACACAGTAAAGAATGTTAATCATAGTTCCTATGGACATCTCACTTTCTCTAAAGGCAACAAATGAAATATTAAAAACTAAGTAGCATTTAAACAAGTCACTCACCATGAAGTCTGTCTCAAAGCTCACAGACTAATCAAAACCAGAGCAACACAAGGGACCCTGGCTTTATAAAAATAATCTTTTCTTCTGTATCATCAATTTCATAAAAGGCCTTTAAAATTCACAAGAGTAAAACTGTTTCTCACTTAGAGAGCAAAGAAAAAAAAGTGTGTGAGCATTTCAGGTTTTATAAAGGAAGTAATGTAGCAAATTGTAGGCTTGTGTAATTCCATTTAAGTAAGTCAAGTAAAATACATATGGCCTACAAGGTTGTGGGGTGGGAATTTGGTAGGCTCTAGAAATTCAGAAACATTAAAATCTCCTTCCTATCACCTGTAAGTGGGATACCACTCCATATTTTTTCAGCACTCCGTGGCTTATCAATACAGACTGTCAAAGAAGAGCTTCAGATTTTATTACATACCCTGAAAACCTTCACCTGGAATAAACATGTGCTGTTTTTCAGTCGGCACCAGAACTACATATACAAATACATCCTGCTCAGAGCAATAGGTTTCAGGGAAGGTTTAGGTCAGATATCAGAAAAAGGTTCTTCACCCAGAGGGTGACTGGGTACTGAAACAGGTTCCCCAGGGAAGTAGTCACAGCACCAAGCCTGACAGAGTCCAAGAAGCGTTTGGATGATACTTTGAGGCACACTGTGTGACTCTTGGGGATGGTCCTGTGCAGGGCCAAGGGTCAGACTGAATGATCCTTGTGTGTCCCTTCCAGCTCAGCATATTCTGTGATTCTGTGAAATATATGTTTTTTGCCATGAAAGCATAAACTGAAACATCCCATAATACCTTTCCTGCCAATATCTTCCTATAAAATTTTAATGAACCTTTTGCAAATTTGGGTAGGTCTGTGATTTGTTAGGTATTAGAAGTAATAGCTGGGGTTTGCTTCTGTAGTTGTGAGCAGTTACAGGAGGAGATGCTGGTGATGCTGCTTAATAGTTAGCCCACACATGAGACTTGCTGCAGCAAACTGCCTTTTGCTCTCCTCATTCCCTCCTCATCCCAGAGAGAAAATACTGAACTTCACGGAATCAGGAGCAGTCCTGCCTCTTCATTGCAGGAGCAAAGGCAAGATCCTTCCTGTTACAGTCAGTGCGGCATTGGCAGCCATACAACCATCAACCAGAGCCAAATCTTGTCTCTTTCTAGGCAGTGAGTTACCACAAATTCTCCTCTTTTACCTCAAACAGATGGTGATGATTTTTTCTTCTCTCTGTTCCCCTTTGCTCCTGGCTGCCCTGTGTGGGTTTCTGTGCATATGACCTCTGTATTGTCCACGCTGTGTTGAACTCACTAAAACTGCAGGCAGAAAGGCAAAGAACTACCCAAACAACCAAAAGGGGTGGCAGCCTCCAGCAAGAGTCCCTCCTGCATGGGTGATGCACATCAAGTGCATCAAGTCCTGGAGAGCCAGAACTGCACTGCATTTCTCAGCCAGAACAGGACTTTAAATACTCCAGACAGCTTAACTGATACAATTTCTGATACAAAGCCAGCTACGATTTCACTAGAATGAGTGTTATATATATACATTCTGCAGTCCCATAGCTGTGACAATCGTTCCTATGCAACTGTGCTCTGGCATCTCCATTTAGTTTTTAATTGTGCTTCTCCCCTTTTCATAGTGAGGACAAACTAAAACCCATAAGCTGCATGCAAACTGCACCAGCCTCACTGCCAGAGCCTGCAGGAAACCACCAGTCTGCAAGGCCTGACGTGTCTCTCTCTCCTCCCCGGGAACTGCAGGATCTCAGCTCTTGGAAGTGCCCTCAAGTGCAGCCACAAGCATGGTGTGCTCTCCCAGCCTCCAGGCCTTCCCACGTGCGGCTGTTTCACAGGCAAACCACCAAAGACATGCAGAGCACTGTGGGCAGACCACAGAAAACATGTTTGGGTGCATCCACTGGGGTAACACGCCTCCAACACCTGGAGACACAGTGCTGCAGGGCATCCTCCCACCTCATTGAAGCGATGCTTCCAGCTTCACCCTCAAGGCTGGCAGTAAAATATGACCACGTGTGCCTGTGCAGGGTCCCTTTCAGGAGGCAGCAAAGATATGCCCAGTGAGGCCAGAGGACCTTTCCCAGTTTGGTACAGAGCTCACCACCCTGACAGAGCTCGCTGCTGGAAGGCACTGGGGCTCTCCTTTCCCTGGCCTGCCAGGTTCTTCCCACAGCTCCCTCTCCAACTCTGCAGGATCTCCACCAGCTTTACAGCACTGCAAGACTGTTCAGCCTCAAGCAGGAGAGCTGGAATCCAATTTGCCACAAAGATCAAGACCAGCAGGAAGCATGGGGTGGCAAACTCTCCCGCCTTCAGGTTAGTGCAGCAGCTCTCTGCCACCTGAAGAGCAGGACATATGATTTCCTAAAGATGACTACGAGCTTCCCACTTTCCCAGCATATGTGAGGAATATAGGAAGAACATTGGCAAGCCCAAAGGTGAAAGTCAAGGAGATGCACTTCTAAGAACAGGCACACATTCTTCCCTTTCAAGGCGTGGGAATCTTCAGATGGATGCAGAGAATGAGTCCTCATGGTCTCTACTGTTCCTAAGGAGGGAAAGGGAAGGGAAACTTCCCCCCACCCCAGAAAAACATCCATTTACTGGACTCCTATGTCAGCTGTTGGAAATAGGAAAGAATCACTTGCCTAGGACACTTGACTGCAGAACTTATATCCCTTTTAAACCTAAGCATGAAAAAGTTGTGTTAATGTTCAAAGCAAAACTAACTACCAGCAATTTCTTTGACATCAACTCCTCGCTGATGAACTGTGGACCAAGAATTATTCATGGGAATCCTTCTGCTGGGACATTTTCAATAGAAACGCTTCATATTTGACTTGAATCATCCTTTCCATCCAACACAGCAAAGAGGCCAAGAATATATCAATCATATCAAGAGCATGGTCACAAGGTTAGGGTTCTTTAAAAAGTAATTTAAAATAAAAATCATCACTAGTAAGGATGTGGTAATGAAATGCTCTATTATCACAAACATCAGAACATCAGAAGGCAATACAAAGTTAACGTACAGCAAATATTCTAGTACAGCCTTCCAGATCCAATTTCAATGAGATTGGAGATGATACCAAATGGGCTGTAAGCCCAAGGATCTGTATGTGTGTTCAAACAGTTAAGAAACAAGGAACCTGACTGTATATTGTTTGGTGATACTAAACAAACAGGTCTATCATGGTAAAAACTCAATCAGATATTTAAGTTGGTCTCAAGTCACTGCACGCTGCAGAGATGTGCAAGACTCTTTAAGCTTGTGTTGACTTTACTGCATACCTAACATTATGCACATTCTCAACTCTTAGTATTGCAATAATTCCTTTAATGTGAGGTATTTCTGTGGGTATTTGCAGGACTGGATCCTAACTCTGAGCTGGTCTTCACAAAGATATTCAGGAAAATTAATCCAAATTAACTAAAGGCTTAATTTAAAGCAGATTAGTTAAAGTGCATTTAACCCTGTGAAGACTTTTCAAAATTAAAGTAGTCTTAATTCAGCTTTGTATAAAGCTTAATCCATTTTTCAATTTATAATTTAAGTGAATTTGGACTAATTAAGTTGAATGTCCTATGTAAATGAGCCTGAGGCCCTAATTCAGTACTGTGCCCAAGCACAGGTATAAAACTATTCCTGTTCAGAATAGCATATCCTTGAAATCAGCTGTTTTCAGTAAGGTACATATAGACACTTAAACATTTTCCTGAATCACACTCTTAACTGCTTTATATTCTTAAACCAGTTGAGAATTATAGTTTGATGGTAAGGAAAAATCATAGCCCAAAGGGCCAAAAGGCAGATAAATATTTTTCATTTACCGTCCTGCAGATGACACCAGTTTCTCCAGTGTGTGTACAAGCAATCTCCAATCATTGTTTTCTGTAGGAAATCTCTGATTGACACAGAATTAGAAACTGGTTCTTCAGGTTGGAATTTTTTTTTTCCTTAAAAGGGGAAAGAAAGATCAATCCTTTATTTTCTGGAAAGATTTCATAACAGGGTTTTTTTTTTTTTCAACTCAGACTGGTAAAGCACCATATCCATTCCCAGTGGAAAAGATGACTTTTAGAAATTTTATTTATCTATGATTTTACATCTCAGATTTTACAACTCTTCTTTGAAAGTTCCCTTTACACGGAAGTGTTTGAATCTAGATAGTTTTCTTGCTGGATATACTGCAAGAAAGTGAAAAAACCAAAAAACCAAAAAAAAACACAAAAAGCTTTATAGTAAGGTCTGAACAAACACCATACTTCATATGTAAGTTTAAATATTCAATGTCAGTTTTATATGTGCTTAACTACTTCAAAGAAGAGAGGTAAAACTGTGCAATAGTACCATTGCTAGCAGTGTAGCAGCAAAGGCATACTAAGAGGCAAGTTGTCTGCTGGCTTCCTAAAGTGAACTGAGGAAAAAACTACCTCCAGAATAAAATTTGCCAACTAAATTAGGCATCGAGCCAGAAAGGCTATTTAGAGAGCCATGGAGCCTAGGCAGACATCCCACGTCTGCTTACTCAGAGTAGGATGGAGAAAGCTCACACGTGATACACTCAGCTCCTGATCCATACAAATACCGTCCAAACACAAATTCCTTCAGCTCCCCCTGGCACATGAATAGTCATATTCAACAGTGCAACAGAGCAATAGGACATGAAACTCCAAGATGCTCAAGAGCTGAGATGTTATGATGCATATAGTATACATAACATGTTGTATCCTAACAGAGATACCACACAGTACCGTTGTATTTTCAGGGTCTTGAGCCCAAGCAAATACTTTTCACCTCTCAGCAAGACAGTACAACTTCTGGACACAAGCTGGCACAGACAGGGCTTATTCATACATCTTCACTTGATCTTCCTTTACTGGAATGGATATGGGTGGTAGCAGACTGAGTATGTCCACCACCACATACCCACAGCTCAGCCAATGCAACGATGTGGTTCTGAGTGATGCCCACCTAATGGCTACAGCAAAGCTGAGGTTTGACAGCTCTGTACGTCAAATCTTCGTTCGCGAAGCCTAGCCATGAATGACGTCGGTCTCGCCGCGTCTGTATTTTGGTTAGTCTTCCCCAAGGAGAAGAGTCCAGAGAGATGACTTCTCCATCTTTTTCTAACTCATGCAGTGGAAGAGAGAATTTCACCCTATGTAGGTTCTTCAAACATGTTTATCAATTTCTTGGTAAAGAAGGAGGAAGAGGAGGTATTGCAAAGAGATCCAAGGGCAATTACTACCATCCTACTCAATGACTAATTCCCACTGCCAGGAACAGCAACTTGTTTGGCTCCCCTTTCTTTTACTGCCTTTTCCTACATTATTTTTCTACCATAGAGTGAAGTCAGCACTACCACCCCCCCCCCAGTTTGATAAAAATGTGAAGAGAAATGATAATCACAAGAATATAGGCATGGTTGCTTTCAATAGTGCTTTGCAGAATGGTGGTGTTATGAACATAGCAGTCAGGAGCATAATGTGGAGGGGACACTGATCATAAATGGGGCTTCTTTTTAATTTCACTGTCATCGTTTCCAGAATTTCCATAGCTCACTTTTAGTTGAAGAGACTTTTCTGCCACACTGAGACAAAAGAGATTTTTAGATGTATTTGAAGGCTGCTAGCCACCACCACATGCCACCCATTCTCTCCTCATGTTCTGTAGCTGCTTCACATCAAGCACCCAGTGGTCTCTGCACTTGCTGCTACCTCCTCTTGAACCAAAAGCTTTTACTATTCTGCAGTTTGCAGATGTGGTGCAGATGAGGACCAGTGTCTATCTGAGGTGCGTACAGTGAAATAATCCAGACACGGAAAAGCAGCTTTTCCCATCCACAGATTGAGCTGGCAGCATTTAACTGGCATCGAGATAACAAGGACATCTACTTCACTGCAAAACATGGTCAGGACTCGCAGCCATGAAATGGACTTGATAGCCTTTAAATTCTGTTTTACTGTGCTGGCTTCCAGAGATGGCTTGGAGCCCATGTGGCAGCTCATTAACACTCAGTTAACACTTCTGTACACAGCACAGCACTGACTTTCACATTCTCCTGTTTCAGGGGAGCAAGGCGTGGGCAACTAAAGGGAGTAGTAATAGATTAAGACAAAATATTATGAACAAATAATTTTAAAAACATGGAAATAAAAAAGTTACAATTCACTGAAAATATAATTTGTGAATATGGAATCCAGGGAAAGCACTACTTTTACCTCTCCAAGCTTCCAATGTGTGCAATTTCTGAGTCCCACCTTCAGGTACCAGAGACAGACATCTACAGAGAAGCAGTTCATTATCTGAGGAGGCATGCATGTAAAATCAGCTTCTGTTTTCAACCTTACAGCAGCACCTGCTTTGTTTATAAAAACTATAACTGGCTTTTAACTTTTAGGCTGCAAAAACAGGGGGAGTGCAACTCAAACTTTCTTTGATGCTGTATCCTTCAGCTGTGAAAGCCAGAACGATCCCTCCTCACAAATAAAGCAGTAAAAGAGGAAGTCAAATGTCAGACTGCATTTGATTGCCAGAAAACTGACTCTTTCCCATAATAAAAGAGAGTAAACACCATGTAAAATGGGGATCCTGTCTACTGGTTGTCTCTGGCCTCAGACAGCACAGTGAGAGCGTGCAGGAGATTAATAGGCAGATTATCTTCCAGCCCTCCCCACTACAACATCTGTCTGTGTTAATGAGTTGCCATGCACTGAATGTGCTGAAATCCGATTTAGGCTGCTCTCCCTGGGCATGAATCCCTGTGTAGCAGCCACCCAGAGCCTAATAAAGGATTGGCAAGCAACCACCTGCGAAGTGACTAGTGCCAGCCAAGGAGGAGGGCATGCCAAAGGTGGACAGTAGATACACTGACAGCCTTACACAGTGCCCCATGGACACCCAACTCCGCCTGCCTCGATGACTTCTGTCAGACACACTCTCCTGGAATGCTCAGCAGGAGCAAAAACTGCTTCTCTCTGCACAGGACTTTGGTGGGTAGCACTTTCACTCTTCCCCCACAGGCTGAGCCTGCCAGGAGAGAACCAAACTTTTCTGACAGGAAGAGGATACCCCTCACACTGTCTGCCTCTGCAGGAGGTTGTGAGTCTTTTAAAGGTCCCTTCCTTGCTACTCCAGGCTCTCTGTGGACACTGGTGCCCTGAGTGTGCAGTGGTGAGCACGGCAGGAGGGGCAGCATAGCTGCAGTACTGCAGAGCTCCACCTGGCCCGATGAGCCCCGCTGGAAACCATTTTGGGTGCCTCTGTATGGCTTTGTGTTGTGCCAAGTAAACAAACACAAAATACAGCACATTTGCAAAGACGGATTTTTCAGCTCTGCCAGAAATGCTCAGGCACAGATTGGGTCATTGAGCAGATTTCAGCTGGATGGCCGTGTGTGAACTCTGGCGTATTGCACATGGAAGATGGCAGGAAACAGCTCCTGGCCGCTGCCAGAGCCTTCTCTCACAGTGAAGAGGCAGTCCACCTGTGGCAGCTAAAAGGCACTGAGCTTTCTTTTGGAAATGTGATTGCCAAAGGAGATGGCAACAGTAGAAGATGGAAAACAGTAGAAGAAGAAGTGAAAGATCATATATTCAGAAAGAAATATCTTTTTGGTTACCACATCCAAGAGGAGTGCCACAAACCCTCTTTTGTGAGGGGGCAGATGGAACAAAGGCAAGCCTGATGCAACTTAGGGTTATACTCATATTTGAAAATGAAGCAACCACAGTGTATAGAAGACTTTTAATGATCTTTGCTCTTCCATTTTCCTTTATCTCCAGATAGCCCTGAAAACACTCAGCTGCCATCATCTTTCTAGTTGATCAGTCAGTGCTGGGTCCCCTGGACATTTTCTTCCCAGCTATTTGATAAAGTGTAATTCATCATACCATCATCTTTGGTTTTATTTTATCAGATCTAATACTAATACAGTGGGGTATATATTCAAACACTGATTTCAAGTATTGATCTTGAAATAAATTAAAAATTTGACATCTCCATATTCTAAATTCTCCTGTCATTCTTACCTACCTTATCTTCTGGACATTGGAGGCCCAGGAGGCAGAAAAAACAGTTTACTTCCCTCAACTATAGAAAAATAAACTAATTTCACTGAATATTTTACATGAAAAATTCAGCCTTGAATGTCCTTTTACACTCCAGAACACCCAAGATCAGAAATACAAAATATTTAGAGGCTCATAAATTGGCCAAACGTGAGTTTTTCTTACAGCACAAGTGCACCTTTTCAACAGGAAGGATCTTCCCCATTTTGTACTGTATTCCTGCTATGGATGCATGGGTGCACTGAAATTCTTATTTGACATGGAAAAAACAAAGTTTTACAGCCAGCCTGATTTTGAGAAGCGTCTATCTAATATGAAACCTCATCATCCCTGTCTCCCTCCAACAAAAAAATTAATAATCAACTCAGGTTATACAGAACAGAAAATTACAACTCCAACAGTCAAAGTTTGGTAAAAGGTCTGAAAAAAAGAGTTATAATGGGAAGTGTCAGGTGAGCTTAAGTGAAAGAGTTACTACCTGCTTCACCAGCAATGTCTTCATTATTGGGGCCTTGGATATTATGGTGATGGTTCCTCAGACTAATATTCTTACATTAATCTCTTTTGGTGATATTGGAAGAATGCCTGTAAGGTATATAAGTGCTCAGCACATGGGAGGATCAGATTTGATATAAGTGAACTACTTTTTCTGGGTCTTCGGCACTTAGCTACATACATAAGAAGCAGAAAATAGGACAAAACCAGCGAAGTAATAAAACACATGATGGTGCTTTTTTAAAAGCCTTACAGCTGAAGAATATGAATGCTCCCTTTTTTGCCTCTATATGTGATGTACCAGCCCCTCTCCCATAGCTCTTTGAAGGCAGAGAATCGAGAAGTAACAGCTGAATCCTCAAACCAAAGAGCCAAAGAGCTGGAATATTTCCCTCAAAAGAGATGATGTGGTTTTATTGAAACGACTCTCCAAGAAGTGGTTGGCTCCCAGAGAGTGTGGGGAGAGCCAGCCATCCCTTGGAACAGACTTGGCATAAATGGGGAATGATCCAAGGCAGTGTCCATGCCAAACCTCTTGTCATTAACCGATGATGCTGCTGAGATGTTTAGTCTCAGGACCCCTGACTCCAGGAACACAGGCTTCACCTTGGCCAGGGACTTCAGCTGATCTCATTCAGAATAAGGAATCAAGAGTAGCAGAACCAGGATTTTCAAGAAGGTACTGGTGGGGCATAAGGAAAGGGAGCCTGACCTGCAGGGAAGAGACTACAAGGCAGCTTTGCCAACCAATGCTACTGGAACGACCTTGTGATAGCATCTCCTTTGCTGGGAATGAGCATGAATACCAGCCTACCTTACATTCCAGTAGATTGCAGGGTTACTCAATCAAAAAAGCCATCAGATACCCTGAATGGAAGATCTCCTTGCTCTTGCCAATCTGCCTGGTGTAGGTGAGCTGCTGTATGTACTCTGCCTTGGTTTATAGAAAGGTGAAATAACTACAAATAACTGCAAAAAACACCACCACATTTACCCAGGTAATAAACACATCTTGCTCACAGGCTACTGTGGCTCAAGTCAACAAAAGAAAACAGAGTGCTTGCAGAACCCTTAAGTTTGTTTCACTATCCAATATATGTTACCCAAACTTCACATCCAAATTTACGAATAGGTCTTTATTGTTTTCCATCCTGCAAACTGCCAAGTTGAACATCAACAATTGGTTTAGTTTCAGAGAAAGTTGCACATAAGAGGTGGAATTATTTGCAAAATAAAATGAAGTGTTGATGATTGTGTCCTCACCATATGATAAAAGAATATTTCACTGAGCTTCAGGATGCAGAGTAGCAGCATGGTCCCTCCTGTCATCTCGCTCAGGGAAAGGTCAGTTAGCTGGAGAAATTATATTTACTTTTGGAGCATTCAGCTACATAAGTTACCAGCTGGGAAAAAAGTGTCAAGTGACTCAGAGGGAGATGCTTCTACACCCCCAACATGAATTGAAGTTATGAAGGGTTAACAATGAGAAATGGTGGAAGATGGTTCAATCAACTGCTCTGTGCCCACTGTTCCAAAAAGAAAGCCCTAACGTTCCCAAAGTAGGGAGGATTCTCCAAAGCATTTAAAGCCATTCTCTATTTCAGAGATGAAAAGGTGCGTACACATCCATGTTACCATGGAGAAAACTACATCTTTCCTCTCCCCTACTTGCGAATTTCAGGCTTTGAACTTTAGATTAATACAGGTCATTTTTTTGCCTTTAGCTACCCTTCACCACAACACAGATGGTCCTGGAGCTGTAAAGTAAAACCATTTTCTAATGGACCCATAGGGTTAGATTCAAACCCCAAGCATTACATAAAAACTTTCAAACCCTTGGTACATTTAAACTTAGCACTGCATTTTGCATGGTACCTATTTTTCTAACCGATTGGATCAAATTCTGAAGTCTGACCTCTTGGGCCAGACTCTGATAGCTTTCACAAAGAGTAACACTTTTTCCCCTTTAAGATCCCCAAATGAATGATTTTGTATGAAGATAGACAGGAATGGGACACTTTCTAACATTTAAAATCTGGATTCAAATCCATATTTTACAGGTTGGGTCTAGCCTACAACCCAGCTCATTTGGCAACACTTCTCCTTCTAATTGAGATATATAGTTCAACATGAAAGAAATACTTCCACAGTTAAAGATGACATTAAAAAGCTTTTTTTCAACAGTTAAATGAAATTAATTTTAAAGTAGTAAAAGTCTGATTATAGAATGATGTCACTTGCATGGACTAGCTTCATTCTAACATTAGGCTGAGTCAAATGAACAAAGCTAATTAAGGTGAGAAGAGTAGCAGTGTTTTTAGCTGAAATTAATGCTTTCAGCACTATATGTTGAAACAGGTAATAATCTCCTAATCTTTACTTTGATATGTGGGTTATTTCCATATACACATTAGTGGAAGGACATCAATTAACTGGTAAAATGAAAAGACAGATCTCTAAGGCAATAATTATTTTTAAAAATTCAAATATCATTGCTCCTTATGCTGCTCTCTTTAATCTTAAGTTTTGCTCTTGGATACTGAACCTAACTTCCCCCGTGCATATATTGCTCATGGCCCACAGTGTTATCTGACTGGTGTTCTCCAAGGGTTTCAAAAAAGTGAGAACTCTTCAAGTGTAAAAGCAGTACAGAAAAGAGACTGTGCAAAAATGGTATTTTCTCATTCCTCATGCACCAAACCAGCACACTGGAATTCTCCAGTTGCTCCCAAGGGACCCCTTGGAGAACACCACGGATGCATCACTGCCCCCCTGCCCACGGAAGCCAGCGCTCACCCAGGGCTCGGCGAGGGAGGTAAGTTTCCATATCTCCCCTCACATGTAGTCAAGGCATCACCAGGGCACTCAGAGCCAGAATTCAGGACTTGTCCTTGGTTCCCATGGTTTAGATGCATCTATCCCCTTTCCAGACAAGAGCAGCTGCTCACCACCACACCCCCAGCACACTTGAGAAAACTCTGAGCTGAGAAAATGAGCTCACTTCTATCCCAAGTCCTGCTTTATCAGTAACATTTTCTGTTAATAACACTGGAGTAGAAAAGATCTCATGGGTCATTGAATTTGAGGTTCATTATCACAGAAACTACATCACAAAAATCTCTTCCATAAAATTACCAAGTATAGTCTGCTAATAAGCTAAATTGTTTGCTACCACCTCTCTTCCTGGGACACTTTTCCAGAACATCACTATTTGGATGACTGGAAACTTACTTGTATTTTTTAGCTTTAATTTATATACCCCTGGGGATTTTTACTATGAGCAATGATAAGCAAGCCAAAAAGAGCATGATGTAATTCTTGAAACAAACATGAGCAAGGAAGGGAAGTCATTTGGAGAAGACACCTCTTGGGAAGTAAGCAAATTAGAAATCAAAGGTGTTAGATGAAATCAGCATCCATTGTTCTTATATTCACCACTGACAGGTCTTAATTGAATTTTCTGGAACTACATAAACTTTTATCTGTTCTGTTTTTATTACAAGGAACGTGGTCCTATTATTTAGAACCAGGGAAAATTGTACCTTAACTCTCCTCTCATCACCTAGACAGGAACATGCACTTCAGATCTATGGATACCAAAGAACTGACTGTTTATGAAGACTATTATAGAAAATTATAGGTGCATTCCACTCTATTAAATGTTCTAACTAAAAATGTTTATAATTTATTCATAATAGAAAGGGGCATATGCCTTAAGAGATGAAAATTGCCATTTTCTAGCCAATTCTAGTTGCAAGTAGAGAAGTATATAAAATCTTGAATTTAAGTTTAATTTCTGAGTTTACAAGTGACTCAGTGTGCGTTCTCACTCCAGTTCCTTATCCTCTTTCTGTCTCCATTTCCTCATCTTTAAAATATGGGTAATAATACTTATGTATCCCTGGAGTGTTTCTTAAGCTTAATTAATTCAATGCTTTACAAAGTGCTTTCCGATCCAGAGATGGGAGTGCTACACATATCCAAAGGATTCTATTTTAGTCTATTTGTAAACAAATAAAACTGTGCTTTCCAGACCTTACTTTTAATAAAGAATAGGAATGACCTGGCCTCAAGTGATCTTCCCTCATAGAAAAGGCATTGGAAGCCAGGTCTGCAGACAGCGTTTTCTCCCAGGTCAGTAGCCCTCCCTTGCCTGGGGAATGTGAGAATGTGGCTGCAGGCCAGGTCCCTCGTGCACAGAGGGAGGGAATTGGAGCACCAGGCCTCTGGCCAGCACTTGCCAACCGGAGCTGCACTGTTCTCATGGAAAGCTGACGGGAAAACGCAGGCGCCCGCCAAGGGGTCTTGCTCAACTGAGAGCTCTGCAGCTGTCCTGCGAGGAAAGGAACGTGACACGGGGGTAGGAGCTGTGCAAGAGCTCAGGGGCCCCTTGTACCTTGAAGGAAGGGGAAGCAGAGGTCAAAAGTTCTGGCCGGTCTTGTACTTCATCAGGACCACAGCTCCACAAATCAGATTGCTTTAGGTAAAACACCATTTTTGGAGCTGACACTCCACTGCAAGGCTGAAGACAGGAAGCCCAAGATGGGACCAAGGTTTTTCATCTAGAGTTAAAAATTTTATATGGACTCATCTGCAAATGTATGTGGAGTAGGGGAGGAACAGGATTTAGTTCTTAGCCAGGAAGGGTCTATTACTCTCTGAACTGGAATAAACCAGGACAACTAGGATGCTTTTCCTGCAGTACCTCTGGTAAAGTGGGTTTTACTCTACACATGATGATGAAAATTAATCAGAAGGTGGCTGCTAGCTAAGCATGATCGTTAAAATGAAAGAATGGCTTTCCATGAAAAAGCATGGTCAAGAGGTTAAGCAGCAAGCCGAGACTCAGGAAGAACAGGGTCCATTCCTTGTCCTACCAGAGGCACTAGGGCATTACTTGTATTATCTGCAGGACTCCTCCTTAGGAATGCAAAGTGCCTTGCACTATTTTAAGTCACCCCATCTCTGTGTCTCAGTCCCCCGTGTGTAAAATGGGAGACAATAGCAAAATAGTCTCACAGGGACTGTGAGATGCTCAAATGCTAAAGAAAGAGAGGCCATATGTGTTCCTAAAATAAGTAACAGCATGGATAGGGCTATTTTGGGACAATAGAGCTGTGCTAGCTTTGCATGCAACTGTCTCCACCACAGTAGAAAAAAAATCATAGAATCATAGAATAGTTTGGGTTGGAAAGCACCTTTAAAGGTCATCTAGTCCAAACCCCCTTCAATGAGCAGGGAGAGAAGAGTTTAAAAAAACATGTATTCACACATATAATAATTTAGGGATTTATACTGCTGAGGTGACACTATTCAGAAGTTCTGAAAGCTACTGAAATCCACTTTTCAGTGTCATAGATAATGCTGTGAGCTTCAGGTAGGTCAAGAGTTTCAGGATTATCAGTTGGCAGTTTTAAGGGTGATGTCCAGGGAAGGGAGCAGTGGTTTGGTGGCTCCCTGGGGTGCCTGGGCTGCCCACACAGCCAGAGAGAGAGGGCAGAACCCCAGTGCCATGTGCAGGAGGGGAGTGGTGTGGTGAAGAAGCAGGGATGGTGGTAACACTGTCTCATTTCAGCAAGTTTCTGGTTGAGGCTCTAAATATCAGACTTAATCACCTACTGTGCCTTGTGATGGCTCATGTCCTTCTGCAGGTCTAACTTTTTATACCCACCTTGGAACAATAAAAGATAAAAGCTTTAAAATATATAGCTATAAAATAAAGAGCACATGGGGCACACACATATCTTATGGCTTCTTGCCTTAATTAAGGTCTGCACAAACTCATTTTTCCTTGTCGGGTGCAGCCATAACCCAGACTGTGCCCAAGTAGTAGGGAGAAAAGAGGACACCAGACAGGATCACTGGAACTTATAAACAAACTTGCAGCAACTGGAGATATGAGGAGATCACAAGGCTTGCTGAATGCATGTCTGGCACCCAGGTACCTCATCACCCAGAAATAGTTTAGGTATTTATCTACATACACACCTAGCAATTTGGCTTGTGTTCAACATAGGGATTCAAGTCTGATTTGATCAAATAACCTAGAGTTCAACCCTATAAGCTGGTATTTTATATGTGAGTAATAACACATATATGATACATTTCTTATTGTTGTTTAAGTTAGAAATGGCACAGTGTTGTTCACTGCCTTTTAAATTTATGAACAGATGAAGAAACTAGAGGATTGTGAAAAATTAATGTTAAACTAGCCATGTTTCCCCAGACCTCAAAAATACTCACACTTGTGTTAAAATGCTTTACATATTCTAATTTATTTGCTCTTATATATGGATAGTTCCTAGGTTTCTTTGGCAGCAAAGTGTATGTGTACATGCAAGATACATTATTAGACAGAATTGCTACAGTTATAATAATTTTCACTTGAGAGTTCAACTCTGAAAGGTGCTGAGCACCATAGCCAGATGTACTTGAAGACAAGAGAACAAAAGTGCTCACAGAGATCAGTGTGATATACATTAAAGAGAGAGATAATTGGAAGGATTCGCTATACTGGGCATAACTGTAAGGTTTTGGCAGGAGAAGGGGCTGCAGGGATGACCTGTGTGGGAGGTGAGGGGTTGCCCTGTGCTGGTCACAGACACTTCCAGCTGGTTTTGCAACAGACAACACTGACCCACTTGTTCATCAAGATCAAACCCATAAGAGGAGCATATGGTGCCTCTGTAAAAACATATTTAAGAAAGGTGGCAGCCACTAAACAAGAAGAGATGCCAGAGAGAGAGGGATACTAGCAAAAGCACAGAACAAGAAGAAGTGTCCAAGCAGAGGCAAGAGAGACATCAGTGCAGGGGAGATGCTGGAGAAAAAGGAGGAACAAGAGGAGCCCAATCCAGGGCAAAGCAGTGGCAGAGAAAGAGGAGAGGCTGGAGCAAGGGTGAGGAGTTTCTGAAGCAGTTACACCTCTGCAGGGACTGTGGCCCGTGGAGGAACCTCATGAGAGCATTTGAGTAAGAAACAAGAAGCAGTAAAAGAAAAGGAAAAAACAAGGACTGATCACCACCTTCTGTGATGCTCATTGTCTCATCAAGGAGATAAAGCATGGTGTGCATTGAGGGGATTGGGGATGGGGCAGGGAAGGAGAGCTTTCACAGAGGGAAGTGGTATTTTCGCTGAGTGTTTGTCTTCTTTATTTCTCAATACTGGAATAAGAATTAAAAACTTGCATTAATCTCAATAAAATAAATTCTATGAAATTGCCCAACACAAGACTCTTTCCCCACCCCCCTCCCCAAAACTTGGACAACAAAAGAATCAGCTCAACCTTTATTCCAAACCTGAAACAAATACCTATAGTTTAGGAAAAGTGGGAACCTTTCCCCTCAGCTGTCTTTCTTTGTGTTTTCACCATACTTACTCCAAGATCCAAATAAGTCTGCATTTTATGAATTGGACAATGCCCAATAACTATGGGAATTAAAAGATAATAATGTGCTAAAACACTGACTGCCAGATCTAGACAGACACAAGGGACAAGAAGAAATGTTTTTTCCTGACTATCCAGCTGCTTTGAATTCAGCTGAAACAGTCTCTCTCTGAGAAACCCAGTGAAAATGGTTTGCACTGCGCGAAGCTGACCCGCCTGCTCACTCGGGAGGGACTCAGCCAACACAGGACATGGAAGAAATGACATGAGCTTTCTGAGGAGGGGCCCAGATTGCTCACTGTTCCAAGATATGTTAAGCCCAGGAGAAGGGATGGGATGCTAGTAAGCCTGTGCTGATTCTCGGACGATGCTGGCCCTCACCCAGCCTCTCTCATCATGGGGTGCTTGAACTTGTGAGAACAGGAGAGGGTTCCTGAAGGGCTGGAGCCAGTGAAGTGCCAAGAGAATGGAGTTTCTCCCTCTCTCCAGCTTCACTTCCCTTGGCATGTTGAGAATTCCCCACTGCCAGACTGACCAGTCCAAAAGCAATGAGGAACTTGAGAACCAGCCCTGATTGCTGTTTTGCACTCACAACAGCTAGAAAGACCTTGGAGTTTCCCACCTTTTTCCACTCTAAATGCAGGAGTACTGCAAATGCTGAGGTTAAGGTAAACTTGGATTTTAAGTGCAGTCTCTGCAACTCTTCCCCACACACCCCATTTCTACCAAACAGGTTCAAATGTAAGTATTTTATGGACAGAAGCTGGAAAGGAGCAGACACCTTGCAGAAAGCTCCTATGGGTGATTTATGGGCAAACCATTGCTAATTCACAAAGGGTGTCCAATTTTTAAGTATGATTGCCTTTTCAGTCACTCCACGGAGCTCCAGATAGAATGAGGGCTGGGGTTAGCACTTTAGGGGATGTATTATCAACAGCCCGCAAGGCTGAGGTATGCAGACACTATTTATCTCAATGAAACTCTTTCTACATTATGATGACCTGAATTTAATTACATCAGCTTCATCCATCAGCTGACATGCAGTCTCTCCACTTACATTGTCTCTCAGATCATTGAACTTGCAGCACAACCAAGAAGACATCAGCCCTTAAATCATCTTCCCTAAAGCATGGAAACACACAAGTTCTTTAAGGTAAAAAAAAATATTTTTGTTTCTTTAGTAGAGCCTCTTTGTTAGGCGTGTTTAGTCTGGTATAACCATGTCCTGTAAAACTTTACTGGCTTATTTGTTTTGTGTAAAGTAGCACAACACAGCTGCTCTTTATGGACTGAAACTTTTATCTGGCATTGAAATGATTCTTGGCTTCATTTTATAAAGCTGTGGAAAACCTCAACCTGCGATTATTTTGTTAGCTTTAAAAATGACTTTTGTTTCACATGCCTTTAGTACTCTCTAATTGTGCTAGGGAGTTAGCTGCATAATTTCCCTGTGTTGATTTGGAAACTATTCCTTCTGCCATAAGATCCATGTGTGTGTTTGTAGCATGGAAAGTTCCAGTTTGTGATTCAAAAGCTGCCATTCAATTAGATATGGACATTTCAACTTCATTTTGGCAAAAACACTACAGTGATTTCCTAACATCACAGATGCTTTATCTGCACACAAACCCTCCAGATGCTCATGCTGTCACACACATACTATTGAAGGCTGTCCAACAATGCTCCAAGATCCTAAAAGCATTTACAAAATCAAGCTCAACTGCACTCACCAATGGAGAAGTCACCAAAATATGAAGATAGTGCAGACACTGCAATGAAAGCATTGACGACAATGCACAGGCACCAGCAGGAGCTGAGCACCTCTGGAAGATTAATTCAGGGTGAAAAGGGATCTCCAAAAGTCCCAGTTGTTTTGTTCTTCATTTTGACAACTGATCCATCATTTTGTTTTAAAGACAGGCAAGAGCAGGTTCAAAGCTTTAGGGCCTAACTCAAAGCTCCCCCTGGAATCAGAAAGAAAATGCTATTGCTGTAGGGGTCAGTGGTGGTGTTGGTCTGTGATGTGTCTCTGAGAAAACATCAATTAAAAGACTATAAAACACAATAAATTGCCAAGTTTAATGTGGAAAACTATTTTCTAAAGCTTTATTTTTCATATTAGCTTTAATTTTGCTTGTAGCCCTTTATATTTGTTTGAAATTTTGCTGCCTGTATCCATGACCTAGGCCTTAGAGCATGGAGCATCATTACACTTGGCTGCAAGGAGCATCCATCACAGATTTGCCCAAATCCACCTCTGTGGTTCTTAGGCCCCTCAGAGAAAGACTGCAGTGTCACCTTACAAGTAAAGAAGGAAAAAGTGCTTGGCATCATGATGACAGTTCAGAGCAAGATACAAGGAACAAAAAAATATTTATTTTCCGAACCCATCCATGGGAAACAGGTAGTTTCTATTGGGACTTCTCTGCAAAGAAAGTCACCACCACCATGGGGATTTCCCCTGCAGCAAGAGAAATAACCCCAAACTCTCACCATTGGATCTACAGTTCTGTTAAAGTCATCTCCCAGTGGAGGAAGGGAGCAGCCCGCTGCCCCACTCAACAGCAGCGAGAGGGAGAGGAGAATTTTCACTCATTATTTTCTAAGTCCTATATTTCTGTCAGGGGAAAGGACTCTGGAGCATTCTCTGACCATCAGTAAAGGAAGGTGGGGTTTGTTGTGAAAAGGGAGAAATGAGAAATCAAAATCAGCCAAATCATGTAAGAACAGAGCTTGGAGGAGTTTTGGGAATTATGAGGGGCTTGTCTCAAATTTCCTTTCAATGCAGTGTGTTGAGAGAGAAATAATAGCTGATGAAAACACCAGTTAGAGAAAAACATTAAGTGGGTACTTAATGTAAAACTAAATAAAATAAAAATTGACTGAAGGCAAGTATAATCCATGAACTCCCCAAGAGTCTTTTCAGCTACTTTGCATGGATTTATTGCTTGCTTGACCCAAGAAACCACCATAACCAAATCTATTCCCATTGTTCTATTCTAGAAATGGGTGAAAATACTTCTTTTTTTCCCCTCAGAAAATTACTTTAGTAAAAAAAAGAAATATTCCCCACCTTTCTGCTTACGAAGAAGGTGTTGTGGGGTTATACCATGGACTTTAACAGATGCTCATAATTACCAAAAGTGTTTTCCTTAATCAGATTTTGGAAGAAAAAATGGTATATAGCAGTGGAGTGCTAATTATAACCTACTGAAGTTACTGGAGAAGGCCTGGCACTGCCATGGCAGAATTTGGCTGGGCATGCACATATGTGAAGGGTTTGTTTTAAAAACACAGGAATGTCAAAAGGACAGAATTAGTATCCTGAGATATATTCTCATCTGAGAACGCTGTGTGCAGGTTCTGTAGTAATGAGTTTGATAAAATCTCTCAGGTTCATCTGTGCCATCCTGCACTCTTTAGCGGCACAGGGGAAAATATCTTCCAAAACCAGAGCAATAAATTTTGGATATGAAAAATATTTAGCTCCCAGGACTGTAGCTATGCATGCAGACACAAAGTAGAACTGAGAAGCATGTTAATTTGACCAACTTTGTGTTAGCCCAAGGCTTTCCTCACTGACCTTCAAAGAGACCTGACTAGCCCCATTACAACTTCCCTTATCTAAAAATTAAAAGAATCCCACAACATGAAATTAAGTCACAGGTCACAGCTACCCAACAACAAATATTTCCCACCCTTGCCCTAGACAAAACTTTGTGGAGCACGAAACCTGCCTTCTTGTCTGTAACTGTAAAGCCTAACACACAAACTAAACTCTCCATAGTGGAACACCATAGGTTCCAAAATGGCTCCCCCTTCTACAAGTACTGTTCTGTCCACAGCTTTGTCTATGGAATGTCATGTGCAAAAGCTTTCTGCAGACTCAGAAAATAAAGAAAAAGCAGGACTTAAAGATTTAACTACCATATGGATTTCAGAGTGAGGCAATTTTTTTCCAGTATTCCTGATGTAATTCCTTTATTTGCTCGCTTTACAAAATAAAATGATGCTCACTCTTCCTTTCTGTTTCATTAGGCTGTTATGAAGACCATACATACAGTACTCTGAATATGCAAAATAGCATTTAACTGATCTTGCATTAAGTAATCAGAAAAACATGTTCCTTTTAATTTCATCTAGTTTTATTGGAAAATTATTTGCTTCAGAAAATTTGTTTCTGGCACTTTCAAAAACTGTATTGTGTGATAGCTTTGGTTTATTCTCATCATTTATTGGCTTGTTAAGCCATTTCATTTAATGTTAATGATGCAAAACATCTTGTTTAATGCTTTGATGCTGCCCAACATATTATTGCTTTGGTCTGCAGAATAGGGCACTTTTAATATCTCTCCTTTAAAAAACATTATCATTATTTAATTTTTATTGCATAAGTTTTACAAAAATGCCAGCTCAGAACAAGTAATTTGTAGATGAACTAATACCACAACAGCTTTTAAAAATCACTGCAGTGTTCCAGAGCGTTGGCCTAAGACATCATTGCAAGAATTTTATGAGCTCTTGTGTTTGGGACAAGTGCTGTGATTTATTCACACTACAGTGTCCCCTTTTAAGAGGCAAATGCAGTACAGTGCAATGCAGTGTCACCGCAGCATCACTACGCTGGAATGTCGTGTTCATTGACACAAGGATGTTCCAGGCAGAAGTTTTCCAAAGAAAGAGACAGCATAGTTTTGGGGGCAACATTTACTTGAACAAAGTTCCTTGCTCAATGTCAAGAGAAAGCAACTCTTCTGATGCTTAGGAGATGCTGAAGTAAAAGCACTGGCTGGAGTGAGCAGCACTGGCAAACTGAGCTGCTTCAGGGAAATACTGCAAAGCTCTTTTATGACTCAACATTGGTGATGACATTTCTACCCTGTTACTATTAGGTGTACCAGTTCTTTGTGTTTCATTCATGTTTTGAATTGTTTTTAAGGTAAATATTTTTAATGTGCTCCAAGAACAGTCACTACAGAGATTCAATAAAAAAAGACATTGAATTCTGGAAATGTAAAACAGACAGTTTCTGTTACATGATTATTATACATAAAATAGTATACAGGGCCTGTGTAGTAGGATCTCTAAACAAGTAACATTCTATCAGCAAAGTTCTTGGTTTTTTTGGTCTTATTGTGGGTTTAGATTTTTTGTTTGGGTTTGTTTGGGTTTTTTTAAGAACTAGAATAAGCAACATTTAATCAGAGGGGTCAGTCTAAAGTATTTTTTATCCACCCACAAAGTAGGTTGCATGGGTTTTCCACTGTCTTTTTTTTAATCCCTTACCTTGCTATTCCAGGTTACAACTTTTTCTTTTCCATTCCAACAGTTCCAGTAACTGAATTGTTTACTTCAAGGCTCTATTTTTTTTCCTGCATGATTCTCAGCTTCTGTTGTGCCATTATATGAAAGACATTTTTGTTTGACATTTCACAGAGGCTTATGAGAATAATGCACTTCATGCATCACCTTTGTATTTCATTTCAAGCCACTAAAAGGTAAACTCCATTCAACCCCACCGAGGTTATCTGTCTTATGCCAAGTCCACACTGGCTCAGAGAGCCCTTTCACACAACTGCTCAGACAAAGCCCTGCATTTTCCATTGCTCAGGCTGCTTCCTCACCCACAGCTCAGAGCGCTTTTGACCAGTTTCTCTCTTTCACTTTATGAACAGATCTTTTTTTTCTTCCTTTTTTTTTTTTTTTAAACACAGGGGACCCTCACAAGGGTTGTTTTAAATCTGACAACAGCTCTCCAATAACCCAATGACAGACAGAAAACCCTGAGATGGAAATTGGCTGAACAAGTCTATAATCAGCCTGGGAGACCACTAGGGAAAACACCCAAAGCAAGCACCAAAATATACTTATAGAAATTGTTAAATGAGACAAAGAAAAAGCCCTTCTGCAGCTTGTAGTCAAAACGCTGAATCTTTCTTTACCCTCCCCAAGGTGTATGCAGCTACACTGTGGTTTCAAATTCCATAAGGTAACATGCAATGGGAAAAGGGTCATTTTCTCATATGGTATATTACCAAAAACATTATGTCCCTTTAGTTCCCTCTTTGGCTTTCCATATGTTAACTATTACAGAGCTGTCCCTTCAGCTCTGAAGCATGTCAACTCCTCCTGCAACAAGTATCAGCAACAAACGAGACCAGGATGCAGCACAACTGTGTTTGAGTAGAATTGGCCCTGCTACTAAAGAAAGTGTGATTAACAGGAGAACAGTCAGAATGTTCATATTTAGGTGTTTCAGTTGGAAGGCTAATTTGAAGGGCAGAGAAAAAATTCTGGTCTAAAGCCATGGATATATAGTCACCTAAGGTATGAATCCGTGCTGGTGCTGAGGTGGCTTCAGCCAGCAGCTCCTCCCTCACTACTTCCAGCAAGGTGGATGTTCCTACAGCCACACCATGGGCTGGCTCACAGAGCTGTGCTTGCTGAGGAGTGACCCTCAGCTTGATCTTTAGCACAAGGGAGGCAGTACAAACAGGGGGAGGGAACCAGGAGTTTTTCTGGTAGTAGCAGCAACTGAATCAAAATGTTTAATCCTGGCCCCTGACCTTAGCTGGTCTTAGATGTGAGGCCAAGAGGTACATTCAGCCTGTGCTAATCAAATGCCATCAGGGTGCCGAAACAAGGAGGACCCCACTTCCCTTGCCCCCATCCACACACTCCTGCCTCTTCCCTTGCCCTCACTTTGATACTCATCTTGCTTCTCAACAAGTCAGTTCAGCTTTCTCAAGTTTAAGAAAGCCAACTCCACAAAAGAGCTGGATCACAATGTGCACTCAGTAAACTGAGAGGAGACCCACAGCCAATGCAAAACAGAGGTCTGGGCAATAACCAGACTTGGGAGAGATCAGAAACACCAAAAACAAGAAGCCACAAGCTTAGCTCAGCAATCTTCACACTAACGGTTGCAATGATTACCTTCAAAATATAAGACATATCTAAAGCACCTGGATTCTTCAACAGGAGCTTCTATTGAGCTCAGGATGGAGGTAACATAAAAGCTTAATGACAAAAAATTATATTTTAAGTCTTAACTACTCCACTGTTAACTGTTTTAATAGAAATAGCAAGCTAAGGTGTTTATCTGCTGGTAGTGACTTCCCCCCTGGGTGAACTTCAATTAAATCTCTATAACCATAGGAGGAAGAATGTAAAATTTACTTCTCTCTCTCTCACCATATCCTAAATCTTCTCAGACTGGAAGAAGAGGTGCATTTCAAGAAAGGCTGAGTAGTCACAACAGGATATTAGGTTTGTGAAGCTGCAAAACAAAAAGGTCACAGCAGAGAGGCCTCATTAACCAGAAGTATAGAAGACCACCTTTGCTCTTCTCAGCTGGAGAAGTGATGAAGGCAAATTTCAGAAACCAACTCTTAAAACCTGTTAGCTATGGAGAAAGAGTAAATTAGCTTTACCTTTCACCAAAATGCAGCCAAAGCACCCCGCCCTGCTGTCACAGCTGTGTGCGGGTACGGACACAGTTACTGCTGAGTTCTGACCTGCTGGAGAGTCACTTCCCAACTGACTGAGTGACAAGTGGCTGACAGCCCTATACCCACAAGCTCAGGTTGGGTTTTGATGCTAATATTAAGCAGTGGTGGCAGAGAAGGGATGAGGTTCTTGGTATTGCTTTTGCACTCAGAGCAAGGATAATGCTCTTGTTCTTCTTTTAGCTTTTGGTGACTAAGGTACCAGCTTCAGTCTTTAACAAGAATTAGGAACAGAGATGCTTCAAGTGTTGTCAGCTAAGGTGTGCTAATCTCCTCATGGTGCAATTTATGAGATTTTGCAGATTGCCTGTAAGATTTAGCCTGGCACTACTGAAGGCGAGTTCCCCCATAATAAGCTAATAAATTGTAGTGAATTGCCTTCTTACCTCTTATGAAACCATATAAGCTCAAACAAGTGGGATGGAACAGAACAATTTAAATTCTACATTGACCTGGAAGGAAATGGCAAATGCCAGTTTCATCCAAGTTCCCACCAAAAGTTTATGTTTTCTTGTTGTGGTGACCCTCCCTTAATGGGAAAGGAGCACCCGAGATTCATAGATGCTCATGGTCAAAAGGAATCACAAAAGTTAGAGGGTCCCCAAAAGCTTACAAAGCTTTATTAGTAAATTACACACTTGGCATGGAAATTGGTGTGTTTGTCCCTGACCTTGTAGTATAAGCACACAGCAGTGGGGTTTGGATAAAGGGATAAGTTGAAAGGGAAGAGAGAAAGAGAGAGATGAATTAAAGAGGGAGAGAAAGAAAGAAGAGAGAAAAAGAGATCACTAGTCCTGGCTCCAGCGTTGATCCAGCTGGGGTGTCCAGGGTCCCAGGGTCACTGGGCTTTGTGGGGGCACCTTTTTATAGGTAAGTTGTCCCTGCGCTGGAGGTAAGTTTCTCACTTTCTGTGTAAATTAGTTATCATGTGCAGTCCATTCTTCTAGACCTTTCTGGAAATGGGTTGAAGGGCTTCGGGGGTCTTTGGTGGTCTTGATTCTGCCCCTACATTCCATGTCCGCTTCTCAGCCTCATTCCTGCACTTGTGCTGTGCTGTGTTGTGCTTATCTCCTCGAGCTAGAACAAGAATGTTTGTCCTAGGAAAGTGCTGCCCTAGCTCCGTATGGCCCCTTCTCCAGCCACATCCTGTTCCTTCTCACAGTGTGTTACTACCAACAATCCTTGGCTGTCTCCACAGCCATGCAGCTATCAGTGTTTGAGACACATACATTAGCTCTCTATTTTCTGGGCTTCTGCCCTTGTTCTGACTCAATTTCTGTCATACACTCTGGTGATGCTCTGAGCCGCTGTTTCCCAGAAAGGCTGGGTAGTGGGACAAGACAGGAAGCTGAGGACGGGACATCCAAAGTGCTCCCGAAGGGTTGTGCTTCCTTTAACTTTCGGTCTGAGGATCCGAGTACGAACCCAGCGCGGCTGCAGCCGCATCCTGGACCACGAGATGGTGCCAAAGCGCTCAGGTTTAGGGATGCGCATTCCCACTTGCCGGAGCGCCTGGTCCAGCCCTCACTGCCAAAATCATCAGGAAAAGGTGAAGGAAAATGTAACGAACGGATCAACTACCATTCATATGTATCGCACACGCACACACACACACACATCTCTTAATTTCTCTCCACAATTTCAGGGTTTCCTTCTCCCGGGGTTTATTCCTCGTTAGTGCTACAACACCAACGCAGTGAATCTGAGTACCTTCAATTATATCAATTATCCTTAAAACCATACTCACTCTCCATCTTCAATACCATTAAAATACATTAAACACGTGTTTTGATTCAGTAGACTTAATTGAATGAGAGTTATTAACGTGACTTTGAAACTGCTAAAATTAGGTGTATTATAGATGACCATCTTCCTCAGAACTGTTACATCAAAATTGAGGTCTCAGTGGGCTGTAGTGTTGTGTTCTGGGACAAAATGTCCACAAAATACATTTCTAAAAATCATCTGTGGTCACTGAAGGCAGAGAGATCCCTCACGGGCTGAGAGGGCAGCAGAGGCTGAAGTACAGGCCACAGAGGCAAGGTCCCCCTCATCTTCCCACTGATCCCACTAAGGAACTCAGGTGAGTCAGTCACCTCATCAATATCCTGTTCCAGCCACTGCAAACTCCACAGGATTGGGACAGCATTTGACAAAACACAGGGGCACTCTCACCTCCAGGGAGCCTGTAGCTGGCAAAGTCAGAAACAAGGCTATGGAGAGAACTGTCAGAAAATGTCAAGTCTACATCCCAAGCTGCATCCTAAGATCACAGTTTTGACACTGTGACACAAAAAAAGATGAATAGTTCTCTTTATATAATGTGCATATAGAACCTAGCAAAAAGGACCCTAAAATGGGCTTCTCGTGTATATTTGGAGGCTTTAACTGTGGCTCGGTCCTACAGAGAGAGAGCTAGCAATCCTCTTGAAGATGGCTACTGAGTGACAGAACTAAAAGAGAAAGGCACTTTGCCTTTCACAAAGAAGTATCAAAGACAAATCCACCTTTGAGAGAGAGCAGCACTCATATTTTGCTTATTATCTGAGTCTTCGTGAAATCAGCCCTAATACAGCCTAAGATTTGGCTCAGTAACAATGGGTTTGGTGTAGGTTTTTATTGTTCTTTGGGGGCTGTTTTTTTAGTCCTTTAGAAATTATTTGAGCTGTCTTTGATTTATTTACCCTTGGTATCCACAACTGCAGAAACAACAACCGTTTCTGCTTACATGGATGGAGTCTGCAAACAGGGACAGGAGAGAGATCGTGAAGCAATTCAGCATCAAGGACCAACAACTTTTCATGAGACATGTCTATCAGTTATAGACATGTCTCATGAAATATAGTTACATTGCACCCAGTATAAATCACCAACTTGTGCACAATTGTCTCGTGTCTCATCTCCCAGGATGCCAGCAGTCTCAAAACTAGCTGCCCAACAGAGTCTTTCAAACTCGTCCCATTCTCCCAAAACCCCAGGACAAGGGGTGCCCAACTAACAGTACAGTTTAAGCATGTGTTCCATTAGTGCGTCAAGGTCAGAAAGCATCACAGAAAAGAGTGTTTTGTCTGCTCAATTTTATTTGAAAAGCTTACGCTCAACTTCTGTGCGTAAATTTTCTGTGAGACTGTAAAGCCTAGTACCAAAGGGGGCATTGCTCACCCCATGTGCTTCTGGACCTGGCATCTCTGAATGGCACCTGCCACTGGGATTTCATTCTTTCCTATAGGATACGACTGGCCCAGTGATCACAGCATCCAGGCAAATATTTTGGAAACGATGGTGGAGGCAGTTACTCTGCTAGCAACTACACTGGGTTTAGTAGTGACAGAACAAAATCCAATGATAACACAGCAGTACAGTACAGACAAATGGCGGGTTCTCTGACTCAGCCTTTTCCTCATATTCCCTCTTCTACCATCACTTCACCCACAATGCTGTTGGTACAGGCAGGGCTCTGGGCAAAGGCAGCATCCAATCACCACATGAGCAATTCCTGATGAAGACATTTTTGCAGAGCACGGTGCTAAAAGAGCCAGTGAACACTGAACACTGGTATTTTGCCTACAGCTGGCACTTGGCTCTTGTGACTGCTATTAGCAGTATATGGCTTTATAAAAATTATTTCTGACCTAATGTGCATGTTGCCTCAATTTTTAACTTGCCCTGAGCAGAAGCTCAGAATGAAATCAGTTTAATAGAATAATTTTACTGTGCATAGATTTTGTCACAAGTATTGCTTACAGGATTTCAAAACTCACTCTCTTCAAAGCACAGCTGGGATCTAAATTAAGCCTAGAGAAAATAGCTAGAGCTCTGCCAGCCTACAAAGTGATGGTATTATTCTCTTATACTGGGCTTCACTGGTACATAGATATACCCAGTGGGCACTAAAAATCAGTGTACAGAGTTGGTGAGACTTGGCTGTTTCATAATAAAATTTATTGCTTCTATTTATTATTTTCCCAAAGAAGAAACCAAGCTGAGAACAGGGAAACATAAGATACATCTGAAACCATGTTTGTACTGTGATTTCAAGAAGAAAAGCAATTTGAGTAGCAGAGATGGGATAGAAGAATATCCAAATGCAGAACTCTGATTTCTCTTCTATTTGTAGAATTACATTACAGTATTCCTAGCACCAAGAGTTCAGAAAAAGAAAAGAGGAATGCGAATGCTAAAGTCTCAAAAATACAATTTATTGTGCAAATGTGGAAAACATAAGATGATGCTCTTTGGTTCTGGTATGACTTCCAGAGTGAATGCTTTATGGAAAACAGTGTCAGGATAGTCATACAAAATTTGAAATGATTGCTAACATGCATGGATATGAAACACAGAGAGAGTAACATTTATAACACCTTTTATACACCTTCTTTAAAACAGTCTTATTCACTCTAGGACTTTCTTTTTCAAATCATATCTTAAGAAATCCTTAATTTAGATGAAAAAACTTCTTCCCTCGTCTGCTCTTCTCCCTGCTCTGCACTTTCCACTACATTCCCATCTAAGACAGAATCATATCCACCCAATGCCCTCTAGCAGTTTCACAAATCATATTCTCCTAGAAAGGTAAAACTTGGTGAAACTGTGCTAAAATAGACACACTGCACTTGCAAAGTCGAGTGCCCAAGAGCCAGTAAATGTTAAAAGTAAGGTAACCCACGCAACCTTAATCCAGGACCCATGGGCATATACATTGTGGTAGCATTGTCATCTTACTAGATAAAATGATTTTTAAAATCACCCTGCCTTGCTCAGTGCACCAACAGGCTGGGCTCACTGAAAAGCAATCATTCAATATCTTTGTTGTTCAGTGATCCAGGCCTTCTCTCTCTTGTGCTCTTTTAATCCTGTTCTGAAGGCAGAAAAGCCCATCAGGAAACAACTATTTTGATCGTATCTTTGCTACAGTATTCAGGTAATCTCACTGACATTTATTTGCATTTATTTTACAAAAGCTATTACGCGGTGCAGGTTTTGTGATGCACAATACAGAGTAAACAATAAGCGAGGATTCATTTGAAGTGCTCATAACTTGCCCTGCTGCTGAGTTTCAGAGTAGTCTATGCATTTGGCATGATTTTCATATTTGAAGTATAGTTTCCACCTGGCAGCAGTGGGAACAGAAGCTCCTCTTCATTTATGCAAATCGACTCCCAGACAAGGAAAAGACTGTTATTGCCACCTACAAAAAGCTGGGTGTAAGTGATTTGCCCGTCGTCACACCCTATCATGTGGCAGTGGCAGGCATATAACTTTACTCTCTTAAATACTGTTTGTTGTACACACACTTTCATTTTACTACCTGCCATTCCAGAACCCACTCACTGATTCTCCTAGACAAACGTTTTTTGTTTGTGTTTTTTGGTTATTTTTTCAGTGCATAAACGTTGCTCGGGAAGGTTTTTCAAGTGTTTCTATAGCTGGCTGGAATTTTTAAATGCACAGCAGAATCTGGTCGGATAAACTCTATGGGTAGTAATCTTTGGCATGTCCTGCACATAAATACAGTTGTACCATGTGGATGTGACAGAGTTGCTGCGTTGCAGAAAAGAATAAAAACACTCCCTGGATTTCTGGATTTCCTGTGAACTCACACATGTTGCCTCCTGAGGAATTCCAAGACAGAAAAA
This sequence comes from Pipra filicauda, assembly GCF_003945595.2. Taxonomy (NCBI): domain Eukaryota; kingdom Metazoa; phylum Chordata; class Aves; order Passeriformes; family Pipridae; genus Pipra; species Pipra filicauda. Next base: position 1,696,328 of record NW_024104298.1, read on the forward strand.
CCCGCCAGGAAACAGCTGTTTTGATCATACTCTTTGCTTCACTATCCACGTAATCTCACACGCATTTATTTGCATTTATTTTACAAAAGCCATTATGCAGTGCCGTTTTTGTGATGCACAATACAGAATAAAGAATAAGTCAGGGTTAATTTGAAGTGCTCCTAACACAGTTTTACTGACAATGAAATGGGGGGTATTAACCTCCCATGCCATGCGACAGTTCATCCTCAAAGCCCGGTTTTCTCTGCCTCAATTTGCAGAGATTATCATCAAGATAATCTAGAGCCTAAAAATGTGCAAAGACTCCAGGAAATACCCGCAACTTGATGGCTCATGGTGTACTGCAGGAATATTACACATACAGCGAACAACACGCACCACCCATCTGTTCCCATTACAGGCAATGGCAGCTGAGGTGAGACGGGCATGGCTGGGGTAGTCACTGCGTGTTTTACTGTAGGTGTTCTTAATAAACTTCAGGGAAGAAGGCACTGAGGGCAGGGACAAGGATAAAGACAAGGGCAGCGACAGGAAAAAGGGCAGGGACTGTGCCAGCCCCTCACACCCTCACAGCCACAGCCCTTCGCAGGTGCGGACACGGTGGAGCCGGCGGCCTCGCTCTCTGATTGGTGCCAATTACCGCTCCGTCCCGCCCACTCGCACTTCGATTGGTCGAATTACCTGTCAATCATTCACGCCTACTTGACTCTCCTCTCCGAGTTCACGGTGCAGGGAGGAAAATGGTGCAGAGACATCTCGCGACCTGATTGGTGGAAAGGAAACGCCACTCAAGGTGAGACCCCGCCCCCGGCTGCACAGCTGACCTCTCGGCCCGTGATCGGGAGGGGCTGCGATTGGTCAGTTCTGCAGAGTCCCGCCCAGCCTCGCGGAATCCCGCCCGCGGATTGGCTGCGGCGGCTGTCCGTCAACGTGGTGGGCGGGGCGCTCTCTGGTGTCTGTCCGACGGCGCGGCCCGGCGGTGTTTCATGGCGGACATGGCCCTGGGGCTGGCGGCGCTGCTGGCGGCTGCCTGTGTGGCTGGTGTGTGGGCGAGACAGCAGGGTCGGGGGAGCGGGGAGGGCCCCTGCGGGGGGAGACTGCGGGAGAGGGGCTGGGCCGCAGCGCTGGGGAAGGGGCGCGGGGAGGGGAGGGGAGGGGGGGTGTCTGTCTGTGTGTTTGTACCAGGTTCTGGAGCGAGGGGTGGGAGCAGGGGACTGTCATCGTGCTGCGGCTCCCTGCCCCACACCCCCTCCCACCCAGCTCCAGAGACGCTTCTCGAACACTTCCCTCTCCCTTTCTGACCAAGGACTGGTTTACATTAAATTATAAATAATATAATTTTCTTACATAATTGTATTATTTATAGAAATTTATTATTAAAATTACATGTATTCTATATTTTATATATTATACACAATACGAATATATAATTATACATGACATGTCTTATTGTATATAGATTATATACAATAAAATATAATTGTATATGTATATTTACAGGTATTGTATATGAATTATATTACAATCTAATTTTATAAGATGAGACAAGGGAGATTGGGATGAGATAATAGACAAAAACGTTTTCAGTGTTAGAGTGGTCAGGCATTGGAATAGGTCACCCAGGGAGGTGGTGGAGTCAACATCCCTGGAGTTGTTCCAGAGGCTCTGGATCTGGTGCTGGGTGATGTGGTGTAGTGGTTTAGGGGTTACAGTGGCAGTGCTGGGTGGATGGTTGGACTGGGTCATCTTAGAGGTCTCTTCCAACCTTGATTCTGTGATAAACACACCTCATTTTGTTGCTTTGTGTGAATTTTCATGTTTTGCTGAGCTGCTTTTGTGTCACCTGCTGTGAGTCGGGCTTGTGATGACACTTCAAGGCCCTGTAAATACTTTTCACTCAATATTTCTTAGTTCTCCAGGTTCACAAAGGCTTTTGAGAGCTTGAGGTACAATTTCGGCAGGGTAGGAATTCGGTTAAGTATTCCACAGGCAATTATAGGGAATCTGCTTGTGTTCTCATTTTCAAATTCAGTTTTAATCACTGAAATCTTGAACAAGTCTAGCGAGGGCAATTGAAATGACTTTACTCACCTGAGCAGTCTAACCCCAAGTAAGCCAGTTTTGTCCTGCATAACTTGTGACTGTTTTACAGCCTTCTGGAGAGCCACATGTGAAATCCTACAGATTTTTGTAAATTCCTTCCTAAAGAAATTGGTATGGGAATATTTCTGCTCTTCAAAATTGTAATTAATTTTAGTTATCATTAAAATTGGCAGCAGGGCATCCAGTGAATGCATCAATTTAAATCAAAAAGTTTTTTAATCTCCTTCACATATGTTGCTTGGTTTGGCCTGTTTGCTTCCTTTTGCCACCCTTCCCCAGCCTGCACAGCAGTACTTTGTCCTTTACTGTGTTTATCATAACACAGCTCAGATTTACTGTCAGCATTTGTATGCATGATCATGACCCAGGCTTTAAAACAGCATCTTCAAGGTCACTTTAGTTAAATTTAATGTTAGGGAGGATTTTAGCTGCGCAGCACATCATTTTGCTCTTGCATTATTTTTAAATAGCTTTTAGATTTGTAGATGCCTGGGAAAGCTATTGTATATTGCTGCTTGGATTGGTAATCAATTTTCAGTGATCATATGACTAAATAGCTTTATTTTCTTTAGACAGTTATTCATATAATTTTGAAGTATGCAGTCAGACACATTTTATGATTAGAACTTCAGCTTAGAGGCCTGCGAATATTTATTATATATATTTTATATTATTTATATTTATTATATATGTATTGATTTTCTCATATCTTGTGTCAGATCAGTTTTTTGTTGGAAACCTTCTCAGACTGGTCATTGAGGAGCATATGCCTGAAATTTTGCGGTGTGTGTGTGTCACAGCTTATATACACCAAATAAGTTTTAAAATTTATTCACACAAATTTATTCACACAGTATTGCAGCTATGCTTAAACGACTTTAAAGGAGGAAGCCAGGTTGAAACAAGCCCATGTTTTACACCCATGGAGTCCTTCCTGACTTCATTAAGCAGTAAATTACTCTCACCATAAAAGAGTTTAAAAATATGCTTTTAGTCAACTCTGCTATTTGAGGTAATGGGGGAGAGAGTGAAGGGGGATCCCAGATAAGTGAAAACCCAACATGAGAAATACTGCACGCTGGGGCTTCACACAGTCAGCTCAGGTCCAGCACTGCATCCAGGGGAAGAAAAGCATCTCACAGTGTCATGTGGTGGAGGAGGCAGAGCAGGGCCACGGGAGCTGTTCTGCAGGATCCAGGTTGTCCTGGCAGCACTCAGTTTAATCCAGCACTGACAGACTCCGCTGGACTTCCTGGCTCTGGGCACAGTGGCTCAGGCTGTTGTCTGCAGGAACAGAGGTGTTATGCCGAGCAGTCCTGGAAGCAAACAGGGCTGTGTTGATGCGCTGTGAGCTGAACGGGATTTTGGAGTCTGCCTGGTTCCACTGAGAGTTTGCTTTAGCAGATCTCAACTGTAGCACTGCTTGCAGCCAGTTAGTGAGTACATAGAACTGTTCTGTGCTGTTGCCTGAATAATGGTCCTGCTTCTGTTAGTATGGATTTGTTTGTCCGTAGTCATTGCTGTATAGAAACCTTATTTTGTATTCCAGAGCACCAAAACGAAAGGTTCTCATTCCTTGTTTTACACAAAGTGATAGGCATGAGAGGGGAAAGAAGGAATGAAAGAAAGCTCTAATATCCCTTTTTCCATGTTATGTAAGGGAAAGATTGCAAGAACTCTGACAGCTTCTTGTGTTTGTTTTTCAGGTGTCTGTGGAGATGAATTCAGTGTCTTACGATCACCTCAGTCAGTTGTTTTCCGAGATGGAAGTTGGCCCATTCCTGGCGAGCGGATCCCAGATGTCGCTGCATTAACCATGGGCTTCTCTGTTGAAGAAGTACGTTTCAGGTCTTGGTTTTGAAACACCTCTAAAACTACAGACCTGCTCACTCAACACACAAATCTTCCTGTCATGTGCTGGAATACATAAAATACCCTCCTGTTTGTGTTGGGGAATGCATGACTTGTCCGAGGTGGTTTCCAAGCACAGAGCTGTGTCTGTCATGTGAGCAGGCAGAGGTTGTGCTGGCTGGGCAGTTTGAATCATCAGCCATAGAAGGAAGCCTGCAGAGGCTTTACAGTGCTGTTCCTCACTTCCTCTGAGACCCAGCTGTGTGCTGTATCCCCCCATCCATGGTCACACACAGCCCTGTCACTCTGCACAGGGCTCTGCTCTTGAGTTCTCTGAGGACTGTGAGAAATGCCTTGGCAAGGCAGGCGTTTTGTCAGGTCAGCAAACCTGTCTGCTGCGCAGAGTTAGTAAGAACAAGTAGACTGGTTATTACTTAAATAGTAATCCAAATACTTGAAAACATGATTTGTGTTTTCCCACATTAAGTATTTGGATATAGCTTTGGTGATGTTTAAAGTGGGGCACATGAGAAGGAGCCCTTGGCTTGATTCCAGTCTTGCCTACTGAATTTTTTGCTGGGCTTCAGCAGGGATGGCTGTTGAAGCAGTACATAAAAGTGTGATAGCCAGGCATCTGTAGCAGTGTCTGTGTGCAACCAGATACTCAAATCTGCAGGCTGGTGTGGGCAGCCAGTTCCCACTTCTTCCAGTCTGCAGCTAGGGAAGAGGTCTGATAAGGCTGGTTTGAATGCAGGTCTGTTTAACCTGTGTTTTGGAATTTGTCTGAAAATATATTGCTTTCAATTAATTAAGGTCTTTTCATCATCAAACTAGTAACAAGCTCGTAAAAGCTGTATGCCTAAGAAGTAAATTTTGATTATTTTATCAAGGAGAAACAATGTATTGAATGGTATTGTGTGTGTTGCATGTAAAGACACCCAGAAAAACAATAGGGTTTGGCCCATTTTGACCACTTGACATTTGGCATACTGGTTATCTGAAGATGTGTCATGGTTATCTTGGAAAAAATTGTTTGAGTACACACCCTGTGCCTTTGCCAAACTTTGGAATTCATTTGCTGTGCTGGGTCCATACCATCCTTTAGGAATAGTTCTCTATTAGTATTATTTCAAATCTTGGAAGCAGGCAGGGAAGGAAGTGTTTAAATTATTATTCATTTAAGCCCTGAAACTGTGGGTTTTCAGCAGTGTCACTAAGGAAGGCAGAGGTCACTGTGGGCAGCTTCCAGCCCTGGTACGGAGAATAGTGCAGGGCCCAGGTACTCCTTTTGCAGCTCACATCAAGTCTGTGGTCTAGCAGCATAAACTGACAGTGCAGTGGGTACACTGTAGAGAATTTGGAATCCTTACTGCATTACATTTGGAATTATCAAAACCAGTCATTCAATATTCTTCCCTTGTTAAAGCAAAATAAAACTGAACCCCTTTTTGTCCCTGATGGCGCTTTAAATGGTTTTTCCTTTTGTTTCTTTGAGGTGATACAGATCATAATGTCAATGACATTTAATTCTAAAATCCTGTTAAGTTGGTTTTCAAAAAACAAGCAGTTATGTCATTTGCACAAATGGAGAAATCTGTTTGAATTTATTCCAAGTAGATGAGTTTGTATTTTGTGCCTGTATAAACCAGCCAGGTGTCCTTCACTGTGCTCTTACTGATTCATAACTGTAGTAAGCTACTAAGGAATCTCTCTGTTTCTGTGCAAATTTGTAAATTTTAAATTAGGAAGTTGTTATGATTGACACCCCTGTCTTTTTATCCCCCTGTTTCTTTCTGGTACTGAGAATACCAAGTAGTTTAGTGTGCCTAAACCTCTTTCTGTTGTGTTTTGTGAAAGGGTTTGGGTTTGTTTGATTTATTGTTGGGGGGGTTTGTTTGTTTTTTTTTTAATTCAGCCTTCACTTATTAAATACAGACAATAATATTTATAATTTAATTATGGGAGATAACTCTTCATATATCCATTATGTATAATGCTTTCTTAGTATAGACTGCCATGAAGTTACTGGCAGCTTTTAAATTAAGAATGTCTTCATGGTTGACTTGAGACAGCATTACTCAAGATGAAAGCAGCCAAGTATTAACTTACTTCCTCATGAAATTTCTCTCCTCCACAGAGATATTAACAAGATAGTAAGTTATTGTGCTGTAATATTGGGGGAGGGCTCTTCTTTTTTTCCTTTGAAATGTGATTTTTTTTTTTTTATTATTTTGTAATAGGACCTTCCCTGGCCTGGTCTTGCAGTGGGGGATCTGTTTCACAGACCACGAGCTACAGTGCTGGTGACAGTGAAGGGAGTGGACAAGCTGGCATTGCCTGTGAAAGGGTTTTCTTACCCCATTGAAAATGTGAGTATCCACAGTTGGAACTGTCACGGGATTTCTGTGACTCTTCTGGTCTGATGACAAGTACATGATTCTCTACCATAGTCCTGGTTGTTCACTTATTTCTTACTTCACTTGAGGATCCCTAAAATGATGGATCAGGCTGTGTAGATCAATAATTTGATCAGACTCCTGTACAAGGGGAGAGGCCTTTGAGAGCACCCAGGGCCTCCTGTGTTGAGTTCAGTAACTTGTTTGACCAAAGCATGTTCTCCTTGAAAGACATCTAGTTTTATTTAATATGTTTGTACCCAGAGGCAGAGAATCCACTGCTTCCCATGGTAACTTACTGATTCACAGTCAGAATTACTAAATTTTTTTGCTTCAAGCTGAGCGTGTGATGACATTTTATATGATGTTAATTCTTTGATGTACTGAATCACCCTCTTAGTGGTCTTTTGAGCCTTCCTCAAGTTCTTAGCTGTGAAATACACCACTTAGAGACACCGTTCCATTACACTGCATCAAAAAGAAAGCAACCGACAACATAACATTTACCTACCACTGTCTGTCTTTGCTAACACTCTTCTCAGGCTTGTCACAGCACCACAGTCATTTAGTTTGGAAGGGAACTCATCTAGTCCAACCCACTGATCAAGCAGGATCAACCAGAGCTGTGTTCAGTCAGGTTTTGATTATCTCCACAGATGGAGACTACACAACCTTTCTGGGCAACCTCTGCTGGCATTTGACCATCCTGGGAGAGAAAAGCTTTGTTCTTGTGTTCAGATAAAATTTCCTGGTTTTAAATGTATGCCTCTTCTGTCATAGAACTTCTTCCAGACACCTTGTAACATGACACAGTAACTTACAAAATATTGGTAACTGTGCAGTGCCTGCTCACTTCTCCTTTATAATTACATTGTCTGCTGTAATCCAGTTTGCTGCAGTATTGGATGAGTTCTTCATGTTGAGCTGGTTTTTGTCCAGCATGAACCCACAAACCCTTTTCAAATAAGTTGTTTTTAAGGTTAATTAACTCTAGTTAATTCTGCTGCTGCCCAACTTCGAAAGCTTTGTTCTGCACCAGTTTACCATGCATAATTATCTCCTTTTAGATCATTAGGCCCTGTTTAACCCAAAAATTTCACTGGGCTTTGTCTTCCAGGCTGTTCCTTTCAGTCTTGACAGTGTTGCAAATGCTATTCATACTTTGTTCTCTGAGGAAACGCCGGTGGTGTTGCAGCTGGCCCCCAGTGAGGAAGTGAGTATTGCTTCACTTCTGATTCCAGATGTTCTAAATAGTTAAACCTCTTTCCACTTGTGTGGCTGGAGCAAAACCAATGGATTATATGAAATTTTGCTTCGGAGAGGGCGAGTGTGATTGATTGTTAGTCTGTGACTGGAAAAACTGGAAGGGAAGCTCTGCTGTCACTGAACAATGGCTGTTCCTGCAGAGGGTGTACATGGTGGGCAAGGCAAACTCCGTGTTTGAGGATCTTTCTGTCACACTGCGCCAGCTGCGGAACCGCCTGTTCCAGGACAACTCCGTTCTCAGCTCCCTTCCCCTCAACTCCCTCAGCAGAAACAATGAGGTAAAAAAACCATCAATCAGTGGGAACTTTTATGATTTTTTTTTTTCTAATATTCTTCGTTAGTTTGTGCTTTTTGCTTCCCCCCTCCCTTTTTTTCCCCCTTTCTTTGCCTAGGAGAGCCTACTCTTAATTTTTTCTAATGGAATTCTAGTAATTAAGTTTTCAGGACTTTTTGTAACTTCAGTGAAAGAGTTATTTCCATCTAGCATGTTCTGATGCTGTAGCAGACATGACCTGTTATAAAATACTGAGAGTTGCAACAAAACAATATTTCTCTGACTTAGGTCTCATCAAAGCAAATTCCTGTCCCTTTTTGCCTCTTCCCCCAGGTTGACTTGCTTTTTCTGTCAGAACTTCAAGTCCTACATGATATTGCAAGCCTGGTAAGTTTTTTTTAAACCTTTTCCCCGTCTTTAGTCACAAACTTCAGAGATCTTTTATAAAGGTAGAGAAGCTGTAGCCAGCATACTTGGCAACCAGCGATACATATTCTAGTGTGTCATCAGTCGATTGCATCAGTTTAAAAAATGCATTCTGAAGCAATTTGTGTCAGCCCTATCACTGCAATTGTGAATGAGAAGCATCTGTAGTGTCTTTTGTATTGTGTGGGAGCAGGGGAAATTCTGAGCTGCTGTTTCTCCATACCCAAAGACATGGGAAGTACTCGATGAAGAATTTGCTGGGGCTTCCTTTGTTTTCTTACTTGAGAAGTACAATGGTAGTTAAGAACATGTTCTTTGTGAAATGTGGGGTCTTTTTAAAGTAACCTGTGTATGAGTTAATTTCTTTCTGCCCTCAATGGTGTGCCAAAGCTGTCTCGACACAAGCACTTGGCCAAAGATCACTCTCCAGACCTGTATTCTCTGGAACTGTCTGGTTTGGAAGAGGTTGGAAAACGATATGGGGAAGACTCTCAGCAGTTCAAGGATGCTTCTCAAATTCTTGTAGACTCCTTGCAAAAGGTACATTTTTCTACCTAATGAACAAACTTCATGGTAATATTAAGGAAATAATTTTTTATGCTAATGACAAGGGAGTTAGTTTGTTGACTACCTTATGCTTTGAATTGTCCCTTCATTGGTGATGGCTTGCCTGATGCTTGGTTTTTAAAATGCAGTTGTTCATTTATAAAATCTAATGTTACAGTTTGCCTCTCTGGAAAGTGTTGACATGATTCTACAATGTGTTTAGATATTTTGCATAAAGAAGTAGGGTTGTAGTGAGTGTGTATCAACATGACTCAGTATATTTGTTTTTCTTAAATAAATACCTTGCATTTGAAACTACAAGTATGTCTCACAAAAACTGGCTCTTGGAAATGTGGAAATTTATGAATCTAAATTTCCAAGCCTTTAAAATAACTGCTGTTCATCCATCAGTGTGCTCAACAAAGTAATTCTTCAACAGGTCTTATGTAATCATCAGTAAAATTTTTAGTAAGCATGATGGAAAAGTGTAAAAGCATGAATTTGCTGAGCCAGAAAGCAGGCATAAGCTACAGTCTGTTGAACAATGACTGAGGGGGTTGAAAGAGGCCTTGTAAACCGGAGGAAAGTTCACACTTTCTTAGTGAAATTCTAAAATAGTGTAGCTATTCTAAAATAGTATAGCTTTCCATGATTATTCCTGAAGCTGACATCTTATGTTTTACTACATCTTGCTAACAAAACTCTGCCTTATTCCTGGCTACAGTGTAGATTTTTAATTAAATCACTTTTGCTTTTCCAGTTTGCAGATGAGATGTTTAATCTGTATGGTGGGAATGCAGTGGTAGAAGTGGTGGCTGTAAAGGAGTTTAATTCCCCTCTGATAAGGAAGACTCGCTCCATTCTCCAGTCTTCACAGGTAGTAGAGGCACATTTTTCTATATCTCGTTTATTAAAACTCATCCAAATTGCATCAGTTCTTCACCTGAGCATAACTTCTTCTCTAAAGACTAAAATACTGACTATGATTTAGCCGTGGGTGCAAAGAGGTCGGCTTACTTACCTGTCTTAATCTTCACTTAATCATAGAGTAACTTAAGTTGAAGAGGGCTTTGGAGGTCACCTAGTCCAACCTACTGCTCAGAGCAGGACTAATTTAGGAGTTAGATCAGGCTGTCCAGCTAAGTTCTCTGAAAACTTCTTCCCTTATGCCTTGTTAGAATTTGCCTTTCTGCGTTTTCTGCCCAGTGCAGCAGTGCATGCAAGTCCTGCCTCCCAGGTGTGGGAACACATTTTCCTTGGCTTGCTGGCAGGACTCCAGACTTAGTCCAGGATGGAGTTGCCCTGTTCATGTTGCCTAGACTTTCCAGGGAGTCAGAATGTTTTGTGTGCAAGCTCACTTTGAAGTAATACACGTTTTCTTTATTACAGAGTGAAAAAGAAAATCCGTATAACCTTGCCTATCCATATAACTACAACTACTCTGTAATCTTCAACATTATTCTGTGGATGATGATAGGCCTTGCTTTAGCTGTGATAGTTATCTCCTACAACCTCTGGAACATGGATCCTGGGTATGACAGCATTATTTATAGGATGACAAACCAGAAGATAAGAATGGATTGAACCACACCGTATTTCAGTGCAAGATGAGAAGAGTAAGGTCTCCTTCAAACTGTGTGGAAGACAAATATTCTGACATGGTTAATTGTGGAAGTTTTTTAAAGGTGTATTTATTTCTTAAGTATTTTTTCCCCTCTCCGAGACTATTTTAAATGTTAGTAGTAGCACCAGATGGGATTTAGAAATTGAAATCTGCTTGTTTAAAAAAACCAAAACAACAACTCCCGAAATAATTGTCATTAAAGTAACATCATTCCATTTTTTTTTTTATTATGTAACATGAGTTTTTGAAAAGGCCTGTACTGCCTGTGACTGTGTGCAAAACAGAGAAATTGAAATTATGATAGCAACATGTTGTTTGAAACTTTTACACTGGACGATTAAAAATTATAGCTAAATTGTTGTGTTGTATATTATGAACCAGCTGTAAATGTTTGATGTAAATATTTATAATGGTTATATGTAACTTCAGAGAGGATAGTAAATATTCTTTAGTAAAATACTAAATACAGAAATATTTCTAGAAGACTACAACTCATTTTGATCTCATGTTGGTGGCTCAGAGGTGAGCTGTAAAAAGAAGGATCCTTTCCCTAGAACTTCAGTGATTTGGAGGTAAATTACACTGGTGTGGCTGGTCTATACAGTGGAGTCTGTAAATACTGAGGTAGCACCAGTCTGGTCATGGTCTAATGTCACATACTGTGGAAAGTTCCTGTTATGATGGTTCATGTTCCTTCATTTGTGTTGATGTTGTTATAAGAAAAAAAAACACGATTCTTTCTGATGATAAGAGTGGACCAACACTTGATTTAAGTATACCTGGATTATAGTCCTGCTTCAGCCATTCAATAAAGCAAAGAACAGTTGTTCTTGAATGCATTTATTCTTTGTGGCTTCATAGGTGTGGCTTCTTCTGTTTAGTATTTGTTCAGCTGACTAGAGCAGGTTCCAGCAGCATCCAACATGTGGCCCTAAGCCTGTAGCAGTTTAGTTTTAACTGTCCTCCAAAAGAAAGATGATCATGTATGGATTAATTTTCCTAAACCAAACAGTGAGTGTAGTTAAAGGAAGTGGTTGATCTCTGGCTTGAATCTTTTGTAGAATTACCTAGTTTTTAGAAACTCATTTGCTCTTATGGTACAGGGAGATATTCCAGATACAGCAATGTGAATGGATACTGCTTTTTGCTTCTTGTTGTCTTCTAATGTGCTTAACTTACCCTACTGTTAGGAGATAGTTGTTCCACTTCCAGGAAAGATCTGCTCATTGAATTACTCTGGGAATTTACTGGGAATGTCTGTCTGAATTGGTGGCCTTGAAGTTGTTCATGTCTTGGAGATCCTGGAGAGCGACTCATGTTGAATTGAGCAATGTTCTGCAGCCCAGGAAGTCCAGTTCAGTATATGTTACAATTATTTGACATTACTTTTAATGGCATTTAAAGTTAATCTGGATGATTTATATCAGTAGATAGAAGAGTTGCACTGCCAGTTTCTCTGACAAGAATGTGTGCTCTAATTACTGAACACTCTCTAGAATCATAGAATCGATTGGGTTGGAAAAGACCTCCGAGATCATCGAGTCCAACCCTTGGTCCAAATCCAGTCCATTTACTAGATCATGGCACTCAGTGCCACGTCCAATCTGCGTTTAAAAATCTCCAGGGATGGTGAATCCACCACCTCTCTGGGCAGCCCATTCCAATGCCTGATTACTCTCTCTGTAAAGAATTTTCTCCTGATATCCAACTTAAATTTCCCCTGGCGGAGCTTAAGCCCGTGCCCCCTTGTCCTATTGCTGAGTGCCTGAGAGAAGAGACCAACCCCCACCTGGCTAGAACTTCCCTTCAGGTAGTTATAGACGGTGATGAGGTCACCTCTGAGCCTCCTCTTCTCCAGGCTAAACAACCCCAGCTCCCTCAGCCTCTCCCCATAGGACTTATGCTCCAGTCCCTTCACCAGCCTTGTTGCTCTTCTCTGGACCCGCTCCAGCACCTCAATATCCTTCCTGAACTGAGGGGCCCAGAACTGAACACAATACTCAAGGTGTGGCCTCACCAACGCAGAGTACAGGGGAAGGATCACTTCCCTGCTCCTGCTGGCCACGCTATTTTTGATACAGGACAAGATCCCATTGGCCTTCTTGGCCACCTGGGCACACTGTTGGCTCATGTTGAGCTTCCTGTCAATTAGTACCCCCAGGTCCCTTTCTGCCTGGCTGCTTTCCAGCCACTCTGTGCCCAGCCTGTAGCGCTGCAGGGGGTTGTTGTGGCCAAAGTGCAGGACCCGGCACTTGGCTTTATTGAACTTCATCCCATTGGAATCAGCCCATCTCTCAAGTCTATCCAGATCCCTCTGCAGAGCCCTCCTGCCTTCCAGCAGGTCGACACTCCCTCCCAGTTTGGTGTCATCAGCAAATGTGCTGTAGCAGAGCAGTCGAGGGAAGGCTCTTGGCCAGGTGTGAGAAGTAGGACACAGTGATTATGGGGATGATTATGTTTAGATTATTGCTAATACAGTATCTAAATATTGCCAATGCAGTATCTAAATAACAACTCCACCAACTGTAACAATGGATTATATTGTCCTCAGGTTGTGGTCCCTCCTATTGAGTCACAAGCTTCAGAGAGACCCCCTCCCCTTGCTTTCTAAACTTCTCTGAGAAGTCTCAGTGAGGCTAGGTCCGTGCTGACTCACATTTGTCAACAACTTGTGTCTAAAGGGTTACAATGTCAGCAGGATGGCTGGAAATGTGCATGTTTACAGTCCTTGGCCTTTCAGAATTCACAATTGCAAAGCAACAAAGCACCTGTGGAGATACTTTAGGATTTTGTCTCCCTATTTGACCTTTACTCACCCATCCAAAAGTGAGTGTTCCCTGTCTTTGGGCTGGAGAGTGGGGGAGAGGGCAGCGGGATCCACTTGGAAGCTGCCTGCAAGATCCGGACACCTTTTGCTCTGTTGGCTCCAGTCTCCCTTTGCAGGCTGATGGGCACGAAAGTCAATTGCAAACGTCACAGCTCCCCCATCTCTGGAATACATGAATTATGCAAGCATCCAGACAGTTCCTCCTGCAGTTCCTACCTGGATTTCTTACCTTAGGACAAATCACATTGCCCATGTGTGGGCAAGGGAGCAGAGGGTGTGGTGGAGGCAGTACTATGACCTGTCTGTCTTTCCTTGTGCCACACACACTTGCAGTGTTTTCATGAGAGTCAAATCCATTGGATGAAGCTGTACAACTGTATCAGCTCTGTCATCCCACTTGATAGGCATGAACCCTAAAGTTTTACATAAACTGTTACGTGGTAGTCCATATGTTGTTTTGAGATGACTTAATGTGGAAGGGAATGCCCCAGAACTTCAGCAGGAATCATGATCTAGGGTAAGAAAGGGGGTAGTAATTAGTGGTAGAATCTTTCCAACTGAACTATACCTTAGAAGAATGATGTATTTGGCAGGAGGAAAGAACAGCCACTGTCAGGTTCTGTTACAGGAAAGGAGTAAAAAACAAAGGATAAAACATGTGGCACATCTACCATCTAGTACTGGGACTTCCAGTGCTTTTGCAAGATTAGGCTGTCTGGGCTGTGGGTTCTTCATTTCAAACAATGAAAATTATTCTATAGACTTTTTGGTGAGGACTTCAACTTGTTGAGCTTCTTACTGGTCTATGTTGAATTCATGCATCCCTAGTTTACTTAACTCAAGGTTTAGTCAGATTAATAGTCCACTTCAGATACTGGTGCAGTTTTACAGGGGCAAGTTGTTTTAAAGTCACTGTATAATTAATTATAAGTCTTTAACAGCTGTATTTTAATCAGTCTAAAGTTGGCAGCATAGAATTTGTTTAAATGCAGGACCTGCTGTTGAGATGGTCATCCTGTCAGCTCTCTTCCAGCCGCTCCTTTAGGCTCTAATTTTACTTTTTAAAACTAGTCCTTGACTACTTTGAAGGGCGAATTTGAATTCCCAGTTCTCCTGTTAGTACCACATTTGTTCATTCTCATGGCTGTAGGCTTCTAGATGGTACTAAAGGTGCTTTTGAGCACTGTCTTGTGTGCTACGTCTTAAATACGGGTTGCTTCATGCAGCACAAGCTCCTTTTTGAACCATTTTAAGGCCCTGTGCTTTAGCTTGAACTAGGTAAGCCAGACATGTTTTACTGTGCAAAATATTGGTCCATAACTGCCCATCAAACAGGCAATTGCAATCCTGATCACTGAGCCAGGAATAGACTTGTTGTACTCAGAATTGAGTTAATTAGAATGGAAGTGCTGTCAACACCATGAGACCTGCTCTTGATCGTTCTCTTTAATCATCTCAAGAGTTATAAATTTTAAAAATGTTTATGGGATAGGGCAGAAATCATAGGTTTTGTGTACAGTGCTACGAGGAAAGCTACAAAACTGTCACATGAAGCTCTGTGAAGGAAGGCAACAGTGAGGGAGGGAGGGAATGCAAGGAAAATACAGCCTGGTTTGGGATCTCGTGTGGCCAAAGTGAGAAGGGCAGGAAGGTCATTACAAAATATTAGTCAGCAAACAGCTTTGAGCCAGGCTGGGAAAGGCTCCATATAGTGCTGTCTGTGGGATATAGGATGTTACTGCTGCATGAGTCATGTGGTCACCAAGGAGAGTGTTTTCACTGGGGAGCTTGCCCTCTGGAAAAAAGGGTGGGGTGTATTTGATGGGGTCTTCTTCAGACCTTGGTCTTATATTGTCCAGTATTTGGCTTGGGGAGTACCTGGAGTCAGGATAGCTGTACTCCAAAAGTGCTGACATCTCTGAAGGAGAGAATTCTGAGTCAGAATTGAAGACTGAGCATTGCTTTTGATATTTAGATTGAAAAGAGAAAATAAGCCATGAAACAAAGAGTTCTTTTAAGAGTCAATATGCTGCTTTTTCCAGATAATCCCCCAAAGTCTTAACTGGGCAGAGGGAGGTATAATCGGCCTTTGCATATTCCTCAACTTCCCAGGCTTCTCTGTGGCAGGTATGGCAACTTTCAGAGTTCTTCCAGCTGTAGCAACACACAGGCAAGGGCAAGGCCTGAAGCAGATCTGAAATGTGAAAATGATATGTTCATGTCTAAAAGAAGGAAGGGGAAATGAAGAAACCACGTTGAAATGCAAATGTTGAGCAACCTGGCCGTTGGTTGCTGGGATTTACAGGTGAGGCTTAATGGAACTGACAAGGACACTGCCAGAGTGTAACCTAAGGAGATAAGCATCTGCCTCAAAACTAAACAAAAAGCCCCACAACAACAATGATATTTTGGATCCTCTACTGGCACAATTTTTGGCTATGGTGAAGTGGGTGCTTTGACCTGAAATTCACAGATGATCTCTAGAAAAAAATTAAATTTTTTGCTCAAGTAAGAGTTGGGAACTGTCCTGCATTTTTTACTTTCTCTTCTGCAGGCCCTGAACCACATTCTTAAGAATTTTCATCTGTGTAGGGGAGAGAGTGGATATCCACACAAGTATTGCAGGACAGAAAAGGAGAGAAATCAAGGAAGGCAGAAGTGGATCTACAGGATTTCAAATCCAGCAGAACAAAAGAAATTGGAAAAAAACCAGAAGTTTTTTTCCTGTCCTGCCACTAATGCAAGGTGTAGCTATGGAGGAACTAAGTTGTAAAGGGCTTCTACAGCTCATGGTGTGAAGGATGGAAGAGAAACGAGTGGAAGGAGGAACAGAGTACACAGAGGCCATATCCTAGAACTGAACATAAATCCCCACCCTAAATAGGGACTTGCCTTGCTAGTGTGCATTCAGAACTTAAAGAGATTCCTCTATTGCTGAAGAGTGGAGTCACACTAAAGGACACTGGCAATCAAATTTAGTATTGCCATTGATGTCACCCATCACCAAAAATACATAGCTAAGTTCTTGGCATGAATGCACATCATAAAATACTTAGAATGTTTCATAAGGGAAACAAATTTCACAGTTGCACAAAATTATGAAGGCAGTCAAATTCCACTTACTTGTACTCCAGTGCATGAATTTATGATGACAAAATTACATGCCCTTAATCAAATGAGCATACCTAGTTTTCATTGGGATAGAGCAGTGGCTAAGATAAATTCACAGTAATTCAGCTGGTAGCTTGTGGCCAGCACTGGAAAGGCACTGACTTGAACAACTTCAGTGCTGCCAATCTACCAATCAACCCTTGCATTTTAAGTACTTCTTTACAATGCCATGGTCAAAATGCCCAAGCAATTGATACAAAAAAAAGTCTGCTGCAATACCTGAGTGATCAATTAGAGCATTTGGACCACTGCAGAGCTAAATGGGAACTCCAGCCACACCCTACAGTAAGTGATCAATCAAAATCTTGACTATGGTACAGCATCAGCTTGGAAAGAAAAAACCCAGCTCTCAATGATTTCTGTCACTTTTGGTCTCTGCTGTAGCAAAAAAAAAAATAAAAATAGCAAGAAATACATAAAAACAGCTGTACCAATTATTTTACATGGACCTATCCCAATATTTCAGCTGGCTGACAGAGCCAAGAGGAGACAGCTACACTTCACTGCCAGTGCTTCCCATAGTGGAGCTGCAAACTCTGGGGCACCTCTGACTGGGGCAGCCAACTCCAGGAAAGTCATCAGTTAAACAGGTGAGTCTGTATAAGCTCTGCCACACTGGTGAATGTACAGCTCTCCCCTCTGGAAATCTTCAGGGAGCTGTGCCCTAGGTTGTGATGGATGTCCTTGAGAGCAGGGAGGCTCTGCTCCATGGCTGAATGCTGTTGTATTTTCCAGGCAAGCCTGGTGGCACCCAAATGGTCAGAACTCTGGGTAACCTGACAGGAAAACAGGTTAACTGTTTGCTTAACTGGAAACACCAAAATTAAGATAAGCTTTCTCTGTGTATGAATTGATGTTGATCTCTTTCCTGCACATTTGGACACACACAGTGTTAAATTGGTCTTTACAAATGAAAGGGAAAAAGGTTCCTCCCCTCATAAAAAACAGTACTTTTATTAAAAAGTGAAAGTATTTTTAAATCATTTTCATGTTTTAAAGGAAATTTTTTTTAAAAATTATGCTCAATATTTTGTAAAAATGAGGATTTATGAACTCAGAAGGCAAATAGGAACACATCCACCTAAAAAGATGTTCAGTAAGAACATCAGCAGGAAAACTGTGCCTACATCACTAACATCCCAAAGGTGATGCCCACTTGCAGAAGTTGGCTTTGATGTGTGTTGCTTAAAAATAAGCACAGGTTAATTAGGAAAATAAGCATCAGGAACAGAAATAGCATAATGCCCCGGTGTCAACCTGCAGCACAGTGGTCACTTTAATTTTGCCTTTGTCCCTTAACTACTGTGTTTTATCCAATGGAATGGAAGAGTCAGCACTAAAGGAATACAGAGGGAGTCACAGGGGCCAGGCACAAGACTGAAAAAAATGGCAGCCCCCAGCCCACTTCTGCCTCCTCACACTTCCCCGTGGCCCAAACGGCAGTGGAAAGCCCAAAACTTTAGAAAGTGGTTTCAGGGCAGTGCTCTCTCCAAATCTGCCTCCTCTGCCACCCCAGGGCAGAGCCTGAGCTTCCTGTGCTCCTGTGGAGCAGCTAAACTGCCAGACAAACTGCTCCATCCCGGGAACATCACTTGGAAAAGCAGCCTCTGAGATGTTGCAATAGGAGTCATGATCGTGTCATGAGATCAGCTTCCTGTCTTGAGCCGACTGTCCAGATTTAAACACCACAAGCAACCATTCTGCATTTTAGTTCCTCCTCTCTTCCCTTTTTTATTCCCTTTTTTTTTTTTAATTCTATTTTTTTCCTGTTAACCCAGAAGTTCCCAGGAATTCATCAACACAGGAGTCACCTGTATTTCTTCTTGTGTTTGGCCACTTTCACTCCATGAACCTGATTCTTAACAAATTCCACAGCTGCTGAAATATTCAGATTGTTGGCAGCAGTGAAACAAGTCCCACTTTCCATCATTTCCACTCTTCTGTAGGAGTCATTGGTTACTGTAGCCTACAAATTAACTATTTGGCAGAGGAATAAGAAATCTAAAAAGCTAAAGTCTTTAAATATTATTGCCTGCCAAATTCCTTTACAAATTTCCCTGTAACATGCAGCATAACCTTAGCCAGAAAATAAACATATTTGCATTCTTACCTTCATTTTTTTTTATGCTCTTCCTCTCTGATCTCTGTTAAAATTTGGTTTTGTTCATGTTTCCATTTTTCAAAGCATTGTAGCCTCTGCATTCCTGTCCTTCAAAAAGTTCTTTATAACCTGCATCTCTTGCAAGCATTGGAGTAGCACAAATAGATGAGAATATCCTGGTGGAACAACATATTACTACATAAAGTGCCTCATTTTCCAGATATCTGATGTCTAATGTGAAAATGTGTGTTCTTTAGCCAGAAATAAACACTTCTGGTCTTGGAATCTCCCATGAACTGCAATAGAAATAAAATATAATGATTTTGAAAGCTAGAAATCAGAGTGGAGATCTAGAAAAGACAAAAATACAGGACACATCTGAAACAGCCAAGTTACAGAGATGGCAGGTCGTTTAACACCTCCTGGTGTAAAAAACCACTTAGGCTGTGACTGAGCAACTCTGGGACATTTTTGTGGCCACCTCTGGGCCATTTCCATGGTCAGCATTTACCACAGGCTGTTGTGAAAGCAGAGGCTTGGTAAGATGTTGGCTGTGGTGCGGAAGATTCAGTTTTTTCTCAGCCCACCAATATCAGACCAGCTGCTCTGCTTTGCCACAGCACTGACCCAGCTGCCCATGGCACAAAATATTCATCCTCTCACTTGGAATCATAGAATTATGGAATCATCTGGGTTGGAAAAGACCTTTAGGGTCACCAAGTCCGTTAACCCAGCACTGCCATGTCCACCACTAAACCATGTCCCCAAGTGTCACATCTACACATCTTTTAAATACATCCAGGGATGGTGACTCCACTGCTCCCCAACCTGTTCCAGTGCTTGACAATCCTTTCTATGAAGAAATTTTTCCTGATATCCCATCTAAACCTCCCCCGGCACAACCTGGGGCCGTTTCCTCTCATCCTGTCACTTGTTACCTGGAAGAAGAGACCAGCCCACACCTTGCTACAATCTCCTCTCTGGGAATTTTAGAGAGCAACAAAGTCTCTCCCGAGCTTCCTTTTCTCTGGGCTGAACACCCCCAGCTCCCTCAGCTGCTCCTCATGGCCCTTGTGTTCCAGACCCTTCACTAGCTCCATTTTTCTTCTGTGGCCACGTTCCAGCACCTCAATTTTATAATTTACCTCCATAACTGAACGTACTGTTGCATGTGGAGTCCCCCCTACCAGAAGAAGGGGACAATCTCAGCTGTCCTCACC
Source organism: Pipra filicauda (assembly GCF_003945595.2). Lineage (NCBI taxonomy): Eukaryota > Metazoa > Chordata > Aves > Passeriformes > Pipridae > Pipra > Pipra filicauda. Next base: position 1,716,133 of record NW_024104298.1, read on the forward strand.
CTAATTTTTGTCTGTGTCCCACAACACGTGCCCCAGGACAGCCTGAAACCTCCCTGGCAGCTCCCCTGCTGCCTGCACACCCAGGAAAGGTGGGAGCAAGGCTGCTGAGCCTTGCTAGTGAACGTGGACTAGAGTAAACTAACACTGAATAAAGTGCTATCCAATGTTCGTGGTCAAGAGAAAGTAATTTCCCAAGATTGCAAAGTTTTCTTTTATACTACAGTGTTGAAAAAGAAAATCAGTTTGCAACCCTATAATCAGTTTGCAACCGTAAATCAAGTTGTCCTTGAGAGCAGTGAGGCTGCCAGGGACACCAGCTTTGAGGAAAATCTGCTCTGACCTGGCAAACCTGGGCAACTCCCACTACCAGGCCATTCCTGGGAGCAGGATCAGCCTATGCAATGGATATGTGATGTGGGGCAGTGCTGGACCACATCCCTGTGATCCAAGAGAGTTTCAGCAGACAGACAATAAAATTTCTGCTGTATCCAACGCTGGAACACTGCAATGATTTTTTTTTTTTTTTTGGTGCTGAGAATACAGGGAAAGTGAGTTTCCATGTCAGAAGCAAATTTATAAAGATAATCTGTGAAGTGCAGCAAAGGTTCTCAGGTTAAAGTCTATGAAAAGCCAAATTTTGGCAAAGGAGAGCTGGTGGTCAGGATGGGGAGGAATGGAGGAAGGACCATGCACAGGGTGGACACTTCCTCAAAGCAGACAAGGGGAATGGAAGCAGAAAACCCCTCCTATACAACATCTTGGTTTTGAAATACTGAAAATATTCCATCTAAAGGGATACTTCTGTGTCCCTATCGAGTACACGCAGTGCCAGAGAGCAAGTAACTGTCATATATTAAATAGTTAAAGGGAAAAATATTTATTTTTATTTTCTTACTGATCCAGGTATGCCCCAAGTAACTATGAGGTTAAAAGTACTTACAGAAATTTAAAACCCACTACAAATTATAGGAAAAATATATGTAATGCAGAGAAAGCTAGCTGGAGGGTATTTTTCCCCAGAAAAATAACACTTCCATTTAAAAGAACATTTCCACTGTCATTATAAGAATTGCTGTTTAAAACAACAACAAGAAGAAAAAACAAGAACAAAAAACACCACCCCACTTGCTAAAGGTAAAATTAGATTTGTTCTATCAAATAATCTGTGGCAATAGAAGAGTGGAGGAGGAGGAAATTCCACATTTGCTAAAAGCTTGTTTTTAACTCCAGATCTATGGAGGAAAACAACCCAGAGCAGGGCTGGAGGAAGATGTGAGCCAGAAAATGGCACAGACTGCTAAACCCAGAGTCTTATTTAGAGCCGGGAAGTGGAGTTCTGACAGCACAGTTTTTGTAACTGCATAACCAAAATTAGAGGTCAGAAATCACCTACATGGGCAGGCTTGGTACGACTGGACCCCAGCTATTATTTGCCTTTTTGTTTCCATGGTTCCCACGTCATCTTCTGCTCAAAGACTTCAAGGTACAAGAATGAAATACAGGTAAGGAAAAAGAAATAAAGACCAAATTTCTCTCTGTAAAAAATTATCAAAGCAGACAAACACAGCCACATTTGGGACAAGGCTTCAATGTCCAGCAAATGGGTTCACCTAAAGTAAAAATTGTATGTGTATGTGTGTGTATGTCAAACGTCCTTCCACTGCTGGAAACTTAAGGGTTAAGCATATCTTCCTTTCCCCCCGAGTTCAAAGCCACATTTTTATTAAAAAAAATTATTTTTTTTCCCCACAGTCAAAGTGTTTACGGTGTTCAAGAGGGCTCTGTCCAGCCCTAGATCCAGACCTGTTCTTGCCAAGACAGATCTCCTGCTGTGCTCCTTCAGGTGCCAGTTAGGAACAGCCTCCTCAGGACATCTCCTGCTCAAGAGGACACATGAATTAATTCTCCAGGGCTGGTCTGTTCCTGCACAGCTCCCATGATCTTCATTTCATCAGCTTTAACCCGCCCTCTGCCAATCCCCGAACCAGGCTGAACCCTCATGTTTTAGCACATGGGATGCCCTGGCAAAGACTTGGGATGGGATGGAGGATGTTGCTTTTATTTATTTATTTATTTATTTGAATGCCTGTGCAGCTCGTATGGGGAGGAAAATTTGGAAAAGCAAAAAGAATCAGAGTAAGATTTTGACCTCTTTCCTTAAAAATTAAGGCATGGAAGGCACTAAAGCAAAAGAATCATACAGGGAGGGCATTTCTGTTCCCTCCCAGTTGCAGGTTGCAGGGAGCGTGTCCCAGCACCTGGGCTTGGAGGGAGGCCACCGGGAAAGAGAGAAGAAGCAGCCAGGGACTATCCCACTATCCAGCCCATGGTGAGTCTTCTGCAAGATTGGTCTTTGAAAGAGTTGTGGCTGAGTGAATTTTGTTGTTTTGTTTTGTTTTTTTTTTTTGCAAAAGAAAGAAACAAGATGCTTCTGAAATCATGATTTAATAGCTGCTGCCTGACTGTGGTCCTAACTCTGCCCAAAGGGACTGGAGCACGGAGACGAGATGGGACAGGGGCAGTTTTTCCTTGAATGTATGCAAATATCACCTCATGCTCACACTTTTCTGTGGCTGACATAATCTCTGTACTGCACTCCAAGCTCAGAGTGAGAATCTCCAAGAACCTCATTCCCTGGGGATACTGGGAGGACTTGTGAGTTTAGCCAAAGCTCGTAGCTGTAAGACAGACCCAAGTTTATAAACAGTGTTTTACAGTGATTGCCTGCAATGGTTCTGGGTTTGGAGGCAGGAGGCCACTGCCAGCCCTACATTTCTCATGGAATGCAAAGCAGAACCCTTTGTTTCACCATCTTTTATAGCTGTACAAGCAGTGGCATCTTCTGCAACACACACAGCGAATCTCAGGTCTCCCTCCCAAAACCCCCTTTGGCTATGAGGAAGAAGAAACATTCATTTCTGCAGGACACATCAGTTCACTGAGGTCTCCAATCCCCCAAGGAGAAGGTGAAGAGCAGCAGCAGTGCCACTGCAGTGCTCAGCACTGGTGCTGCTGCCCACAAATACCCTGCACAGTGTAGGGCTGGACTGCACTACCTGTTAGAAAAGAGGACTCCTTGGAAATACTCTGGTCAGGATGACCTCTATGACTTTCTTTCTGCTGATATCTGCCTCTGAGGCAGTCCTGAAAGTTAAAAAGATGGAGGAGAACTGCTGGGCTTCACCGAACTGGTCGAAAAACTTTCATCTGCCCACAAGCCACATGAATCTGCACAACAAAACCGACAAAACCCACACGGCTGATGGATCACCCTGGGCTTCAGCTGCAGACTCTGTCTGGAGTCACTGCCCTACCGTGATGCCACTGATGTTCCAAGGTCATATCATCTGAAGTAAATGAAACAAACTGGAATAATCCTCCTCCAGGATGCCCAGGATGTACTTTTTGCATGCTGCAAACCAAAGCGCGTTTGAATAAAAGGATGATTCCTTCAGACTTAAATAATTCTTTCCCTGTTTGAGCAGCTGACTCTTGGGTAAGAGTTGCACAAGGATGGTATCATGCTGTGCTGAGCCATGCAGCGAGCAAGGGGTAGGTGTTGTGCAGGCAAACTTTGGGTTTTTTTAAAGCACCCACCTGCAACAAAACAAAGCAGAAAAGCAAATGAGAAGTGTGTAGAGGAAAGCAACTTATGAACCTGATTCCTGGACTACCCACGTGTGCTTTCAAATCTGAGACAAACTCAAGTTGACTATGACCAGCTGTGGATCAACCTGGGCACCTGGAGCATGGAAAAGAACTAATTTATTTCTAAAGCTTGCCCTGGTCCCTGTCTGTGAGATACCATGAGAGGAAAGGCTCTACCCAGCACAGCAGTTGCTCCCAAGGTAAATTCCAGCCCACAGGAATCAAAAGGAATGTATCGTTTCCAAGCATCCAGAGCTACACTGAATGTGCATATTATGCCTGTACATTCAGCATGGAGCTCCTGGAGCTCCATGGAGGTGAGAGGGTAGGACCCACTCTGGGCCCCTGGGACAATCATAGCCCTGAGATAAGCTGGGTTGGTTAGAGCATGGTGCTAATAACACCAAAGTTGTGGATTTGATCCCCCTATGGGCCATTCACTTAAGAGTTGGACTTGATGATCCTTGTGGGTTCCTTCCAACTCAGAACGTTCTGTGATTCTGTGATCCCTGACTGGCTCACACCCACACACCACACTCGCCCTTAGCCAATGCAGCTTGTGGAGAGCTCTGTGAGAGACTGAAATGTTAATGGTAATGGCTCAAAACAATCGCTCATTTGCAGAGGGTGCTTTGTTTGGGCCATGTTTTCACCGCTGGAGAGGGAGGACGTGAGTTTTTCAGTGTGTGGAGGTAATTTTTTTGGTGTGTGGAGGTAAAGCCTCTGGTTGGCATAAGACAGAGGGGGTGAGCAGCCACCACCAGAGGCTACAAGCCTGGCTTTGAGCCAGAGGAGAAGCAGACCCCACGGAGACAGGATGATGAGTTTTATCATGCCAATTGTCCTCCTTAACACCCCCTGGGGAAGGTCTCACTCAAACAGGACATTCACATTCACACAAAGGCCTGAAGGTACTAATCCCTTCTGATGGGGCATGACTGGTTCAACTACACTGATGTGAGAGGCAGCTGTCATGTCTTGGAAGGTGTCATAAAACATCAAAAACCCCCAAAGTGCCCCCAGAATAATTTCTGGGGCCTTCCACCAGAGGAATGCAAGTGATCCAAAGGTGCTGCAACAGATTCACAGTGTAAATGCCCCCCCCCAAAGGCACTGCTTACGTGTTCCCACCTGAACATATATTAACCCATCGGACCTTGTGCTTCACGGGCTTCTACCACCCCCAATGGATCAAGACTGCAATCATAACTTCAACCAACAGACATCAAAAGTGCAACAATCAAGTCTCATCAGGGGATCCATAGGTGGTGAGATCTTTCCACTCTTATCCTTTCTTTCTCTTGCTTGCTTGCTTGCTTTTCCCTTATACATTTTCTTAAGTGATATTTTTATGCTTTTATAGTATATATATTACAATGGATAATAACCAAAAAGGCTACATACCTCCTTTCCATTGCAACCAAATTGTTCTAAAATAAACCATATATATATATATATATATATATATATAAACACTGATCATTCAGTGTCATTTCACTCTAATCTACCCCAGAAATGGCTACTGGAGCATTGCAATGGTGGGAAACACAAGAGGGTTTTTTTCCCATGGCAGTAGCTGCCAGAAGAGCTGCTCAGTGAACAGCTTCTCCTACTGTGCCCTGACAACTGAGAGCTGAACTGGAAAACTTGAACCCAAGAGTGCAGAGTAGGTGGAAAGGGTAGAGCTGAGTTCAAATACAGGTTAGGTCTCAGCTAGGAGCTGGCAGCTCTCCTCTGGGCACTGAGGTGACAGCTGAGCAGGGCTCATGACTGAGCTGGGCTCAACCAGCTGCTTCAGTGAGGGGGGAGGATGTCTCAGTAGCATTTGAAGTTACACTTCAGTTCTCACACAATACTGTTATTAAAATAGCTATTTTAACATAACCAAATCCCTATGAATCAGTCAGCTTTGCAGGCTGTCCAAATAGGCATGTATCTATTTTACCTTTTCTTTTTTTCCTTCAAGCTCATTGGTAACACATGTATACAAACACCTCTTTTCTTTGCATTTTCCTAGTCCTTCTTCTGATGGGAGGATCGAGGATAAATGGAATTAAACAAGATGTAGTCTGTCCTGCTCGCTGATGTTTTACACAGATCAGCAAGTCAAAGTCTTGGCTCTTATTTCATAGCACCAGTGTGTGATAATTGCAGTGTTCAGAGTTGTGGAATAGCTTCTGTGGGGGTACATTCACAGTGAACAACGGGGCTTCTCAGCTGTGCATGGAGAACACATTCCTAGATTACAGCACGTCAAAAAAAGGGGCCTGGTAATGAGTATAATGAGGAGAGGAGTGGCTGCAGGGCAGCCCTGCAGGATGGGATCTGGGGGTGCTGGTTGGCAGCAGTTCATGGTGAGTCATCAGTGTGTGCTCTGACAGCCAGGAGAGCAAACCCCATCCTACTGTACTCTGTTGGGCCCCACCATCTAAGGATGTTGAAGTCTTTGAATGTGTCCAGAGGAGGGCAACAAAGCTGGTGAAAAAGTTTAAAGGAATGTCCTGTGAGGAGGGGCTGATGACTCCGGAGTTGTCTTCTCTGAACAGGAGGCTGACAGGCAATCTCTTTGCTCTCTGCAGCTTCCTGAGGAGGGTACATGCAGAGGGACGTGCTGATCTCTTCTCCCCGGGATTCAGTGACAGGATGTATGGGAACAATTTAAAGCTGCATCATTAGGAGATGTGTAGACAACATTAGCAAGCATTTCTTTACTGAGAAGGTAAAAGAAGTCAAACATCGAAAGAGACTTCCTGAAGAGGTGGTCAGTGCCCCAAGTGGGGCATTTGGACTATGCCCTTAACATGATTCAACTGAGCTGGTCAGGTAGTTGAACTAGATGATCCTTGTAGGCACCATCTTAACTGAAACAGTCTATCCTATCCTATCCTATGTAACCTCGAGGAGCAAAGCAGGAGCTTATGTACAGAGCAGCACCACAGACACCACCAGCAGCTCCCAGCTCTGTTCCAGGCTGGCTCTGTCCCTGCTTTACGGATCAACATTGCAGGACCACAGGACAGGAAAAGCACAGCAGGACCCAGGCTGGCCTGCAGCCCCTCAGTTGCCCCCTCCCTCCTTCTGCTGCAACATCAGCTTCAAAGGATGGGAATGCTTTTCTGTGTTTCTTCTAAATGGAGCTTTGTCAGCTGCTTTCAACACTACTTGTCAAGGAGGAAGCACATCCCCAGGTGGACAAAGGAGAGGGAAGGAACCCCTTCTGGCCTGAACCCACTCTGACTTGGGAGCTGCCTGCCCTAACACAGGGAATGGATGCCAGCAAAACCCTTCCTCACCCCAGAGCAGCCTATTCACAACCCCCTTTTTTGTAGTTTCTGACAAGCTCCCCCTTTAGACTCTGCTCTCCAAAAGAGTCCCACGTGCAGCTGAAATTCCCTCTGCTCCAGTAGTTTCAGTCTCGATAATGGCCTTCCAAAGCCACGTGTATTGGTGGAGGAATCATAGGAGGAGTAAACCCAGTCCATCACAAGCCTAAACACGACTCTTCCCCGTTTTCCCACAGCACTTGCTGACGCCGGTCGCTCCTGGCTGTGTGCAGCAGGTCTCCAGCAAAGTGAGCGGGGGATGGTCCTGCTCCAGAGGCTCTGCTTCCACCGCCTCCAGGGGCCCCTCTGAACTCCATTTCTAGGGGCAGGAATTCAAGCTGTCCAGGCTTTAAGCTGCTGGGGCTTTCCGTATTCCTGCCTCCAGCCAACGGGAGTACAGCCGTTCCCCACTCAGCCTCTCTTATCTTCCAGAGCAGCAGCCCGACATTTCCTGTCAAACCTATTCAGCGGGGTCATTTCCCAAAGAAGTTAAGTACTGCTCTGGGAGAAGGACGTGAGGGGCTGGGAGTACACGGGCAGAGCGTCAGGCAGTGAAGGGGCAGCACAGCACCTGCTTCCCGGGCGTGTGATGCTCCCGGAGCCAAAGTTAAGGCTTAAAAACATTCCCCAAAAATAATGATCTACTCGTTGAACGTCAAAGCACCAGCAGCTGTTGGAGCATCTGCAGAAAAGCGATGAATATTTGAAGTCAAAAAGGATTTAATCTAAATGTGAACGACTCAATTATATTGGTATTATGGGGTTACACAGTCACAGCTTTGTAATTACAGCCTAGATGCTACCTACAGTTCATATAATTCAATTACAAGTTAACTTGTCGAAATACATTCTTACCTTAAAAACATTTGAAATTGTGCAGTAGGTGGAAAACTTGGGCTGGGAGAACAACTATAACCACTGGAGGTAAAATAACCAGTGTAGCAAAACTTGTGAAGTGACACCTTTTAACAGATTAATAATAAATCTGAATAACATGACCCAAATATTCTCCTAGTAGTCTATTTTTCATACAGAAGATTTTGCTTTCAAATGCCTGCTAACCACTTTCAACTGACAGATGAAACCGAGCACATGCTTAGAGACAAACTGTAGCTCACAAAGGAAAACAGCTTCTGGTTTTATGGAGCCTTGTTTTGTCTCAGCAGTTTATTATCAGAACTTGTTTCCTGCAGCCTTTGCAAACTCAGTTAAATATTTGCAGTCTCAAAGGACACTCAAACGTGTAAGGATAACAAGTAATTTTAAACTTAGTTTCAAACCAACCCCTCCCCGCCCCAGAACCTTACCTGGATTCAGCTCCTTGTCTGAGTGTTTGCAGGGCTCAAAAAGGCTCCTCCACTCTTTTCCATATTGAGGAAACCTTTAACAGGATCAGTATTTGTTACCTGGAAAGCCACAAAGTCTGTGGTTGCCATCTGGGATGGCTTTTTGGATATCTAAAACGTATTCCCATCTAATCTCTGCTAACATTGCTATGCCAAAGTTGTGGATCAGCTCAGAACTGCTATTTTTCCTCTGTATAATTCAATTCCTTCATCCTTGTCCCACAGGTGGGTTGATGAGAAACCCACAAACCTCCTCTAGAAGTATGTGGAGTCACTGCAGCACTTTTAGTTTAACAGATGGACAAACAAATCTCCTGTAAGGATGAAAATCTACAAATGGTCCCAGTGCAGCAGATGGATACATCAGCAGGTGGATACACCAGCAAAATGGACTGAACATGGAAAATTAAAATTAAAACTGCACTTATAAATACACACAGTCATTGCCTTGAAAGGAACGTGTGTCTCTGGTCAGTGGGAAAAGCTTTTACCAGTAGCGTTTTCCTTAAGAATTTAATTATTTAGGAGAAAGGTTTAAACTGTGGTGTGTATTAGGAGTGGTGTGGGTTACATAAAATAAAATTCAATCTGCCCATCACCTCGGGTTTGGAGTGTCAGTCCACAACCCTCTGTCAGTACAAACATGTTTTGTATTCTCAGCCCTGTGGGGAGGCCTCTCCCCTCCCTTTAACTTTCAAGTGCCGAAGCTCTCAGCAGCCACAGGGGAGCCTTTGTCCATCACCACACTCCCCCCTGCCCCTCAGCACAAAGGGCAGCAGGTACTTTTCTCTGTATCAAAAATCTGCTTTTAGGCATGGGATTGCTCACACCTTGAATCCAGAGCAGTAGCCAGCATAACAGCCAGTCTTTTTCAGACAATACTTGTATCACCTGTTAATTTTAAAACATCAGTTTAGTTGTGAAAAGACAGAAATACAGACTCTTTCAAACTGAGTAGCAACCAGGAATATTTAAAAGCTGCAGGTTTTCACTCCAGGGGATGAGTTCTATTTCAGAAGCAGAAACTGCATAACCATCTGTTATATACACACAGGTGAGAGAAGCAGTATTACAGAAGCCACACCCAAAAACACAGGTTCATGGCTGAAATCTAAACTGGGCACCAACCAAAAGATGGTTTCTAATGGCAAGAGCTTTGAAAGAGACTCAATCATTCAGGGAAAAACAGTGTGACAGTTGTAGGGGCAATGGGGAGCCCTAAAGACAGCAAGGCAGGCTGGAATACATCCACCAGAAGATATTTAAAATTAGTTTAAAGTACCTTTCAGCTGAGCAGGGAGCTGAGAGAGCTCTGCAGAGGCAGTGAGGCAGCAGAGCAGAAAGCCACACTTGCAGGAAGTCAGGAAACCAACTTGAACTTGATAAAAATTTGAGAATACTGATCCACGAGGACAAATGGTTAAATGACAGAGTAATTCCTAAAGATGGACATTTTATTCAGTTAGAAGAGCCTTCAGTAATCACTGACAAAGTTATTTACATACATCCAATTAAAACAGTTAAATGTGAGGTTGTTTCTTTTTTGGATCAGCCTCTCCAATTTTGTGGTATGCAGTTCCACTCCTACTTTACCTGCTTCTACAAATAAGAATCTGTTATTACAGATTCCATGACAGTTGAAAAAGGGTTATTTCTTCCACTAAACTTTGCTTTTGGGACAGAACAGGTGTAGTTCCTTGTGACTGTAAAGAAAAGAAGCACTGAAGTAATTAGTAATTATTTGTACAACCAGGAAAATGAACAAACTCTGTTCTACTCTGACTTAGAACAAATCAAACCCACAGAATAAATAAATAAAGGTTTGTTTGGGTTTTTAAGTTAGCATCACGTGTGTGTGGTGTGTATGGAAGCAAGATCACATTCAGAGACAGTCAAGTAAGTGTGTACACACGAGATCTGGCCAGTGGCTACAGTGGAGAGGAATAAATTTGAAGATTATACAACATCCAGTTTAAGATTTTTTAATCCAGTTTATTAAATATTGCTTTTTGGGGACATGTTTACAACAAGCCCAAATAAATTGTTTAAGGATTCAAAGCAGTCATATTAAAATACAGCTTCAATATAAAGTTTGTCACAGTTTTACAGTATTCAAAAATGACAGACCTGCCTTAAAAAAAGACTATTACACCAAAACATAAGAAAAACAGAAAAACAAACAAGTTTGGCATTTTCATAATCTTTATAGTATAAAACAGAATATTAAATCTATTACCAGCAAGCTGATACTTCAATCTATTACCTAGTCTGAAGTGTCTCCCATTAAAACACACTATACAACAGCACTATACAAAAGTTGTGGTGATACTCATGTGATGAAAGTGCATCCCTGAAAGTTTGCCAGTTTATATTTAGCTCTTAGAAAAAAAGGTAAAATTAAAACGTCCTCTTTTAACCGAAGGCTTTATTTTTATTTTTTTTATATATATATATATTTTTTTTTTTTTTGCTGTTTTGTCTCACTTTCAGCCTTCTTTTAAAAGTGTCTAGGGACGCCCCCCAGGGGGCAGCGTAAGATTAACCATCAAATCACGAACGGCTGCAAATATTGTGCATTCACCTGGAACAGGGAAAAGAGACAGGTTAGCACCGCGCCCCGGAAAGCCCTTCCTCACTCTGGAACAGGGAAAAGAGACACGTTAGTCCCGCACCCAGACAGCCCTTCCTCACCCTGACACCCCCCGGGACCCCGCGGGGCAGGGGCTGAGGCTGCGCCACACACGGCAGATCCCAGCGACCTCCAAGGACTTTGGGATTTGTAACAGTTATTAGCTGAAGGAGCTCCGGCTTTCCCAGCAGGACTGCTCTGGTTGGTCACGAAATTGCAAGAAACTCTTTGACTTTTATTTGCTTTTGAATGTCAGATTGAATCTACGCTAGAATTTATCGCAGTCCGAATTTTTCTGTATGTTATTAATAAAAAGCATCACATCTTGTAAAGAAAATAACCCAACTTTTTCAAGTTTTATTTCTATTGATTATGAGCAGACACTTAACATTTCAAAAGGCTCAAGTCTGAAACAGCTGAAAGATGTTTTCTGTCCTAAGCCTAGTCTTGGAAACATTTCTAATTCCAAGACTGAGCAAAAGTCAGAAATCTGTTTCTTTCAACCACAATGCTCTGGCTCTACCCTTGACATCTAAACTTGCAAAATAAAATACAGAGCAAGTAGACTGTTGTTTCCAACAGCTGAGATCTAATACAGAGAGGAAAAACCAGCCACAGCTACCTTGAGTTTTGAATACCAGCACTTGTTGACAAAAACACACACATTCTGAATAGCTTAAAGAAATTAAAACGGACAGAAGCAAAAGGGTTTAATTAGAACAACAAAAGGTGAAGTATCAGGCAGCTGTGATTTTCATCTACCATTTCCTGGTAAGAGAATACAAGTAATAGTTACTATCATACCCTGGTCACTGTGGGCTGAATTTTTCCTGCATATTTCAAGACATACCAATTAGAAGACACTGAATTTTGCTGCTGAAGGAGCAACAGTGTGAGCAAAGAGACAAGAGCAGAGCCTGCTGGGATGCATTAATCTTAACTGCCAAACTAGGGATTCCCAAGATTATTTTGGGCAAGTCATTATCATATCAAAGCTACAAATCTGGGCTAAGTAGTATCCACTGCATCAATGAAAATCAGACACTTAAAAATGTTAGTTGTGAAGTGCGTTAGGGAACATGAGTCCCTTGAGCTCCTCTCTAAGGGTGACCTCCAGCATCCTTAGGGACTTTCATTTCCTTACCAGATTGATGTCCACTACATACTTTGCAGATTGTAGACTTACAGCTCAAGTTTAAACCTATTATTCCAGGACATTGATTCCATCTCAGTTCATACAATTATTTTCCCAAAGTAAAGTACTTTTTCCCATGGAGGCATAGGCAAAGTGATCTCAGAAAGACAGTGTATTACTCACAAATAGTCAACATTTTACTGTTAAACACAGCAGAATGTGTTTGCCCACAGATCTGAAAAGAAAACTCTTCCAGGAGAACTTACTTTTCAGGCACTACCATTTTATTAAGAGGAAAATTAAGCTGAATACAAAAGACTTCCTCACAAAGAGAGAAAGGTAAAAAAGATACAGCCAGAATGAGGCAACACTGATTCCGGGTTACAACAAAAGTGCCAGTAATGTTGTACGTGCATGATGGGAGGCCCTGCTCCTTCCTGACTCCAACACTGAAAAATTCCCTTAACCAAGCACGTTGCAACTAGTGCAGCAGAAGAGCTAACAGGGAGGAGAATCCTGGGTACAGCACAATAGGATCAGAAAAGGAAGGATATGCATCTGGGATCTCCCGTGTACTGCTATTGTAAAGAAGTCTCCCAGCTATCTACTTTCATCTGTTGGCTCCCCTACCAGCAGCCAAGAAAAGAAGGTATCTTGCTCTCCTTTATCAGATATAATAATGTATGTTTTGACAGTAAAAACACAGGAAATTGCATTTCAAGTGTCCTCATGGAAGTTCCTACTTTGGCTGGTGGTGGAAATCAATCAATCCATACAGACTCATTGTTTCTTTTAGAAGTCAGAGGAAGGACTACTAGAAATGTCCTCTGCTCAACCAGCTACGTTCTTCTTTTCCTGGAAAAGGTCCTGCTTGGGGCCACAAGCTCTTTTCCTATGCATTTTTCCCCTGTCTATACTCTGCTCCCTGTACTGCATTCCCAAACTGCTTCAAAACTTGCATGACAAACAAAAAATGTCCATTCTTATCTACCTAATGATCATCAGAAAGCACCTCACCTGGGATCTCAAGAGCAGCTTTGAACATCACTCGCTATGCTGCGGCGTTTTGTGGAGGGTTTACTTTAGAACACAACTTACTTCAACAACAAACAGCAAAGTAAGTATCTACCTTTCACCATGCCAGGGAACTTGGTGGGGAAGCACCTTCCAAAAGCAATACCTGAAGTTTAGTTAACCTATTTTGAAATAAAAGTGCTATACAAACAACAGCTCTGTACCACATACAGAACTCCTAGAGGGAACCCCACGTGCCCTCAAGGCTATTTTCTCTCCTATTTACCTACACTATTACTACATGTTAAACAGAAAAAGCATGTTAATTTAAATCCCATCACAACTTCCAGAAATGTATGCATACCCACACCACTTTAAGACAGACATTGCTCATGTTCTAGCAATCAAAATAATCCATCGAGCAGAGTTAAAATTACCACATAATAACAAGATGAATAATTATACAGAATAGAAGTAAGAGTCAACCTCTGGATTCACAACTTCAATCTATTCACTGGGTTATTGGAAAAATTTTGTTCTTCAGCAGAATTGAAAGTTATTGTTCTTATGAGCCATCTGTGTATTAGGACCCCAAACTACTGCTTACAGACAACATGCTGCCCAAAGAACCTGCTACTGTTGTTCAGTGTTTCAGATACTAAAAAAAAAAGTAAAAAGCACGACAAACAAGAGGGAAAGCAAAGCACAACGTTGCTCACAGTGCACTACCTACAGGCCAATGAACATTCAGAACAGCCTAGCTCAAACACTTCACAGCATGTCTGGTGGACAGAACTGTATGCGCCTCTGTTGGTGGACACACTGACAAAGGAGTATACAGTCACTCCAATTACTTTTTAATCATTCACAGCACGCGGACAAGTTCTGATAACTATTTCAACATCCCTCTGTATTCTATTGTTAAGCTGAATAACTTCATAATTAACCATGAAAACTGACACTTGACCATAGCATATTTCTTGTGACTCACTCTGGGCCCCGTTAAAAAGTGTGACTCCTACTGAGACACAAGAGTTGGGCCAACAAGAGGTGCATTCTATCACCTGGGCAGAACAGCAAAACCCAGCCTGAATCATCAGTGCAACCTTCTGCTGCATTGCCAGTACTTGCTATTAAGTTATGTACTGCCTGTCACATCAGGAGTTTGTAATTACTAAAGAAGTAAGATAGAAATCAAGAAGAATTCAGACTTAAGAGAGGTTTAGTTTTACACTGGAGATTTGTCACAGATGTCTGGGTGAAGAGAATATATCTACTGGACATGTACAGTACCTGGTCGTGGTGAATTCAGTTCAGCAAATCTCTTTAGAATATTGCTAACCATCATTGGAGCAGCAACAGAAGAGTTCTGCTGCCTGGGAATGTCAGCCTGTTGCGTTGTACCCGATGCCATATCATAAATAATTGGGACAATAATACTAACAGCTTCCTGTGGGACTGTTGTTTTCTGTGTTAGCTGGAGCTGTGGGGAAAAAAACAAAAAGTATGTTAAATTGAATGACGATGTAGTTCAGTGCAACTTCTGATACAATTAAACACTCCAGGCCTACAGACGGCATGTATTTCCAACCCCTCAGTTTTCAGACATCAATTCTGTAACAGAGAAATTATCAATCAGGTGGAGACTATTTTCTTCTCAAAAGCATCCTGCAGTGAGCATTGCCTCAGAAAAAACACTAATATGGATTTGTTCTAAACATCTAATTCCTGCTCCCAGGACCACTAATGTGCACATCAGCTAATCTAGGTGGTTAGTGCCTCAAAGAAGAACAAAACACACTGAAGTTGAGCGCTTGGAAGATGCAGCCCAGAGGGAGCTGAACTTTATATATTGCCAGCATCTCCCCAAGAACACAAAACATGAGGAGCTGCTGTGCTTTTGTAGAAGAGAGAATAGGAATACGAACCGAACTCGTTACAAGAGATGCACGTAAATCCAGGCTTCCAAACAGCACAACACTTTCAGCTATTACAGCTGTCAGATGCAGTAGGTGTGTGTTTTGCTACCATCCCCTGATGATCTCAGAGACATGCAGCCCACAGAATTTTAAAGCAGGTATCTCTACTTACGAAAAACAACATTTTGGATTTCAGCACAACGGCAGGTGTTCCTGGAGGCGCAATTGGCGGAGCACTGGGAGGGATTGTTAAACAGAACTGCACATTCCATTTCAGCTGACTTGCCTGATCAGGGAACTGTTCAGAAAGAGCAGCACAGGGAAAGAAACGCAAAGGTCTCATGTCAGTGACATACATGGCTATGAACCAGGGAAACATTATAAAGCAGAATGTGCCTCTTCAGCTAAACTTGCACATGTTGCCAGGTTTAGCAAAGTCAGAATAACTCTGAAAGAACTGAGCATGGGGCAAACAAGAATCCAGTCAGCCTATGCGTATGTCAACTGTGCAGTAACATGGCTGTAGATTCCCAAATCATCAGTTTAAAGGAGAAACTTTGGGAATTTCCAGGAGAGCTAGTAGCAAAACGAAAACTTATTTAATAACATTAAGTAGCATATATATAAATTTGGAGTAATTCATGTGCTTGTAGATAAAGATACAACACTTTTTAAAAAAATATAACCAAAGTACGGTGAACTACGTTAACTTACCAGCTCCAGTTTCATGATGTGTACACAGTCCCTCAGGATATGAGTGGGAGCCCCTAGTAATTTTGTGAAGGCTATCAGGGTGTTCGCTTTAAAAGGTGGTCCTGCAACCTAAAGAAAGACCCAGTTTAGTAGTGCCTATTTAGATAATAGCTATACCATTTAATATATAACCAACATGCACAGCTATTAATGTTATATTTTGCAGCCTTTACACATGCCAGTGATCAGCAGTACCACTCCAAACACCACCAGAGATTAAAAGCAATGCACAAAAATTTAAACTTTCACAGTTTGAGTACATACCCTTGTTTCAAAGAACTTCTCCAACACTTGCAACTCCTCTGATTTCCACTGTCCTGTATTTTCAGGTGTTACTTTCAGCTGCAAGGTCTGGTTGGTTTTAGGATTGAGAGCAACCCTGCACTTCAGTGCCTCCGTCTTAAACATAATTACACCTGGTTCATTGGAGTTTATTAACTGTAACTGCATAAAAAGAAGAACCACAGTCAATTAGTCACTCATTAAATAGTGTGAACTCACACACACACATACACACACTCTCTCACTCCCTTCCCACAGTGCAGTGTTCAGCCTCTCTTTCCAGAAAGAAACACATGATATCTGAATAGAGGTAAAATTGCCTTGAGAATTAAATTTATGCAAGATTTGGCTTCTTTCTCCGTCACTGAATCCATGCCAAAGAAGTGAAGAGGCACACATCGTCTGTCCCAAATCCTAAAGCAACATTCCTGACCGAGTAGTTCAGTTATCGTCAACTGGTAACTAATTTCTTGGGCAGTCCTGCCAAGCAGTGGCTTCCACAGTAACCCTGTGGCTGTTCTAGTTAACTCCCAATGGACACGCTAAACTCACAGAAGCCATGGCATCTGAAAATCTGGTCACAGTCTTGCCATCATACCAGTTACCCAACTTCACCTCACCAAACAGGTTTTCCACTTCCAATTTGTGTGGAAAAGAAGCAGAACTAAATTATTTTTCTAAATTTAGCCGCTTTAGATGGCAAAATTCAGAAGTACAGCAAAAAGTCTAACAGCAAATAGTTATTATATTTGACGCACTTCAGTTTGTGCCCGATTTGAAAGACATGGGAGTACAGAAGTACGAAAAAGAAGAGTTGTTAAATAAGTTATTAAACTCAAACCACACCGTTTCCTGTTGTATGATCCTCTGAAGATGCCTCCTCATAATAACCGATCCAAGGAATCGCTCAAGAGGGGAGCACAGGTAGCTGCCAGCTAGTCCCGGCACAAGCCCAGGGGTAGGAGAGGGCAACAGCAGGATATTCAAGGCACTGTGGGTGAGGATTGTAGGGATGGACGCAGCCCAGGAGCGCTGAGGTAGTTTCCGAGGCGGAGGCATGCTAGTTGGCATGGCTTGGGAACCTGCTGGGGCACAAAAAGGACTTGCAGTAAGGAAGGATTTAAGCTGAAACACAAGCAATGTGTTCACTTAAACTGGTGTCACTACACATGAATGAGTTCTCCGGGCCAAAGCTTAATCGTTTAAGAATTTGGCTGCCTAGTGATAGGCATCAGATAGACAAAGAGTTAGTTTTGACCCTCCACCCATGCAAAGAATCTCAGTAACACTAAAACCCTACTCCCCTTTCCTCTCTCTGCAGCATGCCAGCAGACAGCAGGTTGGCACAACAAACTCAATGAGACGTAAAGATGGCTAAATCAGTCGTGCAAGAGCAGCATTGCAAATCTATGATGTGAAAAGTTAGTATTTGGGTTGGCAAATGTGCCTTATCATTGCTTTCACTCTGAAGACTTTTTTCTCAGTCACGGAGCTCAGTAGTTTCAGACTGACTTCTGCACTGCAACAAGAGGTATCAATCCTGCTGACGTTTGTGCTGTATGATTTAGCTCATTTTCAAATTTGTTACAGAAGATTTGAACTAGGATAGAATAAAGACTTAATCTCCTTAGACATTTTACTGCACAAGGGCACTAAGGACTGTTATGCTGACACACAACTACCAAAAGGAACAGAACTAGGAACGTTAAACATGAGTGTTTCACAGTTATAGCACTGATAAAGAAGCCTACTTGTTCCAGCTCGTGGGGAATGAGAGGCATCGGGGACAGGTGAATGAAGGGAAGGGTTGGCTGGTGACATTCCAGGCATCCGTGCTGCTGGTGATGGACCAGAGACCTGGGGAGATCCTGGCCAATTCCCTGCACGCTGACTGGGTGACATCATGGTGTATGGTGAGCTTGGGTCTATGGTACCTACAGATGTTACAAGACCATTGTTATTTCTTCAAAAAGTAAAAGGCTTTCTAATAGAGAAATCTAAAAAAGCTCTTACCAAAATCTGCAAAGTATGAAAGTGCCTGCAAGCTTTTAGACTGCATTTTACAACCACATAAAGAAACATTAGTGGGGGTTTTCAGGCTGTATTTTTAAAAAAGTAAAATACAATTGAATGTAAAGGAAAATTGTCATGTTCAACACATAACAGGTTCTAAACTAAAAGGAGCTGTTGCCTACAGACTTGGAATTCTACTGCTCCTTAGCAAATGGAAGCCTCAGCTAGACTGTTCCTCATCTATTCAGTATCTGGCAATTATCTCTGCAAAAATATCTTTGGGTTTGTACTCTGCTACAGAGACTGATCAGAACAAGCTCCTTAAACAGTCTGTTGTAAATCTATCTCACTTTGTTCACCTTAACAGTTAAAGTGGTGTGGCAAAATTACCATCTGAACTGTTCATTTACTGTGATCTATAGAACAGTTTCCAATGCACTGTGATTACACAAACAATTGTTTTGGCAGCTTTCCAAAAAACCAACTTAATTAATAAAGGAAACAACCGAAAGGCATGTTGCTCACATATATGTATGTCAAACCAGCCAGACTTTGACAACATTTTCAAATCGCAAATATTTGAATTTCTAACCTGTTCCACTCATTTTTCCAGGAAACATAAGCAGTGAAAATCCATTAACTAATCTAACAACAGACAATGCTCATTAAAAGCTGCAGCCACTGCTCTGCTACAAGACCACATGGAATTTCCCCACATTAGTAAGGAGAAAGGAGTGACTGATAGTCCATTTTTAAACGTTAGGAACACTTCAACATGCCATGCAGCTTCTTTCAACTACTGTTAAGAGTTACACCCTCATACATGAAACCTTGAGCCAATTACAAAACACAAATTTTTCTAAATTAACTTAGGTCTGCCCGAGATTTCAAGAAGCCAATCTGCCCTCCCTCTAATTATATATACGCCTGTTAGTAAAGAACTCACCATGTGGGCTGGCAAAGTTAGCTGTTTGTCCCATTGTGATTCCAAGAGAGGAAGGTGAAGGAGTTGGACCAAAGGATGCTGGTGATGGTGCTCTTAAAGCCCCGCTAGGTGAGCTTGCAGCATGCAAATTTCCTGATCAAAGACATCACGTCACTTGACATACACATTTCCCATCTTTCTGTTCTAATTTTTTCTATCAACTGCTCCCTTCTTTTTAGGGATAGCAAACAAGATTCAAGAGAATTTGTTTTTGCAAAGGCTTTATTTGTACATGCATGAGTGTTATATTTTTCAGATTGATTTACCACACAAAGGAAACTTCCCAAAATACTTGGCTTGAAGAATGGCATTTCCCCCCTTCCCAGTCCTTCTCTGAATTTAAATATTTTTCAGCTGTTGTGCTACAACAGCTGGGAGCAGAAAGCAGAGCTTTGGTGATTAAAAGCTTTTCTGAAGAAGCAGGTATTGAAAATCAACAGTATTTCACCTTAGCGAGTTATAAACTGTACGAACAAAACAGTCCCAAGTATTACACAGCTAAAGATGACAGTTTCACTTCATGTTTCTTTTTCTAGCTTCAAAATGTACTTCCCAAAACATGCATGGCAGGACTTTGCTCTTTTTTGACACAGTGTAAAGTGCATTCTCTTGTCTAACTTGGGGCTAAACACAGCTCAAACAATAGAAAAAACATGCATGCACAAAGAGCTGCAGGTGCACACAGACTCCCAGCCATCCTACCTGGTGACTGTGTGTGCATCATGGATGGGGACGGCGTCACTGTGTTGTGGTAGGAGGTGGGTGGTGAAGTGAGAGGATACGCTCCCGATGCTCCTGCCTGTTTGGCAAATGGCTGAAATTGTCAACACAGGACAACAAAATGTTTTGATCATTTTGTACTAAAACTGAAGTTAAGCACGTGCAGAAGACTAATGAGAGTTGGGTCTTATAGGTCCACCAACATTAGTTGTTTGATTTTCTGCATCACATTGTTCAGTGCTTGCTATTATTTTCAGTTTCTTGTCAAGACATAACATCTCTGTACCTTGTTCCTTTTATCTGTCACCCCGTAACAGCAAAGCCTTGTGACTCCCCCTCCCATCTTTTATCTGAGACAGTTGTTTTCCCTCCCTCAGTCCTTCCCTTCTAGGCAGCAAGTCCCATGTGACCTTCCAAAGCTGCTGTTCATATGCTATGGGCTGTTTACGCTGGAATGAGAAATGGCAAAATAAATTAATACATTTTGCCCAAAGGGGAATTCCACAGCAGAGCAGGTTTATAGTCTCCCTTTCCATTCTGTTACTGCTAATCCTTTTAGAACATAAAGTTCTTAGAAACCTACCGTTGTGCAAGACAATAAACATTTGTTTTGCCTGAAGGGTACCTGTTGTTGTGGTTGCTGTGGTGGCTGCTGGGGCTGAAGCTGTGATATCAAAGAATCCATCATGTCTCCTCCGATAGGAGAAGGCGGGTTATCGTCTTCATTTACAGATCGTCTCCGTGCATCCTGATTGCTGTCCACAAACATGTTCAGGAATGTCTGTGGAGAAGTCAGTTTGGTTAGCAATTTCCCTGTTTAAAATTTATTACATAAATGAACACAGTATTTACCGAGTTTTAACACCATCTTTATTATCTACAGCACATAAGAGATAGGCAGGTCTCTGGAACTAACTACTAGAGGGCATTCACTAATTACAGTATAATTAGTTTTCAAAATATATCAATTCATAAACAGAGACACCTTGCTCATTAACATGAATTATCTCCAGTAAATTGAAATACCAACATTTTTCTTTTCTCCTTAAAAACAGGGAAAACCCTACACCTGCAAATAGCTGTTCCAGGACAACTCTCCAGTAGCCAGAAACTACTGTATCACACCTAAAATTGCCCTGTTTGGGTAGGAACACCCAGGTCACCTCCTCCATAGTACTCTCTTGTACCCAGAGGAACTTGCCAACTCTCTTGAATTACTTCCTCCTCTACCTTCACAATTTCATTCTCTTATACTTTCCACGGGTATCTACGATCTCCTTCCTATTCCCATTAGCTTTCCACTTGGAATTCACGGAAGAGATAGATGTTCAGGACCAGTTAAATGCAGTGCCAGAGAATCAGCATTCGGTTGCAACTGTCAGAAGAAAAAATTAGCAAAATAGCCTGTTTCTCTGCGGGTGCCACTTTCCAGTATTTCAGTATAACTAGCACCAGTACAAGTTGCCCTCAGGTATTTTGTCAGTGTGCACAGATTCATTTTTCATGAAGAGCAGACCAGAGCTGTATTTAGAAGCAAAGCCACAGGCTTCTGCCACACACTGATGGGAACTATTTTAAAAGAGAAGTTTCTGTTTAGAATCCTCTGACATGGAGCATTTTCTGACCTGCAACGTATGAGCACTGTACTGCCACACATCATAGTTTGTGAGGAGCAGTTGTTAATCCTGGAGCATACATACAGCCTAGTCATAAAGCTTCACCAAGTTTTAACTGCCTGAAGCAGCCTCTAAGTTATTTTATTGTAGCGATAAGAAAGAAAACCACAAACCCTAACACTCGATGTTAGTTTTCTGAAAGGAAAAAAAAAAAAGCTTCACGAAGCTCTTCACGCCAGATCCATACTTCAGGTCAGAATCTCATTTTTTTTACAACATGCCAGAAAACACAGAAACAGTCACCTTTAGTCCAGGTGCAGGGTAAAACCCTTCAACTATTTTGCTGTTGTCAAAGAGACTGTAGGCCCCGTCCCGTATGGCCACCACGCCGCGGCTCCGGCAGTAGATGTCAATGCAGTACATGTTCCTAAAAGCCAGCCTGATGTGTGTGGGGGACTGTGGCAGGATTGAGAAACACTGATAGGCAGTGTTGGTGCGTTGAGTCAGACCCAGCATGGGCACGGTTGGAAGTTTGTTGATGGCATTTAATGGAGCCTGAGTGTCAAACAAAACCTGAGGGAAAACAGATATTGAGAGATCAGGCAGCTTTACCAAAAAGTAAAAGTCAGGGAAAACAATCTTCCCCAAGACACCTTCTGGCAATGAGATCCGTAAACAATCCTAACGCACATGTAATTTTGAAGTGAACAGTTTAATCAGAATTCATCTCTTAAATATCTTGCAATTTGCTTGAGAGAATTTTTTTAGAACATTACCTGTAACAACTGCACCACGTTCGGCGTTTTATTAAACATCTCCTGGAGCTGGTGCAGAATTGTGTTGTGACAGTTACTGCAACCTGAGTTTGGGCCAACAGTTCCCAGTGAAATGTGGAACTTCTGGAGTATCGAGTTCCACTGAATGCTGATCTGCAATGTCATGAACATAAAATGGTCTTGGGAGCTAGAACAACTAGGTTGTAATAACAAGAGGTTATAACAAGAAAAGCTGGTCTGATTTAATTTTGCCCCCCCATTTTTCATCAAACCTTAATAGATTCCTAATTCACCTTCCTCAAAAGTTGCTGAGGTTTTGAAGACAAAAAAATAGCCCTGTTAGCTTTAACATCCATTTAGCCAGATGGATTGTTGGCAACCACAGAATTGGGCAATTATACTAGCAACTCAACCAAAAAGAAAAAAGTCTTTTCTGCCAAAGGTGAGATGGAGAAAATTAAACTCAAGAGATTTGTGCTGTAGAAAACTGATTAATGAGTTGCTGGAGGTGGACTGGTTTTCTAAATCATATCACACAAAAATGAAAATTGGACATACTACTATGTAAGGAAGTTACCTGCAAAATACACATTGCTGCTCTGGCTACCTAGATATATACATATATAGATATGTACACATGCACACACACTTCCCAATAAAATGCTCATTAAAAATTCAGCTTAGAACATGAACACAAAAATCTTCTAGGAAGCAAATTTCAAGTGTGTGAGCTACTTTGCAGCAGTTGCACACAAAATTAGTCTGTAATAAATGTGCACTTACTTCCTCCTCTACCTTGCATTTAAGGCAAGGGTGTGAGTGAGTAATCAGTTATAAAAATAATTAACAAGCTGTAAATTCAAATATTACAGAGGAAGCTAGAGTTCTGAACAAGGGAACAGCACTGCTACTGCCACTTCATTTGAAAGCAAAGTACTGCATTTAAAACATTGTTAGAGTCCTCTCTTCTAAGGCAGAACTAGGCACTCAGCTTAAACGTATTCATATATCTGACTAAAGCAGTGACTGGTAACAACACTTATTTTAAGTTTGTCAAAAAAAGGCTGCCACGTCAGCTTTCACAATCAGAGGCACATAACTGTTCCTTCCACAACATAGTATCTTACAGAAATTCTCAAACATTCTGAACTTCCAGCAACCCAGCAAAGTAGCAATGAAACATCTTCTATTTGTCTTTTTTACATTCATCTATATTAATTCCACAACAATGTAATACAAGCAAAATTCTGAGAATTCTAAGCCTACCCATTCTGTTTTCAAGCATACACTTAAAGAGCTTTTAGGAATTACTTACTGAGCTCCCCTTGGTAGTTCCATAACAAAGGATAAGCTTTCGGTAATTGTAGATACGAACTTCTGAAAAAATGTTTAAGTGGTTGGGTATGTCTTTGAAGAGAGGAGGAAAGACAGTTAGAGTGGGAAAAGCACAGTAATCAGTAAACCCATCCTTTCAACACAAAGGAGGTGACTTCTGTACCTGGTAAGGACCGTGCAAACTCAAGGACACACTCGTACAGCCGAGCGATGCTGTTCCAGTCATTAAGGAACATCTCCACGACTTTGCGACCTCCAACTGGTTCAGACAACTGGTTTTCATACGTCAGGTAAACGTGACGGGTTGGTCCTGCAGTGTTAGGAGATGGCAAATACTGTTCAAACTAGTGGTTCCTGACCTGTGGCTTACAGACTCTGAGTAAACTGTAGCTAGTAACCATGAAGCAAATTTTAAACAACAAAAATGCATCAAATCAGCAGTCAAAATTTTAATTCAGGTACACTGTGGTTTATTAGAAACCTTAGGAGCAGACAGCCTTCCAGGAACTCCAAGACATTAAAACTACTGGAACAGACAATGCAAAGCACCAAGAAACAAAAATTATCAGTATTCCTAAATAAAACTTGCCTTGCTCCCTGGATGAAGTGCTATTAAGCGGGCAGTTTGCAAACACCAGCTCGGCCACCCACGTGCGATTATTTCTACCTTGTAATCGGAAAGTGCAATCAAGAAGAGATCGGTCCAGAGCCTTCTGCGTTTCCTCGTTTACACCTTTACAGGGAGGAACTCTATACAAGATAAAAACCAAAACCCCAGTTATACACAGTACAGTTTCAAAAGCAACAATAGTACCTTCTGGTATTTCCTAAAGGACTTCCAAGTCTGGACATGAAAGAATGAACAAATCAACAGCAGAGGCACCTGGACTGCACAAGGAGATATCCTATTGCTCTTCAAGAACTAAATGTGTCACAAAAGCTCTCTGAGTTAGGACCAATTTTTATATGCATTCAACACATGGAAATTATAAAGTGTTAAGGGATCTGTTGAATTGCCCTTCTCTCCTGGTGAACTAAGAGCCCATCAATATAAAGCTCTTATACAGAGAAACAAGCCAAAAAAGATGAAAATAAGTAAGTTCTGCGGCAAACTGAATTCATTTGCCTTGTAGAACAAGCTTGCCTTAAATGCAATGAACAACCTGGCATTTCTCTTAGTACTCACTAATTTATTCATATCACAATGTGTGAGTGGAGCTCAGGGGACAGACTAAATAAAGCTTAAGTAAAAACATGACAAACTCTTTTTTCAAATCCCTTGAGAATCTATCCAGGAATTTCATGTTCCACCCTTAACTTCAGCTCACAAGTTCTCTGCTCCTTTGCAAAGATAAAAAGAGAAGGCCTGATGCATTTAGAGACTGATTCCTTTATGTCAGTACACACTTCTGCAGCATAAAAAGAGTTATGATGGTTTTACTCAAGGAGGTGCCTTTGGGGTTTGTGTTTTTTTTGTTTTAAACTGATTTGTTGCAGGTCCAGTCAGTAGCTGGTTCTGGTTGGCATTCCTCAGGGTTAACACAGAGGTTAACAATACATAATACAAAGGAATAGCAAGTTTGCAGATAATGCCAAACTGAAGGGAGCTGTAGGACAGGGCTGCCATTCAGATGACCCTTGGAGGTTGGGAAATGCAGCTGATCAACCCTGCTTTGAGCAGAAGGTTGGAGCAGATAACCTCCACAGGTCCCTTCCACTCTTAAATTACTCTATGGTTCACAGATGTTTCCTCTACAAGTTCTTTACCCTGCAATTGTCTTTTCTGGGATTCCTCGCATTTTTCTCTGCAGTATCACATTGTGAAACAACATATGGAGTATGTAGGCCTCTGATCTGATCTAAAATTGCATGTTCATGAATCATCACTGTATCTTCCTTAGCACTGCCTGGATTCTAGGATTGAAGACTGTCAGACTTTTCAGAGCTCCCCAGTTAAGGCCAATGAAAGAAACAACTGCAGTTGGCTCTTTGTCTACTCTTATTTATACTCTTCTATAGCCCCACTTCACATCCAAGATACACAACAATTAAAAAAAATCCTAAATCAATCACAACCCCCCCCCAAAAAAAATCCTGCCCCAGTTCTGATAGTTTTAGTGTTACTCTCCATAACGAAGAAATAATAAAATGAAACACAGGGGGATATCCTCTTACTTTAATAAACGTATTGCATGGCTGAAGCCATCTCCTTCTACTTGTACTCCCTGGTGAGGAATGTCCATATTAGATAACTAGGAATGAACAAAGAAAAATGTTATCCCAAGCAAAAAGTCCAGCAAAAAACCTGCAACTTTTTCAAGGATTTCCCCCCCCCCAAGAGTAACAGATGTTTCACCATCCTCAAGTACTGGAAAGCCAAAAAAATGGTCTGTGCAAATCTGGTACAAATTGTCTCCCAGTCCCGCCCACAAGTGTGTCTTTCATTCTCATTTTCCCTTTTCTCTTGACTTTTCAAGCTTTTTGCAGTGCTTGGTGTTAGAGAACCAGCTCTAACAAGACCAGAGCAACTCAGTGTAGAACACTGAGTCACCAGGCTCAGCCGGCAGGGGAACTCCAGAGTGAGCACATGACCACAAGTTGGCCAAATAGTCACGTCTAGACACAAGAATCAGGAGTAGCAGAGGGGAGGAAGGAAACAAAGTATTTTTTAACACATACCTCTATCCGAAGCCCTATAAATGGCATATTTGTATCACACATGGCTACAATATGAGCTAGCACTTTATTGAAGGCACACATTTCTCCCGACCGTTTTGGCTTCTTGGGTTCTATGGAACACGGATCTCCAGATAACTAGAATTAAAATAAAGCAAATGAACATGGATCTCCAGATAACTAGAATTAAAATAAAGACAAATGTTCTTGCATATCTGGAGCAAACAATTTGAAGAGATGTCAGAGAACAACCTCATTCATCTAAGTTATAAATGAATCACACCCTGAGTACAAACTCCTGAAAGGATCTAGTCCTCTTCAGGACTGAAGCAATTCGGTTAAAGACTGTTCTTAAAACAGTACTTATGTCTTATTAAGCCATTTCAGCCTGATCCCGAGAAATAACACTTATCAGCCCCTGCCAAGTCCTCCAAAGACCAGACACAGCACGAAGTGTATCACACAGATACCATACCAGCACTCTGCATGTCCAAGCCACTACAGCTGCCTCTGCACAGAGCTCTGCCTTGGCTAGAGCAGCAGAGAATTAAAAGCATGAATTAAAAAGACAACTGTTGCAAAACAGTTTCCCAGCATTTCCCTAGGGAAGAAGTCCAGAGAACCAATACAAGGAAGCTGTCAGCCACACAAACTTTGAAAACAATGCTACTAAAGCTGGCATTGATGCTTAGAACGTGTGTTGACCTTTCAAGCACCTTCACTATCCCAGTG
Source organism: Pipra filicauda (assembly GCF_003945595.2). NCBI lineage: Eukaryota > Metazoa > Chordata > Aves > Passeriformes > Pipridae > Pipra > Pipra filicauda. The sequence goes on from NW_024104298.1 coordinate 1,743,035, forward strand.
GCTCTTGGAGCACTTACCTTGCGCTTGACACCACTTTTCATTTGTTTCCCACTTTTTGTGTCCAGTACCAACTCTTCAATGTTTGGTTTGAACTGCTGTAGTAAAAGTGCAGTAGCAGGGCTGTCATCTCCTTCAGCATAGCTCACAGACAGGAAATGGTACTTGTACTCTAGTTCTGTGGGGTTGCCAGGAACATCAAACATCTCTACAACCTACATTTGAACAAAACAGCAAATTGAGAAGATTCTCAAGCTAATAGTATGTCTAATTCTGTTCCTATCCTCTCACCATTAGTCTTTTTCAACATATTAATACTATGGCTAGGAAAGGGATCCAAGACGAGAAAGGAGACCAAACCTTTAAGGAAACAGAGAATGGGAAGGTTGCTGGGTAATAAACCCATATGTGTTCTCTTCTCCATAAGCCTGAGTGCTTAACAAACCCACTGAATGGCAGAAGGGAGAGGGGAGAATCGAGGATTACACCAATCACTTGGGTCCTAAAGTTCAGAGTACAACAAACTGCCTGGGATAACCATGACTGAGAACAAAAGACAGAAGCAGTTTTCAGTTACTTACAATGTAGTACTGCGGAAGGCGAGTGAGTTTGATAAACAACTTGTGTTTGGAAAGGTTTCCCACTGGATGGCTGGCATAATTAGCTAGTTGAAGAGTTTCACTGCTCACTGTAGGCAGATGTTTTATAGACTGTTTGCAACGTTGCTGTCCAAGCCAGAACCTTGCATTGAAATAAAGGTATTAGTACCCTGAGACTGGTTTACATTATTCTAGTACAGTGCTGTGTAGAGTATTAGTGTCAAATGGTCAGTCACATTCAAAGCCAACATCTATCATTGCTGCATGAGTTATACACAGAAAATCACATAGAAAATGTCATTACTTTATATTTCCTTATTACTATCTTTGCATCCTGTCTTCAGCTTAACAGACATCTGTTAATTCAAGAAAAACCCTGAAATTATTCACTGAATAAAATTTTATATACTACAATATGAAATTACAACATAAAACAAAGAAGGGAAATGTTAAAACAGCATGTAGATTACAGTTATTTTACAATCTAGAATCTTCAATTACATTTTGCTCCAGAAAACAAAATCTTTGCTCCCATATGCTAGTAAGCAATCCAGTAAAAAAAGTCACCAAAGCTGGATGTTACTCTGGATTATGTTATAAATAAACTCATTCACCTGAATAAGTTTGGACATGAAGAACCATATGCAAGACACCAAATTTATTCTCATGTTTGGAACTAAACTTTGTCCTACTCCAGTGGATTTTGGCTATGGTGGCAAGGCCAGAAAGACTAGCTAGGCTTGAAAGGGGCTCAGAAACGCTTGGTTTTCTGGTCAAAGTTCCACTGACAACGGCAGTGGAAAGTGTGGGTGCTCAGCATCTCTCCATCACATCATACCACATTTATGCTCATAGACACATGTCAGACACAGCTGTCTAAGAGATATTTTGTGGACTGATGAGCTTCCTCCAAAACTGCAGCACTACCCAGGCCATTATCTCAAGTACATTATTTATAACTAAGGGAGGTTGATTAGTTTCTCCAGGGTGCCAGTGCTTCATGCATCATCAAGCTTCTTTTAGAAGCAGAATTCCTCAAATAGAGATTTCACCCTGCAATTAACTCAGAGCACTGGGAATTTCCAAAATGACAGAGCAGGTGGGACTCAGTTATCATGCAGATGCAAACTGTGTTTGTATTATTTCATATAACCTCTTATGGGAGCCAAATGTATCTTGTGCTCAAATCTCATGGCTTTATGGTAGGAAGATTAGAGGCTTAAACCAGCAAGGGCTGAAGTGTTAGAAGATAAACAGGTATTATTTAAATCATCCTAGGCCACTTCCTGGTTTTTCCTCTGTATTGGGATAAGGGAGATCATTCTTGCTGAGAAACAAGTAGAGTTCAGCTGTAGAAACAGTGGAATAAAGGAGATAGAAAATGAACATGAACAGCAAACAAGATCCTCAGGAAGCAAGTGGTCTGCGGTGACTAAAAGTGAAAAGACTTCATGCAGAGTGTGCACACAGCAATGCATGAGGCTACGTGCAAGGGGGAAAACTAAAGCAGGATTATGGAATCAACTCCAAGCAAAACCAGAGTTTCCTCAACTGTTTAGAGGAGATGGCAAATACTCAAGGTTGCTTAGAACAGTGAGAAAGTATAACCCCTACTGTGGTAAAACACAAAGCCACGCAAGTGTGATCATCCAAAATACAGTTGTGGTGATTCATTCTATGCAAACTAAGTGAATCATTCAAGTCACTTACTTGAGTTGCTGGAGCCAAGGAATGATGCGCTTCATATCATCATTAACAGACTTCTCTATGTCATCAAGTGTCAGTTGATCTGCAAGAAGATTAGGGGAGTGAATGGTCTTAACATCTGTCCTTCAAACAGAATTTCAAACTTTTACTGAAAGTGTCTCATCTGATTAATTTCAGAATCACAAACAGCCCAGGGTGGGGCTCAAAATGGGACCTTGAAAGATCATCTGGTCCAACCTTTTGTGGGAGAGGGAGCATAGATGAGATTATCTAACACCCTGTCCAACTGCATCTTGAAAACCTCCAGTGATGGGGACTCCACCAAATCTCTGAGGGGGCTGTTCCAGGGATCAATTGTTTTCACTGCAAAAAACTGCTTTCTTATACTGAGATGAAACTTCTCTTAGTCCAACTTCTAATTGTTGCCCCTTGTCTCCTCCACAAGGCTCATTGTGAAGAGAGAAATTAGGGTACACAACAGATGATCCATATAGTTTGTAAGATCACAGTAGTATGTTATTGTGCAAATAAACTAGAACTCATTTTCCTTCTTAAGTAACCCGAAACCTGAAGTTAAGACTTGAACAGTAGTAACTCAAGATGTAAAAGGTCACACAATACAATTCTTGATCAGGTCCGTATGAAATGACTGCAATCCCTTAACAGCACAAGCCAGGAGTCATGAGTCATAAAGAATATGCATTGTATGGACCCCTAACAATAATTAGTCTGCTGTCCTCTTAAAATGTACCTACCTAAACTGTGACACTGAAGCACAAAGATCCTCTTCCCCATTCCTCAAACTCAAATACCTCAGTGATGACCCAAGCGTGGTGTTCATTTGCTCACAGAACTTTGCAGGTCTGACAAAATTGTTCACAGAAAATAACAACGCACGATTCTTGCAAGATATGAAATACACCCTGGCTTTGCATCTACTTACCAACGCCATAAAGCATCAGTTGAAACATCCCAGAGTGGAGATCAACAAATACATGCAGGCACTCTGATCGACCACATGGTTCCAAAATTGGAATTACAAGGGTTGGAAGAGCCGTCTCAATGAATGCTAAAGAAAAATTGATGTTAATTTCACAGAAAATTCAAGTGAATTCAAATCCTATTAAAACTTGGCCTGTTATAATCACAAAACCTGTATGTTTTTATAGAAGCAATCTTCACTTGCACATTATTACACTGTTAACATAAAGAGGAAAGTGAATGCAATTTCTCTGTGAAAACAGTGACAAGCCAATGCGAGAAGACAGAACAAATTTGAAGGAGATTATTAATCCTTGAATATCTTTTAACTCACTACTTCATGATTATAAGATCACTTCAAATCCCAAAAGTTTCAACAGCAGTTTAAGGAAAGTTTCATTCAAAACAGTGAAAAATTTTCTTTCCATTCTGAAGACATACAAACTTTACAGTTGACAAATTTTAACCCTTCAACCCAGACTATAACGCTCTACCAGCTTCACCTATTATACTGCACTTAGAGGTCTGACTATTTTACAGTTATCAATGCAGAATAATTTAAAGCTAAGTTTCGTTAATTCTGAAAATATTTCACTTCATTTTTTCAATATTTTTACTTGAATTAATGAAAACAAGAAACAGCAAGAAAAAAGGAAACCATTTCTAGACACAAATGGAAATTAACTTGAAAAACTTCAGCAGAAAATACATACAATTGTCATTAACGTTGTAGCTCTTCAGAATGGCTTTCAGCTCCTGGAGTTTTTGATGAGATCTTGCATGGACACTGTCTATTAGGAGTTTTTCTATTGATAGGTGGTCAATCTGTAAGAAAGGAATGTACTTGAGGAGGCTCATATTTGATGTGTAGAGTTCCTGCATTAGCACACTGGAACAAAGCTACTCAATAAAACAGTCACTTCAGAAATAATTTTCTTAGAACTGTGGTGAGCCAAATGAACTTGAGTATTTGGATCACTATAAAATACAGCAAGCTACCATAAGCTTCTGACTGAGCAGCAGGCAGGGTGAGGGTTTTTGATCTAAGATTAGACGAAGATGTGAAAGAAGTTTCACAAACTATGCTGTTACCACTCCCTGTGCAGACCTACTTATTCTGGATCAAGGTTGGAGTATTTTCAGCTTAATTTGCACCCATTTCTAACTTGCTTAAGCTAAGGAAAACAAAACCCACCCAAACACAATCCCCCCAAAGCAACACTTTATTAGGATATAGAAGACTTTACACAAACACATACGCAGCTGTTACATGTAATCCAATACACTAGTTTTAGTCCTGACAAGAGGGTACCAATGCAGTGGCAGACACTGAATAGGAACAACCCTACTGAACCCAGGAGTATCTAGGGGCTTGTATCTACAGCCTGTTGCACTTCTGGTGCTGAAGCTCTAATGCCACCACTTATATTCACTGTAACTCACCTGTGCAATCTAAATTAAAGCATTTGCATTCACATTACATCATTTGCATCCACATTTACATATTTTGCATAAGCAAAGTTACAGATTACTGCAAAACCTTTTTCTAGTTAACCTCACGTTGCTCTGTAAATGAATGAACTTCCCTAAAGACTAGCTTTCCAAGACATGGCCTTAAAAATCAAGTGTTTATCCATTCACAAGAGCATTTCAACTCAGCAGCTGCAATGGGTTAAATCTTCCTCACTAAGCAGTGACTACATGTTCTATAGCTCCATCCAATTTTCAGTAGGTTAATGCAGAATAACCTGCTTAGACAAACATATTTGTTTGTGCCACTGTTTTATACAGTATCTTAAGCACACAGAAACACAGTGTGCCATCAACGTCATTACAGCTGAGATCATTATTCAAACATACCAGCAGCAGTGTATAGACCAGAGCTGATAATTTTTTTAAGCTCAGAACAAGTAGCTACAAAGGGAGTCAGCGTTTAATTTGATAAATCTCAAATTTACAGAGGCCTAGTATCTTAATCTACAGACTGTAGACTTGAATCAGTGAGCTTAGACTGTGTCCAGTGGATCTTCAGCAGATGTTCCAGATAAAGAGTATTTCCCTGGATTTACACATAAATACAGTATCTTCACTAAATTAATTCTATATTTAGTAGCCTAAATATGCTAATTTAGGCTATTAAATGAGTAAATGTAGTATATATTTACTATACTAAAAGCAGAATTTCTACTCTAGAAGTAGAATAGAAGGCTACTAGGTTTCCCACATCTGTAGTTAAAACATAGGTAGTTCTCGACACTCACCACACAGACACTTGTCTGTCAGCCTTGGTACACAAGATGGGCCAAGAGACTCAAATAAAAAGTAAGTACAGGAGGGGAAAACTACCATCAGTAGAAAGTTCTGTGAGACAGGTGAAGACTCAAGAGCTGGGGAGTTTTTCCCTGTGGAAAAACTGTACTGAAAGTGTGAAGACTACACTGTTCACTCCAGTTTATTAACTCTCAAACTGAAACACTGTAAGAAATAACGACAAATCAACATCCTGATAATGTATCACAGCCAGATTTGCTGAGGACAGAGGATTTAAAAAACCCAGAGCACAGCTTCTCTTAGCTATCATTAATCAAGATCCAGAATTATCATCAGTGAAGCCTTATCCAAGTAGGAAGTTGACTGCAGTGCCTCATCTTGGATCACTTCAACAATCCCACCTTTAAAATACAGGAACTTGAACATTCAAATAGGCCACATGATATAATCTGGTTGGTGATAATGTAAAAGTAAGCTTCACCTAACACTTGTAACAAGCAAACCACATGAACTCCCTAGTACAAGATTTCCAAGTCATAATGTAAGACTTTCTGAAGTGGATAGCAGTGCAGGGTAACCAACTCAAGTGATGTGGAGAAACTGATTTTCAGAGGAAGTTTTTACAGCATCTCCAACACAAGAAAGGGAAGAACTGTCTCTCCATAAAGCATTTCAAGCCAAACCCTAGGAAGTGAAACTTTGCTGTTGTTTCTCCCCATCCTCAGCATTCTCTCTCAGAAGTGGCATATAACGCACTGTGAAGTAGGTGTAATTTTTAAGATGAAGTCAAGGGCAATAAATTGTAACAACAATTTGAGGTCCTAACATAAACACAACCAGAAATAACACAACTGCTCACTACAAATCTTAGAAACAGCTCTTTAAATAGAATCAAAGTGAAACAAACTGATCATGCAAAGCACTTCAGTATTTGATGCCTACTGCAAAGCAAACCTTTACCTTCATGGCTCTTTCCATCAGTTTGGAATCACAGGCTGGCAGTGGAGGCTCATGAGATATTTGTAAGGGTTTTGAGACATCAGTCTCATCAATCTTAATAGTGACCTTATGGACAGATGCAGTCCCTGTTTTCCTGCCAAGCACCTGTTGACTTAAAATGAAGAGAATAATTAAACCATGCAACTAGAATAGCAGAAAATATGTTTTTCAGTAGCTAATTCTTGATTCTGAGTGCTCTGGTTAAAAATATAACATTATGTTAGCTGAACTAAAAAAAGCATTTATTTCAATTTTCATTTTAATGCAGAACTGTTGGTAAACTATAACTACAAGAAGTTTTAGGTGACTGCAAATTCAACACCATCAGAAGAGCATTTGGATCGTTTTAAAAAATTTTATCTAGTGCAAGTCAAGCAATAAATATAGTAAAAGACTGGCAGAGAACTAATTAATTTTTAGGTATCTCTGTAAATACAAACTGATTTATAACTGTATCCATTGGTCTCCTGTACATTAATGTACAACCCTTACTTCTTTGCAAATCAAGCAACATGTTTAGGTACTTAATTACAAGAATTTATGAGCCTCACATCAAAAAGAAAGCGCAATTTTGAAAATTATGGCTCAAGTTTGGTAAATATAACCTCTCCTGTTATTTCATTCATTGTTTGTCAACAGTCCCTTTGAAATTAACTTACTTCCAAACAGAGAGTGAGAGACATTTCCCTGCATGATATCGCTCCACTTGCACAAGGTCACCCCAGCGCTCTCGAATCAGCATTAGTGTTTGTGAATGCAAGACTTCCAACTGAAGGGCTAAGCAGAAGGAGTCTAATGCATGGAGTTAAGAAAATATAAGACCTCTAAAACATCTGTACACTACATAAACCCATTTCTGTACACTACATAAACCCATTTCTGTACACTACATAAACCCATTTCTGTACACTACATAAACCCATTTGTCACCCAAGTCAAACAAGATGCTGTCCAAAAACACACTAATGTACTAATCCAGAGATAAAGACATAGAAACAGCACCAAATATTTCTCAAAAGGGGTTTTTTTGGCTTTTTTAAAACTCTTATCTATGCCAGGTTGTTAGACAAGAGAGTCACAACAGCTTTGTTTTATAGATTTTTTTTGCTGTCATCTTTTAATGATGACATAGTTACCACTAAACCCATCTCCCACAGTCACCCTAAAATAACATGATTCTCCCTGTTTCTGCAGACACTGTTTCACTGAAAATGATTTCACATTGTCAAGTGATTTACCCTTTGCAAGTAACAAATCCCTGCACGTGCTGCATCTCCTCTCATTATTCACACAGGTACAATAAGTTAACACATCCCCCTCAACTGCACTTTGCAGTTCTTGGTAAGCAAGAACTGTCAGCTCCCAGAGCTTCCAAGTCAGCTCTGTATTCCATCTCTGAAATGAGCACATGCAGCCAGCTGCTGATGCACTGACTTACCACACAACCTGCTGCCTGGAGCACCTCACCTTTACCTTCGCTGATTTAGTGTGTACAATCAAATTTTACACGCAGGCACCTGCAAATTATTGTTGCCATACCATCATTTTTACTTCATGTCCAGACATTTCCCCCAAGCTTAATAGGGAATCCATCTTTCTTGACCTCCAGCTACTAAGAAGAGCAAGGCTACACTAAACAGCTCATTCAAAAACAACTTCCAGAAGGATACGTAGACAGTTGTACATGTCCTGAAGTGGCTTTTCATCGGCAAACAGCCGGGACTGGACCAGCTGATGGATGAAGTTGATCTGCATGCTGTGAACCAAGGCTCGACCATCTTTTGAAAATTAAAAATATCTCACATTAGACATCAGGAAACTATGTGTTTAAAATAATTAAATAAATTCATAAACCAAAAATAAAAAAAGGTACAACTGTACTGAGCAATTTCCACACCAGATTTTCTGACAAAACAACAAAATCCTTGGTTTACTCTGGAAATTTCAGTCTATTACACTGTGACACAGTATAGCATTGTTAAAGTATTAAAAGCATATAAAGCAAGGACAAAACAGGACAAGTATATATAACTTCATTCTCTGAAGTTATGATATGCAAAAGACCCAGTATAAATAAGACTTATACAGTGTCAGAGGCAAACATCATGTTAAAAACAAAGTGTAAAGGTCTGATTTTTTTTTCTTTACCACCAGTTTCCTTGTCTTCAACCAAAATTTCCAGCTTGAGAAGGCGCCAGGGGATGTCAGGGTCATCACCCATCACTGTCAAGGTGGCCTCAAACTCACCCTCAACTCGGAACTTCACACGGCCATTGGCTAAAGAAGACAAGAATGTTTAATTTCACTCAGTCTACTAAGATGCCTCAAAATATCAGTATGAGAGCCTCTGGCACTCATAATAAATTATTTCCCTAATGTTTCTGCTCTGCTGCACATGTTTCTGTGCAACTCTGAAGACTTCACAGCTGCTTCTCAACAGACTCAGTGTCAATAAGCAGTATGGACAGAGTTACCAAACTGTCCTGAAGTTTACCTTTTAACTCTGATAACTTGTCAACACTTAGGCTACTACAACACAGAGGAACGCCGAGCTGACTACCAGCCTGACAAACAAAACATCTGGCTGAATTTCTCCTATTCTTTGCTATTACCAACAATGAATGGTATTCATTGAGTATTTTGAGTACTGCAACACTACTCAAAAGTCATTCAAAACATGAATCTCAGCCCAGGCTGAAATCCAGCCCTGGAAACATATCTCACTGCAAAGTAGTTGTTTAACATTAATATATTATAACTCCATTTTCACGTGAGGAAGATAATATTTTGCATGATTTATATATAAGCACACAAGCAAAGATGATGCACCCTATTTAATGAATTGACATATAGATCCTCACATCTTTGTGAACACTGCTATCAGTTTAAAGAGCTGGGAGCAAAGACACAAGCAAGGATGTAAACAGACTGAATGGCAGAGCAAACAATTTGAATTTAGTACAAGTCCTTACTATAACCCAGGGGTCGACCTTCTTCTCAATCACTTAACAAACTATGCCATACCATATACATTTGCAATTACATACATAAAGAAATTTTCCTGTAAAAATTTTAACCATTTGACTCATTAAGCCTCATTTTCAAAAACATCCCAGACATGTGCTTAAAACTAACCACACTCCAAACCAGAAACTGATTGTCATTGAAATGTTTAGTTCACTGAAAAATCTCAAGAGCTTAGACGTGTATCCACTTACGTTTCTGTTAGACAAAAAATGGCTCTAATACTGATACTGCAAGCATTCACACAGGGACTAGAGAAAACTAGTACTAAGATTTTTCAGAAACATCTTTGATCTAGGTCTGTGGGGTATGGCTTACACATGGCTAACCCTCTCAGTTAAAAGCACGAACTAGGCCCACTCCTACCCTATTCTCCGTGATCCTGCAATAACCTAGTCCAGCTTATAGCCATCCTTCCTGTCAAAAAGGTTGTCTTAATGTTTACCACTACTTGGGCTAAATGAAAACAGAGATCTCAGAACAGATTAAGAGATGTGGCACCACAGTGGCCACAGAACAAAAGGCATATATAGACACGAACAAATGCTATGCCCAAACATGAATATAAAAACAAATTAAAAAAGCAACATTAGAGTGACTTGTTTAAACTAAAGTTCAAAGAGTTTCTGCAGAAAGATCCAACAGGTTAATTAAGTGGCATTTTAAAATTAAATTAAGATAAAGTAGTCCTAAGAGTCTTTCATTTGCTGTCAGAGCAAGACAATGTCTACAACCTTTTGCCATTCCCTGCGTAGGATTCCTTCTGGAAAGTAAATAATATTTCAGCAATATTATCACTGCCTTAATCTTTCAAAAGGGGAAAACATATTTTGATGTCATACAGAGACAGGATCCCAGTCTTAATGGATGAAGCATCCTTAATGGTCTCACTTTAGCTTTTAACTTTGCTTTAGCACTAAAGTGACAATTTTAAATCAGCCTGCAGTAATGTATTCTTCAAAAAGCAATTCCAGTTCTTACCAACTGTAAGATTTGCCAGCTGTGGAGGGAGATCCGTAGTCACGAGTCGATGGCGTAGAATCTGGTTTAGCTGATGGAGTGTGGTTTGCTTCTCACTCTTTGTTATTGGGTCAGGAGGGATTATTTTATCCTGTTGAAATAAACACAAACAAGTCTATGTATCTCAACCATGTATAACACATTGACAGCAGGAATTGTGAAAACTAAGCAGGCCAGAAGTCTGAAAATACAAATACTACAGGTCACTGCATGGTGAAGTTTTGTATCTTATACTCAGATTTGTTTTCTGGTTGATTACATTTTACTCAAGACTGACCACTGAATAAAACCACTAAATTTGGCTCAGTTAAATAAACGTAGGGAAGATTTTACTGGGGAAAGTGTGATTTGTTCAAACAGGAAGTGTTCTGCATGAAAAACTGTCACTACAGAGATTTGGCACTAGGCCTGTACTGAACTACAGTTCATCTTTCACGTAGACAAACAGCTTCATTAAGGTGCATTTGATGCTGTACAGGGGATTTCCCCCACCCCACCCCCCACATGGCAGTGGTATTTACCCTAATGCAGGTGGGCAGCCGTGGGTAGGATCCAGTTGTCAGGACATCAATAGCATATGGGATAGCAAAACTGGGCAGACGAGCATGGACCAAAGCGTCCCTAGCTAGTGATGCCAGACGATCAGCAGTGTCCACAAACAGAATGGCCTGCTGATCCAAAAAACTGGATATCATCTGTAGAGGGCAAGGAGCAAAAGAAAAAAGAAGTATGTGTTCAAAAAATGCACAAATCAATGGCCCTTTATATTCAGTTTATCTGTCGCTTCCATTTCAAGTAACTACATTTACAAAACAAAGAAAGAATGAATATTCTGGCCCTGTCTTACATTCACATGCAAGGACACTTTAAATCCACATTCCTGACGCTGTGTGGGATCTGTACAGCCTCACAGCTCTTTATCTGCTGATTGCCACTGGAATGCAACCATACTTGTTTGTGAGCACCAGGGGCTTGTTTTTCTGCAACATTCTGGACTTTATACTTATTTAACCAAGTGCGGGATGAAAGTGATAATAAGAACTAACGCCCTGAGATCACCATCTTTCCAGTCCGGTTAGCTTCCTTACCCCAAAGCACTCCTGAAACTATGAGCAGACAAGCCATTCATTTTTTGCCACTGCTGAGTTTTTGGGAACATGAACAGTTAAAAGACTAGATTAGACAATTTCTAAACAGGAAGAAATTGGTTATAACTGAATATTCATTTGCCTATGAAATGGATCTTAAAAAAAAAATTCTATAGTAAGAAGTAGTTAGGGTATACCAAGATGACATATCCCCTAGAGATCATTTCACACCAAACTCAGTCACTAACTTACCGCACATTTTTCCACCTTTCCAGCATTATTAGCCCATTTGACCAAGGCTAACAAACGAACAAACAGCTGACGAGTCCGACTTGCAAACTGCACTATTTCTATTTTTCTGGAAAGAAACACAAATGTACATTAAGCCAGTGTTCAGATATAAATATAGCTGCAATTTGACTGTGTGGTAGTAAAAAAAAAGCTGCAATGATAACTTCTAATTGTGTTAATGGAGGCATCAGTAATACGTGGCTTGTTTGATTAAAACATGGGGGGAAAAAAAGCTCACTGCTGTGAATATCTAAATGCTAAGCAAGATACATGGATTCTAACCAATCAAGACTGTCTGGGGAAACAAAGAAATATATTCATATGAATTAATCACTGATTTTAAGAGAAACAATTCCATAGTGAACTTTTTTATAACTTTTATGGGATTTCCCCAAGGCTTATGATTAAATTTAAAGTGGGCAAAATACCTAAGGGTTAGGAGACCTGAGAGTAACATTACACTGACATTCACAATCAATAAATAAATCAATCAGATAATAAACAAAAAATCACTCCAGCAATTTTACATCTTTACATAGTATGTTACAATATGCTATCATTTTGCCAGGAAATGTGGTGGTGGGGAAGACTGCAAAAAAACCCACCCTTCAACTTTCCTCTCCATTCCTGCCTTGCAAAGAAACTGAGATAAGAAGAACTTACTGTCAATATTCCTCCCAACGTTCTTTGTATGAGATAGTCAAAATGAAAGAGTATATGTTTGCATGTCTTAGAGGGGTTTTTTTTAAAGAGAACATAATAGGGTCACACACAGATTTTCACCCTTCATTACAGACCTACACTGTAGATGCATTAGATCTACAATGTAAACCTGTAATACTGTACACTCTGAAATACCATTTCCTCCACCATTTATAGAAGGTTTTCTCCTTTTCTACATGTTCAATTTACTAATTTCACCATGGTTTTCTAGTTACTTTGAAAAAAGACCCAAACCCTTAATTTCATACAGTTTTTAAGCTATTTTCCTCATATTGTTTCCTAAGGTAACGAAAGCATTTGGACAAAAAGAACATTAATCAGTACAGCAGATATTGGTCTCTACCTAACAGTAGTTGCAACTCCTGATCCCAACCTCTAAAACACATAATATAGATAGAACTCATAATACAGATAGAGCCTGTTCCTGCCCAAAGTGCTGGCGTAGTGAGGTTAACTCTTTTGTGCAAGAAGCATAATCTGCTTGTAGCAGATGTAAGGCCAGAAGCACCACTAATACCATCTGGTCCTGCTCCTTCCATCACACACTACAAGAACTTGGGCACTAAGCCAATAACTTCTCTGAGTTCTAGAGCATATATTTTGAAGTGGCACGGATATTAAGATTTCAAGTGGTGGACAAACCACTGTACATACACACTGATTTAACAGTGACCACACTATGAAAACAAGATGCTGAGAATTTTGAAACATTCAGAAAAATTTAATGATCAGCAAACTGCCTTCTACAGGATGAACTGATCTGTGATCAAGGGGAGACCAGGAGATGCATTTACACTGACTTTTGCAAGCTTTCATCAAGATTGCCCACAGCCAACCTGATGAGACAGGGCATGGGTAGGTGGACTACAAGGGAGGTGAAAAACTGCCAGGAATAAAAGGCTACAGTTGAATTACTTTAATGCTGGTTACTAATGGTGTCCCTCAGGGGTCAATACTGATGCCAATACAATTTAACACCTCCATCAAAAACAGGCACAATGAGAAGAATGCACTCTGGAAGTTTGCCAGCAATGCCAAACTGGTGGGAGAGAACAGAGGGACCTCAGCTGGCTGGAGGAACTGGATGACAGGAACTTAAATTTTATGTCAACTTTATTAGAGGGTAATATCATCACATCTTTATCGAAGTATATATGCCACGTCACCAGGCTCTTGCTTCATAAAACAGAGCTTAAAGCCCAACTACTGCCACCATTACAGCTCTCACAGCTAGAAAAAATATGGATAATTAAACTAAATTCCTTAAAGATTTCCTCCAAGAGCTGTAAAGCCATTTCACCAAGAACAGTTGTAAGTCAAGGCTAACAAGGATGTGAGCATTTAATTTCAAGACAATTCAATTGTAGGACATCTTATTTTCTTTTATCTATAATCCATTAGGACTTAGGTTGTTGCTCGAGATCCATGTGCCCCACAAAGTAGATTCCAGCTTTAGCAAGAAATGCTAAACATCTAGATGGGAAAAGCCCCCTCCCCAGCACAAGGGAGCTCTGGACCTAAGCTGAATGTAATTCCCCAGTACATAGTGTGATAATTAAAAAGCCAGCAAAACAGAACCCAATCAAAACCCACATTGTTTCTCTTCATAAAATATTATGCATAAGGAAAATGGGCAGAAGGTATCATTCCAGTTTATGATTCCCTGAAACTGGGATTAATTCTATAACATGTTATGAGAATTCTGGAAGATTTCAGATAATAATTAATGATCATCCTGGTGCACAGAATTTTTTATTAACATTCTTAGGAATATCACAGTTGCTCCATGTCTCTAAAGAAACTGAGGTCAATATGTCAACACAAATAAAGGGAACAATTTTCTGACAACTTTCATAAAAGTTACTCAGAGAAACAAAAAAGTAAATGGATTTTTTTCATCCTGGCAAGGGCACTGTTCTGGTCTCTTACATTTGTTCTCTAATAATCTTCACACTTTGAAACCACATAGAGCAGGAGCAGAAAACAGTGCTCGTGATAGGAAAGATCAGGTAATATGGACAAAAGCAGAAAAGAGGTTTTTACCTTGTTTTCACTTTTGAACTGATTCTTCTGAACAAAATATTTCTCTATCACACTACCTAGAATCTATTTAAATTCTACTGTTCCCTTTCACATCAGCTTTAATGTCACTTCATTGCTTCAAGATTCATGAAGAGAAAAATGCCCTTAAAGGGTTCACCTACTATAACAGTAACAAAAAAAGCCCAAACAACTATAAAAGCAAATGTGAAAAAAACCAGTATTGTCAATAATGCTAAGAAAAATCTTGAAACTATGTAGTGACAGCAAGACAGACACGGCTTGTTTCCTTGCATAAAATCTAAATTAGGAGAAAAATACTTTAGTATTTAAACAGTTCTATATTCAACTTAACATCTTAAACAAAGTTCTATATTTTAACATGCATTACAGATTCTCTTATCATAACTCACCTTTCCATATCAGTCTTTCTTGGTAATCTATATGAAAGAGGAGGGGAAAAAAAAGGCAGATTATGTATTGTTCTACTATATTTCAGACAACTAGAAATTTTGTTATCGACCTTCAAGTACCAGAACCTCTACACACCTATAAAGCATAAAATAAATAGCACCACATGTCATCTGCCACTACCCTGTACAAGGTTAAGCTGGAACTGGTCAAATTAATTGATGAATCTTGATGAAGGGTGCTGAAATCCCCAAATTTCTGCTCATCTGGTGAGCCACACCGTATCACTGCCTGTGCTCTGTAATTGCTGACTCTTGCTAAGCATCCATGACTAGAGTCAATTAATTCATAACAGCGATCCCAGAACATCTGCAGAAGATATTAAAATTGGCTGTTCCCTGAGTTGACTGAAATGAGTTTCTCTTTCCTTTTTACTCAGCCTAAAAGTGGAGAAATGCCATATTTCAGAGCATATTCAATGACCTGTGTGCCAGATACTATTGCAGAGAGGGCCCCGTCTTTCTGCAGTGTTACACAGCTATCACAGGCACCTCATTTTAAAATTTATTTTTTTATTCTACGACTAGACCAGTCCTGGTACAAGAATAAGATGTAATTTTACTTGAGGGAAGGAGGAGAATACTTTCCAGAACACTTTCTACTACCCAAATCCATACTTGATGGTGAAAATATAGTGAAAAATCTATCTCCCTGCTCATTGAGGGGGCATCACGTAGGTTGTAAACTACTTTGAATCGCTGGAATACCGAAAGCATTGCCCGTGTGCTGTCCACACCACCCATTTATTTATTTATTACTCACTTAGGCAAAAAGGACGGGCTCTACACCTTAAAAAAAGAACAGAAGTCACTTCAGCACGTGCTCCTACAAGAATACACACTGTGCCATTTACTGTCTACACACACCTTAAACATATAGGAAAGACTTCTTGACTGACATTTTGGAAGTTCTTCCAAAGAGAACTCAAACTCTAAAATTCTCTGTCCTTTCCAAAGTTTGGACACTCTTAACCCCAAGTCAAGCAAAACTCTTTTTGCACACTCACCATGGTACCACACATGAGCTATACCTATTTTTTCCCATTTGTTCTGTATGTCACTTCTTAACCAGCTTCCCCACAACAACCTCTATGGTTAAACAAAGTAAAAGGGAAACAGGTTTATTCAGAGCTCAAATGCTTTCAGGAAAGTTTTTCTTGGCCCAAAAACATTCCTTTGTTTTGCCACAAACACAACAACATCAGAAGAGCAGACCATAAAGTAAATGTAAATAACATTTTTCAAAAAAAATAATCAAATGTTACTTTAAAAAGCACGGGGTTAAGTCAAGCAGTTGTAGCATCTGAAAATATCTGTTTGACATGTTTCAGTTTGATGTAAATTGATGTACCAACTACAGTTGGAATTTTTTGGCAGTAACTTGGGGCAAACTTAAGCATTTAAGCAGCCAATCTGCAGCTGCTCTCACTTCTCATGGCCATTTTCTCCCTTTATGACAGATCACTCATCAGCTTTACTGCATTCCTGGACACAGTCCCATGCAGAGACCAACCTGCATGCACAGGCCCCTGGGATAGGAGAACGGAAAACACTATTTACAAGAGTGTGTAGTGACAGAACAAGGGGGACCGGGTTCAAATTGAAAGAGAGTTGGTTTAAATATTAGGAAAAGATTGTTTACTGTGATAGTGGAGAAGCACTCGCACAGGTCGCCCAGGGAAGCTGTGCCTGCCCCATCCCTGGAAGTGTCCAAGGCCAGGCTGGAGGGGTCTCTGACCAGCCTGGTCTAGTGGGAGGTGGCCCTGCCCGGGGCGGGGGGTTTGGAACAAGAGGATCTTTAAGCTCCCTTCCAACCCAAACCACTCTATGATTCTATGAATGAGAAAGAGCAACCACCTCCCCCCACTGCATCCCCGGGTGAGCTCCGGGACAGATCCCAGGCGAGGCCTCCGCATCCCGCCGGGATGCCCCGGCAGCCGCGCAGGGAGAGACGCGCGGGGCTCGCGGCACTCACAGGTCGGCCAGCACGGTGAGCTCGGCGTAGGTGCGGTGCAGGAGGAAGTCGATGAGGGTGCTGAGGCGGTACCCGGGGCTGGCGGCGGCTGTCACGGCGCCGGGGGCCGGCGGGGCCGGGGCTGACGCGGGGCCGGCCGGCACCAGCTGGGCGCTCTCCAGCTGCACCGGCGCCATGGCGGCGGCGGCGGCGGCGCCTCGGCCCCGGGCAGGAGCCGCTGGGCAGCCCGGGGAGCGCTCCCGGCGGCGCCGGCACCGCGCCCGGCGCGGCCCGCGGGGAGGGAGCGCGGGGGGAGCGGCGGCTCCGGGGGATCCGCGGCGCTCAGAGCCCGCCGGGCGCGGGGGCCGCCGCCATGATGGGGCACGGAACCGGAAGCGAACGGGGAACCGTTCCGGGAGCGCGGGCGGGGCGGGGCAGCGGGACTCGGGATTTTGGGATACCGGGATACAGGAATGCGGGGATGGCATTCCCGGCGTATCCCGGGATGGGGCTGCCAGTGTATCAAGGGACGGAAGGGACCACAGCGGGTCGTCTTGTCCGACCTCCCTGCTCAGGCAGGGTCATCCCAGAGCACATGGCGCAGGGTTGCGTCCAGACGGTTCTGGAATATCCCCAGTGAGGGAGACTCCACACCCTCTCTGGACAATCTGTTCCAGTGCTCGGTCACTGCACAGGAAAGAAGTTCTTCCTCGTGTTCAGGTGAAACTTCCTGGGCATCATTTTCTGCCCGTTTCTCTTGTCCAATTGCTCGGCACCCCCGAGCAGAGTCTGGTCCATCCTCTGACCCCTCCCTGCCGACACTGACAGACATTGATGGTTTCCCCTCTCAGTCTTCTCTTCTAAGAGAGATGCTCCAGTCCCCTAGTCGTCTTTAATCGTCTTTGTCACCCTCCGCTGGATCCACTCCAGCAGCTCCATGTCTCTCCTGTGCTGAGGAGTCCAGAACAGGACACAGCACTCCAGGTGATCCTCACCAGGGCTGAGCAGAGGGACAGGATCACCTCCCTGCCCCTGTGTCTGTCCACGTTACTGCAATTTGGGGTGAAGGAGGAACAGGTTACAGACTTAGCACCTCATAGAGCATTTGATGCAGTTCTTGAGGCTGTCAAGGAAAACAGGGCTGTGTTGGGAGCTGGGCTGGCTAATCCCCTCCTAATGACTTGGGAAATGTGAAGCATTTGTGCAGGTGCACAGCAGTGGAGGTTATCCAGATGAGAGGTATGACCAGTACATCCTCCTTTAAGATCACTGTTTAGAAAAGGGAGTGATGAGTAGCAGAGTGGTCAGTGGGATTGGCTGACAAACACTAAACATTGGGAACTTTTTATATATTTCCATCTTCCAGACTAACTGAAGCCTCTGAAGGAAGAGGGGGAGAGGGAAGGTCTGTTAGCAGCAGAAGACAGATGTTCTGCATACTGGTTACCAGAGGGGACTATGCCAGGAAACTCTAAATCCTGGGTGTTTTGTATCATAATTCACTCAAGTGTTAAATCATAAATTTGTGCCTTATGATTGCAGAGAAATCCCTGAAATAGACACATTGCAGACAATAAATACCCAAACTCCTCAAACTTTACCAAAAAGAAGGAAAGGTCCTATTGGTTTTGTATGAGGAGCAGACTTTAAAAAAAACCTCTTCTCTTACTCATATCTTTCCAAGGGGAAAGTAAAATATAAAACCAAACATTTTTCAACCTGAGAAGCGTGTAATCAGTTTAATAATAATAATAACAATGACAACAACAACAGTAACCCGTCCAGGTAGGAAGGGCAGGGTCACTACAGCTATGAGCCATGCCAGGTTTGTGTGCTGCTTCAGTGACAGGGAAGTGAACTTGTGAGCCTTAAGACCAGAGGGTGGATGATGATGGTTGGCTGGGAAATTTTTACTGCTAAAATCACCAGAATGTGTTTATACTTAAGTTTTACCTTTTTTTTTTTTTCCTTTTTTTTCCCAGTACCAAGTGAAAGAAATACTTACTTTGTGCTGTTTAAAAATTGATCTATAAAGGAAAGAATGATACATACAGTCTGGATCATACTGTGATATAAGTTATTAGCGTAGTGTATTGTAAGTTCTTGCCTTCCCATTGCAAAGATGATTTTTTCCCAATGTATGAATTTTTTTCTCTCTAGATGCATGAATAAATGCAATTACTTATGTCCATCTAGTTGCACTATTGAAGAAAATACTGACTTACCTTCGCAAGAATCTGAATAAGCTCTCTGTCAGAACTATAACTTAGAAATACAGGCTTTTTAGGTATTGTTTCACCTTATTATTGTCCTCTTCTTTTCTGATTTAGTCCATAGTAAATGGACTAAACTGCTGTTGGGAGACTTGGCAAGTTTGGTTGTTTAAACAGTAAGCTGGAGGTGGGCATTAGGAGTTAAAAAACCAGATGACTGGCCTACATAATGCTCATGCAAAAAGAAATATTTAAGTTTCCTGCTTCTTGTTGCCTTTCTGAGGTCGACAGTGCTACCATTCTTTGATACAAGCGCTTCTAAATTCAAAACCCAGCTTGCAGGAATTAGAAGTAGGCTCCAGAAGCCTGTTGGGGTGGCAAAGACAAAAGTAAGTGAGGGAGAAGGCTGGGCCAGTGGGGTTGCTGGAAAGTAACAGGACTTCTGTGGGAGAGAGGGCTCCCTGCACATGCTACTGTGTTTTCATTTGTATTTATTCTCTTCGTTCAGCAGGTTTCAATCTTCTGCTGTTTAAACCTGATGACAGATTTTCTGGTAGCAATGGGAAGAGAACAGGCCTTGTAAAGGTCGTGCTTGCAGTTGGCTCTTACTTCAGACTTTCCAGGTGATCCCTCAGACAGATGCTCAGTGTGGGATTGGGACTCCATCCAGCTGAGTGACCTGATGTGTGGGCATGTCTGGCCCATACAAAGAACCACAGAGTGGCCTGGACTGGAAGGGATCTTGAAGATCATCCAGTTCCAACCCTCCTGCCATGGGCAGGGACACCTTCCACTAGACCAGGTTGCTCAGAGCCTTGAACACTTCCAGGGATCAGGCAGCCACAGCTTCTCTGGGCAGCCTGTGACAGTACCTCACCATCCTCACAGGAAAGCATCCAGCTTGATGACCAGCTCTACCTGGATCATCTTTTCATGGAGCATGGACAAGGGGCCTTAGAACTGCAAGGGAATACCCGGCAGGAGGATGTGGTGGGCACACAGGGGGTTGGGGTGATGGCCTTGCAGGGGCTGCCCAGCATTGCAGCTGCTCTTGGATCAGCCTGGCCAGATCCTGGTCTGTGTCCTGCTCTGTGACACGAGTATGGTGAAGGGCCTTGAGGGGAAGCTGTATGAGAAGTGGCTGAGGGCACTTGGTCTGTTCAGCTGGAGAAGAGGAGACTGAGGGGAGACCTCATTGCAGTTACAACTTCCTCGTGAGGGGAAGAGGAGGAGCAGGCACTGAGCTCTTCTCTGTGGTGACCAGTGACAAGACCTGAGGGAATGACATGAAACTGAGTCAGGGAAGGTTTAGGCTGAATATGAGGAAAAAATTCTTCACCCAAAGGGCAGTTGGACACTGGAACAGGCTCCCCAAGAGAGTGGTCACAGCACCAATCCTGTCTGAGTTCAAGAAGCATTTCGACAATGCTCTCAGGAACATGGTGTGACTCTTGAGGTGTCCTGTGTA
Organism: Pipra filicauda; assembly: GCF_003945595.2. NCBI lineage: Eukaryota > Metazoa > Chordata > Aves > Passeriformes > Pipridae > Pipra > Pipra filicauda. The sequence goes on from NW_024104298.1 coordinate 1,763,880, forward strand.
GGGCCAGGAGTTGGACTCGATGATCCTGATGGGTCCCTTCCAACTCAGCATATTCTATGATCTTATGATTCTGGTCTGGCTCTGTATGTGAAAAGCCCTGATGGGGAGCCCAGAAGTCTGACTTCAGGTAGGGATTTGTTGGTTGATCAAAACCTGTTGCTATTTAGCCGTGGAGCTGACCGGGTTATAGAGCTAATGGGAAGGACAGCAGATGACTTCCCTGTTTCCAGAGAAGTTAAACATTTACTTCTCTTTGGAACTGTGGGACGAATTTTCAGTGGGAGGGAGCCAGAGCATATCACACTGTGCAAGGCCTCCTGCCTGTCCTGTGTTTGTGTGTTTTAGAGCTTGGTCATTCCATTTCTCTCAGGTTTTTTAATCAGAGAAATGTTTAGTCACACAGGTACCTCCTGGAGTTGACATTTAAGCATTTTTTTAAATTATAAAAAATAATAGCACGCAAATATGGTGCAAAGATTTCTTGTTAATGACTTGATTCATACAGTGTTGCGACATTTAGCAATGTTATATCCAAATGCCTATATAAATTATGAGTAATAAGGGTTTGATATCTTTCATTCTTTTCAGAAGACATCAGAGAATTGCATAGTGTGGGAGAGTTCCCACATATAATATTAGTAATTGCAGAGCTGCATATTATAAACTTATAAAACTTAAAATTCAATAAAAGCCAAGATAGGTATTTAAATTCTAATGAGATATCATACATCAATGTTAGATCAAACACATACCAATACCCAAAAAAGATTAGACTTTTCCATTGTAGCGCTTGCATGAATATAAGACTTTTTCTGTAATGTTATGCTAAAAGTCCAGTGGAAAAACATCAATGACCTTTTAGTCACAAATGGTTTTATGGCCTGCATCTTTATTAGTGATTCGTTATTTGTTGACAGTTCAGTACTTCAAGACACAAATCACTGGTTTGTGAATTGTACAGGCCTGTTGCACCTAAAATAGTGCATTCATTGCAAAAATGTGTGTGTGTGTCTTAGAGGAAGAGGCTTTGTAGTTGGTTACTGCACACTTGCTCTGCTTTTTTCCAGTTTATTAAAAGGGTCACAAAGGGAGCCGATGAAAAAAACCTCCGACCTAAAAGCTTTAAAATGTTAAATCTCCTTTTTGGTCTGCTTTAGGATTAAGTTTGGCAACTATTTTTTTGCATGTTAGAAAACCTGTAGTAACAGATTGAGAGTTCTCTGTCAGTCACTCTGGTTTGTGAGACTGTGCCACTGTGAGAGAGAGAATCTCTTGTTTGGCACTTAGTAAAGTACACCATAGTTCCAATTATATGTTGTGAACAACTTAAGAAAAGAAACATTCTCCAAGTCATAAAATAGAATCTTTGATTTTATCTGAATTTACAGAAGTCCCTTTCTTATAATAATGCAAAATGGTTTATTTTTTTAAAATACTGAACATAGCTGTGTTAGTCTGAGCTTCTTTTTGGGCTTCCTTACTAACAATGTTGACATCCACTGTAAATTTAATTTGTCTCTGTCAGACTGAAACTGGAGCTAGCTAAAGGCCTGGCTATCCTCAAGAGACTGTATTTTCATTATTATTGTAATTAAGTTAATTACAACTCAATTTACCATTTTAACCATACAAGCTGCATTTTTTTCCGTGGGTGAAAAAATGCTTTGTTCGCAAGTAATTCTGAAATGTGAGCAAAACAGTGACATCCTTTCTGGACCCTGCATCTTTGAAACACTAACAAAGGAGAAAGAGCCCCTGATCTGGCGCATGGCAGTGAAGTGATGAATTGCACTGTTCAGTCATTGACTTGAACAACTTGACAATACCATCCATACCCCGTGATTTCTCCTTGTCTAACCATCCCTGGGTGTTACTCGGAACTTGAAAAAATACACGTGTGCTGAAAAAAAATACAAAGTGAGCCCTTATTTCAACATGAAAGTACTCTTGGCTGAAAGGATTTATCTGTGCAAACACCTAAAGAGATGGAGAGAATATCAGGGAAGTAGATCTGATTAGTCATACCCAGTGGGAGAAGGACTGCAGCTGTGAGGTATTCTGTCCTGACCTTAGGAGTAGGCAGCTTGATTGTATTTAGCTGCTACCGGGTAATACATTCAGACAGAGCAAACTCTCATGCTCCTCTAAAGACAAGGGTGGGTACCAGAACATGCTTAATTGGAAACTCTTTGTAGGTCTCAGCTGTGGTCAGATGAATTTAAATGCTGACCCTCGCTCTCAGGAGTATAGACACACAGAATTGTGCCTGAGCTGCCCTTCTCCACCCAGACTTCACATGTGAAGGAAGGTGCTGTCTGAGAAATTTCCTTCTTGAACAGCTTCTTTACAAGGGGATTCTTTTTTTCCCCAGAAGGGATAAACCAGCACTTTTTGTGTCACAAAGCTCCAAGATGTCAGCTCTGACAAAAGAGAATGACAGAACAGGTTTGGCTCCAGGGCTGAAGAGCTGGTTACATATTTAGCTGTGTGACTGCAAACTTGCTTGACTTACTGAACTCCAGCAACTACTCACTGTTCCTTAAAATTGAAGAGTACAGTGAAAAGGCAGAATGTCACATCTGTAGCAGTGCAGGAATATTGGTCCTCTAGTGGATTATAGGATATTTTGCTAATGGGCAAGAGGAGCAGGTTGCTCTCAGATGTCACAGGGGCATCCACACAGGCAGCAGTTCCAGCCAGTGCCAGTTTTGGGAGATCAGAAAATGCAGGTTGAGGGTGGAGTTACCTCTCTGCAAGGATTGTATTTCTCCTGGAAGCACAAACTTCTTACACATGACTAAATACAGCCTCTTGTGCCAGAGTGATATGAAGTGTTTTGTGTGGGGTCAGGCAGCACCTGGCCAAGCAGTTGTTTAGAGATTTTTGTGGGGCACAGACCACATCCTGAGATCTGCGTGTAGCCCACAATTCGTGCAGCTAACAGTTTAGCTTAGAACAAGGTTCCCAGCCCCAGTGATTGCAGAGGTAAGTAACAGCCTGTGGCTTGTTGCACTGCTGTGCAAAATGCTAAAAATTGTTACCTTTCTGCACAGCTGTGGAATGCAGAAGGCACAGCAGAATCTCAGTAAATCCTAGCAACGTTTTATTTTCACTTGATGTTCAGCCAGGAAAGCTGTAGCCCCTTCTGTCCTTTGTTTGGTTTATAGGAAATGATCTGATCCTGAAAATGGACATTTCTTGTGAAAATACCCTTTCACCAGAAAGCACAGCACTGCCCAGTGGTGCCACATTCACACTGAATAAATCAGATGGGGAAATGACTGAGTTTCACCTCTGGACTTCACTTATTGAAGCTGGTTCCTTCAGGCTTGAGAGCAAGATTGGAAAGAAGAGCAACAGCAAAGTGATCTCTCTCCCTCTAGTGCCTACAGAGCCAGACTTTTCAGAGGATGACAGCTCAAAGAAAGATTGAAAGAGATTAAAAAAAAAAAAAAGAAAAAGAAAAAAAAGCTATCTTTCTGCAGTTCATTTAGGACAAGCAAAACCACATTCAAGCAGCCTTCAGAGTGCAGTACACCTTATTAACTCAGTTGTGCTTAATCTTCACATTCTGGTATTTTTAGAAGCCATCATGCAATTCAGCAGGAGTTTCAGCCCATGTCTCCTTTGTAATGCATGACACTGTTCCATTTCCCATTTTAATTTAGAATTAGCTTTCTGACAATAAGCCTTGCTCACATAACACATACTGATTTAATTAATTTAATTTAGAAATGGAATTAGTTACACATGCACACTCTTCTTTCCCCCCCTTCCTAAGGTGGCCTTCATACTCTGGGTAAAGAGTGCCCTTTGCCTCTCTCTGCATGGAACTGGTAAAGGCCTCCCTTCATCCCTTGTCCATCTGATCCTCTGCAGCAGGAGGAGAGTTTGATCAGGTTGAACTTTTTGCAATCTGAAACTGCAGGAGGGTAAAGTCGTCTTCGTAGATTTAGGGTGTTTTGCCAGAGGGCTGCCTCTCTTGGCCAGTTTTGTAGTGAAGAACCCCCCACAAGTACTAGATGGGGTTTGAGGCTTTTGAAGTCGGGGTTCGTCTTCCTTCGGTGGGTAATTATTTTTTGATCATGTGGGAACTCAGGGTATGACTGTATCAAGTGTAAACAGTCCTATTTTGTCTATGCCTGGTTTTATCTTGATCCAGTATCTCCCAGCCAGGAGGCTTAGGTTAGCTCTGGGCTGCCTCTAATGAGCTGCAAATGAAAACAAAGTCCTCTAACCCATGGTTTCTCTCTGTTATGTGTTATCTAATCAGGGCTCTCTGGAACAGCCCTATGGAAACCTGTTCTCTGCACAAGCATACGAACCAGACTTATCAGTAGTTTGTGTTAAGGCTGCTCTGGAGCAGAGGGAAATTTATAGAGGTATTTTTTATGATTTTTTTTCCTAAATGTATAATATGCTTTCTTACAAAGACATACACAAAAAATCCTCCTTCTCTTTAACGTCTTGTGGAGCACTAGTCAGAGGTATTGTACATAAAATCCCAAGAGATAAGAACTGAACATCTGGAAGAAAACAAGGAATGGAAATCCAAACCAATTCCTCTTCCTTTGATTTGTTAGAATGTAGATAAAAAGAAAACTAACATTTCTAGGAATGGGTTTGTGTAAATGGGAAAGCTTCTGGAAATTAATGAAGATATGTACTAAAAAGCTGATTATTCTGCACTTTTCCCACATAGATCCTTTCATACTGTACAAAGAGTGTCCTGCAGTTCAGATTAGTCTGTTTCTATAAGGTGACAAGAGACCAAGTGGTCCTGTAGTGCAAAATATCTGCTTCAGAATAGCTGGTCAGACCCATTTCTCCATGCAAAGAAGTTCTAGCTTAATTACGCTTAATCCAGTCAGAAAAGAGCAACAAATCTCCATGCATAAGAGGTATTTATCAGTCTAAAATGTGACAAGAAAAGAATGAAAACTTTCCCAGAGACTGCTGAGTCCGAGCTCTCATCTGGAGCTGTCCCTTCGTTTTACTCTGAAGTTTGTCTGTTGAAGAGATTCACAACTTATGGTTGTATTATGACACTTGTGGTTTTGTAACATTACATTGCACAAAGAAATTGTTTCTAGGACTTCACTGTGCTGGTGAATTGTACACCCACATCTTAGAGAAGGGAGTGATTGACATGGCAAGTGTTTATCAAGTGTGAATATTTTATTTGGGTGCCTGAGAACGGGAGAACTTCAGCTCCATGTGCTCTAAATTAACATGCATCTACCCTTGGAGCCAAAGGAGTTGATGTAAAGAAAGCCCAGGCAGAGGATGTGGAGATGTGTGTCCGTGTTCACAGCACACAGCAGCACAGAGGGCTGAACATGGCCAGGGCATTATTCCCTCCTATGATAAGAGTCATAAATCACAATATTCAGAATGTGCAGGAGAAGTAGCGAAGAGCACTGAAGATGGGGGCTGACATACTCCCTGCCCTCCCCCAAGTAGAAAAGCCTATCTTCTAGCCCACAACAATTTCTTTCAATAGTTTGTTTAGTCCTTCCTTTCAGAGCACTGTTTCATTTTCAAACACAAAACTCTCAAACTATCTTGAAATCTTGAAATGTTTAACCCCCCCTTAGCAGAGCAACCTGTAAATGATATTTCTCTCATCTGACTCCAGCATCTCAGGATGTCAGAAGGCTTTCCCTGCTCTCCTAATTTTTTAGGGAGTCATCTGTGCCCTTTCTTTTAACTACTGATAATGTTATACAACCTAAAAATAACTGTTCTTAAAACAGGTCCATCTCTGAACAGATGTGGTTTTCCTTAACGTGTGTGGTGCTGCAACAGGAAACCAACTTGCCACAGAACCAGAGTCACTATTTGCAGTAGTTCTGGACCATGAGTAGAAACGTGACAAACTTTGACTCAGAAAAAAAATATGTTAGTCATAGGAAAAAGGGAGAAAGTTAGAGAAATGAAGAAACTGTAGGAAGCCAGAGGAAGCTTTTAAATCAAAGCAGGAGAAATGTGATCCATAACTTGTCATGAATGATGGCAATGAGAGCTAACTAGGATACTGATTAGACCAGTGGAGAACTCTGATGCAAGGAGTCTTATGAAAAGATGCCTATTACTAGGGCAGACACCTCTTTAATATCTCTAGTTCAAACTATATTTAGCTGCATGCCTTCTGATTGTAAAAAGTTATAAAGAAGACAGGAAACGAATGTATTTCTGCTTAACCAATGAAGAGAGGCCAAGAGCCTTGCTGAAATAAAGTATCTTCCACAAATTTTGCAGTCAGAATACAGGTCTCCACATAATTTGTAATCTTGCATCCTTTGGAGTGTTCACTCTGCATGTGCTTCCATCACAGCCTGAGCATGAAGGGTTGGGGCAGAGTACCTAATTCCTCATGTCGTGGGAGAAGCAGAAATGATAAAAGCATTACCAGAACATCGCTAGTAGAATACTGAGATGTCACATATACATTCAAAAATTACTCTTCTAAACAGAGAGAGGACCTGAAATTTCTGTAATTGCTGGTTTGGTGCTCGTGTCCCCAGATCAAAAGAAATGGAGTTCTACTCCTGTTAAGTATGGTAGTATCAGTAGGGATAAACTGCTAATCCGAGGTGAATGGCATAGGGAGATGTCCTTTTTAATTTGGAAGAACAATGGGAATTGGTTATACTCGCTAACCAAAAAGTCTTGGTTTAGTATCATTTTTTTTCCCCTTTTGTAATCGGTTCTTTGCAGATTTATGGAATATAAGATTATCTTCTTTGACCTCCTGGATGTTACAGAACCTTCAGTTTCACTGAACTAACCCTATTACTGAGCACAACATGTTCAATGTACCTCATCTTTGGCAGGTACTTTCTTTGAAGAAAGGGCCCATTCTTGGTCTGAAGGTACCAAAAGATGGAGCAGCCAAGGTTTCATTTCACTGTCACAGTTTGACTTTCACAGTTTGACAACTGTGCTGCTTTTAGCTGCCCTTATGTGCTTCTCCACTGGACTCCATAACAGGGCGGGTCACAGTTGATGCTTAATAGTTTTCAGTGTTTCACATATTTGGGAAATATCTCAAGGGGTAGATTTTCTAAGCAATATAGAGCTACTGTGCTTGAAGGGGGTCTCTATAACACTCTCAGGCTATGAATTGTGGTAGAACATGCCAGCTGAGCATAGAAGGGAAAGAAAATGAAATATAAATTCATTACTGCAGAGCTAGAACAGTGAGGATAAATTCCTTCTATTTCCAGGCATCTACTTTATATTTCCAACTAGGGATACCATTAGTGGAGACAAACTGAGCTCTTTTGATCACCTTCTGCTGTGAAAAGGGTCAATCCTCCTTGCTCTTCACACTCCCTCCTACATGATCCTGACTCACCCTTGGGCTGACTTTCATATTCACTGAGCTGATGCAGCTCATTAAGCCATCAGAAAACTGTCCTTTTTTTACTTCTCTGGATTTATTTTCTGTTCGATCAGTGAGCTGAATCAGCTCAGCAAGGGGTCAGGTGAGTGTCAAAAGTACTGTAAGGAACATGGGAGGGAAACAGAGGTGGAATTACGGAAAGGAAGAGGAAAAAAGGCAGGAAAAATCAAGCCAGGCAAAGGAACAAGACTGCTTCTTTAAATAACAGAAAGCCTTAAGATGAGCAGATCTCACCTCATCTGATTATATCTTTAGGAAAATTATTTCCTTAGAGTTCCTGTGGGGTCAGCATAGAAAAGGGAGTTTCTTTAGAAGGTGGCTAAAAAGGAAATAAAGGGAAGTAATCTAATTTAGACACATGGATCAGGCAATGCAAATAGGCCTGTTCTTTACTGCAAAGACCCCTGTGGATTAAAGCTTTAAAACACAGTTAATTACTAAGTGACTAAATGCCTGGAAAACCAAACCAATGGTCTCTAAATGCAGAAGTAGTTTTCAGAGAGCTCTAAAAGGCCTCAAGTACAATCAGAAAGACCATGCAAGCCCAGAGAGCAGAGCAAAAGCACGAGGTGGACTGGCTGTGCGAAGTCAGTGTTGAGCAAAGGCTGGTGAAGCTGATGTCACTTGGAATTTGCTCAGGATCTGCCTGAGGAGAAAATCAGGAGCAGTCCTCTAGCATGCATCTTGTTTTCAGCAGAGCATAGTTTCCCCTGCCATTCCCTGTGTGCCACCAGGTCTCTCCCTAACTTTGTTTCTCTTTTCCTTTTCGCTTCCGTCATTATTTGTAAAACTACTATGGAAAATGACCTACATAAATAAATAAATTGAATGAATAACTCATGAGGGAGAGAATGAATGTGTGTGTGTAGGTGGATGACAGAGAGAACAAGGCTGGTGGGAGCAGCAGGAGCCCTCAGTTCGTTTGCCAGTCAGTGGCAGAGCCCCAGGGAGGGTAAGGACGTTAAGTACCTGATTGTGAAAGGTGCCAGTGTCTTCATCTTCTGTCATTTTTGGAGAGAATCACAAGCATTTCCAAACCTTGCCAGTAGAGGCTTCAAGGAAGGAAGAAGTTAGAAGCCTAAACCTGAGATTCTCAGCAATTTTTTTTTAGGGTTTTTTGTTTTTTTTTTTTTTTAGTTTTCAGGTCCCTAAGGATTTCTCCCCCATAATGAATCTTTTCATAATTACCTTTCATGGAGCCTTTTAAAATAATCAATGGACCAATTGGAATTCAACTGGTTGCAGTAAGGCATTTGCATTATTTAGTGGATAAATACAAGGGAAAAAAGTGGTTTAGTTATCAATAGTGTTTGCAGTAAGTACTTAGTAATCCTGACACTGCAGCAGTCCTCTCTTCTTTTTTCCTGAAGTAGTTCAAACCTTTGTATGATATTTCCAGAATATAAAGTTGTATTATCATACCAGATAGATCAAGCAGCTTTTTAAAGAATTCTTGGAAATGTGTGTCCATACCTGTATATATTGTACGTGTACAATTCCTTCTCACCTTTTCTAAGTATGTGGCTCTGTAGCACTCATCGTCCGACTCTAGGTATCCCTCACAAATGGTAAATAGTAGGGTTAGAACTGAAGACATTGCCTTGAATTTCCCTTCGAAACAAATGTGGCTTGTTCCTGTCCACTACTGAAATATCCGGTTGTTGCCCTGACACAAACTTTCTCTTTGCAGTTGTCCATTGGAGCTGTTGTGGGAGATCCAAATGACATGCTGGGCAGCCAGCCCTTGGATAGATTATGCACTCTCCTGGAGAGCACTGGAATGGAAAATAGAATTTTTCAATTTTTTTCAGTATTCAGGGTAGCAGCAGTGGTGAGAATGGGATATAAAGGATGAGGTATTGTTGGTTGCAGGCTGTGCCTTTCAGATGTGATGTTCTGAATCGATTTTCACTTTAAACTTGGCACTTGTATATGCAGGAATAGGGAATTACAATAACAAAGTTTGGAATTCATAAGTACACATAACTCTGGTCAAGTGCAAATCCCTCAGGTGGTAAGAAAGGGGCACAGTCTGCCTATCAGTCACAGGCAGGGCAGTCTCCACAGATTGCTCTACAGAGATTGATCTTAATCAACCGTTTATTCAGCTGCGAGATGCTGTTCACATATAAAGTAGGCCAGGCTGTCATCTGACTGTTATTGACAGCCAGGCCAGTGACTGAGTCTAGAGCTTGTTGCAGTTGTGTGTGTAAGCCCAAGGTTACCTAAGTTAACGCAAGAAGGAGAGAGTTAAAAGGAAAATTTGGGCAGAAAACTCATTATTATGAACCTGGGAGTCTCCAGACTGACTTGTGAACATCCCTGCCAGGTCAAACATCATTGCCCTCCATTGCTGCAGGAGATACTGCTTTCTGTAGGACCTTATGGGTCAACATCCCTGGCAAACTACATGAGCTTGCTTTGTGCCAGGGCTGTGCAGCAGCATGGCCAGCCCTTCCGAGTGGTTTTGAGCCACTGACCATGGACCACAGCCAGGACTGATGCAGGAGCTGTGCTCCTTGCTGCCCTGGACATGACACCACCTTTCTGTATCTTTCCTTGCCTTGGACATCTGTCCTTCCTCACAGCATAAAGTCTTGAAGCAATGGATGAGAAAGGGAGTCTTGGCCAGAGGTGATGTGGGCAGCCATACAAGTGCTGCCCTGTCAGAGATTCTGCACTATAACTTCAGTTTGATCTCTTTTTCAGGTGTCTGAAAACAATAGAAATTAAAAAAAAAAATTACATTATGCAGAAGCATCCATCCCATTTTCAGAGGGAACTGAGCCACATGACTGACAGTCAGTGGGCTGGATCTTATAGACTGGAAGGTCGAGGAACAAACATCATGGCTGGTGGGATTTCTGAATTATTTCATTACTTAAGGTTATCACTGATTTAAGAGCAAGTGCCTAACTGCATAAGCACATTTATAAACCTATCAAGTGTGCATTTGTATGTGTAGATGTCTAAATATTTACTTTTGTATGGCACTTAGTAACTCTGAAATAAGTCTTAACTGTCCAGTTTCAGCCCAGAAGTCTGTACGGTCATGAAAACATGGCTCTGCCAGAGGTATTAAGTCTGGCACCATATGGATCTAACTCAGACATTTGGCTTCTCAACCAGAACTGCACTTGGATCCTTCTAAAAATCCTACCTTATTCGGCTAGAGCAAAGGAAGTGGAGTTAGCTCACCACCCTGTCAGTGCCCTCCACTCCTTCGGGTAAGGATTGTCTTCCTGTCCCTGTGTTGAATACAGCATCCATGACAAAGAGCAGAGGTAGCTGCTCTGCACTCTTTCCAGGTATATCAACAGCTTCATGGTATGTTTCTCAATACTCTAATCTAAAAAAGCTATTAAAAAATCTTAAAAGGATCAGAGATAACATTTACTTGCTATTTACACACCTATTCAAAGTCAAATAATTCACACTGTCTCAGCCACCTTGCCTCATAATCAGGACAGGATATGGAATAGTCTGTGCTTTTACCTTTCACCTCCACTCTCTCCATCGGTGCTGCAATCCAACACCTAGAGCTCTGTCCTGAATACAGATTTTCTTTTTCCTGCTCCGCTTATTTCCTTTAAGGCTTTTTTCCCCCCCTCTTGTGGATTGACAGACTTATCAACACCAGCGAAGATTCATTTAACATGCCTAACATAAGCCAAACAGTATCCTGCTCTGTCACTCCTTATTCTTTTCTCAGAAAGAAATGGTTTTAGCTGCAATTATTTGCATTATCTGCTTAAATATTTAGCAAATGCAATGGTTTGGTAGGCAGGTGTTGCCGTAGCCTATTTTGAATTTTAAGCCTATAAACCAGTTCCGCAGCTGCCTGCTTGGATTTTTGTTTTGTTTTTCCTTCTGTCTATGATGAGACAATATCCCCAGGAAGCAGGAAAACAGCAGCACCTGGGGCTGGATGCTGCACTCCCAGTGCCTGCTGCTCTGGCAGAGATGTGGAGGGGGATCCACACGCAGCAGGCCTGCAGAATTAATCCCAGATGCCAAATGTGGAGATTAGTATCACATGGCAAGGCTTTGAATTTTCACTTTTCATTCATTAAAAGGTAGCCAGAGAGAAAGAGGCTCAACTCTCATTCTCCTAGGTGCTGTCACACTCACTCACATGTGCACATACACTGCTGCCTTTACAGTTGATATCAAGGGGTGTAATGGCACAGTAAGCAGAGAACTGTACCAAATTTCCCTGAATTATGGAGTATATTCGCAATATATGGAGTATATATTGCAAAAGGATTGTTGCCTTTTTTTTTTTTTTTTTAGATTTTAGTATTTTGCAAAAGCATTTCTTTTTTCTCTGTCCATTTTAAAATCTTCTCTGGCATTAGGCAAAATATCTCTTATTAATGCCCACCAGTAGTTTGCTGCAGATTCTCTGTGGGTGTCCTGGATTTTCTCCCAAATCATCACAGACTCTTATTCCGAATGTGCTTATCTACCTGTAGGAATTCTCTCCTAGGCTACCACAACCTTCTTGTGGGCATGACTTGGTGGAGCAGCTGTCCCTCGGCACTTTAGAGTCATCCCTTTAATCTGAGGTTACAGGCCACTTTCAAGTGCTGGTGGACAGAGTGCAGGCCAGACTGTCAGAGGTGCCAGCTGAATACAGAGCAGTCACATGGATATCACCTCTGGCTGATAACAGCAGAGGAAAAAAATGCCTTTACTCACAGTAAAGACCGCGGCAAGGCTTGCCCAACTCACCCACAGTCCTGAAATCAAATGAAGAAAAGGAAAGACTTGCAACTCTCTCCTTGCTATTTATAAAACTGTCTCTAACACACTCCAAGACTCCATGTTCCATTTCTGATAGATATGCAAAAGCCTGCAAAGGGTAACTTTGACCAGCACCCAAGCTAACAGAGGGCCATACCTGGGACATCCTGGGGTTTATGCCCTTGATATTGGCACATCAGAGTACGTGACATCAGGGAATATCCTGCCAGCAGCTTCCCAACATTACTGGAAAAGCTTTTGTGGAAGAATATATCTTTTTAGGGAGTGTGTCACTGATAGACAGTGGTGACACTGTCATTCTTAAGGAAGTGACGGTGTTCCTACCTCAACAGCATGTTCACCTTGGTATATGTGTTCCGACTTTTAAGTTTAAAAAAGCATCTTAAAGAAATTCTCCTCGGTGTATAAGTGATATTGGCACATCAAGGACACAATTAACATTCTGCTTACGTGGATGGGAAATGTTAAAAAATAACCATCCAGCTCATTCCTAGTATTTTTTATTTATCATTCACCAAATGTACACTCTTATACTTGCCTAAATATAGTATGGTTTTTAGATTGTTTTCAAAGTGGGATTTTTTTTCTCCATTGGCATATCCCAATTTACAAACAAACTGTGTTTCATTCCAGTGGACTGTGCCCAAATTTAACAGGCATCTCCTGGGAGGATGATGATGCCATTATCGGTATGTACTTCATTCATGAAAGCAGCAGTCTCAGGTCTCAGGGACAGCCCTCTCTCTGCCATTAAACAAGTGGCTTGGGAAAGTCACCACACAAGGCAAGTCACTTAGTAGCACACCTTTAACATTTGAAGTTACAGAGTAGTGTTCAACTTCTTTGTCAAAAGCTGTCTCTGATCTTCAGGACAGCATGTGAAAGGGCTTACAAGGCAAAAGCAAGGAGCAGTTCTACTCCTTGTAGTTTGCAGGCAGATAGTCATCCCTTGTAAAAAAAAACCATCCTCCTGCTACAGGAAATCTGTCCCAGGAATCTAAGAACAAGCAAATCCTTGAGCTATAGAGGCTCGGAAATGTAGGGAATATGCTTGCCTTCTTCTAAACTCTTGTAGGCATCTGGGTTTGGCCGTTATTGAAGAAGGGGGTGATGGACTAGGTTGGCTGTAGGTCTAACTGAGGGAGATATTTGTTATTAGAGGAGGTGATATTTGTTATTATTATGATATATGATATTATATATTAGGCAATATTATTGTTATTAGAAGTGGTTAATGCCTGAAAGAACCAGGTGATCAGGAAACCATTTTTCGTGCATTCTTTTTGCCTCCATTGGCTTCAGCTGAGATGATGGGTCTCAGGTCAGAATCGAGCCAAGGGCTGAGCAGTGTTTTTTCAGTACAAGCAAGAATTTTCTGTTCCTTTCTCAAGTTGTATGAGTCCCCTGAACAGCCTCTGTAACCTGTTTCCCCACTGAAAAACACGTATAAACCACACACTGGGGATGACATATTCTATCGTGGTCCAGGGGCGGCAGATGGAAATGAAAGCTGGTTAAGTAAACAATTAGGAGAAGGTGCTTGTCATATAACAAACAGGAGTGACTCATGCAATGTCCCCTTCCCCCTCCAGTCACTACATGAATCACCTCACCTGTGTCCAAGGAAAGGTCAATTCAGTTTCTCAGTTCTTGGAAGTGTTTTCAATTTAAAAGTACTGCAGGATCACGACAATCTTTAGTGTGAAGAGTTGTACGAGCTCTTATTCAGTTTTAGCATGGGACTACAGCACAATTCCTTTAGAACCCTCTCTCAAATACGCTCAGTGTGATAAACATACATCTTGACTAGCTCTCACTGCCAACGCAGACTTTCCTCTTCCAAACCCCTTTAGTGCTCTCTCTTGCTCTACCTTGTTATTTTTAATTGTTTGGCCTAGAAATAAAGAGCAAGGGGATGGAGGAAACTATACTCTTGCTGGAGGAAGAAGCACAAACTCATTTTAAGAGGGTCAAGGAACTGGGATTAATAAAGAATTATTCTTTGTGATATCAGCTGCAAACCCATCCCAATTAGGCTAAGAGGGAAATTCACTCTTTTTTTGCTTCCTCACATTTGGGCTCTACTGGCCTCTTCTCTCTATCATTCAGAACTTAAGGGGAGAATAAGTGCTGCTCTGGAAAACTTCAACTTCTCAGAAGTGACACAGTGTTGGTACCAGGAAGGCTTCCTTCATCCCATCATCTGGCTTTTCCATGAGTCTCCTCCTGCTCCCTGTCGCATCTGTTTCCATACTACATGCTTCTTACCAGGGACAGGAAGACTTCAGCAAGAAATTAATCCTAGTATGGGTATCTTTCAAGGCACATTTCTCTCATTCTCACTTTGGCTTGATCTTCTGTTAACTGTCATGAGATAAAATCGGGCAGCTTGACGTTTTTATTGTGTTTTCCACACAAGGTTGGGCTAACCTATGTGGGGTTCCTGTATGTAGCTCACCCAGCTAATTTATGTGGAAAACACTGACTCTCTTGCCCTAGCTTGGATGTGAGTTTGACTCAGGGTAATAGCAAACCTAATTTCAAAATGAAGACAGGCTTTTTTCCCATCTGAAATAGTTTGTCTTCCTGCATAGATGTAACATAAAGTAACACATATATCTTTCTGCTGTTTCATTTTCCTCTTTTCAATTGTACACTCAAAAAGCAGGGGATGAATGGAAAAGAGATGTCCTGGCAAATCTGGTCACTGCCATTACTGTACCTGCCAAATGAATTAGGAGGCAGTGAACCTTTTAAAATGAGAAGTTTAGATTCTATACATAGGATTATACTTGATATTTTATAACAAAATCCACCTATTTCTGTCTGCATCTCATGCAAGACCGCACACATCCTGGAAAAATCAATTGAAGGGTTTCTGTGTTATGAAACATAGGCAGTTTTAAAAAAATTATTGCACTCAGCTTAAGGCTATGCTTCTCTGTGACTGGCTAACCTGGATCTGTTATAACTCCATTACAACTCAGAATTCAACAGCATTAGCAGTTTTCATCACACTAAATTATTATTGGAAGTGCTTGTGCTGAGTCTGACTTCAAATATAACTAAAACAACCAGAAGGTAGCTTTTCCTATTGATTATTTAGCCTGAATAAAAATTAATAAGGATGTAATCTTCCATCTTTATGTTTAAAAACAATTAATTTTCTTGTTTGGAGGAGCCAGAAAGTGAGTTGTGGTGAATAAAGTGGAAAGAGCACTTTTGCTTACTGGACTATAGGTTTGAGATTGAACAAAATTGTTGACAGCTTTACCAGAGAGGGTTTGAAGATGCCCATCAAAATGTCTGTACCCAGACTGGCCCTGCAGCTTAGGAGCAGCAGAATGCACTGCCACAAGGGAGATCTGTCAAGTATTTATACCATGTTCATTGCCATGGTAACAGAAAGTCTTATGAAATGCAGACATTACACACAGAAGTGTTTGTGCTTTCCTGCCTCTCACACTCACTCTTTCCTCCCCCCCAAACACTGGGGCTTTTATGGGGAGCAGGCTCAGTGTCAGAGACCAACTTGCACTGATTCCCAGAACCTTGGGATTCCTGGGCCAGACTGGTCCAGTGCCTTTAGGACTGGACCCTTCAGCACTGGATCCTCCAGTCCTGCATCCATCCACCCATCACAGGTGCTCCTGAGCCCCTTGAGAGTACCTGATGACTTCAGTGTGTGGTAAGAAGTCCTTCAACAATATCTGTGGAGAAGGACCACCAAGACTTGACTCACAGTGTGTCTCCTGCCTCCCTGGGGAGCCACAGGGAGGGAGGCTCCAACCTCAGAACTTGGTGATGGGCTGTTTGCCAGGTCTATGGAGCACAGGAGTCATGTCCTCACTCCTGTGCTCTGAGGAAACACTGATGTAACACCGTGCTGCTCTCTGGGTCTTAAAAGTGTTTTAGAGCATGGATGTGCCCATCCTATCCAGCTGAGAGTGGTTTCCAAACTCTGGACCAGCACGCACCTTGGATCCCCTGCTTCCTTACTGAAAACATTTCCTGTTTAAGCGGCCACATCCCAAAATCATTCAAGGTAGGAACTCTCCTTCCTGTGGTCACATCTGGCACTGACTGTGTGAATTTTAGGTAGGTATTAATCATGCTTTTGCACCTCCATACCTCACTGGCATGTTGTGCCACTTTTTTTTCCAACAATATCATTGCAGTGTGCCTGGGAGCTTATCAAATGAAGCCAATACCAATAGAAGTGTCCTAACTGACTTTAAAAACAAATTAATTTTTTTCTGCTTCTACCTATATAAGAGATCCACCCTAAGATTTGGGTAATTGGTAAGCTCTGGTCCTCTTAACCCACGTCTATATAGTTTGCAAAGCTGAGTTTAACAGGATGCTTAAAGTTAATATGCTGACACAACCTAATTTTCTAAAGAAAAAGGCTGACTACAGGTCTTCAGAAATTCTTAGAAATGTTCTGCTCAGTTTTATGGCAGTCTGTTGTACTAGCCAATAAAAATGCAAGGCCAGGTTTTGGGCATTTTGGAGTAGTTAGAGTCAGGAGTGCTGTGGAAGGAAACTGATGTTACCTCTTGCTTCCTGTGAACATCTTCTCCATGCCATAAAATATTTCTGTGACGGGTTTCAATGAAATATACCTCACTCTCCTTGGCCAGATGAAGAATTTATAAATGGCAAGGAAATTAAGAATCCAGAAGACTCTGGAATTGGGAATTTTTGATGTCTAAAGCCAATGGAACAGTGCATTGCAATTACAGTATTTTGTTGCTTTTATGATTCTGTGAGACTGTTGGTTTAGAAAAGGTTGCATTGTTAACATAGTATTTCTTTTGCTGTAGCTACACACTTAAGTAGGCCCAAAATTGCTACCTGGAGGTATGGTATTTTGTACACAGTATGATTTCTAATTGCTTGAATAATACTGCACAATGGAATAATTTCTTACTCCGTGAGAGCTGTTTCTCACTGCTTGAGATATAATAACCTCTTGGGAATCACGGAGCTGCAAACTATAATGCATTTTTAGAGCAATTATAGAGGATTTTTGCTCAGTCTGTACTCTTAAAATGCTCAGCATTCACTAAAAAATGAATCAGGAGAAGCTGGTAAAGTAAGTTGCAGCAACTGAATGAGATGGCTCTTCAGAATTATATATAGAACCCTTTTTTAGACGCCCACATCCCCTATATTAAAAACAGTGATTCAGAAAATCAGGCAGCAGATTCCTGAACCAAAGTATTGTGTGTGATTTTTGCAGTCCACATTAAAAAAGATGCATTGTTTAGAAGAATGAAATGAGCATTACAAGGCACTTTTGCAATAAAGCTGTTTTGTAGTGTAGTCTCTTTATCTGGATAAGATGATGCTATTTTTAATTTACCAGTTTAATTTGTTATATGCATCCATGCATTTATAAAAACAAATTTTCTTCTCAGAAATGTGTATGAAACAATTCACCCATAAATGTACACAGTAATATTAAAAAAAAAAAACAAAACAGAATTGGCCTGAAGAGTAGCAAAGCAAAGTCACATATTCAATGCCTACAGCAAAGAACCTGGAGTTGGGAAGATATTGTGGTTAAACCTACCCATAAGTCAAGTATTTGGCATCCAAATCCAGAATCACGTTTTTGAAAAGTGATTCTTGCGCTCACTGTGCAGGACTGAAGGGGCTGACTGCAGCCCAAACTCCCTGCATCACTCTTCCAATCCTCCTTACAGGTGAAGGGCCACTGGAAGCATTTTGGTTTGTTGGCCAAACCACAGTGGGCAAATGCTGGTTACACTCCCTGGAGAGACAAATCCACTTTTTCACACCCACAGAGCTGAGCTAAAGGAGAGGTCCCTGAAATGATACCACCTACTCCCCTGGCACAGGACATCCCAAGGCCAGGCAGATGCTTTGAGACCTCAGTTCCAAGGACCCAGCTGGCATCAGGATGTGAGACAGGGGCAGCAGCTGCCCTGGCCCCATCTGCCATCAAGGTTTAGGATATAGTTCAGAATAGGAGCTGTAATATTATTTAAAAAGCTGCAGCTTTTCTATATGAAGGTGTTCTCGCTTCTTACCAATCAGTGGGACAGGTCAGAAGGCTCCTGTTGCAATAAACAACACACCCTAATAGACAGAAGCCCCATCAGGACTTCTATCAGGACAGAAGCCCCACAGCCCCATTTCAGGAGCTGGGCTGCAACTGGCCTTTGCACCAGGAGCCAAGGGGATTGTGTGTCCTTTCCCTGGAAGCTAAGGCAGTACCGAATGCAAGCTAATAATACATTTTGAAAGGTCATGTGCCCCAAAACAATTTTTATTGATGTATATTGATGAACCTAAGTCTATTTTTTAATAAAATTCTTCGTGTTGTTGACCCACCTGCCTGGGAGTGTGAGCCCAGACTGCAGAGCTCCGAGCAGTCTGACAGCTCGGCACCGAGGGTGGCCACCCTGCTTTCCCAGATGGAGAAGATGCAGTACAAGAGCTGCCAGCCCTGACAGCAGCTGCCCAGAGGGAGGCGAGAATTCCCCAGATGGATGGCTCCTTGCTCAAACCCTGCTCAAAAGCCACAAAAGAGAGGAACTACCTACTGCAGAAAGCCTCCTTCCCCACCAAAGAAAACAGCGTATGACCTTCTTGAATGCCCAGCTGAGTATTTAATTTGTGTCCTGAGTTATACTCTAGATGGAGCACCACTGATGGTGGTTGTGCATGTTATATAGGCATGTAAGTATAGTGAAAACTGAGTAACAAGTCAAAAAAAGATACACCCTAAATACTTCTTAGGCATTAGGGTTACCAAATGGGACTGAAGAACTGTAGCTGTATATTCCCTTCCTGGCTGATCTGCTTGAACAGCAGTGGAGGAACTTTCTAAAATATCAGCCAGTGTTTCATCCACTGCTATCTATGGTCTTCTTCTGGACAGAGTAAATAGTGGGAAGGGCTTTTCTGGATGGAAATTAAGGGTAGCTCTAGTAATTCAGAGAAACAACAAGCCATTATTTCCCTTCCAGTGTTAGCAAGGAAGAGAGGTCTGGCATATAGGATATGGCATAACTAAAAGTAGCTGTCATATAGGATGAAAGCTAAGGTCAATAATGAGGTTCATATTCAGAATACCTTTGTGTGCTCTTTCAGACTAGAAATCAGTGCTGTGCCATCTGAGCTAATGTGGAGATCAGGCTTTGCTGGACACTAATACAAAGGGAGAAACCGTAGCACAAGGGCAATTACTGGCAGAGTTCCCATGGACGTTAAGGAAAGGCAGAACTCATACAGAAGGAATTTAAAGCAGTCAGTTATATTTTAAGTGTGGCCTCTTGTGTGCTATTTCTCCACTGCTTTTCAAAATGAAGCTGGTGATCACAGAAAGGGCTGTCCTGCAGGCCTCCATTCCCCTGCAGAATAAAGTCACCCCACCATGCATTAGAAAGACAAGGCTTCCTGCTCAGTCCCCTTCTAGCCTGTCTCAGGCCCGTGCTGGAGCAGCCTGCTTTTAAAGGAAGTGTCAGACACAGCCAGGGATTGATGTCTGCAGAAACTGCCAGCAAATGGAACAGCAGCTTAGCCAGTCTGGCCCAGTGGAAGCAGCTCAGCTAAGATGTGAGATGGTCATCTGTGTACGAGCAGTCCGGGGCAGATTCAGGAGGCACTGGGCTAAGTCCACACTGGTGATGAAGGCAGGAGATGGTGAGTTTTATTCTGTTGCTGTCACTTTGGGTATTAGAGCCCTTAGAGGTGGCACCAAGAAGAAATAAAGTGTCAGCCCTCAGAGAAAGCTGTGCTTGAGGAGAAGAATCTTCCCCCTTTATAAATCTTTCACCGTCTCTCTCTCCGATTGTGACAGTCTGTCACAAGCCTGCAATACTTCCCTCTAAAGCTCCAGGTAACCCAGAGCTAGAAAAGCAGCACTTCTACAAAATGCCTGAGGTCCTGCAAGTGACGATTTCCTCATCTGCCCTACAAAAAATACGTTGGAGGTATCCAGGCTGTGTCTGGATTTGTGGGAAGGGTTTGCCTTTAAAACTGGGCTCTGACTGTGCGAGCTGCCCGGTGTGGGGCATTGTGCAGGGTTGTATAATCCGAATGAAAGACCTTATTGTAATGAGTGCTGCTCATGGCATAGGAAATTGTTGTGAGATTTTCAGGCTGAGGTCTCCTGTTAACACTATCCCAACCCTGTGCTGTTTGTGCTGTGTTCCCTTAAGAAGCTTTTGGAAGACAATCCAGATGAAAGATGAGTATGCTGGAAAGGAAGAAAGAAAAGAAAGCCAGTGTATGGATTGCAAAAGTAGAGGTACATTGGAAACCCCACCGTCTTCTACTGTAGCTTTTCTACAATGCAGCATTAGATCCACTGAACATAGCATTTTTCTTTCTTCTGTGTTCTTACCCAGCAATTTTGTATTTAATGGTAAGTGCACAAAGAATATTAATGCATACTTGGATTAGGATAAACCCACAAAGTTGATAAAGCCCAATGTGGACAGACTGGAGCATTAGAGAGGAATACCGAGGAATAAACATAAAAGATCAAGACCTGACTTGGACTAAAAGTGGTTTAAACCTATGTCTGGACTACCAAAATATCCAGTCATATTACTTTTCAGATATTTGGAAGCAATACAAAGTTTCTTCTGTTAGTTAATTACTCCCTTAACTGTCCACTGCAGAGTTTCTTTCATTTCCTCTCCCAAACATCTGGCAGTAGATACTGCAGGAGCCCACAGTCAGCAAGATACGCAAGCAGGGGCCTAACTTTAGTTCATGAGTCATCTCCGTGGCTCCAGTGGGACAGTTCAGGTGGTTAAAGTTAAGCATGTACTTAAGTACTTTGCTGAAATGGGGTGAATCTGTGCCAGCAAGAGGTTGCTGCTTAGGTGGAGAACTGGTTGTTTGCCTAGCAGCATGTCCTTTACCATTTATAAAAGGGATTCATATAAAACGTAATTAAAAGTCACCTCTCTGCTGTGAGAGCAGTGATTCCTAAAGACTTTTAAAAAGTGGACCACTGTCAGCCTTTACAGTCTCTCTCAGCCCCCCCTCCCATTATTATAGAGCTGTTAATTGGAAACACTTTAATCAGGTTCAGCAGAGCAGGGAGCGATTGCTCACCATCACTTCACTGGGCCTTGTGACCCTGCAGGGCATGGATAGAAAACTCCTGCTCCAGACATGGGATACCTGCTCTGTGACAAATGTTCTGATACGGGTTTTATTACAAATGTTCTGCTTTCCTGGTGGCCACAGCTCAGCTGCTGACCTAGAACTACGTTCGTGGGCAAAAATGTCAGTCGATGGAACCAACATTCCCAACAGTCCTTTCCACTGCAGAGGCACAGAACTTTAGCACTTCCCCTCCACCATCCAAATGTTCATGGAGCTTAAAAAAATCCTTATATTTTAAAATTCCGTTGGGAGCTGTTTTACTGGGCCATGGTGAGCACACTGAAGCCCCGATCACTACAAAGCCTGCAATTAATTCTGCTCCTGCTGTGATCCTGCCTCTGCCACACCCCAAGGGTTTGCCTTTCCCTCCAACTCCACAAACACGATCACAGGTAACAAAGTGGTGGGTCAGATGGGCTTTGGGCTCATCTCAGCAGCTCTCACACAGAACACAAGACTTGTATTGTCATCCACATACAGGAGCTGCATGATGCTTCCAAATGACCCCTTTAATAAAATCAGATAATGATTTGTAGCTGAAAGAATGGTTTCAAAACTCTTTAAGAGTGTACCTGTGTCACCAGTAATTCCTTTATTCTGAATATAAAAAATGAAAATCAAGTTTTGCCAAATGCAGGGCAATTTTTCCTAAGCCCTAATATCTGTATAGTATTTCTCCTTGCACATTTTTCCCAACTTGTCAGAGTCATAAGACTGAAAACTATAAAGCCAGCAGCTTTGCTAGAAAATGTCAGGCAGCCACACATTTTTCAGAAGAACAGAGTCTATTTTATGCTGGGTAGCATTGTTTGAAATAGAGTTTTGAAAGTCCACAATTTTTCATTTCCGAGTCAAGGCTAATGGAAAAATTTCACTTCCAGAGGTAAGATATGGAGCAACTGAAAACAGGGATTTAGGAAAGAACTGCCATCTCAGCAATCATTTTGAACACTAGTATCATTTGACATTCTAATACTGGTGGCAATGATTCATCTATCAGAGGGACTTAACTAGGATTTGTTTATATGTCTTTCAAATACTAACTGTAAATCATCAGTCTTTCATGTCTCTGCTTTTTTCCTCCACAGGGTCTCTATAAGTTCTTGGGGTTTCTCTCATCCATTGAATGCAATATGGACTTTAATATTTACTCCCTATCCAGCATTAAGGAAACTTTTCCTTCCTCCAGTAGTTTTAATCTGTGCCTATTGAGCATGGCTTGAACTGGAGGCACATTCCTGGGATGGAGGAACCAAGCTTATGCCACGTGACAGTGTCTCCATTCCTACCTGTCTGTAACCTCCCTGTCTGAGATTGTGCACATGAAAGGCAGATTGTTGCAAATGAGTTAAGAAAAGGACTATGAAGATAAGTAACAACATTAGAGAAAACAACAGAAGAAAGTTTTGACATCTTTAAGAAAAGTTATCTCAGGGGACTTTTTTTCATACAGTGCATGGAAAGGTTGCTTTGGCCAGATCCTGGGGAATGGATGCAAGAGAGTATTGTCCCACACTACTGCTCTCCTGCTGCTAAGCAAATATCATGGCTTTTATTTGAATACACAGGCATAATAATAAATCTTTAGCAAACAACCCACAAAAACTACCAACAGTTTCCTTGAAATTAAGAACATTCAAGTGTTTCTCCATTGCAAGAAATTTTTAGTGCAATGCCTCTGCTCTTGCTGAAGAGCCTTTTCCAGTCCTGCTATGCAACGAATTGCCCACCTTCCTTTTAAATCCCTGCTGGAAAAAAATGAGTGGCAACCTGCTGTCCTGGGTTGGGGTGCTGCCTGGCTTCATTTCAAGGCAGGCAGAAGAAAGACTCTGGGAGAGGAGCAGCATTGAAACAGCACATGGAAATTACCTTCCATGGCAAAGGAGAGGAGTGATGGAGTCAAAAAACAAGACCATTTTCTCTGCAGGATCATCATCTGCATTGTTTAAATACCTATTTAGTCCTTGCAGATGTGTTTCCTGCTTATTTTGGCTAAAGAAAATAAGGTAGAGGGAAATACAAAAGGGTCAGGCAAAAGGACTTGTGTCAAAGCACAGCTTGTACAACTGTCCCTGGAGCAAGACTGGACTACCCAAAGAAGACTACAGAGGACAGGAAAGTTAGTCTAGTAGAAAAATTATTCCTTCTGCTGCCAACATCTCTTTTCCTTTTCCCCGACTTTTCTGTCCTGCTTTCATTCCTTATAGCAACCTAAAAAAACTTCTTGTAGCTTGACACTGGTCTTGTCACTATTTCCTGTGCAACTGAGTAGAGAGTACAGCCTAAGTATCATACAGCAGAGCCTGGAATTAGCCTTGGACATCCTCGATTTCCCCTCTTGTCCCCATCCAGGTACTTCAGGCTGAATCTACCAATATCATGGTCTCACACGTTGCTGCTGAGAGCTGTCACTGATATTTTCTTTAGCAGCCATTTATCTATGATCCAACAGGTTTATAGACTTCATAAAACCTCTACTCTGAAAGTATTTTACTTTACATTATCCAAAGTGATTGTTTAATAGTAGCCTAAATGTACTCCCTTTGAGTAGCTGCTTTATGCTGACGACGACGCCCTCGTCGCCCACACAGAAGTAGCTCTGCAGCGTTTAACATCCTGCTTTGCTGAGGCTGCTGAGCTCTTTGGGCTGGAAGTCAGCTTAAAGAAGACAGAAGTCTTCTATCAACCTGCACCTCAGGAAGCCTTCCATCATCCCCATATCACCATTGGTGAATCAGTGCTCAAATCAGTCCAGCAGTTTAATTACCTTGGTAGCATCATCTCCTCAGATGGTAAGATTGATGGGGAGACAGACAACAGGTTAGCAAAGGCATATAGTGCTTTTGGAAAACTTCATAAAAGAGTATGGCGAAATAAACACCTGAAGAAAAGTACAAAGATCAGTGTTTACAGAGCCATAGTGCTGTCTACTCTCTTGTATGGTTCCGAGTCATGGGTCATCTACCGCCACCACCTGCGTCTCCTAGAACACTTCCATCAACGCTGTCTCCGTTCAATCTTAGACATCCACTGGTCAGATTATGTGACCAATACATCTGTTCTAGAACAAGCAGCAGGCACAAGTATTGAGGCCATGTTGCTGAAAATACAGCTGTGCTGGGCAGGACACGTCTCCAGGATGAAGGACCAACCACCGCCTCCCTAAGATCCTGCTCTATGGTGAACTTGCCACTGGCTGCTGCAAGAGAGGAACCCCAAAGAGGAGATACAAGGACTCCCTGAAACAACATCTCAGCCTTGGCCATATTGATCACCATAACTGGTCTACTCTGGCCTCCAATCGGGAGGCCTGGAGACACACCATCTATAACACTGCTGATGCCTTTGAGAAAGCACACAGGATCACCCTTGAGGAGAAAAGACAATTCAGAAAGAATCGTGCCCTGCAGAATATACCATCTAAGGAGTCTTTATGCTGTGCCTTTTGCAGTCAGACGTGTCTATCTTGTATTGGCCTTTTTAGCCACCAACGTGCTTGTAACAAATGTGGGTAGAGCCCTTCCCAAATCTTCGTTCGCAAAGCCCAGCCATGATGATGAAATGTACCCCTTGGAATGCATACCTGAACTTACACATCTCTCCTATCCATCACTGACAGAACCACAGCAATGCTGGATTACTGGTCTCTAGGGACAGAGTTTATCATTCCAAACACTTGAAAATGTTTCCAGAGGGCAAAGGTTTTTATCCAGGCCAATTATTTATCTAATGCAAAATTTTCTGAGGATCATTTTCATTTAGAGAAGAGGTCAAGAAAAGGAAACTCTCTCAAAAAATTAATTTTAAATTGCTTTGTGCCAAAGGAATGAAAGTGTTTGACTCAGTGGTCACAATAATGTGCTTTGTAACTCTGTCTGGAATAGGAGAGGAATATAAACAAATTATTTCATACAGTGTAGTTCTCTCTCTGTCATAGAGGAAGTGAAACTGTGCAATGACAACACTTAACCCTTTGCAGAATCAAACACTAGTAGGCTGGTTTAAATGACAGTATTGTTTTGCATGTTTTCTCATCCCAAGCAGAAGCAAAGGGATATGCACTCTTCTTAAGGAGGAAGGAGCTGCCAGCATGTATGCCTACCTCCTTTCAAAAATGTCACAGGATTGCATGGTTTTTACAAAACCAGGTAAATATTATGATGCAGTGGTCAGTTGTGACCCCTCATTTAAATAAAACAGTAGATGAAGCCCAAATTTAAGGAGGGAGAAGAACTTGTTCTTAAACATATGTTTTACACTTACATGAGCATGTCAGACATATTAAGAATAAACGTCATTTGACATTTAATATTTAATAAGATAATGCCAGGAAAGTTTAGCAGTCTGTGAAGAAATGTGACAGTTTAAAAAACCTCTCTGAAGAGTGTTTATTCCCATTAAAATGCTAAATAGTCCATCACCAATAGCAATAGCAGCCCCAGAGTGAGTGAGTTGAAATCAATCAGTCAAAACGTATGCTGAAAGAAATAAAACGTACAGACATCAAGGTCAAGTACAACAGGTACCAATTCTGCTGCAGAAAAGTCTGACCTGTGCACTCTGCTGACAAAACATCCCTGCTGCAGGTAAACTGGCAAACCTTTGTTTCTCGCTGCCATGGCAGAGCCACCAGCCCTTGGAGGGAAGGAGTGCTGCCAGTGTTGCCAGCGCAACTGTGCCTGCACATGGGGTTTCTCCTGGCAGCAAAGAGGCAGCTCTGCCTCTTTATGCCCCCGGGAGACAGAGGTGTGTTGGCAGGTTCTCATAGCTGGCAAAACTCTGTAGCAGCAGCCTGGGCTTCCACGCTGAATAGAACAGTCTATTTCTGAACAATTATCACACAGCCCAAAATGTAGATTGATGTTCAGAATAAAAATTGAGTAGCATCTACCTTTGGCTTTAGAGGGAGCCAAATAACACTTTTCTAAATTAAAAAAAAAATACATCTGAAGATGCTAATGGCAAGCATCACACTGCATAGAAATATCTGCGTCAGTCCAGAACAAAGCTAAATTTGTGGCAGTTTTCTTCTTCTTTCAAAATCTTTTTGTTCTTCAGAGAATGGAATGCAGTTCCTTCTTTCATCACTTACCTTCCCTCTCGGTCTGATGCAATTTTTAGTTATTGCTTTGCGATGGGAATGTGCTTATGATTCTGCAAACATGGATAAATATGTTACTCCCATTTCCTCACCCTTCAGGCCCTGGGAGAGAAATGGTGGGATTCCTCTGGCCAAGTGTCTGCTCCAGCAAGACACCATGGGCTCTCTGAAGTGTCACCTGGAAAGAAACAGGCCCTCATAGGTCATGACTCTCTCATTTAAAAATAATTGCCTATGCAGAATTTTACCTTTTTAAAATTTCAGAGAAGTATTTGTCACTTTTAGCTTCATGTATCTACATCAGGATGGGATGAACTGCATCCTAAAAGGGCTGCTCCTCTCCATTTGACTCCAAAGGGAGCCTTGCCAGCTGTGTCAGTGTAGCTGTCTATACTGCAAATATCTAAAGTTAGGAGACCAGTCTTGTCCCAAAATGTCCTTCTGTCTCAGCCTCTTCTGTAACACTGCTGCACAGGCTCACATGCTTAGCATGTGCTTCATATTCTGTAACCCTCATTTAACATCCCTGACTGCATTTGATACGAGCCCAGCTGCAGGCTGGCTGGCACACAGAGCTCTCAGCCCCTCAGGTCTGCCCCTGAAGCTCACGGGACTCACCTGTGAATCAAACACTTCCTTTAAGTCTGTAGGGAATGCCAGCCTTGAATGGGAAGGAAGGTCATTGCACTGACAGTGTGACTCTGAAATGGAACAGTGGCAGTGGAGCAATGGTAACCCATCCCACATAGCCCAGCTCCACACTGGCATGGTGCAACTCAAGGTGTGGTTTGGCATCATGGAGAAGCCTGTCTAACCACTCTGCACAGCTGAAAAGCTCCCCCTCTGCTGTGCCCAGCACCTGTTCCCACCCTTCCTCCTCCTCCTCCTCACTGGCACTGGGGCTCCTCCTGGGAGCCAGGCAAACTCACCCTTCAGACGTTCTTTCTGCTGTTTTGGCTCCCTGGTCTGGCTCACATAAGTATCAAAGGAGCACTGATGGGGAGGGGAGGAAGGCACAGATGAGGCCAGAAGGACAAGAAAGGGCAGGGACTGCCCTGGCTGAACCTCCAGGGTGAAATTTTCTATCAGGGCTCAATACTTTTCACTTGAAGCTTGCCCAGAACAAGTTACCTTACCTTGAGTAATGGGAAGTAACATGTGCAACTGCAGTAGCTTGATAAAGTTACCTTGAACTTCTGCTTCTCAGCCTCCTAAAGCATGAGAGCATTTCCTCTGAAATGCTGCCCTTTAATATACTAGATGTGCTCCCACCAACCATGGGAAGCCCTAGGGCAGAAATAACAGGTAGAGTTCAAAACCCAGAGACTCATCTGCTGCCTCTTCTGCTTCAGAGCTTGCAGTGACAGGACACAGCCTACAGACCCTGCCTAGGCTACCATCTCAAAGTTCACCTGCCTCCAAAATGGCAATACAGTAGAGCTAGCAAGTAAGCCATGAAGCAGCAGTGATCACTAGAACTTTCTTCAACCAAAATGAGTTGTGGTTTTCTGAGGGCCCATAACATTAATTTACAATTAATCCATAATATTTTCAAGTAACTGTTGCTTTATCACAACTTTTTCATTCTTGACATTATAAAAGGAGGTTAGTTTGATTATTTTGTGTAATTTGAAATAGTTGCCAGTTTGATGGCCCCTTTTTCTGTCCTATTTCTTTGGGATCTGGAACCAACAATGGACCAACAAAGCAAACTACATGCAAGAGCCAGAGCTCAGTTGAGTCAGGCCTAAATCATATCCCAGGGACCTCAAATAAGGCTTCAACAAAAAGGCAGGTGTGAGACTAAAGACCATGCTGAGTCAGAGAGACTTCTGTTGTCACTTCTGTTTTCATGACCATTGCAACTTCTACACCCTGATCCAAAGACACCAACAAAAAGCCAGGGGATGGGGCCTTTTTTTTTTTTTGTTAAATGAGATGTCCCAATTTATCTTGCACCTAAGCACGTGATAAATCCAACTTGAAAGAGTATTAACCAAAGTAATTCACCCACTCTCTGTTCTCTGACAGCCCTGAGGAAAAGAACACATGTCTCTTCTCTGTTTCCCTGGGGCTATCCTGTCTCTGCTCAGAGCAGACGGTGGTTGGGAGGCCCTTGCCAGTCTCTTCTCCCTCTGGAGGATGAGGTGATGTGGGTCCTGTCTCTCCTCCCATGAGATTCCTCTCAGGTCCCAGGTTGCCTGGTAGCAGCTTCTGATCGATTCCACCCCGGAGCAACACATCTGTATCCTTCTCAGGAGCAGTTGCCATCCCCAGATCCCCCAGGCTGTCCTGACTTTCCTATAGCACTTATTAGTGTTTATAATTGCAAATTAATTGGGCCTGCTGAGTTTGTAATGAAGGCATATTTTTACAGGCTGTAATCAAAGAACTTTCAACTGGATTGAGACTTTAGTGTGCTGGTGGTTTAATTACAATTACATGTAAGCCCAAATAAGCTTTTGGTTTACTCCTGTCTTTCAGGTAGGCCACAGCAAAGTTTTTGTGCCCATTTGTTATCACTGAATATCTGATGCCAACTGTGCATTGAACTCCAGGGACCAGGAGTGCTACATGGCACCCCAGGCAGTGAGAGTCAACCCCAGACATGCACAGCTCCCCGGCGAGAGATGCCACCATGTTAGTCAACATGACAAACATCAGCAAAGAATTCCTTAGGAGGAGGCATCATGTGAAATAAAAGTTTGAACTGAAGCGTGGACTGTTTGACAAATGCTCCAAGTCAGCACAGCCACTGAAAGGTGTTGTCCTCCTCTTCCCTTGCCTCCAACCACCATTCTCTTCCCCTCTCCTGGCAAAACTGGTTCTCTATCCACAGGGCAAAGTAGAATCAAGAGGTTGAAAGCAAGCTTTTTTTTTTTCCCCCCAGCTATATCAGTTCCTTGAGGAACTGCAAAAATATTTACAATAGCATGAAGAAACCAGGAGTCCAGGGACAAGATGCTGGTGGTGAGCAGAACCACTTAGAGTGATGGGAATGTCAGCATCTATCTGCTTAAATGTTGGCTTAGTTGAATCTTAAAGGGAAAGGTGACTGCCAGCAGAAGTTTAAAGGTGGCTATTAAGCTCAGGTCCTATAAAGACAAATTGTTGCTAGAATTTGGTAAATGTTAATTATTTCTGCACTGAACTTCTAGAAAGGGCAATATATTTCAACAGCATTAGAAAATGTGGACTATCAAACAGGCTTCAAACAGTCCCTGGTGACAAGCCTGCTAATCTGGGGCACGGCGAGGTGTCGTACTGCAGAGGAGGTCTGAGCAATAAGCAAAACACATTGGGACTTCAGTTTCAGTTCTGCTTGGCCTTGTTTGCAGCCCAGTCCTTCTCTATTTACAGTCTTTGAACTTCTCCCAGGCACACACAGGGACTGGCTGGGAGGGAGGATGTGCTGCAACTGCCGGAGAGATTAATTGAAAGAGAAGTGTAGACCAACCCCCTCAGCTGCACACACACACGTATCGATTTAACTACTCCAATTTAGAAAAGATTGAGATAAATTGGTACATCTTCTTGTTGGACAAGATTAGAATGTGTATGCTTTTGGCTAGTCAGGTGCAAAACCAGAGTGCTTTTAAACTACAGCACCACCAGGAAAGGGAAAATATATCTGTGGGTCTATACTGCTCATAAGACATTGTTATAATCAAATAGGTATAAAATTAGGTAGAAGATGCCCATGTTTTTGCAGAAATTATCTCTACGTACAGCATACTAAGTTTAATTGTAATAGATAATATTTTTCTTGTAGCAAAGTAATTGTTTTCTTTTACTGTGAGCTGTTTTTTCTTCATCTCTCTGGGATGTGTCTGCTTTGGTGTCCAAGCCCCATTGAAGCCACTAAAAAGCTGTCAGTGAGTTCAGGATGACTAGGAATATACATTAAATGATTAACCTCAATGCAAAAAAGAATTTAACAAATGCAAATCTGTAGTAATTGAATTTTGACAGTTACATAATTCCTGAGATTTCATAGACATTACATTTACTCAGTGTACAGGTAAGAGGTGCACACAGAAATGTATTATTTCGAAGAGAAAAAACAACAAATAGCCTTGACTAGGCTGAAGCATACATGAATGTATCTAAATGCAGTTTATTATAAAGGCTTGGCATTGAAATGTTTTCTGCTGGTGAGCATACTAGAAATTTTTCCTGATCCATTTTCAGATATTGATAACAATTATACTAAATTATATTTTATAATTGTAACAATTATGTTATATAGTATTAGTACCTGTTATATTTAGCAGGTTAAAATTACAATATAATTTTATTAGCAAATAATCATCATAATCTTTTCTCTGTCTTTGAAGGAGTCAAATGGAATAAAAGCTAAAGGGTGAGAGAGTCACTTGTCCAAATGCAGATGGTAGAATATGTGTTGCCTTTAGAGAGAGGCCCTTTGGCTGACGAAGAGGTGAGTGGAATGGTTGCCCTTAGTCTAGAGCAGCTCAAACAAACCTACTTTGCCACTTTTTACACTCCTAAATGTACACGGGGACATCACCCAATGTTTTATTTACTTAGTAAATTTGAGCAGACATCAGACATTAGTCTTTTCAAGAGGAGAGAAAAAAACCACAGTTTTGTCAAGTGTGACTGAAAATGGGAAATTATGAGGGCAACAGCTGCTCAGCCTGGCTTCTGTTAGGGCTTCATAGGATCCACGAACACATTTAGGGGAAAATGGAAAAGCAGCATTTGCTAAATTGATTTATTTGTGTTAACTATGCCATATAAAAGTCCCAGCAGTCAGATTGCCTCTCTCAACAGGGTGGTGAGAGTGCACATCCCCTGAGGACCAAAACCAAAATCACCATCTTCATCCAGGAGCCCTTGAGGGGACATGGGGATGTTTCAAACCCATCTACAGCTGCTGAAGGGGGAGTTTAAATAACTGTGTGCTTCTTCAGCACTAAATCCTCCCGCTCCTGAAGCACTTGCAGATGAGGTGAAGCAGATTTTTCATGAGGTTAATGTCACTTGAAGGATTCATGTAAATCCTTTATGGGTTTTGCTTTCACTTTCAGTATGACTGACTTTTATCGTATAATCATAACAACTCTTTCATTTTAAATTCAGTCTTGCACCAATGGATGGTTTCTATCACTACATCTACAGTCGGTAAGGGGCAAGTTTTAACCTCTGAACGCACAACACCACTTTACAGACCCTGCTTTCCTTTTTCACAGTGTTTAGTTCCTCAGACAATAAGCAAATACATCACTCTTCTAGAGAGGAGTCTCATTTCCTTCTTTCATGTACGTTACCTCAAGAACGATTCAACTTCAGGCTTATTTTGCGACATGCAGTTTCAGCTCCATCCAGCAGCTCCTGGCAGCTTGTTTATGGGGTTGCGTGGCAGAGAATCTGCGCTGGCAGCACTATCCACCTGTGAGGGTGCCCCTGGCACATCCCAAGGTGTGTGGGGAAGAAACGTCCTCCTTTGCCTCTCTCAGGAGGATGTGGCAGGAAAGAGGGGGCTCAGAGCTACTCTCTTTGGAAGAGCAAACAAGACATCAGCTGCTCCCTGAGGTCTCCCTGGGAAACGCGCAGCTCATAGGAGCTCTGGATACTGTGGTTCCTCTCCATGAATGTTGCCTAAATATAGAGCTGAAATGTGACTGTTTGAGATAGAGCCTTGCAGTAAACAAGGAAATTGAGCACATAGCCATGCAAAGTTTTGGTTATTTTTCTATCATGGTCTGTAAACTGTTAAAATCTATGATTGTAGCTTTTTACTTTAGGGCCAATTGCCAGTGAGTTTAAGAAAACCTTCTGTTGTTCCACTGGTCCATCTTGCTGCAGATCTCAAGAGCTACTTCCATGTTTACAAGCTTTTTTCCAGTCACTTTGATTCATTTCACTTGCAATGTAAATAAATGTATTTCTAGATATATGCCAAGTGGCATAAACATTTATATTATGATTGCCCGAAACTGTCCATCATAACTCTATTTTCAGTTGCCTGTTACTTGGGTAAGCGTTTTCCAGAATTTACATCAGATTAAAAGCAGAAGTCCATTTCGTGATAAGCCACTTGCATGTGCATGATGGACTTGTTCAGAGCCACAAGGAACATCACACACTGGCTTTGCCACAACACAATGAGCCTCTCAGGGAGGACATGCACAAAACTGATGATACTTTTCCAGGCTTGCATTGTCAAGGACAACCATGATTCTGATATTACCAAACTCTCAAGCATCCTGAAGGATCTTTAGCTCAGATGGCGTAGCCTGGTATGTTTCCATGCACGCCCATAGCTGTTTGTCTTTCATACCTAAAGCTTTCCTATGGCATCTTGGAGAAAAGATGCTCATGAGGCAGATTTTTGAGGGTCTGACAATAAGGAATCTAGAAAGCCTAATGATCAACCTCTTTCCTTCCCAGCTTCCTCCAGACAGGCACGGCTGTGTCTTTCTCAGGACATGGGAGTGGGAGGAGAGGTGAGACAGAGATGTGTGAGACAGTTGACCCCAGCTATCAAAAAAGCTGCTGCCCTCCCTTGTTTAAAGATGAACATAAGCTGAACTTGCAAGTGTTGCTTTAATGATGATTGCATACCCACTGTAACCTGCCTTCCCACTTAGCCATTAAATACTGTGAAAGTGGAACAGGCTCAAATGCAGCTGAACCTCCCTCTGCACAACCTGTGCTGTACACCCCTCCTTATTCTCTGCTTCTTGGGAGCTGGAATGCTTTATTTTACCATATGTAGTCTCTAACCCCATGACTCACTTGTGCTCTGTCAAGCACATGCAGGGAGCCGGTCAGGCCATGCAGAGATTCTTAAGAGTGCATGAAAGAAAGACTTCAGGAAGCTCTTTTTTTTTTTTTTTTGTCACACCACCACAGTTGTTCACCATTATCATGCCAGAAATGGCACCTCTGGCTATTGATAGGACAAACTGTCAGCACTGTTAGAAGATTAAGCATGTCCAGCAGCAATACTGCAAGGTGGAAGCCATAAACCTGGCTGCTTTCCTTCTGTGATGCCAAAGCATCTCAGACAGCCCAGAAAAGATAGAAAGAGGACAAAACTGAGAGCATGGAAACTTGATCAATGAGGATTCAGCAATGTCTATGTTGAAGGCTTGTAAAAGGTCACATAAGCCTTAACAGACAAGCAACATCTTACGCAAGTTTTCTTACAGAGCCTGCATCCCACGTCTTGCTGTCCTGCCTCCTCTCAGCACTCCTGACATGTTTCCTGGTTTTGTTTCCCTCACCACCACTTTCCTTATGGACATCTATCAGTAGCCCAGATTCTTCCATAAAGGAGGGGTTTATTTCTTAAATCCTTCCACCATGCTCTTGGCTCCATCTCGATTCTCCCACATTCTTGCTGTTTCTCCTTCCAGCTTGGGAAGACAAGCCTATTTGTCATGCAGTAGGAATGTCAGTCAGTCCATGAATGTAGCCAGGAGGGCAAATATTGTGGGTTGTTTTTTCCCCTGCAACAGGCTGACCCTTCCTCTCACCGATTTGTCATGCTTTCATCTGGCTCTGAAAAATCTTGTTGAGTATTATAGTAGGACACACAAGTCTCAGATGGCTCTTTTTCTCCTTTCTGAAACTTCATGGGTATTTGTCTTTAATGTCTCACCTGGAAAAAGACCTAGGAATCTAACCTTGAAATTAAAGCCTTGCCAGGCACAACCCAACACCTGCAATATGGACAGCCAGCTTTACATTTTATAAAAATCATGGTGCTGAATGAGGTAACGTTTACAGATTTATTTTTTTTTTAATTAAATTTACACCTACAGTTTTTGTGCAGCCAATCTCAGAAATGACAAACACAGGCCTACTAAAAATCAGCTGAAAACTGCACAAAGGAGCAAGGCTGAGATGGAAAGGATTTTGCTGTTGGTGTTGTTAAGGATGGCATGAAAGAGGGGAAGCAATGAATGCACCGTCTTTCATTGCCTCGGCAGGATAAGAGCTCTAAAGGAGCCTAGGCATGCCCAGTCCAACAGAAGAGAAGAAAAGAGGGCTGCAGATAACATGCTCTCCAGCATACAAAAGAGGAACAGAGCCTATAAGAAGATGTCACAGGGAAGGCAGAAGTAAACACAGAGACAGCTGGAGAGTTCCTGGAACAGAGGAGGAGTGGGAAGGCGTGAGGATGGGAATTGACTGAATCCTCTGTGCAGTCACTCTGGTCACAGCTTCACCTCTCTTCTCCCTGGGGTGGACAGAAGGAATCAAGGTTATGCTCCCTCAACTTCTGGCTGCAAATGCCCAAGCAGAAACTGCAGCTAGACCAAGCAGGAAACATAAGGGGAGACACAAAGTGGATAAATGGAAATTTTACCCAGTTTAAACTGCTAGGACAGAAGACAAGGTATGAGCATGTAATGGGGTTAGACATACTCCTGACTTTATACAATATGTATGTTTTAAATGCCTCAGTCCTAAGAAAACAGCATTCTTAAAGCAGGCTCTAAGGCAGGAGGCAGAACAGCAACTATCCCTTGTCCTTTCAAAGAGGCAGATCTTTTCAGCACAGTCCCTCCCTTGATAAAAAGGGGCCAGAAGGACATGAGAAACTAAAGGTCCAGGGCAGCTGGAGTGAAGAAAGGGAAACTAAAGAGAGAAAAGGGATTCCCCAGTGAATCACACATTGTGGAGACAGAAGGGCACAGGGGAAGGGGCAGGGAGAAGAAAGGGATATAAAATTATGATGAATAGTATGGGAGATGCAATTGTGTCGTTGAAGGACAGAGAAGGAAAGGGCAAGTGCAAAGAGAAGAGGGGGAAAATGTGCAGGAAGAACTGGGTGACGAGATCTCCTTGGAAAGACGAGTGGTGCTGGGGTAGTGGCTTTCACAGCACTCCAGGTGGGAAACACTGACTTACAACTCCACCATTCACACTCACATCCAGTGGCTGACACTGCCTTGGAAGCACAAACCTATGTGTCCCAAGCAGTGATTATTTCTCCTGGGCAATAAAAAAGTTCAGAAGTTGTTACCATTCCTGCTGGGGAATTTGGCACTGGCAGTAGCTGTTACTTGTGTGCCTTTACAAAGGTTCCCATCCCCAGCAGAACCCACACACACGAGGAACTCCACCGAGTGGAGTCAGCCAGGTGCAAACCTGCCTACCGTGCGTAATGTTCACTGCTAGCAACTTTGTAGCTCTTTTGTGACAGCCCCTGCCCATACTGCTGTACACCGTGTCCTGAAAATAAAGCTTCCAGCACACCCATTTAATTCACGTTCGTAATGGGAGGTTATAATTTTCAATTTGTCAAGAATTTCGATTTGTCAAGAATTATCAGGAGCTATGCTGGAAATTATTTGTGCATCAGAAGCACTTATAAAGTGCAGGAGGGTGCCTGGGAAAGCTGAATTTTAGATTGCAAATACTGTGGTATCATGACAGCTTTTCACTGAGAGTTGCAGCACGTGCGTTTGCACTTCTATTATAAAACCTTATTCAGCTGCTGAAGGGGCTAAAGCCATTCTTAGGTTCTCTAAGAGATCTGTTTAATTCTCAGCTCTCCCTGTGGGAGGTTGGAGGCCAGCTATTCTTTCCACTTGAAGAGTAGGTACCTACAATTCTTGACAAGCAAAGTTCTTTGTAGGCAGACAAAAGTAGGCTAAAAGCAAAGATGCTGGTTAGGAGTTATTTCACTACATACAGAAATTGAGAATTGCTTGGTTGGTTCTTATTCTAACTTGTCACCCCATTTCTAATATATGTTAAGGACTGGTGTTCATGGAGAAAAGACCCTTTTCATAAGCAAAAAAAATCATATTTATATTGCTCATAACAGAGAGTATAAAAACATCACTACTAAAATTATTCAACAAAGCCTAATAATGTGTTTAAGTGCTCACCTACGAAAATTTAAACTATTTGCTCATTTTATGTGTCAGTGGATGAAAAGCAACCCCTCTAGAACAAGTTTATAATAATCTTTTTCCGGTTTTGTTGTCAGGGGAGCTCTGGACGTGGCTAGTAAATGTGATGGGCAGCATGATCCTGATGCAGAACCCAAACCTTTTTCCTCAAGACTGTACCCAAGAAGTCACATCTGCAGACCATGACAGATCAGAGCAGTTGAACTCCTGAAGAGCCAGTAACCTACCTCAGACATCATTGCAGTGCTAAGCTTTCTACAAAAATTTCCAAAGCCTCCAGCCTCCACTCAGAATAAAAATATTCAATAAAGCATCAGAAAATCACCATTCTAAAGCCTTAATACAAGCACTATTATACTTTTAAATAAATTTGATTTTGTTTTTGTAGGCTAGAGTTTGTTTCCCAGTGCCTAATTTTATCTCGGGAGACTTACTCTCCTAAATCAATATTTACTGCAATGATTCAGTAGAACCACTGAATAGGACATGCTTATAGAATCACAGCATTTTAATATTTTATTTTAAAAGACATCAGTTCTAAGAATTGGGATGTATGAAATATAAGCCTGAAATTATCCACCCTAATTTTTGCGCACTGGGCAAAGTTTACTTCCATAAATGAATGCCTGCAAAGCAACACTGTATTTATCATCTTATAAATCAGCTGTATTTGTCATTCATTTAAATCATGTTCGATTGACAGGTTGGGAATCATTCACCACTAGTCATTTAACAATATGGGTTTCGGGGTTATATGAAAAAGAGGAGAAATATCACCAACATTTTCCACATGATACGTTCCTTATGCCATCAGCTCTCCACTACCTGGGACAGCCTGAGCCTGACAGACACCACTGACAGGAAAACCCCGTGGCAGTGCTGCTGCAGGCCCAGACTCACTCTGGCATCTCTGTACCACATTCCAGTTTCTGCAAATGCTCACGAGTCGAGCCAGCTCTTCACAGATAAGATATGAAAGTAGGGCTGTACCAGTGACACAGTCTGCTCATGGCTGAATTATCTTCCCACGGGCTTTGGGGACTGAATGATCTTAGCAGTTAGACTCCTGGAATTAATTTTTCAAGTCTTAGACAATGCTTTTGACACAGTATCCTCCTTGTCAACACAGAAGAAATAAATTAACCCTTTCTTTTTTTAGTATTTTTTTCCTTATTTTGCTGCTTTTCCCAACGTTACATTTTAAACACGCCTTTAAGGTTGAGAAACAGCTGCATGTATAAAACAGCCTTCCCAGAGGCAAATAATCCAGAGCGTGATTTCTTTTTCTAATTTTAATTATTGTCTGAGTTTGATTTCACAATCTGTTTGCTGTACATTTTTTAAGGACCATTTAAATTTTTATTTAAACTGGAAGGCACTCCTAAAGTGGCATAAAATATTAAACATGTTTATATTTTCATAACATAATACGATACCCCTTTCCATGCCAGATCCCATCTGTTAAGACAACCTCTTGAATCTTCTGAACGTACATCCAGTTTCAAATCAGAATTCTCAGAGATTTCTATCCCTGCTCCAGCATGTGGAGGCAATGAGCTGTTGTTTTCGCGTTGTAGTGTGCAATTTGTACAATGATTGGAGGAGTTAAAATAATTTGATTTATTTCCTCTGTGTTTGTGTCCTTCTCTCTCACTGAGATAACCTCAGGCAGGCAGTCCTCTGGTCTATACACCCTCTCCTAAAGGGACTCCCCAGGCATTGCCTGCTGTGCAGTGGGACTGGTGTTGCCTCCTGCCTGGCATGAGGGACAACCTGCTTCCCTCTCCCAGCAGGATGTTGAGCTGGTCGTTCCCTTCTACCCAATCATTCATATCTGCAGGAATGAGGTATCTTCCTGACCCCTTTGGGGTGTGGGTTTTAAACACATCCAAGGGGGCCAGGGACTAAGAGAGAGATTTCATTTTTGAGTTCCTTAGAAAAGGTAAAAAAATTTAAGTCAAAAAAGGAATTAACCTTGTCACCCTGATGTCCTAAAGAAAAATACAACCCTCTGCCGCCAAGTGTCTCGAAGTGCCCCTACTCACAAAATAAAATAACACTGTAACAGAAATTCTAATAATGAAAAGAAAATAACCCATGCTTTTCCTTCTTTTAGCTTTTCCTATGTAGTAAGAGTCAAGGAAATTTTAGAACAAAGTACTTCTTTCCTGTTTTCTTGTTTGTTCTTCAGTTCCTTCCCAGTACCCAACATTTTGAGCTTTTAGATTTTAAGTGAGGTAATTTTGTGATCTGCGAGTCCATCAAATTATGCTTTATTTATGTTGTCATTAACAAAAAGGCAAAACCTGATGCATTTCCTTTTATGATTTTGGAATGAACACTCCGGGATAATAAAAACAAACCAAACCTTCTTGCTGGTTGCATTAGCAATATTTATGCTTTGCACTTATTACTTACTATAAGCTTTTCACCTGTATTATCTCATTTCTTACTATCAATGTGCACTTTTTTCATGTTACATACCATTCTCATAAGTCTTATCACTGACAAAAATACAGCAGAAGTGAAGCTGGTGGAATTTAGGGTTTTTTAAGCAAACCCTTCGATTTTCTTTCACCTTTGTGCATAAATAGCTCTTTGATGTAATAAGTTTTATTTTCAAGACACACTCAATCACTATGTGATGAGCCCCAGTTGGTGATACACTTCTGACCATTGCATACTATTTTGCCTTGTAATCTATGCAGAAAAAAGTTCTTACATTCCACAGAGGAGCAGATTTTACTTGGAAAGATGGACAGAGCTGTCCATCCTAGCCTTCAAACCATTCTCCAGTCCCACCAAGCAAGTGATTGGAAGCAAACTGCTCGTGGTCTAAAGCACACCAACCTCATCTAGACTGCACCTAGACAAACAATGCGAAACTCAGCAACTCTTGCCCACCACAACTGCAGGGATACAGCAGAATAATCCTGGATCCTACCCCCAAGTGTTCAAGAATGAGATATACTTCATCCAGTGCATGATAGCAAGCAAAGGAAAGTAAATAGCCGCTGTACCCCAGGAAGAATGCACACTAAATACCTACAGGGGAAAAAACACCTACTTGCCAGTCAGTGAATGTTTCTTGCAAAAGGGTCATTTCATCCCTATCCTTCAGCCTGGACCCTCAGGAAAAACCTCCTGAAGACGAGCCTGGGAGCTGTGGGCTCATTTTTAACTCTGCACAATCCCAGAAGTAAGAGGCTTAACAAGGACATATTTTTTACATTTTATGAACTCTCTTCTCTGCTGCCAACCTCTCCGTGCTGTACAGGTTATAAAGTATAAGTCTCTCTTTTTTTCCCACAGAAGGGAGCAAGCCTGAAATTTCTCCATCTCTTATGCATTCTTCTCTCTCCTGCAGTACACCTCAGATGTATCCTCAGATGGGTACACCTCACATGTACCCATGACCTGTATTATTAAGCAGTTGGTATGTATCCAGCTAAACTCTGAACAATAATCCCAAATTCATCTTTATCTTATAGACTCATAGAATCTTGGAATAGTGTGGGTTGGAAGGGACCTTTAAAGATCATCCAGTCCAACCCCCATATCTTTGAAATCTGTTGCATTTATTTCAGAAGAATGGCTTTGTATGTCTGAAATCTTTCCTGAATTCTACAACTGTGACAGTTGGCATGTTAAAAAAATTCCTCTTCCTACAAGCCTGATAGCTGCAACAAAACAATCCACTATCTTCATCTGATGTTCCATAACCAATATATCTATGCCTTGTTAAGGTGCTAGAAAAGCCATACTATACTTTATAGTTATTTCTTACTTCATAATTAAGCACGCACAGTATGTCCACCATTTAACAATATATTACATACACACGTATGACAGGGGGGACTTAAGGCTGTGTATTTTATTTCTGCATTTATTCCTGTGTCAACAGCTGTGTAGTTGTACTATCATATTATATACACTTTTGTATATTTACTCAATACTTCTAGTAACATTGACACTGATAGTTCATATTTTGATTACCATGGGATATATTTTTTAATTATAATTTGCCTGTGTTAAATACATAACCCATTTCTGCTGTACAAAAGAAGAGAATTTATAGATCATTTCATCTTGCAGTGTTAGGGACACACGTGAAGTCAAAGTTCTCTGCATACATGGAAGGAAAAGCAAGTCAAAGCTAATTAGTGCAGTGAGAATCTGGGAGGAAAAGTTTCCTACTGTCTTTGAAATTTTCCACATCTTGGGTGAGCTGATCAAGCAATGAGTGCTTTGTGACAAGCTGCAAGGCTGATTATTCACTTTTGTTTGTTATTTGTTTTAAATAATACTTCTCCACTAATGTGGAGTAGTTTCCTAAGTGAATGTGTAATGTTTACTTAGACAAGGATAACACTCTTTTTTTTTTATTTGTTTACAAGACAGTTGGCCTTAAAATTTTGCATTCATAGAAGCTGAGTAATGCCCTTAATGGTAAGTAATTTTTCCCCTTTAGTCTACAGCAGATTTCAGTGGGAGAAACTTCCTTAAGAGGTACGTGCCAGAAGAGAGGAAAATGTGCTGGTGTACAACTGTGTGGTAAACAAGGTAATCGTAGCATTTATTAAGCTTCAGCTTTTATATAAGCTACAACTTTTAGCTTGTATTTTTCTTTAATCAGATAAAGAAATAAGGGATTTAGCAAGAATAACAGAGCTTTCTAGCATGTTCAAAATTCAGCATGTTGTGGTCTGGTGTGGTCTTTCCAGGTTGGAGAGATTTCTGGCAATATTCATTGAAAATCAGCAACTTTTTCTTACTTTTTTTTTTGGGATCCAGCCAATATGAGAGTCAATATTATCAATCAGAAATTTAGATGGTCTTTCATGAACACAGGAAAGGAAGATGAGGAAGGCAACAACACGTTTCTTCTTGTTTCTCTGCTTCTGCTGCTGTTTCTCTATATCATATGAAGGTGATACAAAGTCTGTAAATGTGCTCCAAATTAACTTCAGTAGTGTTACAACAGTAATCTCCAATTTCTGATCCTCCTTTTTGATCTTTAACTATGAGATTACATAGCTAAGGAGCAACAGTCCTTCCAGAAAATAAACAGAGCTTGAGAAAACTCTTTTCTGGAT
The DNA here is from genome assembly GCF_003945595.2 of Pipra filicauda. Lineage (NCBI taxonomy): Eukaryota > Metazoa > Chordata > Aves > Passeriformes > Pipridae > Pipra > Pipra filicauda. Next base: position 1,805,307 of record NW_024104298.1, read on the forward strand.
GGCTTTGAATTAATCAGTTACTTATCCCAGATAGTAAGAGATACTGATTGACTTTAAATACTTACTAAATTTTGCCATTGAGGGCATCTATATAACTGTGAAGGATGACTTTTGCTCACCATTAAGTAAAAAAAAAGGATTAGCCACATGTAGAAATTGAAAAAATCCCTAGTATGATCTTGATGAATTCTTCACATGTATGAGACTGAGCCAATCTGCAATTTATTTGTTCTTGCAAGCCCTGTCAGCATCTAAATTCACCACTCTTAGGCAACTCTGAGATCCTACACCTGAAAAATGTGTGCAGTATCATAAGGCCCACATTCCCTGAGTCCACCTCACAATTTTAAAACAATTCTTTGAAGAATAAATTCATGTGGGGCTTCCAAGAATACTTTGGACCCATAATTTTCAATCTACACATGAAACAATGGTAATCTTGTAATTTCTACTCCCTGATACAATGAATTAAGCTTTTCAAGGAGGGAAATGAGCAATAATGCTTGACTGAAGTCAAACAGTGAGTATTTTCATGTGGAGGGCAGATACTCACTTAGAAGATCAGCCAGAAGAGCTGACCAAAACTGGAATCCCACAAATGTCCATGAAAGCAAAGGGCATAACTGTGGTTGAATCAAACAGCTGTTTGCTATTAGAACAATTGTTCTCAAGTACTACATAGGTAATATTTGGACAGTGTATCCCATCGTTTAGGATAAGTTAAAGAAACCATTCTCTGGAAAGAATTGTTTCTGCTCAGACTTCCATTATCACATCTCTTCTCTCACCCTATCTTTCTTTCTCATTGGCTGCTGTGGCACCTCATCTACATCTGGTAGAACAGATAAGTGGTTGTCATCAACCCCACTACATGCAGGACTCATTATATCTGCTCTCTGAACACTTCAGATGCTCCTGGCAGCACATTTCTCTTCCTCTGGCCCAGGCAGTGCGTGTGCTCTCTGTGTGCTGACTAAGGGAAACTGTGGTGGGTTGATCCTGACTGGATGCCAGGTGTCCACTCTGTCACTCCCCTCCTCAGCTGGACAGGTGAGAGAAAATAAACCAAAAGGTTCATGTGTTGAGATGAGGACAAGGAGACATCACTCACCAGTTGCTGTCATAAGCAAAACGGGCCCAACTTGGGGAAATTAATTTGTTACCAATTAAATCAAAGTGGGGTAAGGAGAAAATAAAACCAAATCTTAAAAACACCTCCTCTCCAGCCCTCCCTTCTTCCTGGGCTGAACTCACTCCTGATCTTCTCTACCTTGACCCACCAGCAACACAGACAGATGGGGAATTAGGGCTATAGTCAGTTCATCACATATTGTCTCTGCCACTCCTTCCTCCTCAGGGGAAGGACTCCTCACACTCTTCCCTGCTCTAGCGTGGGTCCTTCCCGTGGGCTGCAGTTCTTTATGAAATGCTCCAATGTGGGTCTCTCCCACATGGTTCAGTCCTTCAGGAACAGATTGCTCCAGTGTGGGTCACAGGTGCTGCCAGCAAACCTGCTCCAGCACGGGCTCCTTTCTCCATGGGGCCAGAGGTCCTTCCAGGACCCTGCTCCAGCATGGGCTTCCCATGGGGTCACAACCTCCTCTGGATATCCACCTGCTCTGCCATGGGGTCCTCCACAGGCTGCAGGTGGATCTCTGCTCCCCCATGGACCCCCATGGGCTGCAGGGTCACAGCTGCCTCACCATGGTCTGCACCACGGACTGCAAGGGAATATCTGCTCTAGCACCTGGAGCATCTCCTCCCCCTCCTGCTTCACCGATCTTGGTGTCTGCAGGGCTGTTGCTTTCACATATTCTCACTCCTCTCTCCCCCTGCTGTTGCACAGCAGTTTTTTTTCCTTTCTTAGCTGTTATCCCAGAGGTGCTCCCATTATCGCTGATAGGTTTGGCCTTGGCCAGCAGCTGGTCCGTCTTGGAGCCAGCTGGCATTGGCTCACAGGACACAGGGGAAGCTTCAAGCAGCTTCTCACAGAAGCCACCCCTGCAGCCCTCTCACTACCAAAACCCAAACAGGGTTCCTCCTGGCCCTGACCACAGACTCTCACCATCAGTGGACCATTGCCCACCTCGTCTGTAGTTGCAAAATGCACTTCTGGGCAGACACCCACCTTATTGAGAACCCAAATTTTGTATCACCCAACACTGCCAGGCTGAAAGTTAGGTGGCCATTCACACTTTCTCCACAGAAAAGGAGGAAGGAGAAAGGAAAGCAGCTCCGGAGGGCAGTGGTGGCACGGGGTGAGTCGTGCTCAGGGAGAGCCCGGGGGCACCAGGGAGCCACGAGGTGCCCCACTTGTAGGTGGCTACAACCCAGTGAGGTGTATCCAGCTGAAATGAGTATTATTTGACATGTTAGGAGGCTCATTCTCCTTTGAAATGGAGACAGACAGATTTAGCCCACTAAGTAGGGGCTGGATCTGTGCTAAACTGCAGTTGGCCGCAGTCTTTCAGCCATATGTTTTTGATACTCATAACATTCCTTGAATTAAGATTCAAGGAAAACTTCAAAGCCTACTATTACTTAGTGAAATGAATACTACTAATGGCATTAATCCACGGACTTCAGCTGGACTCTCCACCTGAGAAGAATAAGGAATTAGTAATTTGTAATGATATACAGTCACAAATGAAAATTCTTAAGAACTGCTGCCATTTTGGTTCACCTTATTCAGAGAAAAAAAAGAACAGCACAAAACATGGATGATTTAAGATTTATTCCTGTTATTTCAGAAAATAAAGGAATAATTACCTTGTCTCTGGGAAGTTAAAACACATTACTTCGTTCATTTTTGGTTGCTTTGTATTTCTGTTAAAGATGTTAAGATTTTCTGTTAAATATTTAAAAATATAGAAGTATGCCTAAATGTGCATTACTGCATGTAAAAGTACAAACACAAGGAAAGACAAATAATTAAAGAGACGTTATGATATGAAATTCGATTCTCATTTAACTGAGGAAATTAACCAGTAATAAGATCAAAAGCAGAAGAACTACAGAATTCTAGTAGTTAAGATTTCAAAAAGAAAAGTAACTTGTAGATATCAGATTAGTCCATTTGGTCTTAATTTGTAACTGAGAGCAGTGCAAAGGACAGAAGTAGTGACAAGTCAATTGGACTTCTAAAACCTCTTTTGCTTGATATTCAGAGAAAGTTAAACCACAGAAATAAACTTCTGTTTACAGCATAAAACTTAGCTTTTGTCCATCGATGTTATTTCCATATATTTAGATCCTGAATTATATTTACCTTCCCAAAATAATGGGATAAAAAAAATAAACAGAAAAGAGTCAGTGTGCTGAGAAAAAGCAGATTGCCTCTGGATGATAAAAGACCTACTTATATATTGTTTCAATAAACCAACCGATATGTCTAGTAAAAACAGACAAGCTTTGATGCATACAAGTCTGTTCTCAGATCTAATAAAAGATATTACCCCTCTTTACAAGTTCTGGCTTGCTCATTGCCTTATACCATTCTGGCTGCAAAGACAGTGCTGTTGCTCAAACATTATTACTACTGCGAACCTCCCGGCTAAAATAACACTACTACTACAAAAGTCCTACTATAAGTTACTTCCGATTTATCCAACATATTCTGATGCAATGTCTCAGAGGGCCTAGAAGCCTACATAAAATACAGCATAAAGTTAATATGCATTATATTCTGAGGTGCCCTGTCACAGAGAGATAATGGAGCAGCAATATAATAGCAGTTATCAAAATTCAGTCTTTACATAAAGACTGAATGTAAATTGACATTTGCTTACTATACCATATCATGACAAGAGAAATAATGATTTTAGAGAAGTTTTTGGCAATGGGAATTATTTTGCAGGTAACTGGCAATAAAATATAGTCGAGAAAAACTTCTGGACAAAAAAAAAAAAGAAAGAGTGGAATGACAAATACATAGCTGAAAGGTTCCAAAATCCTATGAGTCTGCATGCTGTACTGTGAAATCCCTCTTCAGGCTGAAAAAAGAAAATCTTTGGTCACAAGAAAGAAAAAGAATACCGGTTTTACAAAACTGCAAACTTCCTTCCTGTACATATTTTTAGATTTAAGCCTTTCTGAGAAGCTATTTTTATAAACCTCAGATAAAAGTACTTACACAAGATCTGAAATGGTTCTGTGCTTTGGTTCAAATAATGTTTATTTCAAAATCTGTGGTTTACTCTTAAATAATCTTTTCCTATTGTTTCTTTCTCTCTGATCACACCTTCTTTATTTTTCCCATTCCAAACCTGCAGTAGTAACCTTTCTTCTATCAGACTACCCTATTTTGAATCTTCTCATGGTTTGTTAATGACACTGTTTCACATGATCCCATTGTCTAGCTGTGCATCTGCCTATCAATTCCCCTTGAGCCTTTCAGCCAATTTCAGTAAACCCAGAACAAGGGATAAGGACTTTCAATGAAACATTAATTCCTATAATTTTTAGGAACACTGTTAGCAAGACGAGGAAGAAATGCCAAAGAAGTGCCCACTGCTGGAAAGGCAAGTACAATTCAGTTATTATGCCTCCTGCTTGCTATTAGCTAATTAAGCTCCTGACTAGTCCAGCATATTTAACATAAACCAGGCACTTTAGCACGTGAGGTTGGAGGGAGATCAGGGTTTGAAGGGTGTAAGATGCTCAGCCTCAGGAAAATAAGCTGCTTCCGTTCTGCTGTGTACATAGCAACTGCTGTGTTTACAAACACCATGTAAGTGAAATGACCATCATATAATATGTAAGAGACACGATTTTGTGAACAACAATCTCCTTCAACTCCACACCAGTGCAACGACAAACACTCTGTGTGCAGAGAGGCATTCAGTAAAACTGAGGAAATGGCAGTAATTCACAAATCTACAGAATTTCTTGCAGTTTTTTGACAACATCCTCCTCTAGCACATTTAGGAATAACATTGACAGTTTTAAGAACAGCTCCCTTCTTCCCTCACTTTACTCTTAAGGCTGGAAGGAAGTCAAACTTGCTCAAGGTTCACGTGGATGAAGAGGACCATATGGTTGTCAAATCAATTTGTTGAACTCTGTCCAAATCCTACGAGACGGATGAGTTTCACATGGACACCACATGGTTTATCTGAGGACAGTTCAGCTAGGAATGAACCAGATAGGAGAAATATTTTGAATTGCTCCCTCTCCAAAAGATAGACGAGATACACTTTTGGGCCTGTAAACAGACTTTTTGACAAATGGTCTCTGCAACATCCTCTGTGCAATTGGTAGACATGCTGAGAATTTCTGCTCATGCTGTTCATTCACCCTGTATGTGAAAAATGAAATGAATAACAGGAAAATGCCACACCATATTTTTCATATCACAAGAGTTGTTCCCAATCAGATACCATCTTTTCTTCAATGTAAGAGAATACAGGTCTGCATGAATTTTTTTTCTGTGATTTCTAACTAAGCAACCATTCTTTTGCACCAGTAAGTACAGAGCATAAACTGGATTTAACTGCTTCTGTGAGTCTTTTAAGAGTGACATTATGCCCACTCCAACATCACTGTTAACATCTCATGCAATCAGAAATCAAAAGTTGAAAGATGGAAAGTTACTACTATGAAGAGAAGTCTTACACTGATGTGAAGAATGGTAATTAAAGCAGCCATCTCAGGAGAAACTGAAATGAAGTGGCTATATTTGGTCTCTATTTGTAACAGAAAGTGATATAGCATCCCTCCAGAAGAGTTTTTGTAACTCCTTGATATATTATTCCTATGGGAATTTTTTTTACCTAATTTTGAAGGTTAATTAATATGTACACTAAGTACTGTCTGATACCTCAGGGTGACATGCCCCCTCCCCCAAAGGTATTAAACTCAGGATAGTATGGAAGGTAGAGATTGCATCTGAGTTTTGGAACAGTACACAATAGCTAAATTTTTGAATTTACTGCATTTGGATTCAGCCTTTGTACCATATAGAAAAGCCTAAATATATAGTGTCTAGATAAAGTAATTATATGCTAAACACCTTTAAACTATCTTAATTGTTTGATATCTGAATAACTTTACTGGGTTCTGGTTATCAATTTAAGGGATACAGAGGGCAAAGTTCTCCCCTGCTTGGCATTTTCCCATCAGATACAACAGTCACCTGCTGTGTCAGCTGTAAAACACCAAAGTGCCAGGGCCCTGAGGGCATTACCAGGTTCCCCAGCAGGCCTGCCCAGAATACCGTGTCAGCCCAGCCAAGTATGGAGATGCCCATCCCGGGGCTGGGGCTGCCTCAGTGCCTCTCGCTGCTCCTGGCTGGGGTGGTGGGATGGGTCTGGATGCCAGGGCCTACTTGGATGCCCTGGGGAGCTCCCGATGCTCCTGGGCCCTGGGAAAAAGCTGGTTCCTGGGGTGCCCAGATGAAACCCATTTCCCATGGGGAACACCTCTGGAACCATCTCTCATTTCCATCACATCTTACCCAACCAACGGTACACAACGACTCGTGTGTCAAGCGCGAGTGTGAAAGTATCAGACATTGTCCACCACTTGTGTGTTGTATTTGGGACTCGTTATTCCCAGTATGAAAATACCACTTAATCATCTATGCAATGTTCTGGGACTACTGTGATACAGTTACACTTTACCTTCGAAATGACAATTGTGAAAAACAGGAGCTCTTTTCTGGAAGGGATGTCATCCTGCGATCCAGTGTTGCACAAAGGGACATCTACATGCATATCATTATTGCCAAAATACTATCCAAAATATATGCTGCATAAACCAAAGACTTGAACAAGTGCAAAGTACTCTTTCCCTTACTGGAACTCACACACAGGCTTAAATAAGTCAATGAAAAATTAGGTAACCCAAGAGCACTACTGATGTGCATTAAATGAATTACTGGATTGGGCCCAAAACTATTGAAAATGGTGTGAGATTGATCCTTGACGTGATCCTTTGGAACAAATTTCAATGTCCAAGTGCCTTGTTTGATTTTCAAGCAGTTTTTTATTTTGTTTTTAGAAGGAACTTTCCTATCTGCTACATAACCTGTTGTTTTCTGAGTGTTGGTGGACAGTGTGTAACACAGCATCCAAGGGGCTGAGTCAGAAGGAAAAAAAATTGTCTTTCGTGGGTCTGTGGTAAAATTCTGCTTTCTCTCATCCGTTATTGCTCTTTTATGCTACCCCTTTGCAAAGCCCTGTAGCTTTACTCTGCACCAGCAGTGTTACAAGTTTACTTTTGTCTACCTCGGGAGCAGGGCGGTGTCAGAGTTTAAGAAGTGGGGATAAATGCACCCCTTAACATCTTCTAAGTTCTGAATAATTCCATCACCAGAATGTTGTTTTTCATTGGTTTTGGGTTAGTTAATGAACAACATGACCAGCTGGTTCACAACTGGTTTCACTTTTTGTTTGATGGGCTGGCTGCAGTGCCGGAGCTGGGCGGCCTGCAGGGAAACACTTCTGTTCCCCACATTTTCACACTGAACTAAAGATGTCCCAAAAGCATTTGTAATCACACAAACGGTTGTGTACAGCAGGGAATTAGCCAGAATGACTACCAAGGAATAAATTATTCTGTCATAGTTCTGTGTGGACTCTTACTTTGGAGCAATCAGTGAGTTTTGTGAGCACCTACTAACATCTGTCTTCACCTCATGGATAATCTTCAATCAGCAATTTTTCTCGCTCATATCCTTTTGTTTCCACTATTGCTGCACAAAGACAAACCAGTAACGTTTATTTGCAGTATTGGGGGGGTGTATACACATCTTTTCCAAAGGTAAAGGAGTGTCCTTCAAGATGAGCCACAGCAATGCCTCCAGAGAAGAGCAGGAGCCTGAGCACAGAGGGGAGAACAGGAAGAGTTCCCCAGCCAGAAGTCTGTGTGCAGTTTGCTTGTTCAGGAGCCACACAGTGCCATTGCTGTCCCAATATCTGCTTTTATTTGGTGCCATAAATAGCTGTGTGCTCCAGCCTATTGTGACCTTTGATTAGCACGGCTACAAGCAACTGCTGGGCTGTCAAAGCACTCCAGAATATACTTTGAAACGAGGAAGGAGGTCAAATATAAACATGAATAGTTTCTTTTCCCATGCAAGTGCAAAATTCCTCTTGTATCTCATTGTGCTTTTGCAAACTGTACATAAAGTAAAATCCAAAATCAGAAAAAATACCAGCAAAGGTGCCAGAAAGCTGAAGAGGAATCGGTTCTTAGTTTGTTCCAAACCTAAGGTTTCAATTAAAATAATCAAAGCTTCCACTCTTTCTCTTGGCTGAAGGAATGCTTCTTCACAAGAGGGAATACTTGCTACAAGTTGTAACACTATTGTTTCCACAAGTATTGTTCCTATCTTTTTTTTTTGTTGACTTTTATGTGAACTGACAGTCAACTTCTGGGTGGACAATTGCCCACATTATAAAAATTCACTGATGTGTCACTCTTTGGTTCTGCCAAGAAAGCCACAGTAGTTACAAGGAGCACAGTATTTGGCCTGTCATTAAAACAAGGGTCCACTTAACAATAAAAAGAAATCACCATCAACAAACACAGCAGTTTATTTTTAAGGGTAGGTGTCAAAATACAGACAACTCCAATTGTTTGAGGTGTCTGTGCCTTTGTAAGTCATAAACAGTGAAGAGCTCGAGGGAGAACACTGCACCAGGCAAGGAAAGCTAAATGCATTTTAGGTGCAGTAATTTTAACTGCCTCCCCTGGAGAACAAACTGGATAAATTGGAAATAAGAGGAAAAGCTCAAAGTAATTGATAAGAGACAAAAAAAGGAGGCTACAATAACATGCTCAGAGGCACGAATATCCTGGAGATAAAAGAGTTGGTTTTTTATATGATTACATATATTTCTAACGCAAACATGAACAGGCTCACACTTGCAGATTTTCACCATGGTTGTGGCTTGGTTTTATTGTTGAAGAAGATGCATGCAAAGCTATTCCTTCAGTAAACAAACTTGCATTTGTACAGTGATGAAGCAGCTGCATTCCTTGTTTTGTTTTACTGAGTGGTTAATGCAGAAACATACTTCAGATTTCCTTCCCAAATAATACCATCTAATGATTAGCAAGAAAAATTACTAGCTCTAACTTTGTTAAATTGGGAAATATCATAATTTATCACCACTTGGCTTTGAGCTCTAGCTTTTTACTGAAAAACACCCATCCAGTTTCAGTGCTGTTCAAACTCCTGCAATGAGTGACTGGTATTTTAGCCTTTTGCCACCGAATGGTCCAAAAGATAAAAACATTTTGCACGTGAGTTAGGGCTCTTAGCCTGAGCCTCTCAAGCAAATTCCAACCTGTGGAGTCTAAATTCCTCCTGTGTTTTCAGCTGGATGCTGCGTCTTTCACTTCCTACTCTGACATTCTTGAATGATGTTGTTAAAATGAGACTTTGACCTTGGAATATGGACCAACAAGACATTAAGCACTAGTTCAGGTGCTGTTCAAGAGCGAGCTCTCCATATCTGCCAAACTTCTGTCCTTCCACAAGGCGTCCTTTCCAATTTTTTCTCCAGATTTTAAATCCAGGTTTTAAGTCTCCACAGCTGCATCTACACAGGCTGGGGTTCTACTGACCTCCTACTCTAGTCATAGATGAACACATAAAATGAAAACGTATCATATAAAAGAAAAAAGCATCACAGAACATTCTGAGGCGGAAGGGACTCATAGCATCATCGAGACCAACTCCTGCCCTCGCACAAGACCATCCCCAAGAGCCACACCATGTGCCCAAGAGCGTTCGTTGTCCAAACGCTCCCGGAGCTCGGTGCCGTGACCACTTCCCTGGGGAGCCCGTGAAGAGGAACAAAAGATCCATTCCGCTTTTTAAAAAAGCAACGCCGGTGTCCCCTAACGGGGATGTGTCTTCTGCGGGAGGCGAGGGATGGAGTCACCTCCGCGGCAGCCGCGGGGTCCCGCAGCCTCCGTCCCGCTCCCCGTCCCGGTCCCATCCCGAATCCCGGCGGGAGAGGCGAGAGGCGACCGCGCTGACGTCACCGTCACCGCCCTGACGTCATCATCCGGGCCCCCGCGCGCGCCCGCCGCCGAGGGCCCACAATGGGGAGCGCGCGCGCGCGCGCGCGCCCAACCGACGCGAAACGGGCCCGGCGCGCGCGCGCGTCGCTGCCTCTCTGTGCGTGTGAGAGGGAGAGAGAGTCCCGTCCCACCGCCCTCACCCAGCCCCGCACCACCCTGCCCGCACAGACACACACGGAGCGGGTTCCGGCCGTGAGCGGCAGCCCCGGAGGACACACGCGGGTGGCGGAGCCGCTGCCGCCGCGGTGGGCCGGGTGCGGGAGGCGCTGCCGGCGCCGCCATCTTGCCCACGGGGCCCCCGCCAGACGCGGCTGCGCTGCCGCCGCGAGCGCGAGGAGCCGCCGCTGCCTCCCTCCCTCCGTGCCCGCTCCCTCCCCCGCCCCGCCGAGCCCTCAGCGCGGAGCTCCCGCTCCCCCGGCCCGGCCCCGCCGCCCCCGCCCGGCTGAGCTCCGCGTCCGCCCACCCCCCCCTCGTGCGCCCGGTGCCCGGACGGGGCGGAGCGGAGCGCGCAGGCCCCGGCCCAGCCCCAGCCCGAGCACAGGCAGGGCCGCCGCCGCCGCCGCCGGGCAGCAGCTGGTGACGCAGGAAAAACGCCCCGGAGAGAGAGAGCGGAGCGCCCAGGGCCGGCACCCGGAGCGCGGGCAGCGGCGGCCGATTCGCCCCTTCCCGCTTCGCGCCGCAGCGCACCCGGAGTGGGGGAACCGGGGCAGTGCGGAGCCGCCCCCTCAGAGCCGCGGCCTGGCATGAGCCCGTGCCCCGCCGGCCGCCGGGCATGAGGCAGCGCCCAGGAGGGCTCCGGGCCGCCGCTGCAGCCGCCGCGGGACGAGGGGAAGCGGTGCGAGGGTGAGTGCGGAGCGCGGTGCCCGGGCGGGGCCGGGCGGTGTTGGCGCTCCCCGGGGACGGGGCTCCGCGGGTCGGGGCGCGGCGGGAGGGGCAGGACGGGGCTGCCGGGGCCCCGCGGGGGTGCGGGGCGGCGGCGGCGCCTCCCTCGCAGCCCCGGCGGGTCGGCCCCGCACCGCCGTGTTTTGGAGGGCGAGGGAAAATGGCTGACGGCTCCTCATCGCCCGAGGCCGGCGGGGGGGAGCCCAGAGCCCTCGAGGGGCTCTGCCCGGCCCGCCGGGGCCCCTCTGGCCGTGCCCCCCCCCGGCGGGGAGGAGGGCCCGGCGCGTCCCCGCAGCGCTGCACCGGCATCGCCTCGCCGGCTTCTCGCTTCCCTTCGCCCCGAACGCCATTACTGAGGTGGAGTGATTGGGGCCGCGTAGGCCCGGGCGACGCCTGGAAATCAGGCCCTGCCGAGGCGCTTTCCCGGCGGTCTCAATGAAAACCACCAGCAAGCAGCTCGCTCACGCCCGCTGTAAACACTGCGAACACGTAGGCCACTCCTCTGGCCTCGGCTTCCAGCGGCCCTGCTGCCGTGCACGAAGAAAGCGTTCGTGGCTTTTTCATCTGATCCCTCCGGTCCGCCGTGCCGCTTCTCCCCGGAGCCGTGTCTTAGGGCTTGTCTGTAGCGATTTATTCCAGGCACTACAGCCCTCTCACCAAGGTGTGCGCAGGGGTAGTTGCGTGGGGTTCGGCCGCGGAGATTCCCTGTTATTGTCCTCGAGAAAACAGGATTTCACCACTTGTTTGGGTTGTTGAGGTTTTTGTGTGTTGGTTATCGCTGTGTTAACATGTGCCGTTCCACTTCGTGCAGCTTTGTTTGTATACAGAGGGAATAGCCTTTGAAAATTATCTGTTTTATTTTTAAGTGATTTTGTTCTCTTAGGAGCATCCAAAAATCTTGAGCTGGTTTTTAAGGTGCCATATTTCATTTTCAGGTTGCTCCCTCAGAAGTCGAGTTAAGTGTTTTGAAGATTCACAGTAACACACAACTGTACAGGGAGAAAAAAAAAATCTTGCAGAAAAGAATTGTTCTAATTAAATGCTCGAAGGACTCCCAGGCTCACTGCAGACATATTGTGTCTGTCTCAGCTGTCTTCGTGGTATCTGTACAACTCGGTTTATATTCACAGTTCTGTAGCTGTGTTCGTGTCACTGGGTGTTTGTATCAGTCCAAAGACCCTCTGAAGTCGCAGGCTCAAAGCCAGCGTAAGGCCCACTTTTGCTGACCTACTTGCAGAACTGGGGCCTATATTTTTGTAAAAAGTTGTTGGATATCGATATTATTATGCATTCTTTAGTATACCAGTGGCAACATTTGCTGTGATAGACGGGACTGGGTAACCTGTGCTTTTCAGCAGCTCCTCAAGCACCTGACAAATAAGTGGTAAGATCTTTCTGTTTAGGAAGGGACTACTGATTGGTGTTTGGGGAATTGACCTTTATTGATTAAGGAATTGGAGCGATGTCCCTAGTAAGAAAGATTTAGGAGTAACTAAAATCTGTAGGCAGCTGACTTTATTCTTGATATGACAAGGTTTTACTTAGAGAAATTGTCAGGCCTTCCCATCATAGATGTTGCTGATCTAGTAACCTTTTTATTTCAGCAAAACCCAAGTCATATGTGAGGGAGTTGGGGTTTTATTGTTTGTTTGTTTGCTTGGACTTTTTTGTTTTGCTTTTTAAAATAATGCTTTTGATTCTTGGAGGTGAAGTAATGTTTATTCTTTGAACTGACAAGCTACAGTAGCTAATACCAAGAATTTCAGGGAGGCGTATAAAATACCTGTATTGATTATTCTGTTGCAATACTCTGGACAACGGTGATGCTTAATGATAGCTGTGAACAAAAACATAAACATAATCATAAAGCTGCAGTGGAAGAAACTCAAGTTATCAGCATGTTTATGGGGAGGTGGGCAGGGGGCAATTAACAAGAAATAAATGTAAGATTATATCATAGTAACTTTTCCCTCTCCAATGTATCTTGTACTTTTCTTTTGTGTAGTTTGTGTTAATGGTATTCTGTAGGGTATCTTCTCTCTTAATCTTTCCTGGCTGCTGTTTCAAATTCTTGCAGAATTTGCCCTTTGGCAATGCTTAGGCCCATGGAACTGACAGGAAGACTACATCTGGAGGTGGTAATCAATAAGGATAGTGGTAGCAAAGCTATTTTTCTGTCTCCGTGGAACACTGTCACCCTTACATAAACGTTTTCTTCCCCACATTGTGGTGCATTTGTACTCAGAGATAGACCAGTGCAACTGCTCTCTGTTCTAAATGCACACTTTTAGGTTTATGCATTTTACTAATATTCTGGAATTCTTAGAAGAGAGACTCAGAGTAAACTAAAATAGTGCATTAGTGTCTATTTTGCAAAATTAAATAGACTTCTGAGAAAATAAAGGTGCCTGTAATACCTTAGTTCTAAGACATCTTACACATGAAATTGCAATTAGTTTAGGACTTCCCAATATGAGTGCAACCTCGGGTAAAATTGGATAGGAATTCAGTTATTTATCAGTTTGAACAAAATACTTTTAAATGGCTTTGAAGTTTTATCTCTGTCAGGTGTGTATTGAAAATATATGGAAAGTTTTTCTGGCCTTCTGTTTTAGACAAGTTCAGAACTTATTTCAGGTATTTGAATGGAAAGTACTTTTGTGTTAGGCAGTACTCCGAGTGTAGGTATCTATATATACATATAGATACATATTTTTACATGCACACCTTTTTTTTTTTTTTTTTAATTTAGAAATACTGTTTTATATTCCAAGAGACCTAAAAGCTGTTGGTACATTTTGGAAACATCCTGATCAGGATAGCCTCCTTTGTGAAGTGAATGAGTCAAAGGTGTCCCTTACTGTTTTTAACTTATAACAGGATTTTAAACAAGCCAAATCCCACAAAACATCTGAAACTACTGTGCTTCCTTTAGTTCTTTCTCTTGTAATCACAAGCAGTTGTTTAATCAATCTGGTAGCCTTGCTTATCCAGCACTTGCAGAGACCAATGTGAGGTGGTTGTCTGAAGATGTAAGAAACTTTGCTCAATTTTTTGCTCATTTGGAAAGTTGTCCGTGTGAAAGCTTTTGTGTCCTTTAGACAGTTGTTTCCTGGATGTTTTGCATTAATATTAATCTGAACACGTGGACATGTTTCTCTTGTATCTTAAGTTTTTCTTACAGCATGGATCTGTCTTCTCTTCCACCTCTGTGTACCTGCATCCAGTTTTATTACCTGTATCGCACTTGTTTAAAATCAGAGTTCAAAATTTAAAGCTGTGCTGGAGGGTATGTTTTGGGAATACAGCTTGGTCATGTTTGTCTTTCGCTGTAGTCCTTGTCTTTTGCAAAGCTGGCAATGTTGTGTGCTGTTCCTGTAGACTTGTCTTATATCACACATAATGTTTGTGGTGTATAAATACAGAGTTCCTTTTATTTTTTGACACAGCTGAGCATTGTTATGCTATTCCATAGTAGAGGTGAGGGGTGGAAAGAAAGTCTTTCATAAGCATTTGTTTGCATGCAGTGGGACTTGAATTTTTGTACCTGTGAAGTTTGAGCTACTTTAGATTCAGATGTTAGAGAAATGCAGTGACATTTTCATGTATTAAATCTAGTTTTTGTTTTCTTGCTAGTGTAAGGACATCTTAAAATTCTCACACTGTTATTACAAAACTGTAATTCATTGTGAGTTATCTTTTTAGAACAGTTATATTGTGTTGGCTGTCTCTGTTATGCTTCAGGCTAGAACGTGACTTGAGGACGTGGCTAACAGAGGTTCCCTCTGCACTTCGGGACAGAACCATGTTTTGACTTGGATATTCTTGTTTAGAGTCTTGAATAGACAGTGGCAGAAAACTGTTCTGTCACGGCTTTGCACCCTCAAAATGTCAACTGCTGCCTTTCTGAAACATTACAGTATCCACTTGAGCCCACTGGTGCTTTGAGTACGTTCTGTAGATCTGGTTTGGTAAAGTACTTTAAAATGGAGTGTTGGTAATGTTAACAGGAGAGCTGTTAATGACTGTTCCCCCCAGAGAGGAGAGGGAAAAGAAGGTGTTAAAGTGGCCAGTTGTGATTTAGGATAAAATCCTTTTGCATTTTCTGTCGTGAATTTTCTGATATTTGCGTTATTTTACAAGAAGCCAGTAATTGCTCGTTTTATTTGAGAGGTGAATTCAGTCTGCTTGTCATCAAAACTTTTTTGGTTGCCAGCTGTTGACGTGTTTTCAAATAAAAATCATAATGCCGGGAATGAAAACCATTTGGATGCAGGTGTGCTCCCAGGCTTGCTTTCTAAAGGAACATTGTTGATGTATAGTTTTCTTAAAGTATTAGTTATTATTATGAACTGTGAGAATGATTACTTGCTTTTGGTTAACTTTGTGTTAGTGTGTCTCTGAAGAGATCCATGAGATGTAGATTTAAGATCTAGTTGTATTTTGAATGCTAGTATTTTCAACCTTTTTTTCCCATAAAGTTAAATTGAAGACTGCTTTAGAAGTAATGGATAATTATCAGGAATGTTACTGTGGGAAGCTTTTATTTGTAGCATCCTTGATCTGCTTGCAAAACCACTATGTAACCCTGTCTGGTGATTTAGTTTTCCTTACACATGTAACTGCCAACAGAAAAATGTGATTTTCATGCACATAGATCTTTTCATGGACGTCTCAGCAAATCATACTGTGTGGTAGTTAGCATTTATCTGTGGATTTACTCAGAAGAGGGGAATTCCACATTGCATCATTCCTCAGGGATGTACATCTGTGCTTTTTTTCCCAAATTCTGTTCTTAAGCTGAGATTCAAGACTGTATCAAAGACAAGACACAAACATGCGACTCTTTCCTCATATCCTCTTCTTTCTGCTGTAAATTGCAAAAGGCTTCCCCAATACTTTTTTAACAGAAGTGTTCAAATGAGTGCTTCAAAATAATGAAAAGTACTTGGAGGGAATTTCAGGGCTATCTTTTCATTAAGCTTTCATGTAAAATACCCAAAGCTCAAGTAATGGAAAATTGTTCCTAGAAGAGCCTTTAAGACAAGCAGCACTTTTTCTAACAGCTGAATGGCAACATGGAATGACAGCAAAATGTATGTTGTGAATTCCACGGGCTTCAGTCCTTAAGTCACTTAATTGGTGCTTAACCTGCTTCAGCAGGACTAGTTGTGGGAAGAGGAAACCGTTTGTTTTGTGTTATGGTGGTCTTAGCTGTAGTGATATGAAAGGGTGAAAGGAGGAAAAAAGATGATTAGAAATGTGTTCAGTAAGAAAAAAACAGTGGTGTGTGTCAGGTGTGATCCCTCTGTTACCAGGGAGGCTTTTCGGTTGAAGGGGAGTGTCCTTGCTGGCACGGTGGAGTGGGATAGTGGGAACAGGCCTGCCTTTGGCTGTGGGTGGAACTTCAGGTTTCTTGTCCAGAAATTAAAATTGACAGTGAGGGAAAGAAAAGTCTCTTACTTTTCTAATGTAAGATGAGAGTGAACGTTGTTGTCAAAACATACTGGCATCTTGGTAAATGAGCATTGAATCTTTTGGTGTTTATTTTTGTCTGCTGTCTTAGCAATAAAGTGCTTCATTGTGGTTTTGAGTAAGTTTTCACAGGACAAGTTCATGAATTTTAAAGTCAAATAAAAAAGGTGTCTCTGCTTAGCTTAATTTTGATGAACTAAAACCTTATAGTTTATATTTTATATTAGACTTTGTAGATTTCTGATTTAGAAATAGAATGTTAATTGTTCAGTGATTTCCAATATTTCCTTTTAATGTGTTTTCCTGAATTATTGACCTGTGAGGATTTCCTTTTTTTTTTTTTTTTTTTTAAATTGTGACATAAATCCTCTGGAGCTTGAAGATGAAACTCTAGTGGCTTGTTCTACAGTTTCAGTCTCGAGTTTTGAACAGGCCTGCATATGTCTTGACCTGTCTTTCAGACAGTGTTTTATTAATCACAGTGGGACCTTAAAATCCCAGGTGCTTTTCCCTGAATGCTTCTAATTGTGTATGTGCACACACACGTGGGCACACACTCATGCAAGGGGCCTTTTTCTAGGATGATGTACTGACTTTTCCCTAGGTGAGGTGTAATGTCAGATTTCTTAAGGGCTTTATAGCTCTCTAGCTGTGTTGGGGTGTCTTCATGGTAGTTCTGGTAATTAGGCAGGAACACAACCTCCAGATTGCCTGAAAATTCTTACTGTTCGTATTCTTGTAGCAGTTCAGCCAGATTGCTGTGTTTGACAGTTTGTTATGTGTCTAGTGAAGATGTAATTTGAAACATGAATTTCTCTTGTGGCATTTTCCCCCTTCCATTTCCCGGATTGGAAAAACAAAGTTATTTTTTTGTGAACTCTGTGGTAGTGAAACCTTGCTATGAGCTGATGTGTCTTCAGCCATGGAAAAACCCCAGTGTGATCAGTACCAGCCTCTGGTCAGCAGGTGTATGACTGAAGTTTTTCACTTACCTGCACCTTTCTGGGATTTTTGACCACATGAAAGAGGGTTTGGTAATGCCATCCTGTCATGAATTTTCCTTTTAGTTCATATCACTCTGCTGATAATGGTATGAATATTTAGGACCAGCAGCAACTTGGATATGTTGCCTGGAGGCAGCTGGAGAAGGGTAGTGGTTGGTTTAGTTTTGTTGTTGGCAAGTAGTAGCCAAAATAACAGTTTGATTTGGAGACTCAACTGCACTGTGTTGGTTGATCCTTAGACAGTACTTCAGAAGATCATCTTTCTCTAAAGTTGAAATGGTACTTGATACTTATGTACTGTATGTTTATATGTTTTATATTTACTTAAGATTGAGTATCACACTGGAAGGTTGAGATGTTGTGCAAGTTATGTGCGTTACATAGACCCAGCAGCAAGTAAGAGTTGAGAGCAGAGAATCAAAATCTCTCCTGCTTCATGCTTTTAAGTGTGTGCTTACACTGTGCTACACCTGAAGTACAGTTTGAGGGTTTTGCAGTGTTGAGGAGCCCCTGCGGTTCTTTGTGGGTGTGAAAAGGCGATAAATAGTGGTAGTTCACGTGAAATGAAGACCAAGCCTTTAGTTTTACTTTCGATTAGTCTAACAGCAAAATTTTGCTTTAAATGAGAGTTTATATGATATATGTCATTTAAGTTCTAAATGGCAGTTGTCCACTAGAATTCTCTATTCCATATCCTTGACATTGTCGGTTTCTCTGATGTGTTTGATGAATTTAAGTTCTTTTCTCAGAACTTGGTACCTTAAATGGGAATAGGGGGGAGGGGAAGAAAAGCTTGAACCACCGTGTTAACGTTTAAGTAGTTAGGTCGCAGTTGTTTTTCCCATGAAAGGAATTGTGAAGATGTTAGTCTGGGGGTACATTTCTGTAGGTATAAAAAACTTTGCTTCTTACACAGGCTCTGGAAATGTTTGTTTTCTCTTAAGATACTTTCGTTATTTTTCTGATATTTTCTCTTAATAAGGGGTTTTTTGTTTGTTTGCTTAAATTTTTGTAGTTTGCTCGTACTTGCCTGGTTGGTCTGATGTTTGTAGTCTACTTTAAAGAAGACTTGCCTTGCCTCTCCTATTTCTGGGTAGCTAATGTTCTGTTTCACCAGAATTGGTAAGGTTAGGTGTATACCTTGGAGAGATTTTCTTGCTGTGAAGAAAGTGTCATCTTGACAGACAACAACTTATCTCAGGGCGTGTGTAATCAGTTGGGTGTTTTCCTTTGCTTGCTCAGATTTAAATGTGAGGTTGATGTTGAAGGTACCTTATTCTTGCAAGATTTCTTGATAAATGCAACTGAAAAGTTTGGGTTTTCCCAGCTAAAGTACATATATTTTCATCAGGACATGGGGGTTGTAGTATTTTAGAGGGGATTCTTGAGCAGAACTAGGTGCTTGTTTTTTAAAATGCTTCTGTTACTCATTTTTGAGTCAAATTATCAGATGGCTCAGTGAAGTTACTTTTAAGTTGTGCGTAGTGAAAAACAAATGAGGCAAAGAGCCTTGGAAAAAAAATCAGCAAGTTATGGTCTGTATAAACACTTTACCATTTATGGGGGAGAGTGATGGGTCCTTTGATCCAACCTGGCCTTGAACACTTCCAGTGATAGGGCATCCACAACTTGGGCAACTTGTTCCAGTGCTTCACCACCCTCCAGTGAAGATTTTCTTCTTAATATGTAACCTAAACCTACCCTCTTTCAGTTTAAAGCCATTCCCCTTGTCACTACATGTCTTTGTCAAAAGTCCCTCTCCAGCTTTCCTGTAGTCCCCTTTAGGTACTGAAAGATGCTCTGAGGTCTCCCTTGAACCTTCTCTTCTCCAGGCTGAACAACCCCAGCTCTCAGTCTTTCTTCACAAGAGAGGTGCTCCAGCCCTTGGATCATCTTCATGGCCTTCTCCAGACCCACTTCAACATGTCCTTATGTTGGAGGCCCCAGAGCTGGATGCAGCACTTCCAGGTGAGGTCTCAGGAGAACAGGGGCAGAATCACCTCCCCTGACCTATATCTTATGGGCTTTCTGGACAGTGAGTGCACATTGCTGGGTTATGTCTAGCATCTCATCCTCCAGCAACCCCAAATCTTTCTCCTCAGGGCTGCTCTCAATCCATTTTCCATCCAGGCTGTATTTATGTTTGGGATTGCTCCAACCCACATACAGCCCCTTGCATTTGGTGTTGTTGAACTCCAAGTTCCTCTAAGTTCACATCAAAATTGAAAATGGGGAAATAGGAGAATGAAACTTATTATTAAACCAGTGTTTCCCTGCCCCTTCCCACCCCCCCAGATTATGAACTCTTCCTTCTATCGGATCCTTGACTTATTCAGTCTGGAAGAAAGATGGAATTGAATTGTCATAAAGTCATAGAATATGCTGAGTTGGAAAGGACCCATCAGGATCATTGAGCCCAATTCCTGGCCCTGTCATTCAGTATTTTATCTTTGGAATTCTTTCTGTAAATGCATGTGTTACATCGCTCTAAATCGTGTACTGAGTAGAATTATTCCTCTGTTAATAAACTGGATAGGTTCTTTAGGTTCCTCTAATTCTCATCCCGTACATTACCCAAGCATTAATCAAAAGGCTTGTGTTGTCTTTTACTGAGAAAGAACTGAGGGGCAGAGGCTGAAAACTTCAGAAGTACCTCTTGTCATAGCTTTTCAGTGGGTTTTTGTTGGATGTTCAGGTGTTACAGACACAGTTTTGCTGGCTTAGGTTGCTGTTGTGCTCCCTCACTCTTCCTCGGTTTTGTCTTTGTCTCGGTACCCGGAAGAATGAGAGGAGGATGAAAAGGTTAATCTGAAAAGAACCCTGTAGCTTCTCCAGCAACGTATATGAACAAGACACAGACAAAATTAACTTCTTGGGAGTTCTATATTACTGCCTTATAACCCAGAGATTTCCCTTTCACTTCTGCAGTTCTGTTTCTTTCCTTATAAAACATTATTTAACTTTTGTAACATATAAGGAATGGACAATTTTTCTTCCTGGTGCCTCAGTTGATTACTGTTTACCCAGGGGACTTAGTTTGATGGAAATGAAATTACAGTGGGAACCGGATTACTCTGAAAATTCCAATTAGGTAGGAGAAAAATGACAAATTGAGCCTTTGACAAATGCAGAGAGCATGTTCTGTCTGTCTGTCATGCAGACATAGAATTTTGTTAAATGAAAACTTCTTTTGTGAAGGAGTCATGATGTTGACTGTCACAGTGGGTACAGCTGCTGTACTTAGCTACTCATTCTCTGTCATCTCTAGTTCCATTTTTTTTAACCTGAATTTCCAGGTAATGTTTGAATTGTACAAATTGTACAGTTTTGTTTACAGTTTCATAACTGGCCTTTTTTTTTGTCGGAGAAGTAAAATCTTTGTCACCTTCTGTGTTTTATGTCTTCTGTATTACTGTTGTAGCTCTGTCACACTAATTTGTGTGCTTGTAGCCAGATTATTCAAAGTATTATTGCTAAATTAATTTTCCTGACTCATTGTCATCTCCTGAGTATTCCACTGGCTTTATCATAATTTCCAGGACAAAGACAGTTTGTTGCCTTTGCCTTCTTAGACTTCTTGAACTTGGCCTTATTTGCTGTGGCTGCTTAATATTTCTTTCATGACTGAACTTGTGCTGTTCATGAACTGACATTCCTGGCATTTATCATACACTAAACAGCTTTCTCTTTGTACATTTTCCTGTGATACCCGTTATATTTGAGAAAAATGTTGGTCTTTATGACTCTTCTGTGTTGTCAAGACTCATCTGTGCAATAATGTATGCGAACCCTGGTTCGATCACATGTGCTAACTGTGATTATCCACATTCTGTTTCCTTCCCTTTCCCTCCTCTTTCAGGGTGTATTCCATGATAGATTTGCACTGATGCTGAAGAAATTGGTTCCTATCCATGGTTATATATATGTTCTTCCTGTTTCTTGTGCCATTTTTAGTGTTCATAGGGCATGTGATGCAGCTGAAAACTAAAATGATTTTTGTTCCTTTCCTCCAGTTACCTTTCAGCCAGCCTGGCTTCTTGATCTGGCTGGAGATGTGATGCAGGGGCTCATTCCATGGTGGTGGTTAGGGTGGAAGCAAGCAGGATCACCTTCCTTCCCTTCTCCTCACAGTGGAGACATCCCTGGTTTCAAATGGACTGTGTACCTGCAGCTAAGGCTTGTCCACATGCAGAAATACAATGAAACTCCTTTTCTAAAATGAAAGTCTCTTTCTAGAATTTATCAAGATATAATACTGTTAGTGGGGAATGAGATTGCTGTTTCTCAGTGAGATGGAAGCGGCAGAGATCCATGTACACACTGTGGTGGCAAAACTACCTTATTAGAGCTCTGTCACCGTCACTTGGTGCTAGTGGTTTAAGCACTGTCTCTGAGGAGAACAATTAAAACGTTCCTTCTGTCTCTTTTGGCCCTTTGGTGGGATCTTTACAGTGTGTTTTGTGACTGAAGGGAGGGCTCTTTAGCAGGGGAGTTTATGGGATTTGCAGATAACCATTTTCAGTTCAGGGAGAGCAGCAGTAATGTATGTTTTGGATTTTCTATTTTGTGTGTGGTGGGTTGATTTTTTTTTTTAATGACTTTCTGGTTTTTACACAGAGCTGCAACAGAGTTTTTAAACCCATCCTCAGTCCTTAGGATGTGGTAGTAGTTGGTCATTATCTCCTGCATTTCTCAATAAAGAAGGTTGTGGCATGCCTTTTGATGGGTTTTATGGCTCCAAGAATATTATGTTTCTGGGACAATGGAGTCACATTTTGCATTGGTGAGGGAGTGGGTACAGTGGAAGTAATTCTCTTTCTAACCCTGCTTTGTTCTTAATGTACTTTTTAGGGCCTTCTTTATTTGTTCCTGTCCAACCTCCTCCCTGTTTACCTTTCTGCATTTACATGAAACTGCAGCCTTCCTTGTGTTGGCAGGAGGAGCATGAAGAGACAAAATTACTGTTCTGTTGCAATTTCTTATTTCTCTGTAGAGAGGCCTGGATTATTATGGGGAGTTGTTACACAAATTCTCCCTATCTATCAGATAGGTAGTGTTCAGTGATTTCTTGAGCATTCAGACTGCTTAGGCAGGTGGCTTGTGTGAATCTGGTTGGAATGGAGGAGCATGTTTAGGGCAGACAATAATAAAAAAATGAGCTATCACTTTATAACACCTCTAGGGAGCTTGTGCAAGCTTGACTTTTCAAACCAAGTATCTTCTGACTGAAATTCTTATAGAGCAACAGGAAATGGCAAAATGTTTACATGCAGTGAGCTGGCAGGGAACAGTACAGAAATTGCCAGGCTGAGCTGGGCAGTCGGTACGTTGAAAACTAGTTGGCTAAGTTTGTTGAACAGTTATGAATAAGCTTATTGAAATGTGAATTTTAATGCTGTTGTCACTTTCTTCTGTTTTAGAGATATTTTAAATTACTCTTGCTGATGATGATGGTAGAGTTTGAATTCCTGTGCTTAGTTTGTGCTGATTAAACATCACGTGAAAAGCAGAGTTTTAAAAAAAAAAAAGTGAAATTAATGCTAGTACAGTAATGGGAATGCTTAGATTATTACACACATTTCAAAATATCTAGATATTTCAGTTATTTTTGTCATGATTCAAAAATGTGAACTGCTTCCAACTAAATATCAGTGTTAGATGCTGTATCCTGCTTTAATTATTTGCAGTTAACAGAGCAATAAGTTGTGTTGATTTTATACTTGGAGGGGAAAATTCTATGATGTATTGATAATGTCCCAGGGTACCAGAGGTAAAGACTACTAATAATAAATTAAATAATTTTCTTCAGTGTAGTGTTTTAACGTAGTTTAGAGAAGGCATTAAATTCTCCACAGGAGAATTTAAGGAACCAGAAGGGCTGGATTTTTTCAGGCCAGCTTTAAATTTCACTTTTCGTACAGAGTCTTTTACAGTGTGATTGCAGTGGTGGTGTTGGGTGCTGCTCACTATGTGAGACATCAGGTGCTGTGCAAGAGATGATCTAGGAAAGAATAGTGCACAAATAACATGTAAAAATAACATTGGAGTACTATCCGTAATTCACTGGCTGAATGACTTTAGCCAACGTTTCAAGTATTTATCGTGCTGAGTTTTGCAAAGCCTGAAGTGCAGTATACTATAAATAATTTCATGTTTTAAAGCCACAAGTAGAGTGAACCTGGAAGATGCCATTTCACTTCCCTTCAGGTGCTTTGGAAAGAATGAAGGCCTGGTATTGTATGGACCTCATCAGAAATTACAGAAGCCATGATGTGTTTATATCTCTGACGGGGGAACAGAGGCCAGGGATGCCACTGAAGATAAGTGATGGTTTGGACATTGGGATGGTTAGGTGGGATCTTCCAAGGATGGAATGTTGAAGTGTAATTTCCTTTTTCACTCTGTTCCATGGGAAGAATTGAAGTTGTGAACAACATTTAAATGCTCCAGTACAGCAGATCAAAGGGAGTGCTTTGTTTTAAACTTTTCTAGTTAAGTTTTTTATATTTCTGTCTGCAGTTAATATCTGTAATCCTGAAGCAGTTGGATTAGATAATTATTGGAGGTCCCTTGCAGCTGAAAAAAATAATTCCATTCTTAAATAGTCTTATAATTGGAGGAGGAAGTAGATAGTTCATAATTTTAACTTCATCAGTCTTGCCTACAAAATTGTGATTTCAAAAGTCCGAGATTTTTTTGTGAGCCCTGCAGCAAAAGAAGAAACAACTTCTAAGGAAGTTTCAGAGGTTTATCCTCTGCTAGATCTAGTGGATAAAAGTTCTTAGCAATTACTAAGGGTTTGAGCATCACTCACAAAAAGAAGCGAGTTGCTATGTGGACACTTTTTGGAATTTACAAAACTCATGTTCTTATCTATTTAACCATAGGACCCAATTTAGAGAGAAACCATAGAATCTAACACAGCCTGAAATAACAACAACACCTTCCTGCACAAGTTGCAGAACAGAAGTTCAGGGTGTGTATGAATGGCTTCACCACTACCCTCACAATATTCAATACAAACCCCAAAGCTTTTAATCATGAAAGAAGAAAGGAGCATCCATTCCTGAAGATAGAATCGAAGGAACTTCTGGAGTGGTTAAGAAATTGGAGTTTGCATTTTGGAAGAAAAATCTGTGTAGATGCATCAACGTTTTGTTTAATTTTTCAGCCCAGATGTGAATATTGCAGACCTGTGGCAAATCTGAATAAAATGGAAAAAAACCCCCACATTCTTTGCTGTTACATATGGAATGTTCTAACACAAAATCAAGTTGGCTTAAGCTACTGCAAAGTGTAGTATTGATGACATTCCTCTCAAAGATGAAACAAAAGTCAAAGTGGCAGCTTTTTATGAATAAGATTTTTGTCCTTGTTTTAATTGACTGTAGTATTTCAGAAATGGATACTGGTCAACAGAAAACCGTAAATGTTCTTAGGTTATTGAAGCTGTGTAAAAGGTTACATGGTAACAGAATCAGATTTTGTTTTAACATTACCTTGTAGGAGCTGGTATACTTCTTGGGTTGTATAAGCTGATTTTCTTTCTGAGTTCTTGCTTTCAAGAAAACTAGACTTTGGTGAAAAAGGTGTTTACTGCTCTTTATCTGGCATGATTGAACTCCTTTTAAGAGCCTGTGATGCGTTACTTTTTTTGGCTTTGTGTTTTAGTGCTGGAGAACTCATCACTATTCTTTCCTGTGTAGAACTGGTAGTAATTTTTTTGCACCCTACAGGAATGATTTTGTTTCAAACCTAGAAAAGCTAGACCTTCCTTCCTATTTAGTTCTGTATTTTATATCTAGTGTTTGCTTTAGTTTCCAACACAAAACCATAACAATGTCACAGGACTCAGTTTCTCATATGTTAGAAGATAGAATTTCTTACCCCTTTGAGTGGGAGAATTGTAATGGATGGAAATACTACTTCATTGTTACCCAGTGTTCTGGGAATGCATTCAGCATCCTCCCTTCTCCATTGGTATGAAGAACACTGTTACTGAATGTGTTGCTCTTTATTATTTGTGCTTCAAGAGTTATGTTTAAATGTGGTTTCTGTGTATGTACATTACTTCTAATTGAAAATGTAGCTATATATAAGTGATAGTGGTATCAGCTGCTCTTGTTAACTCTATGTGCTAATTCAAGCAGGCAAGGACTGTTTTCCTGCATGACTGGCTAAAGATCCACAAAACACACATTTTAGATGTATTGGTTCTGTTCTTGAAGTCTTCAGCTTAAAAGCTCTTGGCATGAAATAATGCCTTATTGTATTTATAGCTTGGGGCTTCAGAACCAAGGAGGAGATCTTGTGTCATGTGCAGAAAATAGGGTTCCTCTTCTCAAAAGTTGGAGGAAAAGTCAGGTCCTCCCTACTGTTCCTGATTTTGTGTGTGTGCCTGATGGGCAGTTACTGTGTTTTTGAAAAGAAAATGCCAGTTACAAGTACAGTTTGTATAGTATTTGCCTGCTGGTTCTTTTTCTTCTTCGATAGGCCCGAAAGTCAAAGAGAGTAGAAATACTACTCTTAAAGGACATCCTTATTTCTTTTCTTATTTCCCAGAACAGTTGGCTGCCTCGGAAGTGGATCATCTCTGATGTTCTGTCCTGTGGCTAGACTTGTAATGGGCTCAGATATTTGAGTCATCACACTGCACTCTCATCTCACTGGGGCAGTTAATTGGTGTAACTTTTCAGCTGCATCTTTTTTTTCTAGATGTAAAAGGCTGTAATTCACAAGCTTCTTACCAGTTCTGCAATCAGAATTGTATGATTCTGTAAAAAACACAATAGTCTTGAGATTTATTCTTGCTACGAACTTGCAATTGTGGTGTTTGTGTGTAGTTGCTTTTCTACAGTAGCCACACTCTAGTCATGTTCTCCAATATGTACAAAATTTTCTCTAAGTCCTTTTGTTTTGGGAGTGACCTGACACTTGCCTGTGTTAGTGCACATTTTATTGTTCCAAGCTTACCAGATCCGTTACTCTGTGATGTGGTCACATTGTTTTTCACCGCATTAGTTTGGGTGCCATGTGCAAGATTTATTAGTAATTTTACTATTAATTACTTTCGTCTTAGTAATTGGTAATATTGAATAGTATGGAGTTGACAATTGAGAGATGAAGTGTTTGGCTAGGAATGTTGTCCTTGGTTGTTAAAATCATGTTAATAATTCTGTTTTCACTCAGTAGAGATTAAATTTTTTTAACCTCTTTTTTTCCCCCTGTGAATTTAGTCAGACAAGTATAGAAATTCAGGTAGTCTCTAACATCTTTCACATTAATGATAAAGGAAAGTATTAAATTGATCCTACTAGACTGCAGGAAGTTGCATTAGTGGTTATGACATTCACTAAGTGGGTTTATGTTCAGAGATGGTTGTTGGATTTCTTCATTCCCCTTCTCTTCCCCCTGTTCCTTTTTATGCTGTTTTGGACTATATCCCCTTTTTCAAGATCTTTTACAAGTCTAGTGAGCAGATTTCTCTGGATTCTTGATCATATTATAAAACTCTTTGAGTGCAGCTTATCAGGGTTTTCTGATTTAAAAATAATTAATATAAATTTTAATATATTACATTGTAATTATTAGAAACTGAGTTTTTTGTTATAACTGATGTATTTTTTTGTGTTTAAATTCAGAGCAGAGATATTACTTAATACCATGGCAGAAGAGACTGAGATTTTTAATGTTTGTTTAATATTATATGGTGGTTGCTAGGATTTTAAAAATATATTAATTATGATCTATAATCATATGTGTGTACTAGGAAATACATATTAGCTAAAGAAAAAGGATAATCAATTAGGATAAATTTGGAGACCATGTATTAAAAGAATTGCATAAAAAATATCGTTCTGTTTTGTTAGTACACTACAGTAAGTTTATCCAAAATTAGATTTTTAAGTGCAAGAAAAACTGAGGTGCTGTTTTCTATCTGCATTAGCATATAAACTTGTATGTTCTCCTGTAACAGCTTTTAAGACTCATTCCATTAGGAAGCTGAACCTGTTGAACTGTCCAGTTGTTTTCTGAACCACTGCCAGATACTGTTATAATAAAAATGAAAGCTTTCAGTGCCAGTACAGGAATATAGTTTATGTCTGTCTGCTCTTAGGGATCGTATTAATTGGCAAGAGTGGTTGGCTTCATTGTCTGCATTCTCATCCAGAGAAAACATTGAGATGACCACTACTGTGTAAAGTTGGGTGTCTGGTCTGTTGTTTTTTTCAGGCTTTGCAATACATCTCACTGTGCAGATTCCCAAAGTTTTTCATTCCTACTAGGAAGCCATTGATACCTCAATGCTCAGAAATTTTAAAACGTCTACTGTTTCCTAGCACTTTGTGGTAAAAATTCATGTTTTGTTGAGAAAGGTCTTTATTGCTGAAGCGAAATTAAGGCTATATTTTTCTGCTATTGTAATACTGAGAATTGTGATTTTTCCCTTTGACTTTTGCGGATCCAGTAATAATGTTCTTTGGAGCAAAAAGGCAGAGCAGTCAAATTGAATGTAAAATAACATTCAACAGTTAATTATCCCTTTTTGAAATTAAGTAAGATGAAATCTGTTTTAAAAAGTGTAATAGCATAATATATTGCAATTATTAGCATTTGGATAATGCTTTAGGGAACAAACAGGATTCTTAGTGTTTTGGACAGTGAACTTTGCTGTGCAGCTTGGAGAGGTGTAGCTGTCACATCCATCTTAGAATTGGATGAACAGTTTGAAGTATTTGATATGACCATGACCAAACTAGGGCTTTAATAATCCGAAATAAGGGACCAAGGGCATTTAATCAGTCTTTGGTGCAAATTTGAGACATAACTACTTCTTGAAGTAGTGATAAGTATATGTGATATAATAATAACTACTCCATAGGTGATAATTATCAACTGCAAATGTGTACATTCCTTTTCATCCAGAACATTACTTAAATGTAGACATTAAGCCATGATTTATCCTTGCCTATAGTGTTCTGCAGCTGCTTCTGAAGGACTGAGGTTGTGGTTGGACCTGCAGTCCAGTCAACTCAATCCTAATTGGCTCTATGGCCAAGAACAGAGTTTTTGGGTTGCAGAAAGACAGCCTCCTGCATAAACTGCAGCATAATTGGGAACAAGTGTAGCATAACAGCATGAGATTGGGTTTGACTGAAACAAACGAACATACTGAAGTTCTTTGATTTTTTTTTTTTTAATGTTGTTTTAGTTTTGAAGTTGTTTCCTGTTTTAGCTCGTTCTGTTAATACAAGGTAAAAGGAAGTCTTGCCTGTTTCTTTGCATGTTAATTCGGTAGTCAAGAAAAGAGCTGCATAGTAAGTGAAAGTCGAAAACATTTTTTAAAATAGAACATCTTTTAAAATAGATTAGAACATCTTTTAAAATAGATTTTTGCATTTTCCAGCTTGAAGTGACTTGGTAAGTTTACTTTTCTTAGGTTATAGTGCATGCATTTACCAGTTTTCTTTATATTTACAAGGTTTCATTCTGTTCATGGAAAGTCTGCTTTGTTTTACCATCATGACCAAAATTTCCATCTCTCTATAAACCCCCACATTATTTGGCTACTCACCAGTGCCTTGAATGTCGTTTCTTAACTGCTTGGAAATGTTTAAACCATTAATTTAAACAACAGAATTGTAGGGGCTGTAAGTTTTATGTCCCTCTTCCTTCTGTCATTGAGATGTATTGAATATCATTGAAGATGCATTTTCCAACCAGTTGAACCTGAAAACTCCTGAGAGTGAAGGAATGGTTGTCCTGGGTGAGAGGCACAGTCTGGCTCAGCACTCTGTCCGTGGCAGCAGCCTGGGATGTGCACCTATGGAAAAGCGTGGCAGCAAGGGCACAGCTCCCTGGAGGGAACTCAGTCTTACCATTTGCTGGGTTTTTATGAGCGGCATTGACTTGGTGCTGTATCTTTGGCATTCGTCTCTGTTTACGGTCACATGAGCAAAACACTTCTTCAGAACAGGAACTGAAATTGGCTTTTTCTGTTTGGTAGCCAGAAGCAAGTGTGTGATCTGAAGACCTGTCCTCTTGTTACATTATCTGTGGAAAAGCTTCATGTACTTTAAGTAACCAATGGTGCACTGTCTGACTGGTAAACACCCTGAGAATTATTGGCAGATGAATGATTTTTTGGAAAAAGACACTTGTGCTGTCCAGTTCCCTTTCGGGCCTTCATTGATTATTACCTTGAAGTAAGACGGTCCTTTGAGTTATAAAAAGGATTTCCTCTTTTATTCATTAAGTCTTTTGGGAGGTCCTTCCATGTGGAAACACCTCTCCTGTGAAGACAGGCTGAGAGGTTTGGGCTGTTCAGCCTGGAGAAAAGAAGGCTCTTCAGAGACTTTAGACCCCCTTCCAGTACCTAAAGGGAGGCTGGAAGAGAGCTGGAGAGGGACTTTTGCCAACAGCATGTAGTGACAGGACAAGAGGAATGGCTTTAAACTGAGAGTAGGTTTAGATCAGATATTAGGAAAAAAATCTTTACTGTGAGGGTGGTGAAGCGCTGGAACAGGTTGCTCAGAGAAGTTCTGGCTGCCCCATTGCTGGAAATGTTCAAGGCCAGGTTGGGCCAAAGGAGCAACCTGGTCTAGTGGAAGGTGTCCCTGCCCATGGAAGGGGGGTCGGAACTGGATGATCACTGGGGTCCCTTCCAACCCAAACCATTCGATGATGCTGTGAAAGAAAAAATTAATACATTTCGAATACATCTATTTTGTTGCCTTGACATGCAGAGCAAAATACTGTTGTCAGCCTTAACTTGAATGCTGTTAGATTTGATTAGAATTTCTTGGGCTTCAGTTTTGGAAGTTCACTTTCTGTACTTTTACTGCTTGTTTAAATTCATATGAGTGCTGGGTGTAGGAGCATTTCTGGTGAAGTGTAGTTGGATACTGTTAAGCAGATGTAGGTTAGCTAAGCTTAGTCTCAACCCTAAGCTTTGAAGTTAAAAAGAAAAAAATCCTGAAGGAACTGCAGTATGTTTCAGGACAGTCCCCCTTTATTTTGTTATATGAGTTTGAGGGCAAATAGAATTACATGTTTGCATGGAAGTACTCGATGTTCCAGAAACTTAGGCTGCCAAGTGTCTTCATTTCAGATATATGGTGTGGAAGGATCACTGCAAAAGGTTACTGGAAGTAACCTGGTTTTCAGTGAGAATGGTTTTAGATCATAACAGTTACAGTTACTCAAAATCTGTCTTTTACTGTAAGACTAAGACAATTGTTGCTTTGAAATAATGTGTTGGAACCTGATGCAGCTGACTAAGTGTCATGTATACTCACTTCTTTACTAGGAGAAGGAACCTTAAGTCATTTCTTTGTAATATATGCTATTCAAGATAACATTTTCTGGTTGCTGCTTACCAGGTATTTTTTAGACATTGGAAGTTAGACACTTCTTGCTGTACTGAATAGTAGCTTAATGACAAGTTTTTCATTAATCATTGAATGCATTTCAGTTTTAGTGCATGTCAGTGTTAATGAGCAAATTGCTGGGACCAGCAGTGCTCTATTCTGATTATATATATAATTTCCTCCTTCCTGAAAGATACAAGACAGAGAAGAAAGAAAATGGTAAGTGTGTGGGGGTGTGTATAGATTGTAACTACTGAATTAGGTCAGTGTTACAGATTTGGGGGAGGTGTTTCTAGATGAGAAGGCGTTCTGGTTGGAATAAAGGAGTAGGGTAGAAGGTTAGATTCCCAAGTCTAGAATTTTAGGCTAGAATCATGTCATAATCCTTGTGGTGAGTCAGTACTTATTAAGATTTTAAGAAGGCAGTTCCTAGAATCCTGTATGAAACCAATCAGTGATACCTTTCACCCTAAAACTGTATTGCTGCCATTAAGCCTTTTTGCAGTACAGCACTTGTGGTGAAAAAGCACATCAGTGAGATCCTGTTTAGAGAGAAACATCATTCTATAAATGAATAGTTGTGTGATTGTTAACAAGCTCTGTTGTTACATGGTGGGTAGACTTGTATTCTGGCATTCACCATTACCACATGGCAAAGTAGATTTTGTGGCATATGTCCTCATTTGTATGTAACCAGAGTACTTCAAATAAAAGCAGAATAGGTCTGTGACCCTGGATAGGGCTTAGGTAATGCTCATGAATAATAAAGTGCATTTTGAAGTCTGCCTCTGTCACCTGGCATTTGCTTTTTTCTGAGGCTCTATATTTTAAGTAACCAATCTAGGAGAAAGGCTGTAAGTATTGGGGTATCGCAGTTGTTTTTGAAGAGGAGACTTTGAGAAACTCAAATGAAAGCTGTTCTAGAAGTCAACTGTATTAGAAAATTATGTTTGCTCTTTCATCATTATATGCTAAAATGCCATCCTTTCTGTTTGCTGTGACATGTTATCCTGTAACAGGATAATGTGCCCATATTTGCTTCGGACCTAGCACTTACCCAGGAACATAGGTCTGACCTTTTTTTATTTCTGGCTTTTGAAAAGGTGCTTGATTTCTCCCCAAAACAAGATTAACCTCTTCTGCCACACAGGCATGAGGTTGCTGGCTGTGGAAGCTGAGGTGAGGCTCATGTGTGCAGCTGTACTGGGTGCTGGAGAGTGGAAGCACAGGCCCCTCCTGAGGACAGGCTGTGCTCAGTGTCCTCAGGCTGCTGGGACTCTCTTGGAGTGCTGCTTGCACTGGGTGCTGCCTTCCAAATGGGGAGTCAGAAGAACTGTAGTTGTCTTTTCCTGGTGTTATTAAAATTCCAAGGAGTCACGTGAAGCAAAAACTGGCTTTCACTTATAATTTATTGGTAAATCAGGGTGACACAAGGAGATGGCAAAAGCATAGCAAATGGGAATTTGCTCAGCTGGCAATCAAAAAGCAAATGTCAGTGGGATTCATTTGACTCAGCCTTCATAGCCTCGTACATGGCTTGATTAGCAATTGAGTAGTTAGTTTCTAATTTAACAGGTATCTGTCTCCATTTTGAGCCTGTTTCAAAACATCTATTCAAAGCTTTGGGTAGAGGTGTTAATTTTTTTTTAATGTGGCTTACCGCGCTGAATCCAAAATCAGGAATAGTAGAAATGAGATGTATATGAAAACTAATGCAGAGTGTCCATTAGAATTCAGCTGGATACAGGGAGTTTGAATTGTTTCTGTTGGGCTGTCTCTGTGCTTCAAACCAAGGTGTCACTGCATCGGTTTACATGTGTTTATACATTATCAAATTAATTAGAAATAGGTGTGAAGGGTGTTCTTGAGCTGAGCCAAACTGTGCCTTGGCGTGTTGTAAATCCAAAAAATTGGAATTGAATAGTCTGAATTAAGTGATGGGAATTCAAAGTTTCATGGTTAATTAGTGCTAGAGAGGTTAAAGCAGTAGCATGTTCTCTGTGGGCATGCAGTTTGATGTTTTCTCTGAAACATAAATGGTTAAATGAGTGACTGAAAACAGGACTGGTAAACTGCTGCCTTCTCCTACCATTTAAAATGCATAAATTGGATTATGATTACACTTACAGAAGTATGTTTATATTCTCTGTAATTAGAAGGAAAATACCTGAGCAAGGATATCCTTGCAATTTAGAATATGGAGGTACTACAACAATCAATTTACTGGAGATGGAGTGTTTTTAGTTAGCTGCAGAATGAGTGGAAGTTACTTTTGTATCTCTGAGGAGGGACAAGCGATGAACTCCTGAAGTTGGCCTTGTGTTATGCACATGGCCAAGCCAAGTGAAATTCTGAGGAAGCCCTGAAGTACAGTTTTCTGGGAATATAATTTAAGTAATATACATGGAGAGTCATGATTAGACTCTTAAGCAAAGAATCACTAAATAAGAGGAAGAAAATGATAGGTTAGTCCTTTATGTAAACGTTTTTTACTAGTATCAACAAAATATAAGGAAAATATACGGAGCTTTGCTTTACTCTGTGAATTTGCATGATTTTGAATAAGTTGGATATTTCAGTAGTAGCTTTCATGTATTTCCTAGTTAAATTGTGTTACTTGCCTTGAGCAGAATGGAATTTGCAAGAATGCTTTGCCCACACCCTTCAGTTGAGCACAGAGACAAATCTCAAGGTAAATCCACTCTAGTGTCAGTCAGTTTGACAGGAGAGCTGGAGTTTATCCTGGCTCCCTGGCTGGTATTGGGATGAATGCTCTCTGCCCTTGCAGTGTACCACTCCAAGCAATTAAAGAAACTGGAAATAATCAGTCTTTGTAAGTTTTGTGGGTTTTTGTTGTTGTTTCTTTTAGTACTCCAAACCAGCTCACTTCATGATAATTTAGCCCAAAGCATTAGAATAAGAAAGGGATGAGATGGAGCAGCTTGCCCTTGGTGTAAGCAACTGTGGAATGGAAGCAGTCTGTGGACAGTTCTTCCTGCAGTTTAAGCCAACCTAGACCAGGATTGGTGCTGAAATGAGCAATTTTGCCCTTTTTCTGTTCTTTGCTATCTTGCTCCTTGTGCCAGCACAAGTTTTCATGTGGTGGTGTTGTGAACCAGATCTGTTAAGGAAGAATGGTGGTGGTTAAAGCAGGTTTATTGTGGTGGTGGTTGGCTTAGAGCTGCTGAAAGTGCAGTGTAAGTTGGCAGCAGTTTGATTTCACTGGTTTGTGCAAGTACCTCAAAGCCTCCATCAGGTAGTGCAGGGGAACTGACTGCATTGAACTGCAGTAGACTGCAGTGTGTGTGTGTATAGATATATGTGACAGGAAACTTAGTCTTGCTAGTACTTTCTACCAAGTGATCTTTCTAAACCAGTAAAAAACAATTAAATACTCAGGAAGGCATTTTTTAAAAAGCTCCAATTACATGCCAAATACATTAATTTTAAAAGTTGTCTTTAAAAAATCATTTCTTCCTAAAGAAAATTTCAAGTTGGTAATGCATTTGTTCTGCACTTAGTAGACTTACTAAGCCCTATGAATATGAATTCTGAAGGTTAGAGTTGGATTACAGTTGAATGTTTTCAAAGAACACAATTTTATTCAAAAGTGAACATTATTTTAGTGACCTTATTAGAGCTCTATAAATTTGTTGGTGCTGTGAGTATTGGAGACTGGGCAGGGGAGGTACGGTGTGTTCAGTCAATTTTTATTGTATATGTAATGCCTTGTGAATTTGCGCAGTTTAAGAAAGGATTTTAAAGTGTCTTGGAGGAAGATAACAACTGAAAATTAACTTGAGACATCACAATGAAACACTTATAAATATGCATAGTGTTACAACAGAATTTCTGCTGTTTGAATCAGGAGCTTAGCACTGCCAAATGCCTCTTGCTGAAAGCTCGTACAGCTCTTTCTACCACTTTACTTGGCTTTTTAACTTTCAGACTACTGTTGTTGGTTTATGTGGTGCTTGGAAATCTGAGTTGCTCTGGGAAATTACATCTCATCTTCTACGAATTACACAATGCCCGGTGTTATAGGGTGAAATTGCTCTTATAACTTAATTCAGCTCCTTTTGTCTGTATATAATGCAATGAAGTTGAAACACATAACAAATACTGAACTCTTGCTATCATGATTACAAGTTCAACAAATCTGATGTCACAGTTTTCTTCACATAATCTGCTAAAGTGCTTGGTGGTGATATGGTGGGCTTTGCAGTGGGGCTGCAAGGCCAGAGAACCCAGGCTTTGGTAGGCAGGTGCTGGAGAAAGGGAATACAGGTCAAATTCCCTGGGTGAA
This sequence comes from Pipra filicauda, assembly GCF_003945595.2. Classification (NCBI taxonomy): domain Eukaryota; kingdom Metazoa; phylum Chordata; class Aves; order Passeriformes; family Pipridae; genus Pipra; species Pipra filicauda. The sequence goes on from NW_024104298.1 coordinate 1,840,379, forward strand.
TACTGATGTGCTAATGGAAGTTTGGCTACAGGGTCTCAGTCTCAGCTGAGGCAGAATCAGTCTCTAACTCTCAGACATCTGCAGTTAAGCAGTGTCAGGAGAAGATATTGGAAAAGATGACAAATTTGGCTTTCTAGGCTTGTAACCAGGTCACTTCTACCACAGACCTTGAGCAGCACCAAGAATTCAAGTTGAGAATCTACTGTAGTGATTCAGGCACAAGTCAGAGTAAACAGCTGCATTTTGGATGTGTGTCAGTTTCTCAGAGGTATAAAGGTGATTATCAGTGTAATTTTTACTCAGAATGTTAAAATCATGTTAAATATGTCAAATGTGATTTTGTCAGTTATAGTCTATAAAAAGGAACACTAAATCTAAAATAAAAGATTCTCTATAGCAGTGTACTTGTTTTCATAGTGTTCTTTTCCAGGTGTGGATTATGTTTATATGCATGTGTTAATACAGCGTATTTCTTTTTTTCCACCCACAGGTTATGCAATGGTCTCTGCAAGATGTCATGTTCTTGAGTTGGAGCTTTTTAAGGCAAGCATATGCTGGTACTTCAACTTAACTAAGTGGACTATAATTTCTTCTCTCACATCAACTACATAAGCAGACAAAATTGCAAAGATCTGCCCTGTGTCGAGTATGACAGCCACGACTCGTGGCTCTCCGGTAGGAGGGAATGATAGCCAGGGCCAGGCTCCTGATGGACAGTCCCAGCCTCCCCTCCAGCAGAATCAGGTACGGTATTAACCATCAAGTTGTCTAAAAATAAAGGATTTTGCTCTTTAGAAATAGCGTTTCTGAATTATTTGAATTTGTATATTCCTGGAGATGTCTAGTATAGTTAGATATTTTTGTGTGTGTGTCTGGAAGTACAAAAACATTTTGAGGGATGAAGGCAGTTCTACTGGCAAATTAGACACTGCATTGCAAAAAATGCTCTCTTTCCAGACAGTGGCATAGTTCCTTCAAGCATATGTATTTTGGATAAGGAGCCTTCTTGGAATGATACCAGAAGCTTCCTCTGAACCACATTGTTGACTTACCTGCCACAGATTGGCAGAACTACTCTCTGTGAGTTCGGTTCATGCTCAGTTCTGCAAAAGCACTTTCTGGATACAAGAGCTTACATCCAGGTGTCAGCTCTTCCAGAGCAGCTGCATCCAGGTCTCCATTCATTGTACAAGACTTCCTGAACAGCTTTGTGTGTTTCTGTTGAACAGGTTATCTAGCTTTCAAAAGACAAGCAAAAGCTTTTATATACTATATTATAAAGTGATGATTCCTTTTTGTTGAGGAAAAAAATGCCAGAAAAGGTGCTTTTAAACAGTGCAGCTAAAAGCGTTTAAAAGAAGAGAGACACTTTGTCACTTAATCCAGTATGAATATATCATTATTTTTTTAATACCATAAGGTTTAATGGTTGCTTCTTCCTGAGAATAAATTGTACTTTGCAATGTGTGTGGTGGGCTGACCCTGACTAGCAAGGAAGTCTCCACCCTTTCGCTCACTCCCTCTGCCTCAGTGGGATGGGGGAGAGAATCAGAAGGAAAAAGTGAGAAATTGTATGGATTGAGATAAATGCAGTTTTATAAATGAAGGGGTGAGGGGGAAACAAGTGATGCAAGTGCTGTCACTCACTACCAGCTCATGGAGGCCCATCTAATCCCCAAGCAACAGCTACCTCAGGGAAAAAACCCCTTTGTTTTATTGTCAAGCGTGACATTACATGGCATGGAGCACTTCTTTGGTCGGGTCAGGTCAGCTCTCCCCACTGTGTCCACTCCCAGCCTCTTGCCCTACTTACGGCTGTGGGGGCAAAGTGAGAATGACAGGATAGTTAAGGTTGGAAGGGACCCCTGGTGTCATCTAAATCCAACCTCCCTGCTCAAGCAGCATCCCCTTCACCATGTTACTCGGGATTTTGAGCAGGCAGCTTTTGAGTATCTCCAATCTGGGAGACTCTATAACCTCTCTGGTCAGTCTTTTCCAGTGAATGGTCACCCACGCAGTAAAGAAGTTCTTCATATTCGGATGGAACTTTCTGTGTTTCACTTTCTGCCTGTTGCCTCTTGTTGTGTTGCTTGGCACCACCGAGAAGACCCTGGTTCCATCTTCTTGGCACCCCCCCACCTTTAGATATTTGCATGCATTGATGTGTTCCCCTCTCAGTCGTCTCTTCTCCAGGCTGAACAGGCCAAGCTCCTTCAGCCTTTCCTCATTTCTGAGGTGCTTCAGTCCCTTAATTATCTTTATCACCCTCTGCTGGATCTGCTCCAGGATCTCCATGTCTCTCTTGTGCTGAGGAGCCCAGAACTGGACACAGCACTCCAGGTGATCCTCACCAGAGTTGAGCAGAGGGGCAGGATCACCTCCCTGACCTGCTGGCAATGCTCTTCCTAATGCAGCCCAGGATCCCATTGGCCTTCTTGGTCCTGAGGACACTCTACTGGCTCCTGGACAGCTTGTTGTCCACCAGGACCCTCTAGTCCTTCTCCATAGAGCTGCTTTCTAACAGGTCAGCACTCAGCCTGTCCTGGTACCTGGGGTTATTTTCTCCAGGTGCAGGGCCCTGCACTTGCCTTTATTGAATGTCAGTTCTTCTCTGCCCATCTCTCCAGCCTGTCGAGGTCCTTCTGAAGGGCTGTGCAGCTCTCTGGGGTATCGGCCACTCCTCCAGCTTTGTGTCACCAACAAAGTTGCTGAGGAGGCACCTCCCACTTCATCCGTCATTGATGAGTAAGTTAAACAGTCCTGGGCCCAGTATTGAACCTTGGGGGACACCACTGCTGACAGGCCTCCAACTACACCCTGTGCCACTGATTACAATCCCCTGGGATCTGCAGTGTAGCACGTTCTTGATCCACTGCAGTGTCCACTCATCCAGTCCACACTTCCTCATTTTTCCTAGAAGGATGTTGTGAAAGACAGTGTCAAAGCCTTGCTGAAGTCCAGGCAGACAATATCCACTGCTCTCCCCTCATCCATCCACATAGTTTTTTCATCATAGAAGGCAATCAGGTTGGTTAAGCATGATTTACCTTAAGAATCCATGCTGACTACTCCTGATCACCTTCTTTTATCCATGGCTTCCAGAGAGATGAACTGGCTTCCAGAATGAGCTATTCCATCACCTCTCCAGGGATTGAGGTGATGCTGGCTGGCTGGTAGTTCCCTGAGTCCTCCTTGCCCTTTTTGAAAACTGGGGTGATACTTACTTCCAGTCCTCGAGTGCCTCTCCTGATGGCCACAACCTTCCAGAGATAATCGTGAGTGGTTCATTGTGGTGTGTGCCAGTTTCCTCAGCACTTAAAGGTTCATCCCATCAGAGCACATGGACTTGTGGATGTGAAGTTTAATTAAATGGTCTTTATCTAACCCAGTCTTCTCAACCAAGGCAGGAAGGTCTTCCTTCCTCCAGACCTCCTCCCTGATCTCCTGACTCAGGGATTCCCGAGGACTGGCCTTGGCTGTGAAAACTGAAGCAAAGAAGGCATTCAGTATCTCTACCTTCTCTGTAGCCTCTGTTGGCAAGGATCCCTGTTCCATTCAGTAGCAGGACCACATTTTCCGTAGTATTTATTTTGGTTTTGGTGTATTTGAAGAAGCCCTTCTTGTTATCCTTGACATCCTTAGCCAGATTTAATTCCTAACGGGCCTCAGCCTTCCTCATTGCATTTCTGCGTACTCTGACAACATCTCTATATTCATCCTGGGTAGCCTTTCCCTGCTTCCATCTCACCTATCTCTTGCCTGTGTCTGAGTTTTGACAGGAGTTAACAAGGAGAAACACAAGGCCTTGAATCTATGCCAGTGCTGTTCACCAACAGACAAAACACTGATGTGTTTTCCGTGCTGTTTTGGTCACAAATCCAAAACCCAGCAGTGTGAAAGGTGCTGTGAAGAAAATACACTGTGTGCCAGCCAGATGTGATACAACAGGTGGAAAATGTACTTGAGGTTTTGTCCTCCTAAATCTTGCTATTCTGATTTGAACCTTTATTATTGTCAGTTCATACTATTTGTATGTGTGAATAAATGAGATCTGTAAAATACATTGTATTTTGCATGGCCCATCAAAATGGACTTGACTTAGTCATGTTCTTGAAGGTTGGTTAGTAGACAGTTGCAGTAGTAGGTCATTCATTTTTAGCAAACTTTTAAGAAAGTGTTTTTCATTGTTATTTTCCTCTGTGCTGCTGCTCAAGGTTGTATTTCTGCCTAAAATACTCATCTTTTCTGCAGAAGATTTGTACAAACTGGAGCTCCCGTGTATTTATTTCACCTTCTAGATAGGTGGTCTGCTGAAAGTAGGAGTCTGTTAAAATATACCCTACTTTCCTCACTGGGAATTGTAGCTTATTTTTTAAACTATCAGCATAGAAAGCATATATAGCACATTTTATGCTCTATTTTTTGTTAACAAATCTGAAATCGAAGGATATTATATTGACACGTGCTTACTTCAAATGAATCTTTGAAACACAATATGAAGGAAAAATGCCAAAACAAGTGCAGGCAGTATTTAAAGTATTTTCCCTCCAATTTTAGACTTCTTCACCTGATTCTTCCAATGAGAACTCCCCAGCTACCCCACCTGATGAGCAGGGCCAAGCTGATGCTCCACCCCAGCTTGAAGATGAGGAGCCTGCATTTCCACACACAGACCTGGCAAAGTTGGATGACATGATCAACAGGTATTTTCACACTGTCTTCAGAGGGTGTAGATTATTTTTGCAAATATCTTGGTAGTGGAATCAGGATTTTTACATCTTTCTTTCACTGGATTTCTTGAAATATTTTTTTTTAATTGAGTTAAAGTTGTAAAGAGAAAGAGACTCAAAGCAGAGTAGGATTTTCTTTGGGTCGGGTTTGAATTTTTTTAGTGTAGTACTCATCAGGACTTTAAAATGTATATGCTTAACCTATATTAAAAGCATTACAAAAGGTCAAGGATTCTTGATTTTTCAGAAGCACAATTGAAATTTGGGTTGATTTTGTTTTTGATTATAGGCCTCGATGGGTTGTACCTGTATTGCCGAAGGGGGAATTAGAAGTTCTTCTAGAAGCTGCTATTGACCTAAGTAAAAAAGGTAAGCTGAAAAGACAATTAATGATTATTGGACAAGTGTGTAAAGTCTTTTCTTGATCTTTTGAAGCCCTAGTGGAGGCTTAAAAATTCTTAATAAATTCAGTGTTTCTGTTACAACTCTTGCCCTGAAGATTGTTAGATTGCTATGCAAAACCTTCACAGATCAGAAATTTTAGGAAGCCATTAATGTAGTTAGAAATTAGGTGCCTTAGCATGAGTAGGAAAGTTGAATAAGCTCATAGACCTAAAAATCCTGTCATTCCTGTCATACCTGTTTTCTGTTTTCACTTTGATATCAGACTTAGTGGGTTTGGTCTTTATAACAGGTACTGAAACTCAAAGAATTCTGGTTGTTTTTTTTTTAATATAAGTTACTTGTCTAACTTTCAAATATCCTGCTGTAATTTTTTGTTCAAATTTGGCACGCACTTACATTTGAGAATATTAGAGAAAATTTAGAATTTTAAGCAGTATGGCTTAGGCTAATAGTCCTACCAGTGCTTGTTATGTCTGATTTGGAAGTAGGAGGGCTCCATACCAGGACCGTGGATGTGTTTGCTAAATTGTACAAGTCAGATTGACGAGTTCTTCGTGTGTTCTGGAAAGTTCTGTCCTCCTGGGAAGTGGCTTTGGTCTCCTATTCCAGTTAGTGTTTGTTACCCCAGTGCTTGAGTAATACTGACAGTAGTTAAAAATAATTTTTTAGGTTATCTGCACTTACCATCTAGTTGTGTCTCAAATATAGTGTCATACAAAGTGTCTGTTCCTACTTTTGCATGCTGCTGGCCCAGGATGACTTCATTTCCATGTTAATAAAAGTTAAAACAATTTTAAGACAGAAAAGCTGTTTGCTGTTTGTGGTCATGATATTCTGGGTTATTTTGATTGTTAAGTATTTCTTGCTTTGGAGCACTCTCTGGAGAAACAAATCTTAGGGTGCATCTTTATGATCCAGCATAGGATGATGACATCGCTGCTGACTTATCAGCCGTAGTTGTGCTTGTCATCGGTGGCTTTATGTGTAGCTGGTTCTGGCAGGAATCCTGAGGCGAGTGTAGGATGTTCGAGTGATCGCAGCTGTTCAGGAGCAAAAGAAGTGCCAACTTACCGAAAGAAAATGCAGCCACCTTTGTGTCTGGGTTGTTGGAACAGTGCAGTAAAGAGAAATTCTCTGCTTGTGATTTGCGGGAGAGGAGATGTATCTTCTGCCAGCTGTTAAGTCATCTTTAAAAAAACAGAAATCAAAACCAAAAAACTGTCAATGCAATGAAGCAATAAGAGCAAAATGAGAGTTTTAGCTACTCCTAACATCAACTTAGTTCCCCAAAGCATTGGCTTAGTTGAAAGTTCCAAACAAAAACCTTGTTTTTCCTTTTGAAGTTGTTAAAAGCAGTGGAAATGTATTCATGTGCTTTATGCACTTCAATTTTTATTAAGTTGTTGGTGTCCAAATCTAAAAGGTACTTCTCTGTTGCTATTTAATTATGTTTTCTCCTGCCCTCTAGATGAATTCCTATGTGTGTACGTATGCAAGGATTATTGGATAAGGAGAAAACAAGGAAAGCTGTTAGAAGTAGTTTAACTGTGTTATCTTTACAGTTACCTCCTAGATTTTTTATTTTTTCTTTGCTACTTGAAATTACATGATGGCTAAGATGGTTCTTTTTAAATAACTTCCAGTTCTCAAGGAATATGATAGGGCGTCACTTGGTGTAACTGGCACTCTTTTGGTAGCTCAGAACTTGGCAGACCCTGTGTCAGAGTAGTGTATGTATAGAGAGGTAACAGAAGTGATTCTGTTGTGTACATTTCTTAATAGATTGAAGATGTGTTCCATTACCGGGGTAAGATCTAAAATTGGACACCTTGCTACCTGTCTATGGGAATTTTTCATATTCCGAGGAATTCTGTTTCAAAAAGGAGGAAATGAAAGGAGAAATAGAAAAATAACCAGCTGTTGAAATATATAAGCTCTGTATTTCAGTCTGTATCTCATTTAAATTGTGAAACAACAGAACCTAGAAAGAGCCCACTATGGTTTTTTTGTCAAGCACCATTTTCTGGTGATTAGGGTTCTTGAATAGCTTTTATTCCTAACACAGCCAGTGGCCCTCAGCATTCTGGAGTGATTCTGGGTAACTACTTTGTGACCCTGTCTATAAAATGAGTGATATTTGCATCCTCTTTAAATCTTTCCAGGAACTAAAATTGAAAGGGACATAACTGAACTAATTGAAGGTAGTAGTGAGAATTAAATGCAAGTGCAAGGAGCAAATTTGACAGAGTAGCATAAATCCTGTCTAGACTGTGACTCGCATTATTTTTGGCAGGTGCATTTATTTATGGAAAATTCTCTTTTTATGTGTAGGCATCAACGTATTATTCGTCATTAAACAAACCATGAGACTATCAAATAATAGTCTGGAGTTATTTGCTTATAGAAGAAAACCTATTTGGAAAATACTATTTAATGGCAAAACTGATGTTTATCTTCACAGCAATCCTGAAACACTTACAGAGTGTTTTCAGTAATGAGATTTGCTCCAGAAATAAAGGTCATAGTGAGTTGGACGCTATAAATTTTAAAGCGAAAAGAAAAAGTTTGTTTGGTTTGTTTTAGGGTTTTTGTTTTTTATAGACCTCTCTTTCAAAAGGATTTTATTACTCCTAGTGTTTGCACTCAGTGTTTAACATGCTGCCAGAACTTTCCAATGTGACACACTCAAGCAAGATGCAAGGCAATTTTTGGAATTTGTAGCTTATTTAAACTGGAAAGAGACTTCACTGCACAGCGTAGACCTTGAGACTTGGTCCCAGATCTGTGTTTTTGATGAATTACAAAGTTTTACAGAGTGGTAAAGAGAGGCCTTAGTGCCAAAAAAAAAATAATTAGTGTGTGCATGTGCATCCAAAAATTAGGCAGCCCAATAATAGGAGTTGTTGCCAACATCCACTGAAGACCATCTCCATCTCTTTCCAGATGATTCATCTGCATTTCTGTGGAACCACTCCGAGTTCCTTTCTGAAGCTGTATCTTCTGCATTTCCTTGAAATGGTTGTTTTTACCCCTCTTCACTCACTGATTTTTACTGTTAAAAAGTAAATAAGAGATAATATGAAGAAGAATGGAGGATAAAGATTGTACTTACTGTTATTTTTGCTAGTGTATCTGCATGTTGCAAACATGAGAAAAAACCCAACCCCCATCACATCTTTTTAAAAATAACTTAAAAATTATATAAAGGAGTGTAATTTTTTGAGATGGCTTTACTAGAACACTAATCCATCAAATTTTTTGTCCATTCAAGCTTATGTAAGTTTGTCTTCACAGAAAGCTTTTTTAAAAATTAATTCTGAAGCTTTAAACACCAAACCTTTCAAGTCCAAATGTTGTGGTTTAACCCCAGCAAGCAACTCAGCCCCACACAGCCTCTTACTCACTCTCCCCTGCTAGGATGGGGGAGAGAATCTGAAGGGTAAAAGCGAGAAAACTCGTGCAATGAGATAAAGACAGTTTAAGAGGTAAAGCAGAAGCTGTGTGTGCCAGCAAAACAAAACAAGGAATTCATTCAGTGCTTCCCACGGGCAGGTGTTCAGCCATCCCCAGGAAAGTAGGGCTCCATCACGGGTGATGGTGGCTGGGGAAGACAAAGATCATCACTCCGAGTGTCCCCCCTTCCTCGTTCCCCCTGCTCTGTGTGCTGACCGTGACCCCATGTGCTCTGGGATATCCCTGTGGTCACTAAGGCTCAGCTGTCCTGGCTGTTTCCCCTCTGTACTCCTTGTGCACCCCCAGCCTACTTGCTGGCAGGGTGGTGTGAGAAGCAGGAAAAGCCTTGGCTCTGTTATTGCTGCTCAGCAGTAACAAAAACATCCCTGTGTTATCAACACTGTTTCCAGGACAAATCCAAAACACGGCCCTGTAGGAGCTACTGTGGAGAAACCAACACCGGCACACCAGATCTCTTCTCTCAGCATTTAAAAAGTCCATGTAACAACTACTGAAATTCCACATTTTGATTGTTGTTTTTCTTTTCTGTTTTAAAATAGGCCTTGATGTAAAAAGTGAAGCATGCCAGCGATTTTTTCGAGATGGGTTAACAATATCCTTCACAAAAATCCTTACAGATGAGGCAGTGAGCGGCTGGAAGTTTGAGATTCATGTGAGTTTTTAAAGTTGTGTTTCTGAAAAGGATGGTAATTTAAATAGGGAAGGAGACTGTAAAATCTGAATTTCACTTTTGAAACTCAGCAGTGAACTGTAAGAAGACTCTTGTATGCAGGGATAGGGGCAGGCAGAGGGGAGTCACCTTTCTGTCATTGTTTCACTTTATGGCCTCCAGTGTTTTTGGAAAGAAAAAAACCATGAGAGATGATATGGGGAGGAATGGAACCATGTATGTTTGGTAGTGCAGCTCTTTTTGGGCTGGCTGTCTTTGGTCAGATGTCTGGAGACCTGCTTATTTTTATGTACGTGCTAGGACATAAAGGTTTTAGCAACCTACTGACTCCTGAGTGTTTGTAGCAGCTGCTTGAACATAAAAATTACCTACTGGACAGCTAGGTACATGCTGAGTGAGAAACCGTAAAGATCTTTGTAAGCAAATTTAAAATCTGTGAGAAAAATAGGAGAAGAAAGGAAAAGTTAATAGTACAGTGGCGATGCGTGAATGTCTCATCCAAAAACATTTGTCTCTTTTCCCTAAATTTAATTTCTGGCTGAAATCAAATAGTTTAAAGTTTGTTTAAAGCCTTTGTTGGAGGAAGTACAAATTAAAATACAGTGTTGTAAATCTCTTGTGCAACTCTTGCATGCTAGGTACAGATGGTTCAGAGTTTATAGTTCATATTCATTGTACAGTCACCTGCCATGTTCTTAGTTGTTGTTTTTTTCTTAACAGAGATGTATTATTAACAACACTCATCGACTAGTGGAACTATGTGTGGCCAAGCTGTCCCAAGATTGGTTTCCCCTTCTTGAACTTCTTGCCATGGCCTTAAATCCTCACTGCAAATTCCATCTATATAATGGTACTCGTCCCTCAGAAACAGTTCCTGCAGGAGTCCAGCTCGCTGAAGATGAACTTTATGCCCGTCCTCCTGATCCCCGATCACCAAAGGTATGAGAGCCTTTTCAGACTGTGGTTTTAATTTCAGTGCATTAATTTTAATGCAGTGTTAACTAATGACACGGTAGCTGTAGAGAAGTGTTTTTAGAAGGGGAGGGGAAAAGCTGCCTTTATTCACTTTATCTCTGAGATGTTCCTCTGCTTATGACTCCTGGTAGTGATTTAAGGTGCAGTTCCCCTTCTAACTCCTCCCACCTTTGGTCCACAATCAGATTGTGCCATGTGTTTCTGTGATAAGCTGGCACAACTCTCTTGGAATGCCATTCCCACTGTGTTAATTGGCTTGCTTGGGTTTGCCAGTTGATGGATTTGCCTTCTCACTTAACATGATTTTGTAGATGGCACATTTTGAGGAGGGGATTATGTGATAACGTAGGAATTTTCTCTGCATTTTCTAATAGTTTCCAATGATGGGAGAAATGTTTTTAGTTGGACATGGGATGCTAGTGTCTGTGGGTTTTGGTGGGTTTGGTTTGGTTTTTGGGGGGGGTAATGAATGAAGGTTTGATTTTGAGGTTTTTGTTTGGTTGTGATTGTTTGTTTCTGTAGGTGTGGTTTCTTGGGGTTTTGTTTTGGTTTTTTTTAATGGGCAGTGCAGATTAGTAATTTTCTGGTTCCTGGCTCTGAACTTTTTCAAAATTGAGCTCCAAGTGGCATTGATATGACATCAGGAGTTAATTACATTTTTTTGGCTTTCTTCCTTTTTTTTTTCCTTAGTAGAACTGCCAGCTGTTAATATGTAAGAACCAAAGATAAAGAAGTACTAGGACTTCCTTGCATTGCTAGTGCTGTTTAGAAGAATGTTATTTTGCATTTTTAATGTCTTTATATGTGGCATTATCACATCCAGGGCCAAGAGAAAGTACCAAAATTGTCATGCTTTCTGTAGTAATGCAGCAGCCAAAGCAGAACCTGAAGTATTGTCAGTTTTATTCCTATGTATTTGATAAATTTCTTTGAACAGCATCTGTTCTTTGACATGATAACAGGAAAGATCTTGTTGCCTGTTTTTAAGCATTTCCTTAAAAATGAAAGCTGTTGTGTAAAGACTTTTTTAAAGCAAATTTTTGTTATTAACAGGTACTTGTAAGTATTTCTAGGTGGTAATTTGTAAATGTCAGAAAATAATTGTTATATTGCAGGGTTGGCTCGTAGATCTCATCAACAAGTTTGGCACATTAAATGGATTTCAGATCTTGCATGATCGCTTCATGAGTGGATCAGCATTGAATGTTCAGATCATTGCAGCTCTCATCAAGTAAGTTTTTTTAAAATAATAATTTATGCATTTGGAAAAGTTGGCCTCAGTGTAAAATATTCAGTTAGCACAAAGCTTAGTCTTTTTTTGAAGCAATTCCCCTCACTCCATCTCTTAGCTGGTTGTGTTTACCTTCACCGTTTCATGTACTTCTAAGTAGACATGAGTTTCTTGAATTAATTGCACTGTACTCTCATGATATTACACAAGTACTGATTATGGCACTTACCCCTTTTTCTTTCTTTTCTAGGCCATTTGGACAATGTTTTGAATTTCTAACATTACACACAGTGAAGAAATATTTCCTTCCAATTATAGAAATGGTTCCACAATTTTTAGAAAATTTAACAGATGATGAACTGAAAAAAGAAGCAAAGAATGAAGCCAAAAATGATGCTCTGTCAATGATAATCAAATCTCTAAAGAACTTAGCTTCAAGAGTTCCAGGACAAGAAGAAACTGTAAAAAATTTAGAAATATTTAGGTTAAAAATGATACTTAGGTAAGATGCTACTTCTAATATGATATGCCACTGCTGACATTTTTTTCCACACTTCTTACATTAAATCTCTCTCACAGGTTGTTACAAATTTCCTCTTTCAATGGTAAAATGAATGCACTAAATGAAGTTAACAAAGTAATATCCAGTGTGTCATACTATACCCATCGACATGGTAATCCTGAAGAGGAAGAGTGGCTTACAGCTGAAAGAATGGCAGTAAGTTCTCCTTTTCACTGAAGTTCATTGAATAGATTTTGTTTCTCCTTATTACTTTAATTATAGAAGTAGCTGTATACTGTGGATACAGCACACACTGCTTATGTTCATATCTAGTGTTAGAAACAGTAGGTGTCATGTGAAGGTAATAAGTCATTTTAATAGTAGCCTTTCTGTGAAAAAAAGGTTGTATTTGTGTCAAAGCTGCTGCTAAAAACATGCCTCGAAAATGGATCCTTGAGTATTGTGTGTTTATATAGTGTTTTAAAAAACCCAAACAAACATACATAAAAAAAAAGTGCGATTCGTTTGAAATTTCAGTGCCACAGTAACTGGAAATTTAATGGTCATTTAAATAAAGGATATAGTCTGGGTTTTGTGGTCCAGCTTTTTCTCTTTAGAGTTCCAAGTGACTACTCTGCTTTTCATATTTCAGAAACTGGATTCTGTGATACAGAAAGTTCTAGATACCACATTTTTTTTTGTTTAGTCTTTACATATTTTGAATACTGTTGCTTGAATGTATACATAGGGAACTGTGAAAATGAGTATTTATAAAGTTAAGAATGATTTTCTCTTCATCTTTGTGAAATTTAGTCATGTTAAGTGATTTTTTACTGTTCCGCCCCGTTGCTGTGACTGACCACCTGTTGTGAGGTTTGTAATTTACAGAAGGACATCTGACAAGAAAGAATAACTGCAGTGTGATTTTTTTAAAGCAGTAGGAGGAAATAGGTCTCTTTTTTCCGTATTCCCTACAGTTTGGCATCTCAGACAAGGCCTGTGTTTTTAAATGAAAACTTCCAGATTTAAGTATTTCATGAAACTCTAGATTGAATGTTGTAAGTCTGTAATCAAGGAGACTGTTGGAAGGTGTGGTGCTGTGGATGTTTGTTTTCTCTTTTGGTGTTCACAGCACACCCTCCTTTACTTCAGCTGGAACAAAACAGTCTGACCGTGTCAGTGACACCACTGAAAAAATTGCATCTTCCTAAATATGACTTGAATATTTGTCTCTAATTCAATTAGAAGGATTTGAAAGCCTATAAGTGGCAGCACTGAAATAATCTAATCTTTTTTATATTTCAGTCCTTATGTCCTTTTTATGGGATATGCTGTAGGCATAGCAGTAAAGTTAGAAGTGTCTTAAACAGTTTGGTTTTGATATTTAATGACTGTGAATTGGAATGTAAAAATTTTGTTCCTTGAATAGAGGCGTTAACTGTTCTTCACATTGACTACTTATGTTTGAAGTCGTTTGAACATTTTTATGCTTTGAGTTCATGATTTTAATATGCCTGAAAAAAATTTCCCCTTAGGATATCACAGTGATGAGCATAATGGATTATTTTTAATGCTGATATTTTTTTTAGGAGGAAATTAAAGTTAGGGATAAATAACCTTCCCCTTGTGCTATATTTCTCTTGCTTAATCTGTAACAGGTTGAATTTTTTCTTTGTAGTTTAAATGTCAATGATGGCACCTGAATAATTTGAGATGGCACTACTTTTTTTTTTTTTTTATATTCAGGAATGGATCCAGCAGAACAATATTTTATCAATTGTGTTGAGAGATAGTCTTCATCAACCTCAATATGTAGAGAAGTTAGAGAAAATTCTCCGTTTTGTCATCAAAGAGAAAGCCCTTACTTTGCAGGATCTTGACAACATTTGGGCTGCACAGGTAAATAATTCAGCTGCTCGTCTGCTACTGCACGAGAGGGATGTTGTTGCATGTCATGTATTGAGAAGACAACCTGGGCTTCTTTTGCTTAGTGTTAGACAAAACTGAAGAAAAAATTGAAATCAAATAGTGTTCTTTTTTGGGGTCCTGGATCTCAAAACTGTCTTCTCAAATGTCTTCAGCGGAAGGGATCAGCTACACACATATGTAAAGTCTAAAGGAACAGTTCAGAACATGGTGCAAAAGTCACTCTTTCTAAGTATTAAGGAACCCGCAGTGTCGAGCAAGGACGTGATACACGATACTCCTAATGCATTTTAAAATATGAAGTTATGTATTGCTAATCTCTGAGTTCACCACAGTTGTGTAAATTTTTCCTGGGCAGAGCGTGATTAGTAAGACTTAAATAATAATATAATGATGATAATAATAATAATGACTGTTCTAGAAGTTGTTGAAGTGCAAATTCTTTTCTTTGTTTTGTAAAGATTATTTTTGAAAAATTACAAATTTTGCAGTATTGGGTTGTTTACTTAAATGATTGGTGAAGCTGGTCTTCCTAGCTGCAGGTTGCATGAGTTTAATACACAGAATGGGCAGCTGAAGAGACAAAATCATTAAGAATTATTGACGATACAGAAATAAAAAGTCATTTTAGGATAGAGAACAGGCACAAGTACATAGATCCTTTTTCATAAATAATGGGTAGTGAAAGTGATTGTAGGAGTAAGCCCTCAGGCCAGTCTTTCAAGTCTGGGAAGGCTAAATCTGGTTAACAACACAGAGAGCTGTACTGGTTTGGGCAGGGACAGAGTTAAATTTCTTCACAGTGGCTTTTGTAATAACTGTGTAAGTAAGGCAAAAGATTTACCTGTTGATCTCAACCCACGAATTTTCTCACTTTTACCCTCCTGATACTCTTTCCCCATCCCACTGTGGGTGGAGGGTGAGTGAGCAGCTGCATGGAGCTCAGTTGCCAGCTGGAGTTACACCATGACAAGAGCTAATACAGGAGTTGGGTGGTATTATATCCATAGTTTACATGTGTTCATGCTGTTCTGAAAATGTAACAGTTTGGCTTAAGTGGACTTTTCCAGATGTCCCTGTATTACTTTCAGGTTGCACTTCAAACACTTGGGATTGGTTCAACTAAATTCATAATGTCTAGACTTCAGTTCCATCCTGATAGTAACTGCACAAGCTGAAACTCAATAAAGTCTTTTCTCATTATCCCAAAGCCCTGTTCAGAAAATTGCATCAGGTAGCAGAGCAATGCACGGATTATTTGAATTAGGGTCTGTGATTACAGTTACTTTTTAGTTTGTGATCTGTAGATACTTCCAGACTACAAGATGTCTGTGGGGCAAAAAAAAAGAAACTTTGAGAGGTTAGTTTGCTGCTAGTAGGCTTGTTTTAGCTATATTAGAGCCTCACTTTTGATAGTAGTTTTGCCGTGTATTTTTTTGTGAGGAAAAATTTATTTGTGAGAAGGTAATTCTTATTCAGGTAGATGGTTTCACTGTGGCTTTAGCCATGGAATTAAAATAGACTAAAAATTAAGAATACTAAAATCTGCTAGTACAGAGTAGTACAGAATGATTTTTACCAACTTCACTACTCCTGTGTACAGTAGTTTTTAGGAGTTCTTATTAAGTGACTGTTGTAAGAGCAGCTGGAGCATGAAATTCAGTAGCGAGGAGTTGATTTACTGTGTAGCTTTATGTAACAGGCAGGTTATTTTAGCTCGGCCTCTGCTGCAGTGGTGAGGTTTTGCTTTTGGGCTCAAGTTGTTGTGCTGCTGCACCAGAGAATCTTAGTTAAAAACTAGAATAAAAATAAGTAGTTTATTAAAGTAATACAGTCACATTGCTTTTACTTTTAGAAGGCAACCTGAGTTTTAATTTTACTAAAGTGTTTTCGTGTCTTACAAAGCCACTACTCACAATATAGAAGTGTGTTTGATTCAGAGAGTAATGCTGGAAGTCTTTAAAGGCAAGCATTAAGTTGCAGCCTCTGGAGTTGCAGGGAAAGATCCAGCAGGACAAGACACAAAATGGCAGAGGTTGAGGTCTTATTATTCTGGAGTATTTAATTGGAACTTTACAGGCACTTCCTTGTTTCTGCACAGCAAGCTGGGATGTCACACTCCATGTCCTTCTCTCCTCCCACTGTCTGGTAGTGCTTCCCCATGTCTGTCAAAAACCTCCCAAGACAAGAGTTGCTACATGCCTTATTCTTGCTCTCCTTGCTCCCCCCAGGAGCTGTGCATACTTCTGCTTTTATTTGTTATATTATAGATGCTCTTTTTGCCCTGCATGCTCTCAGGTTTTTTCTATCCAGGAAATGGTCTGATAAGAGAAAGAAATTATACAATATTTTGCAGAATCGAATGGGTTTAGTAATTCCCCCTCTCATAATCTTACCCATAACATGAAAACCAACATTACTACTTAAATTCACTTTATTTCAAACAAAAATTTATGGCACACTATGAAGAGTTTAAGGCACAGCATGTAACAAAGCTATTAGTCTCCTTTTTGTTTTTAAGTGAATTACTGATGCAAGCTTTTAGGAGGAATTGAATTTCAAAACTGCTTACACATGTATTTTTAATAGTGTACAAAGATTAATTACATCAGAATGTGTATTCTAGGTATTTGGTTTGCATTTTTTTTATTCCTTGCTTACGGGAAAATTTTCTACAGTAAATCAGTTGATTCACATAGTCCAAATTTGTTCGTTTTGAGTGCAGATGTAAAGTACAGGATGCTTTTTTCCCCTTATTGCCCTCCTCCTTAAATGTCAGAATTGTCATGTACACCAAACTCTGGGTTGAAATCATGTCTAGTGTGATACTGAACATCTTGTCCTTAGTTGTTTAATTGTTAGATTTTTAAGATTAAAAGCTGCTGGACTTTCAAATATGGTCTGCCAACAAGTTGTTTGTAATAGAAAGCTTTAGTTGTCTGTGAATGCACTATCACAAAGGAAGTACTTCAGCCTGAGAAACTACATGGAAATACTAAAAATTGATTTACAGGTTACAACACCTCAGTGAAATTCATTGCAGAAATGGATTTTGAGTCCTTTCTTGTTAAAAAAAAAGAAAACCACACAAAACAACATTAAATTAACATACTGATTTGTAAGTTAAAATACCCTTTTAGACTTTATTGTTCACTGTCCCGGTTCAATTTTGTAACAGCAACAAAAAAATAAATATTGTGATGCTGCAGTATTTATATTCTAAATAAATACTTGTGTGCACACACACAGAGGACACTTAAATACTTACACATACAAGGGAAATCTAAATATTGTGAATTCCCAGTGAAGCAAGTATTCAGTTTGCCATGCTGCTCCCACAGCATCAGCTCTTCTTGCTGGCCACCTCAGACAGTCTGCTTGTAAAAATGGTGTTGGATGTCTTGCTGCTTGACTTAAATATGAATTGCTACAAATGGTGGATTCTTTTTCTCTTCTCGACAGGCAGGAAAACATGAAGCCATTGTAAAAAACGTACATGATCTCCTCGCAAAATTAGCTTGGGATTTCTCTCCTGAACAGCTTGATCACCTATTTGATTGTTTTAAGGTAATTATGCATGTTTTGACTGTAATCAGGAAGTAGGTTGTGAGGTTTCATGGAGATTTGTGGCTTTTTCAGTGTCTTACTTTCTACTTATTTTAGATAGTTGTTTTCTCTGTGTTAAAAGACTTCTTAATGTGTAGCAACAGCCTCTAATATTCAATTCTAGAAATGCTTTTCTTTAATGAGCACTCCTTGTGACATTTTCTATTTACTTTCTGTCTAAACAAAGGCTAGTGATGCTTGTTTAGTAGACAGTTTTGTTTTCTGGTTTGAACACTTTGGGGTCATGCACATCTGTTGAAGTATTAACGTGTTAAAGTTACCTATTAATATTAAAGTTACCTTTAGCAATCCTAGGAATATAGAATACCAAATAAAATAAGTTATTTATCCTAAATACCTTTTTACAATTGTTTTACAATTAATAAATGTTGGTGATTTAGTAAATGATGTTTTTTCTCCTGGCATTGGAGTAGGATTTGTCAGGTTTACCAGGCAGTGCTACTTTTGATCTTTAAGTGGAGGAGATCAAGGACTTCCGTTCCACACTCCGCCAACTTCCTCTTTATCATGTAACGATTTTTCTCTGTTTAGCACACATACAGAATGACACAGCCCCAGGAAGATGAAGTTGAATGTTTATAAACATATAATGATTTGATTTGAAATCACAAAACAACTTGTTTCTGAAAGTTTAGTTACTCACGGGCTTTTTATGTTTAACATTTACAGCTTCCAGTAGTGGTGCTCTCTGGCTTGTTTTACTGTTTCACTTTCAGGACATGATCTGCTGTTTCACTTTTAGGACACGATGAGCTTTGTAGTCTCTGTTTTCTTTTTTCAGATAAATGCATTATGGGCATATTTTGGCTTATGTGCAATTTGTGCTCTCATTAATGGGGTCCTGTAGTTTGGTGTATATGGGTCTAATGTTCTGTAGTTCAGATGCTGAACTCAGTGCTCAGAAATTCTGTGCGTAAACTTTTTTCTCGGACCTTGAGAGATGGATATAAAGTGATGTTATACTGAAAACTTTCTCAGAAAAAAGTTAATTTAATTCAGAGGACATTTGTTTTGGTCAGATTCAGAGGCACACATGATATTAAAATTTTACTCACATAGTAATTATAAGTTATCTAAGAAGTTTTTAAAGAATAAGCACAGGAGTTTTGTGAAAGCATTTGCAAGAAACAGCTGAGTCCACTCTGGCCGTTGGTGAACTTGTCAATGGTAATGTTAACTTTTACAAGAACATGTATGATCTTAAACAAAGAGCTGCCTTTTTCTAAGCCTCAAGTTGAATACACTTTAGCTGTAAATACTAGAAGAGCTCTTCAGTTGTATCTGGCTTATGTACTACGAGCTCTAATGTGCTCTTTGTTTTTAATGAAAGAAATGAGAGTTCTTCATGTAGTTGCATCACTTCTTTGTTGCATCATTTGTTAACAGTGCAGGTTATGTGTGGAGTTTAAAAAAAAAAGACTGTTTTTTATAATATTTTTTTTAAATATTAGGCAAGTTGGACGAATGCAAGCAAGAAACAGCGTGAGAAACTGCTTGAGTTAATTCGCCGCCTTGCAGAGGATGACAAGGATGGTGTGATGGCACACAAAGTGCTGAACCTTTTGTGGAATTTGGCTCACAGTGATGATGTACCAGTTGATATCATGGACCAGGCTCTTAGTGCCCATATTAAAATCTTAGATTACAGCTGTTCACAGGTGAGTGATCTGGTATGTTCTGCTGTGAAAGAAGTCACTGAGTTTCCTTCCGTTCCCCATGAAAAATTGAAGGGATTTGGTAATTTAGCAAAAGTGTTCCCTATCATAGATTTGTAGTATTGTACTGACAGCCTGGTACTTTTAAAATGTTATGGGACATATTTTAATTAACACAGTTAGTGTTTTAGTTGGAGGGAGTGAAATTCATCAGTTTGCCTGTCTTGGTGCAATTGCTGATGAGCACATTGGAAGAACTGGAATTGGACCCTGCCAAAGTAAATAGGGAGAAAGGAAAAGCAGCCCCACTCCTCCTGTCTTTGCTTTTTCCCAAACTCAATTATACTGATCTGGTTTGGTGTTTTGTTTTTTTTTCCCAGTAAGTCCTTATATGTCTTGTATAATATTAGAAGGGACCTAGCAAAGGTCCTTTCCAAACTACTACACACGCTCCTTCCCCACCCAAACTTCTGTGAAGTCTGCCAGAGCAGTGCTTCATTATGGTCCGAAATTAATCCATTGTCCGTCTTGTTGAGTGAAGAAGCAGTTTGTCACTGTTTTTTGGTATTTTGTAACAGTGAGTAGAAATAAATGAAAGCTTTAAGAGAGAGCAGATTATTTAAGCACTTCTGAAATAAGTACTGAGTGCTTGAAGGCACAGACTTTTCAGCACACTGGTGACTTCTGCCAGCATATCGTGCTGCTCAGATACTTTCCTTATGCTTCAGAACTCAGATGATCTAGCATTTGTTTGGTGTTGTATGTGTGTTCTGTCTTGGAAACAGTGAGGGAATTATAATTTTGCAATATACTTGATTTTGATTATGAACTGCTGTTCTTTAAGGATCGAGATACACAAAAGATCCAGTGGATAGATCGTTTTATAGAAGAACTTCGCACAAATGATAAATGGGTCATTCCTGCACTGAAACAAATTAGAGAAATTTGCAGTTTGTTTGGTGAAGCACCACAGAACTTGAGGTAAGAATTGAATGCAAATGAAGTTTCCTCTGCCAAAAGGCAGATGGGTTGGAATGAGGCAAATTTAACTTTTTTTTTACAGAAGGTCAGTAAAACTTAGGTAAAACCATAACCTGTGTTGGAAGATGTTCTTGAGTTTGTTTTAGTATGTATAAATAACCTCTAAAAATTCAGGCACCTAAGTTCAGTAAGAGACCATTAACTACTTCTTCAAACATGCTTTTATTAATTTTTATAATTGTAGTCTAGTGGAAAATCTGAGTTTGTTTTTCTGTTATTCATGGACTTCCTTGCCTAACAATGGAATTAGCTTACTAAGTATAAGTATATTTTATGTTTTTGTATGGATATATGCACGCACATCCAAAACCACAAACATACCCACCCATCCCTGTTCTTTGATGACAAATTCATGCAGGTCATCTAGTTTATATGCTTGAAATCAAAGGTGACTTTTTGGTCTGGGAAAAATACTCTACTGATTTTTCTCTCCTGAACGGAATTGTTTTACTGGGGAGAGGGAGTTTACTTGTTTTGTGGGGGTTCATTTGATGGTTGTTTTTAAAAGGAAATAAAAATGAAAAGCAGTTGTCTGTTTGGACTTGTTAAAGTGTATGTGCTTGTTTTAGTTATTTTAAATGTCTTCTCACTGCAGAAATAGCTGAAATTCCGTACCCCTAACAGTATTTGTATCCACATCAGAATTTTTACAGACTCCTGAAAAATATTATTTGCTTATCAGGGGTGCATAATTGCTTTGTCTTAAAACTTGTGAGCAGATAAACTATTCAAATCAGTGTTGCTGTTACAGTTGGTTTACAACAAAGATCAAGTCAGGGAAAGTTAAAGAAAATAAGCCTCAGTTTGCACAACACTATCTTCTTACTGATACCATATTCAGGAGCTGTGATAATACTGCATTCCTGGCTTTTAGCGTTTTCTTTATTCATTTAGTTTGCAACATATTTCTCAACTTTTTCATAACATTTTAATCCTTTACAGTTTCTCATTAATGATTGCTTGAGGTTTATCCTACAAGGTCACAGAGTCACCTGCTAATTAGCAGAAAAGTTTGTTTTCTGTGTCCTGGAGTCCTTAACCTTTTTCGTGCTGTAAGATCCAGGCAAATCAAGCTACCTGATCATGCAGAGTGGTTGTTCAATTTGAATGCTTTTAACACAGTGCCTTTAACAAAGATGCTTTGCTTTAAGTAATTATTGAAGCGGAGCTCTTTCAAGGCACCGATTTAGGTTTCTGCTCTGAAGTAATCTTGGGAGGAACCAAACTTCTTTTGATTGTGGAAGTTTAGGTTTCCTGTATGGTCTGTGTACAGTTAGATGGCTCGAATGTCTCTCGTCTTTGTTTATCAGACCATCTCATCCTCAGATTTCCGGGCAGTCTGCGTTGGGTATGTAATAACACCTCGTATTTATGCAGGATTTGAAAACAAATATGGCAGGAAAGTAAACTTTGAATTGAAAGTTTTAATCAAGGGACTTTCAAAGACCTCTTCCTGTGGAGCATCCTTTGTTAGCAAGATACTGTTGAGGGAGTTTTTTTAGTCAGATATTATTACTGCCCAAGTGGCTGGGAAACCTACTGAGTGAAAACATCATTTTGAAATAATCACTGACTTTCCAGCCCGCCTTGTTTTCTGATAACTGTTGATAAGGTTTGGATATTGTAATCTATGCCTCCCATACCTCTTTCTATCACCTTACCTTATCTGACTTAAAACTTTAATACCTAACATCCTTCTAGCATTTGGATCGAAAACAAGTCAATGTAGGTGTATGTGACTGCTGTCTGAAAAACATGTCTGAGAGCTTTCTGTGTGCAACAGTAGTCCCGTTTTCTTTATGGTGCTCTTTTGGGGTGGTCCAGTTGATTGGCAGTGGCAATGAAAGGTTCAGTCCAACAGCAAAGGCTGCTGATCCTTGGCAAAACTAAGTATAAATTGTCTTTTGCCATTGGCACTGTTGAAATTCTTTTGGGAGGGAGGTTTTAATTGTTGCTAGTTATTCATGCAGTTGAACAAAGTGATGAATTGGTTGTACAATTGCTTTGGCAAAATTTAGCTCCCTGACCACAGAGAAATGCTACATGTGTGGGGAAGTTCAGCTTAACCAGAATTACAACACAAAATAATTCTTATGTAAGTTCAAGGACTCTTCAGGTGCAAGGATGCTTTTTAATACTGAGAGTCTATTACTCAACATGCTGATCTTTACAGTACAGATAATTAATCATCTTAATTTTCTCTGTGTTGGCTGATGGAGGTAGAGCCTCCTGTAGACTAATGTCAAGCACTTAATCTTGACCTGTATCTACCTGAGCAGTAAGAGATCCATCTCCTAAATTATTTGCCCAGAAGAATTAATTGAGCATTAACAGTTCAGGGGTTTTGGTAGTGCTTTAGGGCAACAATGATGCTTCAAGTCACTTTTTAGCCTAAGTAGTAGAATTTGCTGGGATCGGTCACTGCTTTTGGATTTTTAATGGTACATAGGATTTGTTCATTTAGCAAAACAACTCTCATCTTCAAAAGCTGAGTTATATGGGCAGAATTATTTTGGGTAAGATATATGTGCAGATAAATAATTTTTTTAATCTGTTTAAATTAAGTTGTTTGGAATTTTGCCTTTGTCAATTTGCCATTATTTTTCTAGCAAATAAGCATTCTGGCTATGAAATGTCCTTTGTTGTATTGCCAAAATACTACTTCATGCATTTCAAAATGCTGTTTTTTCTTTTTATACATTGGCTTTGGGTATCCATTTAGTAGAAACACAATGAAAATCTGAGTTTTGCTGTTAGCTTCAACTTTTTGTGCTCCTCAGTTGTTTCACATTAATGAGTGTGTAGTAACTAATGTGTAATAATATTACACATTAAATGAATGTGTTCTAATGGCAACATCATAATACAGTCTAACCTTAGATGCTTAAAGAGAATTTTAGTTGCATGTAGAATTTGCAACAGCTCACAACTCATAGCTCATAACTCTAGTTATTACAGTTATTCAACTTTTAGAAATTGTTGCTAACCAAGGTGAATCTGTGTGCAAATTTACTGTTTGTGCACGTAGTTGAGAAAGGAGAGAAGTAAATAATATCTAACACAGAATATTGTAGTCTTCTGCTGGTAAAGCTTTTGTGTTGCTGTACTTTGTGAGATTGATACAAATGCTCAATATTATGAGTATAAGTATACACTTCAATATCTTGATTCTGCAAAACACTCCATCTTGCTTCTGTTTGCTCCTTTAGTTGTTTCATAATACGTATTTCCCAAATTATCAGTGTTCTTATTTGCTGTTACCCTTCGTGAATGCAACTCTCTGTCTAGAGGTAACATCTTGGGTAGTCACTAAAATAGAGACATCCAGCCTTTTCCTGTGTTTGCTGCTGGTTTATTCTGAGTAAGGAGGGTTGGTGGAGATGGAATGAAACATAATTGGAAAGTTTCTTGAAGTGAAAACAAAGAATGTTTTGAGTATATGAAGTTCTGTATGTTTTTTCTTTTATGCGTCCATCCATTCTGTTTTCTCTCTGACAGAGATCTCAGACTCTGGGTTTCTTTTTAACACAATTTGTGTTTTAAGTGCCCCTTTCAAACTGTTTTAGGAAATTCTGCATATTATAAAATTCAATCTTCTGAAGACCACAATGCTTAGGAGGGCAAATTATGTTGGTTGCAGATAACAAAATTATTGGCAGGGTGTTGATGGCTTCTGTCTTTTAAACCCAAATTGGCAATGATCTTTGGTCCAGTGAATCAGTTTATCTGTTGTTGTTACATCTACAGTGAAATGTGGTTATCAGCTGCAAGATCATTGTCAGCTGGTGCTGGAACTGGCATTTTTTGCCTTCCCCACTGTTCCCTAAAGGTGTGGGGATACTGTAGAGTGCTGTAAGTCTTGTAGTGTGGAGACCCTCTTTCCTAGGAAGGATGAGGATTCCTACCTGTAATCCATTCAGGTAATTCTAGGGTCTACTTTTTGAAGTGTTGAAGGAAAAGAGAACAATTCTGAAATGACATTTTTCTTTCCTCAGGGCAGGCTATGGGATCAGCTGAGTGCTAATGAGGAATTTCACTCTTCCCCTTGACACCCACTTGTTTTCTTTTTTTCTCTTTACCATGGAAGAGCAGCACTAGTTTGCCTTGTTTATGCAGTCCAGATCAGTGCTCTGATCTGCAGCTACAGCAGTTGAGACATTTTGAGGGTGTTCTGCAGAGGTGATGAGTCTCCAGGTTCTAGAATTTGATAGTGTTAATGGCACGTGGGTCTTGGACCCAAGCTTTTTATTTTCTTTTACAGTTTACTTTTGTAATCTAAATATGTCTAGTGTTGTTTAAGAGCAGCATTTTTTACCAGGTCTTGAACTTATGATCTAATTATTTATTTGGGATTTTTCTTTTTTTGAACTTTTCTGGATTTTTTTTTGCCTCTATGCTTTGTGTGTCTGCTTTTTTTGTTTGTACCAACATTTTTCCCAGATATCGTTAGAAAAAAAATCAATACCGTTTGCAGGTTTTTTAACTACTGCGATTATTTGCTAGTGTTCTTTCACTGTGGTCTCAGGTTTTACTTAGTGTTTTAATATTAAATATAGAAAATATCAGATGGCTGAGGAAGAAACTGGGTTGTGTGTGTTGTAGTTACACTACAGTTGAGGGTCTCTGTCATTACTGTGCAGTTTGTGGGCAGGTATTTCTGGTCTGCACCAGACCATCTGCAGATGTTCTCCCTCTAGCACACTGAGCTGCTCAGATCGCTTTGATATTTTTCGTACATATTGTAACTGTATAATCCTCACAAATTTGCTGCTTTTAGTAACTGATAAGAACTGTTGGTATGTCAGAAGAAAAAAAAGGAAAAATATTGTCAGAAACTTAATATGATTTCTATTCAAGATCCTTTAAGAACTTGCATCAAAGATTATTTGCTTAAATTGATTTCTGAACTGTTAGGTGCAAGACTTCTCTGCTTTTCCTCTAACATTTGTATTTTATTTTCAGTCAAACTCAGCGAAGTCCCCACGTGTTTTACCGACATGACTTAATCAATCAACTGCAGCACAATCACGCCCTCGTTACATTGGTTGCAGAAAATCTCTCTGCCTATATGGAAAGCATGAGGCAGTATGCTAAAGGTAAGCTTTAACAAAAAGTTTGCCTCAGAGAGTATATGAAAACTCCAGTTGAAAATGGAGTTAAAAGCAAATTCCCATAATAAAATAACTATGAAGTTTATTTGTTTAATTTTCAGGTGTCTGTGGGGTTGAAAGCTTTTGTGGTGTCTGATTGCATAAGAAAAGCTTAAAATGCTATTTTTTTCTTTTTTATAATTGAAAATGTGTGTTTTATAGTTGAACATGTGGAAGTGGCAGCTCTCGTTTATCTGTGGATTGATAAACATCATCTTGCCCTACTTAGGCTAGGGTAGTTATTTTTGTGGAAAATCCTAGTAGTAAAGCTTCTAGTTTTGAATTTTTGAAGGCTCCTTTGAGAAGCTTTTTTAATCACCTCCTTTTGAAGCCAGTATTTGGAATTTGTCAGGGAGAAGGACTTTAAACCACAGGGATACCATTTGTTTTTACAAGGTAACTCCCGTATCTGTTCAGTTGCTTTCTCACTGCAGTTGTTACTGGCAGCACATTGTGTTAGTATTTATATATTTTAGGCTAAACTCAGCCCTTCGCTGATGAATTTACCCTCATTCTCTGGATTAACTTTTAGCTACTGAGGTAGAAGCGTGGAAGTGAAGGATAATGGTGGACCAGGAAACTCCTTGTTGGACTAGACCACAGTATTTTAATATAAAATTAAACCAACAGAAATGAAAGGAGGAGGTTTACACCCCTCCTTCTCCACCACTGGCTTTACTGACTGGAACCAGGGACTGTTTTCTACCCTGGCATCATAACATCCTGCCAGCCTTTCAGTTGCTTCTCAGATACAGCACAGTATGTTGTGGAGGAATTCAGTGTAGACAGTCCAGAGAGGACAGGATATTTGCATATTCTGAAGTTTGTGTCTTACACCACTAGGAAAGGTTGCCTAGACACCTCTAATTTTGGATTTCATTTAATTTTGGAGTACTAAATATATATATTTTATATAAAAGATACCGAAAATATGTCCTTGAGGATATGTGTGAATAGCGGTGCTCTGTGAAGATGGTCGCTTCTGCCAGGTATAGGTCAGTGAGAATGACATTTAGTTAAATCTGCACACTGCAAATACATTTCTCTATTCAGGAATACATGGGGCTATTACCCTAATTTAAGTTCCTTAATTAATGATAGCCTTGCACTAATTAGTGTTAGAATTATACTAAATTATTTGGTCTGTTCTCAAGCCATAGTGTCTTAGCCTTAGTCTTCACAGGAAGGTGGAATAGAACAAGTATTAGTGATGTAACTTCTGTAAGCTGTTGGAGTTAACTTTGCTAACATGATGCAAAAATGCCATTTTATTTGCAATGAACTTCACATTTTAACTATATTGATATCTTATAGTTTGTGATTCTGTTCTTCTTTCTCTTGGGCTTTGACCAGCTGTGAAATCTGGGGTTTGGCCACAGGGTTAGGAGGGAAACATCATGAACAGCTGTATTCTGAAGCAATGCTGTCTTTGTCCAAAAATAGCCTACACATGCTGTTGGTGTATGAACTATTTTTCATTCATTTCAGTCACATCCCACTGCCCTGCCCCTCCCCAGCTATAATGACTCAGTTAAGCGGGAATATGAACATCTTCAGTGTGAGAGGAATTACATGTGTGTGAAGGGTTTAAATTTAATCTAATTACAAAGCAATTAAATTATGCTTTCCTGAGACAAAGCTGTTGCAGAACTTCTCATTTGCATCAGAGAACAAAAACAGATGAATAATAGTGTGGATTTTTTTTTTATTAGATGCTTTATTACATTATTGAGGGCAACTAGAAAATACCTCCTAATGTTCCAGATACTGTACTAAATAAGACACAGTTCCTGTGCAAAAACTCTTTAATTTTCAGCTTTATATACTAAATAGAGCAGAACATAGAGCACTGTGAAGTTTGTCTTCCATGCCTTAGTGGAGGAGGAGGAATATGCCAGGGGGGCATATAAATGAAAGGGAATAAATGAAAGGAGAAAAAAGATTATGCATGTGAGGACAGAAAGAACTGGAAGCTGTAGAATTAAGCTTGGCTGGAGAAGGTGAATGAGACAGAGGGAAAAAATTCAAGGCAAACGTCCAGACAGCACAAGTCAAACAAATGCCATAGAAATGAAAAATGCAGTTGTCAACAGATCTCTTTGGCAGTTAACACTGCAATTATTGTGTAATTTTGGATATTTTTAAATTAATTTTGAATTTGCCATATTTTTATTTTCCTTGAAGGCTTCCCTAGTTGCGTTCTGTGATGGAGAACAATGCTCCTATTCTCCTGTTATTCACTGATGCATAGTATTTTCTGTGATAATCACTTCTGTATGTTTGCCTTTTAAAAGAGAAGCCTAATCTATGTTTCTGAATTTTTTCCACGCTTTTTGATTTTCCCTTCTACTGAACTCACCCTTTTCTCCAACTCTGCAAAGTCTTCCATGAGATGAGACAACTGCTATTGCATTTTGTAGTCCTGAAGGAGGTCACAGTTTCATCTTTCCGATGATTTATCAAAGATCTTTTGAAAATTTTAG
Source organism: Pipra filicauda (assembly GCF_003945595.2). Classification (NCBI taxonomy): domain Eukaryota; kingdom Metazoa; phylum Chordata; class Aves; order Passeriformes; family Pipridae; genus Pipra; species Pipra filicauda. Next base: position 1,868,248 of record NW_024104298.1, read on the forward strand.
AAGATTGCTAGTCAGTTCTCCTTTATGTTCTGTTTTTCTGAAGTAATAAAAAAATCCAAAGTGTTAATGAAATGTAATTATTTGTAGAAATTGTACCATATGATCTTCCATATGTGTTTATCACTAATTAGACTTAAATTTTCAACCAGTTGTTTTTTGATCGCTAATTTCTCTGTTCATTCTTCTGCTCCAGTATGTAAAAACAATTTTTAAGGAGATCACACTTGGACTTGCTGTGGGATGCACAGATTAGAAAATAAATCTGGCAGATGTAGAAAGAATGTGATATAGATAATATTTAGGGAGACAGAATTTTTTTGTAGTTCAGAGTGTTTCAGAATTCTGAAGTGCATCCACACTGCCTTTGGGCAACTGGCTGGGTTTGAATATTTGACTTTTTCTGTCGTTGCCAGTGTTGATGTTGTTGTGTCTGTGAATTAAACTCCAGTCAGGAAAAAAAATCCCAGATAGTCCCCATAGTGAAAACAAATGAACACCACCACCACCAGCTCCCCCTCAACAAGATAAAATCAAACAAAAAACCTACCCAGAACGCCCAACACTTCAAGTAATTAGTTTTAATTTCTCTGCAATATGCTTATCTACCCTAATTGTTTCTTATTCTGGACCCACAGCATATTTTACCATCTTTCTGCTTGTAATACTGAAGTAATTTTTGTTTGGCTACCTTTATATTCTTTCTTCTGTTTTGTTTTGTTTTTTTTTTCACATTTCTTCTTTTGATAATTACCCATTTATGATTACTTCATTAGGGTTATAATTCAAATTTTTTGAAGGATTTCCAGTGAACATAATGTCTCCAGTTTTGCAGACATCAGTTAACTACTAGTCTTCTGTTTCCCCTTTTATTTTATTTTTAAGATAATGTACCTTTTACACTTGGATATAGAGAGCAATATGACAATAATTTTTATCTTAATTTTGAAACATTGATGGACTTCAGCTGTTAGACTGGTTTGGTTTGGGTTTTTTCCCCCTCCCTGATATAATAGAAGATAAATTCTAGTATTAGTCTTGATGTTGTCCTGATACAGTCTGTCATGGCTGGGTCATCTTAGCTAAAGGCAATTTGTACACCTTTGCAAATAAGAAATACAGCATTAATTAGTTTATAAGGGAGCTGTCATAATGAACATGTGTCATGATGAAATACTGTTAGTACAGATGAAAGTAATATGTGCAGAGATCTAGATTGTATCTCTTTAATTAATAAAACCCAACCAACCAACCTAACACCAAACAAAACCACACTAACACCTGTGTTCCTGTGAAGCAAGCAGCTGTTTGTTAAGCAAAATATTATGCTAAGATTTGACAAAATGCAGGTAGAAGTTTGACTTCTTGCCTTATTTTAAAATTACTACTTCTGTTTCAAGCTTGTCAGTATTCCAGGCATTTGGGTCTTGTATTTGGAAACTTGCAGTAGATAAAGTTGTCTTATTTTCTTCCTCTGAGTGATGTCGTGTACATAACTACTTATAAAGGTGTTAAAGAAATGGAGAAATTATTTCCTCTGGAGAGAAAAAAGTCCAAAAATGGAAAATTTAAATTTTGGAAAAGATGTTCTGTAAGGAAACTAAAGCATCCTCAGGAAAAAAAACCTGGTGGATAATCTGAATTATATGCTTGGTATACTTTCATTTTTAACTGAATTCTGGCTTCAAACTGACTACCTAAATTAGGAAAAATTGATTTGAAGTAGAAGAATGCAGGTTCCTAATTTTTCTGTAATACTTTCATTGAACAGTGAGCACTTGTATCTGCACCTAATTGTGGATTTGATTATAGACCTCGGTGGTCTTTGCCTATACTCTTTTTAATCTAGGATGAAATACTAACAGGTAGTAGCTTGGTGAAAACTTTTCATACACCTTCCCGAAAATTTTCTGGGTTTTGAGTGGTTTTGATTATATTCAGAATAACAAGTCTTCAAACACACCCTGTCTTGTGGAGTAAGCATGCCTTTTCTGAATGTCTTGTCTTTTATTTGCAGAGCATGGGGAATATGATCCTCAAACTGTAAGGCCAGGAAGCAGATACAGTCACGTGCAGGAAGTACAGGAGCGACTCAACTTCTTACGGTAAGTTTTAACTTGAATATTTGTTTGACTTCTGTAAGAATACTTTGAATACTTTAAAGAAAAAGAAACCCTTTGCATTTCTTTTTCTTCTACAGCTTTAAGTTGTTGTGTTACTTCTTTCAAAACTCAGATGCAAAAATACACTGAATGTTTTTGTTTTGGTTTCTTTTTTTTTCCCAGAGGGCTTCTATGCTACTGTTGGAATATTCAAATAAAGTTTATTAGGATCTTTGCAATCTGAGGCTCTCATTCTGCACTAGGATTTGTGTGGGTTTTTCCTATCTGTGTGTAGAACCCTACTGACTTGAATACAATGTGCAGGTGGATACAGTTACATACCTATTGGAGTAACTTATCTGAAAGTTTAAAACATTCCCAGTAGGGATATGGCCGTGTGTCCTTATTTCTTGCACCACACCAGATTTAAATCCACAATCATAACCTGACATATACTTTTGTCAGCCACTGATGTTGTTTTGTCAGCAGCTGAGCCATAGAAAGACACTGGAATAAAATTATTTGGATGACTTTTGGCCAGCTGCTGTTTGAGAAAACAAAGGATCTCTGCTCATCATAGAGCTGCTGTATGTTGATGTTTTTTAGGCTGTCTTGACTTTTTCTTAGTTGTTTTTAACCTTTTTTTTTAGACAAGTAAAAATACTTGAACTGTCAAGTTCTGAAGTATTCTTTACTTTTTTTCTAGGGGAGATTTTTTTACTTTTTAAAATTTTACCAAGAATTTTTATGAATTAATCTTAAGTGTTAAATGGTTAATGAACTTATACAATAGCATATGGATAGGCTTAATTTATCACTCCTGTGTGTTAAATATTGTAACTTCCTTAGATTTAACTTCACTATGTACACAAATTTATGAAGTCCCATGGTTGTCAAATGTAGAATATGTAGCAATTTCTGAAAAACAGTGCCATAACTTAGGCCCTGATTTCTTTTACATAGAAAAGATTTTGAATCAGAAAAATTATTGTAAAGAACTTTATCATTTGTTCCTCCTGAAAGATCCTTAGTGTTAGCTCTCAGAATTGAAGTTCTTAATAATTCTGTCTTAATAATTTAACACAAATGAAAACCTTGGTTAAATAAAAGGAAAAATTTCCAGTTCATTGACTTTATTCTGTAGAGTTGATACTTTTTTTGCAATTTTGCTAAAGCAAGTGTTAAAACATTGTGAGTGATCGCAGAATTAATTTATTCTCTTATGTTCTGACTTTTAAACTGAATAGTTTGCATTAGGAGATGTGCATTTCTTTGTGTATAAAATGCAAATAATGCTTGATGTTTTTGTGCAAGACATTTTTTGCTGAATCTTATTTCTTTTTTATTTGGAATATAAAGTCTTGATTCATTCAAACTTACTAAGAAATCATGGGGCTAATTATGATGTAAATAAACGTATTCATGATGTAAATAAAGTTTTCAAGGTCATGCTTATGATACATAAATGAATTACATATATATATTCACCTTTGTGCCTGTGCTTTTTACTGAATTGTAACCCTGGATGTGTGTTAGAAGTGCTGTTAATTGTCTCTCTGTTTTGCTCAAGATTTTTATTGAAGGATGGTCAGCTGTGGCTCTGTGCCCCTCAGGCGAAGCAAATATGGAAGTGTTTAGCTGAAAATGCGGTTTATCTTTGTGATCGCGAAGCCTGTTTTAAATGGTATTCCAAACTAATGGGGGATGAACCAGACTTAGACCCTGACATTAATAAGGACTTCTTTGAAAATAATGTGCTTCAGCTGGATCCTTCCCTATTAACAGAAAATGGAATGAAATGTTTTGAACGTTTCTTCAAAGCTGTGAACTGTCGGGAAGGAAAGCTAGTAGCAAAGAGAAGAGCCTACATGATGGATGATCTGGAATTAATAGGATTAGACTACCTTTGGAGGGTGAGTTAATTGGAGGAAACATCTGAAAGTTTAATTGCTGAGTCTTTCTCAGTCTCTTAATATTTTTAGGAATGTGTGATTTCATATTGAAATTACAAAAATCTACTTTTTCAAAGTAAATACTTGACTTTTGACTCCACTGTCTTCCCAGCAAGTGTACAAGCTGGTAACTTTGCAGACTGATACTTGATGGAAAGTTGTTTGAAACATAAGTAGAGTTATGTATGCACATGAAATTAAAAATTTGCCTATACTGTTGAAGAAGAAAGGATTGTTCCAGGTGATTTACCTGTAGATTTCTCTTTTCTTTCACATGCACATTATAATTAAACTTTGTTCCGTGCATTAATAAGCTACTTTATTGCATTCCTTGTGGTGTGGTAAACTGGGGTGATTCTACATTAGACCATATGACCACTGGTCTGATTCTTTCTCTTATAGCCACAACCTGTTGCCTAAAGCTGGTGGTTATGCAGGATCCACAGGTTCTATATAGCCACCTGTTCTATACATATAAAATCTGCCTTTTCAATAGGAAGGTTGTTGCTTTCTGAAGCTTGCCAAGTCTGTTGGGGAAAAACATCAGTATCTAATCTGTTGTGTAATTTTTTCAGAGTGTTCCTGGTTCTCAAGAGCTGCGTTAAAACCCACAGTGGTGCACTGTGGCATGATTATCATGGCTGTGTTTTTGTAAAACATGTACAGCAACTGTCTGCAGTAATTTTGGTTGTGGCTTTTTGAAGGATTAGGTATTTTAATCCTGGTGATAATAGTTAAAACCAAAATAGATCACAATTTGTATACAAATAAATTCACACTGTTTGTGAACAGAGTTCCCACATAATGATAGCATGTTTTAGTGTTGGGAATCACCTTACTCTGGTCAGCATGACAAAACTCATTAAGCTTCAGCTCAGTATCCTGCAGGGTTTGTCTGTAAAACCTGCTTTCAGACCTGGTGACTAGTAATTAAAATTTAGATTATCACATTAGAAGCAGAATTCATTTGCCTGTTCCCCTTCCACCCGCTCACAGCCATTTACATATTTGAAAATTCTCTTTGGTGATGCAGGCTGTTCAAGCATCTGAAAAAATAGTTTTCTTATTCTCTGAAAGTAGAGAAAATTGGAATATTATGTGAAGATGAATATATAGACACTAATTCTATTCTGTTTATAAAACATCAGCTTTTTTTTTTTGGTCTGAACTCCTTTAAAAATAGCTAATTCTTAACCATGATTTTTATATAATTACTTTTTAGTGTAAGTTGTTTTATTTTTTGTATCTAAACATTTTAATCACTTTCACCTGATAAAATCATTAAACATACTGTTATGTAAAGATACTTATGTAGTATTTATGTTTTTAAATTTTATACCAGCAAGTTTTAAGATTTCTAATGCTTTTTGTGTTTTGTTTTTTTTAAATTATGCTAGGTTGTGATTCAGGGAAATGACGACATCGCCAACAGAGCAATAGACCTTCTTAAAGAGATCTATACTAATCTTGGCCCAAGGTTACAAGTTAATCAGGTAAAAAAAAAAGCAACAAGAAAACTGAAATATGATAGAAAAACAGTAATAAAATTCAATTTGGTGATATTTTCATAGTTGAAAGATTCGAAAACAGAATAGTTTTCGTGTTTTGCAGAGTATACTCCTGAGTCCAGCCATCATTTTCTGGTCAGATGCAGAATTAAAGAGTTTTTTCTCTTATTTGGAGACTGAACTCTGATAAATTTTTCGTGTTAAGTTTGTCTGCTGTATTTGACCCTTCTACTCGGAAAACAGTTAATGTCATATACTTAGGAAGACCTTTTATGGGACTTTCAGTTGTGGCACTTATTTATACCAGCATGTTCCCTGGCTGGGTCTGTGGAGTGTTGTCACAAGCTAATGTAATCTCTTTTTTCTGTCATGTCCCTTACAAAGGGTCACAGTTTCCCTATATAATGGTCAAGCTGAGCTCTAGCAAATCAGATATTATCTCCCTGCCTTAATATTTGCTGGGAGCTGCATTTCAGTGGGCAGAGAAGAGAGAATGAATTTCTGTGAGGTCAGAAGAAGGGATGTCATCCAAGGGTCCTTGACAGGCTTGAGGTGGGCCTGTGAAAACCTTCTGAAGTTGGACAAGGCCGAGTAGAAGGTCCTGCACTGCACATGGGTCAGAGCAATCCCAGGCACAAGTACAGGCTGGGAGGAGAATGGATTGAGAGCAGCCCTGAGGGGAAGGACTTGGGGGGCACTGGGGAACAAGAAGCTCAACATGAGCTGTTGATGTGCACTCACAGACCAGAAAGCCAGACATGTCCTAGGCTGCATCCAAAGGAGAGAGGGGATTCTGCCCTTCTGCTCTGCTCTCATGAGACCCCACCTGGAGTGCTGCATCTAGCTCTGAGGTCTCTAACATAAGAAGGGTATGGATCTGTTGGATTGAGTTCAGAGAAGGCCACGAAGATGATCAGAAGTCTGGAGCTACTCTTCTGTGAAGACAGACAGAGACCTGGCGTTTTTCACCCTGGAGAACAGAAAGCTCTGGGGACACCTTAGAGCAACCTTCTAGTACCTAAAGGGGGCTACAGCAGAGCTGGAGAGGGACTTCTTGACAAGGGCATGTAGTGATAGGGCAAGGAGAAATGGCTCTAAACTGAAAAGAGGGTAGGGTTAAATTGGATATTTGGAAGAAATTCTTCCCTGTGAGGATCACTGGCACAAAGAAGTTGTGGCTGCCCCATTGCTGAAGTGTTGAAGGCCAGGTTGGATGGAGCTTTGAGCAACCTGGTCTAGCGGAAAGTGTGCCTATGGCATGGGGGGTCTTAACTAGTTGATATTTGAGGTTCCTTCTGACACAAACATTGTATGATTTAATGATTGCGCAGATTTGGTGGAGGGATCATAGAATCAACCAGGTTGGAAAAGACCTCTGAGATCATCAAGTCCAACCCTTGATCCAACACTGCCGTGGTTACCAGAGCATGGCACTGATGCCACATCCAGTCTTATCTTAAAAACCTCCAGGGATGGTGAATCCACCACCTCCCTGGGCAGCCCATTCCAATATCTGATTACTCTCTCTGTAAAAATTTTTTTCCTACTATTCAACCTAAACCTCCTCTGGCACAGCTTAAGACTGTGCCCTCTTATCCTACTGCTGGTTGCCTGGAAGCTGTAGCCCCACCTGGCTACAACCTCCTTTCAGGGAGTTGTAGAGAGTGATGAGGTCTCCCCTGAGCCTCCTCCAGGCTGAACAACCCCAGCTCCCTCAGCCTCTCTTCACAGGACTTGTGCTCAGGTCCCTTCACCAGCCTTGTTGCTCTTCTCTGGACCCGCTCCAGCACCTCAATGTCCTTCCTGAACTGAGGGGCCCAGAACTGGACACAGCACTCCAGGTGTGGCCTCACCAGCGCTGAGTACAGGGGAAGAATCACTTCCTTGGACCTGCTGCCGCGCTGCTTCTGATACAGGCCAGAATGCCATTGGCCTTCTTGGCCCCCTGGGCACACTGCTGGCTCATGTTCAGCTTCCTGTCAATCCTCTGGACAAGCTCCAGTTGATAGCTTGCCAGTTGTATTTCTTAAGACTTCAATTTTCATACTTGTCCTCAAAAACACAGAGTCTTCAAAGCTGCCTGTTTGCCAGATCCAGCACAGCTGCTCCAGGTGGTGCATTTACAGCCATTCAAGCTGTATCTGACTGCAGTGGCAGATGCTGGAGCCTTCTCTCTTGCAATAGGTCTGGGCTTACTGAGCGTGCATCGATCTGTGCATCTGCGTGTGGTTAGATCTGACAATTCCAGAAGTGTTGGATTGACTCAACATGCACACAAGTATTCAGTGTGCTGGCAACTCCTCTGTTCCTGAGCTGCCTCTAAGGAAAGTGGCTGCTGGACTGTGGTTTGCTGCAGTAGCTGTGACTGTTCATGTTTTGGTTGCAGACTTACCTGGAGACACTGCGAATTTTTTACAGTGATTCTCTAGGTTATGTGTCAGTCTAGGTCAGGAGCAAGGATGTTAGATGTCAGATATAAAATGTTAGATACCAGGCAGAATGAAGAGAGCTGCTACAGCTGCCACTCTGCTGAATCTAGCTCAAAATCTGTTTCTGAGTTTGTGCAGGAAATGAGTGTATCTGGAACTTGGTTATGTGGTTTTGGAGGCTGGGGCCAGGGTAGTTGTTCTGAGGATTTGCAAATGTTCTGTGTTCACTCTTAGTGTTAAGTAAGTCAACCTGTACTAGATTGTCAGCTAAAGATTCATTAACAGTCTGAGAAAATGATGAAGTGAAAGTCCAGTTGAGTGTTCTTTGTCCAAACTTCCACTTTTTCTATTTACATGCAAGTTTGCACTGTACAGTTACAGCTGCTGATGACATGTAAGATTTTTGAAGCCACAATAAATTAGAGCTATTTTATCAATGGTAGTTGATTTGGTTAAATGGTTTGTTCGGGGGGATTTTTTTTTACTTCTACCATTGAATTTTCCTTCTGAAAAGATGATTTTTAATATTTCTTGTAATTGCACCAATTTCTTAATGTAATTAGGTAGTGATTCATGAAGACTTCATTCAGTCCTGTTTCGATCGTCTAAAAGCCTCCTATGATACTTTATGTGTGCTGGATGGAGATAAAGACAGTATAAATTGTGCAAGACAAGAAGCAATACGGATGGTGAGAGTGTTGACTGTTTTAAGAGAATATATAAACGAATGTGACAGTGATTACCATGAAGAGAGAACTATTCTACCTATGTCAAGGTATGTGTGAAAAAGCAGTATTGTGATTTTGATTTTTGTTAAACTAAAACATTACTAATAGCTTTGTGATTTTTGCATTCTGAAGGGTTTCTATTCAGGGAGTGGTATTTACAGAGTTTCAGAATTCCATTTTCTTTTTTAATACATGAAACTGTGTTTTAAAAAAATTAATTTGAAAGATCAGGCAAATACAGATATACATGGAAGGGACAGCAGACCTGAGAGTAAACCTGTTGTGCTGGTGTTTTGTTCTTTAACTAGCACAATGTACCTTGATGCTCGATTGTTTTGGGTATAGTTCTGTTTTCAGATAATTACTTGAAAGCAATACTGTTCTTTACATTAACATCGTCAAAGCTTTGTTTTTCATGTTCCTGTTTTACAAAAAACATGTCAATGTATATTTTCACCTTCCATAGTTGTTTACAGAGATCTTTTATCTTACTTTGCAAGCCTAAATTTGGGATTATTTCTAAGGGAAATAGTCTGTGTAAGTTCCTCATAAGAGGGGGAAGAAGAAAACAGTACCTTGAAGTATATTTATTATATTCACTCTTCTTGTATTTGTCCTTCAATGAAAACTCAGCTTGAATCCTCGCTCTCTTCCTTAACTTTGTCTTTGGTATAAAGAAAAAGCAAACACTTAAATCCAGTGTTGTGTAGATGTTCATAAGCAAAATATTTCCTGAGAAGAGGAGAGAAAAGCAGAACAGAAAACTGTTTAAATGTTCCACTGTTAATAGTTGCTCTCTGTGGAAAGAAAGCCTCAAAAGTACATCAGGAATACACTGTGATTGCTATAGATTTATGATAAAACTAAAATATTTTTAGACATGGTAGGGGTTTGTCATCCCTTATTTTAAATGTCCTTTGCTGTTTCTTCATGGTGTGTCAGTAATTTGCAGTGTTCCTACAGCTTTTTTATTGTATTTGTTGATTGATTGATTAGTCCTAACGAAGTTCTCTTGTTCGTTATGGGTGCATCTTTTTTTATATGGGCTGCTTGTTTGATTAGACTAATCTTTCAGAGGCCTTGTTAGCAAGGAGCTTTCTGAGGAGTTTTTTCTTTTTGTTGCATGGGATTATTTTGTTGGGCTTATCTGGGCACATCTTTCCTAATGAGCTCCCTGCCATTGTGGGAAGTGTGATCACTGCTAATGTGAAACTGTTTCTTCCTTTTTTGATCCCTTTCAATTTTATTGGTTTTTTAGTAATTGTGATTTTAAAAATTGGAATTCTAATGTAAAACTTCTAACAGCTTTTGACAGAAGTCATTAACACTTGGTGACCTAAAGGCCTTTTCTGATCTTAGTGTATTTAAAAGCAAAGCTGAGTTGCTTTGCTAAAAGAGCAAAATGTCGTTGCCAGTCTGATTGATCTTTGCACATTTTGGTCAGGAAGTTGCTAGACAGAGGAAAGATCTAAACTTTATAAGAGAATTCTAAAATTTCTGTTGATGTTCGTAACCTGACTGTAAGTTTGACCATATGATTAACGTACTTGTGCCAAGTTTGGCTTCTTGAAAGATTCTGTGTGTATTGTTTGCATAGTTGCTGGGGCCTTCAGAAAATCTCATGCTGGAGAATATCATCATACGTAAAGATTCAGTGTTGAAATACCTGCAACACAAAATACAGCAGGGAAAAGAATCCCTTTCGTGAGGGCAAAAATAACTTTTTCTGGTGTGTTTATTTTCAGAGCTTTCCGTGGTAAACATATCACCCTGGTAGTTCGTTTTCCCAACCAAGGCCGACAGGTGGAAGATTTGGACATCTGGTCTCACACAAACGACACCATTGGCCAAGTGCGGCGTTGCATCCTCAACCGCATCAAAGCCAACAGTGCACACACGAAAGTGGAGCTGTTCATTGGTGGGGAGCTGGTGGACCCTGCAGATGACAGAAAACTCATTGGGCAGCTGAACCTCAAAGACAAAACGGTGAGTGTTGCAGGCTGATTATTTACCTCAATTCAGATGTTACTTCCCTTTTGTAAATGCTTGAAAAGTACCGTGCACAGGATCACTTATTCTTGTGAAATAGTTCCATTCTTCCTCCTTGTATTATGCCATTAACATGATGTCAGGTGCTTATTTATTAAGGAATCTTAATTTATGCATGGTATTAAAACTATTACTGTATTTTTCAGCTAATTACGGCTAAGCTCACACAGATAAATTCTAATATGCCCTCAAGTCCAGATAGTTCTTCTGACTCTTCAACTGGTTCTCCGGGCAACCACGGCAATCACTACAGCGATGGGCCAAATCCAGAAGTTGAAAGCTGTTTGCCTGGAGTGGTAAGCTTATTCTGAAATTAGCAGTTTAAATGCATTTTTTCTTATACTTTGTCTTTAACTAGGAATTTTAATGTGTGTTTTTTTTTTAAAATTTGCTTATTTTAAGATCATGTCACTGCATCCTCGGTACATCTCTTTTCTTTGGCAAGTTGCAGACCTGGGCAGTAGCCTAAATATGCCACCCCTTAGAGATGGAGCTCGTGTTCTAATGAAGCTCATGCCACCAGGTAAAACTTATTTTATCCTTTTTTTATCTTGTAATATCCTCTATAATAATTTCTCGCCTGTAATAGAAAAATTAAGATAGGGGAATATTTTCTACTTTCTGGTAATTTATTGATATTATAATTCATGACTGATCCTAATTAGGACTATAAATGTTTTCCCAAATAGTTCTTTCTTCTCTGCTATATGAAGTTGCATAGCTTACCATTGGTATTGGGGTTCATTTCCACAGTGCAGTGAAAATGGAGAGAAGTATTGTATTCTGAAATGATGTTGTAGCATTGCTTTAACAGGATCACTTTTGACTGTAATAATCATTGCAGAACACTTCATAGTCTGATGTTGTCTGTAGCTTTTTGCAGCTGTTCTGATACACTTAAAACTTTTCAGATTTATATTTGTAAATAGTACTGGCTTTTTGTGGAGTAGTTTTGTTACAAAACACTTAAAAGTCGTGTTTTTATTGCAGATAACACTACAGTTGAGAAACTAAGAGCTATTTGTTTAGATCACGCAAAGCTTGGGGAAAGCAGCCTTAGTCCATCCCTTGATTCGCTATTCTTTGGTCCTTCTGCCTCACAAGTGCTGTACCTAACAGAGGTTTGTGATGCTTTGCCTGTTCTTTAAAAATCTTTAGCTCTCCCTGTGGCAGTCCTTTCTGTAATGTTATAGAAGTCTAAGGTCAAGTTCTGGTTTGAAATTAGCAATCAAAAGTACTTAACAATTTACTGGAATAAACATGTGTATGACCAGTGCTGTCAAAAGCATTGTTTAAGTAGTATTCCTACATATTCTCATGTTCAGTATCTATATCCAAGCTGGTGCATTGCTGTTAGTTAACTCTGTATTTTGTTCTACAGGTAGTTTATGCCTTGTTAATGCCTGCCAGTGCACCCCTGGGAGAAGATGCCAGTGACTTCCAATACAACTTCTTAAAAAGTGGGGGGTTGCCTCTTGTGTTGAGCATGCTGACCAGAAATAACTTCCTGCCAAACGCAGATATGGAAACTCGGAGGGGTGCCTACCTTAACGCTCTGAAAATAGCCAAACTGTTGCTAACAGCCATTGGATATGGCCACGTTCGAGCTGTGGCAGAAGCTTGTCAGCCAGTTGTGGAAGGCACAAGTACAATTTCACCGGTAATATGAACCTTCCTTCCTGCAAATACCAATGTGCTCTGGTTTTTATGTTGTCTGCAGCAACTTCTCTCCACTCTTCATTAACAGTCTATTCTTTTAGTGCATTGCATGCCAAGAACTCCTGTTACTTTCAGATAATGTTGTCTAAAAAAGAGATCAACTTGCTAAAAGAATCCTGTTTCTTTGTGACTATAAAAAGTTAGTGTGAGATGCACTTGCTCTATATGTGATTTTCAGTGGTTTGCATGATTGTCAGTGCAGGTAACTTTTAATTTCTAAGTACATTATCCCATAAATTCAGTTCACAAAAAGAATTCTGATCCTTTTGAGCTGCTGAGTCTATTGAAGGATGTGCCTCTAAATTTCTTGTATCTATTAGAGCAGAAACCAACAGAACTGATGTTGAGTCATGCCAGCCCTTTGTCTACATAAAGACAAGTCTTTGGATTGCTAAAGTCCTAATTCTGTGTGTTGTTTGTAGAAGATTCTTGCAGAGAACAGTTTAGGTACATTGCAAAGTTAAGTGCTGATGGCTGAAAGGTGTCCTACCCTAAGATTTCTCAGAGTTAGAAAGGGAAAAGTCTGACACAGGTGTTCTGAACTGTGATCTTACATGTCTGTAGTAGATTTTATGGGTATTTAATATGGCAGGTTAGTTTTTGTACATCTAGACAAGTATGTTCTGGGTCAAGGTTTTATTTGTGTCCTCTTACAGTAGATGGACAGCATAGAGCCCAAAAAGTAAACTTTGCTGCTGTTTGTCTTGGACATTTACTTCACAAGTATTCCAGCTATTTAGCTATTTTTTTTTTGCCTTTTGTGAGGTTCCATCCCAAATAGTTGCTTGAGCTCTCAGCCTGTACTCAAGAATACATAGAGAGTCCCACTTCAAGGTACTTTATTCCACAGTATTGACTAAGATCCATCTCTGAAGCAGACAAGTACATTCCCCTTAAGTCTGAAAAATAAATATCCATTATGGTTAGCTACATCTCTTGGAAGATACGTGATTAATTCTTTTTCCAGAGGTGAAGATCTTGTTTCATGTCTCGTATTAGAATATAACAGAAACATCTTAAAGCAGACACGTTTGCCACTCTATCCTTCGTTCTGTTTAAATGAGTAAGTTTTACTGCCCTCACAACATAATAATTTCTTACAACAATTATTTAAAAGGTAGTTTGGAACACAGATATCATCATTTGAGTCTTGAAGTACTGTTTAAAATATATTTATGCTGACTACTTAAGAGGTAGTAGTATTTGTCCATGATTGCTGGCATTCACTGTTTGGTGTTGCAAACATCTAACTTAATAATATTAACTGATTTGTTGGAACAAACATGGTTATTCTTGCTGTCATCATCATCCTGTTTGAAGGACTTTGATATTTTTTGTTATTGCTGCAGCACCAACAAGTTTACACCTTGGAATAGAGGTGAGATTCGTTAATAACTTTCATCTGCCTTATCTAAAGCATAAGTACCAAAGCGTAGCTTTCTGTCTTGGCTTTCCATCAGTACTTGAGAGGAATGAGGTAACCAGGGTTATGTGTCTGCAGTCTTTCAGTTATCAGTCTGTTGCTGTCACTAGTGCCTTTTAAATTTTTACTTTTTTCTTCTGTGTTTTCATAGGAGGTGGAATTAAAAACATTGTCAAACACAGTATTCTGAACTTGATTTGTCCCGTGTATATTGTGGTTGATCACTTCCAGCCCGCTTCCAATAATTAATTGACTGTGGAAGCTCTCTTAGTCTTTGGTGGGGGTTCTGTAATTTTGCTCCCTAAATCAACTGTCCTAGTGAAGCTGACAAAGTAAGGGGTGTGATCAAAGGCAGGTGTTACACAGCAACTTCACAGTGTGTCTTTTGAGCAGCATTTGAGGTGGCTTTTTTGAATGAAATGGTACAGAGAAAATGAAGAAACTTTTGTTGAAGAAGTTTTAGCTTGTAACCACAGCCCACAGTCTTTTGTTTGTCTGTGAGAAGGAAACAACTGTTTCAGATTTGAACTGTCAAAACTGTGAAGGTCTTGCAGCCCAGGGAGAGGGAACTGTATGCTCAAACCAATACAGAAAAGATAAAAACTTGTCTTGCTACTGTTTTGTTATGGAAATAGCATAGAAAAAGTGGAGGGATAATTCAGAACAGAATTCTTCAGTAGTGCTCTAACTCAGATGTTTAAAATGTACTTCAGTGTAATGAACACTGTAACCATGTACTGTCTGGACACTATTACCTAATCCAGAGGGAGAGCCAATTGTTTTACCAAACCCTTTCTTTCCTACATCAACAGAAAGGGAAGGAGGCGTAACTGTAAACATTCTGTTATGAATAATCTTGATCAGTAATCTGATCAATAAACAAGCTTCCAAACCTAATAAATTTTGAGCAAGTGCCTCTCCTCTTAACTGCTTGTACTCTGTGATCATACACTGCAGCATAAAGTGTCTTCAAATGTGATATCTATTTGAAAATGAGATTTATCTTGGTGTTTGCAGATTCTGTAAGTAGTTTTCCTTCCACGATCTTGCATACTTCTGCCAAACCTTTCCAAGTAACTTTAGATCTTCATATCTTTTTGCTTTTTTCCCTATGTAAAAGTAAGTATAAGAAGTACTTTCTTCCAGATAAACCAGGCTACGCATGACCAGGCAGTGGTGCTACAAAATGCCCTACAAAACATTCCTAATCCAACTTCAGAATGCATGCTAAGAAATGTAGCAATACGTCTTGCACAGCAAATATCTGATGAGGTTGGTGAATTCCTTTCTCTTTCACCTTTTTTCCTATAGCATTTTTCCTCTTTTTTTAATCCTTAAATTTATTGCATTATAAAACATGGATTTTCCTTTTAAAATTTCATGAAACATTTTAGGTAGTCTTCATATGATTCAATAAGCTATTAATTAAAAGTATTTCTTTGTTTCCATATGCATAATGATATTTGGTGTCTAATACCGTAAAGAGGCTTTAGTGAAGAGGGAGGTTCTTTAATGGATTGTGAATATTGTTATCCTTAGATCAGGACTTTAGAAAATGGATGTAATAGATTTAAAGAAGTTAACGGGTATTTTGAAAACACTTTTTGTGACACTTTCTTCTTTTTTTGGTCTTCTCTGTTTTGGTTTCTGAGTAACACTCTCTTCCTGAGGAGAAAAACAGAAAGGGGAAGGGAAGTTTAAAGTATTGAGCATGATTTTTAAATGCTGAGAGATAAAAGTCTCAAATCCTTGCCAGTGTATCTTTATATATTGAAAATGGATTAATGTTGCAAGTGAGAAATTGGATTGTGGACCTCAGCAATGTTAAAGAATGTGCTTTGAAAATGTACTAGTCTTATCCATATGGAATGGCCAAACCCTATTTAGATGTGGAATCATGAGTCAGTGAATAAATATATTAGTGAATTCTGCTGAAATCAGCAGAAGCTGAAATCAGAACTGCTGTAACTTCCTCTTCCACAGTGAATTGGGTCCCTTCCAGTGTGGAAGCAGTGAAGATGGTGTTTCTGTGCTATATAGCACATCTGCAAAACCATCTCCAAAACATTTCTGAGGTACCTAGGTAGAAGTAGCCTTGTATGATCACCTTGGTGTTGAAAAGGGCACTATCCCTGCAGAACAAAGGACTGTGTGTAAGGAAAGCACCATGTACTAGACTGCAAGGCTGACCCATCTGCCTTAGATCAGTGGTGGTGTCACATCTGTACCTGAAATCAGCCAGTTGAACTCAATTTAATTAAACTGCTCCCATAGAAAAAATGTCTTTTGAGGTGAGGTATGAAGCAAGTTTTTTAATTGTGCCTTTGTCTTTCCTGGAGGACTTCTAATAAATAAATACATTATTTTTCTTTCACCAGGCATGTCAAAGCAAACAAAAGCTGAATTTCTTTAACAGTATTGCTGTTAAAGTTTTATTTGCAAATTTCTGGTATTATGAAAACTGCTGTAGATCTAAATTTCATATGTATCACAGTTTGCCTTTGAAAGGTTTTTTCTTTCTCTTTTTCATGTTTTGATGTTCCATCCAAAAGACTGACTCTTTTTAACTGCCCTCACAGTTTTTTAAAAAATAAATCCAACATGATTTCCATAGGCCAAAGAGAAGACTACTGCAGAGAAAGGAATCTTTCACTTTTTTTAAAAATGTTGATACTTGAAGATTTTAAAACTCCAATGAGATAAAAAAACACTCCCTTTTCTTATGATGCTGTTGCTCTGAGGTTGCTTAGCTTGTGACAAAGATGAAATGCCTGTTATTTTTCTTGTAACTCCAGATGATGTTCGTATCAGTACTCAAATGGACATTGTTCAGGTTTCCTGATGCAGAGAGCTTAGTAGTTCAGCCTCCCTTTTTTATTAAGTCTGAACATTAGAAATATGGAACTTGACATTTTTGAGAACTGTCTGCCATCTGCTTTTAGAGGTTGCCTAGTTTTTGGACAGTTCTGTGTAGAATACAGACCTTGGCTGTGTTTTGTTTTTTAAATTTGATGCAAACTATAAATAGTAAGTTGTAGTATGTTTTGTAATGTGTAGAAGCTATTGGTGCTAACTCAGTCCATGCACGAAATACTGAAGAGTGATTCTGCGTTCATAAGATGCATGAGCTGTGTTTTTATTAACGTTAAAACCTGTATATCTGAAATGTAGAACAGTCCCTTTATATAATGATCACATACTTTATAAGTGTCGATTTGTGGAGCTAGCTATCAGCCAGCACAATAAATACCATGATGAGGAAAAACCCTGAAATAAGTTTCTGCATTGCTTAAGAGGCTGGCTGCCTTCCAGATGCATGTTTGGTGGTTTCTTGGGGTTTTTTCCCAAATTGAGAAATTCAGCATTGAATTTGGTAGTTTCTGCTAAACCTTACTCAGTATCAGAATCCTACTTTCTGTTAAAAAATGAAATTTTATTTAAGTGAAGTACAAATATTTTTCAAGATACATCATCTCTCTTTTTTCTATTTAAAGCAGCATTTATTAAATTTTGAAATTTTAAGCGTTAAATTTTCTATAAAATTCATTTGTGAGAATTGTGAGAATACAGCTGCATTCTAATGTTGCTTTGGTTTATTTCTCTCTTTTTTTCAGGCTTCAAAATACATCCCTGATATCTGTGTTATCAGGGCAGTACAAAAAATTGTCTGGGCATCAGGCTGTGGGTCAGTTCAGCTGGTTTTCAGCTCAAATGAGGAAATTAGTAAAATCTATGAAAAGGTAAGAATTCCTAAGTAACTGCTTTTTTGTAAAATCAGACTTGGAGTGTGATGAGCTTTTAGGTGGGTATACCCTGGTGGTGATATATTTCAGAGTTCAGTACAGGTTTTTGTCATACCACAGTTTGATGTTCTATTCCAGATTACTTTTCTCAGTAACTGTTTAATTGTAGCTTCAATCTGGTGTCAGTTCAAAAGTGCACCAGTTCTGTAAACTGCTGTAACATGCTTTCAGCCCAGTTAGATTCTGTATCTAAATAAGGAATAAGTATTTCTTACAATGCTAGTTTTTCTAGTCTTCAAACTTAAAAGGTCTGTTCTACAAAAGCTGATTTAACACATGTGCGGTCTAGAATGAAAACCAAGAGCTAATTTATGTGAAACTAGCACTGGAAAAAAATTAATTGCTAATCCTGTATGACCTTTTTCTTTTTCTTAGGTAGATATGTAAAACATGTTGATGGTTTCACACATGGTTTACACACATAGTTTGGAGTTGGGGTTATGCATCGGTGCAGTATCACACACTTTGTGTGTAATGTTGTTTGCAGTTACAGGAAATAGTAATATGTATTTTGACAGTGATTTTTTAAAAAGTATCTTTTTGTTCTCTGAGCATCTTGTTTGTCTTAAAAAAGTCATGTTTAGGACTTGTCAATGCTTGTCTAAGAGTAGAAAAGAAAGGAATCTGTAAGGGGGCTTTATTCTTGGAGGATTAGCTGCTGTGCTTAAGTGATCAGTCAGAAGAAGAACATTTACTTCAGCAAAATGCAACACCTTTACATTTACCTTATGTAGTGGTATGGTGGCTTCTGCTTCTATTGCTGTGAGCATGACTTCTTCATTAAAGAAATTGGGGCTTTGGGGGTTTTTTAGGTGATAAACTGGCATATAAAACATGGTTTTGTTAGTGTGACAGTCCAAGCACACAAACATATGCTCTTGTATCTACACATATGATGTTTTAAGAACAGCAGTGCACTGGAGAAAATATACCTGAAAGAAAATAAAGCTAAGTGTGCTTTTCTAACATTTTTCTGGCTAAAAATTTTGCAGTTAAGTTCTGGTAAAATTACTTTGAAAGCAGTCATCCTCCAAAGGATTTTATGGGTTTTCTGTTTGGTTTTTTTGTTTTATTTATTCTTATTGACACTTATATGGACATTTTTGATAAATGGCAGCTGCATTTGGTTTATGCTAGGCAAAAGGGGAATAAAAATTGAAGGGAAAAATTTGAAATTAAAAAGAGGAAGAAATTGCAGAGGTAATAAGGAGGAGGAATAAGGTACTCTTTGCTAGTGTAACATAAAAAAGAGGAAAGTATCCTGGAAATAGAGGAACATCATGGAAGAAAGGTCACATTCTTATTTTAAGAGAATTGTGTTTGCTTATAGATGACAGGAAGTAACTTTTATGATGGTTTTATAAAGATTGAATATACTGATGGCTTTTAGAGGAAAAAGTATTTTAAGGAAAATGCTTTCAGTTTCCTAAGTTAACCACTAAACGTTAGACTTTAACTCATAGGTCCTAGAAGTATTTTGCTAAGTGTGTGGAATAGAGATCTATCATTAAATGTTAGTTTAAGAACAAAAGCAGACTCATTTTTGTGGAATCAAGAATGACATGTCAGGATTCCCGAAAACATCAAAGACTGCAATGGAAAATTATTTTTTTAAGAGGCATTTCGGACTAGTGCCTTCAAGAATGACTTCTGAAAGAATGTTGAGCACCTAAAGAAGCTTCTGAACTTAACTGGTGAATTGAATTAAACTTTAAAGCCCAGTTAAATTATTTTGAGAGCATAACTTGTATGGAGTCTCTTCTGCCTCCTGCCTCCAAAAGTTCTGGTGTGAGAATCCTCTCTGTGGCTGAAGATGACTTTTTGCAGCTACCAGTGGTGTCCAACTGCCTTTGCCTCATTAGCTCAGAGAAGGATCCTGGATACCAGAAATACTCCAGATGTGCTACTTGGACAGACCCCTCAGCTCCTGGTGCCTGAGTGTAGGGAAGTACTTCCCTGAGTACAAAATGCACTTTGCTGTTCTCCTGGAGCCCTGCAGCAATGCAGAAATAACTGTCCTTTTCAAACAGGGGGGCAGTGCAGAGCAGGTGCAATCCTGAACTTGTTGAAAGCACCTCTGTTTGCTTTAGGATCTTGAGCTGTGTCAGAGTGACCACATCCTCCCACTGCGGTGTGGTGACTGTCTCTGATTTTTTAGCTGCTGTGCAAAGACTAAGTAGTGTTTGTTGCCAGACTTGAGGCATCCTTTGGCCTGTTCACAATTAATTCTCTTTCCTGTGATGCAGTCCCTTCTTTCTGCCTACTTAGTCTTGATGCCTTCCCACATATAAAACAAATAATTAATGCCTCTAGTTAATGTTGCTAACCTGCATGATTTATAAATGGTGAATGGAGACCTGCTCACATTCAGTTTCTTCAGAACTTCTTGAAGATAATTACTTTTAGGTGGAGGAGAGGGCTTGCCATTATTCTCAAAGTATTTATTTTGGAGAAATGTACCAAAATCAACTCACTTGATTCAAGAATTCAGTTAAAGGAGTAACTTCTGTGCCCATTAGCAATAATATTACTTTCTATTTCAAAAATCACCACACAGCTATGTTTGAAACTTGGTTCAGCTCTCTCATGTTTCTTAAAAATAGTGATGAATAAATTCTAGCAGTATTAAGAAGCTTTTGGTCAAATAAGTTGTGAGTGTCAAAGCCTTGTAAAACTGGATTTAATGATGAATTATAAAGCACTATAGCCTTTCTGTGCTTAAGTAGTAACTGTTTTCCATGCTTTACACTCCATGTTCTGAGTATTAAAAAAAAGCAGAAGAAAAGAAAAGCAAAGAAACCCCCAGATACAAACCAACAAACAACTCCAACAGTACTAACTGATGAAACTTCTGCTTGCAAGCTTCCTATTTAACTTCTGGCTCCTTCAGTTCATGCTTGGAATCCTCCTTTGAGAAGCACAGTACTGGAAGTTCAAGTCATCCTACATAGTGCTTTGACTCAGATCTGAGTGGAGTGCATAAAATACTTGGCAATGATAATCACTTAGTGTACAAATTTGTGGTTTGTGTTTGTATTTAGTGGATATACCTTGGAGCCAGTTGGGTTTCTTGGGATTTTTTTCTATACCCACTTTGTGCACTCTTGTTTGTTTTCACAGACAAATGCAGGAAATGAACCAGACCTAGAAGATGAACAAGTTTGCTGTGAAGCACTGGAGGTGATGACCCTGTGTTTTGCTTTGATTCCAACGGCACTGGATGCACTCAGTAAAGAAAAGGCATGGCAGACGTTTATCATTGATTTACTGCTGCACTGTCACAGCAAGTAAGTTTTGATTCTTTTTTTTTAATCACATCTACTGTTTTACAATTCAAAATTCATATGAAGCCTAAATGCAAAGCAGTGACTTCTTATTTAAGTGATTTTTCTCTGCAGCTGTCTTTAATTATTGTTTAGCACTGTAAATCTAATTTGGATACCTGTTCTAAATATCAATCCCATTTTCTTTGTACTCATAAGGAGGATATTGTCAAGCCGGATGGATGGGTGTCTGATAATGTGCTACTGATGGCTTTAGAACAAATTATTTGTGGTGCTCTCAGATGAATGGGGTCAGAATTTCAGCACCATGTTTTGGAGCTTTGATTTTTCTAGATAAACAGGTTGAAAATTCTTAGATTCAGGAATATTCACCATAACAAAAGGATCATCAGAGTATCTCTTTACAATGAACAATTTGCACACATTGGTGAAACTGTGGAATGTTACCAGAATACCACAAACTTTATCAGTTTGCAGCCTCTGGTGTAGGGTGTTGAATTTTCAGTTTCACTGAACCTTGCTAGTATCACTTATTGTTTGGGAAAATAGTTCATTGTGTCAGTACAAGAAGCTACCACTGAGCTCTTTTCTCTCATATGCTCATAAATGTTGTGATACATATGATAATCTCATTTAGAGTAGTGCATCTCTTCATTATTAAATGATAGAATAGCATAAACATGATAGAAACAGGAGACTGCTTGTGATTGAAGATGGAGAAATTGAACGAAGTTGCTAAAAAGTTCCTCTTCTGAATTAATGCAGAAACAAATTAATATTTACAGAGAGAAAAAATTTAGCAAATACCAGACAGAATTCTGAATATCCTTCCATTTTCAACTATTGTTCTCTAATCTCCTAAGCTCAATCAGAGAACAATGTGAGCAAAAATACACATGTGAGAAAATGCACCATAAAAGAGAAGGAAGATGATCAAGTTCAGATCTCACAAATAGGATCTTTCTGGAAAAGATCAGATGGATTGCTTGTTTTTCAGAGATTGAGATTGGGACTTTTGCTGTTTCCTCAGAGCATAACCATTGAGAAACAGTGCAGCATGTTTGGTATTAAATACTAGAGCTGTTCTTCCTCTCCAGGGTAATTGATTTTTTAATGGTGTCCCCTGAATGCAAGACTGGCTTAGTCAACAGTGGATTGTTGAACAGTTAGTCCTAAATAATCATGGAACCCAGAAGTATTCCACTGATCTCTGCAAAGTGCTCAGTGCAAAGTGCTTATTTATTTGTGGCCCAAATAAATAAAAATTCTGTGTGCCAGTGTAAAGCCATGCTCCTTAGACCTATTGAAGAGGCTGATTTCTGTTAACTAAGCAGAAATCTGTGTCCTGGAGCTTTCAGTAGGACAGGATTCAGGTTACCTGCCTTGAGGAGGGAGGTGCTTGACCTCCAGGTGTTTCACTGGGTGAGTGTGAGTTCATCTTGCAGCTCGTGTGCTGTGTGCCAGCTCTGCTGTTGTCCTGTGTCTGATATAGCCTGTGTTCAGGCAGCAGCTTCCCACTCATGATTCCTTAAGAACCCTTAGATTGTTGTAGCCTCACAAAAATGTAATACTTGCGTTCAAATAGTGCATACTCCTCAGAGGTATGTGTTTGCTAGGTCACATTTCTCACTTTAGGAAAATGCCACCTTTATCTATTTCATTCTGCATGTACATGCATGGACCTCAGGACTGTCTGTGTGATGTGTCCAAAGCAATTGAAGGATTGTATCTTAAAATAAACTTGTGTGAGAAGTTCTATGAAAACGTCAGCTCAGCAGTGGGGTCCCATGAAATGTCAGTTATTGTTCAGAACAAAACAGAGCTCTCCCACCCCATGGTCCTCTGCAACTCAGAGCAGTGGAGGAGAACTTGTAAAGATCAGAGAAGGGTGACAAGGGAGATCAAAGCTCTGAAATTACTTCCATCTGAGGAACAGCTGAATAGCTGGGGGCACTTCATATTGGAGGAGAGATAAATGGTGGGAGGAGAATACCACAGAGACCCTTAAAATCAGAAGTAGCAAAGGGAGAACAAATAGAGAACATTATTTTTTTGTGTAAGACCTTCTTGAGCAAAACATTTAAGCAGTGTAAACCTTCAGTTTGGAAATGGTTTGAGGGGTTCTTTCATGAACTTGTCCAGTGAAGGCTATGAAATACTGCTTTTGGTAGTCTTCCTGAACCACAAACTGTTAGAAGCAGAGAGAAGATTCTGGAGAAGTGTTGCTGCATCTTCATCCTTCTTGTGCACTTTCCTTTGTGGCTGATAACAGAGATGGGGTGCTCAGCCAGGTGCATCTTTGCTCTGACCTCAAGGTCATTCTTGTGTATCTTTGAAACACAGTTAACCACACTTGAAAGAACTCTCAAGGGAATGGGATTCTTTGGTGTGCTTTCCACACTGACCTCCTGGGCAGAAAACAACGGCAGCCACACCAGACACTGCAAAATCCAGTTTTTCATATGTTGAGATACTTTCATAAAGCATGGCATTCATGTGTATTCTCTTCCTACACAAGCAGAGTTGTTCCTAACAGATTTTGCAAGACATAATGCTCAGACAATTGATCTTACAGCTTGAAAGAATAGGATTTGCCTTAAATATGTTTTTTTTACTGCAGCTTATCCATTCCTGTGATTAGATTAAGTTCTGAGATGGAAAATTTCCTTTAATTAAAACTACTTGAATTTTCAGGAGGGTCATCTTTTTTCTTACTAATGATAAATTTTGATCACTTCAGAGATGCTCAGCAAATGCTGAGATGCTGTAGTGGTACATAAGAGCAGTTTTACTGTGGTAGTTCGGTTTGTCCGTGGGGTACAACTGGTGCTTGATTAGAAAGAAAGAGTTATTTAGTGTTGCAAATTGCTTGTTGTGTTATGCAATATTTGCTGACATTTGCAAAGGTGTAATGGTTGGGTGCTTCCAAGTTTCTTTTACCTTTAAATATTTGATTTGTGGAACAGGTTTTGTAATAGTAATTCACGTCTGAAATTTCACTTCAAGGAGGAACAATATGATGGGCCGTGAATAATTAAAATATTCCCATTTCTTACATTATGTTCAGCTTTAGGAAATGACATTAAGCAGATAAGCACAAATTTATTTTTTTTTAATGTCCTGTTTGGATAGGGAGATTGAATTTAATATTTCTATTAAATGCTTTCCAGAACTGTTCGTCAGATGGCACAGGAGCAATTCTTTTTAATGGCTACCAGGTGTTGCATGGGACAGAGACCTCTCCTGTTCTTCATTACCCTGCTGTTTACTGTTCTAGGGGTAAGTTTTTAGAGATAAAGGCTTCAGTACAACGTGAAGTAACAGGAGAAAATATCTGCAAGAAAAGACAAATTGCTATTGGCAGCAGTCACTAAAATAGAGATTCCTTTTGACCCACAGGCAAGCAGCACAGTTGATTTCCATTTGAACCAGGTGAGGGGAAAGGGGACTTTTTTGTATTTTCTGATAAGAACTTGAATAATAAGCTTTAATATCTGCATTTGACCTTTAACGAATGCTGACCTTCAAGTAAAAATCATTAGCAGATTAGAGAGATACCTACAGTCAGTGCCTTCTCTTACTGGGCCTGCTGGGGCTTTTCTGTTCCACATGCTTGTGGCCCTCTTGAATTTGATCACTTCACTGTTTGTTTTTTCCCACTCAGGTATAGAAATTGCTACTAAAATAGTCGAGTATTCATTCATTAACAGCTAAATACAATTGTAAACTTCTGAAGGGTTAAAAATTACTTTTCTTTCATGTTTACTGCCAGGTTTAGGGAAGATGTGTTGGTGTTGCACTGTAAGTAGAAGAGTGTATGAATTTTCTATCATTTGTTTTTGGTTTACATAGAGTACTGCAAGAGAGAGAGCTAAGCATTCTGGAGACTACTTCACTCTCCTAAGACATCTTCTTAACTATGCTTACAACAGTAATATTAATGTACCCAATGCTGAAGTTCTTCTCAATAATGAAATTGACTGGCTTAAGAGGATTAGGGTAAGTCTTAGGATCAGTTTATTCCCAATAATTAGCTTTTTGCTACTTTGTTGTAAAGTACAGTTTTAAGCTTGGTAAATGTGTTACTTGGAGTATCCTTTCTCTTAAATTGGCAGGATGAAGTAAAAAGAACAGGGGAAACAGGTGTTGAAGAAACTATTTTAGAGGGTCACCTTGGAGTAACAAAAGAGTTGTTAGCATTCCAGACACCTGAAAAGAAATACCATATTGGTTGTGAAAAAGGAGGTGCTAATCTCATTAAAGTAAGTTGAAGTTTGTTGACCAGTGAGGGGTTTTTGTCTTTAGGTGGGGTTTTTTGAGGGGGGAGAGGAAAGGTGTTTGGTTTTTTGTTAGGTTTTTTTTTACCCAAAAGTAAGTAAAAAGAAAGCTTTGCATCTTGTGGTCTGTATCCATAAAAGTGCTTCTGGAGTTCAATGTTTTCTTTAAAAATAATTTTGAAAATTACATGTTTCATTCATAAACTGTACTTAGCTTTCTCATTCTTACTGTATTCCAGTACTTGACAAACATCACACTAGGATAGTGAGCTGGATACAGGACTGTTTTCCTTCATTACCCCCTATTGTCTTTTCTGCACATGTTCTTAATTAGTGCTATTAATGCTTATAGCAGGTTTGAACAAATGCATCACATGTGAATGCCTCTTTAATCAGACTTGTTTTCTTTGTACCTCTGATATTATACAGCAGGAATGTTGGGTTTTTTCAGCAGTAACTGATAGAGAGCTTTTTAGATAATACTGGTTTGGCAAGAGAAATTTTTTACCAATCAAGAATAGTACAAATTTATTTTTAACTTGCAGTGGGGAGGTGAGTTTGCAGGGAACCACTTTAGAATGGAGTTACTCAGTTCTAAATTTAAAAGCTCATTATAGTGTTGGTCTCAATTTTGACTCACTTTTTTTTTAAGTACCCCTTTGGTTCTCAGACGTTCATTTAACATAATAACTCTTACACTCTTATAAAATTGTGTGCATTTCCGTGGTAACAGGTGATTTATTTTCTTTTTTTTTTTCAGGAGTTGATAGATGATTTCATCTTCCCAGCATCCAACGTTTACCTACAATACATGAGAAATGGAGAATTGCCTGCTGAGCAGGCCATACCAGTCTGTAGTTCACCAGCTACTATTAATGCTGGCTTTGAGCTCCTAGTTGCACTAGCAGTTGGATGTGTGCGAAATCTCAAACAGATAGTAGACACGTTGACTGAAATGTATTACATAGGTACAGCAATCACTAGTATGTAATACTTTTAATTATCTATTTTCTACTTTTTAATATATATATCATGTATAGGTTTTGTTTATTATGCACTGAAGCAAATGTCGAGTGTTTTAGTTTGTGGTTTGTGTCTGCTTTTAATGTTGCAAAATCAGGATGTCAGAATCTAGGAAAGTTTGTCAGTGTAGCCTTTATTGTTCTTCTTTATGCAGTAAATGTACTGACTTGCGTTACATAGTTGCATCCAAATTCCAGCCCCAGCCACTTACACTGTCTGACCCTTCCTATCCCAATCTCTGACTACTCCCCTTTGTCCATGCCAGCTCCCAGGAACCTCATTCTGTCTCTATCTTCTACTTCTGTCTCATCGTTTCAGGCTCTGCCTAACCAATCCCAGAACCTCATCAGGTATCTTTGGCTCAGTTTTAGTGCCAGTCTCTTGGTTGCTCACCTAATTTGTCATCGTTTTCCACACACAGACACAGGTCCACTGTCCTGTTTCTCTTTTTAGTTCTGAACTCATTCTCTGCTTGTCATAGTCCTTTTTCAAGCATTTGTTCCCTCAGTTTTGGCCTTGTCTCAGCACTCCTCTGCACTGAAGGAGCTTTCTCCTTCTCACTGGAGAAAGATTATAGCAATTGCAGTATGTACAAAAACCTGCCAATATTAGTGCTTCCCCAAATCTTCGTTTGCGAAGCCTAGCCATGATAATGATTAGTGCTTCAAAAGCTAGTAGTCAGGTGACACTTGAGCTAATTTTCACAAGGATGGCAAAAGGCTCATACTTTAACACGGATTTTTGTTGTCAGTAAAAAGTATATAAGACTTTCTTAGAAATGAACAAACAGGAAAATATTTTCTCCAGCCCTGAGTGGGATAACGAAGCCATTTTGGCTGTGATATTAACAGGGAAAGGGAAAAAAGAAAAAAACCTCAACACCGATAGTAAGTAAAAATCCAAACACCATCAAACCAAGCAAGCCCACACTCATATGGGAGGAAAGGCTGGTAGAGCTGGGGTTGTTCTATCTGGAGAAGAGAAGGTTCCTGAGGTACCTTATTGTGGCCTCCATTACTTAAACATGGCTTATAAGAAAGAGAAAGAGAGAGTTTTCTACCAGGGTCTATAGTTACAGGACAAGAGGCAATGATTTTAAACTGAGAGAGAGAGTACATTTGTGTTGGACACAAGGAAGAAATTCTTCACTATGAGAGTGCTGAGATGCTGGAGTAGGTTGCCCAGTGAAGTTGTGGATGCCCCATCCTTGAAAGTGTTCAAGGCCAGGTTGGATGGGGCCCTGAGCAACCTGGTCTGGTAGAAGCCCATGGCAGGGGTTTGGATCTAAAAGATCTTTAAAAGTCCCTTCCAGCCCAAGCCATTGTGTGATTTAACAGAATGTTTAAACTCAGAGGGTTCAACCAAACTGTGAGCAACTAAAAATAGTGTCCCAAGGAGGGAAT
This sequence comes from Pipra filicauda, assembly GCF_003945595.2. Taxonomy (NCBI): domain Eukaryota; kingdom Metazoa; phylum Chordata; class Aves; order Passeriformes; family Pipridae; genus Pipra; species Pipra filicauda. The sequence continues at coordinate 1,895,945 of NW_024104298.1, forward strand.
TGTCTGTTACCCCTCACAGTGGCAGTGCTACTTGCTCAGATGGTGCTATCAGTGAGTCATTTGAGGTTTTTCAGTCTCTTTATTTTTAATTCCATCTCAGTAAATGAACAGGGCAGCTTTATGGTGTTCCCCTCTACCTCATCCTTTTTTCTTCACCCTTTTCTATTGGGAAGTAGTGTGTTTCTTGTCACTTCACAATTAGAAGGATTTCATTACATTTCCTTCTACTCCGGTATTTGATAAGCACGACAGAACACCACATCTCCGTGGTCAGAGAGAGGAGACAACACATGTATGAACTCTGCATGCTCTGTGATTCATATACCAAGTTTGCTTGCAAACATGCATGCTCTCTTATGTCAGAATTTTTTGTGTTAAAACTACAGGACTACAGGTTAGCTAGGAAATTGTGATCATAAATGTACTCTGAAGAGATGTGATACATATTTTTTCCTCCTGAGTCTTCTCTCTCAGATCCCTTACAAGTCATAAAGATAGCATTTCCTAAAACTGTTTCCCATCCTGGCAATGGAAAGTGAGGCTTAAGTGAAATAATTTTAAATGATTTTAAAAGGATTATAAATTTCTTAAAGGCTTATAAATTGGTTATATATTCTGGATTCATTCAGCTGAATTCTTCAGCTAAGAAGCTTGGTGGTATTGAGGAAAGACTTCTGTTTCGTATCTAAATAGACTTTAATTTTTACCTGGACACCTCTTTAGTTATGCAATAGAAGAAAATTATATAATGTTAAGATTGCAGATAGAATTGTCCTTCATAGAAGTTGTGTTGATTTTAGCAGTTAAGTTTTCTGGTGAAACATTTGTTTTAATAAACTGCAGTGTGATACAGACTAATAACAATTCTATACAACTGCCCTTTATGTTGCATTGATATTCTCTTTATTTTATGACAAAATAGTTCCCTAATCATATTCTGCTTTTTTCTTCTAGCTTGTGAAGCTCTTACAGAATGGGAATATCTACCACCTGTTGGGCCTCGACCACCAAAGGGATTTGTAGGGCTAAAAAATGCTGGTGCCACTTGTTACATGAATTCTGTCATTCAGCAGCTGTACATGATTCCAGCCATCAGGAATGGGATTCTTGCCATTGAAGGCACAGGCAGTGATGTAGATGATGACATGTCTGGGGATGAAAAGCAGGACAATGAGGTAAATTTAGTTATGTAGAACTGGCTTATCTTTAATAGTAACTCTTTTTTGATGAAAAGGTTATAGCAAATTTCAGTTGTTAATCAATCACTGATTTCCACTGATAGCAGTGGGGAAAATAGCATAATATTTCTTACTTGACTAGGCTCACTACCAGAGGGGCCGTTCAGAAGATCCAAGCAGCAAGGTTTGCAGAATTCCTCCTCATGGATCTGTACTGGAAAGGAACGTGTCTTATTGCTGCCACCAGAACGCTGTTAATGCATACAAAGACAGTATTTGATTTTTCAGCTGACAGTATGAAACACCCTAGATTGTCAAATTAAACAAGAGGTACAACAAGCTTTGAGCCAGCTACGTATCAGTGTTAATGGCACAAATTTTCTTTTGCTTTTCAGAGCAATGTTGACCCACGAGATGATGTGTTTGGGTACCCACATCAGTATGAAGACAAACCAGCACTGAGTAAAACAGAAGATAGGAAAGAGTACAATATTGGAGTTTTGAGGCATCTCCAAGTAATTTTTGGTCATTTAGCAGCTTCCAGGCTACAGTACTATGTACCAAGAGGGTTTTGGAAACAATTTAGGTAAGTAGAAAATTTAGTATTGATGTTTGTTCACTGCATCAGTAGCAGAAATGGTGGTGATGTAAAGCATATGTGATTTACAGTGATGTAAGGTGTAAATTAGCAGAACTTGTGCAGCATTGTATTTGTTACCCTACCTTCTCACCATTCTGTAAAAGTCTGTTAATAAACCAAAGTTTACATCAGGATGGTTATTTTGAATTTTAGCAGTTCTTGACATTGATATTGAGACTGAATTAAGTGTAAAGTTACACACAAAAGCTTTTTTTTTACTTACCAGAAAGTATTAGAGACAGAGTAACAGGTGATATACTACATCAAAAACCAATAGTTTCCCTCAGTAAGAAGGGATTAATAGCTTGAATAATTTTTTTTTTTTTTTAGAAAAGCAGAAAAAGAACAAAACAAAAAAATACTTGACAACAATGTGCTTTCATTTTCAGACTTTGGGGTGAACCTGTAAATCTACGTGAACAACATGATGCTTTAGAATTTTTTAATTCCTTGGTGGACAGTTTAGATGAAGCTTTAAAAGCTTTGGGCCATCCAGCAATGTTAAGTAAAGTTTTAGGAGGGTCCTTTGCTGACCAGAAGATTTGTCAAGGATGCCCACATCGGTAAGTGTTTAAGATTTTTCTCTTTTTTTTTTACAGGAAAACCACCTATGTTTGTGTTCTTATAAAAGTGATTAGAGTCAAGAGTGGGGTTTTTGTGTGATTTGGGTGTTGGATTTTTTTTTAAAGCTAATAGACTTTTATTTCTTATTTTTTTATAGCCTTAATTTGTGTTCAAGTGCCTTCTTAATTATTATTGCTTCTACCTTGCAGACTGTATGTGAAGCATTGTGTATTGATCAGGGCAGAAAAAGATAATGCTTTTTTCATGTTAAAAGTGAAAACAATTTAGGGACCAAATGCAATGTAGAAAATTTTAAGACCTGGCCAACAACTGTCACTGTCTTCAGTCTTCCATACTGTGTGTTTAGAGCTGACCCAAGTGTGAGTCTTTAGTTCCAATGAGTAAACTGTTCATATTCACAATGTAACCTGTAATTAAGAAGAATGGTGTAGAAGGTTAATCTTTTTCTTAAGACTTCTGCTGTATTTGTATTTAACTTTAAATGTGAATACTGAAATTCAGCTTCGTACAGGATATGTAAAAACACACTCATACCAAATCCAACTGCAAGTCTGTAGCTCACTGGTGATGGTGATTAGTGAAGGAATAGAAGCAGACATTGTAAAGTTGTAATTCCCTAGACTTTTTCACCTATCCCTATATATCCCATCATATATCCCTTTTCAGGTGGATGATTAAAATTGCATGCAAGACTCAGGATGATCTAATGGTGAACTTGTTCTTTTTCAGCAGTTGCTTTTATATTATTGTGTTTGATTTCATTTCACTATCAGTTGGCCTCCTTACTGTTCAGATCATGTGTGGTTCTTAAAAAATATAGATCTCTGCACATTACTGTTGCAAATCCTCTTTATTGTGAAAGTTTGCTATTTACTAGAGCCTTCAGTTAGCAATTAAAATACAGGGGAAAAATGATACAAATGGATTATACTGTGGTAATCTTTCAGCTTTGGTTGAGCTCATGTGTGAATTAGAAGAATTTATAAGTGGCACATCTTCAGTTTCATGGGTTAAAATGTGACTAGAATTAAGTTGAAAATATTGCAAGATAAATGAAAGCACTGATTTTACTTCATATGCAGTGGGTAATTAAATGGCAAATACAGATCTGAAGCAACAAGAGTTACCAATCATTCCTGTTATTATGTACTATCCTAAAGTATTGCCTATCTTTTTAGAACTCTACTGGATGTATGATTGTACTTACTAATAAAAATGTTACCCTGCTTGTAGTTTAGGGAGGAGAAAACTGATGATAAGTAAACTGTGGATTTGGGTATGACAAATTTAAAAGCATTTCTGTATTTTGTAAGTAATTTAATAGGTGAATGTATATTACTGTTGGTGGAAGTGTTTCTAAATATTTATTTATTCATCCTTGAATGTTTGATTGCATGTCAGAGGAACAAGCCATTCAGGATTATGTTGGAATAGATGCCACTTTTTTAATTTATTCATCACTTCTTTATCTTTAAAAACAAAAAAATATTTCCAAGATGTATCAACTGGTTGTCTCTCAAGCATTGCTGATTCATTGCTAGACATTTGTTTGAAGGTTATATTAGAACACAGTACGTCAAAGGCAGTCATAAATATGCAAAGTGATTTTATGAAGACAGCTGTTCATTTTTTTTTTCAGATAGAAAATACAAAGGCTTTTTGTTTGTTTGTTTGCTTAATTGGAATCTGTTTTGAACTGTTGTCTTTAGATGTGATACAATATTTGTGTTTATCAGTCTAATTCCTGACTGTAAAGATTAGCAATGGAAAAGTGCTCTGCTCTGCTCTCTGTGCTTTCCTACTCGCTTCGTTTGCCAAGAGTCTGTCACGCTACTTTAGCTGCTTTAAAAATGTGATGTGCTAAAAAAATCAACTTCCATGATCTTTTCAGTGAACTTGAGACATACAAGTCATTTTTATGATCTTCATAAAGTAACTATAGTTAGTGCAGATGAAAAAAATACAGTGTGCACATATTGTAATGTAATTGTAGGAAGAATGAAATAAAAGAGAGTTCAATTCCTTTTTTACTGCTTTCACACTGTAGCACATGTAAAACATGAAAATAGAACATATTTCTATCTTTCTCATGCATTTGCCTGTTCATTGGTAGGTATGAATGTGAGGAATCCTTCACAACTCTGAATGTAGATATAAGAAATCACCAAAACCTTCTTGATTCTTTGGAACAGTACGTCAAAGGAGATTTATTGGAAGGTGCAAATGCGTATCATTGTGAAAAATGCAACAAAAAGGTAATGATTCCTTATGTTTTGAATTTGTGTACAACTGTGATGTTACAGCTGTACTAAGTTCAGTCTTAGTTCGTGTTCAGGGGGAAAAAGTCACCCTTTGATTACTGAATTTGGTATTTGGTTGAGAGTATATGAATGGAAACTTAAAGAGCTGTTCATGTCTTTTTTTAGGTTGATACAGTGAAACGCTTGTTGATTAAGAAGTTGCCTCCAGTTCTTGCCATCCAGTTGAAACGATTTGATTATGACTGGGAAAGGGAATGTGCAATCAAATTCAATGATTATTTTGAATTTCCACGAGAACTGGACATGGAGCCTTACACGGTGGCAGGTGTAGCAAAATTGGAAGGGGATGACGTGAATCCTGAAAATCAGATAATACAAAATGAACAGTCGGAAAACGAACACTCTGGGAGCACAAAGTACAGGCTTGTGGGTGTGCTTGTGCACAGTGGCCAGGCCAGCGGCGGACATTACTATTCCTATATTATCCAGAGGAACGGTGGAGACGGTGAGAAGAACCGGTGGTATAAATTTGATGACGGAGATGTGACAGAGTGTAAAATGGATGACGATGAAGAAATGAAAAATCAGTGTTTTGGTGGAGAATACATGGGAGAAGTGTTTGATCACATGATGAAGCGCATGTCCTACAGGCGCCAGAAGAGGTGGTGGAACGCTTACATCCTTTTTTATGAACGTATGGACACAATAGACAAAGACAATGAACTAATAAAATATATTTCAGAAATAGCTATCACCACTAAACCCCATCAGATTAAAATGCCATCAGCCATCGAGCGAAGTGTGAGGAAGCAGAACGTGCAGTTCATGCACAATCGGATGCAGTACAGCCTGGAATATTTCCAGTTCATAAAGAAGTTGCTTACTTGTAATAGTGTCTACCTAAATCCTCCTCCAGGTTAGTATGTTACTGTGATAATTATGGATTAACTTCTTGCAAGAAGAGTTTTGATTCGTGTGGTCAATATTTTGTCAAGCCAATGAAAATTTTGTGTGTTCTGCTTTGAATACTCTGTCCTCCTGGACTTCTGCAGTTAAACATCCGCTGTTGAGTTGTGCATAAGGGATAAGTTGCCAGAATATTTAGGAAAAAATACTTTGATAAGCTATCAGCTGTTACTCAGCTTATGTATTAAGTCAAGTTAAACTACTGAAGTTTGGGGGCTGTTGTGCTGAAAGCAGTTCTCAAGGTGAGATGCTGAATTTCTAAAATCAGAGAGATGTTAACATCCAGGTACCTGTCTTAAAGCTTACATTTTCAAATGATGCATTATAGAAGATAGAGGCTGTTTTGATCAAGTTTCTTGTTAAAATTGGAACACCATGTTAGACAAAATCAGTTACGTTATTATAAGTTGCTTTTATTTTGTCTACATGTGAGTATTTTGATTTTTCTTTAGGACAAGATCATCTGTTGCCTGAAGCAGAAGAAATAACTATGATTAGTATTCAGCTTGCTGCTAGATTTCTCTTCACCACAGGATTTCATACAAAGAAAATAGTCCGTGGCCCTGCTAGTGATTGGTATCTTGTCTTTTAACAACACTTACAATTTTGGAAGTTTGATATCTGTTAAAAGATCTCTTTTAGATACTTATGATAGTAAAAAGTGTATGTGGTCTGTCTTCTTTTCTCCTCTTCACAAAATATGTGATGAAGGTGCACATGAAAAGGGGGGAAAATTTAAACAGAAAATACTGGGAAGAAACCGAACCTTAAAATAAGCTTGCTGAGGTGACCAGCTTCAAAATTCATTTTCAGACACAGCTTAAATCTGCCTTTTGTATGTCTTGTAAAACGAATAAAGGACTAGAAGCTGTCGGTAGCACAAAACTAACAGGTTATGTTTTCTGACAAATTCAGAATAGTTTATTCATTGTTTGAGTAGTTTTGAACAAAGCTTATATTTGTATTGTTTGTGTAATGTGTATTGTCTCTGAGACCCTGTTAGCAGAGAGCTTTGTGTACATTGCTACAGGGCCTGTAATTCAAAGCCACAGTACAACAAACAAGACAAATTATACTCACTGCACCACAACATATTAGTCTTTAAGTTCAGTTATTTTGTGCTAGGGGGAGAAGTGTGGGTTACTACTGGTCAAACTCAAGAGAAAATCTGGTATTCATGGTGACCAGTAGTTTACCAGCTGCTAGTAAGTAGTTTTGTAATACAGGGCAAATACATATCTCCAATAGCAAATTCCAGAGTAGCTGAGTTACTCCAGTTATTTTAAGACATCAGGAAGAGTTCAAATACTACTGCAGGAAGGAGGACAGATTCATGCAAGGCCCTGTCTGAAACAGATACTTTACTCTTTGGGTGTTGGTTTTTTTGGCTTGTGTGTTTTTTAGATCTGTAAATGAGAGTGTGAATTCCTGTTAGGTTACATATTTAGTTACCTGTCTCATACCCAGCTCATAAAATCCACCTTGTTTTCTCTGCTGCTCACCTTCTACCCCAGTTCTAGTACAGAGGGAAGAGTGGCTGCCAAAATAGGACCTCCTTTGAGCAGGAACCCCCTTTGGGGGTTCTTTAGTTAGTTCTTATAGTTGACAGAAATAAAATGCTACAGTTAAATGTTAGGTTTTAATTGAGTGTATCTTTAATTTGTGATTGCACATAACAGAACATCACTATAGAAAGTACAGTTTATGTAATTGGAAGCATTAATGTTTGGGAATCACCTTTAACGTGTGATTTCTTGAAATTCTGCAAAAGAACACATCTGCCAAATTCATTAATATCTACATTTGGTCATAATCTCAGTTGTGCCATTTTCTGTTTCAGGTATGATGCATTGTGCATCCTCCTTCGTCACAGCAAGAATGTACGCTTTTGGTTTGCACACAATGTCCTTTTTAATGTTTCAAACCGCTTCTCTGAGTACCTTCTGGAATGCCCTAGTGCAGAAGTGAGGGGTGCATTTGCAAAACTTATAGTATTTATTGCACATTTTTCATTGCAAGACGGACCATGTCCATCACCTTTTGCCTCTCCTGGACCTTCTAGTCAGGTATTTAATCTTTAAACAAAAAGGTTTTTCAACTTATTCTTACTTCTTCATTTATAAGCATTTAATGCTAAATAAATTCTGGTTCAATGTTGACTGGAAATCTCTGCAGGCCATTTTGCACTAGAGCAGGATGTAACTCCGCGAGTTTGTGAGAGAGATGCTGTCAAAGGGGTTCAGTTTCCCCTCATTTGTAAATCTCTGTGAAGACTCAGCAGTGAGAACTTCGAGTTGCAAGTGTGAAATCTGCAAAATAGAAGTAGTGACTTTTTTACTAAAGTAATGTGTAGAGAAGTGAACCCTTGCTTTGCATTTAGAATTTTAAACAAATAAATAAGCCCCACAAAAAAGCAAACAAAAATAATATAACTGAAAACCTGCAGGAGTTCCCTAAGTTTTCATCCTGTATCCTGCAACAGTTAAAATTGTAACTTTGAGGAGGAGTAGGCAATGAGTTGCCTAGTTTTATACACCTAGAACTGACAAACAAAAAAAAAGCCTATAACTTAATATACTTGTCATAACAATGTTTTTGTTTGGACTCTATTAAAATTTAAAAGATGAACCTTTTTGAGCCTTTTCTCAATCATTTTTTTACTGTCTACAGCAAGACACTTCTTATTTGTACGCTTCCACTTACCTTCTCAGAATGTTATCACTGCTATATCTAGCTAAAGAATTTGTTTTAAGTTAAAGTTACATAGGCTTTAGCAGTGTTTTGTTTCGTGAAGTGTTAGAGATACACCTGTAGGGGTGATTTAGTTGTCTAAGTGTGTGAAGTTGACAGTGGAACTGCACGTGTGTTTCTTGAGTATTTCAGCCTATCTGCTGTTGGAGAAAAAACTCAGTTAAAAGCTTCTCTACTTGTATAATTTCCTGGACTTAACATGGTATTGAGTGATGGGAGTCTTGTTCCCTGTATGTCTGTTTGTCTTGTGTGAGATACAGAAGATTAACCAGCTGCTGGTATTTTGGAGCTTGTCTGAATCCCATACCTTTAAACCAGTTCTGTTTTCTGTCGTAGTAGGAAGTATAAACTAAATACAGATATGTTCAACCACTGACACGAAAACTTCTTCTTTCAATAGGCTTATGATAACTTAAGTTTAAGTGATCATTTACTGAGAGCGGTACTAAATCTGCTAAGAAGGGAAGTATCTGAACACGGGCGCCACTTGCAGCAGTATTTCAACCTGTTTGTGATGTATGCCAATCTAGGTAAGGACACTGCACACACTTTTACTCATGGCACTGTAATAAACTGGTTTTTTATTAATGATCCATTTACAGAAGTGTAACAGCAGGAGAATCCAGTTTTCCATCCTCGAGTAGATTGTTATCATTATATGTCGTATAAATGCTCCCTAGAGCGTCTGTCTTCCTCCAGTTTGGAGCTTGGGGCTTTAGTCTTCCTGCCATCCTTGGAAGATAAACATGGGAAGGTGGGAGCAATAAGACTGTGTCCTTCTGAGAGAGGGTGGGGTTAGGTAACATTTTATTAAGTGCTTGTCCATTGCTGTTTATCAGCTCCTGCAGGAAGTTATAAATGTTGGATTACTTTGTGGCTAAAGTGTTAATCAAGTGTATCAATCCAAAGGTAGCTATGTCAGAGTTCCCACATGGGATTGTCCCACGCAGACACAAGAGTTCTGGAAGCTCTTCCAAGTAGGTAGACACTTTTAAAAGGAATTTATTTCCTATCTGTAAAATTAATCTGGACAATTGTGTTAATCTAATTACACCTGTAACATCTGTTGCTTTCATATACTTTGTCTACCAAAGCATTCTCTGTCAGGCAGGTTCCACCATGACCCCCAGAGTGGACTTCAAGTCAATACAGAGAAGAAAGATGCAATTCTTCTGCTCTGCCTTCTCTTTTCTTCTTTACTAGGTTTTCATAGTCAGTACAGTTGAGGTCTCCAAGCAGGAGAGCATTCAGAACCCAGGGAAAATACAATTTTATTTGTGGGTCTGATAATTTTCACAATCTACCTGCAAAGATAAACCTGGAAATACAGTGCTAAGCAGTTGTGCTTGTCTTACTACTGTTACCTGAAGGCTTCTGTATTGATGTAGACCTCATTCATTAAAAGCCACAATAACATCATTCCTGCAGTATCCCAAGTTCTGTGTAAAAGATTAAATTGTCTGACATTTTGAGAAGTCAAATAATATATTACATCAAAGCAAGAGCTCAGTTCTACAAAGGATGTAACTACAAAACTATCTAGCATAATCAAAAAAATACCATAAATAAAAGCTCTTAGATTCCTCCTTCTTATCAGAAAGATAGAAGGGAAGGTCTAGTTATATTTTAGAATAAGAAAAAGCTTGGAAAGGTATGGAAAATTGTGACTTTTAACCAAAATAAGAAACACAATATAGGATCAGAAGGGACATAGGGAATTTCCTGGTAAGTACTTGTGTAGTATGTGCAAGGTATTCATGCAGTTAAACTAGGTTTATGTTTGGATTTTTCTGGTGGGCTTGGATATTGGTTAATTTTGGAGGTTTTCTCATTGGTTTTGCTTCTTTACACTTATTGCAGCATATGGCACAGTTACAAACTTCACACATTTCTAATTGATCTATCGAGGACATGATGGGAAAATAACATAACATACAGTGGGGGGGATGTTTATCCTATCCTGGCCCTCAAAATAAAAGGATGAATTCATTGTCCAAAAGAGTTCTCTGAGGTTTTGCTATTAACACAGATGCTACTAGTGAGTTACTTAAGTGCTAATGAGCACTGTGAAGAAATTATAGTAATTTACAACTCTGCTTCAATGTGATTTTTCAGCTGAACATAATTTTCGTGTGCATCTTTATTGATTTAATTTTTTTTTTCCTCAGAAAGCATAAGTGATGGTTTAATAAAACCCATGAAGTGAAAAGTTGCGAGTCGTGTAGACACTGGTTCTTTTTCTTTTAAAAAAATTCTGAAAATCAAGTATTGTCAGTGCCAGAAACAAGGTATTTTTCTTTCTCCCTACCCCGTAAAGGTGTAGCAGAGAAGACACAACTTCTGAAACTAAATGTTCCTGCAACCTTCATGCTTGTGGCTCTGGATGAAGGTCCAGGCCCTCCAATTAAATACCAGTATGCTGAACTGGGGAAGCTGTACACAGTCGTGTCACAACTGATCCGTTGCTGCAACGTGTCATCGAGGATGCAGTCTTCTATCAATGGTACAGTGGATTTTAAGTTTTCCTTAGATTAACTGACTGGATCAGTAAATATCTTTTTGTGCATAGTTAGCTATTATTTGTAAAGTGGATTAGCTGGAAAAACGTTTTCCTTTTGTGTTTTAGCAACTCCTTTCATTTAAAGGCAGAAATTTGTTTCTCATAAGCAAAACTGATTTGCTGTACTAAAAAGCCCAGGACAGAAATCTGTTCTGTATTTTATGCTGCATGGTTTATTCCTTAAAGATACAGGAAAATAACTGATTCATAAAGCAGGAGGTTGTTGATTACAAAATAATAATGGTTTTAGAATAGTTTAAGCACATTGTAAAGAGTTGCATAAAGATACTTTTATTGCAAGTAGGCAATAAAAAATAGATTATAAAAGTAATCTGTACAGGAAAACCACCGTAGTAGGCTCTGAGATAGCTAATAATGCTTATCATGAAGAGATGTTGCAATGTTGTGGGTAGCTCTTGAATATGATTTGGTGCTTGTTCACACTCAAGATGACAAACGGAAGTCAGCACTTTAATTTATGAAAGATAAAGAATCACCTAGAAATTGATTAACCACAGTGTAAATCGTTAATATCTCCAGTGGCTGAATAGAGTGCAGTTATTTTTGAGAAATGGTGACAGAATATTGGGCCATGTGGACTTTATAGCCTGTATATGTACATGTTCTGTTAAGCATATTTTAGAAAACCTAATTAGAAATCTGTAGAGAAGCTATTTAATGGCAAACTCATTACAGCTTGATGTGTCAGGCTATAAAGTCAATAGGCTAGAATGTGCTATAGTGAGATTAATGAACTGAAAATTTTACTGTGCTATAATAAGCTTCAGAATCATTTGGCAGTTTTGATTGGGTTTGTTTCCAGAGCACTATATGAAGCTTACACTGAAAAGATATTCTGCCTATGAAAATTAATTGTATATTCACTGTATTCATGACATTGTAGTGGAAAAATTTACTTTGTCTGAACATCATTCTGACTACTAATTATGATTACCGTTTGCAGAATAAAGTTATTTTTTGCTTCAGCATATTAAGATAGAGAAGTTCTCCCTTGGACTATGGGCATCTTCAAACAATAATTCAAAACACTGTGAAATTCAGAAACATCAGGAGCAAATCAACAGTCTTTCCTTACACAAAACAAAGCTTACTAAATAAGATGCATTAATTTGTATTCTTTCAAAAGTATATTACTTCTGTACACTCCAGAGATTCAGATGGGACTGTTCTGACATAGATATTCCTCTGAACACTTTTGCATTGTCTTGTGGAGTAAATAGATGTTGTGTCCTTAAAATATGACAGATTTGGGCTGTGTTACACAAGCACTGAAGTAGATAAATTCAGGAGATAAGAGGATTTCACTGAGAAAAACTAATGATTTTTCCTCTGGCATATGAACATGTCTCCAGCTGTTCTGCTTTGATTGTCACTGCATAATCTTATCAAAGAGGGAGAAGTAGCTCTCTCAGGCAGCAAGTGTCAAGCTTCACAATCATGAAAATTAGTTATTTCATATGATATTTTTTTCAAAGAAAATCATCTGTGAAGGGAGGATTTGTGCTTTTTCTCCATCTATTGTTTTTGATGAGTTACACCAATTTATATTTTGGAGTGACTACACTTGAGAGTACTTCAGTACCTTTTAATCTGTAATAACTGTTTGTTCTAGGTAATCCCCCACTTGCCAACCCTTATGGTGATCCTAATTTATCTCAGCCTATAATGGCACTTCAGCAGAACGTAGCAGACATTCTGTTTGTGAGAACTAGTTATGTGAAGAAAATTATTGAAGATTGCAGCAACTCTGAAGAGACCATCAAGTTGCTTCGTTTCTGCTGTTGGGAGAACCCTCAGTTCTCTTCCACAGTCCTCAGTGAACTACTTTGGCAGGTAAAAATAAAAAGCCAGGAGAAAGATGGGAATATAAATGTGTACGATATAAGATTCTGTACTTAGATGTGAGTGTTGTATTGAATACTGAACGGGTGCTTGATAAATAAATGTTCCTTATGATGGCATCCTCTGACAGTATTTACACTCTTAGGTCTGTACATCATGTTGAAGTACTAAGAGAAGTCCTTTTGTGAGTTTAGGAAAGCAGTCAACCTTTAATGAGTCAGGAATGCTGTGTTAAGGATGGAAAGTAGAACGTGGGGCCTTTATGTATTCCAAGAGTATCACCTAAAGACTTTCTGTCATTATCCATAAAAGAACTTCTTAAATTACTTGGAAAGCTAGAATAATTTCTTAAGATCTTCCTTGTATTTATTTCAAGTATGTTCTTAAGGTTCTCTTGTACAATTTTGCAGAACATACTTGGCTTCAACCTCAGCAAAGAAATATAACACAGCAAGGTCTGTGTTATATTTCCTTTCTAATATCTGTGAGGTCAGTCACACTTTTCCACTCCCAATAAAATTTCTGACTTCTATTAGGACATCTTTCTATTCACCCCTTTTTTTTTTCATGTAAACATCACATTTCAATATGTCTACTTTTTTTTTGGCACTTGAAAGAATCATAATAAAAATCACTTTACTGATATTTTGCTAGCCATATATTTTACATTTTAGGATAGCCTTTGAAGATAACCTTTGAATACATTGCCTAAAAGTAGCAATACCAGTGCAAAATGCCATTTTGCAATTTTGCTTTTCTAAAGGTATTTTTAAAGGTAGTTTCTTCAGTATGTCATGCTTGGGGCACCAGATCAATTGTATAAGGAAGTCATGAGGAAACATTTTGTCCTTTACATAACTAAATATATATAAAAACAAAACAAATATTGAACAAAACCACAACCCCCCAAATTCCTGCCACAATCAGCACTTTTTAGAAAAAAAGTCTTGTATCTTGTATCTTGAATTAATCTTCGTATTAATTTTATTCTTGTACTGCACCATGTACACTGAAGTGCTTCAAGAAATACTTTCTTATGTTCTCTGCATTTTCCCTTTTTAAGGTTGCATATTCATATACATATGAGCTTCGACCTTATTTGGATCTGCTTCTGCAAATCCTGTTAATTGAGGACTCTTGGCAAACTCACAGGTCAGTATTTACCTGTCTTTTTATAATTCAGTATTGTTTTGTACAGATTGTTTTTCCAGTGGTTCTGTTGCTAATCCTTTAAGAGGTTTGTTTTAAATAGATCCTAAATCAAAACACACAAATAAAGCATTTTTTCTTGTTTTTCTCACAAATTTTGAGATAAGTACTATTTTTCACCTTGACCTTCCTTACTATTGAGACATTTGCTGTGCAGTCCTATAAAGCCAAGATTTTTCATATAGAAAAGAATGTACAGTTTAGGCTAAACTTATTGGTGCCTAGATTGATTCTTGGAAACAGTCCCAGCCTGGTCTTGCTAAGGAGCACATCAGTTGCAAGAGAGATATCAGAGGATCTATAAAGTGTGAACGTGGGACCAGAGCATTCCTACATAAGTCTTCTCTGTGTGGTCACATTTCAAGAGAATTTTAACTTCAACATATTATATATTAATCCAATTTGAAACCTAGTTTTTATGTGTACAGAATAAAGCTTTTCAAAACTGAGATTAAAAAAATGTAATTATTGAAAATACTGGCTATTTGTGATAACAGTCCATTTTTCAAAAGTTTTATGTAAAAGACATAGGTGAGATAACACAAAATAAATGTCATCAACATGCTACCTGTCATTATTTCAGTGTCACTGTTTCATAATAAGTGGTTATAGGTAGTATTGAATTTACTAAATAATTTCCAACTGTGTCTCATAGGACATTTAAAAGACTTGAAATAAGAGCACACTTGCTGTGTGCAGTGAAGGTATGGAAGTGGACTCCTGTCCTTAACCTGTGGAATTAGACTGCTCCTTTAGGATGTTATGAGTTGCCTGGCCTTAGTTTAGAAGGGAGTCAGGGAGGGTGGTGGTTTGGCTTAACCACACTCCAGAACATGACAACTGAGTTGTAGGAATTTCTTCTTTTTCTTTAGAGGAATTACAGTTTAGGAAAGTGACAGAAATACCTTTTACACACAGGCTTTCCAGTTTTGCATGTATATGTGTATGTAATGCACATAGTATGCAGTTTGCTTATATTTTCTTCTTGATAAACAAATACTTCCATAGGATGTGTCTTAAGTCCACAGAATGCTGGAGGATGGACGTACTTAAGTGGATATGAAGTAAAATAGTATATTTTTAGGGTTGAACTGCAGGTGAGAAATCAGTAAATGGTTGTTGTGGATAATGCTACATTTAAAGTAACAGGGTGTGAAGGGTGTTGAATGTTGTAGTGTGGCTTCCCTGGAAAAGTACATCACTTCATGTTCAAGACTGCAGTCTGAGGAGTAGCACTGTTGTATGGAATTGTGTTAGGCTTCAGCAGAGGGGTATTAAATGGCCACCTACAGTCATCCCCTGACTGAAATACTGGTTTGGTGCTGTTCTTGGTTTTGCTGTGATAATCAGAGAGTTTAAATGATCTTTGTCTTCTCTTTAAAAAGAACAAACAAAAAACAAACCACCACCAAACAAACAGCAAAACTGTCCATGGTAAATGGGGTCTTGTAACTCCTGGAAAACAAACATCATGTGACCTCAGGCAGTGTGTGTGTCCCTCAGTGCTCCTCCTCTTCTGGCACTGCCAGGTCGCTGCTGCCCTTCCTTGGCGTCAGACCCACTCTCTTAAATTTTTCTTGATTTGACAAGTTCGAGTGCTTAGTTTGGGATAATAATGTTCCAAGTGCCGTTAAGTTAAAGTAGCTGAAGTAAAGCTCATCATGGCTTTTGGATGGAGCCTGGGCTCACAGCTGCCTGCAGTCTATTCACTGCCTGTGCCAGGGCTGTGAGGAAAGAGGGCAGTTGCTTTTCCTACCATGAGCGTAGCTCTTTGAGACTTCTTTTTCAGAGCCAAAAATATGTCAGTTCTCGGTTTTTGCACAGTTTCAGGGTGGCAGTTAACTTCCCTACCCCTTGTTTGAGAGCAGAAGGCAGAGAAACTGGGCTTAGTTCCAGGGAATGCCCCAGTCCCTTTTTCCCAGGGACAAATATGTACCAGTTCCTCTTCAGAGGAACTGCATGTAAAAGAGTGCATCTTTGAGAAGCATAACTAAGTGTAAGTAACCATTCTGTTGAGGATTTAACTGTTCTAGTTCTGTAAGGACTGTAAGGGTTAACAGGACTGTTTTGTAAGTGCAGTATACTTTTAAAATAAGTAGTAAAAATTAACCAGTTACAGTTGATTACTGTGATTAGAATTAAGCATACTTACATTTTTATATATGTCTTGCTCTGTTAGTTTAAATACTACCAAACATGCTAAAAATGTTACATATATGATATGTCAAGTTTGTCTTATTTTAAAAAAACCTCGACTAACACCAGAAGTCAGAACACAAGCTGTCCCTTTTATAATTACAATATAAGTGGAGCCTTAATTCAAACACTGAGACTCTTTAACACCTGAAGTGTTGTTGTTGTTTTGGTTTGGTTTTTTGTAGGATTCACAATGCACTTAAGGGAATCCCAGATGACAGGGATGGACTATTTGACACCATTCAGCGCTCGAAGAATCATTATCAGAAAAGAGCTTACCAGTGTATAAAGTGCATGGTAGCTCTCTTCAGCAACTGTCCTGTAGCTTACCAGATCCTTCAGGTGATACCTTTCATTCTGTTTCTTGCTGCTTTTTCCTAGTTCTGTGGTTTTTAAAATTAAAAAAATTTAACAATTAAAAAAGCAAACCCCACCATTATTTGTTTTTTATCACTTTGATGAAATTGCAACTTTGAAGTACAACTCATTTGAACCTTCCTGTATCAGAAAGTCAGTATATGGGGTTGAAAGCAATTTGTTTAAATTCACACTCATGATTCTGTGATGCAGCTGCAAATCCACAGACTTCATTTCAAATTTGAAGTTTTCTTTGTGCAGTATAGGATATCCGGGGACTCTTTCAAAACAGCAGCAGATGGGTTGGTGGCCTGTTCTCTAATAGCTGATGTATAAGAAAGGAAAACTATTTCTCTTTTCAAGATTAAAGGAAATAATTTTGAATTGTTTCTTTTCCATCTGCAGAGCAATGGAGATTTGAAGAGAAAATGGACCTGGGCAGTAGAATGGCTTGGAGATGAGCTCGAGCGTAGACCATACACTGGCAATCCCCAATACACCTACAATAACTGGTCTCCACCAATACAGAGCAATGAAACATCAAATGGCTACTTCCTAGAGAGGTCACACAGTGCTAGAATGACTCTTGCAAAGGCTTGTGAACTCTGCCCAGAGGAGGTAAAGAATTAATTTGACTTCAGTAAAAAAATTGAGTAAAATGCTTCTGTAAACAATTAACCTTAGCAACAGTCTCTGGTCATTGAAGAGGCAACAGATTTCATAAGTGTTTTCTAAATGCGGATTTCTATTTTTATTGACTTCAGTTACATACTCCTGTGTATTTTTCAGCTTTTATTAGTGTTTCTGTAGGCATCTGTCACTTGGAGAATTAGCAATATGGAACTGGAATTGAACATTTAAAGTAGATTATGAATGGGTCTGTATTTCCAGTAATATGTTGACAGGGAGTTTTTATGTAGTACAGTACAAGCTGTAGGTGACACCGTGGAGTGGAATTTTTCTCCAGGCATGTCTGAAACAATCACTTCCACGTAGGACTTGTTCTGGGTAGAATAATTGTAATATGTTTTACCAAAGTAAATTAAATGTTTTTTTTCAAACTTTAGGAACCAGATGATCCTGATGCCCCAGATGAACATGAGTCTTCTCCACCTGAAGATGCCCCACTGTATCCCCATTCACCTGGTTCCCAGTATCAACAGGTAAAAGCTCTGAGTTGAACCATTTATTCAGAGTTTCAGGTTTGTTTGTGTTCTTTTTAGCATGTGTGGTAACTTAAATTATAGGCATTTAGCCAGAAGCATATTATTGTCAAATATCACACTTGGAGGAATAAAGATAAAGGTACATCTCCATTTTGCCAGGAGCAGTTACACCATATGAGAATTTTATCAGATCAGGGATTAATCATCCACAGAAAGACCTGAGGGACTGATGTCATCACAGTGACTGTATTTGATTCTGTCATATTTATTGACATTGATAATATTTAGTGAGTTGCTTACTCGTTTTCAAATATAAAATCAAGCCTCAAAACCTGAATTTCAGTTTGGATAATTGGAAGGCTTTTGGAAAAAAGCAAATGGCTTTGTGCTATGAACAATGATGTCTAAATCTTAAGTACATACAAAATCTAAATCTGTTTTTACGTTAAATGCCTGCTTTGTTAATATTTTCCAGTGGAAAGCCAGATCTGAAAGAAATCCTTACCAAGGTTTTTTTTTATCGAATTGGCTAATTATTAGATCCTGCACTTAGTTGCCATTTTTGTTCCAATTCATTTTATATATTCCAAATCTGCTAATTTAATTTCCTTTCCTGCCCAAATCCATTTTCCCCTCCATCTTGCTTTCCTTACTTGATGTTCTCAGCAGAGCAGTTGGTAAGTCATGCAGATTTTCCCACTCCTTTCTGAGCTCCCAAGTTCAGACACATTCTGTAACCTCACCATTATCCGTGTGATGTGTTCACTTTCTTGCAAGAGATGGCATTTCTCACTAACACACACAATCCTCATATTCCTGGTTTCTCCACAAACTCTGCAAAACAGTAGATAAATGAGGTGTTTTTGTTGGCCAGATCTGTGTACGACTTCTTAAATTGGGGCAGAGCATCTGCAGAAGACTGCTGGTCTAGATTTCATTCAGTTCTGTAATGTTGAATTTCCCCTTTAAAAATTAAAGTGTGCTGCATAAATACAGGTATGCTTTTTCCATTGTTTTAGGAAAAAAAATCAAGCTGATTGAATCTGTTAATAAAATATATGCACAGTTTAATGTGGCAGCACGTAGGCAACCTCTCTTCGTCTCCTTTTCTTTCTTTTTTGCTGCTTTTTTGCTTTGCATGTAACTGTTTGTTATTCAAAAGCTGAGATTGCTGTTTCAGCTGATCTTGTACCTTTACAGTTGAATGTTTGTTTACCTTCTGTGTAAATCAGAAAGGTAAGTGAAAGGTGTGGATCAGAGGAATGAAGAAGCTGGGATGTGTGTTCATGCAGACGTTGCCACAGGAGAAGTTCGGTGTGCTTGAGGATACGGTTCAGTGGTCTGAATGGAAAGGGGGAAAGCAAACGAGTGAGGAAACATCCCACAGGTTTAAAGCCCCTTTAAACTGTTTCTGTTTTCTTGCAGAATAACCACGTGCATGGACAGCCATATACGGGCCCGGCAGCACATCATATGAACAACCCTCAGCGAACTGGCCAACGAGCACAAGAAAACTACGAAGGCAGTGAAGAAGTTTCCCCGCCTCAGACAAAAGATTAGTGAAATGCACATAATCAATTAACTTGCTCCATCAAGACTGTGCACCCAGGCCTTACAGTCCAACCTTTCTCTGTGTCTGGCTAATATTTAAAACTAGAAAAACTATTCCTAATCAACATGGAGTGGAGAGTCTATTCACTGTCTTATCTGCAGAAAATTTGCTGTCAATATATAACCCGCCTGCAGTGGAAAGTGTATAGTGTTTTGTAATAAATGGCCTGATGCTAATGTGTAAATGGCAAAGGTGTATATAGTATATTAATGTTTGACTGTTAATTCTTGAGCAAGAAACATTTTTTTTTGTCTTGATGAGACTCACAGATCTACAAAAACAAAAAAATAATTTCTTGATATATCTGCTGCGCTCTGCAACCAGTGTTGCCTGCCTCATGGCAGTTGGATCAACTCCTTTATGAAAAAGCCTATCCATGTCAACCACAAAAATAGTTTCATGTTAATTCTTTGCCACTGGAGTCGATTTTACTATGAGCAACGTAATGGCTGGTAACCTTTTAATTATTTGGTTGATGTGGAAAATTGGTGATGTAACATTGTTTCTAGATCTTTTTTCATTGCCTTTTTCATTCTGGTATTAGGTTAATCACTTTGAAGCTATAGTTATGCTGTAACATTTAGCATGGCTTCACACCAAGTTAGTGTAGCCAATGAGGGGAAAAAAAAAAACAAAAACAAACGTGACAGCAGTTGTCCCAATGTGACAACTGTATTGCTCAGAACTTTTTCTTCTTACACCTAGACTATAAAATGGGGAGGGAAAATGTGACAAACAAGTGGTTTTCAGTTTCACATATGTTCCTCACATCTGATGTTTGACAGTTCTCTCTCTGGGTGGGATAAAGAACACTTAGTTTTCAGTAATAGGAATTTAAAAGATTTAAAACAAATATGCAAAAATTTGCTATGCCAGGATGCCTGGAGCATAATAGACTGTATTTGGTGTGCTTGTTTTGTTTCTTTGGTAGAGCTTATTAGATAAATTTCTAACACTTTCCTTCTACTGCATCCCAGTGAAGTGGAAGTCAACAAAATCACAGAGTACTTGTGAGTGCCACTGCACCAAGTTAACTTGCTGGTTTTCTGCTCGTTCACAGTTCTACTTGAAAGCGAGAATTGTCTTAGCTCTTTATCCATTATACAGAAAATCTTAACATTAGAAGCAGGGTTTAAAGATAAAAGAAACTACTGGTTAGTCAAATACAATTCTGAGGTATCTCTATTCCAGAATAAACATTTGTTTAAAGACTTAAAGAAACGCATCAGTAAATACTGTATTTAAATGAAAATTGGTAACTTGAATGTGTGTAATTTTTTTGGAACCTGTCTAAAAACCAAATACCCCTGCAAAACAGATACAGCCCACCCTATACTATTTAAATATTTTGCTGTTTTATTTTATAGAAATTATTTTGCTGAATTCACAAATAGATTTGATTTAAGAAGAATGTTTTGTCCTGTGGTGTGTGTTGTTTTTTGGGGTTTTGTTTTTTAATGGACTGCACAGAAAGGTGAATTCTGTGCAGTGGCACTATGCTGAATTCTGGAACAACAGTCACATTGAGATTCTGTGCACAAAAAAAAAAAAAATTGGCCCTTAAGAATAAAATAATCAGGACAATTACACTGTAAAAGTTTCTTAATGTGATTTATCTTGTACTTTTTGTATGTTTTTATATATACATATATATATTTAAGAGCACAAGCTTGATGGTGTTTTTTACAAATGAGTTGATAGAAACAAAGCTGCTTATCAAATTAAAGGTCTGTAGTTTTGAAATGAACAATGGCAAATCCAGTTGCAAGTGCATTCTTAGGCATTTAGTGTAACAAGGGAGGGACACAGAAGATTTTTGAATATGCTTGTGTAGTGATGATCACTTTTATGCTTCCATGTTTTTCCTAGTGCTAAAATTAATTCAGATTTTTTCATAGTTTTTTAGTAACACCATTTTACCTGGACTTAGTAAATTTGAATAAAGTGTTCCCATTTATGTTTGGGAATGCTTGTTGGAGGTTTTAACTAAAAAAAAATTCTACCCTGAGTTCTCAAGTTGAAATAGTTCATATTTATTTGGACCAGTAATTGTTAAACAAGCTATCTCAGAGGCAATTATTACGTATTTTTTACGATATAGGTAAAATATATAATGTGCTAGTTCAGCCTTGCCAAATGTGTTTGCTTTTAATAGTGCAATGATTGTAGAGACATGTCAAACCTGTGACACTTTAAGGCTGTGGCTTTCTTCAGCCGTACCCACCCCGTCCCTGAACTGGGAATGGCTGCAGTGGCAGTTGTTTTTTCAGGCAGCAAATTGAGAATGTTGTGCATCTTTGTGACGTGAAGAAGGATAAGCCCGTCTTGTTTGCTGCAGCTGCTGCTTTTAGAACAGGTGTAAGGTGCAATGTTTTCTTCACTCTGGGCAAAACAGTTTTGAATTGTACTTAACAAATACTGTACAAGCAAAAAGTTTGATATGCATGTTACTGGTGCAGCATCTTGGCAGGTGATTTTCAGGCGACACACCTGGTGATACCTCGTTGGTGATGGCACACACTTTAAAGCAGTCGTCCTCAAAGTGCCTAAAGATTTAATTCCCCCCTCACTAATTTCAGTCCTGTTTTTCTGTTCAGAACAGTTTCTAGGGAATCTCTGGTCTTCCATAAAACGAGCCAATAAATAGTAAAGCAATTACTCGTGTTCCTGGCAGTGTGACACGGAATACATAGAAACTGAAAATCCATAGGTGATGTTAAATGGGGTTTAATGTGTAGTTTGACCTCGAGGGTCAAACTTAACCCTCTTAACTACTTCTCTTGTGCGTTTGGATTGTGGTTGTTTAGTGACTAAAATAAGCTTTTTAACACTTGCTACTTGTCAGTGTTAAAAAGAGTACAGCCATATATAAAAGGAGTTCAGTCACTGTTGGCGTATCAGTAAATGTGCTGCGTTTCAGTCACAGAGTTGGTCACCTGCACCTGTGTTACCCTTTGACAACAAGGAGAGGGCTCAGGGTTCAGTCAGAGCTTGTTTGTCCTGCAGGACCCCATCTCGTGGTGATGGACAAGCAGAACAGGACTCTGCTTGACTTGGAATTTTTCACATTATTCTCCCTGCTGACTGCCAGCTCTGAAAATTTGAGTTCTCTATTTTTCAAGCTGGTGTATCTTACTGAAATGGAACCAGAAAGAAAATAAATTCCCCAATGACATTTCTTTTTTTTTTTTTTCCCCAAAGTGAAACTTCAGACAACATGAGAGATTTGTGTTATCATAATTGCTGTTATGCCTTCTCAGCCACTTTGTTGTGCCTAGCTTGTGTGTTTTAGCATATGTATCATGAAAAAGCACTTATGGTTCCAAAACTTCCTATATATTTCCTGAGTTCCAGGAGAGAATGAGATTAGCCATTCTGCCAAAGCTAAAATGGGCAAAAATTGGCTGCTGTAGCAATTTCCTCCATTTTTGGTTTCAATAAATTTTGTCTACCTCTGAGTCTTTTGCCAGAAAGGCTGATAAACTGTGTCATGGCAAAGTGGCTCAATGTTTTTGTTGGTGTGAGTTGCAGTTACTGGGCGTTGCAGGGAGGCTTTCAGTGCAATGGATTTAACTTCAAATGAAAGCTAAAGACTGACTGTAGAAATTAGGGGAACAAGTGGCATGTTAGTAAATTTGAAGAGTAACCAATTAAGTGTTTAAATATCTTAACTAAACCTTGTTAGTTCACACTTGCGAATACACATTGAAAGCAAATTCCTCCTAGTGATCAAAGACACACACCTTAATTTTTGGGAGGGTGAGATGCTGATGCTGACCTCACATTTCTTAAGACAGGTGAGGGAGTTTCCCTTTTGTGGCCCAGCTTCAGCACAGTGTAATCAGGACAACAGTAATTTTTGGCTCCCCATCTTCTTACTTTCTATGCTCTCCATCATGTTCATGATACCACTTTTTTCACAGCCATGAGGTCTTGGGAACAAAGTCCTGCCTTCTATAGGGCCAGGCAAGACAGGCTTTCTGGGGAGCAGTAGGAGCTGTCTTGTACGTGCTGTGTGCTGCACAGTGGTGCTGCAGGAACAAAGCAAGGGCAGAGGAACCCAGCTGCTTTCTCCTGCAGAGTTTCTGATCCTCTTCCAGGTGGTCTCATGAAGAGGACAACAGCAAGCCCCTCTTTTAGGCTCAGTGCACTTTCTCCTGGTTTGCAGCTGGGATCAGAGCACACTGGAGCAGTGACCTCCCTGTGTGTGCCCTCTGTGCCATTCCAGGGTGTCCATGTCCCTACCTTCTCGTGGTCTTTGGGGATTGTCATGTCAGTTCAGTCACTTACACTGGGACTTGCCCTCTATTCCAGCCTGGACAGCTGTGCTGGGCTGGAAGGGCTTTAACCAACCCCAGCACTGTCACTTTTCACACTGTGGAGCTTTGTAAGGTTCACAGCATAAATGCCCTTTTATTTCTGAGTCAGCTCCCTCGGGGTGACTGTTTTAAAGTGTCCAGTAGCCATTCCTTTGTCCTTTTCTACTGGAGCAACTGCTCAGTCCCACTCCTGCAGTGTGTGTTAGGGTAGGCTGTTCGTGGAATTGTGTTGATGTATTTTCCAGCCATTAAATTCAGAAATCCTCATCCTGTAATCTGATTTTCTAATGCAAGTTGTGATGGATCCCTGGATTTCAACAGCATTTGTGTGAGTTCAGTTGATTTAAGCACTGCAGGAGTGGAAGTTGGTGACGTGTTGCAGGGGTCAAGCCAGATCAGTCAGTGGGTGGCACAAAAGACAGATCTCTCTCTTGTTTGCAGACAGTGAAATCAAAACAAGAACGAGGGAATGAGTTTCTGAAGGAGAAAAACACTCTCCTGAATAAGGGCTAACTTTTCATTGGATTTTTAAATACCCAATTCCGTATTTTTTAGCTTTAGAATTCCTTAGAGCCACTTTTTGATAATAAAACTGACCTACAGGCTGTTTCCTTGGAAGAATTAATATAGCCTTAATCACATCAGCACAATTCTGAAGTGACAGGGTCATTCTTCAGTGGTCAAAATAATGTGCAAAAAATGTCTCCTAGTCTTTAACCATGAGCTAACCTTGAGGAATGGAAATAAGAGAAAAAAGGGTCTGTGAATTCGTCCAAAATCTAATCATAGAAAAATAAGATCATTCCCTTCTTCTCTGTCTCTGTACTATTCAAAATGTCTGGTAGTGTTAATTTTTGTTCTTAAGTTTGCAACAGCTATCCCAGTAACTTGGTTTGTGTTGCCCAAGGTGGTGTCAGCTGCACAGCCTGCAGCGTCCTGATGGGTTTGCAGTGACGTCCCTTTTAGTCCTCACCAGAGGAAAGCCTTTAAATGTTTGGGTTTTTTCCCCAAATCGTCATTTCCATTGTGATGTGCTGTTTCTGTTTCCATACAATGCCCAGGGCTGGAAGAATGCTTTCCAAGTGTGGTTTCACCTGAGCCATTAAGCGAGCAGTTCTGTTCCCTTGCTGTAGTGACACCTCTGTAGGTGCAGCTTTTAAAAGTATCAGCCTTCTTTTTGTAGCTTTATTTATTGAAATGCTGCTCAGTTCTTGTCCCTCCACCCCCAAATTCCTGTCCATCATTTCTTGTGATTCTTTCTTACGGAGTTTTTCCACTCTGGATTGTAAAGGTCATTTTTATATTTAATATTTTTGTATTTTCTTGGAATCAAATCCCTTCACTTGCCATGATGTTGTTTACCTCCTTTTTTTTTTTTTACTTACACCTGTTGTCCTGCTGTTTGCTGCTGCTGCTGCAAAAAAAAAGTGCTTGCCAGGCAGCCTCCAAAGCAGAGCTTTTTACTGTGCAGTAGCAGCAGCCTTGACCCAGGTGGGCTTTGTCATCTCTCAAATCTCCTCGTAATTTGTGTGGGATTGGAAGGCTTTGTGCTCCTGATGGCAGCCAGGAATTCTGATAGCTCGTGGCTTATTGGGTTTCTTCGGCTGATTAGTTGGTTGGGTTTTTTTCCCCCTTCATTTTCTATCTTGAACAGTTGGTTTGTACAGATGAACAAAACCAGTAGGTTTTGCTGGAATCTACTCTGGAAAAGAAGGCTGATTGAAAATGTGGACACAATATACTTGATTGTATTTAAATATCTGGTAGGTGCTTTAAAGTCCTCAGAAGGTCTTCTGGAAGCAAATTCTAAAGCTTAGAAATGTGAAGACTAGGTCTTCAGGATTTAATGATAGAAATTCTATCAGCCTCCCCTGTGCGTGGTTAGGGACAGGTGAAATAGCAGAAATGGGAGTATTTCCCTGAAGGGAGAGGTCATGCTCTGTGAAATCCCTGGGGAACTGGAAATGGGCTTTTCTCTGGCCCCACACACCCACTGGCAGCAGCTTGTGAGCCCTCCCGGTGTGAACTGTCCTGAACCACAGGATCCCCGGGAACCGAGGAGCTGATTCCTGGCAGGAACTTGAGATTAAGTAGCATGTAAAAGCATTTTCTATCCTTTTTCTCCTCTTAAGATCTGTACCAAGTCGAATCCTCTGAGCAAATACAGGGAGTGGGCTGAGCGAGGGGCTTCCCCAGCTGCCTCTGTGAATACTTTCTACCTCTTGACGTTCTTTGCCGGCTGTTCCGCCGGGAGCGGCTCCAGCAGCGCGGGAGCTGCTGTGGGTCGGGCCAACACAGGTGCACAAAGACCTGGTGGGGCTGTTTGCTGGGCAGGCACGGGCAGTCCCTGCCTCCCCTGGGGATGTACGGGATCATTCGGGGTACCTGTGTTTGCATCAAAGTGGAGGAACTGGCATTTTTCAGGTGGCACCACATGGACTCACAAACACTCCTTACTCAGCCTCTCGTGCTGCCTCAGTTCCCGTGTGGAGTAGCATCAAATCCGTTCACAACTAATGTTCAAATAATGGAACTGTAGGGAGGAACTTGGGTTTCCAGCTGGGTTTAGAAAGGGAGGGATGTGAGAATGTGAAAAGCCAGGGTTCTGCAGATCAACCCAGGTGTTTATCTAGAATAAAAAAATGTTTCTGATTGCTACTGTGGTTGTGTGTAAGACTGAAATGCTGAAAGAGGACTGTGTAACCCTCCCACTCCGAGTCTGAGAGAGACCTGGCATTGGCTTTCTGAACACTTCTGCAACCTGAACCAAAAACCTGCTGTGGGAATGTAGACTTACCATAGAGCTGTGGAAGAAAACTTCAATCGTGTCACTTCTCTCGGTCTTCAGAGCAGTCAACATGGTTTTGATGTAGGTTTTAGATTATGTATATATAAATCTGATTGAAGTACCAACAGCAAACCATAAATAAAATGTGGACTTAATTGAAGAATGGGCTAGTGGAGGCCTCTTGTGTTGAATTTATTAAAATACAATCTAACAAAGTTGTTGATGGAGGAGACTCGCTGTGATGAAGACAGGGAAATAATAGCTGGGATGTCCTCAAGTTGGGAAAGTAGCCAGGTTTTGCTGCTGCCTTTGAACCTGTTGTAGCACCTGAGGACCAGCTTGATTGTGCTGTAGTGGCTGGAGAAGAGCTGGATGCATGGAAATGCTCCTGGGTATCATCCCACCTTCGTGCCTGCTGAGGGCCAAAGGCTTCCGTGAGTGGCACTGGCCTCTCCTCGGAACAAGGGGTTATTCCAGGGACAGGTATCCTCTCACATTCCAGGCTGGCAGAAGCTGCTGCAGCTGCTGCAGAGCTGCTCTTACCCTGTTTCCACAAGGTGCCCATTGCCCAGTTGCTTTGCTCTGCCAAGGCCATCACCTAAAGGAATGTGAGGTGGGTGTGAAAGAGCTACGGGAAACCTCTGCTTCTCTGTGTTTGCCCTTGAAGATTTGTAAATGAAAATGCAAATTACTGTAGTACTGACATTAAATAAACCTGTTTGAACAAGACATCATGGAAGCAGGTAACACAAGAGGTTCCACCTCAGCGTGAGGAAGAACTTCATGTTGAGGGTGGTGGAGCACTCAAACAGCTGCCCAGGGAGGTCCTGGAGTCTCCCTCTCTGGAAACATTCCAAAGCCACGTGGACACAGTCATGTGTCACCTGCTCCAGGTGACCCTGCCTTGGCAGGGGGGCTGGACTGGAGGATCTCCAGAGGTCCCTTCCAACCCTGACAGTTCTGTGATTCTGTAACACCTGAGTTTGTGGGTCTGTTCAGTCAGTGTCACCCATCTGAGGGGACCTGCCTGTGAATTCCTGGACATCCACGTGTTAGCAAAAATGAGAATTCAGGATACACTCTGGATGAATCCCAACCGGTCACTGCTGGTTGGGGGGTTGCTGTAAAATGGGAGAAGAAAGCTTTTGATGAAGGCAGCAAAAATGCAAAGTGACTCCTACAAATGTTTCTGTTCTCACATTTCTCTCTGAGAAACTGTTAATGCCACAGGACAAAAAAAGCCTTTTTTTAATTTAACTTCTATGGAGGCTATAATGATTTATTGATCACCAGACTCCTTGAAACCTTTCAGAATTTGGGCTCCTGTGGTTTTTACATTAGCTGAAAATACAGCCCAAAGCATTTTCCTTAGATTTGACAGATACTTACCTGGTAACTTCAGCATAACAGCATCGTTATCTTATTGCTGAAGCTGGTTTGCCTCTGATCTTTTTTGCAGAAACTCTCTGGATGTGTTTACTCTGACTTTTTTCTACCTCACACTGCTTCCTTTCATCTCCTTTTGCATTTCCTCCCTCCCTGCACCAGAGGTGTGGCAGATTGTGGATCCTCCAGAATTTCTCCCCCCTTCTGGTTTATCAAGGGTGGGCAGTCAGGACTGGGAGATGGTGCTGTGGAAAGCCCTGGAGCAGGGATCCTTCCCCATCCCTGGGTGAATTCCTGCTCCTGCCGTGTGAGTCTTAGCACAAGGTAGAAATGTTTGGTCTGTGCAGGAGCCGTCGGGCTGCGGAGGTGTTGGAAGGGGATAATGATGTTAATGAGAGGGTTCTGTTACTGTGAAAGATCTTGTGATAAGTGTTGATGCTTAGGTAGCACTTCGTGTTCCTCAATACGCCCTTAAAAAAGTGTAAAGAAAATGCTGTTTGGTCTTTCCGTAGGTGAGAATTTGAAGCCCTTTTAAAGGAAGACCTTTTAGTGCTTCACTGGTATGTATCTTTTTTTTTCCTTCTTTTTAATTTTTTTCTTTTAGCAAACAAAGCCTTATACTGGAAATAACCTCTGAAATTTCTGCAGGAACACTTCACATCTGTCTTTAAAACAGAGTTGGCTTCATTTCAAGATTTCTGATGTCCTTGTAACCATGCTAATCCTTACAAGAAGTTTTTTATTATTATTTTGATAATAAGCACGGCTGTATTTGACCACTCATGTAGTAGCTCATGTCCTCTGTGCAGCATTAGGGCTGGGAATGGAGACAATCATCTGTGAAGTATCCTGGACAGAAACTACATAAGCAAATCAACTGCATTCTGTCACGCTGATGAGAACTGCTCGTTTGAGCCAGAGGTTCCTGGGTATGATATATAATTAAAGTATAATTGCAATTATACAATTATTCCCATGGCAGGGGGCTTGGAACTAGATCATCTTTAAGGTCCCATGTGTTTTGTATGCAACATTGTTTATTTTGCTAATTGACATTCAAAAGTGGTTTTGTGTTTCTTCAGTAGAGCTCAGACGTCCGCCCACCTCACCAGCCATGGCTGGAGAGGAAGGCTCCCTGCTCCTTTGCAGTGTCCCTGTCCTGTTGAATTTCTGGTTTCTACAGAAATTCTGGATTCAGAAGGATCCACTGCCCTGCTCAGCTGAACCTCCTGACACTCCACTCAGCCCTCGCAGAGGCCAAGGACTGACTTTCACTTCAGTCCCATTTTCACATTCAGTACTTCCACAGATCCTCCCAGCTTGTTAGGAACTCAACAGTATATTTTTATTATTCTTGTTGCATTGTTAGTTCTCTTTAACTTCCCCTGTCAGGTAACCTGCTGGAGCTTAAATGAGACCCTCACTTTGGAAAATATATTTCAGTTTACTTCAATTTTTCATTTTAGGTTGGCTTCTTTAAAGCCTCTGATTTTTCAGTCATTCACTTCATCTAATTTGCTCTTCCCTCCTATTTTTCATACATTTTTAGCACTGAGGTGCTAGGGGACAGAATTTTGCCCTGAGAGAGTGTTTATCTTGTGGTTGTTTTCCAGTGTCACTGTGGCTTTTTTAAGTTCCATGTTCATGTTTGTAACAGGAGACTGTACTGTTATAGTTACTCACAACACGGGGTTTGGTGATTGTACCAAAATCTCCAAAATCCTCATACCACTGTGAATTTAAAGAGACTGAACATTGCATCCTGTATATTTACATTAAATGTATTAGCTGCCCTCAGCACCAAAAAGTGCTAGTTTATTTATTTGTGCAATTATTCCCTACCCATTGATTTAATGCACTGATCCCCTGGCTGTTGGCTGTGAACACCTGTGGGACGCTGTCAGAGCCTGGGATCAGCAGCAGAGGTGACAAGTGTCAGTAACCATCTCCCCCTTCCCTAGAAAATATATGGAGTCTAAGGGGCCCAAGCGTGGTTGGAAACCATTGTTTCTGCGAGTCCTTTAGGTCATTTAATGCAAATTGTTCTGGAATATTAAATACTGCACCTGTTCTTCAGATGGTGTTTGGAGGGTATGTTATATTAGGTCCATGTCAGGAGAACACAGGCACATGAACAGCTTCTGTTCTCGTGGCAAAAACATGAGATGTGAACTTTACAAACTCTGATGGTATTGGGAGAGTATAAACAGAAACAAAACCTGTCATTGCTTTCTTTATTTCCCCCAAAGGGGATCTGATGCCTTTTTCCAAGGTGTGTGGCCTAGGGTATTTCCTTCTCTATAGACATGTGACGAGCTCCACTATTGGTTTTGTGGGTGGATATAGGAAATTACTTTTCCTGCTTTGCATTCCACTGGATTCCCACCAATGTAAGTCACACTCGTGTGAGGTCTGGCTGCAGTGCCCTCAGCACTGACCCCTGTGGCACAGCCAGAGCTGCTGCAGATCAGCAGGAGCCCTGGCTTTAGTTGTGCTCAGATGTGAATGAGCTTCAGCTGCTTTGAGATTTGTACTTTTTTTTCCCTCCAAAGGCCAGTTCAGAAAAGCTGTGAATAAAGCCATTTTGCAATAAACCCCATCACTTCTCTCTCACCGCCCTCCAAAAAGCTGACTTTTCACAGGACAGCTGTTCTTATGAGAACACAGCTTCCCAGTGGGACTTCAGTGCTACTGCCCATGTTACTACAGCACCTTGGAACATGCCATCATGAACAGCTTGCACAGGGGAGAATTTTGAAGCTGTCTGCCCTTTCTAAACACTGATGAGTAAAGGGGCAGGTTGTGTGATACCTTAAACTTCTGAGTTTGTGCTCAAAGGAAGCATCTTTGATTTGACTGGAGCCCGATGATTCCAAAAGGAAGCCCAAACCTTACAGTGACAGTAGCTGAAACACTACCTCTGTAAGGAGCTCTCCAAAGAAACAGAGCAGATAAAAATGGAAAACCATTATGTTAAGAGACTATGAACTTGGGAAACTGAGCACCCTTTCACCACTTCATCCAAATTCCCAAGTTAAGCCAGGTAACCAAGGGATAACTTGACTGGTCTGTAATGCTTTGTCAGGCCTAAGCAACCCCGTAACCAGGCCAGTGTTAGCATCACACCAGGGCACAAGAGCATCCACACCAAGTGTTACTCCAGCCTGCAGGACCAGCGCACAGACAAACTGCTGGCTGAGAGAATCCCCTTACTCTTCAAGGCAAGGGGGGAAAAACAACCCTTTATCTCCACTCAACTTGTTTATCATCCCTATTTTAGCCCCACTGCAGCTGCAGACACCACGAACTTCACACAAGCTCTGTTGGGACGAATTTATTGTGTAACCTCCACAGAGGTTGTTTAGTTCTCCTTCTCCTGCACAGTCTTTGTTCCCCTCAGCCTGCCCGTGCGACGGGCAGCGATGAGACCGACCTTGCGCCCGGCGGGAGCGTCTCTCCGGATGGTCGAGGGCTTCCCGATGTGCTGGTGGTTACCCCCTCCGAAGGGATGTTCTACAGGCTGTGGAGAGGGAAGGCAAGCCAGCAATGTAACCATGTAACAAGTAAAGGGTGTCTAACAGCAATAACTCAAGGGGACAGGAAGTTTAACTGCTTCGCTTTTCACGTGGTGCAGTGATTATCTCGTCCCTGCATCACACAAACCCTTTCCAAAGTGCAAGGAAGGACAGTGACTGCAAACAGACTCACGTTCATGGCCACACCACGGACACGTGGCCAGCAGTTCCTCTTGGCCTTGTACTTGTGGTAGGCCCTGCCAGCCTTCAGGATGGGCTTGTCAATACGGCCTCCGCCGGCAACGATTCCTGGAGGGAACAGCAGGAATGGTAACACACAAATAGAACACATAAGAGAACAAAATAAAGTGTTTAACACTAATCCCTAATGACATTCAAGTTCTAAGACTGAGTTTCTGAAGACCAATCTCAAGCCATCCCAGCTGGGTTCAACCCAGTAAGTTCCAGCCATCGCCAGTGAGATCAGAGTCGAGCTACAGCCACACACTGAGGGCTCTGCAAGGGGACACACTCTTTAGATACTGCTTTTCAACCCCTTCACAAAGGTTTAAGAGTTTTTAAAGCACTGCCAGTTTTACTGCTCAAATTTCTTGTGCAACATTAACAGTTTTGCAACTAATGCATGAATCGAAAGAGCTCAGGGAACTATGAAGAACTCTGAGTTTTATACCTACTTCATTATTTATTGAGTCAATTTTACCAGAGTAACGCACCAGATTCCTCATTTAGGTGTCTTCTACGCAGAAGCAGGCCAGTGACACCAGCAGCCACCTCAGCTGTCAGTCAGGTGTACAACAAACCTGGCAAAGCCTCTGCTTTTTGGAAGTTGTCTTGTCATTCCCTGTCAGACTTCCCAGAACACTCCACCCACCTGACACCACCTCCAGCACTGCCCTGCAGGCTTGCTCTGTACCAAAAGCATCAATGCCACTTTTCACAGAAGTCTTTCCCCAAGGACTGCAGATTCTACAGACTGAGCAATTCCACCACAACGGAGGACAGTGAGCATCTACTGTTCTGTCCTCTCACTAGGTCACACCACCTCCAAATTTAGGTCACCACTACCCAAAGGCAGTGCAGGTATAACATACAAACCAAGGAGGCCCTGAGCACAGACTATACTGGTGTGTAACCCTGGGTCCAGCCTGCAAATGACCCTTTTTTTCAAGATGGTTGTTACAAACTGGGACCCAGTTTGAAAGGTTCCTTAGCAGTGACAAGCAGCTCAGTGACCAGACAAGTTCATAGCTCTGTTCCTTACCAACAACAGCTCTGTTTGCAGAAGAAATCACTTTCTTGGAGCCAGAGGGCAGCTTCACTCTGGTTTTCTTCGTTTCAGGGTTGTGAGAGATGACTGTGGCGTAGTTCCCAGAGGCACGTGCCAGCTTCCCACGGTCACCGGGCTTCTCCTCCAGGCAGCACACGATGGTGCCCTCTGGCATGGTGCCCACAGGCAGGACATTACCGATGTTTAGCTGAGCTGCAAAGAGCAACCAGAGCAGCCACAACTTCATTTGGGTACTTGGAGTTCCAGTTCTATTTAACACAGGCCTCGTGCACAAGAGGGTGGCACTGCACGGAGCCTCCGGCAGCGGCCGGGGCACATTTTAGGGTTCGACCTGGAACACCTGTTCCATGTCGAGTGTGGAGAAAGGTGTTGGGACACTCAACGTGCTGCCCTTGCCCAGGCAGCCCCCCCAAGACCCACCTTTCTTGCCACAGTACACGAACTGGCCGGTGTGGATGCCCTCGGCGGCGATGAACAGCTCCGTGCGCTTCTTGAACCGGTACGGATCACGGAACGCGATCTTGGCCAGGGGAGCGCCCCGGCCTGGGTCGTGGATAATGTCCTGTGGGAATGTAGAGCTGCCTCAGAGCAGGACACAGGCTTTGCCATGGGTTCTGCACAAATCAAAGAACTCGGAAAACTGGAGATGAGTACTCCAACATAACTGTCACTTTTCAAGGGGGTCTGGATTCCTCCCGACACAAATGAGCTGAAGATTCACATCTGTAAGGATGCAACCTCCAATATCTGCATCACATCAACACATCAGGGAAAAATTCCTCACTGTGAGGGTGGTCCTGCATTGGAATAGCTGGCCCAGAGAGGCTGTGGGTGCCCATCCCTGGAAGTGTTCAAGGCCAGGCTGGATGGGGCTCCAAGCACCCTGGGATAGTGGAAGGTGTCCCTGCCCATGGCAGGGGGGTGGAACAAGATGGTCTTCAAGGTCCCTTCCAGCCCAACCCAAACTGTTGTGTGATCACAAAAGAATGACCCTGGTTAAGTGTGCTGCTTGTAACTAATCCTGTCTGAACAGTTTTGTTCCTTATTTTCCTACTGAGAAATTCACTTTGCCCAGTCACCTCTGGGCAGAGACAGAGCTGGGCAAAGGCAGGGATTTCTCCATGTGTTTTTTTGAGAGTGAAAGTGTTTCTAACCTTTATAATATCAGGTACAACAAAGTTACAGAAGTTCCTAAATCAGGAAGCACAAGGCTTAATGACTTAATGTTTCTTTTACTCTTGGAAAAACAAGTCAATTCTGCTCCCGGAGTACATTGAGATTAAAACACACAACCATGTATTTACAGACAAGTGACTGTGACACACCTCTTAGATGTGCCTATTTTCCAGGACAGCTCAGATGCTGTTGGTGCCCAGTACTGATGCTTTTTTCTGTTTTTTTCAAGCTTCCCTGCCTACCTTTCATCACCACCTTAGTTACAGTGAGAGTGAATGAAGTTCTCTCTACAGCCTGGAGATGACGGTGCCCTACAAAGCTGAAGGGATGCTCAGAGCACCCAACCAGGTACCTGTGGCACTGTTTGCAGTCACTGACACCCAAAAAGTACCTGCAGCACACCTGAACCACTCTATCACACCCCAAAGTACTGCCCTGCCCCCACTGCTCAAGACCAAGAGGATGGACACCTCTTAGTGATTTCAAAGACTGGGTTTTTTAATGTGAAATCAACTACACGGACACCTCTCCCCACCTGTCTTTCCCAGGCACAGGGAATTCTGAAGACAACATAAAACCACAATATTTCCTACAGAAAACCTGATGTTCCTACATAAAATCTGACATTTCTACACTAGCAAAGCTCCAACAAAAAAATCCTACTGCTGGCTACGTGCTGCCACCTTTACCTAGGTGCTCCCATAAATCCCAAGTAGTTTAACTTCCAGAGGGACCTGATTATTTAACAAAAAGAGAGATGCCTGAATAAGGCACGGCCTGAATAAGGTATGGCCAGGACAAGGCACGGCCTGAATAAGGTATGGCCAGGACAAGGAATAGCCGCAGGGCACTGGGGAGAGCGGGAAAGGCTTTGGATACCCCTCGGGAGGAGCGGAGAGATGGGCTGGGCTGGGATCCCGCACAAGAGGAGCAGAGGGATGGGCATCCCGGAACGGGCACCCCAGGAGCAGGGACACGCCGGGAGCAGGGACACCCCGGGAGCAGGGACACCCCGGGAGCAGGGACACCCCGGGAGCAGGGACACCCCGGGAGCAGGGGCCCGGCCGTACCTTGACGATGCCCTTGATGTATCCGTGCCGCTCGGCGAAGTCCACGGCGCGGAGCTTGGCCGGGCCCTTCCTGTGCTTCACGTGTGCGCGGAACACGGAGCCCGCGCCTTTCCTCTGCCCGCGGATGACGCGTCCCATGGCGCCCTGCGGGGACACACCGGAACAGCCCCGTCAGCGACAGCCGGTCCCTGTTGCCCTCCCCGTGCCCGTCGCGCAGCCCCCGTGCCGGCCGGGCGCGGGGGGCGACCGATGGAAGCGGATCGGGATCGGGATCGCGGCCGGGCCGCTCCTACCTCAGTGCGGCCTCCACCGGAAAGAAGGAAGTGGCGACGTCACGGCCGCGCGGCGCCGCTTCCGGCGCTGGTGGATTGCGAAAGAGCCCCGCCCCGCCTGCGACGTCACGGCGCGGTGACGTCACGCCGGGGGAAGGTGAAGGGACGGAGCTGGGCTGGGGTGAGGGGTATCGGAGCTCCTGGCTCCGCTCCTCCGGGGTTTTCTTCACACAATCGCAGGATTAATTAGGTTGGAAAAGACCTCTGAGAGCGTCGAGTCCAACCTGTGACCCAGCACCACCGTGTCGACCAGACTGTGGCACTGAGTGATACGTCCGGTCTTTCCTTGAACACCTCCAGGGACGGTGACTCCACCGCCTCCCTGGGCAGCCCCTTCCAATGTCTAATCACCCTTTATGTGGATTAATTCTGCCTAATGTCCGACCTAAACCTCCCCTGGCACAGCTTTAGGCTGTGTCTTCTCCTCCTGTCACTGGTTGCCTGGGAGCAGAGCCCGACCCCGACCCGGCTACACCCTCCTGACACGGAGTCGTCCAGAGCAATAAGGTCTCCCCCTGAGCCCCCTCTTCTCCAGACTGAGTCCCCCCAGCTCCCTCACCTGCTCCTCACAAGACTTGTGCTCCAGACCCTTCCCGAACTCCACTGCCCTTCTCTGGATCTGCTCCAGCCCCTCAATGTCCTGAACTGAGGGGCCCAGAACTGGACACAGCACTCGATGCTTGTCCTCACCAGTGCCAAGTACAGGGGGAGAGGTATTGAGTTTAAAAACCCTGGGGGCTGACAGCCTCTTGCCTGGAGATCTTGCATAAACAACCAGGGACCCCCAAGAGCTGCCTTGCCAAAACATCTCTTAATTAGCTGGACTGAAGATGCTGTTTGCAGGATGAGGCTCCATCCATTACAGGTACAGTTGGATCTGTAATAATCAGACTGCATCGTGCAGTTTAAGAGCTGCAAGTTTTGGGCAAGGAAGCGAGTGAAGATAAAAGCCATGCAGTTGCTTTAAGCTGCCTTTGCCAGATTTTAATCAATATTAATTAGGGCATAACTGAGAGATACAGCAAAGCAGAGGTAATCGTCTTAGTGTTCCTAATCAACCTGTGCTACGCCCTGGAAGGGGAAATGAAAAGTGCCTTAACTTCTTTAACAGCCCACTAGGTTTTCTGCATCAGAGGCCGTTCTTCCAGCACAGGTCACTGCTGATGACCCAATTCCCTGGAGACAGACTGTTTGACTTTAGATTGACTCATTGGAAATTAGGAAAAGCTCATCAGTGTAGGCCCACCTTTGCTCCTTGCCTTCAGCTGAAGAACCTGAGCATCCACCACATCTTGAGAGATAAGCTTTCCTACAACAATCTTCCCAGGACAAATGGAAGTCACATGCCCCTAAGAGGTAAAAAACCCTGATGCCGAGGGCTCTGAGCCGTGATCCCTGTCAGATTCAGCCTGCACAGGTAAAGAGATTAGCACAGCCAGGTGTCCCCTCTGCCCATCTGCTGGAGGTCACCATCCCTCCAACAAGCAGACGGTGTGACAGCTGCTCGGGCTGAGCCCCACGTGACAGCTCAGTGTAGGATCACAAACTGCCATGTACTTTGGTTTACATTGAGTTTACATTCACACTGAATGTCAGTATCTAGAGACTTTGATTTATGGTTTTTAAGATGAGGCTGGATGTGGCACTTAGTGCCATGGTCTAGCAACTGTGGTGGTAGTGGATCAAGGGTTGGACTTGATGATCTCAGAGGTCCTTTCCAACCCGTCTGATTCTATGATTCTATGGTTCCTGTTGGCTTCAGCTGTGGCAGCAGGAGTCTTGTTTGTTTTTGCTGCTAAATCTGACAAGAGTCAGATCTTTGAGGAACTACCTCAATTTCCAAATAACACCCATATAACCAGCAAATTACAGTGGTCACTCCTCTCTGTCGTTCTTAGTAAGGACTTAGTAATCAATTATATAAGAAGTAGTTGTGTAATGACTTAGTACACTCATTGGTTTTATTATCCTGTATTAACTAGCCTTTGCATTCATTTTATTATTATTTAATTCGTGGTGCAGTCTTGCACACTGCTGTCACCACCTGTGAAGCTGCAACCTCTTGGTTCTGTCGTGGGCTTGGCCAGCTGCCTCCCTGCTCAGGTACTGCTGCAACATGGAGGGCAAGGATGAAACCAGGATCACCTCTCTCTCCTCCCTGACAGCTTTTGGGATGTCCTGAATGTGGTTAGAAATGTCTGTTCCCTAACAGTGTGAAGAGTTCTGAGTTCATCATCACAACAGAGGCTGTTTCAGCCTTTCCTCCCAGTAATGCTGAAGGTTGTTACCTATTTGTATCACCTCAGGCTGTGTTTATGCACATCTCAGGATCAGAGCATGCTGCTACCCAGGGTTCCAGTGCTGGTATTGTCCAAGCTGATTATTAAGTGTTTTTCCACCGGAGAAAACCAGGAGGAGGCTGGGAATTGTATCCATCTAGGTTTCTGTGTGCTCATGGTTTCTTTCGGATTCATACATGGATGCAAAACCCTGAAAGCCTCCAAGTTTTCTGGCCTTGATGGAGTTTAGGAATCAGAGAAGACATGCAAATAGGTAACAGAACTGCATCAATGATGGTATAATTTTATAATTGATTTCTCCTTATATAAGAGACGTTAGTTAACATGTTCCTCATCAAGGAATAACAGCATTGTATTACCTGACCCAGCCAAGCATGGACTGAACTCACAATAAGGTTAATTATTTTCTTTAGCTGTGCCTTCAAAATTTCATGGATCCAAAGAAATGTAAACAAGTAGTTTACACCTGATGGCAATGTCCTAGTTAGGACAACTGAGACCAGTTC
The DNA here is from genome assembly GCF_003945595.2 of Pipra filicauda. Taxonomy (NCBI): domain Eukaryota; kingdom Metazoa; phylum Chordata; class Aves; order Passeriformes; family Pipridae; genus Pipra; species Pipra filicauda. The sequence goes on from NW_024104298.1 coordinate 1,933,990, forward strand.
ATCATGGTATGGGTGTAACCCAAAACTGTGTATTCTATAGCCTCCATGCCATTTCCCAGAAACTGTTATCAATGAACCATTTACACCATCTGCCCATAGAGCCTGACTCCTCAGGCTATAAACTAGGTGTTAAGAGGCCTGTGAGATAGGAGGATGCTCTTGTCCTCACACCCTTTGTGGAACTCCCCGCCCTGAGGGAAGTGCTGGGCATTCCTGCCTGAACTGCAGGATATATAATCTTGGAGTCCTGGAACATTTTTACCCCTCATGGGATCCAGAGGGAGGCTGCATCTCATCGCTCTCAACCAGACTTAGACCATCACTGGACTGCAATCACCACTTTTTGACCAGACTGCAACAGCTCTCCCCCCAGCATCTCACTGCAATCACCACTTTTGACCAGACTGCAACCGCTCTCCCACCAGCAGGTTCTTCCCCTCTCCCCTTACTTTGGACTCAAGTGGGGCCCAAGGAACACCACTTTGTTCATGCCCCAGGGTACTGGGTTATACATTTGGGTTTTGTGGGTTAACACCAATTGTTTGTCTGTATGATTGTACTTACTGTATTATTGTAGTAAATTGTTATTCTGACTTATAATCTCTCCTTTGAGTTGAGTTCATTTCCCCTGCTGGTTAACTCTAAACCAGCACAGCAATTAAAAAATCCTGTCCAAGGTTTGTCGGAACAGTGTCGCTGTGGGTCGTGCCCTTCACATCTTGGTGCTGAAAAAATGCAAGTGTTGGGCACCACCAGCGATCATTATTCTATTAGAGTTTTAGGAAAGGAGGTGGTGCTGTGGTTTGAAAAGAGGCTGTTTCCCTCCTCACTAAGCCCCCGTCCCCTGGGCCATTATCATCTCCCAGAACGCCCCTGTGGGGTATTTCACTGTGGAAGGAGGAGGTGGCAGTGGCAGAGCTACAGCAGGACAAGCCATGCTGGGCAAGACAGTGTGAGACACGGGGCTGCCAATGGTAAAACAAAGGCAGCTCCCAGCAATACAGGTATTGCCTGGCACTGCCCACCATCCACACGGCTGTGCAGCAGCTGCTCTCTGGTGCAGCTCTGAGCCCTGAGATTTTGCCTTCAGGACATCATATCTGGCAACTGCACCTGGGTCCTGGTTTTGCCTGGGATGGAGTTAATTTTCTTCCTAGTAGCTGGTACAGTGCTGTGTCTTGGATTCAATATGAGAACAATGTTGACAGCAACAACTAAAACATCAGTGTGTTAAGTAGAGCTTACTCTAAATCCAGGACTTCTCAGCTTCCCATGCTCTGCTAGTGAGAAGGTCCACAAGGAGCTGTGAGGGAACACAGCCAGGACAGCTGATCTGAACTAGCCAAAGGGATATTCCATACCACAGTGTGTCGTATCCAGTACATAAACTGGGGGATGGGGTGGCTGGGAGAGGCTGATTGCTGCTCAGGGACAGCCTGGGCATTGGTCAGTGGGTGGTGAGGAATTATATTGTGCAACACTTGTCTTTCTTGGGTTTTATTCCCCTTTCTCTCACACTCTTTTTTATATTATTTATTATTATTATTATTGTTGTTGTTGTTTACTTTATTTCAAATACTAAACTGTTCTTATCTCAACCCGTGGGTTTTACCTTTTTTTTCAATTCTCCTCCTCGTAGCACGGAAGAGCGAGTGAGCTGCTGTATGGTACTTAGTTGCCAGCTGGAATTAAACAACAATAAGCTGTTCTGATTTAAGACATTACAGCCTTTACCAGCCATCCTGCCTTTCTGCCAGGAGTTACAGCCACATGGGAAGAGGAGCAGAGGCAGGGCCAGCACACTGGATTTCCCTGGCCAAGGCCTATTTTTCCAGCAGTACTCAGGCTGTGTGGGAGCTGGGGGAACTGGCTCACCTGCTTGAGGGTTCTCCAAGGCCTGGCAGCAAGCACAGGGTTGTCTGGATAACCCAGGCACATCCTGGACATCTGCACAGATCAGCTCTGCTGTGCTGTCCAGGGGTCCAAGGCTCTTGGGAAGCCTTGGCCACAGTGTACATGCGTCCTGCCTCCCAGACACGGGAATCCAGATGGAAGTCTGGTGATTTTAGGCAACATAGGGGATGCTTCCAAAGCACAGCTGCAGCACATCACAGCCTGATATTTTGGCAGCAGCTTTATCCTTTGGCTGCTTAAAGTACAACACTGAGCTGAGGTGGCTGTCTTGGACCCACATCCTGATACCAGGGCAGTAACAACTCAGCAGCAGGGAAGCACCCACACTGCTGGGCAAGGCCAGGTCCTCTATCCCCACAGCTACTTCCACGGGACTGTGTCTGCTGGAGCCCTTCCTCATGCATCCCCCTGGGGCTGCCAAATTTGATGGAATAATACAGAAAGGATAAAAACTGTTCCCCAGATTCTGGAAAGGCTTTGGCAGAGTTGTGGGTGTGCTGCTGCAAATGCACGGTGGGAGCAAGTCAAGGGTGTGTTGCCTTAATTAATCCTCTCATGACAGTCACAAGCTAATTTGTTAAAGGTTAATTGCACTGTAAATAGCAAAAGGGGTGGTGTTCTGCTTGCAACAGATGGCAGCCACCAAGAAATTTTGATGAGATTGCTGTTTGGAGAGAGGGAAGAAACAGCAAGGTTTCTCTAGGACCCCACCTTGGGAGGAAACTGAGAAGAAAGGAAGCCCTAAACTCTGTGCATCTTTTGAAGGGGAAGGAAATAAAGTATGGCTATAAGATTCATATAAGTGTTTTCTCTCTGGGAGTGGTGTGCTACAAGGGAAATAATCCTGACCTCCTTCAGGTGGGCACATACTTCCGTTTATGGTCCTACTGACCTCTCGGGGGCTTTCCGTGGGATTAGGAACTGACACGTGCACTCCAGCCGGGCTGCAGCACCACAGCTCCAGTCTGCAAAAATAACACACCTGCTAATCCCTGGCAAACACACTCCTGGGTGATCCTATTACTGCAGGCTGCTGCTCCCAGGGCAGGGCACAAGGGGTGTGGGTCACCTGCTGCCACTGAGGCGAAGGAAGGGCCACGGAAAGGAGTTACTGCACAGGCTGTTCAAGGGGAATGTCCTGGGCCTGCAGTATCCTGGATATAAAGGCAAAGGAGCCCTTTGTGAGGATCTGCTCTCAGCAGCCCTCCCATGCCACCCTCAGCATCCTGGCGAGCACAGGCCACTTGTGTGTATTCAACTCTCCTGGCTTTTGAGAGGAGAGAAAAATCCCTCTGCAGAGACACCACAGGCCTTCATTTCACTGACTGCTCCCAAAATAAATACTTTTGCTCTCTTCAGAGGAATTTCTCCTTCTGAAGGGATCTGCTTGTGTTTGCTGTTTTGAAACACTCTCCCTCGACTCTACCCATATCCCTGCTCCCAAGCCTGTCTCATTCCTAAACCCTGGAGAGAGTTCCAGGAAAATTACGTGAGCTTTCCCTTCTGGTCTTGCATGAAGCAGATGAGGTCTCTGACTTCATGACAACCACTTAATCATAATTGCAGCTAAAACCTTCCCTGTAGATACAACACTGGATGACCTGGAAGGAAACCATACTTGTTTACAGTGTCCTGTGTTTGCAGGTTATAATTTGCAAAGCAAGAATTTACGTAGAAGAATCCTGGCCAATTACCCAACCTGCACATTCAACCCACGTTCCCTTCTGAGTTACTGCACCAGCACAGGAAAAAACTGGCACCCCCCTCCCTCTGGTAATGCCCCTGGCATTCCCTGGGCTTACAGAGGTGTGGCAAAGACATTGCCAGCGGTGCACAAGAGACTCCAGCTGTGCTAGGGCAGGATTTATCACAGAAACAGGTGGGTTAAGACTGGAACAGTATGCAGAGGGAAAAAAGCCGATTAGGTGATTGCCTTCTCACCCCAGAGGGAGCTGACTCCTGCACAGCCAAAGCTCTCCAGCAGGGTATGGGTTTGCAAGCGCTTTCTGTTATTCACTGGCTAATGACAGCCAGGATTCCTTGGCAGAGGGGAGACCCAGAGCTGCAGAGGTGGAAAATCCCAGCCAAAACAAAGCAATTTGCACTTCACAGATGGGGTTTAGCAATGTTCATTAATTAGGTTCTGGTGACCTCTAGAGGCCTTGAGCCCAAAGCACCTGATTTTTGAGGATCTTTCCTGGAATAATGAGCACAGAAATTCTGCTTCATTTTAGTTTCAAACCAAGATTAATTTTAGCCTTAACGGGGAAGGTATTGAGGAACAGTAATTGATGGTTATTCTTTTCCTCCCACTAAGGAGGAAAGGCTCCCACATTCCCTGTTTGCAGCAGCTTCAAAGCCTGCACAGTAACTGTTGTAGGTATTCTGGAGATTCACATTTTACAAGAAATTTGCTTTGTGTGTTGTCAAGTAAGAGAGGAACTACTTCTCTTCCTTATCTCTAACAATATATTCAATTAATCACTGATCCCGGAAAAGCTGCCCACCTATCTGGTGAGATAATCTGGTTGCTTACATGCATATAAGTTATGTGGGCTTAAGATTCAGGCATTACACGTGAGTTAAACTGTGTTAGCAGAACACAGCCTTTGTGGACTAGTCCTTGCAAGGCTGAGCTCAAATACTGTGCTAGACCTCTCAGACTGCAGTATGACCGTGTTTTCTGAAAAATTATTTTCAGCTGCAAACAGGGAAAAATTGACAACCCACCAGATCTGGGAGCCAAGCAACAGAAAACTTACCTTCTGCCTGTGTTGTAAAACAACAATAAAATTACCTGTGGAGAAGAGTGAGGCAAGAAAATGTGTAAGAAAAAAGAGTGGGTTTTTAGTTAATACATCTGTATCAGCTTTTTTTTTTTTTCCTTAATGAGATCAGCAGGGATAGCTGATGGAGAAGGGAAGAAATCCACTGAGCTCATTTTCTGTCCTCTTGAGCAGCTGAGATATGAGGTTGAAACTGTACCAAGGAACTAAGAGAACTGGAAGGAGAGATGGAAGAGAAGTGAGGCCCTGGCCAGAGAGACACTGGGGAGTTCACTGAGAGAGGCTTACAGCCACGGAGCAGCTCAGCAAGAAACAGATAGAAAAGCTGGGGGAGGTGAAACATATCTGCAGCAATGCACAGCTCAAAAAACTCTTCAGCAAACTTGCAGGGATGTGTGGGAGACCTCCCAAAGATTTCTAATTTAAGAGCACCCAGCTGTACTTCCACATTTAGTTATTAGTTACTTTTCCTATGCACCTCCCCCCCTCCCCAAAAAAAAAAAATTGTTTTTCTCTTTGCATTTCCTAAAGGACCTCCTACCAGCACTTTATTGGCAGCATTTGTTTGGTGACAACATCCCTGGAGGCTACAGCCAGGGTAGTTTGTGCATCCAGCTTAGAAACCAAATACAATAGCACAGGATTCTCTCTTGCTTGATAGATGTGACCCACAAGAGAGGGGAAAAGAGTATGTTTTGGTATTAATTTTTTTGTTTGTTTTCTTATGGCATAATGATGGATGAGCTTGTTGAAAAAAAGAAAATTTTATTTTCTTGGGGGTATTTTTCATATTCTCTTGCTTTGTTCTTCTCTTTTTGCCTTGTAGGCAATAGAGCTAAAGGGATTTCATGCCTCAAAACAGAAAGGAATCCTGAGCTACTGAGGGGAATTAAGAATGGAGGAAGGGGGAAAGATTTAAAAAAAGGATTTTAAAAGAATTCTTATTCAGACTGTGTAAAAACTCTTCTGAGGTTGATTGAATCAAAACTCCTGCAAAACACTTGGGACAAAATCTCAATTTGTTAAAGATCTGCATTCTCCTCTATCTCCTAAGTGCAGACTACAAAACTAATTTGATTTTGTTGGTCCTCCGAGAAGTCCTCTAGCAAAAGAAGGCTGGGGAACCTCTCTGTTTTGATATTTGTGAGAAAAAAGGAAACCCAAGCTCTAAGGCCACTTGCATAAGCTTTGTAAAGCTCTATGAATTAAAAAAAAAAAAAAAAAGAAAGCATTTCTTTTGTAGTTACCAAGAAATGCTGGCTCCATATAGTGCAAAAGCATTTTTAATTTACACAGGTTTGTTGGCTGGATACTTTTGATCAATAGTACGACAGTGCTAATCAGAAAATGACAGGCAGTTTTCATGTGGACTTTTTCTGGGTAAAACCTTTTGAACTTTTCTAATCTCTTAACCGAAAATGAGAACAAAATATTGCTCTTGCCTTTTCTCCAGATACTGTTTTTCCTTCCTTTTTCAGAGATAAGAGAAAGAATAAAAGGAAAGAGGTGAGAAAGGAAACAAACATAAGATGGTAAAATAGAGAAGTAAAACTCCTCCTCCCTCCAAATAACTGTCAGGTTTTTTCCATTAAAGATGTCATTATATTTAAGATTTCCATTTCCAAATGGAAAAAAACGTGACTGGCTCCAAATATAAGAACAATGCTTGAGGGCAGGCCTAAAGTGAGCAATAAGTCAGAGCAGGAAATATTTTGCTTGGGGAACACATCGTGATTAGAACATAAATAATCCTCTTTTCTCCTATATGCAACATAAACCAAACACAGCTGTGAGTGCAGGCATGCACATACCCATGTTTGTGCACACACACAGGACTCAGCCCCGTGTCCCCAGGGCAGTTCTCTGACAGCATGAGAGGTGAAGGGTTATGACAGAGGGGTCGATGACTTGGTGTCAGCTGAAAATCTCATTAAAGCAGAGCAGCAGAGCCAAGCATGCAGGGAGCACCGAGGGATGTCACCAGGAGGAAGCCACCCCTGGGCCAGCAGGAAACCCTGTGTATCAGTCTCTGCAATAAAATTCTATTTTATTTCTTAGTAACCGTGGCAGTCACAAAATATTTGTTTTTCTGTGGCAGAATCACATAGTGGAGGGTGGCCTTAAACTGGGCCTGCCAGGGTATGTGTCTGCTCCAAGTTCTACTCCAGAGCTCAGCATCACACACAGGTTGCCTGTGTAGGTTGGATACTCACACAGGGCTGATGTCATTCACAATATCTGGGGCTCCAGAGCCTTCCACCTGAGCCTGGCTCTCAGGAGCCTGTTGTAAGCACACAACAGATCCAGGCTCAGGCTGCTGGATCTTGCCTTTTTGCAGGAGCTGTGCAAAACCCACCTCATGGGCTATGGGAGACAGGCTGCTCCCTGGGCTGGGCAAATCCAAAGCTCCCTCACGCCTTCCCAGTTCTCAACCCAGTCCAGTCCCAAGTACAAAATTTATTTTCTCTGTTTTGGGCCCTCTTGCTGGCCTGGCAGATTTTGCCCTCCCAACAGGCATGGTGTTATTCTTCCTTGTCCATCTGAACATTTCCTTAGTAATTTCTAGCACCAGAAATGAAAAGACATGTTTTTTTTTTCCTTTCAGTGTCGTCAGGGATGCTTCCAAAATTCAGCACAAGTAGACCTGGGGTGAGACACAGAGCTGGGAGCGATGCTGGGGCAACTGCTTTCCTTACCAGTCCTGAGGAACCTCCTGGATGAAAACAATTCAATTCAAAGTGAGTCTGAGGCATCCAGAGGGATCCTGGGTGGCCCAAAGCTCTTTTGCAGGAAAAGGAAAGCCATACACCTTCCTGCAGAATTTGTCTCCCTCTGAGATCTTCTTGTGAATTTTTCCATGGCAGGGATAATCCAACATAATCAGTTCCATTTGACCCAGTTTAATCACCACCTTCCTGAAGTGGAGTTAATGGGTGCTTAATGTTAACCAGCACGTGAGGAGGATGGTTCTCAGAAGATCTTGGACAATCACTCTACAGTTCCTAACAACACTACATTTTTTTTCTTTTAATTCTTTACCCAGAGTTGATAACTTCTGAGGCCTAAACCACAATACATCTTGAGCTCACTAAGCTAAAAATACTGACTTGCCAATGACAGAATACTAATGAATCCTCCACAGGAAAACTGATCTGTCATTTCCCTTCCCACAGGAACACATACAAGTGGTTAAATATCTAAAGGTTTTGTACAGCCTCTCTGCCTATGGCATTGTACTTTGAGATCTTGATTCAGGTACTGTAGGCATATATTTCCTTCATTTCCTGGCGTATTATTCCACGTCTGTCATCCTGCAACAGCACTGATTTTGATTTTGCTTCGCAAGAATGACAGCATTCATAAATAGAGTCTCTGCTTTTGAGATGGTTTTGGTTTTAGTCTTTCAGATCTATGTCAGGAGTGGGGTGCTCCCATTGGCACTGTAAGCTGGAAGACCCAGGTAGCCCTGGAACAGGCAGTGCCCTCACTGCCATGGTGCAGATCCAGGCCAGAGGACGCTGGGATGGGGGTCCCAGACTGAACTCCTCAGGACCCTGGTGACCCCCCAGCAGGACAGCAGTACTGTCCCAGTGAAACCCAAAGACTGCTTCTAGGTGTGGACTACTCTATGTTCTCATCAATTCACTTCTGTTGTGTTGTCTTGAAATATCCTGTAAGGGAATAGAGAGTAATACTGATGGTCTAAATAGCCATTTGAGCTGGGGTGGTCACAGCCACCTCCTGCTCCTCCTCCCCTGCTCCTTCCTCTAAAAAGGTAATTTTACGGATATTTCCTCGTACTCCTTTGAGTGACAACATTTGTAACCATTGCACTGTGGTGACACCTGCATTCAGATGTGTGAGTTTGGCCAACTGGATGTATATGGTACCCCACACGTGGTGATTATAGCATGAGGGGGAATGTGCAGTACTGAGCTCACTGCACTTCACCTGCACTACTTCTTGACTTGAGACAGAGTTTCTTGCTGCAGCAAAACCACTGATTCTTAGCAACTTTATACATTTGTCACCTGACTAGACCAAAAGTTGTTTTGCTCCCTTCCCTGCTACCTGCTGGCACCCCTTTTTTAGCCTGTGGATTTTCTTTTCCCTTTCATTACTGCTTATTTTTTATTTAGTTGTTTGTTTGTCTAGGTTTTAAACATGCATCTTTGAAACAGTGTAGACAATGTCTTCACTTCCTGGAAAAATCTCACATCCCATGGTTGGGGCCTAGTGGACTTACACAGCAACCACCTCAATTGACTGTGATCTCATCTCTCACTGATGACACTTTCACCCTCTCTGCTTCAACACCAAGCTCACCTGCTGTTCTTCCACTGAGAAGAGGACCTTGGGATCACCTGTGGGTAGAGTGCATTTGCTCTGTTCAACCACGTCATCAGTATCAGCAGTGAGTGGGATCCAGTGTTTACACAGATATCCTACCAGAGGCACTTCTCCCATGCCCTATCCAGAGGCAGGAATCACAGAAGAGCTGGCAGTTCTTCCTACTGAGTGTAATTCCTGACTTCCTGCTGCTGAAAACTTATCCATTCATGGCGATGTGGTGGTTTAAGGCAGAGGCTCAAATACCAGATGTTTATCTTACCACCCTAAGACCTCTTGTGTAACACTCCTCCTCTGTCTTCCCCCCAAACAAGTGAGACTGAACATCAAGGCTTCAGAGGCAGCTCCAGGACTTGTGCTGGCTGTGCATTCTTGCCAGGGGCCCATTGCCAAGGAATGGGAAAAAATGGAGTTGCAGGGCTGGGCTCTGATAGATGTTGATCTGAAAAAGGTCTATTTAATAAACAAACAAACAAGATGTTACATCCCCACAAGCATTGTTAGCAGGGAAGTGGGTTGCTTGGGGAGCCTCAGTGCCATCTAGCATTTGCAATTGGTCTATATTTAGTCCTTTGAAACTTCCCAGATAAAAGTTCTTTTAAAGTGATCAGAAACCTTTGACCACCATAAAATACACAGTGAGGTTACATGTCCCCGCTTCCTCCCTGTTGCCACAATACAGCCTCTCATACTTTGTGTTTGAATCATCAGGTTCCCAGTGCTAACACCCAGTCTCCAGCAGTGTGACTACGCAGTAGGGAGACAGAACACGTGTTGGTTAAAGCCTGACAAAGCAACACTTGGATTTAGGTCAGGCACAGCAAACAGGAGTTACTTGTATGCTGTACCTGGCACCCATTCAAACACAGAGCCTGATGAATTCACACTAGCCCAGACATGCAAATGGTATCTGCCTTTTCCCTTTCCACAGACATTTCTTCTCAGACAGTACCTTCAGCTCCCTGTTTCTGTGCCCCTACAATTCAGGGCTGACACAGGGCATGTTTGCACCATCATTATACATGTCCCTCCCTTCTCAGTGCATCCACAGCAATGCTGCCCCTCACCTGCCCATCCACCATCCGACTCTGCTACAGCTGTGGCACAAAGCAGGCAGCAGACAGTGCTCAAACTCCAGCTGCACATCCTACACTGTCCAGATTGTCCAGCTGGCCCTCCTGCAGAACTCTGACCAGGAAACCATCTGCTGGACCTCACACCTTCTGATGGACTGCCAGGACTCTCAGGGCATTCATTTGATGACGGTGAATTCACCTTTCATCCTCACGGTCTTTTAGACTTTGTCTCTCACCCCGCTGTTCCTTTATCCCTTCCCATTTTCCCCTGGCTGCAGTCGCTTCCTGGTGGTAGAAGCAGACTTTAGTTTCTGTTCCAGAGTTGGCAGAGGCTTTTAACTCTGCATTTAAGTCTGGATTTGCAGAAGCTTCAGTTTGTAATGCCTTAACTCCTTGTTCGCTGATTGTTGGAGTTGAATTTTGTCCTTTCTTGTCTTCTGGCCCAGCTCAAGGCCCCTTAGTGCAGCTGACTCTGCATTAATGAAGTTATGGAGAAATGTTATTAATTTTTTTATTAATGTAAGTATTATTATTTCATAATGAATGCATGATTACTTTACACATTTATAGGGATTATATTTACCTATATTTTATATTCAAAATAGAAAAGTACAAATATCACAAGTAAAATATAGATGAATTTAGCCATAAAGTATTTCTCAGCTTTGCCAACTCCTGATGGAAAAGAGATTAAATCAGACTAAGAATGCAGTAACCTCACCTACAAATTTAAGACTGACTTGGTGGTAGAAGATTACATACACACCAGGGATCACTTGGGATTAGGTAGCGTCTTGAGTATATTGTCAGGCTGTACCAGAAACCAATTTAGCACAGCTCTATTTGTTCTTCAGCTTGTACTCAAAGTTTAACTTGTATACGCCTCAGTCTTGAAATTATTTTAAATGCTTCTATTAAAAACATATGTGAGCTGGGCACAGTCAACCACAGAATGACTTCTCTGAGACATGTCCTAAGTGCTGGGATTCCTGAGCAGCTTTCAGGCTGTTCTGGAGGGAAACACGCAGCTCCTTTCTACAGCACACATCCCCCTTGGCTTCTGCACCTGCATGTGGGTCCGGAAGGCCGAGGTCGTAGGATGCAATAACTCTGGTCTTCCCAATTTTCTCTGCTCAGTGCTTTAGAACAGTGAACTTGTGTGGGTTTTCTTCACATTTCTAATTTATGTTGGTTCTCACACGCTTGGGCATCCCCTCAGTAGCAGCCAGAGTAACTTCCCAGCCCTGGTATTTTCAGTGCATGTCTGGAATTTTGGAATGGGGTGGTGAATTTGGACCCTTGTATGCTGCAGTTGTTGATTTGCTTCTTGCCTTTTCTACTTCAGTTGTGTATTTGTATAAAAATTAAGAATCCTGGTGGGTATTTTTAGTGCAGGATCCAGGGGTTTTGGCTTTTTCTTAGGTTTAGATGGGGGACTCTGAGTTCTTTGTTATCCAGAGCATTGTCTGTACAGTTGCCATACATTAAAGGAGCTGGAATAAAATCGGCACAATATCCAGTTTCACCCAAATGAGGTTGTTGAGCAGGATCCAGAAGATCTGTATCCACAGAAGGCAAACACAGTATTTGAACAGAAACAAAGCCTGCGATTTATTTCATTATTTACCAAGTGCTGCCATGGTGCTCAGTACTATATAAACATTCCCTGCCCCGGGTTATTAATACTACCAGGCACAGGCAGGTTCAAGAATCAAAACACCTTATATTAAATATTCCCAGAACGAAAGCTGTAAGGACAAGTTAAAAGGACAAAGTTATCCGTAGAGGAATCCTGTTAATGAAGTTTCAGACTTCAAAAATAGCTACGTGTTCCAATAAGAAGTTCACATTTGAGGACCTAACTCTCCACCCATGCCATATAACAACCCCTCACGGACTATTGCTGTAACACATTTCTGCCCTGTTCAGTGTGTGAGGGATGCCAGCATAGCCTTTTTGTTGTACCATAAGGAACATCCACCCCCCCAACAAATATGGAGAACTAGTAGGAGATCAGATTTTGGGGGTTACACTACATAGTGATCCCATATTTAGGGAGAACAAGAAGGTTTTGGTCTTTAGACTGCATAGCTCTGGAAATGCTGGGGAGTCACTGCAGGGTCCCCAGCATATGTTGTCAGTGGGTGAACAGTAAAAGGGAAAATGTTCAGGAAGAATGAAAGGTCACATCTTTACCTCTTACAGAAGGACTAAAAGATGCAAGCTATTTGGAGGCACCTGGCAGAAGAAAAAAAAGGAGTGTTTTACTTAGATATAACTTGAAAACATTATAAATTCTTGAGAAAGGCTGGGAAAATTGTACTTAAATGCATCAGGTTGAAATGATCCCAAAGGTATACAACTGCTTGATGAAAACATCAATCATTTTTTAAAAAATTGTGTATGCATGCTTTAGGTCAGTGAAGATTACATCTTATGTAAGGCCACTTAAAAGACAGAGCTCTCACAAGAATTACAAATTATTCTGGGCCCATGAAAATCATCCTGGTTTTAATTACAACATTAAAGACAAATCCACAGAGTTGTAAGTTCTGCTGGCAAGCAATCATTATAAATCTGGACAAGGGATCACATAGAAATTGTAAATAAGGGCTATGAGAGATTTCAGTACTAGCTATTTTCGTCTTTAGAAATGTTTTTCATTTCAAAAAGTCATCAGCACTTGTGCTCAGCCAAAACTTGCTCATAAGACTAACCGGGATTTCTGAACATAAACCGTCCTTAAAAGGATACTGTCAACTCCCAACTAGTCAGTTTTGAGAAGAATTTTAAAGATCTTTCAGTACATGAATCCCTGGGGTGATGCCTGTCCTTTTGTCACAGTACTTCACTTTTTTTCCTCAGTGCTTTATCTTGCCCTTTTGCAGCATCAAAGGCACCACACAAGCTCAGGGAACCAGAAAATAGGGAGGTGAAACTGAGAGCCTGGAAAGCATTGTCAAATGCTGAAAACAAGCCAGGGAAGCTGAACAAAGAACTGAAAAGGGGTATCTCCTTTTATTAACTTTCAGTTCCAGGAATTGTTTGGAAAAGAGAGAAAAATGTCAGGTAACGATGCTCCTGCAATTTAGAGTTTAATTACAGCCAATACTGCAATAAAGAGAGGAAAGATGGACAAAATGAAAATTCTCTTCTGATATTAAGATGACCTTAAAAAATACTTTTAAAAAGACAAAAATTCAGACAAAGCAAGAGTTCAGCATGTTGTGGAACAGACATACAATATAGTTCCTATATCCTGGCACTTTAAACCAGAAGTTTGTTACAAATATCATGATCCAATGCCATGAGTTGTTGGAGGTGATAGTTACACTGACTTCAGGGGGTACTGAGGGCAAACTGGGAGAGGAGTCCCTCAGATCATCAGACAAGAGTTGTACAAGTCTGTAACACGTTTTATTATATTACATTTGTGTCAGCAGCCCTATCCTCCCAGTGGGATTTGTGCAGCTGGGTCCTTCATCTTGCAGGGACCCTCAATGATAGCAAAAAATATCTTTCAGTAAAGCTGTCAGGATTCAAACACTGCTGTCCCTCTGAAACGAACCTGAATCCTACTGGGACCTTTGTTTGGCCTTTCCTTACCTTCTGCATTTGCTTGAGAAGAGCTGCAAGGACAGCCCCAAGAAACAGCCCCAGCAAGCCTTGCCCAGTCTGACACCAGCTTTATTCCAGATGAAGAGGTCTGGAGCTGGTGATGCAGATCAGCCAAGCAAGATGAATCCCATGCATAAACAGCAGCTTGCATGTGAGCCTGTCATTACAGGCTCTTCCCATATAACTTCAGCTGTCTAACATGGAATGAAGAGTAGGCAAAAGCACCTTTGGAGGTGCCATGTCTCCTGTTGACTCAGCAGGATGACTAAACTCCTCACTGGTGCCTACAGTCAGGCTGGCCATGTTCCCCCTCCCACTGTGCCAATCCCTCCCTAGGCAGTTTTCCACATACAGCAGGCAACTCACATGCTACATATACATCACTCGTGGTGTCTGCTGATATCTCAGAGACAATTATAAAATAGTCACTTGGAAATGTCAGAGTTTCTTAAAGAGGCAGCCAAAGTTAACCCTTCTCCTTTGCTTTCTTCTTTCCATTTGTCTTCTCAGCTGCTCTCATTGTTGTCCAGCATTTGGCACCGCTGTAAAAGTTGTATGCCAGAGTGTTTCAAAAATAAGATAACCTTCTGCTCTGTTTTATAGTGGGTCCATTCATGAAGACCAGAACCTTCTATCCTGCAACGTCAGATATCCCTGAGATATTCTACTATTCCACAGCTGTAAAAAAGAAGCAAAAGCAAACCTAAAAGAATTTAGCATGGAAAACATATTGCAGCTTTAGTGACACACTGGGCTTTTGTTTAGGTTTCTTTATTATGACAAGTCATAGTATGTAAACTTCTCATGCAGTGACCGAAGTCATGTGTCTGCTTTATTTTAGCTTTGGAAACAGCAGCAATGCCCTTCAGAAAGGACCTGAGAAGTCCTGAAAGCCAAGGTACCCTCATAAGCACTGTGCTGCTTTTTCACCCTTTGGCTAGAAAACAGAGGTGTAGATTCTCCAGACCAGCCCTTTCCACATTAGGCCTTCCTTTTAAGACCCTGGCATTGGGAATGCTGTTAGCAAAAAAAGGATGTCTTGTTCGGTGTCTGTCTGGCCTGCCTTGAGCAGAAGTGAGCCATGCACAGGTGAAACCAGCAGAGCTCTGCTAGTGCTGGTAGTTCCACTGCTACTTTTATTACTGGAGCTGTTCCAATCAGAAACCCCTTCAGCAGGGTTAGGGTGAATGGAGTTTGAAAACAGCTCCCCATCCCTCTCCTCACCTTTCAGCCGGGTCCTACAGAAGACTTAAACTAAGCAGAGAGATTTCCACTGCTCTCATTCCCCAGGTGAGTGTCCTGCAGTGCACCTCTGCAGTCCTGTTCATGGAGAGGAGGGGTGGAAAGGGAGATAGGAGACTCCCCTGGTTCAGTAAGTGCAATGCCCATCCTTGCAGGTATAAAAGGGCAGCAGTGCAGTCATCTATATAAAGAATGTTCTTCAGAGGGGTCATGTATAAACTGCCTGATGGCAAGGGTATCAAATGAAGGTCGAGCATCAGAGACCTTTAGGCTATTACGAAATATGACTCATGGATTAGTTAACTGCCTGTCAGATTTTCCATTATGAAACTTTAACCACAGCCCATATCTGCACAGCACCAACACCTGTAGAAGTACAAACAAACAAGTGGTTATGTATGCATTTGCACTGAAGTGGGTCAGGAGATGTGCTATTGTATCAAGAGAAGCTTTTTCCTTAGTTACAAACTATTAACTAAGGAATAAAAATGAGAGGAGGGGGAGAAGATGCTATGAAAGTAAAAAAACCTGTTTTGAAGTACTTATTTGCCAAAGATTCTGCAAGATAAATCTTTACAGTTTAACTATATCAGATGAATCAATCTAAAAGTTCCCCTCTACAAAATACCATTATTTTAGCCATGATGAACATCAGTGCTTCCTAATCCAAGCATTTGCTTTTCCAATTCCCCTTGATGGCATGAGCAGATGTGAAAAAGCAACTATTCCTGCTCTGGAAAATGATTATTTAGATACTGAACTAAGAAAGAAGGATTTAAAAAAAAATTATTTCTGAAAATCAGTAAGATGTAGCCATTTAGTGGAAGACCCTCATATGTCTCTCATCAGCCATGACACCTGGCTGCTTTGAGGTGGCTGTAAATTCAAAAAGGCAGAAGATGTGCTCTGAAGGTTTCCCACAGGAAGTGGGGCTTTTGACCCCTGTGTCACCACTTTGGTGGACTCCACAGGTGAGATTCAGCTCACCTAATTTTAGATGTCTACAGTGTCTATCTCTACATCTGAGCCTGTTGCCCCACAGGCAATTTAAAGGTATGTCTTATCTGATCTATTTTAAATACCTACTTTGGGATGAGATGATTCATGACCTCCGAGTGCCTTTTTCTCCTCTGCAGCTGAAAGAGGGGCCTGAGATGACTTGGCTGGAGATCCTTCCATGTGTCCATCTACAGCTGATTAGATGAACCTGCCTGAATGCTCTGCCCCCACAAGGCTGGTAATTCATATGAAATGAGCTGGTTAACACTGCTCCTTGCTATTGTAATGTTTTGTCCATATCGCAAAAACACCACCACATCTGGCACAAATGAATCCTCAGAGGCTGCCTAGAGGTTACTGATTAAGGAGGAAACCTGAACCACTCAGATATATTTCATCACCACATTGTCTTCTTGCCTCTAGAGATGTTCCAGATCACAAGTTAGGTATGGAGTTCTCACTCCTCCTACCACTGTGGTGTCTAATCTGTGAAGACAGAAGTCTCCATTTCCATGCCTTGTCAGTCCAGCTCATTTCAGGAACACTATATTCATTTAAATGTTAAATTGCTGCTCTACGAGAAGTTCAGAAGATATAAACTGTAAGGCACAATGAAAAACAATTCAGTCTCAAGAAGTGAAGTCTGAGGAGGGGCAGAATAGCAGCACACAAATATATAAAAAGCAGTTGCAAAGAGGAAGGAAATAAACTACTTTTCCTGTTTACTATGAATAGGCTAGAAGTGATGAGTACAGGGAGACTTCACAGTGAGGTGACATACAACAAGCCGTGCAGCCACTTCTTGGAGCTGAAAACCACCATTGTGCCATCTTTTAGACAAGGGGGAAGTCACCAGGAGCTGCTGTCTTAGAGAGAGGCAGCAGCAGCTCCTGCTTCCCTGCAGGCACTGAGCTGCCTGCCTCGGAAAGGGGTGGGAGGGTTTCAGCTCCACCGTGTCCGTGGGTGTCTGAAAGGAGCCGGGAGCCTTTAGCTCACTAAGCAGCTTTTCAGTCCCAGCATGAAGCAGGGGTTCCTGCCTCACAGCTGAGGAACAGTGGCTGTGCTGACATGACAGCATCCTGGGGCCCTGCCCCTTAGGAGAAGACAATTATTGCCAGGGTTGGGAGCCCTACCTCAGTTTGGGCATGTAGCTGGTGTTCTGGACATCCAGTCTGATGAGCATCCATCCAGAGTGGATGGATATATTTAGTCTTAAGGCAGTGTGGTGGACTAGATGTCTCAAAACCCCTTTACCTTTAATGATTTAAGTGGAAAGGTTGCAATGTGCATGCTGAAGCCTGAGCTAAGCCTCTTACAATGGAGTGGGCCACAGCTCCAGCTGTGTAACCTCCACTGCTGACCAAAGCCAGCAAGAGGGACAGGGTGGCCTTTGATGAACCCATCCAGAAAAAGACTATTTTCTACTGACATTAAATTTTTTATGGTTCTTTCTCTGCTGCCACCACAAGAGATATGACTGAAAGATTATGCAGCTAGGTGCTCCTATTTACTACTCCAACATGGTATAAACAATGTAGAAAACATATAGGAGGGGAAGGGGAAGAAAGTGATTTCATTTAAAATAAAAACTGAAACAAAACAGGTTTCACTCAGCCACATTCAGTCTCACACTCACAAGTGCAGCCACCAGGCATCAGGTCATCATGTTCAAGCCATCTATCCAAAATACAGGGAATATGAAGACCATGCCCAGGTAATGGGTCTAGGATCTGTGTGATGCCATAGAGAACACAAGGGATGCCAACTATTAAGCCCTTCTCGTGTCTCCTGGGCTATTCTTGGATTCCTGACTATGCACAGGGTTTGGACATCTTTTTGTATCTTTTCTGAATTTTTGCAACAGCATCTGCATCCTGTCCCAACTCTGACAATCGAGGGCTAATCACTTTGTCCCCAGTTCTGAGTGTCTTGAGGGATAACAGGGAGATGCCCTGTGGTCTTGGTGACCTGCTAACTCAGGCCATTCAGAGAGCACTTTCCCCTCTGAGTGCTCCAGCTGGTGCCTCCATATCCAGACCTTCCCTCTCCTCTGCTCACAACTCTACGAGCTTTTGTACTTCAAGTTTCTACACCTCTTCCATTCTCTTGCTGGAGACCCCTCACTTGCCAAGGGACAGACCTAATCAACACTCAGTGGCAACAGTGAGGGAATGGAAAGATGGGCCTTCCTCCCCCTTTTTCTTGAAGACCAGAATTGGGTTTGGTTCATGATTTAGGTCTTTTAGTTCCTGGCAGGGCACAGCAAGGATTGCTGGCAGCAAGGGCAGCAGATCCCTTAGGGCTGGGGACTGGGGACTGCAGGGGAATTCCCAGGGCATCAGAGCAGGGTCTGGCAGCCCAGGCCATTCCCATTCCCCATCCAGGTGCAGCTGGGGGCAGCCTCAGGCACCGGGCACCTCCCCAACTCGGGGACAGCCATGGCTGGGACAGGTCGTGGGCCCATGGCCAGGCAGGGCAGGGCTGTGGGGAGCTGGAGACCAGCAGTGCTGTGGAGCTGGGGGTGTCCTCGGGACTCTGACAATCCCACAGGCCCTTCTGAGCTGCCATCACACTCTCTGGTCAGTGACCCTCTAGAGGATTTTCAAAGAAGACTCTAATGCTACATTTATGTTACATAACATAAAAGTTACATTTGGTATTTGGAAATAGTAATTAGAAAAGGTTTACAGAAACCAAAATGAGAAACATTAGTGCCTTCTTCAAAGTATAATACTAATGCTGATTAATATAGGAGCCATCTTGACTAGGTGCCTGTTTTGATTTAGGCAATTACTAGCTTACCAGTTCAAACCAGTTAACAATGAGAATTCACAGAATCCAAGATTTACTGATGTGCCTCTTCCCTTTCTTCTTGCTGCTATAAGTCTCTCTTCTTTTGTCTTCACCTTCTGTTCCTTTGAGCTTGTCTACAAGAGAAAGGCATATTCATAAAATTACAGTCTGCTTGTAAACCAACAGTTAACTCCAGGCATTCATTCAAAGAGGGGCAGTAGATGGATGCTCATGACTTTTTCCTACTGAATACTGTCATACTACAATTTGCTTGGCAAAGGACTCAATTTTTAATACCTGTAGGAACAGAGTGGGAGCCAGGCCCCTCTCCTGCCCTGTGGACTGGGATGTTCTGGCAGGAAAAAGGCTGCAGTGGGCATCATCTGCTTCACAGCTCGTGTCAGAACACAGTGACAGCAGCAGCTGCTGCTTTGGTGGGACCAGCTACCTCTGCCCAGTGGGTTGAGACTCCTGCTGAGGTCAAGACCATGCCCCCAGCTTTTCACTCCCATTTGGAGGACACAATGGGCAGAAGAAGCTGCTGGGCTCTCTTTGTTCTGGTGCAGGAAAATTTATTGCTTTGCAAGTTCTTCCTGTTCCTAATTGACCTGATCTAACCTGAAACAAGCCATTTGTATTCCTGCAAAGGAATACCAGGGAGTCCACATGGCCTTTTGCCCAGGTTTAACATAATTTCTTTAAAGCAAACTGCAAATTAATAGTAGTGCAACTTTCCTGTGCAGGCAAGCCCTCAATCTAATTGGAACATGGAAAACAGCATTTGTGAAGACAAAGCAGTGCATAAACTTGGGGAGTGAGAGAGGAAGGCAAGGTAATTTGGAGTCCAGTGGGGACAATGGAGAGATCCGAATGCAGAGAGATAAAAGTGATTAAGGTTTTTAAAATCCAAGCTAGCAAGGAATCTAGGGATATGAAAAATAGAGCCCAACTCAGAAATTTTCAATGTTCATAGAACTTCCATATTCTTTCCATTCATTCTTCCAGTCAGGACAACCACCCTTGTCATTTTAGTCAAAAAATACCCTCCCTTCCACCCTCTACAACCCTCTACAACTCTGAGCCACAGAAAAAGTCCAGCATGGTTCTGACAGCGCACAGGATGGAACATTCAGTTAGTGCTGCCTCTCAGTAACATTATTAATACTTGAAAATCTCTCTCACTTAATAAGGAGCAACGCCGGGCATTCCCCAGATAGCTGAGGCCATCCACTCAACCTGAGCACTCCTGGCAGCTGCACCATGTTGCACAACCACCATCTGCAAAGGTCAAAGCTTGCCAGGTGCTCACACCTGGCAGCAGAAGTCAAACCCCTGCACACAAGAGGGGAGAGAGCTAGTAAGGCCCTTCCTTGAAAACCCGGGATGCATCTACTCCATCTCTCACATGTGGCCAGGGAAAATCCTCCACAGCCAAGAGAGGTGCACAGCAGACAGAGGGACTTGTTGGCAAAGCAGGGATATTTAGCTGGGACATGGGGTGGAGGCTGGGAGTGAGGGTCTGGATATCCCATCAGGCTCTGGAGGAGTGACTTCTTGGGGGCTCAGGGAGGAGGGAGGGGGAGGAAGCCTCTCCTACTGCAGTTCTACACTCCTCTGGACCCAGGCAAGCAAGGCAGCCCCAGCAGGCAGGCAGGCCAGTCCTTTTTTTGGGCTAAGCATGTAACACAGCAGGCTCACAGCAAGCAGCATGGATTTTTTGCTGTTCTGCTCACTCTTACCTCAAAAGGGGACCATCTTCATCTTATCTCCCATTTCTTTGCCTCTATTCTGCTGCCATTTCAGTGACAGCCTTGGGTGGCAGTCCTGTGCCCTGATTCCAGCTCAAGAAGTATCTCCTGTGTGGAAGTTACGGACTCATTCTTCCTCTGTCATGTAACAAGAAGAAATAAGGACAAGACTATGCTTGTGCTTCCTCAGTTCCCACAGAAACCTGTGACTACTTGATCTTGTCACTAAACCATTACAGAAAATAAAAATAGGACTTCATTTAAAAAAAAGAGAGAAAGAGAAGCTGCTTCAGATAAGGACTATTATATGTTTGAAATGGCCAAATTCTCTCTGCGTATCCCCGTTCTAGAGTCATAGCTTATAAAACTTTCTGTCTCTCCTTTCTCACAGTCTCTGCTGTCTGTAAACAGTCTTTAGTGGTTTTTCAGGACAAGATGTGAATGTCTTTGAAGCTTTAGAACACGCTCCAGGCATCTTTTCAGAGATTCATCACGAATCTGCTCTTCATCAAGCCCTCTCCAATCAATTGTGTACATTCTATCTACCAGTCTGTGAGTGTGGAGAGAAAAGGGGAGCCAGCAATGCTTGGGTGGCAATACACTAGCCAAAGAACAGAGTAGCTCTTAATCAGATTGCCTTTTAATTCTTCAGGTGAGTTAAAGGCATTATGTCCTCTCTGAGACTTAGGATAGATGTATACTCAGCAAAGGCAATCAATGGCAGAAAATAGTGTTGCAGCATAGTGGAAAATTCTGTAAATATTCTATCAATGCTGTCCAGGCACAGTTTAATAATAATGTTTTTATTAGTAGTAACTTCCTTTATTACTTAGATTTTATATCAAAACAGAGTCAGAAGGACAAAAACAAATAAAAAAAACTCTGTGCACATTTTGGCTAAGATACCTGATGTAATTCTACAGGCAACAGAAAATTCTGCCCAGATTTTCCTGAGATTCCCCCCGAGTTCCATGGCTTGTGTAATGGGCACCCAGTGCACTCCTTTCCCAAGAAAATGTGGGTGCACATCCTGTGCTCTCATCCTGCTCTGCCCCTGCCTACCCAGAGAAGGAGGCTGTGGCTCCACACAGGCTCCTTCGGCAGCAGCTCCAGGCTCCTGTTGTCCCTGCCTGGGACTGGTTACCCCTCTCATGTTGGACTGGCAGAGGCACTTGTGATGCCTCCCTGCCAGACTGATCCAGTTGAAAAATAGCACCCTCTCCACACCAGTTTATTTGAGTCTGAAATGAGCTGGGCATGCAGAGTGAGATGGGGACTACATCAGCTGGCAATGCAAGTGTGAGAAATCCTTGGCTAACACTGAGTTAGGGCACATGTATGGTAGGAAATATTCACTAAATTGACAAAATTGATTGACTACAACCCAATATCCCACACACATTTACCAGGGCAGAGAGTTGATGTAGGCAGGGTCTCTTTCTATGCCTACAAACAGTTATTTTAAATTCAGATCAGTTCCTTCATTGACTGCACGGACTGGCATCACTAATAGCTGTACTGGGACAAAAGAGGGGACACCTGGGGGACAGGAACAAATGGCAAGTGCTGGGAACTGCCTACACCAGTCCTGCTGCCAACAGAAATGTCTGAACAGAGACAGCTTTTCAAATGTGAGGAACCTGGTAAAGCTGTCCAATGCAACAAACCTAGTTTTGTTTTGAAGTTAGAGGAAAGGTGCCAGCTTTAACAATGCTTTTCCATTTTATTCTGCTGCATAATTTTTTACATAGATTATTTTAAAACTTACCCAAAGAGTCCAAAGAGTTTCGTAGCCACTGCTGTAGGGAAATGCAGACTTTTTAGTGAAGGCTTCACCAGCAGTACCATCAATGGTTGCACGTGCTTCTTCTTCTCATGTTATTCCTCCAAATCAGTAAGATTGTGCCTTTTGACTACTAAAACTGTCCACAGAACTTTGGGAACTGATCAGATGGAGCATGTAAAAATTATGCTGTTAAAGACAGATTTCTGATGTTACGGAGAGATATACGCTGTTGACTAAAGGCTCTTTCCAAGTCCCTCTGCTAACCTGTGGCTGGACAACACTGAAGTTATATTTTTATTGCCCTGCTTACAATATGAAAGACTCACACAAATATTGTATCGTACTCATAAGCAGCTCTGTAGAACAAGAAACAAGTTTTCAGTACTGCAACCTGAGAATTACATTCATGGTAGGATTTATTTTGTATCACACTCTGGATTTCAGGGCCTGAGTTGCTTTATGATTAGTAAAATATCTCCTTTCCTTAGAAGTGAGGCCATAGCTTTGTAAGATGAGAAATCTGCTTGCTAAGATGGTTAGTACTGTATGACCTGTTGATAGTTTCAAAACAGATAAGGAAGCTCATGTACACAAGGTCAGTATCTATCAGTGTTGGATAAAAATATTCTAAAAGGCAGATACAACTTCATAAACAGTGTTGACTTCACAGCTCACAAGGGTTTGGTGGCAGCTGGTGACACTGTTTTCCTAATGCAACCTCCTCTATACCCAGAAAGCCGTATTTCTGGCTATTTGGGGGTTAACAGTGTAGCCTTTCAGTAAGACTACCAGAGGAGGCTCTGCAGGTGAAGGAACAGCAAATTTGGGAATCCTGCTAGGATTTGAGTGTCCAAGCACCTGGCAGTGTCAGGTTTTAAGCAGTTTTGGTCGAACCCATCAATAAAAACTTGCTGAGTTTAACAGTAAGCAGGGTTTGTGAGGACTCCAGTGTTGGTTTAATGCTTGACTCAGGTACTCAGGAGCTGCTCAGCTTCCTCCAGGGAATTGTGTCTGACTCAGCTGTGGAAGAATAAAAGTGAAACAGAGAATACATGGTCCTGCCTAGTGCAGATGGCAACTTAATAACAGAGGGAAAACTGATTTCCCCAAGAACTGACTTTCCTGACTGCAGGATCAGGGTTTAAATTGCTATGATACTTCTAAAACTTGCACAGCAAAGAATTAATTAATGTCATTTTCTAGTGCATATGAATTATCTTAAACAATGCCCTTGTTTATAAAAGCACTGAAGACACTGCAGGGATGTAAACATTGCAGAATTGTTCAGAAATTAGAATTGTCTCCAAAAGCAGTAAAAAGAAAAGGAATTAAAAGATTTATTTGACACTTGCTTTCAGAAAAACCCCACAAAATTTGGGCCTCCATCCAGTAACAGCTTTTTAAAAGAATACAGAAACTTTTTCTTTTTTCCTTTTAACTGTCAGGCAGCCTCAGTGAAGACACCTGCAAGGTTTTAAATTATATAAATAGGTGCACATGGGGAAGAAATACAAATATAAATCTTTAACTCTGGAGTTGTAGCTGGATGAAGGAGCATTGTGGAAGAGTGAAGGAGAGAACTGAGAAATGTTTTGTTTAAGGCCAGACCCTGTCCTGTACAGAACTGACAGGTTTGTCTGTGAGAAGGTGTTTTGCTCATTTAAGGATTTGTTTGTGGATGTTTAAACCTTGCAGGGCTTAATTTCTGGAATGGGAGGACTTTGGTTCTAGCGCTCCAACTTTAAGGGCAGGAAAACCTAAGCAGAGATTAACTATATGTGTGAGTACTGTGGGAAAGTATTGTCTTTCTTTTGAATCCCACGGTGAATCCAGCCATCCTTCTGGAGTTTAAATCTTCCCTATGCTCTCTTGTTGGAGGAGGGAAATGGAGGAATAATTGCTGTGTGTGGATCAAGGACAATCAAACTAATGTCCTTTTCCTTGGATACGTCAGTATGTCCTGACCCCCAGAGCATGTTTGTCAGGACTTTTACTGACCCAAATTCCAGGAAGTGGCTCCAGTGTTTTCTGTGTCAGCAGGCTGTGATGGAAGGGAAGGGGGTTATTTATATACTTTTCTTTTTAAAGACAGGCATTTTAATGCTTATTATTTGAGTGATGTTTACAGGCTAAGAGTCTTAATGAGTCCAAGGTGGGGCATTTTGGGGATGTAATGGGAGGGTGAAACTGTCACCACAGGGAAAATGGGACTGCCGGGGGGAACCTTTGGCATGTCCTTTGATTTGACAACTAAAGGTTTTAGGGGGAAAAAGATGCCGGATGTGTGCAATAACTCGTGTCGACCACCACCAGCAGCGTGTCGGGGTGAGCGGCTCGCAAGGATGTGCCCCGGGGCTCCGGGCAAAGGGGACTGTTTGAGCTGTGCAGACGCACAGGTTATGGTGTCCGCACCCGCGCTGAGAGCAGGTGGCGGAGCCCGGTGTGTTTTGGGGGGCAGCGACCCCTCCTCCCCTCACCCCCCCAGCACCGCCATTACGCGCTGCGCCACTGCCCGGGGGAGGGGAGCGACAAGATGGCGGCAGCGCCTACCCACGTGACCCGGGGCCTGCTTCCTTCTAGAGCCGTCCGGGCCGCACGCGCGCGCGGGGGCTCTCGCGAGAGCGGCGAACAAAAGGACAGCGCGGCGGAGCGAAAGGGGGGAGCTCGTGATCTCGCGAGAACTCGCGGCCGCTCTCTCTACCACCCTGGAGAGAGGTGAGTGAGGAGGAAACCTCGCGGTATCTCCGGGAGGCGCCGCGAGGGCCCCGGCGCCCCGAAGTCTCGCGACAGCTCCGGGAGCATCCCCTTCACTGTGCGCTTGGCTGCGCTGAGATCTCGCGAGAGCGCCGAGCAGGCGGGCGGAGTGAGGGGGGGCCGGGTGGGGGCGGTCGCGTGCGCGGTGAGGTCAGCGCGCGCGCAGAGCGGCGCGCGGGGGGCGGGGCCTATATAAAGGGCGGGCCGGCGGTGGGGGGGGCTCAGTCAGGGCAGCGATTCGTGGCGGAACCAGCGATATCGGCGGCAGCGACATCCCGGCCCGGCACATCCCAATTCTCGAGGCGGAGCGGGACAAGCCCGAGACCGATCTCTCGTTATGAGTCATGTGGCGGTGGAAAATGCCCTCAGTCTAGACCAGCAGGTGAGCAGAGAACCAGAGAGCGGAAAGGCCGCTCCGTTACCCGGAGAGTGCGCGTGGCGGAAGCTCCGCGGGCGGCGGTGGCGGGAGGAGGCGGTCGCGATCCCTCGCGCGGGGGCACCGCTCCTCGATCCCCGGCGGCCGCGTCGCGAGTCCCCCCCGGTAATCCCCCCTCGCCCCCCCCATCGCGGCCTGTTGTGGCGCACTCGGTCGTTGCGCAGTTCCCGCCGTGCCGAGGCCCCGCGCTGGGCCGGGCTCCCCCCGCGGCGGTGCGTTGTCCCCGCGGCCCGGGGGGCGTTGCGGGGCGTGCGGGGCCAGTCGGTGCCGCCCGGCCTGGCCCCGGCTCCGCTCGGGCCCCGCGGCCCCCGCGCCGCGCTCGGACCCGCTTTGTGTGGGAGCGCCGGGAGCAGCAGCGGCCCCCGGAGGCCGCGCCGGGAACTGCAGCGGGGGGGAGGAGGAGGAGGAAGGGGCGGTCAGTGGCCGCCATTGTGCGGGGCGGAGGAAGGGGGCACACACACACACCCACCCCACACACGGCGCTTTGTGTGACGCCCCTTCCCCGGGGTGGGGGAGCGGCGCTGGCAGCCGCCTTTGTTCGCGCTCCGGTGCTGTCGGGCCGCGGTGACGCATTTGGGCCTGGAGTCGTGTTTTTCCGCACTTTTTTTTTTTTTTTTCTTTAAATTTATATTTTTCTTTAAATTTATATTTTTCTCCCTTCTCATTCCTACGCTCCCCCTCCCCCGCCCCCCCCCGCTCCCCGTGCTGGGCGGGACCGATGGTTATCTAACCCCGCGGGGGCAGGAAGAGCCCCATCTGCCGCGGCCGGGCAGCCCTCGCCCTGCGCCGCTTCGGCGAAGTAGGTCATGGAGACGGTCCTTCCCTCCCTCTCTCCCGGCTCCCCCCCTCTTCCCCCCCGCCTCACACGTGACGGGCGCCGGCAGCAGGATTAGCTGCTCCCGCTGCGCCGGGAATCCAGCCCGCAGTGCCGCACTGAGATGGCGCCGGGGCTGCGCCAGCGCCGCCGGGACGGTGTTACCCCACACGGCGGGAATCCAGCGCCGGGAGATTCGCCCATCGCTTCTCGTGACGCTGGAGAGCCGTTTTTACCTTCTAAAGAGCCTTTGTTTTTGTTTGCTTTTAAAATAAGAATCATCCTTGACCTCCGCGTTGATGCTTCTATCAGCTGAAATGATATTTTTTTTTTGAGCGTTGGCTTTAAAGAGGGTGTTAAGAGGCCACCCGTGCGAGAATTTTTAACTGTCTGTCTCTAATAGCAGCACACGCAGCTTTGGATTCATTCATGTTGGAAGATGCTTCTGTGCGATTGGTCTTAAGTAAAATTCAGTTGTATATAAACACGCCTTATTTTTCCCCAGATAAGTTCATAATCTTGCCATGCAGCTGTAATAAGCTGGTTCTTCATCTTTACCAGTTCACTGCCTTCTAAAATGAGTCCATACTGCGCTGGACTTAAAACTTCTGACACACCAGCAGTCAACACCTTTTGGAAGACTTTACTGTGAGGGGCTTTTTTTTAAAAAAAAAAAACACAAAAAAACAAACAAAGCAAAAGTATTTTCTGAAGTAATTCTAGGAAGACATCACCTCTTATTTTGTGAGCAGTAGCTGCCTCAAACATGGAGACTGCAATCTCTTTGTAGTGTTATTGCACGTAAAAGAATACAAGTCTCTACAAGTACAGTGCCTGACTGAATTGGTATTATTTGGGCTGGAGTCCCTATAGAAAAAAAAATAGGCATTGATGTTAATCAGAATATGTTTGAGGAGTACTAACTATCAGGAGATGTAACTGGCACTGTGTAAACACATTTCTTTGCAGCCACAGTTTGTGGGAACACTGATTGCTTTTGATAAGCAAAAGGGTTTTTTTGTATCTTAGCATAGATTTGTCATATAACGTCTTGATATTTGTTTTATTTCTTATAGTTTTCTGGTCTAGACTTGAATTCCTCAGACTCTCAGAGTGAAGGAAGCTCTACAAGCAGTAAGTACATGCAAATTCTCAAGCTTACAAATACACAGTTTTAGAAATAAGGGGTTTGTAACTGTGAAAAACAAATTTTAAAGCAAAATTTACAGAGGCTGTTGGGGGAAATTAGAAAGATTGCCAGTTAAGTGTACATTGGAAACACTGCGTGTTTCAGATAGGACCGCTTCATTCAGCATGATACAGCATGTGTACATTTCTGAAATACTTGAGAGAACTTAGTGTTCCAGTTTAATCTCAGATTTTCAGTTGCCTCTAAACTGGGACTGCAGATTGTAGTTGTAATGTGGTGATCTGTCTACTCAAAACATCCAGGGGGAGTAGGAATGTTAACTCCACCGATCTTGATTCATTAAGTAGAAATTGATGTTAAAGGCTTAAGTGCTTAAAGAAGAGGGAGGGAGTCTTCCAGGAATTCACATTCAGCTTGTGCCTGGTACATTCTAATTCACTTTACTTAGCAGACAGATGCTTCTGGATTTAAATGAGGAATGCTATTCAGAGGCAAATTAGGTGTGGCTTCTGGTTTGATCTGAGCTGAACTGATGGGGATGGTGGAATTTAAGGGGAAGGACTGTCAGTGCCAGTACTTAAATGTCACAGTGAAAATCTTCAGCTGTTCAAGTATCTGGAACCAGATTAAACCTTAATGAGTTCTGGGAAGTTGGGCTTTGTAGACACTGTAACACCCATAAATGTGTGTGACTTGGTCAGAGAAATAGCAAGACATCTGTGCCTTAAAAGCAGCTGCTTAAATGAATGTGCAGTAACTTAATCTTCAGCTCTGAGAGAATGATACCAAAGTGCTGTATTAAAGGACCCTTATTCAAAGATGCTGCAAGAGGCCTCAAGGCAGATATTTTTACTAAGCAAAAGCTGTTGTTGACTAGCATTTCAAAATGTGCTAACACCACAGTCCTGTAACACTGCCTTTCTTTTGTCCTTTAGAAGGCCGATACATTCCTCCTCACTTGCGGAACAGGGAAGCTTCAAAACAGGGTATGTATCAGAAATGCAGTGGCAACACTTTTAACTGGTTCTTGGCCTTCTGAATCTGTGGGAACAGCCTGCACAGGCTCAGACAGTGCTGCTGAAGGTGATTATACAGACTGCTTGACTGTCCTGTGCAGAACATGGCAACTTGATCTTCTGCTTTCAGTGTGCTGTTCTTGGTCCCTTTGCCAGGTTATATTCTAAGCTCATGATAACTGACGAAATACTATTTATATCTCTTTAACAGTTAACCGTGGCTGAACCAAGATGGAGTGTCCCATCTTAACTTGATGAGCCATGTAATCTTGAGTGTCAGTCTGAATAGATTTTGTGAGTGCCAGTTCTTCTGCAAGTGACTGTGACTTGGAACTTGTAATCAGTTGTTTAATATGAACAAACAGCACAGTTTCACTTGGTAAATGGATCTTTTACACAAAGACATGTTGTCCTTGTTTAGCTTCCTGCAGTTTTGATGGAAGCCCCCAAGAGTACTTGCAGAAGGAAATGCAGGATGTTGTTGAAAGCAGTGCCAAGTACATGACCTATTTTGGTCACGTGTTTACACAGGGGTTTATACTGAGGAGCAGCCTTTTTATCTTCCACTTGAATCTCTAAACAGAACATGATACAGAAGAAAAATTTAATGGAAGGCTTCAGTGAAGTAAATCCTGACCTCTCTGTAAGATACTAAGAGGGCAGGTGTTGCAACACATGTTGTCATCGTGTCTGGTGACTTGTGTGGATATGAGAGAAACATTTCCTCTTAACACATAATCACATACTGGGATGAAGCAGCTAAAACACTTTCTGCAGTCCTACAACCTAAAGGATTGCTGTTTCATGGCATGGGAGGACTTGGAGCTCACCTATTTCTAAAGCAGTGAACTTTCACAGATTCTTTTCAATACTGCAAGAGGACAACTTCCCTTTGGAGTGGGTGGGAGGGTAATACTGAAAAAACTGCTGATAAATCCCACAGTGCTTCTGAAGCTATGTTCCTTTAAATCAGACTAGATGAAAAATGCTTCATTCTAGTCTTACACCATTTGAAGAAACAGATCAGTCTGTTTTTGTCTTGCTTTTGTATGTGCCCAAGCTAGTGGGTTTTTTCAGTGTTTAGAGGTTTTTTTTTTTATTATGTATAAGAAGCATGGCCTGAAGCATCAAATGATGGTACAGCCTTTTGCGAGAGCTGAATGTTTTGGGAAAAGTAAAGAGAATGGTGGGCAACAAATTCAGTGCTCTTGAAGTTCCCAATCACATTGACCTCGAATCCAACCAGTCTTTGAAGAAACTGACTGATAAAGCCCAGAGGAATGTGCAGTTTCTCAAAAGGAGGAAACAGCTTTAAGCTGGTTTGTGAATATTTGCTGTCATATAGATTTCTTTTCCTTATGTGGTGATTTGTACCAAACTCGAGTTTTGTGGATATTAGTTAATTTTGAGTTCCTATCGTGACCTGTTCTGTATAGGTCTGTTAATGTCACTTCTTATGTGCAAGACCAGAGTTCAGATACTGAATTGTATTGTGTGGTCATGGGGGCCACATGAAGTCCCACTCTGGGGACTTCAGACTTCACCCTTGCAAAAATGTAAACAAGTCACGAGGCTTATATTTGACATGTGGCTTGTTCAGTTAATAAAACTTTGACTGCCAACTTTCCTTGGTAAAGGATGAAAAATTGCCTTTAAACCTGGTTGAGCGCTGTATCGCTGACCTCATGACAAGGTTTGTGATTGCTGAATGGAAAAACTGCAGTTCCAGTTCAGGCCCCTATTGGAAGCAAAGAGAGCATCATAAGTTGGGGGTTGTAAAGCTGAGCTATTTTGTAGAGTGGGTTGAAGTCTGTTACACAGTTGTACTTTGGTAAAAGTAATGTTTGCTTCTGTTATTTACACTGAATCAAGGATGGTGTTCTTAGGCTGCATCAAAGCTGTTCTGTATTTTGGCTGCTCCTTGGAATTTTTAACAACAGATTTTTCAAAATGTAGACATTACAAGCCAGAGGCAAAAAACCGCTTGTGTGATAGTTTGGCTGTACAACAAACTCTTGATGCAGCCTTACAAGGGTAGTAACCTGATAAAATTTTTATTGATACAAAAGTTAAACTACTTTAATATTAGTGCTTATAATACTGCTACTACAGCAGAACTGTATTTCAGTAATCCAGTACAGTTGTCTTGCTCACATACCACAACTGTACATACTTCTGTGAAAGTGTTAAATAACTACTACTGCGTTCAAAACTTCAAAAAAAAGTTTCTTTCCTGTGTGGTGATGTTTACACATGCTCTGCAAACAAAGAGTGTGTGCACATGGGGTTCTCACTTTGCTCTGTAGCTGATGATGGGATCGTAACTCACAGGCACAATTGAAGTTGCACAATGGCCTTACTCACATTTAAATAGGAAGTTGCTTAAGGCAGTGGACTTAAAAAAGTAGCTGTAGTTTGTGTTCAGGAAGAGCAGAACATCTTTGTGATTCCAGTAGGTATTGACAAAAAGAGCTTTCTTCAGCTGACTCCTTCCATTCACCTGCAGATCTGACCATTTCTAACACTAATCTGTTGGCTTTGTAAATGGGGAACAAGGCAGTACAGAACTGCAGGAAGTAACAGTCTGCATAAAAATAATGTCCTTAGGTTATGTAATGGCGTTTTTCAGCTGTTGAAACTCAATATGCAGGGCTGCCTGGTCTACAGTGTCTTGCTTCCATGAGCTCAACTTGATACCAGTAAAGCTTGTTGTCGTGTTATTTTTCTGTTAAACTTCCTGGAAGCTGCTCTTGGATATTTAAAGTCTAATCTGATCTATAGCAGATCAGAGAGTAGATGTTGGAACTCATCTTAAAGGTCTCATGCAACCTGAAGTATTCTATGACTCTGTTTCTCCCAGTTTCAAAAAACTGACGATTGGCTGCTGCACGTGGAAGCTTTTCAAGTCAGCTGGCAGTAACTTGTGTTAGAGCGTTAGGAAATAAGAATTAAAATGCTGGTTGAGGGAGAAGCATTGACAACTGTAACATTGTTCATAAGCGTAAGAACTACAAAATTGCTCTGAAAGTTGATGAACTTAGTGAATTCCAAACTTAACCCCTTTGGTGAGAATTATGTGGTGGATGGAATTATACGGGTTTTTACTTACAAAAGAAAAAAGCCTTGACATTTTTAGGAATTTTCTGATGATTCTTGCATGGTCTTGTAATCATTCTCTTCGCTTTACAGCGATGTCTGTCACAGGCATTTACGTCTGATTTTTACGTCTTAGGGCATCTACGTCTGATTTTAGTTTGCCACGTGGTGTTCTAAATCCTGACTCTGTGTTCTGCCAGCCAGTTACTTAGAATTGACTTGTATGGCCTGGACCTCTTCTATGCTGATGGGAATGCCAATCTAAAAGGTGAACTGGTAAAGCAGGGAGTATATATTTATTTGGTCTAAAAGTTGCTGCACTACCTTAAAGAAAACTGTGACAAGGTGCCAGCTTCAGAAATGGGTGCAGTAACAAGCTGGGCGAGTAAGCTTACTTTGAAGGCTCTTTGGAGTATAAAATTTTCACTCCTTTTTGGAACTTTTGGCTTGGTAGATGATCTTTAGTACAGGGTCAGCCCAGTTTTTTCACTTTTGAGAAATTAGATATGTATATTGCTGAAGATGGCTCTGTCAGTTCTACTGCTGCTGGATCTCTTGGCAGGATGACATACCCTGACATACCCCAACATTTGTAGTGTGGTTTGAAAGTTACTACTAATAAAGGGATTCAGATGCCTTCTAAACTAAAATAACTTTCTTGAGTGTTTAAGAAGTGATTATGGTATTCCTGATGTTCTGTCAGTAGTCTCTCTGTGTGAAGTTAATAATAATAGATTATTTTTGCTGTCTGTTTCAGTTATCCAGACAAATTAATTACAGTTATCACACTTGTTTTTAAAAGTTCTGTTGTGACCAGTGTATTTCTGGATTCTGGGGAGTAGAACTTCTTGTTTTTTAAAAAAGTGGGGGGAAGAGAAATAAAACTCTAAATTTTCGAGAACATCTGAAAAAGTAGGGTAATTGTGGTAGCAGAGCTTTTTTCCAAGAGACTGGGGTCTAGAACAGCCCCTTTCTTTGGAATAATTTTGTTTTGTGGTTGCTTTTATTGTCTGATGAATAGGTCTTGACTGGTTTTTTGTTGTGGAGCTGGCAAAGCATGTGCACTTACAGGGGTGACATTATTTGTTTATCTGTTCCATTATTTCGCTTGCTCTCTGGTGGAATCCTGTAGCTGAGACTGGTTGGGTCATGTTTTCAAACTTGGGAAGGTTGGACCTCTGAAACAGAATTTGTAATTTTTTAGTCCAATATCAGAGTGGTGTTTAATGATTCCTGTTTCTGCTGCCTCACAGCCCCTTGTAGCTGAATAAAGGGGAGGCTTTTTACTTAATGGTGTTGGCAAACAGAAGTTCTTTGTATTGTTTCTGTGAGTTAACATAACTAAGTAGGCACCTTCTGTGGGCAGGTGTAAAAATGCTGTGGAAAGGCGAGTGTGGTTAATTTGTTGTGAAGAGCTCCATATGCCTTATTTACACATGGGGCTGTTACTTTGTTTTACTCTGTGTAGATCATATTGCTTTGTGTACTTACAGTGCGAGAAAACATTGTAACTTCTGACGTGTTTCTAATGCAGGGGTAATATCATTTGTTGATCTCCACTGGGGCCTTGTTAACCTCCAAAAATTAGAGACATACTCAAGAATTTCTGTTGCCTAGAGAATGTACATGAGGCTTGGCAAGACTTAGTGCCTTAATTTTTCTTCTGATACCCATTTTGCCCGGAGTAGGCAAATTAATTACTGGTACTAAGGCATGTGCAAGTTTTTAAAAAAACAAACATACTTGTCCATGAGTGAAGGACTTTCAACAAGTTCTAATGGGTGATGAGAAACGCTTAGTCCCTCGTTGAGTAAGTCTTAACATCCATACCCCATAACTTCCCTTTTTGAAGGACTTCAGTCCTGTAGAGCTTCCATTGAAGATGTCCTGGACAGAACTTGTATTTTCTCATAAAAGCCTGGTCTGTGTAATGTGTGGCTAAAATAATCTTTCCCTTGTAGGGTTTGACAGTGGTGGCTGGAGTTCCAGACGGGACAAGGATGCGTACAGCAGCTTCGGAGCACGGTCCGACCGCGACGCAAAGTCAAGCTTCTTTGACCGTGGGACTGGATCAAGAGGAGGAAGGCAAGTACTTCTGTGTCTGCGTGGTGCATAGGAAGTCTCTCTCAGTTCTAGTGCTGCACATGTTATCTTGGTGTCAAAATTAGAGTCTAGGTGTGAATAACATGATAAGGTAGGAGGAGCCTGGGAGGGGAGGCGATAGGGAGAGAACCTTGCCTTTAAAGCTACATGATTTCAAAGATGGGCAACTTGCATGTGTTGAAAAATGTGCCCTGTAGTCTGCCACCAGCCACTCAGTGCAGCTGTAGAGACCGGCTGACTTCAGCATTTCACCAGAAAAGTTCCAGGTGGGTGGCTACTTCCAAAAAAGAGCTGTTGGGAGCACCACAAGACAACATCAAAATGGATTTTAATTTTTTTTATTTTAATTTCAGTATTTTTTTCTTGTTTAAAAAGTGTAGTTAATAAAACTGGGTGAGACTCTTGCAGGTTCTCTGCCTTACTTGATCAGTCTTACACACATCATGCGTTGTATGCACAAGTGTGGTGAGAGTGACCTTTATCGACTAGTAAAGCTGACGTTAGTCCTGTATCCAGAATTTTCTCAAACATGGTTTACCAGGCCTAAAACTAAACAGTTGAGGTAAGGACTTCTTCCACCTTCTTTCCGAGTCAGTAATACAGGTGAGCTCCCTCTTTATGGAATAATTATGTGACGTATAATTGAGGTATTTGGTCACATGTGTGGTGGGGGAATAAAGGAACAAATTGCAGCACTTAAAGGTTTTGTCTGGACATGGGAGACCTGTGTAAAATGAGGCAGAGGAAGGGGTGGGGGGAGTTCGAAATAATGCTTCTCAGGAGGTTTAAACAGAGCTCCCTGAAAAAGAAAATGTCAAGGACTGAGCAACTTGGCATTGCAGCTCTACTGGCAGATGATTGTTTGCATTGTTATGCTTAACCAAATAAAACTGGTGATAACAAGGTTCACTGTGTTAAGCCAAACTGAGCCCTGAAGTCACAACAAACTCTCCTGTCTGGCACAGAATAACATGACCTAGTCTGATGGCTGGGACTAATTTCTGTTCTTAGGTCAAGAAGCAAGCACAGATAGTGTGATGACTGAGTTGTTCCCCGGTGGTGTGTGTAATACACAGAGCATACGCTGCTGCATTGTTACAGCTTTGATTTTTGCATGTTGAAAAACCCCTGATGCCTGGGAATGGTGGCCTGATACTGTTGCTGTGTTTAGATATGAAGAGCGAGGCAGAGGGGGTGACTATGATCGGAGCGGCTTTGGAAGATTTGACCGCGGTGGGAACAGCCGCTGGTGTGACAAATCAGATGAAGATGACTGGTCAAAGCCTCTGCCCCCAAGTGAACGCCTGGAGCAGTAAGTAATGGAATAGCATAAATTCATGTGGCAGGGCCGTTGCATAATTCTAGCAAGTAAAATGCTGTCTCCTCTGTTTTTAGGGAGCTCTTTTCAGGAAGCAATACTGGCATTAACTTTGAGAAATATGATGATATTCCTGTTGAAGCAACAGGCAGCAACTGTCCTCCACATATTGAGAGCGTAAGTTTTCTTAAAATCTCTTTTGTTACTGTATAATAGTGACTGTTTTGCACGTGAAACTTGATTTCTTGCTGTCTGGAGTTTATGGAGGAAAGGAAACGCTGTCCTGCTTTCCTGCAGCTAAGCTGTTTTGCAGAGGAGGGTTGTATATGATGAGCTAAGTTGTGGGAGAAGCTGTGGAAGCTTTTTCAGTTAACACTTGCAGCTTACTTTGTGACTTGTCCTTAAACAGGGAACCTGTGAAGAAGTAGAAGTGCTTGGAGGTGCTGCTTTGCGAGCAACTGCTAAAGCATAGGCACTGTTTTGCGCTAAGCATAGTGTGCTAGTGTAGTCTGCCTTTCAGGCTTGGCTAGCTTTTTAAGAATTGCTTAGAAGGCTGGACTAAGTATCTATGTAAGTCTCAGTAACCAGCTTTTGAGTATCTGTGAACTTCATAGGCAAGTTCTATAGG
Source organism: Pipra filicauda (assembly GCF_003945595.2). NCBI lineage: Eukaryota > Metazoa > Chordata > Aves > Passeriformes > Pipridae > Pipra > Pipra filicauda. The sequence continues at coordinate 1,969,617 of NW_024104298.1, forward strand.
AAGAGCTGAAACAAAAACTACCTTATAAATGATTTCTTAAGTTGAAAAATATGTTACATGGTGACTGCAGGGAAGGATCCTGATCTTACTCATTTTAAATCTTACAGTTCAGTGATGTTGACATGGGAGAAATTATAATGGGAAACATCGAGCTCACACGCTACACCCGTCCTACCCCAGTCCAAAAACATGCAATACCTATTATTAAAGAGAAGAGAGACTTAATGGCCTGTGCTCAGACAGGTAAGTTGGTAGCTCCTTGCTGCTTAGTCTCAGTAGGAGTGGGGTCTTGTATTGCTGCAGGTAAGAGGTCTGTACAGTAGTACAGCCTCCTGTTCAGTGTACAGTGACATACCTGCAGTGTTGGAAGCTTTAGAGTCTTGCATCTGCTTTAGATGTGACTTGACTGGGTTTACTGTGTTTGTCCTGAGAGAAATGTTCATGTCTTGAACCACATTCCCTTCAGGGTTTTTGCTGAGTGATAAGTCTTTTGTAGTTAACCTCTGCTGGCTGAGGGGTGCACTCCAGTGGTGTAGGTAGTATCCATACACTAGTGCAGATATTACGGGTAATATGCTATTGATAAAGGATTTGTGCTATATTTGACAGTAACTCCTAATAATACTGATTTGTGTTCCGTTAGGGTCTGGGAAAACAGCTGCATTTCTTCTACCAATACTGAGCCAGATATATGCAGATGGTCCAGGTGATGCCTTGAGAGCGATGAAGGCAAGTATTCAAAATACCCAGTCCTGGAAAAGCTGTGTGACCAGTGTGTACTTTTGTTCTGTGTGCTGATGTTTGCTACCGAACACAAAAGGTGGTCTTAAATGTCATAATCACTGGAAATGATAGGCAAGCTTCTCAACTTCTAGAAGAATTTAGGTGTTTCCCTTAAAAAGTACAGGCTGTGGATTGCTTTTTTTCCTACCTAAAGAGTTGATATTCACAACTCTCAAGAAAATTTTTTTTTTGTCTTTGTTGCATAAGCTTAAAAGACACTTCCCTTGCTTCAGGGTAGGAAGTAACAGGTTTTATGGCTATTGTTTCTCTGCTACTCAAGTTTGGGATCACAGTGCAGGTTGTGGATACCAGGGTTGTGCAGCTGTTGCTGTACTGACCCGCAGCTGTACCTTGGGTATTGTAGTAGGGCCATCTTCAGATGCAGTGCTTAAGTTGACTCTCCATCATGCCTTTTCTTTCTCAAGGCAGACTTGGTGACCTGTCTTTAATATTGCCTGTAGTAGCTGTTTTCTTTCCCCCTGTGTTTGGGGTACTCATTCCAAGTATTTTTTTCCTTCAGGAGAACGGAAGGTATGGCCGCCGTAAGCAATATCCAATCTCACTGGTCTTGGCTCCCACTAGAGAACTGGCTGTGCAGATCTATGAGGAAGCCAGAAAGGTATATCTTGGAGCTCGTCATTAGAACATAGCTTAAGTAGAGTTTTCCTTGGAGCTAATTTACTTTGTTTTGTAGTTCGCATACCGCTCCAGAGTTCGCCCCTGTGTTGTGTACGGTGGTGCAGACATTGGTCAGCAGATCCGTGACTTGGAACGTGGCTGTCACTTGCTTGTAGCAACTCCAGGACGACTGGTTGATATGATGGAGAGGGGAAAGATTGGGCTGGATTTCTGCAAGTAAGTGTTGCTTTTCTGTAAGATGAATGACTTGAAGAAAGGTCTAGTTAAGGACCTTAAGTTGTAGCTTTTGGATTGTCTAGTTGAGGACTGGTAACCAGTACAGACACTAGACCATAGCTTACAGAAAAAGTTCTGAAGAAGCTTTTTTTATTGCTCTGTAGGTACCTAGTGCTTGATGAAGCTGACAGAATGCTTGACATGGGGTTTGAACCTCAAATTCGTCGAATTGTTGAACAAGACACTATGCCACCAAAGGGGGTTCGCCATACCATGATGTTCAGTGCTACTTTCCCCAAGGAAATCCAGGTACTGTACATGAGTTTACATACTTCAAAAGTTCATAAGGCCAAACTGATTTCTACTCTGGAAGGGAGGCAGTGTACTGATTTGATTTTTGTTTCCTTCCCTTTTTTAGATGCTTGCTCGTGACTTCCTTGATGAATACATCTTCCTGGCTGTTGGCAGAGTAGGTTCTACATCTGAGAACATCACACAGAAAGTAGTGTGGGTGGAAGAGTCAGACAAACGATCATTTCTGCTTGACCTGCTAAATGCCACAGGTAAAGGCCAACTTCAGAAAAGCGAATAAGGCAAAATTCAGATGAGGCAAATCTAATCACTCAAGTAATAACTTCTGTTGATTAGATGAATGAAAGGATATTTCCTTAACAGCCAGTGAATGTATTACACTGGCTAAATGCCAGCATTGAGTTGACGTAAGCATATCTTAGTAAAAAATGAGGAGGGACATCCTCAGTGACTTCACCTCAAAATAAGTGAGCAGAGAATTGAAACTGCCTGTTACCAGTTGGTGGAGCCAAGTATTTGTGCCCATTTTCTTCTGCTAACCTGTGCTTTAACTGTTGTTAGGCAAAGATTCCTTGACTCTGGTGTTCGTGGAAACTAAAAAGGGGGCAGATGCTCTTGAGGACTTCCTGTACCATGAAGGATATGCCTGTACAAGTATTCACGGAGACCGTTCCCAGAGAGACAGAGAGGAAGCGCTGCACCAGTTCCGCTCCGGCAAGAGCCCCATTCTTGTTGCCACAGCAGTAAGTGAAATGTACAAAACCTGAGCATGGAAGCCTATTAACTTGGCCTGTGGAATTTTACTAAGACTTTATTTAATCCTTTAACCACTAGGTAGCAGCAAGAGGACTGGATATCTCAAATGTAAAGCATGTCATAAACTTTGACTTGCCAAGCGACATTGAGGAGTATGTACATCGTATTGGTCGTACAGGCCGTGTAGGAAACCTTGGTAAGTATGACCTAGAATTTTCATAGCAGAGTTGACAGGTGTAATAACATTGGCTAAGTAGCAAATTTCCACTAACTTTATGAGAGAAGCCCATGTGCTGCTTTCTGTGAGCAAAAGCTGGTTACTGGTGTCTAGCCAGTGTGGGAAGTAACCAATACCTTTGGTGGTGTTCTTATTGTCATTAAAAGGCTCTCATGCCATGTGTAAGACTGGTGTGTTCTGTGTCTGTCAGTAAGCAGTCAGGGGTTTGTGAGTAGCTGTGGTGTTCTCAGACTTGGCTGTAAGGAAGTGGAGTGTGGAATGGGTTTAAGTGCTGCAGTGTACTTGCATTCTGTGTAGCTAAAACTGAATGTTCACTTCAGGTCTTGCCACCTCATTCTTCAATGAGAGGAACATAAACATTACAAAGGACTTGCTTGATCTTCTTGTGGAGGCTAAGCAAGAAGTGCCATCTTGGCTGGAGAACATGGCTTATGAACAGCATCACAAAGGAGGAGGCAGCCGTGGGCGATCTAAGAGGTAACGGGCACAAGTCTGGCTAAAGGTGTCTACTTGATCTATTGTGAAAGACAGCTCTGTGACTTGTTTTCAGTCTAAAAATATAGCTAGAGGAAGACAAACTAGTGCAGTATAAACTGAGTTAAGTGCCTGTGAAGGTGACAGCTGGATGTCTGTCTGGTTTTGTTCTATCATAAGTTAACCCATAAGACTTCTCTCTTAAGCAGGCAACCAGATACAGCTGAGGTAGAATGATGTTAGCAAAAATTCCTTTAGAACTTTGTGAAAGCACTTACAAAACACATGCAGAGACATACCTTAAGCAGCTGTTTTGATATTTAGGAGCAGGTGAAACAAAACAGGAAAGTCATGCTTTTCTACCGTATGAGAGATGGACATAAATGGATCACATAAACACTAAGATAGGGTTGGACATTCTGTGGCACAGAGATTGCATTGAATGAAACATTACCAGAACCCTACAAATTAATTCTTAGTGTAACGTGGCAAGTTCAACATGATGCTGCTTGAACAGTAAATTTTTGTTTGCTGTCCTGAGTGCCCTTTCCGGGTTAGCACTGGGATGTGTATGAAGTGTGCTGAGCTCAACATTGGTACTGGCTGTTGGTAATCAGAGTTAAGAAACTGAGTACATGAATCTCAATGTGTGCAGTGCTTAAAATGCCACTTGCTTCACTCAAATGTGTGTGTGTGTTCCCCTCTGCAGCAGCCGATTCAGCGGAGGGTTTGGTGCCAGGGACTACCGAACGAGCAGCGGTTTTGGCAGCAGCAGCTCCAGCAGCAGCCGATCGACCAGCAGCCGCAGCGGGGGAAGTGGCAGCAGAGGGTTTGGAGGTAAGAGAAACTGGGCACGCAGTGTGGAGATCTAAAATGCTTGCTGGAGTAAAGCTGCTGGAAGTAATGTTTAAGTACAAGGTCATCTGGTGGCTGTTATGCAAAGTCTCAGCATCATCCTTAGGTCTAGGCCAGTGCAAGTTACCTGACTGATCGGTTTGGTGCTACCTACCTTACCAGCATTTTAGTTTAATGTGCGTTTGACAGTACTTCTGGGTGGGTTTCTTGGATAGACAGTAGATATCTGGGCTGTTTTCTTGTGAAGGTACAAGTCTTCAGCAAGTTAATTAAGCATCACTTTCTCTTGCCTTTCATAGGTGGTGGTTATGGAGGCTTCTACAACAGTGATGGATATGGAGGAAACTATAACTCCCAGGGGGTGGACTGGTGGGGCAACTGATCTGCTTGCAGCAGATACTCCACCAAACAAGCTAATATGGAAACCACATGTAACTTAGCCAGACTATACCTTGTGTAGCTTCAAGAACTCGCAGTACATTACCAGCTGTGATTCTCCACTGAAATTTTTTTTAAGGGAGCTCAAGGTCACAAGATGGAAATAAAGGAACAAGTAGCCCTATCTTGAAGGTGGTTTTGAAGACTTTTATTGCTGTAGTCAGGATTAACTCCCCTCCCACCCATCCCCACCCAGAAACTGCATTTATGATTTTGTGACTGAGGATCATTTGTTTGTTAATGTACTGTGCCTTTAACTTTAGACAACTTTTATTTTGATGTCCTGTTGGCTCAGTAATGCTCAAGATATCAATTGTTTTGACAAAATAATAAAAATTACTGAACTTGGGCTAAAATCAAACCTTGGCACACAGGTGTGATACAACTTAAACAGGAATCACTGATTCATCCATAATATTACAAAGAAAAACTTATGCGGTAGCCTGCATTAGGGCTTTTGGTATCTGCAGATTTGAAAAATAAAACATCTTGAAGCATATCAATGCAATTAGTTTCTAATGTGGCAAAACTGTACTAAGTTAAAGTTCTGATTTGCTCACTCTATCCTGGATAGGTACTTAGAACCTGATAGCCTTTAATAAGCCATTCCAGTCATGATGAGATGATGTATGGATACATGCATACATTAAAAGCACTGTTTTTGAAGTTAATGCAAGTAAATACAGCAATTCCTTTTTCAATATTTAGGCAGATCATTAATGTGAGCTAGCCAAATGTGGGCAGAACATTACAGGGAATGTTTAAAGGTCTGATAACTTGAAATAGTTTTTAGGAGAATTCATCTATTTAGACTTTTTAAAAATGCCTGCCATAGGAAATTGAAATGGTAGAATGGCTGACCATGGCAGTGATTGGTCCTCCTTAAGGGCCTGACTGAATTTTTGGTCTAATAACGCATGCTAGTGTTGATGTTTTTTGGTCAAGAGGGTATGAACAGGAAGAATTATGCAGCAGGCTTTATTTTAATGCAGATTCACATTACTCTGTTCAAGCTGCGTGGAGATGTTAAACTGGCTTACTGTAGACTTTGTAAAATGGCTCCAGAAGAGTAACAAACAAACCTGAGATCACAGAGGTTGGAAATGTACATAAACTGCACAAGGTTTCAATTCTGCTATTAAAGTGCAGTTTTAGTCAGTTTTAGTTGCATAGGTTTCCATTGTATTTATAGTCTGTTTATGCTAAATCTGGCCAAAGATAAGTATTGTCCACCAGAAAAATGCCTCTGCCACTTGGAATTTCTGTGCTAACTTTGCGGCCAGAGCATTTAACAACTAATCTACAGTGGCATAGGAAAATGGCAAAAATCTCCTAAAGTGCAATAGATTTTTTCAAGTGTATTGTGCCTTGTTCTAAAACTTTTATTAAGTAGGTGCACTTGACAGTATTGAGGTCATTTGTTATGGTGCTATTTCAAGTCTAGGTTTAGGCCCTTGTACATTTTGCCCATAACTTTTTACAAAATACTTCTTTTATTGCACATTCAGAGAATTTTATATATGTCTTGTGTGCGTGTCCTTAACTTCCAATCTTATTTTGTCTCTTGGAGATTGAACGCAGCTTGTTTAAGGAGAAGGAAATAGATTCTAAAACTTATTTGGGACCATGGGAATGATAGCTGGGAAGAAAACTATTTGCACACGACAGATTTCTAGATACTTTTTGCTGCTAGTTTTGTGTAATATTTATTGAACATTTTTGACAAATATTTATTTTTGTAAGCCTAAAAGTGATTCTTTGAAAGTTTAAAGAAACTTGACCAAAAGACAGTACAAAAACACTGGCACTTGAATGTTGAATGTCACCGTATGCGTGAAATTATATATTTCGGGGTAGTGTGAGCTTTTAATGTTTAAGTCATATTAAACTCTTAAGTCAAATTAAGCAGACCCGGCATTGGCAGTATAGCCATAACTTTCTGATAGTAAAACAAAAATTGGCAACTTAAAATTAAACATGCCAAGGTTTTGATACACTTGTCTTAAGATATTTATGAAACACTTCTAAACACTGATGTGAAGTGTCCAGATTCTCAGATGTTTGTTGCGTGAGTTTTGTTTAGTTGTGTGTTTTTTTTTTTCAGTGAATGTCTGGCACATTGCAATCCTCAAACATGTGGTTATCTTTGTTGTATTGGCATAATCAGTGACTTGTGCATTTTAGCAAGTTTTATCAGCCAGCAATATTTTCAGTTCAGATACAAGGATTCAAAACAATATGCAAGAATGGATTTAAACTTGCTGAATGTGAAAATTGAACTTCAAGTCACTGTAGGTTTAGAATTGCTTATTGTATTAGTTTAGATGCTAGCACTGCATGTGCTGTGCATATTCTTGATTTTATTAAAATAAAAAAGTTGAACTGCACAGTCTACTCATTTGTGAAGCGTCACTCCTGGTTTATGAGATCTGTAGCCCCAGCAGTCCCATTCCCGTGCAGCTCTGGAAGCAGGTGACTCTAGTGTGGTGCACGTCAGCGTGGTGGCAGATGGCAGCTCAGGGTTGGAGCTGAAATACCAGCCCAAAATAACCTGGGTCCCGCAGTGCTGGGTGGTTGTGTGAGTTGAGGTGCCAGCAGAACAGAGGTGGGACAGACAAGGAGACAACCTCCTGTTTTTTCCTACCGAGTTTGGCTGTAACAACTTAAAATCTCTGTGACCTCACACTCAGGCTTGATCCCTCAGCTGTTCAAGGTTAAGGACTTCATCTCACAGTTGTCCCTCTGAATTGCACACAGGTGCCCTGTGGTAGTAGTAGGGAGCTGTAATTTTTGATGTCATTCCTGTTCATTGTTGCTAGGTGTTGAAAAGCTGGAATGAGGTTAAGTATTGGAATATCCAAGGGAATACAGTGGAAGGAATAAACTCGGATGTTTCCAGTAGCTTTGAAGTGAGACAAATCTTCATTTGGGCGAAAGTGATTTAGAAAGAACATGGGTTTCAAGTTAGGTGCTGAAATGGCTGTAGAAACTGGTGATTTCCTGGTAAGTAAGGGAGAGGTGGTGGAAAAAGTGATGCCTGGGAACTCTGATCCACAGAAGTGTGATACAGATGCGTGGTATGGGCTGAGGACTGGTAAAGGTGCAATCCTCCCTCCGTATAGTGCACATCTCCCTATTTGGCTCACCACCAACCAGTACTGTGTAGGGGCTTTGAAGAACAGTGGCGGGGAGGGGATGACCGTGATTCCCAGGAACAGCTTGCTGGAGCATCTGCTTTGAGCACACTGACTGTGGACCACACTAAATTTACCTGCTTTAGACTTGCATTAATTATCAACCTCATCGTGCAGGGCTTTGTGTCATCATGCTCTGTCCCTGGATGTGTGACATGCACTTAAGTTTTCCCTCCCCTGTATATCACCTTTAAATTGGCAGAAATGCTCGAACCACAGTTAGGAGATAACACTGAGGGAAGTGTTGTACCCTGTGGCCCAGGGCATCTGGAACCCCAGCTTTGAGTGGAAAGCTTTGCATGTGGTGCTTTAGCTTGAGGTTTGTTCCTGGCAAAGTGCAAGTGTGGCAGGGCAGTCATGGAGCAGCCAAAATCCACTGGAGCACAGAGCTGGGATTGTAAAGGTAGTGGAATGGTAAATGTAAAGCAGTGCTGCATGCAAAGTGAGTGAAAATCAAAGGAGGAAGTCTGGTCTTCATGTGTGGCAGAAATGCTCATGAAGGTTATCCTTCATGGAGACTGGAGGAAACAATTTACCTCTGGAGGTACGAGATGGAAGCTACTGGTGGAAATGGCAGGGATGAGGAGCCTTAGGACACCAAAAGTGCTGGGATAAGAGAAGCCAGAGTGTGTTCCCATAGAGGTGGGAGTCTGTATGGCAGTAGTTCTTGGCATACTGGGCAGCATTATTTTCCCCACAGTAAATGAGAAAAGATTTGGGAAAGGGTGGAGAAAACGTCCTAAACTGTAAAGTGAAGAAAAGGGCTGTGAGGTTAAATGATGAAAATGATTAATGATTTGTCTTTGACTAAAGCTGCATAGTATGAGGCCTTCAAAATGTGCTTAGTCAGTCCTTAGGCAGTAGATGTTTGCATATACCAACAGTGGCAGAGGTTATGGTAAAAAGGCTGTAGTAAAATCCACTCCTGGTTCTGCCAGTGAGGTGACTGTGACCTGCACAGATAAGCAGTAGTCTTGAAACAGCATCTGTTCGATTGCGGTGAGGGGGTGGGAGGGACTTGGATTAATGTCCTGGTGTGGATTTCATAGCAGTTCAGAGAGCAGTGGGGTTACCAGGGAGGTTGGGTTACTGCTGTGTTGGGTGCAAACATGAAATCTGGGCAAGGATTGAGTACAGGAAAGGCGAGTTGCACAATCAGGGTGCTCCTGAGGCTGTGGCAGTCACAAGTTGCACTGTAAACCTCATTAAAGCTGTGTGTCTGTAGCCTTCTGAGTTTGTGACTCCTCATCAACAGTGTTTGCTGTTGCTCATATTGATCAATGTGTTCATGAAAACAGCCTGCAGTTAGTTATTACAATCTGCATTGATTACAAATCCTGTTAGCTGCCAGTCCTAGCTGGAGGGGGACAAGGAGTCTGTAGTTTCACTCCTGCTGTGTTGTGAGCTCTTCCCCTTCAGTGAACCTGGCTGGGGCCATTGGAGCAGCACACAGGCCAACCTCCCAGTGGATCATTTTTGACGGGAAGAAGATTGCCAAGGCTGTCGAGGTGACACAAAGTGCAGCATCGAAACTATCTCGGTTGCTACTTTGTGTCAGAAAGCAGCAGTACAGATCCTGTCTGTGTTTCTGCCAGCCTCCCAGTTGGATGGTTCATTGAATCATTGGATTGTGCATAGCACTGCTCGTTATGTAGCACTCCTGTAAGTAAAGTAGTCTGTGTGATTATCCCTTGTTCACAGAAAGATGACTCTTACCAAGCTGAAATAACCTGCTGGTGGTTAATGAGGCACGGCGGGATCAGAGCCAAGACTAGGGAAAAGCTTAAGTTGTGGGAGGGGCTTTGTTCACTTGTTGATCTACCACGATGTGGTTCTCTACTGCTGCCCTTAGTTCTTTCTTGGTGTTACTTAGGGAAGGTGTGGAAAGGCTGTTGGTGCTATGGTTCTCTCAAGTCTGCCTGTCCATTTAGGATAAGGGTGGAAGGAAATTCTGGTCTATGTTTAGTTATTAGGGGCATTGCATCTCTGCAGAGTTTTTGGAAGCAATTAAAATTCCACTCTAAATTTTGCATCTTACCCAGGTTTGCTCTTTGTCCTGACACTTCAGGGGAAATTCACCATGCACATCTAATTTTTTTAGCAAAAAAATATTGCTGCTAGAGGAATTGCATTGTTCAAATAGATGTTCAGTATGTTCAGAGCAGAGATTACAGAGTGCTGAATCTGATTAATGATCTGTACTGGTTTCAGTACAGCGACAGCATCAAATTACGTATTTGTGATGAAAGCTTTATTCCCTCTGGTGTTTTATGCAAAGCAGATTTCTCAGGTGAAGTGTTCGTCATCAAGGGTCATCCTCTGATAGGCCAGGACTACAGGCTTTGCAGGGAAGGCTGGAGTACAATCTGGAGCAAAAGGATAGAAATCTGTTGTCATTATGTACTTAGACATTCGGTGCAGAAAATGAAACTATTGCTTCAAGGAGGGACCTGATTACCAGAGTTTTTTCAGTAGCTAAAGAGTTTATCTAATCTCCTTCAGTTGATGACTCATTGGAAAAGAAGCACTAGTGATAAATTTGAAAAGGAAACAGAATAAAAGGTTAGGCAAAGAGAGGAGATGTGTTCCCAGCAGTGCTGATGATCCGGGTTACCTGGGGTCAGTCACATCGTCGTGCTGCAACTGTTCTCTTTGTCTCTTGTTCATCCTGTCAGTTTAAAGACATCAACTTTTTCAGTCAGTGATTGCAGCACCACATCCAGTCTTATCTGTCATCTCACCTGGGATTTCTGGGTTCTACTTGAAACTGTAATTTGCAGGTAGATTCAGCTTAAAAAACTAACATCCCAATAAGAGCATGGGACGCTTCAGCATATTCCTTGATCATTCTACCATAACAAGAGAGATAAATGAGGTTTCTGATAGCATTTCTCAAATATTTACCCTTGTTCTTTCTAACCCAACTTCCATTGTTTACTTTTCTATATTTTTGGTAAACATTTGTTTCTTCTTGCAGTCAAAACAAACATTGCTTCTGATGGTACTGGAGATCTCAGAGGCTCCTTTGATTGAAAACGTTTCTGGTGAAGCAAGGGAAACAAACACTTTGGGCTATTTACAAAGAAGGAACAGCCAGAAATTGAGTGGACCAGGAATCTTAATTGAAGCTGTTTGTTAAATGCCACTTATGTGCTGAGCTGAGTCAGAGATTAGATTCAGGTTAGAGGAAGTGTTCTCTGAAGAAATGTAAAACTACTTGAGAGCTGAGAACTGGCTTATGGAAACAAGAGTACCACATTGTTGATCTTTTCCAGCTCTCTCCATCTATGTACGAAGGAGGTGTGCTCGGGACTCTCTGGGTGAAAAGACCGTGTCCTGAATTATGTTATTTAAGTTTTGTGGGTCTACAAATATTGTGGTATCATGTACTTGAAAGCTTGCCTGATTTTTTTAACTATATCAGTGGGTTCAAAAAAGGATACATCCTCTCACTGCTCCTTAAAAGCCTGAAGAATCTGATAATTAGACCACTGTTGAATCACAATGGGCTTTATGAAAAAAAACAACTCCCACAGGGACTCAAGTACTTGGCTGTTTTATGTGGATAAATTAAAATTATGGGCTCGTTGCAACCACTAGTGCTTCTGCAGGACTTTTCACGAGCAAATCTCAGCATATTTTAGGAGTCAGCCTTGCCAGGAAATGGAGACACAGCAGTCAAGCAAGAGGCCAGTGGCCGAGTTAGAACCGAAGCCCAGCTCTCGTCTGGGTGAGTGACCCCATGTTGCTCTTGCAGTGCAAACATCAGCTTTCTCCCACGATAACTGGGGAGCTGGGAGTGGTGTGAGGGGCTCCAGCTTAGCGTGGGAACCAACACTCAGACTGCAGCCACTGCACTTGCCCTGGAACTCTGTACTCTTCAGTAGTAACTCCCTGGGAATCAGAGTTCCCTGTGCAAGATGAGTCTTGTGGTGGTCAGCAGGATTTTGGAAGGTTTTCTGCTACTGCTGGTTGGTCTTCAGTTTAGCACCAGTGATGCACCCTTGCTTGCCTTGCAGGAAAACTCAGGTGTTCTTGAAGGAGTTAATCATGACTTTGAAGTACACTCAACAGGAACCACTCGTGGACTGGGGGCAGGTTTCAGTGCTGTGGGACACAACAGCATTCCCAAAAGTAATAGCAAGTAGAGCTGAACCCTGCTGAATTTTCTGGCATGGGATTATGAATGTCTTAACGAGATGGAAGCATCAGGACATCTCTGGGTCCCTGTTGATGTCTGCTTGAGCAAGTGTGCTCAAAGAGTAACACATCACCAGTCACTTTTCTAGGGCTTTTATTAACTCAGTGGAGAGTCACTCTAGGATGTACCAGAGGTCAAATCATGCTTTTTAGTTTGGATACCGGAATCTCTCTCCCATGTAAGGAAAGGATCATACACCTTTGACCAATGCTTTTAATACTTCGGGTACAGCTTTTGATTTAGAAGTCTGATCTTTCTTAATTCAAGCCCACATGGAGAGGCTGTAGACACCACATACAGGTTTACCCCTACCTCAGTTTCAGTTCAGCTGATGGCATTGGATTGGAGGTAGAAGTTGCGGCAACGGAAACCTTTCAGAGCAGGTTAGGTTAAGAATCAAGAATTACGTGAATTAATTATAGATTAAGCTTAGGGACAAGGAATGTGTTTCCACATGGATGGTTCAATTGGAACACAGATTTTTTTTGTGCTGCAGTTTCCTAGTTACTGTGGCTGTTGAGTAGTTTTCCTTTTGTAGTCACCAGGTGGTCTGTGATTAGAGATTAATTCTGTGCTAGGTTTTATGTCTGTCAGTGTGTAGGCAGGGTGCTAAATTGCCAGCCATGGAGCTGGGGACTGCCAGCCATTTATTGCCACGTGTTTGTGCTGTTTGTCCCACTGGCTTAAAACCACTTTGTACTCCTTCTGTCTTCCCTGACTCTACTAAGCCCAGGAACCCTATACCTTCCTCTGAGTCCCAAAGATCTGCCCTCATCCTTCTGAAACAGACAACCCTTCCTTTTTTCCCCAAACTTTTTGGCCACCATCTGCTACCTCAACTTGGTTTGGGTAATTTCAGAGATCACCTGCATTCTCAAAAGTCAGAAGCTTCCTACTGTTGTTTCCCTTGTTGTTCCTGCTCCTGGAGGCCTATTTCTGCTGTACAATATTTTGTCTTGAGTGTGAAGGTCTCCTTTTAGGGGCAGGTGTGATTACAGCTGCAGTGCCCTTCAGGGTGGGAAATCCATGCCTCCAGAGGAAGAGTTTGCAAGGCTACTCAAGCAGGACCTCAAAAGTAATAGGTCCTGTCTGAGCTGCAGGAAGATGGCTGTGCAAGGCTTTTCTCAGCAGAATTATTACTGTAGGTTATTTAAACATAGCTCTCCTGGGTCATTGAATTCTGTCAATGCAGAGCAGTAGCTGGCAGAACTGGTAAATGGTTATGGCTGTCAAATTTGTATGTAGTCCTCAAAAAATGCTTTATAAAATGCTCAGTATCTGAATTCTCATCAGTTCAGGAGAAGATACAGCTTTATATTGAGAAGGTTTTTGTTTTTTACTATTTGTCAATAGCATAAAAATAACCAGAATGCAGTGATTGATAAAGCACCAAAATGAGGAAGAAGCTAATATATATTTACATATAAGAGCATGTTGTATTATTAAAATTAGACCTGGATGAGATGTTTTTCCTTTTCCCTGGAATCTTTCAACTTTAAAATTAAAATCTTTCCTCCCTACTGATACAGATCAAAATAGCAGTGTCTTTGATGTAACATAAAGTCTTGGTTGTTTGATATTTCAGGCTATTTGTTATATTGCTTTCTTTATTAAAAATTACAGTAAAATGGCTTTAGTTTCTAAATCCAATTCTCAAAATACACTTTTTTAAAGAATTGACGTTTTGATGATTCTGAACCACTTTTCACAATGGCCCCACCTTACAAATGGTTTTTTAAGTATCAGCATTTTCTAGCAGCCACAGAACAATTTTGTTGAAGAGGTCCTGTCTGACTCTGTAGTCATTTCTTCTCAATGTGTGGCACTATTTTCTTTGTCACAGTGGAACTCAGCATCTGTTCTGCCTGTCACCAGTTCAGCCTTGGGTGCTGTAGGTTCAGGGCTCGTGTGTGGGTGCACCCTGACAATAAAAAACCTTGGAATGAGCTGCTTCCCTCCAGCGAGCAGCAGGGGTGCCTGTTCTGCCTTGTTATTCACTGTATTATTTGGTATGTTCATTTTACAAAGGTACCAACAATTTACAAAAGTACAGCCTCGGCAGCCTGTGTGTTCAGTGTGTGGATTGTAGAATACATCTGATTTACAGCCCCATCCTACTCTCAGAAATGTTGTAGAGAAAATGTCTATTGGATTTTTGAGAGCGAAAGTGGACCTTTCATGCACCTGGTTAATTTGTCTCCTTTTGTGAACTGTGTAGGGCTGGTTTTGCTGAGGCCAACACTTGTGGTGCATCGTTTTGTTTAATGCTCTTATAAAGCACTTTTCCAAGCTCAGAAGAGACAGCTGAGGCAGTAGTTCCAAAGCATCCTGACTCCTGGCTTACCTTCACTGCTGTTTTCTTGAAAGGAAAGTTTCCTGCTGATTGGGAGGAAGGTGAGGCACTGGCACAGGTTGCCCAGGGAAGCTGTGGATGGCCCATCCCTGGAAGTGTCAAGGCCATTGGATGGGGCTCTGAGCAACCTGGTCTAGTGGAAAGTGCCCCTGCCTGTGGCAGGGGGGTGGAACTGGATGATCTTTAAGACCCCTTTCAACCCAAACCATTCTGTGATTCTTTGACGTTCAGCAGCTCTCACCACTTCTGATTTGGTGTTCCTGGTGGGCAGATGGGGATGGTCCTTTCCTTGCTGCTTCATGAGGCTTAGTTGAAGGTCTTTCTCGAGCCTTGGAGGCAGCAGGTGGTCACAGTGGTAATGTTGGTTCTTGCTGCTGTAAATGAGGCTTGTAGGGAGTCCCCCCAGCTGGGGGAAAGGCAGCTCAGCCTTGCTGCAGTAGATCTCTGGCACAGGCTTTGCCCTTCAATGTCAAAATCAAAGTGGGAATGAGATCAAAGCTTTGGATCTTCCTGCTTTAAAGTCACGGGACAGATCACAGTCTGTGTCCCGATCCGTGTGCTGAGGGGCTGGCTGGGAACGGCGGAGACACTGGATGTGGGGGAGGAAGGAGGGATGGCAGCTGTGTGTGTTGGTGCTGGTGCAAGCTGGCTGCTGACGCTTGCAGGCTGGCAGGAGGATGTGCCCGATCAGCTCTGTGGGAAGAGAAAATGTCCTGGATCAGTTCATGCTGGCAAGAACCGAAGTGAGAAAAATACTGAGACTGAAGTGGATGAGAGTCTTTCCCAGGCTTTCCATGCAGAGCTTCCCAGAGTCCCTTCCCTGCTCACAAGGTGCATACCACATTTTCCTTTTGAACATATCAGTGAATCGACCCTCTCTTGCTACAGAAATGTCTCAGTTTCCTTCTCAATACGGGGGGGGAGGGTTTAGCCATTTAACCTGTGGGTGGCTGGTGTTACCCTTCATTCCTGTTGTCCCTCCTGAATATCAAATTTGTGTTCCCTTGCATCAGGAGGCAAGGGAAGGCTTGTGGCTCTGGGGTGACACCTCCCACCCAGCTTAATTTAACCTGTGGTACTGCCCTCAGAAATAGGTCTGGAGCAGGTTATACTTGCTTTTCTCCCAGCAGAGAGTTCCCATTGTGATTTCACTGGTATCACTGAGAGGTCCTTGGAGTGCTGGCCTGGAATAGTGCTGGGCACGGGAGACCAAGCAAAGCAGCAGCTAAAATGAAGGTGGCAGATGGGTTTGATTTCTGTGGTTCTTGTGTGTTGTGTCACCAGTGACTTTCAGAGCACATTTTGAAGTACTCTGGGAACCTTACCTGTAGGATAATATTACAGTGTTAATAAAGGAACAGGCAGGAAAGAAACATGTCCAGGTTTTTCCAGATCAAACGGGAAAAGAAGCAGCTAGGGAGTAAGGAAATAGTGATTTCAGTGCAGTAGAGAAGGCTGTCAGGCTTTTAGCAGGGTGATTGTTGATGGGCAAGAATAGAGTGCATTACTGTCAGAACAATTCCATCCCATGTTGCTTTAAGTCTCCTCAGCCCAACTGGCACAGGATGCATGTTTGCATGGTGAAGTGCCAGTAAACCAGGCTAGGGAGGAGCCAGGCTTCTCCTAGCTGATTTAAATAATGTAAAACAACTGTCCTTTAGTGGGAAATGCTAAAAATCCCAGACAGTGCTGAAGCCCCTTTCATGTGATGAGAAATTAATTCAATTCCCGGTATAGCCAATGGTGAGATTAATTTATGCCTCAAGTTCTAACATTAATCTTTAATTTATCCTAGTGCCTCTTCATCTAGCTGAGAGCTCAGTATCTCCTGACTCTACTGTTGATCAGTTTTCTCCTATTTTTTTCATTGTCTCTCCCCTTGTCTAAACTCTTGACCATCTTTTTATACCTCATCCCACCTTATCAGTCATGGGATATGTCTTCTTTCCATTATTTACTTCCTTTTCCCAAGTGGGACCATAGAATGGTTAGTGTTGGAAGGGACCTTAAGGATTATCTAGCTCCAAACCCCCTGCCATGTGCAAGGACACCTTCCACTAGACCAGGTTGCTCAGAGCCCCGTCCAGGCTGGTCTTGAACACCTCCAGGGATGGGAAGTCCACAACCTCTCTGGGCAAACCTCTCTGGGATTGTCCCTCTGGAGGGTGTCACAATGTGGCTGTGTACATGCCAGCCACCTCTCACAATGGACTCACGGGATAACAAACCCGTGCAGGAGCACAGATCCCATCTGTATGTTCTGCAGCGTTTTGCTCCATATTTATGGAGCACATAGCAGAGTAGCATCTTATCTGAATGGCCATGCAAATCCATGTGATTACTCATGAGAGCAGGGAGCTTTAACTCTGTAATTCATACAGAGTGATGCTAACGAGATCTTCTTAGGGAAGAGCTTCATGGTGGTCTCTTAGGTCTGTTTTATTTCTGCTCTCCCCAAAGTATCACCTGTGAGCTGTGAGAGTGTGGTTGGCAAACTGTAGTCGGATGTTACAGACTTTATCTGATGAAATTACTGTCTGGGGGAATAAACAAGCAGTGTTTTATGTTTGGCTTTAGGAAATTCAGAGATTAGTTAAGGCTGTGTTTTAAACCTCCTCCATAAACAGACTCCAGCTGTGGCAGTCCCTTGCTCCAAGCTGCAGTGCCAAAATACAGGCTTTTTCCTGGACAGGCTTTGTCCTGAGATGATCTCTCAGTTTGTGAATGTGTTCTGACTTGGCAAAACCCAGTTGTTTAAAATATTCAGCGTGACAGCTGTGAAACTGTACAGACCATGGTCCAGAGACTGACTGGGGGAGTCACCAGTGCCCTCTGCAGAATGACAGTCAGCACTGGTGTGACACCAGCGGTGCTGACAGCTCCAGCCTCGGTGGTTTGCAGGCACATCACCCCTTGTCTGTCACAGCTGAGACATGGAGGTGCAGCTTTCTCCAGGAGATGAAAGACAAAAAGCAAAG
Source organism: Pipra filicauda (assembly GCF_003945595.2). NCBI lineage: Eukaryota > Metazoa > Chordata > Aves > Passeriformes > Pipridae > Pipra > Pipra filicauda. Next base: position 1,987,054 of record NW_024104298.1, read on the forward strand.
GATGTGAAATCCATCGGCAGCCTGGAAATGTATTGGTGTTTACACTGCACTTTTCTGTGTGCAGGGCTAAAATAGGACACATCTATGTCTAGCTTTAAAGGGGCAGAATGCTCCAGTAACCTGCCTGGGCTGTAAACCTCACATTTGATCATGGTGTCTATTCACAGGTAAAGAATCAAATATTTGGGCTGAAAGGCTTGTTGCCAATTTGCTGTGCAGCTTGTTTGATTAAATTTCAATATATGAAATTCCCTTTGATGGAAAAGAAAGGGCAGCACTTACAACAAACGCCATGGTAGTGTATTTATGACAGTACAAGTTAGGCAGATGAATAACAGTATTTGGAGGAATTTCTGAGAGCTGCCTGGTGGTTACAATAGGCAGCACTGCACCGCCAATTACATGTATCATTTGTCCAAGTGGAGTCACTGCTGTGACTCCCCTTAAGCTCATACACAGCACTACAGATGCTGTGCCAGGATGGCTGGGTAATAATGATGCCCCTTCTCTTCTTAAGAGATGCTTATCTGCAACTTTCACTCGTCCTTTCACGTAAGTCCCAGGTGAAAGCACTGAGTTTTCCAGGCTTATCAATGGATTAAAGCTGGCAAGGAAGTTAAAAACCTCAATCATTTCTTTTTAGCAGGCTTATGACAGATAAAGGAACTCTGAAGTATTTCTATTCCTCCCCAAACGGGGAATGTCAGATAGACTGTTTCCTGCCTTCCTTCTTAAGAATATGGTGTGGGAGGTCTCAGAAGTATTGAATTGCTTTTCCTTAATCAAAAAGACAAGAGTCTTGGAGCTTTAATAGAGACATATTTTCTTCTCAAGAGTTCTCAAACATTTGAGTTACACCGGATTTAATGATACAGGAGTTTTAAAGGGGCTGAATAAATCACCACTTTTGCTTTTCCTCGAGTGACGTGCTGATGATAAAGCTTCTGTTAGAGATCTGCTTTCGGGAAAAAAAACAGCATTAAAACCAGATTGAATTTACTGTGTCTGAAAAAAACAGCAGTGGAAAAACATGCCTCAAATGCATAAATGTTACTGTTCAACACAAAAATGTCAAATGTGCACGAGATCTCTTCTGTTCTCGGAGACCTTGGTTCTATTCAGTAAATATATTCGGTTACTAGTGGTAACTTGGAAGACTTAAGAGCGGGGAGGAGAAGGAGGGATAACCAAACAGAAAGCTGACAAGGGGTGCAGCTGTGCAAGCATGGCTTGTCTGGCTGGAGCTGCGGCGCCGCGGCCGAGGGATGAGTGAAAGCCCTGGTAGGTCACGGCACAGTTTGTTCTTTCTGATTTACGAGTCCCACACTTTGAGTATGTCCTGGCTTTGCTGTGTTAATGGCTTCAAGTGCCCAGGAGTGTGTGTGTATCTTAGGCAGGCACTGGTTATGTCGGGTGTGTCAATCATCAGGCAGCAGCACTGTGCAAACAATGGCAAAAGAGCTGCTGCATTCTCACACTCTTGAGCAGACTTATGCTTTCCAAAATGTAGAGCCAGGGGTATGTCACTGTGCTTTCCAAACTGGACCCTGAAGAGGGCTGGAAAGCAGACAAAAGGGTCTCACTTGCTGATCAAGGTTATGGTGCATTGCCATGTGAACATTGCAACCAGTATTTCCAGCACAGTCACTCAGCTCATGCGGATGCTGTCAAGCCAGGGAGAAGGAAAATAAATAAAGCAATATGCTTGCAGGTACTGCAAATACATCACATCCTGTTTATTACATAGAATTCCTCCCACCCTATTAATAAAACGTCCTTAAGGTTTCAAAGTGAAAAGCTCAGCAGCTGCTGATGCAATATGACAAGAGCAGAGTGATGATGTTTTATACCACCCACAGATCAAGTCTGAAAGCTTTATTTACATACTGCAAGGCTGTTTGCATAAGGCCTTGCCTGCTTTGGTGCATGGGAAATCTGGTGGTGAAACAATTCAGTTGTGTTACAAAATTAAAAAGCGTTCTAAAGACTTAAGACATTAAGTGCTCTTTGCGTGCTGCTGTATTACATTCATAAAACACCCAAGCCTGGCTCTAATGGGCTGTAAATGAACTCTTGGTGAAAAATTTATCAAAATAAGACTACAGACAGCCTGGGAGAGTGCCTTCCAGGTTCCTCACAAAGACTTCATATCAATTAGCAAAGCTAGTCCCAGAGAGCACATAACAGGCTTTACACTAGGCCTTGCAGATGCCGGGACGTGACTTTATTTTTTACAATACCAGTATTTACACCACCTGTGGGCTTGGGGGGATCAAGATTTTCAGTGAGAGCAAGGAAATGGTATCGTTTAGAAGGGAAGATAAACAAAATTGTAACTACCAGGAAAATGGGAAGTCAGAGCTGTGTGGGCTGAGTTCTGTCCTTATTTGGCTTTGGGGAATTATGTGATTTTATTCTATGACTCAGAGTTGTTTTTACAGCATTTGCGTCACCCAGAAAAGTTGAATCTGCATAAGACCCAGCATGTTCCAGGAGAGAATATTTTGTTCTGTAATGTGAACTTGCTAACAGACACTGACAGCTTTCATGTTTTGCTTCATTATTAGTATTATTGTCATTCAAGCATAAACTTCAAGATGTCTCAGAGCTATCAGTTTGTGTTACTGCAGCAAGTATATGCAGTATCAGGGAAAATCAAAGCACTTGGAGAATCATTTTACAGATCAGCAATAGTGAATTCCATTTCTGGAGAGGGCCCTAAGCTTTCAGTTTCCCTCCTTTGACCCCTGTTCACATGTGGAAAAACACAGCCTGTGTATGACGTGGATAATGTAACTGCCCCCCTCAGTTCCACCCAGATCTGACCATATTATTTTGCTTGCAGAGCCTAACCCATTATAGGTGCCACAAATTAGTCACTGCCCTGAAGTGTAAATACTTGTGTTTTTCCATCCAGAAGGGTGGTTAGAGAATTTGGCACATAATGCCCTAAGGAGTTGGCAGAACTGAAAGTAGGTGAGCTCAGGCATTGGTCTGAAGATGCAGCAAATACAAGCAAATCCAAATTTAGGGCTTTGGAGGCTGGATCACAAGCACTGCAGCCTTGTGATGCAAAGTGCTGATCCAGTATTGGCTTGTTCTGCTTGTTCAGATGTGTTTGAGTGTTTCTGAGAAGTTATTTTCGTGCTGGCAGGCTTTGTGAGAGATCAGGTGGTGTCTGCCCATGTGGCTCTGCACTTCTGCAAGGCTGGAGATCATTTCTCTTCCTGCAGCTGGCACAGAGCTGTCATAGAAGTATGATGCTGACATAAGCACTGCTCTGGCTAATTGGACAGAAAATGAGGTTGTGTACCCTTACCCAGCCCAGAGCATGTCGGTGGTACCGTGTGGGTTGGCTTCTATTGACGGCCATGGAGGAGCCTCAACCTCCCACCCATTGCTTGGGACTGAGTGACAGCTTGGGCACAGCTGAAATCCAAAGCAAAATGAGGGGTTTTTTTGTTCCTGAAAGAGGGGCAATCACCTTTTACCCCCCTCTTTCCTGCACATCGCAGGCACTGGACTTTGCCTCTAGTTCACTGTGTCACCTGTTTGACACCGAGCTCAGGCACCAGGGTGTGCCATGACCCTGTGAGCCATTTCTGTAAAGCAAACTTCCTTCCCTCTCACCTACTAATTTTTCTTTTTAGCTTTTTTTTTAACAGCTGCGTTTTACCAGTGGTCTACTTTTGGCTTTTGCTTTTCATCGCTCATGTTTTGGCAAGGCAGAAGGCTGAGGCTCAGCAAGGTGCTGCAGCCTGGAGGGGAGCAATGCAGTAATCTGCTCTCTGCCTCTCCTCTGGTGTCCAGAGGAGAAGAAAATGAAGCCGACATGATTATCAGATAGCTCATTAACTGAATCCCATCAGAAATGGTCACTCCGCAAATTCTTGGTGATTTAATTCCCCCATTTAATTACTTCCTCCCCTAGAAATGATTAGCTCACATTAGAGACAAATTACCTGTTAATTTTCCATTTGATAATTAGTGCTTTTCTAGGCACTAGTTAAGCTTTCTTGCCTTATGTCAGATTTGATCGAAAGCAGGCACCCAAGTCTTTTGATTTGGGTTTCTATTAATGTTTCCTTTTCCCCTTTCAAGTGTGAAAAGACAGGCAGGGGTCTGACAATGCCCATAGGACCTCCTGGAGAGATGGTTCCTTCCCCACTTCTGCTGTGGACTTCGCATGAAAGATAAAAAACCCACTCCAAAATTAATTACAGTGCCAAACCGTGACCTTTGCAGCTTCTGCTGCGCTGGTGCCCAAAGTCTCTGAGCCTTGATTTTTTTATCTGCCTGAGTGTTTGTCGGGCACGGGGCCAGGGGCAGTGGCCTGGAGAGGGGCTGTGGTGGCGAGAGCTGCCTGTGAGGGTTTTCACAGTGGATGAGGGAATTATCTTGGGGTCTGGTCTCTGCTCCTGAGGCTGCTGCTGTATTTTATCTACGGATTTGCTCAATGCAAAATGCAGAAGCTGTCCAGGAAACAGAAGGCGATGCTTTCACCCCCCCGCCCCCCCCTCCCGGAAATGTTTGCAAATCCCATCTCCTCTTTCACTCTGCGTTCCTGCCAGACAGAAGCCGCTGGCATTATGTATTCATTTCGCTGCACAGTGTCATGGTTTCAACAGGAGGGGGGGATAGTCCTCTTTTGATCCGTGCCGGCCCGTTGCTTCTGTTGGTGGGCACTTCTTTAGGGAGAGGGTGGTGCGGGTTTGGCTCTCTCCGTGCAGTGGAAAGCAGGGAGCTCGGGGCTGCTGTTTGTCAGGGGAGCACTGAAAAACCTGCTGGTGTATGAACCGTGGGTGATGTTCCTGTGGAGCACAGTTTGTCCCTGCACACTCCCAGGGGAGTGGTGGCAAATGCTCAGTTCAGGCTGGCGTGGGATGGAGCTCAGGGAGCGCGCTGGGGCTGGGGCTTCCCGCACGGAATTAGGTGTGTGAACAGTGCCCCAGCGACACCTGACGGAGCGTTTTTGGACTGGGCTGGTAGGTCCTGCACAGGCATGATGGAGGAAAGGCAAACAGATTTCTGTATGGAAAGGAAGGCACACTCCGTGCTTGAATAAATATAATGTTCCGATCTCCCTCAGCTGCTGCCTAAGCCCCACGTCTCCCAAACCACTTCTGTCTTCGGTGGATCAAACATTCAGGCCCAGAGCCTTGAGGGTGTTTAAGCTGCTGACAACCCCAGGTGAACACCTAATCCTGTTTAGGTCACTCAAGTGTGAACGGAACCACTTAAACACAGGTGCTCCTGCCCGGCACAGCCCCAGAGCTCCAGGGGTGGGTCTCAGACAAGGTGTGTCGAGATGCTTTGCTGGCACAAGCCAACCTCACTGTTTTGTGTTACTGCCCTGGCTGCTCATCCCATTCCCCTGCAGATGCAACTGCCTGTCCAGTTGTGAGGGACCTGTGTGTTCTCCTCTTTTCTGCATCTTGAGATGAGGCTGTAGCCTTTCAGCCCTCAGGCAACATGCAGCCAACTTGCAGCACTGGAAGGGTCCCTAGGACCTGATAGGATGTTCTGTCAAGGTACCCACTTAGCATGTACCCCAAATAATAATCTGAGTGTGTCCCATCTTGGTGCTTTTATTCATTGCTTCCATAGTCTGCTCTTTCTTTGCAAATTTTAAATGGTACCACTTGCGGCCTCAAGCAGGGAGGCTTCCCCATCTAAGGTTAGCATTTTTGTTACAGTGGTGAGCCCATTACTCTGATAGGAGAGACTGTGGATGGTCTGTCACCAAGTGCATCTGAGTGGCTGCTGTGAAAGAGAGTGCCAAGGAGGGAGAGGATATGTTTTGGATGCCCCAGGACTGCTGCCCTTCATGACCTGTCATGCTGCTCCTTCCGCCTCCCACACCCTCATGTACCAAAATGTGTCTCCCTTGCACAACCTGGTAAGTCTCAGAGGAGAAGTGTGAAACAGCTGCTGAAATCAAAGGGAAATAATAACCATAGTGAGAAATTCTGGGTAGAAGGCAGGTTTTTTTGAGGGCTGTGGTATCTTGCAGAGCCCTGGTGTGATTTTTTTTTAATGCTGAACATCTAGCCCTCCGTCTCATTTCCCACAGATCGGCTTCATCAGTGTGATTCTGCAGCATCTCCCTGCCCCTGCCTCATACACATTGTTTGCCTCCTTGTTTATTTTCTGTTTCCCACCATACAAGGAGGGCAGATACTCTCTTTTCTCTACTATAACTCAAATCAGGCACAGTACCTCCAGCAGCGTGTTGCAACACACTTGTTGCTAAAGCCCAGCTGTTGTGGCACAGCTTTTCTGACAAGAGCAAAGAGGGTTTTCCCCACCTGTCTGTGGGCTCCTGTGAATTTGACTCAACCTGCACAGCATCCCTGGATGCAACCTAGAAACGGTTAAGAGATGAGCAGGCTACGGTGCTGCTGCTGTCAAGCTGACAGGAGTGGAGCTTTCTCTTCCCATTACCGGTTACTAGGCTTAGGACTCAGTGCCGATCCCATCCAAGAACTGCCTCCTCTGCCACCGTCAATTCAATGTCTCAGAAAAAGGTGTTGAATCTCTTATCCCCCAGGTATCGAGGTCTTCTGCAGCTGGCAGGAAACAAAGTCTTTTGGATGAGCAGAAGTGCTGTTCTTCTGTGATCCATAAATATCCCCAGTGTGGGGGATTTGCTGTCTTTGCCATGTCATGCCACAGGGACTTTTTTTGGTGACGCCCAGGGTTGGCACGGAGGAGGAGATGTCAGCAGCCCATAAGATCACAGGCAGGGAATGAGTAGGAAGCAGAATATGTGGGTGTAAATCTGAGCTTAACTCCTGCAGTGGCTGCTCCCCTCCCACCCCCAGGCTCTGCTAGCTTTAATCATCTTAGACCCGTGTAAAAACTCTGCATATGTCAGGTGGGGGATGTGTGAGTAGTTGCATTACTGGAGCTGGAGAACCTAAACCCCTTGCAGATGGGCTTTGTGGAAGCTTGGGGAGAGCAGCGTGACAGATGTCTGCTGATGGCTGCACTGGTTGCTCCCAGGGCAGCTCCTGATCCCAGTGACTGCTCCATCTCCTCTCTGGGGTGCTCTGGAGCAATGCTGTGTTTTCTCACCAGAGTTTCAAGTGCACCATGTTTGGACTCCCTGAGTTTCTTTGTCCTTTATCTGTGACATCCTTTCTTAGTGGCCCAACACATTCCCCACCCTGTGGGGAGCTTTTCCTCATACAGCTGTGGGGAGGAGCCGTGGAGATTTTCTTATGCCCCTTCCCTTTGCTAGGAGGGGGCATGGCTGAAAGGTGTGTGTGTGTCTCTTTGTATTGCAGTACACAGAGGACTCAAGCACAATGAGCAGTTTTTCATGAATTCTCTTGCTATATTTTCATTCCAGTTTTTTACCTGATCTGGGCTTGATTACTCACGGAATGCATGGCCATTGCATACTCAGTAAGGCATGATAAGTTCACTTAAATCTTCCAGATCATCTGTAATTGTATGTTGGTCTAACCTCTGGTATAATGTACTTGTTATATGGTATTGAAGTTTATTCCTGATTCGATTCTTTGCTCCTTTCCTGCCTTCCAGCAACTTTGACAGACAACAGATTCTATTTTAGATCTATTACCAGGTGATTATGGCTGGTTGGCATGTTGGAGTTCTCCTTGTTAGTTGGCATTCAGAAGTGTTAGTCAGGTAGGGGAAAGTACCATGACAGATGGAGTGAAAATCACATTGCAGCATAGCTGTAGCTCCCCAGATCCCTTCATCCAAGAGTTCCTGGGCTTCTGGTTCATTCTCCCCAAGTATCTGACCTGGCTACAGAGCAGGCTCCTGATAGAAATGTCTGAGCTAAGCAGAGACAGGTAAGTGATGAACCTGCCCCAAATGTTGACACTATATAGGAGAGAGAAGGTGGCACTGCTCCTGTCATGGAGGTGGGAGAAATGAATCACCAGGAGGTGAATAAACTGTCTCAGGAGCCCTGGGAGGGCTGTTGGCCTGGACAATGTATGGGCTGTTGTGTGTTTAGTGCAGATAGGCTGTTTCAAGAGGTGTTTACAGTGCTGTGTGTAAGTTCATTGGGCATTGCCCAGATGTGGCTGTGGAGGCAGATTTATTAGGATGAATGGACTCACCAGCCACCAAGGGGAAATTAAGTGGAGCTCACTGCCATATGTCCTTGCCTTCCTGGGTGTACTGTGCAGCATTCCCATTAGATAACAAGGAACTGCAGGAAGCCACTGCCTTGTGGAAAGCACGGCATGAGGACTTCAGCAGGAGACAAGCAGCTCTGTATTACACAGGATAGAAATGACCTCACAGATGCTGAAAGGCTGTGGCAGAGCAGCTCCCCAGCTGCTGGTGAAAGCATCATGAGCCCAAACCCTCCCAGGGCTGCCTGGCTGTGCATGCCCACACCACTGGCACCCTTGGCTTCAGCAGGGAGGGCAGGCTGACTGGTACAGGTGCTGCCAGCCTTGACTTTCCCTCTCTGCTGGTGTGACATGTGAGCAGCAGCCGCCTGCTCGGACACACGCCGGGCACGAGGTGATGCCGTACAGCTCACTGAGCTGAGGGCTGCTCAGGGGCTGGAGTGAGGGCAGAGCTTCCCTCACCCTGCACAGAAACACAGATACTGCATCCCCTGCTCAGGCTTCACCAGCAGCGGTTTTTCCCCGAACAGAAAAGCTTGAGTGTGGCTGGCCAGTTTTAGTCAAAGCCAAGAGTCACAGAGCGGATGTGGGAGATGTAGATTCAAGTTCTTCTTCAGCTTTAGTTAATACAGATCTGAGCCCAGCTTCCATCTCCTTCCCCAGGGCTGCTCTGGGTATTGTGAGGAGTTACCTGGTAATCCAAATGGTGTTGTTTTTCAGCACTGCATCCATACACATTTACTGCAGTGGGAAGCAGGAACTTGCTTCCATGGCAAATGCTCAGCCCCTCACTGCAGAGCAGCCCACACTGCTCCTTTCTTGCTGGAAATGTTACTGTTTGATTGGCATGAGGGAGACATGAAACCACTTCCCCAGGATGGGCTGGGAGAGACCTGGTGAGCTGATGTAAAAGCCAGTGGCCTGGGCAGTCTTGGAGAGGGTCTGTGTCCCACTCCAACTGCCAGGCAGCTGGAGGATTTGTTCTTGATGGAGCTCCATTCCATCCCCCTGGCTCCCTGTTGCCTGTGTGTGGGGTCTGCATGGGGTGGGTCTAACTGGGCAATTGGCAGAGGTTTGGGCTGACAGATGAACACACTAGCCCAAGGTTTGCTGTGCATTGCATCTGCTTCAGGCTGCCTACCCTAGAGTGTGCTGTTCCCTTGCAGAAGATGCTCGTGCTGCAGCTGCAGGCTCCTGGGCCCCAGCTCCTGCCGCAGGGCTTGGCCACCGGGCAGCAGCTGGGCTGGGCCTTCAGATTTGGTGCCCAGTTTGACTCTTTCTGCTGTTTTTTTGGCTTCACTTCCTTACCCTTCACGTGGGTAAGCAGCTGTTTGGCAGCTATTTCTTACCAAGTGCTGCTGCTGGCTGACTTGTCTCATCCCTGCTTCCTCCTTCCATGGACCAGGTGGTGAAGAGTTCCCCCCCCAGTGTTACTTCTGTGGGCAGCCTGCAGCCAGCTGAGCCCTGCCATGAGGCACTACTGGGCTGCTGTGCCCCTGGGCTGGGTTTGGACATCCTGATGTGCCCAGCACTGCCTGTGCTCTCAGTCCATGGACAGGAAACTGTTCCCACTCAGACCAGCTCTGTGAGGGCAGCCCATGAGTGTGTGTGTGCCTGCAGCGCTGGGGGACACGGCTCGGGTGGGAGGGAAAACGGGGCAGCTGCTGCTGTGAAATGGAGGCCCTCCTTGCTGGGGACAGGGGGGAGGACATTGGGGGGGGCACAACACCCTTCTGTCCAAGGGGTGTCTTGAGGTGGCGTGGATCTTCTGCAGCTGGCATGGGACTGGCAGAAGGCAGCTCAACGAGGACACTGCACAGCAGCCTGAGGGGGCTGGGTGGGCTGTGAGGGGGCTGTGACACAGGGAGAGGGTCAGCAACATCCTGTGACCTGCAGCACCCATACTGGGCAAGAACTGATGGTCCTGGGATGAAATGGGACCCCATTTGGGTAGGGATGGGGGAAGGCCTTGCAGGAAAGCCCCTATATAACACCTACAGGTGCCCTCAGGGCTCCGGACCTTTGTGCCTGAGCCAAGTTTGGTGGCCTCAGTCCAAACAAAAATGAAACCCCTGCCTGCAGAAGAGAAGCTGTCCTCTCTTCTGAGCAAGGGAAAGGCTCTTTAATCCTTGCTCCTGAAGTCCTGGTTGGCTCCTCAGCTTCTGCATCTCCTGTAATCATCAATATCATGGGTGTACCAAGCACTATTTCTGGTGGCGGCGCGGTCTGTGCTGCAGCTGCAAACCCCAGCACGGCCACACTGGTCCATCCTGTCTGCTCAGAGCACAGTAATCCCACCACAGAGGCTACCTTCTGGCCCCAAACCTACACCATCCGGAGCCGTGAGCGCAGCAGTTGTGTGACCACCCCGAGTGCAGTCTGGTCCCACGGGGCAGAGCCGACAACAGGAGCCCCGTCGAGAAATGCTGAGGCAGCTTCTTCAAAGGTCACCCCAGTGATTACGTGCACAGGAAAGGCTCAGCTGTGCAGCACAGCTGTGGCTGTGAGAAGAGGGGAAGTGTGCACCGAGCTGCGAGTGCTGTTACAGAAGCTCAGGAAACCAAAGCCTGGGGCAGGCGGAGGGGCTCGGGCGCTCTGTGGTGCAGGGACCTCATCCCCCAGCACTGGTGCCACACATGCAAGCAGCTATCAGAGATTAAAAACAGGGGACTGAAGATGTTCAGCCACTGGAGTTAGGCAAGCAACTCTACCTCTTCACTGCTGTGAAGAGGGCAGTGCTCGGCTGGAAGGATCTGGACATGCAATGCCTGGGTTCCATCTAACCCAGCACTGGTGTGTAATGGTGTGGAGGTATCCCCAAAGCTGAACACCCTCAGCTGTTTTGTCATCCTGTCAGTGAAAATGGGCCCTGCTGAGGGCCATGATGGTGCCCACAGGTGGGAGGCTAAAGTAGACAAGATGAGACCTCTCACCTTCAGTTAGGGGAGATGAGTCCCACCAGCTGTTCTTAGCCAGCCTTTGATAATGAAGCAAATGTTTTAATCTGAAGTGGAACCACTACAAGAAACAGCCACCAGTGATCATTTTAAATCATATCAATGTGTATCAGAGATAGTAGCTACATACATATCCTTAAGTCACTGTCACATGGAATGCCCCTGGCCACGAAGAAATGGGTTGTTAGAAGCAATCTCGAGTCAAGTCTGCACAGGCTTCTGCAAGACAGGTTTTTCTTCACTGCCAGCTGCTGAAGCTGTGCCAAGGTTTATGTCCCCACAGGACACACTACTGGAGCAGAACAGGCTCCTCCAATCAGGACTGAATTCTTCAAGTTTTTTTGGTGGAAGATCAGATATAAATGTGTTGTGTTTTTTTTTTTTAATGGCAGCAGAGCTCTGCTGCTTTCTGGTCTCAGATGCACTGCTCTGTTGACCTCTGGCATCTCCGAGTTCCTAGAGATTAAAAAGGGCAGACCATGAGGAAGAGCCCTTAGTGGCAAAAAAAATTAACAGCACAGAGCTGCAGTAGCAAGGGCTGCAGCTTCTGAGTCTGCTTCCAGCCTGGCAACCACAGCAGCTTCCCAGCACTGAGCATCTCTAGTGTGCTCAACCCTCAGCATTAACCAGCCATGAGTCATGCTCTGAAAAATGCTGAGGTGTGGTTTAAAGCCTAAGTTTGGTTCTTTTAAGGATAAATCTGGTCTCCTTTATGTACCCTCTGGTGTTTAAGGTTTTCTACCTAAGACGACATGAAACTTCTCCTTTCCTGGCCTCTTTCTTGCGTTGTCATGCCCTTTCAGGACCAGAGGTTATGAGGAAATGAATCAGAAGTTGCCAGAAGTTCACGGGAGCCACTGGGTGTCTGGCTTGGTGCACCTGCAGTGCACCTGCTGAAGCTGCTCTCAGGGTGATGCTCCCTGACGGGGGGAGACTTTCCTAGAAACTGTGGTCTCGGTGTGCCTCCCATTCCCAGCTCCCCAGCCTCCCCCCAGGGCATGTGCTGAGATGTTCATACCATCTCTGTGCTGAGGTCTGGAGGTGAGTGAGGCTCCTGCCCATGGATGACACACAGAAATACACTGCTGTGAGCCTTGGGGCTGCTGCTGCTGGCCAGGCAGGAGTTCCAGGTGTGTAACACAGGTTTGCTGGTGAGGCTGGGGGTGGGTGGGGCTCATGATGGGGCAGGACACGGATTGTTTCTGCTGTTTTACCTCCAGCCACAGTAGAAAAGTCTGGAGTGGGACTGGGCTGGATCACCAGGCCAGCTGCAGTCACTGAGCTGTGTATGTGGGATGGATGCTGATGGCAGAGCTGCTGTCAGAAGCTCCTGCAGGAGTTAACAAATGTGCAGGTCTATGGTGAGGCTGCTGCTGTAGGATGTTCCCTGCCAGCCTTCCTGCAGCAACTGGTTTCAGCAGCACTGCTAACAGCACCACAGCTGGTGATTCTACAGCGGGCACCTACTGTACAGTAGGCACCCACAACCCCAAAAGTAACTGCTGAGGTGCTCACAGCGAGGCACAGGGGAGCCCCAAAATCTCAGCAGAAATGTGGTGCCTTGGTGCAGATCAGCCCCTCCTGGTTTCTGATTTAGTGTTGCCGTGCAAACCGAGCTGCAGGTCTAATCCCTGGGGAGCTGCCAACTGATCACACAACAAATTGTGCCCAAGTCCCTGCCCACTGCCTCCCACCTTGCAGACAGCATATGTGCACCTGGGAGGAGACATGATTTCTGATACCACTGTTAGGGCTCTGGTAAATGCTGGGGAAGGAAAAGCAGAGAATAGCACTTTCTCCTCCTCCCCCTTGTTTTTTCCATGGCTTAAAGGCCGGTGATCTGCTTTCTGTGATCAGGTGGGTTGAGGCTTCCTGGTATTCCCATGGGAACCAGGACTTTCAGGGGAGCCATCAGCTGCCCTGTCACTAGTGAGCACCCAGACAGTGCCACTTCTGTCCCCACAGTCTCCAGCAGCTTCAGCTGCAACGTGCCTGTCTGTGGCTTTTGCAAATCTCTTTCCTCCTCTGCAAAACAGCACAGTGCAAAGCACCGAGGTGCAAAACTGTGGGGGTTGTTACAGCAGGGTGGTGGGAAAAGGTATCCTTCAGCTAAAAACAGTGCTATTTGGGTCATCCCCTCCCCTCCAGGCTGCCCCCACCACCAGCCTGCTCATGCTGTTGAGACAGACACAAATTTCTGGAGGTGCCAGCCAGATTCCTTGAGACTGAGGGAAAGCCAAACCAAAATAAACCTGGTGTATCTGGGTGCTTTAATTTGCAGGAAGAGCCAAGCAGCAGGCTGGTTCCCAGCTGAATCTTTCCTGTTGTATCAAGCATAAATTCATCAGGTATTCCATTTCCTGGGGAAAAAAAAAAGGCAGAATAATTCACTTAGAAATAAAGAGTAGAGCTATTTTTCCCTCTGACATGGTGAATGCAATTACCTAAGGCATGGGAGGCTGAGATAACTCACTTATTCAGCCCCCACTCTCTGAAGAAACCATCAGCATTCTGTCAGAAAAGGCTTTGTAAACGAAATCACATCCTGAATGCTAAAACATCACCACGTACAGAAGCTGTCCTTATGATTTCCACGCACTAGCTGCAGCATCACAAGTAAAACACACTCATAGACAGGGAAGAGTTTGTTATTATAAGGGCTATATACACCATGCAAGCTCCAGAAAGGGTTTGCTGACCCTTCTCCCAGTGTGGTTGTCCTTCTTCAGGAGCAATTCCCAGCACAGCAAAGCACAAAGCATCCTTTTAGCAGTGTGGGAGCCATGCTGGAGCTGGGAAAATGTGCATGGGGAGAGTCCCAAGCTCTGTCTGCTTGGAGAGCTCAATGAAGGGAAGCCATAAGCCTGTGCTTGCCCCCAAATTTAATTCCATTTAGGCTGCACCCTCCCACCTCTTTTGCCCTTACATAATGGAGAGTGGAGTAATGACTTTCAGCAATGCTGTTTGAGTGGCAGCAGTCCAATTCTGGACTGTATATTTTTTTTTTTATGGTGGGGGGAGAGCAGGTTGGCAGAGGGGAGAAAGCATCAGTTTGGTTTGTGTGCAATCCCTGTTTTGCTCTGGGAGCTTTAGAGGGCAGACACATTCTTCCATCTCCGCTAATCCTCCTCTGATACAGAGGATTTTCCTGCCATTAAATGATAGCTTGTGAGAAAAAAATGCCAACTTTTCAGGGGCTGACTCGCATGGCTAATGGCAGCCTCATGAGCAGGAGGGAGGACACAGCCACTGCCTGGCCAGGTAAGCAACGCATCCGGATGATTTCTGTTGGGAATTTTAGTTTCAACTATTCGATCCTAAGCTGGTTACGCTCCTCTGTACCACCACCTATTTCCTGGGGAGGCAGCCAACCTGTTACTGTTGGTGACCTTTCCCCACATCAGATAATAGGAACCTGACCTTGGCACGGCTGGTGGGAAGGATGTGGATGAGCTCCCGAAAAGCAGTGGCAGAAAGCTGCAGGATTCCCTAAGAAGGTCAGTGGTGGAAGAAAGATACTCACCAGGAAGGTGTTGGGGACTTCTTCATTTTGGAAGTGTGTGAGAGAAGAGCTTTTTTTCTTCATCTTCCTTTCTAAACATAGATCATTTTGTGGACAAATGATAAAGGGAAATGACAGAGGATGAAACCTGTCTCTGTTCTTCCCGTGTGCTTTTAGATCCCTCAAGTTTGCTTGCCAGACCTGAAATGCCACTAGGGAATAATCAAGGTAATGTTTGCCATCATTTTAAATGGTGAGTATACTCTTATTCTGCATTACCCAGTAGTGGATTAGACAGATCATTTGGAAAGGTGGTGGTTAAATACTCAATCATTGCAATCGTTGTCTCTTTACCCTTCTTAAAACTCTGCAACATTTTTTTTTATATTTTTTTTAGTCTCTCACCGTTTCTTCCAAATACTGAATTACTGTAGTATTTAAAACAGCAAAAGAGATCATCCCTGGGGAATTTTGTTTATTCCTTAATGTCACAAATATTTTTGACCTTACTGCTGTATTTCACTGTTTTTCGAAAACACGCATTTCATTTGAGCACCCTCTGTGTCAATGAGTTGGAGGCATCTTCCAGCCACTGCCCTGTCCGTGAACACAGCATTAAAAGTAAAGAACAACCTTTCTGGGGAAGGAGTAAGGTGGGAAAGGTGGGAATGTTTAAGGCTATGTTGGTCAGAGATCAGGGGAGAACTAATCTGTGCTCTGAGTAACAGCTCTCCTGAGGGTTTACTGGGGTTCAGGTGGAGAGTGTTTTCCAGCTTCCCTTGCAAGAGAAAGAGGGAGAAATTGCCACAAAGACTGAGGTGCTGAGGGGCATCTCTGAGCTCCTATTACTGGGGGGATATTTTCTCATGGGATGATCCTCAAGTGCTTGTTTTCATGTCCTGCACAATGCAACACTTATAAACAGGGAGTTACACTTATAAACAGGGATCTTGGCAGTCTGCTGTGAAATGCCACTTGCAGAAGACCCAGATTTGGCACTTGTGTGTAAGGAAAACAGGCTGGATATGGCTTGGGTACAAATATTTCCTTAACCGAGTGATTAGAGAAGAAGCAGGGAGGGGAAGGAGGGGATTTGGTTATCAGCAGACTTGTTCCTACCCTGCACACAGTGCACAAAGCAGTGGGTACAGGTGTGCTCTGAAGGCCAGAGATGTGACTGAGCTTGGGGCAGCTGGTTTTAAGCATTGAACTTGCTCAGGACACTCTCACCTATAGGACAGCCTATGCACATATGCCCCTCTGGATGTCACCCTGAGCCCATACAAGGCTCTCATACCAGCAGCAACACTTACATTCATCGTTTTCCAGACAGCCACCTGCAGTCAGACATTTGGGAACAGGCAAATCCTTAATCTGTCTGGCCCTCAATTTATGTAACTGCCTGACAAAAACAACATATGCCCCTGTTGGCAGGCACTGGGGTGGGCTGGTGCAAAGGGTAGGGAACGAGGCAGCCCCTGGGCAGGCTGAACAAAGAAAGAGCAATCTGAGCCCAGTGTGTTCTTCCCCCTCTTGCCCTTGGGCTCCTCATCCCTGTCCTCCCAGGGCCCTGTCTGAAGGAGACTTTCCTTTAGCTGTGGCTGTTAGATAAGGGCTGGGGAAAAAGGAGGAGAGCAGACAAACAAACAAAATGACAACCTGTCTGAAATCCTTTCCACCTCTCACAGTCCTTCACTATCATTTATCCTTGAAGTGATGCTGTTTTGCTAATTCTCCAGTCACGATGGCATGGCCAGGCATGATGGGACCTGAATTTTGATGAAGAGACCACAGCTAAAGTCCTTCTGGGATGCTCTCTCCGTGTATCTAAATCCCTCTTCCACATGCAATGACCAGGATGGTTTGAACAGAACCATCTGGGCAGTTCCTGGATTGATGCCCTTCAGTGGGGACCTGCCCAGCAAATGTTTTTGCAAGTCTCCTGCTTGCAGAAGCCACAGGCAGTGTAAACTCACAAATACAGTCCCGTGCATGTTGCCTTTAAAAAGAGTGGAGGAAAGGCAGAGAAATTGCAGCTTGAATTGTCATTTGTTCTGTACATTAAAGCCTCAGGGACTGCTAAAATAAAAGCTTGACGCTTGCTGAAGCTGATGCTTCCTGGCATATCACCTCACAAGTCTGTCTTAATAAAAATGCCCGTTGGGAATACAGCTGCAGTGGGCAATCGCTGTGCTGCAAACTGCTGGGAGCTTCCCTGTCCAGACACTCAGCAGGAGTGGAGAGGAAAGCCTGTCCCTTGGCCCTGGGGGACAGACATGACCACAACAGTAGCAGCACCATGATCCCAGCAGCGCTGTAATAAAGGTGGCTGTTGGTACCTTATGGGTTTTTTTTAGGGGAAAAAAAAGAAAAAAAAGAATTATGCTTATGTGGGAGCCAATAAACTGCAGCAGAAAAACCAGTCAGGAGCAATAGCACCATTTCCTGCTAGTGACTACATGGAGTTCTCTGGTGTGGCTGCTCATTTTGTTGAGTAGCAGGTAGGATATGCCCGGGAGAGCAATTACAGAACGGGCTCTGCCTTCAGTTCTTCTTCTCTAATGAGTTTATTTTCATAGAATCAGAGAACGGCTTGTGTTAGAAGGGACCTTAAAAATCATCCAGTTCCAACCCTTCTGCCATGGGCAGAGACACCTTCCACTAGACCAGGTTGCTCAATGCCTCATCCAACCTGACCTTGAACATTTTTAGGGGTGGGGCATCCACAACTTCTCTGGGCACCCTGTGCCAGTGCATCACCATCCTCAGAGTAAAGAATTTCTTCCATATATCTAACCTAAATTTCCCCTCTTTCAGAGGTAAAAACCATTTTACATTAAAAAAAATAATTCATTTTGCAGATGTTTTGTTGACTGGACATTTTTTCCCCACAAAAAGAGCCCGTTTATGGAGGTTCATGTCTCCTATTCCTTTTGTTCATCTCTGATTTCTCCCCAAGAGCTTTCTTCTCTTCCTTGTTGTACCCCCACCTGCATGGGACTAACCTGAAAAGAAACAACAGCCACACACCTCTCATGTCAGGCTTATAAAGGACAAAGTGGCTGCTCCCATCAAACATAAGGCACTATGATGACTCTCTTGAGAATTGGCAAAACAGTAAAAACTGTGCTGGAGGTGCAGAGTATCTCATCTATGATGAGATCATGAAGCAAGCAGTTGAACAATATCTCTTAATTTGTTTTTAATCATGCTGTTTTACCAGTACACACTGGGAATGTGTTTTTAAACACTCTACTACATCTTTCAGAGCTGATAGTTCCCCTTCCAGTGCTGCACTGGCTCTGGTGGAAAAAGGTTACGTTGAATGAACAAAGGAAAGCAGCAACAATCATGAATTTGACATATCCCAGGAAATCAGCTGATCTCCCCTGCTCACTGCCTGACTCAGCATACACTGCCCTCCCCTCTTCCCCACACAGAAATACTGCTATAATCCATAGATGCTGGCCTTCAAAACATCTCTGCTTGCTCCCTGGCTAAAAAATCTCTACCTTCTGCCTGGTCAAACCATGTCCCCATCAGCCTGCAGAGATACCAGCTGCAGAGACACTAAGAAATACTAAAGTCTAGGTGGGCCCCCTCTTGGGGAGAGAGCAGTTATGATAATCAGAGATGATGTTCTAGATGACGTATATTCTCAGTGGGTTTAAAAACCCCCATAGAAGACTGTTAGGAATCCTTCACAAGAGCTCGTTGCTCAGCGCTGGAGTACAGGCGGCAATTAGCCTGGCTAGAAGGGAGGCAACGACAGCATAATTTGTTTTTCCTGTGGTGACTAATACATTTGCTAATAGTGCATCCCTACTCTCTCCTGCCACGCCTTTGTGGGCGTGGCACGTTCCTGCCCGGCAGTGATCCTTTGGATCCCTCATGTCCACGGGGTTTGGGCCTGTGTCCGGTCCTGCCCTCCCAACTGCGTGTGCACCCAGGAGCGGAGCTGCTCCGTCCTCTGCGACCGCGCCGGCCTGGGGCAGATCCCCAGCGAGTTCCCTTGTGAAGCCTCTTCTATCAACCTGGACAAAAACAGCATCAAGTTCCTCTCCGAGAGGGCCTTCGGGACCCTGCCTTCCCTCAAATCCCTGTCGCTCAACCACAACAACATCTCCTTCATCACCCCGGGGGCTTTCAAGGGGCTGCCCAGCCTGACCGAGCTGAAGATGGCCCACAACGAGTACATCCGCTATCTCCACACGCGGACTTTCACCGCCCTCAGACGGCTGGTGAGGCTGGACCTGGCGGACTGCAACCTTTTCAACATCCCAGACAGGATCTTCATCGAGCTGCCTGCTCTGCAGGAGCTCTTCTGCTTCCAGAACAACTTCCGAAGGATCCCAGGTGCCATCAGGGGCATGGAAAACCTGACCCACGTTTACCTGGAGAGAAACAGGATCGAAGCGGTGGCCTACAACTCCTTGCAGGGCCTGAGCAAGCTGAAGTACCTGAATCTGCAGGACAACAAGATAAATGTCATTCACGAGCGAGCCTTTCAGGCCTGTCAGAAGATGGAGTACCTGTACCTGAACGACAATTTAATCAGCGAGCTTCCAGAAAACTCCTTCGATGGCCTGAGGCGCCTGAAGATGCTCAACCTGGGGGGGAATTTTCTTAGGAACGTTTCCAACACCTGGTTCAGGGACCTGGGGGAGCTGGAGATCCTCTACCTGGACCGTAACAGGATCAGCTACATTGAGGAAGGGGCTTTTGAGAACCTCACCAGCCTGGTCTCGTTGCACTTGAACAGCAACAACCTGACGACCCTGCCCTTCTCTGTCTTCGAGCCAGTGTATTTCCTCGGGCGGCTGTACCTGTTCCGCAACCCCTGGGAGTGCGACTGCCGCATCGAGTGGCTCAAGGAGTGGATGGAGAATTACAGGCTTGTCAGGGATATTCCTTGTGCCTCCCCCTCCTCAGTAGCTGGGATTGACCTGACGGACGTGCTCTACGAGAGGTCGCCAGAAGGTTACTGTCTCGACCCGGTGGAGCTAAACATCACGTCTGAGGGTCCGACCCCAAGTGAAGAGCCTTGGTCTACCACAGAGAGCAAGTTCAACAGCCTTATCTCCAAACTCTTGCTCCAGATGGGCCTTCCCGAAGAGGTGTCAAACGCCACCGAAGTCTACAGTAACACCATGCAGCTGGATGGACAGACTGAAGGGGTTTCTTCTGGCGTGGGGGAAAAGAGTATCGAGGCCGACTCCTCTTTTTTTTACCTCCCAGTACTTTTTACAGTGATTGTTTTGCAGTGCAAATAGTCCAAGGGCTGTCTGGACCGACCATGGGTCCTGCTTAAGCGTTTAGTCCTTGCACCTACTTAGTCATTAGGGAGAAGTTTGTACTGTGGGCCTATGATACATAACTGGCTCCAAACTCTTCCAGGCTGGGTTGGTTGGATCTGGCTCCAGATTCCCCCGGGAGCTGGTGGGATCTAGTTCAAGGCTGGTCCCACTCTGGGTAAGAGACCTGCCCTTTGGGTGTCTCAGAGCCTCCTGGATACTCACAGAGCTCTGTGGAAGACGAGTAGTAGCAAGGTTGAGTTTTGCCTAGAGAGACTTGTGATGTTCCCTGTACCTCGACAGGATTTTGATCCATTCTCCCTCTGCTATCCTGGCACAGATGCAGGAGAACCAGATGGACCCATGTTTGTCAAAATATTCTTCTCTGAGGCAAAGCTACTTAACAACATACTTATTAGTGTCATTTCAATGTATTTAATTTTATTCAATTAATATATGGTTACAAGGAATACACTGTTTTTATTTGTAGATTATTTCATGGCACGGCAGCAGGGGCAAAGCACGGTGATGACAAATGCAACCAGGCTCTACTAAATATTTTATATGTCCACCACTAATGTGTACCACATACTGTATCATGTTACGCCATACTAACCAACCATGCTGTCATTTTCTTTTATATGGCGTCTTACATGTTTTATCTTTGAAATCTTCAATGAAAGCTGCTAATATGACCAGAAAGAATAATAATGTTTTATGTATCAAAGCACATTAATAAAATAATTTGATATTTTGCTCACGAAAATAAATTAACTGCTTGACCTCCCTTTTTTTTTTTTTTGAGATCCTTGAATAACTCTGGTGGGTTTTTTGGTAGGCTACTCAAATGGGTGCATATGAATGTCCTTTCATGGTCTAGAGCAAATGGCAAGCTGTTTATTGCAGCATAAATACTTTCACTTGGAGCCTGACCACACTTGCATTTGTGTTAAGCAGAAACACTTTGAAATATAAGTGACTATATAGAAATATGTGTCTGTGATTTTTAACAATATTAAATCATTATACATGGCTTATCATACTATGATGTACATGTTCATATGATATGATGCAATGTATACAACCCTTTATTAGTGCTAAAATGTCATGAAGGAGGAATAAAAATGGAAATTAATTTTAAGAAACCATCAAAATATTTTCCATAGCCCCCTTTCCCCCCCACACCTTCCTTTTCCCAAGCAATTGAACATGAATGTGGCTTCCTCCCCTGCCCTGAGTGTGCTGGAGTGGCAGCAGCGGAGTGGGAGCTGCCCTGGCTCATGCTTTGCTGAGGTGGTGATTCAGTATGGACACCACGTTGGCTAAACCCGACTGAGATGAGCTGCCCTTGCCTCTGCCCCTTCCCCCAGACACACACAGGATGGACTTTGGGCATAGAACAGCTGAAAAATGGTGGGTAACCTACAAATTCATGCATGAAGACCTTTTGCTAGTTGCTCCTGTGCCCTCTTACATCTGTGATTGCCTGGGATAACTGGGGAAATAAATGAACTTTTTCAAAGAGGGCTCAACCCTTCAGTGAAGGTGCCTTGGGTCAGGTCTGTCCACGCTGGCCAGGCCAGGCCAGCTGTGAGGGAGAGTTAATGCCCTCAGGATCAAGCGTCACTGGCACCCAATAACCCCACAGAAGGTCCCACAGTCCACAGGGAAAACAGCTCTGGGGAAAGCCAACATCAGCTCCTGTGCAAAATGGTCGTGACCTCCTCAGTCTCTGGAGTAGCTGCTGCATGAACTAGAGAAGCTGCCTTTTTGCCTGCACATTTTTCCAACAAAAAGGTGGCATCTCCAGCAGCTTCAAGACATGTACCTTGAGGCATCCTTGTTTGGTCTGCAGTGCTCTGTCCAGAAAGAGCTACTTCTTCCTAACTAGCACTAGAGATTTCCAGAGGAAACCTGAGTTCAGGGAAAACCAAACCTTCCCTGTTGCAATGGCTCCTCAGCTTTCTGTAGCTCAACCACAGTTTCCCAAGGGGAAAAAAAAAAGCCAGATGGTTTGATAAATGCCTATTTGACCTGTTCCATGAACTAAATTCAATGAGTTTGGATTTCCAGGCTATTTATGAATCCATTAATCTTCTTAAGTGCTAAATTCATCTGTGTATTATAAGAGGCTGTTTTTCAAACCCAGTCCATCCCAATGCTGTAGAGGCATATTAGGTTAAGGATGCCTTTACAGGAGTGGTATTTCATCCTGTCAGGGGAGGTTTATCAATAGGCTTGGCACAGATGGCAGGACACAAATGGTTGTATTTCACTTCCTATAAGTACGGATGCCTCATGATTGAATTGTTTTCATAACCCACATTTTTATTTTCTGTGCTGAAGTACATTAAAGCTGAAGATCGCCTTACTGTGCAATTGTTGAGTGGTTTTCAAGTCAATTACTGCTTCAAAGATGCTTCTGCTTTATCGGCACGATGCACATCTGAATGCGAATCACAGAATCACAGAACCAATTGGGTTGGAAAACACCTCTGAGATCGTTGAGTCCAACCTTTGACCAAACACCACTGTGTCAACCAGACCATGGCACTGACTGACATGTCCAGTTTTTCCTTAGACACCTCCAGGGATGATGACTCCACCACCTCCCTGGGCAGCCCATTCCAATGCCCAATCACTCTTTCTGTGAATAAATTCTTCCTAATGTCAAACCTAAACCTCCCCTGGCATGGCTTAAGATTGTGTTATCCTCTTGTCCTATTGCTGGTTGCCTGTGAGAAAAGCCCAACCCCCACCTGGCTACAACCTCCTTTCAGGTAGTTGTAGAGAGTCATAAAGTCTCCCCTAAGCCTCCTCTTCTCCAGGCTAAACATCCCCAGCTCTCTCAGTCGCTCCTCCCAGGACTTGTGCTCCAGACCCTTCCCCAGCCTCATTGCCCTTCTTTGGACACTCTCCAGCACCTCAATATCCTTCCTAAACTGAGTGGCCCAGAACTGGACACAACTCATAATTGCGTTTTCCCCCCTTTGTTTTGCATCTTGTGATTAGAAAACAAGTTAAATTAGGGATCTGCCTTTTTCATGAACAGTGTGGGGTTTTTCTATTTTCTTAGACTAGACTCTTGCTGCAAAATAGTGTTTCAGCTGGTAAACCTGTAACCTGTTGGTTACAAATTCATGGCTGAGAGTCTCTTCACAAATCAATGCTGTTTTCAAAATCTGCCTCTGGACTGAGATACCTGCAAAGACGCCACAGAACTGCAGGGCACACTCAGCTGAGATGCCAGTCTCAGTTTACACTGGCTTTGGGACACTGATGTCACTGTGCCGTGGGCTGAGGTGCTCATAAAGCAGGTTCTTACCTAGGAGGGTGCAGTGCTGAATTTAAAAGCACCACGATGTGGTTGCACTCACATCCCTCTGTGCCTTGCTCTCCATGCACTGGGGAGGGCAAACCTCTAATGGCCTGACAGTGGCAGGGTGGGCATTTCATGGGTGTTCACACTGATGTCTATCAGTTGCAGCAACTGATTCCTGGGTGGGGAATGATGTTGTTCTAGCTCTCAGCCATCATATCCCTTCAGTAGGGCTCCAGATTACAAAACCATCACCCTGCACAGACATCCCTGTCCCAGGTCAGACAGACACTGGGGAAGGAAAACTTAAAAGAACTTTTTGTTTGACGACTGATGGGTTGGTTTTGGTTGCAGTGACTGCCTGTAAACTCAAAGGCAGAGAAAATGGCTGAAAACTTCTGCCAAACCAATGTCTGCTTGGACTAACTACAAATGTTTTCAAGTGATGCTCCCAGTCTTGCCCTCAGTGTCAGATGCTGGGAATTTACTTGAAGCAGTGGGGAGGGATGGTCATGAGTTGCCCAGTGTTTGGGCAAACCTCTGACTGAAGTTTATTCAGAAAGCTGGTGCTCCCAGAGTGAAGCACCCGGGAGAAAGCAATTTGTTTTAATGTGTGGTACCTGGCAACACAGTGCTCTTCACTGGTGCAACTGCTCTTTATGCTTCATGATGTTTACTGTTAAATTAGAAGGGAGAAATTGCCAATATAAATTTAAAAAACCCCAAACCAAACAAAAAAACCCCAGTCTGATTTTGGATATCATCTCTTGGTTTCAGAATTCTGTCCCTATGCTGCATTCCTAGAGGTCACACTTGGTGTTTAACACGAATACTGTTATGCCCCTTTTTTCCTTTAAATTTAAAGCTGCTCCCAGCAACCTCCTGTGAAATGAAGCTATTGGATGTTTTGCTTATATTGTGGATTTTCATATTTTTTTACTATGAAGTCCAGGACAAGAGGAATCGCTGACTTTTGCTAAAAGGACAGCAGTTGCTGGCCAGCCAAGACTCGGGAACTTCATGGTCAGTTTTCAAGAGCATTGTTACGTATTTTAGCTAATTCTTGTCTTCACAACATCTGGCTGAGAGCTCTTAAAAAAATCAAATTTTAATTTGTTGGGTTTTCTTCTGATAACTTTTGTGGTCACAAATTCAAAAGGAATCAAATCAACTGAGTTAAGTTTCTTACCCCAGAAAACTCCTTTGAAGTATATGAAACCTTGCAAGAAAATAGCCTGTTATGGTCACTCTTGCCCCAGGATGAACTTCAGAAGACAGAGCTAGTTTGGTTAAGAAAAACAGTACTTTCTAGGTACATGACACATACATTTGTAAATGCTTGGGTTTGTAGAGTCAAGGTATGGGCTTGTTACACAAACACTAATAATACTGGTCCTTCCTTTTCCCCCACCCAAATCTGGTAAGAGATCAATGGAGTTTGAAGAATCTTCTGCAGTGACCTCCAAAGCAATTTTAAAAGAGTTTTATGAAAAATGCTAACATGGAATAAAGGTCACAAGTTATAATTAAAAATAAAAAAAAGGCACAAGTATTACTTTAAAGAAAACCAGCTAATTTTTAAGTCATAACTAAACAATCTTAGTACTGAAAATGCATAAAGGTCTAAGAAGCATCTGTGTCAAGGGACAGTCCCCATTGCCCAGTTGCTGGACAAGCTTTAGATTTTACATGAGGGAGAAGAACCTATAGAACAAAACCTAAACATGGGCAAGATCAGCACCAAAGTTCTATTTGTCATGGGACAAGGCTGGTATTTTAAACTCTAATATAAAGATGAACACAGAAAATAGATATATCTGGACAGAGAAATATCTGTGTCTCTTACCCAAAGCCTGATTTTGTTGACGCTGTGGTTAGTTGAACCAGTCTGATCTTGTACTCTGTGGTTAGTTTTAGCCTTGAATGCAAGAAGTTCATTACTTCTGCAGTTTTTCTCACCTTTGACCTTTACCACATCCTTTGATTTTTATTGTACTTCCTTCTTCATCTCTCTGTCTTTTAAAGGACTGATTTAGAATTAACTCTTACATTCTCTACAAAAAAATTCGATTTTAAAAAGACCTAAAACTTCCATTAGTTTTTCTATACACACCTGATGGTTTACTTTTCACGCACATCCTATGTATTTGCTTTTTTGATTAACAGCTAATTTCACTTCGGGCTTCTTCAGCATCTAAAGCGGAGGTTTTGACCTGTGACAGGAGCTTCTTGATGTGTCTGTAGATTTGCTATGGGACAAGCTTAAGGAGCCCTTTTTCTGCCTCCCTGTTTTCCACACCCTCCTTTCCTTGGTTGCAACTGCTTGTTTCTGCTCCAAGCCAAAACTTGCCTGTGCCCCAGTGGTGCTGCTGCTGGGATTGAACTGGGTCACTGCAATGGCCCAATTAAAACCAACACTCACCCTTCCTCTCTTTTTTTGATGTTGTCAAAATTTTTGATGATGTCCCTGCCATTTCCTCTAAATTTTTCTTTAGGGGTTGGGCCATAAGTGGGTTAAACAGGGGATAGTAAGAATAAAATGTAATTGCTTTATCTGAAAGGGGGACAAGCTAAATGGGAATGATGATGCTCATTTGCTGGTTTGCACCACGTGATTTACTGGTGCCAGCAAGGATCTGGTCCAAGGGTACAGGGCCAGGTGTTCTCTTTATTCAGGACACAAATAAATTAACAATTGAATTTAGGAAACACTTCAGCAAAACAGGCCCTGCGCTATAGTTTAAGACACGCTGTAAAAATGTTGCTTCAGCTGTGGATGGGTGAGATGGGATTATGCTGGGAATTGCTGGGAACTCTGCAGGGCGTGACTGTACATGAGCAACATGGACTCTGGGCGTTAATTTTTGAATGATATGTTTATTTTTTACTTCTGTTTTGCTTAGACTGAGGGCAGACTTACAGGTACAGGGATATTGGGAAGAGGTCTAGGGAGTCTTGGGCTCTGTGAGGCAGAAAAGGGGACAAGCAGGGTTTCCTTGCTCCAAGCAAGGAGACACTGAGTCCTGGTGGGGTGAGGATTTGCTGGACTCACAGCAAACTGCGTCACACAGGAAGGTGTTAAAATACATGTGGCTCAATGGGGTTTTACTTCTGGGCTTTTGATGATGAGAACAAAGCTGTGAGTGCACAGTGCCAGGGGTAGACACATGGGCAAATGTGATAAATCAGTAACAAAAGGACACTATGTGCATGTAAATTGGGATGGAATTGGCAGTAGTGATTCCTCACTGTGCTGAATGATCTTGTCTCAATGTGCTGTGACAATAAGAAATACATCAGACACTAAGTGGACAGGCAACTTCTTGATGTATGAGACTGGCAAAGAGCCAGAAGACAAAGTATAGAAATAAATGGTAAACCTGCAATCAGACAAAGCTGGTTGTAAACATCTGTGCTGAAACAAGTGATCGATTATTTTAACAGGCAAAAAAGTAGCAGTGAATTTGCAGATGTAGAATTTTTGTAGGCCAGTAAAGCTTAAAGGAGGTGTTGAGGAATTCCAAATTACTTGAAAGCCAGGTAGTTTGTCGCAATATGATAGAAAACATAGATGTTGGCATGTGTAAGGTAATAAACATTGGACAACACAACCTCAACTGTTCATGGCAGGGTCTTAGGGAAAGGAAGACCTGAGAATTGCTGTGAAGAGCTGGTAGATCAACTGACATAAACCAAACAAAATACTGTAAGTAACAGAGGTTGGGATAGGAAAACCAGCAAATAATGCAATAGGTTACTATGCCTTTTACTAGTACATCCTCATCTGGAATATGCCCAGTTTAGGTCTTGCACATCAGAAAACACATAGCAGCAATAAAGTTTGGTGACAGAAGTAAATGAGATGAGTCATGGAACTAAGATTTCTCATTATCCAGGAGTGAAAAGACTGGTTTTGTTTAGGAGAGACATAGACAATGGTAAGTTCTGTGGGAGCTACAGAGGTCCTTTTGTCTCCTTTGAAAGCTATCCAGTGCTGCACAGACTATGGGCAGTGTGGGACACAAATGACCACGAATTATACAGATGAGTGACACAGGGCACAATGACCTGCACTACGGGTTCCCCTGGGGATGTGGAGGCTGACTTTGATTCTTGGTGCTTTTCTACTTTCCTCCTGGCTGTCACTTTTAAGGGTAGAGCTGGGTTTCTGTGTTCTTGGCTCAGACCTTGTCTATGATGGGTCTGCCAGTGACTGCTGACAACCATTAAAACCTGACTGTGGATGCTGTGACACCAAAAGTGCAGCTCAGGACACATCTGGCCCAAGGTTAACAGAGCACAGAAGGCATTTATGTCAACACCAGCCAATAAAAATCACCATGTAGCCTTCAAGTATATTACATATGGAACCAACCTTTTTGAAAGGGAATTTTTTTCCTTAAATTGCTAAAATGGGACGAATCACAGAAGCATAGAATGGTTGGGGTTGGAAGGGACTTTAGAGATCATCTAGTCCCTGCCATGGGCAGGGGCACCTTCCACTAGATCAGTTTGCTCATCCAGCCTGGCCTTGAACACTTCCAGGGATGGGGCATCCACAGCTTCTCTGGGCAGCCTCTTCCAGTGCCTCATCATGCTCATAGTGAAAAAACTTCTTTCTTGTACTTAATCTAAACCTTCTACAGGTTGAAGCCATTCCCCCTTGTTCTGTCACTACATGCTCTTGTAAAAAGTCCCTCTTCCATCTTTCTTGTAGGTCCCCTTCAGGTACTGGAAGGCTGCTAGGAGGTCTCCCTTAAAAAAAAAAAAAAAGTGTTTGTCAGGAACAGTTTGGGAAACAGTGACAAACCAACCAGAAGGCAGATGTAGAGACTGCAGGAGAGAGAGAGATGCAACACAGTTTAAAAAACAATGCCCCAAACCTGCTAACTGGAAATAATTGGTACAAGCAACAATTATAAAGCCCACAGACTGCAAGGTTCCAGATTTTAAGCTCTGTGAGCAGCTTCCTTGGCACAGTGAAGACTTCCTGGTGAGCGTCTACCCTCAGCCAAGAAAAGCCTCCTTCCATCTTCCAGCCCTGGGAATTTCTTATTTCTCAGTCTTTGGTCAATGGAAAACCTTACACAGGATCCTGCCTGTGCAGCTTAGTATTACAAGTGCTAGTTAGTTTTTCATAATGCTGATTTAAGTAAACCTGCCTGTCTTTTGGGCAGCGAATGCCATGCCTGCATCTACAACACCCACTGAGATCCAGATTTGAGGACCAAAGTTATTGTGATGGTGTAAAACCTCTGATGTAACCCCAAGTTACCTCACATGGATTGTGCCTGCAAATGCTGGTCAGGGGCTGGGCACTGTCCAGCCTCACAGTCAGCTTTAAAAGCATCAGAGGAATTGTTAATACCTGTGTATTGTGGTATCACTTTGCAGCCTTGGCACTCTAAAACACGTGGTGTCAGGTCCTTCCCCACATGACCCATGGCCTGAACAGACCACAGGTGACGATGCAGGAGGGGATGTGCAGGAGGTGTGAAGTGACTTACCCTGTCTTGCACAGCAGCTGATTCCTGGAGCCAAGCACAGCTCTCAGGTTCCCAAATCTGCTGCTCTGTTTCTGAGCCTTTGTCTATTTATTTCCTCTGTAGGCAAATTATAACTGTTTGTTCATTGAATCCCGCTGCTTAATTTCTATTGAAAGGTCTCTTATAAATCCAAACTGGGTTGGGTAGGAACTCCTGAACAGAGCATGTGGAGGTTCAGGGATTTTCAAGTGACAAGAGGAAAAAAACCTTGTAATTAAAGCATCAGTTTAGAGTGAGCAGCAATGTTACCTCATTACTGCACACAACCCAGGACAGTTTGTGAGGCTCAGGCAGAGAGGATCTTCTCATTGTGTAGATCCTGAAAGGTCCTTTCCAGTGAGAGACTCAGCATGTGAACACCAGACACCACCAGAGACTACGAAACAACCCAGCTGTAGCACAGCTGGGACAACAGGCAGGAATGGGGAAGCAGATGGTGACACCCCCAGCGATCTCTCACTTGTATTAATTGTTTTAATGATTAAAACAGAGAAATATGTAAAAAAACATATTAATGAAAATACACGGCTAGACCAAAAGCCAAAGTTTCATGAATTATTTGGAGTCTTTCCATTGCCTTCAAGGGATTAATATCACGCTCTAGGAGTGATATTAATTACAGCCAGGGGGAAAACATTGAGCTCAGCAACACATACACACAAGAAAGTTCAGTTTAAGCTTTTTATTTTCTAACTGAAGTCTTGCTAAATTAAAATCACAAATTGTAATAAGACAATGTTGGCAGAATGGAACCCTCAAACTGCCAGCACTGAATCCCCCTGGAGGATGACCTGTGTAGGGGCAGCTGCTCAAGCTGCTAAAATCAGCAAGGTGTTTTCCTGGAGGCAGGATGTCTCTCCTCCTCCTTCCCTAACACTTGGGAAATATTGCAAAGGTTTTACTGAAATACTTATTCCGATGAGTGGAAATCCAGAATGGTTTACTTCAGGAGAGTCATCACGATTAGCTAACTTGCGAATTTTGGAGACAAATCTGTTTTTTATTCACTACAGAGTTTATCTGTATGCATTTTTTTCCTAATAATAAATGAAAAAAAAGTTTTGAAAGTTTTCATAATTAATTCCACAACGTTGTTTTCTATTTATCTTCTTTCACCTACCGGGTAACTTCATAAATCTTTACTGATTTATTAGCTGATAATCTTTACTGGTTTATGGTTTTGACACAGAGCTGTTGCTTTTGTTATATCCATCCAACAAAAATGGCTGTAAGGCAGAGTAAGGAGATGCCTAGACATTGAAATAGTTGAATTTAGTGAAAAATGACTGAGATTTAAAAACTTAATTTCCGTGTAAGCCCGGGGTGGATTCTTCAGCATTCAGTACTATGTGCTGTAGCATCCTTGTAACCTGCAATGTTTAGTGCTCATTAAGATAAAATATTCTATAAAATAATTCATTGATCTCTCACTCCACGTCTCCCTTTGGCTACAATGGATATGAATCTTCAAAGACCTTTTGTAAGAAGGATGCTGAGTAATACAGACTTCTAAAGCATGTTTTCTGACTGGTAGAAAAACACACCTCAAAATCGAGTTTCTGGGTGTGATGTCACGTGCTTCCCCCCATCAGTTAAACAAAGATGTACCCAAGTACGAGCCAATTCTGCCATTTTGCTCTCCTTAAATTTCCTGTGTTCAGTGAATTAGTCCCAAAGCAGGTCTGGTGTCAGCAGGGCTGATACCATGGAGTTCTTCCCACTCTGCCGTGTCTCTCTGTTAAAACCCTAGTCATGGTTTTGACAAATTCCAATTTTTATAAATTGCAGTCAGTTAACTGTGACAGTCAGCACAATCATGTTATCCCTGATATTTTCAGGACATGTCCCATCACCCTGACAATTCTGTGAAAAATGGTGAAGGTTCCATCTGTATGGCTGGCAGTGGAGAAACACAGACCCATGCTGCGGTTTTGAGATGAGTTACACTAAAAACAAGCAAATTCCTCCTTTCCTCATGGCTATTTTCTTTATGCAGACAGTAAAAATAGCTATGGCTACTGAGGAGAAAATCTGTGAGTATTGCTGTGCATTACTCAACATGAACTCTTTCAAGGATACAGCAGGGAATGTGCTACTAGCTCAGTCATCTTCCACAGCACAAACCCAGGCTCAAGTTACACAGCAATCATAAGAATATATGGTAGAGATGTGGCCAGATTTAATGTTCTTGTTCCTGATCATCTCATGGCAGTTGCTAAGGAGAGATATAGCAGGATACATGGACATTTGTATATGCCCCCCACCCCTGCCCTTATTTTTGCTTAGAAAGGTTAAGATGACATGAAAAATAATCAGCTTTCTGTCCAAAATCTTAACTGAGAAACATATTCCCGGGGTAAAAAAATGAATTATTTATGTACAGCTCTGGAAAAGAGGCTTTTAAAAGCCTCTAACTCTGAGGTTCAATTATAAGAAGAAGCTCCTGTACTTGCTTCAGTCCAGCTTTCACAGAACTGGAGCAGGAGACTGCTAAAAAACACTTAAAGAGAAGAAAGTAAAAATTATTATAGGTGCACTTACTGTGTGTATCAGCAAGTGAAAAAAAGACCCCAAACACTGTAAACATTTAAATGTTTGAAGTGGTTTTGCATTTTTTGTGTAGCATTAGCAAAAATACACTCTCCTCTAACTTAATGTTTGTGCACTCCTCCTCGCAGTACGGACACAAGGCAAAGTCATTCAGGAGAAGTTACTTTTGAATAATTTGATGATGTCTTTTCTGTTGTGCAGATATTTTAATTTATATGTGACTGTCTGAAATGATGTACAGCAGTTTCCTTGCTAAGAGTTATGAATATCTCTTAGCTCAACAAAAGTAGTGAAGAAACCAGTCTGAGAGACAGGTTTATTAAGGAAATGAATATGCTTTAGATAAAGAAAGCAGACTTTTTATGACACCTGATTCAGCTCATCCTCTGTCAATTTAGCTTATAAAAACAGATGACTCTTACTCAAGTCAGTAGAGATATGTCTTTTTCTGCACTTCTCACAAATCCTCTTCTTCCAAGTATTTTAAAGCCCAAAACTGAGTTCTAAGTGCCTTCATTTAAGATGTTGAGTACCACAGATTTGCGAAACAACCCCTTGAGCTCTGGCAGCATTTCCAAGTAATTCTTTAAGCAACAGCGCTCTGAAATAATTTCCTTGCAGAAAAGAACAAAAATGGAACAAATACTGGTTAGTCTGTATTTTAACTTTTCCTAATGGCTCTAGTATCCAGTTCTTGGGAGTATACACACCAGCTCAATGCTGCTCAGGTTGCAACAATCTCATCTTCTATGTTGTCCTTTTAAAATCAACTAAGTAACCTTGTTAATGAAGTTTCTGAGGTAGGTAGTGATACTTTCACTTAAGTGGCACAGCATTTTTCTTGACCCAGACCATATGAGAAGAAAACCAATACAAAGACATATGGAAGAATTCACATCTGGTGGTGAGATTAAAAATGTCCCTCTGATTTTAAATAGTTGCATGCTGTGGGTTGCATGGCCAGGATTGTCTAAACTAGGTTACCATTTCCATGCAATAATCTTACCACTCCGAGACATTGAATAACCTAGTGTACTTTTATTAAGTAAATGGAAGCAGAGGTTAATGAACATTTATTGGACCAACTTAACACCTTGAAATCACAGGCATCAGTCAGACTGAGAGGCAGCATACTGATAAGATCAAGTTTTCTTTACAAATCTACGAGCCCCTGTACAAAAATAAAGTATAAAAGGGGCAAACAGAAACATTAGTTTCTTCCCAATCCCAGGGCTGCTTCTGAGGTCACATTCAGCATAAATTTAGAGGAGTCCGAGAGGCGCTCTAAATTATGCAGTGATATTTACAGTACTAGGAGGACCCTTCTCCAGTTGGAGATTGAAAAAAAATAAAAAACTGTAACATTAGCTCTGCACCTTGCATGTGTCTTCCCTATGCAAGTGAGGCTTCCAGCTGAATTTATGCCCACTACGTACCACACAAACAACAGAGATGCTTCAGAAGGGTTTGGGCAGGGCAGGAGGATCGGGCAGAACGTGGAGTCCTGGGCTTGCTCTGTGCTGAAACCTGCTCATGGAGCTCACTGGGTTGTGTGGATTAGCTGAACTTAAAGCCTAGGGGGGGGTTAATCCATGTTAATCTTTTGCTACTGAAGGTTCCTAAAAGGAAAACAGTCTGTGGTAAAGAGGAGGCAGGACACGACGCTAACTGATGTGCTTTACAGTTTTTGTCTCTTGATAAAAGGTTATACAGTGAGAAAAAAGAAACAAAGCTCTCCAAGTCAGTCTTTCTACTGTGTAATATTAACTGAATGGTAGCTCCACTTAAGAGAAGAAAAGCGTATTAGTTACATTAAATCACTACTTATTGTCATCTACATAAGGCAGAAGCACCCTCATGGGCCTTATGAGTTTTCTTTCCTTACAAGCTGGATACACAGAAACTCCAAGAAATTCACATTAACAGAGTCAAAAGTGTGTAGTTAAAACATTTATGATGGACTGTACTCGAATTATCAAAATTACTTTACCTGTTTAATGTCATAAACATTTTGAGATGAAAAACGTGTCACTGAAGTCAGATACCAATGCTCACCAGAGAAGTTTGTATTTCTAACATCAGAAACACTCCACTGCTTGATTTTCAGTAGGTCTTCCCATCTTTGTGCTTTACTGGGAAAAGAGGTAGTTCTGAGAGTGAATGAACCTTTGATGAGCTCAGCTAGTGTGTAATATTAACATTGCAACAGCTGGTCCTACAGGAACACTGGCTAAGGTTCATCCAGGACTAAAACAACACAGCACAACTACTTGGAAAATTACCTCTTACTCACTAAGTAGTTCACAGTTTGCACTATCCCCTTTTTCAGGGGCTAAATTCAGAACAGATGAGCACCTACTATTACTCTGATAGGTTCCCTCTTGCTTATCGAGGCCCACGCCGATAGTTTCTCATGGGTTAGTTACCACAAAACTACAAACTCAAGGGATTCAGTTACAGTTCTGGTTTTGGGACACAGCCCCAGCCCTGTGATTCCAGCTGGTTCAACAGGTGGGGTAAAATGATGGATCAAGCTCCCTTCTGCACCGTGGGCTGCAAGTTGGGCTGTGAATGCAGCTCAAAATAGAAACTTGCCTGCCCTGGCTGGATGGGAGGATGCCTGGCCAGATCTAGATTCTACCTATGGATTTTACAAGAATAGGGATTTGACCACCTGACCTACAGAAGGAGTAGGCAGGAAAAAATTAGCAAGAATTACCCCTATTATAAATGTTCAACCATGAGAACCTGTTCTGATTACAACCCAGACAGCTGGAACAGCCCACGGATCAACTACAGCTGATAGTTCCACTCTGAGTATAAATCCCTTTAGAACACTGTATCATTTTAAAATAAACACTAAACTTCATACTATACAACAGCACAGCCAACCAAGCTCTGATGAGAAGTCATTTTAAGGAACACCATATTCTGACACCTAAAAAGAGGTGTCAATGTTTGCTTCCCTTAACCATTTTCACTAAAAATGCAAACCACCTGGGCCAGCGAGAGCACGAAGAAGGGAAATAAAGTGCCAGGTCAATGCATGGTTATATTTTCTTACTTGGGTCTGCTCTAATTCTACCTTTGTTGAACCTGTGCTGGTCCAGGCGGAGCAGAGCCCCTGGACAGACTTGCAGTCTGTGCCCTACAAGGGCTTCCCTTACAGACTTAAAGACAATTTTTCTCACTGCACAAGTCACTGGTTTGTTCTTCAAACTCCCTGTGATGAAATGAAGGACCCAAAAGCATTTAATTGTTGAACACATAAAAGGAAGTATATTTAAAATAAAAAAAATTGGTCAGACTGTAGAGTCAATTACCATTTTTAAAGGAATTTACAGGGCTGTTGTAGATGAGTCTTTTGGAATAGTCAGTTTATCGCAATGCCTAAACTGGTTTCTTCATTGCACAGTATTTTCTTTTAAAATGTGTGCATCTTTAAACAATTACATACATATTAAAAATCAGCATTTCTTTGCTTAAACTGAATTAAAACGTTAATACTCTCAGACAACACAGATCTGAAATGGTGAAACCAGTAATTGCCCCCTCCCACCTTACAACAAATTAAATTGAGACAAAATTACAAACACATTTCACTACATGATTATTATTAATAAAAATCAGTTTTTCTTTTTTTTTTTTTTTTTTTTATAAAGTTGCCCAAAATGCAAGGGATGTGCATAGGTTTACAACTTAAGTCAGAATAATATTTTACTTTATTCCCTTGGGTACGTGTTCCCATGAACGGAATGTACTTTGCTGTAGATTACAGGTTTTATCAACACAGATACACCAACGGCATGAACGCTTGCGACTGTCCACATGCATTAAGAGTCAAGACCCAATTTCAAATTTCTAAAAGTTTTACAGAGTTCTTCAAAGAGACAGTATCACATTATCTGGATGTTACACAAAAGTACTTAAAAATACTATCCTAGGAGAAAAAAAAAAAAAAAAAAGGCGAAAAAAGGCCTTTAAAATTTATGAATTTGTTTCGTAACCACTAGACTAATTACTTCAAATAAATAAAGGAAAGCAAAGTATTCCAATCCATAAAATCAGACTCTAAAAAGAATGTAGTGTTCCACCCCCAAGTTAAGGTAACAGAATCATATTATTATTACTATTAAAATAGATTATAGAAAGCAGCATCTATTTTGTGCAGTTTTTAGGGGCCCTTGAAATAAAAAGCTATGATTTCCAAAAATATAACATTCCAAAGGACTGAATAATACATATATTTAAAGATACATTTTATTAAAGTTTAGGAGAAATGATTAAAAAAAAGATACTGTCTCTTTAAATTAGTGTTTCATCTTTTTTTTTTTCCCCCTCCTCCTATCTATTCAGACATGACAATAATTATATTTTAGGTCACACTACATCTAGGTAGTCTCTAGGGGCCAAGACCTGTTGACACAAGGTCAGTAACGAAGAGGTTTTCCATGTATGAGGTGGTTCCCAGTAATGACAGGTTGGTTTTTTGTTTCCTCAATCCTCTCATGCCCGGTTCTAGTAGACCCAGGAGACCGGGACCCACTGTGAGGCTGTACACACAAGCTCGATGGCTTCCTCCAGGTGCCTGATAGTCTCATCGATTTCATTGTTGATAATTGTTAGGTCAAAGTAGTGTGCATATGTTCTCTGTAAGATTTCAGACTCCTTCTGCAGGCGCTGAAGAGACTCGTCCTGTTCGCAGGGCAGGAAACAAAAGGGGAGAGAGAGAAGTTGGATCGTTTCATGCTCTCCTACAACAGCTCCTCAACTGCTGCTCACCGAGAAGGAAATGGCCAAAAAAGCCCCAGGGAGGCCTAAGTGCTTTATCTCCCCCTCCTACATCTATGGGAGTCACACGGGAGAAACTGCACAACTTCCCTCTGGACGCTGACACTCAAACAGCACTTGGTTATTGTCGTTACTTGAGACAAAACACAGCTCTAGTGTTAAAAAAGCGAGGTAGAGGATGGAAGCTTGGAAAAGCAGCACGGACATGAGCAACGGACACCATATATGAAAAAATTGGACAAAGTGCACAAATACAAGCTATTGGGCCTATGTCCCAGTGAGAACACAAGAAATAGGAGAGGGTATATTGTCAGGTATCAGCTGTTCCCAGTTTTGGTAATGTTTGCTGTTCCACACCAATCTTCTGGGTCTACTTCCTTTAATAACCATTTACTGATAAGGAAGTTCTCACTCCACGACTCCCCTGCGGTTCCTATCTCGGAGTGGGGTGTTTCCAGCACCTCTTAGTGTGAGGTCCTGGAGATGAACCGGGCAGAGAGCAACATCAGGCTGCTGCTCACCTTGGCTCTGTGTCAATGCCTGCACAGAAGCACCTGCATCCTACTTTGTGGGTATCCTACAGGTCTCCGTGCAGCTCGAAATGCTGCAGCCACCGGCTCTGCTAGTGAGGTCTGCCTGCCTGAGGGAGCTGGATGCAAAAGTCTTCTTCCTAGGGCTCTGCAGCACTTCTAAATTTGAATTCTCTTACTGAAAATTCCCTGAAATTTTCCTGAAAAAAACCCAAACCAAAATATTTGCTGTTTTCAGGAACCTTGAAATAGCCATAGGAAAGCCATCAAGTTCTTCCTGGTCCCACAGGTTTGGGATGGATACGGTGCAAAATGACTCCTGCTGCCCTGTAGTATCTATAGGCTCACTCTACTTGATCAATTAACTGGGACACACTTTACTAAGCAGAGTTTTAGGCTGCAGGAGATACAGACACAGTGCCCATAGCTTTTTCACTAGAAATGGGAATAGAATTTTATCCAGCTAAGAGACGCCCTCCTCCACCTTCTTTGTTCCTGTTTAAACTCCCCAAGTATTTCTAATTACCGTGACAAGTAGCTGTGGAACAACAGCTTTCAGGTCCTTTGAAGGGAACAACCTGCACTGAGACAGTTCTCTTTTCCTGCAGCAATGAAACCAGCACTTCTGGAGGAGAAGTTCTGTACCAAAGTTACAGTTTTGCTTCTCTCCTGAGGCAAATTTCATTCCAAGTCAGACAAACACTCCTCACGCACACTTCTGTACAAGGAATGTTCCTTGTATGGACCATTCTGCATCTCCAGCAATGCCTGAAACTTCTGTAGAAAATACCAGTGTGTGCAAATTTAGTTTATGCTATTAGCAGACAGAACAATATGGGTCAATACCAATATTAAATATTCTTGTGGAACATTTCATATGGCCCAGTGTCTTCAAGACAGAAACCTAGCTAGGTGAACTTCCAGCTTCTCATAGATTCCAAAAAAGACATCAATTTATATCAGCTGAGCATCTAACCTTTTCTGCTTAAATTAACCTACAAAGGTAGGTTAATAATATGTGCTTTAAACATATCCAGCTAAGATTAATTTTATATTTAAAGCCTGTCTTGTCAAAATCATATTACACTTTGAAAAGAGTTTTAATCTCATGGTACAAGGGTACAAGTACCTGAAAAGCCCCTTGAAGCCTCAGAACTCCTAAATCCATATGTAGATTTTTAATTGCTATTCGGATTTCCCATCAATGTTACTTTTACTTACAGGTATGAACTTTTCTCACTGGAGCATCTATTTTGCTGTGACTGACAGTAAAACCTGAAAAACTTACAGCCATCTTATCTTAAAAAAACATTAACAAATGTTTCAAAAACTCAGTAAATTTTAGTATTTTTCTGACTTAGCTTCTCCTAGATCCAACTTTACTGGGATCAAAGTGTGCTGCATTTTGGAATATCTAAATTTCCTGGCCTGTTGGAAATGTAAAACATTACTTCTTTCATATACTCTTAGGGGCACTAATAAGTTAGGCCACTACAGAATTTTCAAACAGCTTCAAACTTTTACAAGTTTTGCAAAAATAGAAGATATTACAGTTCTTGATTATTGTTTTATTGTGGGACCAAATGTCACCTGTGACTGTGATGGAGTATCTATTTGAACATGTCAGAGTTCTCTCTTTTTTAATCTGAATCTGTAACACTGAAATGCCAAGATTATTTTTCAAAGCTAACACTTAAAATATTTGCTGTACTAAGCTCCTCTTAATTTCTCTAAAATTTCTTAATTAAATTTTGAATACTGAATATCTCAGATTATTTTCCAAGAAGAATATTCTTCAGCAGTTGTGCTCTCAATAGCTTCGAGAAAGAAGATATTTATCAAAATGTTTGGCTTTCTGCAGACAGACACATGAACGGCCACAGCTTCAGTAATTTAACATTTGTGAGCACAACATCTGCCTTTTCTTCTTCCCCCAGCTCTCATGCAATGGGCATTTTATGTGGGTCTGGTTGCAGTGTGTGCATTATTGGAGCAAACTTTGCTTTCCTAAGTCAGTTCACTCTCCTCATCATCTCTCCTTCTGCACCACAGCTGAAAGGAGTGAAACATGGCTTTATCCATGAAATGTCTCCCATGTACATAAAGATGCCACCAGTGGCATCTTCAGTTTCTGAGGACTGGGTTTTTTTGGCCTGTAAGTAAACAGGACAATAGCTGCTGCTTGTCAAAGCACAGCCTAACAAATTTCTAATATTCCTTTCTAAGGCTGTGGACAAGGTATAAACACACCATCAGGGCTTTGCCAATTTTGCCTCAACAGAAAGAAATTAATTTAATCAGTTTAAACAGCTGGACTGCAAACGTCCTAAGAAAAATTCCTTCTACTCTTTAGCTGTAGGAAGGGAGCGCAGCTAAAAGTCAGAAGAATTTGGCTCAATAAAGATTTAGATCAAATAAGTGGAGCCTGTCAACTCCTCTTTGCTGCTCTCTGGGCAATGGGAGGTAGGAAACAGCTGGAGGAGAGAGGAACTACCCTGAGGTTTTCTGATATGCTCCCTCCTCTCTCTGTTTTAGCACAATAATCATCTGATTTAAGTTTCCTTTGTGATTAGACAGGTGGGTGCACTCTGGGAGATCTCCTATAGGATTTAAATTGGTCTTGTGCTTTGCAGCATTGCTATATTCATTTGAGAGCATAATATTTTATCTCCTAACTCTTGTTGTGTGGGCCTTGATTACTGAGACATTTTGTGTGGTCTGTGATAGGCTAAAGTGTCTCAAGAGAGATACATCCAAGATCAGGCCTCTGCACTGATTTCACCACAAAGTTCAGATATTCAGCTATAAGAGCAGAAATTTTACTCTCCAGTCTCTTTTTTTTTTTTTTTACTAGCAGACAATCTTAGTGCAGATATCAAAAGTCATTTTTATATTAAATTTTTATTCCATTGGCAAAAGTAATGTTGAATGGGAACAGCAAATCTACATTCTAACACTACTGCAATAATCAGAACTACCTTGTCAGCCCCTAGCTGGTACTTACAGGCAGTTTTCTGCACCATTTTGGCAGCTATGTACAATTAGTACGAATGCAGGAAAATGAAAAGAAAAGCAAAGATGAAATTTAAGAAAACATAAAGGGGAGGGGTGAAAAAGGACAGTCATTTACAGAAATGCTCTCAAAAAGCTTAAGCAAAATAAACAAGGCAGGGCAGGAGGATATATGGAAAAGGGACACTCATTATGCAAATGAACCCTTCAAAAAGGAAGCATGAATGGGAAATAGGAAACACACACTCCTCACCCTTGTTTGCTGCCTTGCAGGCTGCAAACACACAGACATGATTTGCAAATCTCCTTTCATGCAGCCCAGTAAACACTGGAAAGTAGGATCCTGTATTTGGGTAAGGTCTGCTGCTATTACCATTGCCTACCCCTCCTGTTCCTTAATTGATTCATAAATTAGCACGTTTTATAAGTGTAGCCTTGGTTCAGCAATTCATGTGCCTGGGTGAAAGAAACCCTGCATGCACAGAGACTTCTGTCACAAAAGCTTAAAACAAAGACAGAGTCTTACAGTAGGAATGAAAATATTTATAACATAATACTTCTGCTAATATTTCTTTGGCATGAAAATGTATTTCCCCACCACTAC
Source organism: Pipra filicauda (assembly GCF_003945595.2). Lineage (NCBI taxonomy): Eukaryota > Metazoa > Chordata > Aves > Passeriformes > Pipridae > Pipra > Pipra filicauda. The sequence continues at coordinate 2,027,276 of NW_024104298.1, forward strand.
TATAGAAGGTACATTTCTGTCGTCAGTGCATCACAGAAAACATTCTCTCCCTCATATGAACTGTCCCCAATATCTCAGTATTATATCCTACAGCAGGGAGATTAAAGGTTAAGTACCACTGGCAGATGAGTGAGGCCAAGGAGGACTATTTGGGAGCTGAGACACAGCTATGGAGGCAAAAACCCCAGGTAATTACATAATTTCACAGAGTACCTGGCTGCCTGAGTGCTGCTGTAAACACAATGCTCACTTGACAGAGCCTAAGAATGGTCTTATTTTTTTAATTGATGCAATGTTATTTGATGACACAAAGGCAAAGCCACCGTAGATTACAAAATTTTAGTATTTTACCAAGACTATTCTGATGTACATCATATGGCAACACCAGCAGTTAGATAAACTGTCACTTCACTAACGTGGCAAATTGTGATGTTCTGAGAGATCTTTGCCTTTACACTCTTGAAATGTTCCCATTAGGCTATGGGTTCTTAAGACACTGAAAATGACAGAACTTAATGCTGTGAAAGTGAAAAGATGTTTGTTCCCCTTCCCATTTTTCTTCTGGCTATAAACTTTCACTGCTTTTCTGGATTTGTGCTTGTCAGAGTCTTTGTGAGCTGCTTAAAAACTGACAAAAATCCAATTTACAGCTAAAGTAGCCCACTAAAGGGTCATAGTGAACTAGCAGAATGCCTCAGCTGCCAGTAAAATTGCAGCTTGAGGCCAAAATTTTTCACTCTCCACTTTCTATTTTAATAATCATTCAGGGTATTTGCATTTAAATATGTTTGTCTTGTTCCTTATTTTCCTCCAAGCCTCTGCAGTGATGTCATAATTTCATGCTTATGATACTGTAATTACATTTCAACAGAAACAGGCTGTAGTGACAGGGCTTCTGACTTTATGTTTGGATGATCAAGGAAACATCTAAGAGACTTGGAATAAGTTCATGATCAAATCTAATTGATTAAATACTTTAATATCATGCTTTTAAAAAGGCTAAGCAAATAAAGTGTTTGCAAAAATACTGTTTTTCCTGTTGTGAACTAAATCCAGAATTGCTTGATATCATCTTTGAAATCAGTAGCAATCTGCTGAGTGGGCACTCCATAAAAAATAAGTAGGAAATGGAGGTTATGGACCTCCATGAATACTTAGCATTATTTCACAAGTAATTGCCCCTCTGGTCAAAGCTTCCAATTCTCAGAGAACAGTCATCAAAATTAATAAGCCTATTTGTGACATGTATTTGCTGTGCAGGAAAAATTCTAAAGCTAAAGGTGGGATGGCAGCAGAGTCCTGAACACCCATTTCTTCAGCTCAGACCAGCAGTAATCCAGTGCTGAGCACCTGGAATTGGGTAATTTGTGCCAATTATTCATCAAGGATTTGGAAATGGATCTGTGAGGTAGGGCAAGGAATGAAATAAAAGAATATGTACTTTAAAATATACCACGTGGATCCTTCGACTTGAAGTTCACATTTTGAATTGGTTAATGAACAAGAAATGTATCTCAATCCACTTAATAATGCTGTCATTCAACTGTCTTTCTGCCTCTCCATTTACAGACAAGGAAACAACTAAAGAGCCTGATCTGCATATTTGAATCTCATCCTTAATTCTGGCTCTAATAAGACATCAGACTGCAACATGCCATACCTCATTAATGCCTGGGGTAATCGTAGGTGCAGCAATAAAAACAACAAAAGGAGCAAACTCTGCAGTTCTCAGGACCTTCAATGCCTAGGTGAAAAAAATCACATACTTTAGAGGAAACCCCCAACAATCAATGTGAAGTAAGTTTAGTCACACAAGCAAAATACACAAATTCATGACTTACCAATGCTGGGTTTGTTTTTAACTGAACTGGAGTTAAAACCTTAGTAGTACAGACACTTAATTTTTTGTATTATTTTGCATTTTTGGTGGTCAAAACGTATATTTATCCTTAAGTAAAGTGAATTTATGAGACAGTAAAGGCTTTAGCATTTTCAGAGAGGTTCTTGCCATACAGTCTCAAAGACTGTGGAATTCTGTTCGCATTTAAACTTACTGATTAAACACCATGCAAAACATATTCAGTCATGCCATAAATAGGGAATATTGATTAGAATATAATTTTTTGTCTGACTTCATCTAGCAACTAACACTTTTTAATTATTATTTTCTTAAACAAATGAAAATGTGATGTGAGTAGTTAGAAGTTTTTAAAGAGTGAGCATAGCACTAAATGCAGTAAATACAGCATCAATCCCCTGAAACAAATAATTCAAGAAAAAATTCAGGAAAACTCATATAACTAAGAGCACCCAAGGGAAAACCAGCAAGAGGTGTAAGATAACCAGGAATAGGTCCACAAACAGGTTGCCCTTAATGAGCTGAGATGGATGAATGAGGAAGCTGGTTAGGAAAGAGGCTTGCTAGACATGTGCTGGAGGAAGTGCAGCAAAAGCAGCTGTTACCAAATGTAAATACATCCTAACTAAGATTAAAATGGCTTCTGAGAATTGCACTGCTTTTGAATAATGCACGTTGAAAAGGTTTATCAAGAGAGTTTGCTGCTAACAGCCGTTCCATTTGAACTAACTACAGATGCTGCTTTCCCTGAACGCTGTTAAATGTGGGATTTTATTTTTCAGAACAGCACCACAGCAGCATACTGTGAACTGTCCTAAATAATTTAGTCAGGTATCTTATTTCTGTTACAAAAATCTTAAAAGAATTTGAACTTATTGAATCCATTCACAATGAAGAAAGAAGTTATCAAACTTAAATAGATAACATTGGTCACAATTTTATCTTTCCTCCCATTTCCTTCCACCTGCTAGAATATAAACATCACATTTGTCCATATTCATGATGTTTCATTTAACAAAATATACAGATTCCTGTGAATTGGAAGTAATGACTACATGGATGTTTCAAAGAAAATGTATCAGAATTTTCCACAGAAGATTTTATACAATGAATAAACAAACTATTAGTGTTCCTCGAGAGCCTGATTTTTATTCCTGCCCTCTTTTGGAAAGTAAAATGCCACAACGCAGAAATGACTTTATAAAGTAACAACACTGATCTGGTCATTGCCCAAACAGGTTAAATATCAGTGATTAACCACAAATGTTTCTGACTGTGCTCAATAGTGATATGCAGTCAAGAGTCAGCCAGGAGCAAGATTACCTTTTCATAAAGCATCAGAGAGAAATTTTTGAAAACATTACTCCTGGCAGGCAATGACAATGACTTGTTTTGATATGTTTCACTGGACATGAGGCCAATATAGTAAAAAGTTACATGGTAAGTAAATTTTCAAGTTATAGTGATTGCTAAACTATGAATTTGTTTCTGCTGTATGTTCTTCCAACCAGGTGATTACCAGAATTCCATTTCCCAGATCGATACCTTGGTGGTTCAAGAGCTTTTGTTCCACATTACTTATCTAGTGTGCAATCAATAAAAATAAATATATCTCAATATGATTAGGTTGAAGGATTTGTGATGAGTCCCATTTTTACATGTTTTCTTATTAGTTACCTGAGGTTCTACATCAAGTATTGCAATTAGTCCCTGTTCATGGATCTTTCGTATTGTTTCCAGTTTTGTCCCATACATTGCATCCTCATGGCTGCCATATTCCAAATACTCATTGTTTGATATATCCTGCATCATTTGGTCATGTGATACAAAGTAGTAATTTTTGCCATTTTCTTCATCTTTCTTTGGAGGTCGGGTTGTATCTGAAAACACAAAATATTTTAGTACACAAGCAACATTAGGTTTTTATATGGCTTTCTTTTTTTTTTTTTTGGTTTATCAATACTTATTCACTGAATGATGACCTGTCAAATCACATATGAAGCATGAGCTTGAGGTAGCCAGAATGACAGGCACCAGGAACAGCAGGAGTCTGAGGGATATGTATTGGGAAAAAGCAGGAGAGGAAGGGATGTAGAAAAGGTAAAAAATCAAAAGGCAACAGAAGAGCAGAAGGTCATAAATAACCTTTCCCTGGTCATGACTGTAAGACTCTGTAAAACACCACATCTCTTCACAATCTACTGCCTTTTCTTCCAACAACCCTACCATAATTTCAAACAAGGTATCCAAAAACTGAACTCATCTTCTACTTTTAGTTATACCTATTACTGTTCTGAGGATTAATTAGCAATGTTCTGAAGATTAATTAGGATATTTCAAAGATGAAAAGTTCTATAGAAATATTATAGATCACAGTTATTTTAAGAAATTCATGAACAATGGATTATATAAACCATATAATATCACTATACTACTCACTGATGTTCTAGGTCTACTAAACTTCAGATCCTCATAATTCTCTCAATCCTCTTCTTTTCTAAAAACATTTCTTTACTTTCCTTTTTTTTTTAACTTGAGTTCTTATGAGGTTTTCTTCTTATGAGTGTGAAAGCATAAGTCTGAAAAGTAGGCAAGGACCTGACTACTTGTGGGCCAAGAGAGATGAAAGCTACTTAGCAATATCATACTTTTTGAATATATTACTTCTACTGACCTATGTGGTAAGAGAAGTATGGCCTACTAATATTTTTAATTAACTACCATTGTATATGACATGACCTTTTCGAAGGTTTTCAGTTTGTAGATAATTTCTTCACAAAGCATTCCCCAAAACTCCACACCCAACTTAAGGCCCATCTCAAAAACTACCTAAAATCTACCATGGTTTCATAAAAGAATGCAGAAAATGCATCTTTTTAGTCTTCTTATGTAACCAGTGAAACAATTGCAGTGTTTCCACAGAGAAAGAACCTAATGCAGGCAACCTAAAGCATGATCACCATGGTATAGATGAGTCCATTTTCACAGTATTTGAAGATAAAATAACTAGTTCAGCTTCTCCCTCTCCATGCCAGTACAGTTAGTACCTGAGAGAGACTGGGTGAAAAGCATACTGTAAACATTTATTAGGCTCTGATTTAGTTCTTTGCAACAGAGATCATATTTGCTGGGTTACTTACTACCTTCCCACCATATAATCCTGGTACCACACATCTAATTGAGGATTTTAGTGTCTAGATAATAAACAGTAGTGTGACAAACAGTTCAGCGTCACATTGCTGCTGGGGTGATCTAACAGCTCATGCTTTCAAAAGGGCCAGGTCTTTCTGTTTTCCTTCTAAAAGATCTGCTCTTCATCTGACTCAGGGGAACTTAGATCAGCACCCAACTAATCCTTTCCCCATTCCAAATAGGTTTATAGATAAGCTCTTAAAAGAATACTTTTTAGCAACAACAAAGTCCTTATAGGTAGAAAACCACCACTTCTGAGCCATGAATGGTGTTTCTGAAGTCAGTCTAAAATAGAGTGGACAGTCAGGGACTGGATACTCTTGTTTCAGTATCCTTAGCTTGAGGAAAAAGGGTGCATCTCCAAGAGACCATGTAATAGGATATGCAATTCCTGCCATGGTATTGATAGACTGTCATGAAGGGAAAAACACCTCTGTGCTCTTTGTAACAACCCACTTGTAAGCAGTGAAGTTAATTGTGTTTTCTTTTCCTTATTGTCATCTCTGGAAATTTGAGGTTGTTTTAGTAATACCAGCCCCCAAGACTAAGCTGTGAGAAGTAATTAAAACATTCAGATAAGGTACACATTAAAGGTTTCCTCTAAATCCAGTTTATATGTCTTCTCATGGGAATCATACACAGCTAGAAATGAGAAATGTTTTATCCTTCATTCTGAATTAAGGAACATTTGGGTAGAGAGAAGCAAGAAGTTTTGTGAGTAACAAGAAACATTCGATGTAAAATTGGTGCTACTTTCCATCCCTCCCTTTGGTAAAGCAAAAGAAATACACCCAGTCCTAGCCCAGTTCCCACCTTCAAGACTCGTCTCAGCAGAACTGAACACATGTAGTAGAACAACAGGGGTGTTGCCAAGGATGACAACAAACAATTTTGCAGTACACTGAACATTGCTACTCACGAGGAATGGGGTAAGCAAATCTGTCCGGATGTTTTGTGATGAGTGTGTTTTTTATGTGTCTTCTTCCGACACCGTGTGCACCTGAAGCACGACACAAACACAATTTAGAAATTTTCCACCAGAAGGGCTTCAGAACTATGTTGTTATGTTCAGAAAAATAACCAAAAATTACCTAGTAAGACTAGTGTTTTCCTTTTGAATGCTGGCAGCTTTACTACTTCTTCATACGTGACGAGATCTAATTGATCAAACACTAAAACACAAAAGAAAGCCCCCAACGGATAAGAAAAAAAGGCATATTAAGAGTGACAATTAATTCCGCTACAAATTACAATTTTAGCAAGTTTTAGATTCATAATACAAAGTAATATAGAAAATAAAAACCATTCATTACGCATTTGAACAAGAGTGTTCTTTTAAAGAACTGTTAAGAGCAGTAAGAAAGCTACTGAAATGCTCAAAGTTTGCATGTCCTTTCATGCAGTATTCAGCAGACCACAGAAATTAGCTCAAACAGCATGCCATTCACGTTTGCATTCCTAAGAAATGGCAATACTAAAGAAAAATCTGTAGACAGTGACCAACATGAATACAGTATGAGAACATCTATTTACACTGAAGATAGGGATACTTTCATAATAATGTTTTAACAAGATCTATGAGAAATGCATAGAGAAGAGCATTAATACTTTGTGGTATTTATTCTTTCAAACCACCACCCTTTAATTGTAATTAGAGTTCTCTTTAAACACACGTGCTAGTTAAGTTGACATGCTTTTAAAACTTGTGACAGAATGAAGAATTCTAATGGAAAGTGATGGCATTACATAAAAGAACCTCCGCCATATTTAGGGAAAAATTGTGAAAGTATTATTTCAGATATAATTTCAACTGCAGTTGAAATTGGATGAATTCCATCATGCCTATCAATCTGTTGTCAATTGCCAAGGAATATAATGATTAACAAATCAAGTTTTGTTCATTAAAAACAACTTATTCCTCCTGTGCCCAATAACACATCATCTCTGGTAACTCTTGCAGAATTCTAATGAAAAAGAAGCCAGGAGGCAGTTAATTATATTTGTAAAGATTACAGCAATCAACAATTGTGAGCAGAATAATGAACAAGAGTTTTCAGTTCTGTACTTTTGCACGCTATGAAAAGAAGGGAGGAGAGACTGCACCTTAACTATGGGACCTTTGAGTGTTTCCAAATCTTAAGTGGTGTATTCACCTCAACTATATCCCACTCATCTTTTAGGATGAGTCTGGATATATCCCTCTCCCCCATCCAAAACCCCTTAGGGAAGTAGGCAGCAGCAGGAGCTTTAGTTTGTTCCAGAAGTCTCCAGCCACCAAGATTCAGCATGAAGAGCATGGAGCCTACCAGAAAGCACAAGCTCTTTGTACTAAAGTCCCAGTTAAAGCAGGAAAGGATTTAACTTAATGTATTTCTTTTTTACAGGTCACATTTTTCAATTTGAGAGAAAAAGTACAAATACTTCAATTTGGTCAAACAACAAATTAATCAGTTGACACACTCAACTGCTTAAGACCTTGAAAAGATACAGATATGAAAACTTCCTAGTCCATTTGAAGCATTTTGAATTTCATCCTAAAGAACAACCTCTTTCAACCTTTCCCCAAATCCTACAAACAAGAATTTAGTCATATTTTTCTTCCATTCCACAAACATGGAATTCTACTGTCCTTTTTGCAACTTTATAGTATTTAAACTACTTAACAATTAATTTCATACTAGAAAAAGCCAAAGATCTACAACATGCTAAACAGTTTTACCATTCTAACCACCTAGGCCTGAGAGTATCATTTTCCATCAAAAAATAACAGCAATAAAAAAATCTATCCTTTATTTTCTTCTTGAACAAAAACATGTTATGTTAGATACAAGCAACAGGTACAAACAACAGAAATGACACATATTAATGCCTTTATCACAAACTAGCAGCATGGAGAAGATGTGTCTCAGTCTACATGGACTTAACTAATGATTGTAGGGTTTTCAAATGCAAAAGAAGAATGATAATTTTTTAAAAAATACACAAGATATGAGGAATACAGGGCACATTTAAAGACTGAACTTCAATGCTTCAGTGTTACTAGCTAATAAAGAAAAAGAGTTCTTGAAAGGAAACAGTAAGAAGCAAATAAAGAGGCATTGTCACTTGACAGGTTACTTACATGCACAGAGGCCATTGGGAGTAAGACAGCATGAAAAATGTACAGGGGTCATTGAGATATGGCTTGTAATATATTAGTAAAATAAAAAGTATATGCACAAAATAAACTTTACCATGCAGTAGTCTAAACACAAGGCAAATAAATCACATTAAGAAATGATAAACATATTTTATAAAAGCTTGGCAATTTTCTAGATTATGCATAATAGGAAGCATAGCTCTAGTATGTTCTAAAGACCGTTCTTTTCTGAAGTCCTGCATTAACATTTCAGTAAAATAAATTAAAAATATATCTAGATACACTGCAGTGTATCTCTAGAGCATTTATAAAAATATCAGCAAATCTAATACTGAAAAAATACTTTATTTTTTCCTGTGGGTTTTTGTTCAAAATTGTCTTTACAGTGATAAAACATATGATCATGAAATTGCCTAACACTCTAAAATGAAGCATGGGGGAAAGAAAAACAAGATTACATTTTTCTTGTAAAGAAGAAAGCATTTGCTTCTAATTCTAAAAAGTAACGGAAATTGTCTCCTCTTTATTTCATAAACTATGATTTGCAGAACAATCTCATGTCTAGTTCCAGTAATATCCCAATATCCCACACAAGCTCTCAAATCGTTAGCTGGCCACACAAATCTTAATTGACTATGAAGTATTTTCCTAAGTCATTTCTCAGCATCCCAGTTCAGTCTGAACCCCTAAGACAAAAATAACACGGAAGTACAAATAGATTACAGACTGCTGATCAATTTATTGAATTTTATACTAAGATACAAGAGAAGTAAATTCCACTTTCTTGTAAGAGCAATATTTTGACATTGATTATACTTATTTTGGATCCAACAGAGGAAAAGATTCGTTATTTTTTCTGAGACAAACACACTGAAAGCTTGCAAAGGTCGGTGCTGGTTTATTTCTGACTAACAATACCAGCCATGATAGAGTAATTCAGAAAAGGCAAATTCAGTACCACCTTAGTTAAACTTAAAACTCATGAGAGCATTTCAGTGAACCTCTTTTTATCCTACATTTGGTGTCATTCCCTGGAATATGACTGGCATCACCTCAAGGTCACTAAGATCAATAAACGTTTCTAAGAGAAATCTTGACTCTAATCTGTGCTTTCATTACCTTTGTGACTTCTTAGGGGGAAGGGGAAGTGCTATTCTGAAAAGAACAGGTTCTTTACGGTCATTATGATAATTTTTAATGTTCATGTTTCTAATTTTTGGCAAAGACTCTGCTCTGATGTAAGGTGACTAACAGCACTGCTGGTGTCAAGCGCTAAGGCAGGCAAACTGTGTGACTCAGTGCTGTCAACCTTCTCCAAAATGTCCCCCTACATCAAGACAGGAAAGTCTAGACTACCTTGCTTTCAGGAATTTATTTGATGCAAAGTCTTTGAACTAGTTTTGCTCTTAAAGCATTGCCTTCCTTGGCCATCCTCTTCCTTTTGCTTATTCCTTTGTAGCAGGCTGTGCTTACTCACAGTGACATCATTAATATGTATTTGCCCTGAGAACTGCATTAAGGAATGCACCTGCTCTAAAGAAATAAAATCCATGTGTTTTGTTGGGCTGTTCTTCAGTTAATCCAGTTTACAGCATGGCCTGCAGAGTTACACTGCCATAACTGAAGGGAGGAGCAAGGCTCAGGGAATGTATGTGGGAGCAACTGATAATACTTTGAAACCAGTATTAGGTTTATTTAGGTCATAAACCCCATTTTATTCCCAACGGTTTTTGTTAAGATCATAATTAGAAAATAATACATAATACATAATTATGTAAATTAATAATTAGCAAACTAATCACTGCAATGAAGTGGAAACATTACAACAACCAGAATGTTAAACCAGCAAAGAGAAGGAAACAAGTTTAAACTTTCAATCTCTGCTTGCTTTCAGGCTAATGAGTAATTTTATATTAACTGTGAACATCTTAAATACAGCTGTGAATTAAGGAGTATAAATGACAATTACTGTTATTTGACTTTTTTAGAATTCATTTTCAAGTGACTTTTAAGGAAACATAAATTTTGCAGTAGTGATACCTAATGAGCTCTGATACTGCATATAGACTGTGCAAGTAAAGAGAAATGTGGAAATATGGATTTATATTGTTTAACTGGTGTCCTCAAGAATGCAACTGAAAAAAAAATCCCAGAAATTAATGCAATATATATAAAATACTTCCATTTCACTGCTTGGACAGGTATATCTTTTGATTCCAATAAAAATCTCTGCATGTCTCCCAAGAGACCACAACAACAAAAATATCACAAAATGTGATAGCAATGCAAAAGCAATAGAAAATAGTTGAAAAGCAGTTGCAGCACACTGATTATTTTACACTAAAAGAAGAAAACTAAATTCTGCTCATGAATGAAGGAGTCTTCCTTCTTTACTACTAAAACTAAAGAATTTTGCTTGACAAGGGTCTCATACTCCATGCTTTACTTTCAAAATTTTCTAAAGCAATTAATTGTTTTTTTCAGCAGTCTGAACAGAAAACCAAAAGTCAGTATATTCAGGCAGAAATCACTGCAAGGAGGATAAACTTCAACAGCTTGTTCTATCTGGTAACTGTAAATAATACACTGACTATGCAAAGGCTCTTAATGCACTTCCAGCTGTAATGCTTCAAGAAAAATACCCTTTAGTGATGTTTTCAGGTATATAATCTGTAACTATAAATGCTCAGTAACAAGGATGCTACTGAGAAGTCTTCTGTAGAGCATAGTACATGATATAGATTGCAAAAATAATATCCTGTTGGCTTCTAGCTCCTTTAAACATAACCCCCCAAACAATGTAAGCCTATATTAGGATATATTATGATGCATTGATTTTGTGGCAGCTTGCCTCTCACTGATTAAGCTCTATTAAGCAAAGAACAAGCAGAGTAATGTTGGCATAATTAGAATTTTACTTATATTTTCCTAAGTAAGGCTTATATTAATGTCAAGGTTTAAATCGAAAAACATGTAATCTGTTAAAGCTACCTGCATTTTTTTTTCATACCTGCATTGTGCTTTGCCAAATATTTGTCTTTGTACTGCTTTTTTTTCTTTCCAAACCAAGTACAGCTGGCCTGTTGCTCCTGTTTGGTCTTCTCCATGGCAATACAAGCAACTCGCCTGGCATACGGAGGAGAAAAAAAGATTTGTTGTAATCAAGGATTTTTAAAAAGCTGCACAGAATGGTTAGAAAAATTAGACTTTTTTTATGCAACAAGAGCACAGTAAAACTTTCAAAAACATTTTTCATGATAACTTAAAAGAACATATTGGAATGGGCTATCCAGGGAGGTGGTGGAGTCACTGCCCCTGGAGGTATTTAAGAAGAGACTGGATGTGGCACTTAGTGCCATGGTCTAGTTGACAAGGTGGTGTTAGACCAAAGGTTGGACTTCATCTCAGAGGTCTTTTCCAACCTAGTTGGTTCTGTGATTCTGTGATATATAGCTTTGCTAGTCCAGGTGGCACAGGTGCTGTTAACCCTTCACAGCACCCCAATTCTTTTATGTAGCAAATTCTGTATGAAATATTTTGGGCTAGATTATCCACATTGATAAACTTTATTGAGTTATGGACACAACTTTCATGGCCCAGGACTTGCTTGCCAAAATTTGTGCTGATGCTTTTTACAGTTTTACTGAACAGCTTCTCCAAGAGGTTGTTTAAAGGCTCTGCACTGTTTTTGTGGCACTCAGTGCCATTGCTGTTCACGGAATATGCCATTTGGGGATCTTTGCACTGTGATTTCGTTCTGATTTTTGACTTTCACATGAAAAATGAAGAGGAAAGAAAATCCCCAAACTCCCTCAATGACCTTTCTGCTTGACATCCTGCTAAAACCTTATTCCTGCAGCACTTGCATATAAGGAGTACTAATGAAAACACTGTTTAGAAGCTGAAAGAGAAGTTCATTTGACCCCCTTATGTAAACAATGTTCTATGGTATACCAGAAAGCACAATGTTTTCTAACACAGGTGTTTATTTTTCTAATTTAACCACACCTATGATATTGCATGTAACTCTACTGCTATGCATATACAAAAAAAATCAATACCACACAAACGGAGGCAACAGACTTTTTTTAAAAAAAGAAAAATAATTCAAAAACTAGCCACACAAAAATGAAAAGCATGAAAGACAGAAATAAAATCAAAGCTAAATTAATTTTTTTAATAGAAAATTTAAGTCATACCATTCTTGAAGTTCAGGAGAAGGAATAAGACCTGCAGTACCATTTTTGGAGTTCTCAAGTTTACCCTGCCACCAGTTATGATCGTCTTTGCTAATGATTTGGATAATATCACCAACTCGGAATCTGATGCCAGCTTCTTTGCAAGGAATGAGGTCATCCTTTGCTGGATCATATTCAAATTGTGCTCTTACATATATCTATGAAAAAAACAGTTTATAAAAGACACTGCAATATTATTACTGGCACGGTGTTAAGAGTAACAGGTGATAATCTGATCAGTGAATGCAGCTACACATACTGGTTGCAACAAGCAAAGGAAGAAACAGAATGGCAAAAGCATAAGTGGTAGTTGGAAATGAAACAGAACAGCCCCCCCAGCAAACCATGGAGACATCTGATGTTATTTTGAAAGCTCATGGCCTCTACGTACTGTAAAATCTGAACAGCAAAAAGGTAATGAACTGATAGAGTCCCTCAAATCAATATCAACTATCACAAAGCAGTACAGACTATAAGCCAGCACTTTACAACTTGTACAACGGTACTTTCCAACCAAAGTCCCACTGTATGTTTTAAAAAATTGTATGACAGGACATTTTATTGGACAGTATAAAGGACCTAGGCCACGTTAGTCATCTTTAGTATTTAGGCTAAAAATTTTTAAGATTTAAGACATAAAGAAATATATTTTAAAAATATTAAATAGGAATTTAATATTGCACTTATAGTTATTAGGGAGGAATCTGAGAATTCTCTGCATGGGTTTTTCAGTAGAAGTCTACTCCTTTATAAATGAACTCGATGATTCGAGCAAGTTATTCTCTAAGGAACATTAACAGAAAGAATTCAGATTCTGACTTCATAATTTAAAATAATATACCAATCCTTTCTTTGTGTGTTAGTGAGGTCTCAACCCTAGAAAATAAAAATGAAAGCGATCTCCAGTTTTGGTTGCTAATTACAGCCTTGATGCAGTCAAAGTATCTTAAAATCGAAATTAAATGTCATGCCCTAAGCGGGTAATTTCCACAGTATATGAACTTCAAACATCACCCTACAGAATTTCAGGCAGCTTTGTATACACATACTGCTGATTTTCTTACTAAAAACTGACTAGATTTAAAAACCTCCAACAATTACAATGTTGCAAAGTAATACTCTTCGTATAAACCGTAACAATTACTTTTCAACTTTGCTCAAATTTAGCTCCAAAAATAGCTGCTCCAAATGCAGCTTTAGAACTATTCATGGCACTTAAAAAAGTCCTATAGTAATACAATCTGCAACCCAGCACATGAATAAATTAACTTAAAATGGCTAATCACGTCTATCTTGTATCTGATGTATTTTTATTGGTTTACTGCGAGAGCATCAGATGATAATACCACTATAGAACTCGACTTTCAATATTCTAAATCTGACCCTTGTTCCGCTGTGCATTGAGTGTGTGAGTTTAGACAAATGACCCAATTTCTTTTAATTACCTGAAAAACAGGATATTTTGAAACCAATCATGTTTATTTAGTAATCTGTTTTCTGTGAAGCAATCAATATTGAGCCAATCCTTTACTTTGCCTCAACCTTATCTAATATAGGGTCTAGAATCATCAGCAGTACTTTTAGCATCTTGAAGATTCCTTGCTTTTCAGTCCCTGCTCCAGTTTGAGCCCTTATCCACCATACAGTGGCAGTTCATGGAACATTACAGACTTCCTTGCAGATAAAAATCGATCTGCTATCCAAGCCCTTAGTGTCCTCAAGGATGACAAACTGCCAGAAAAATATGCTGGTTCAATGGGAAAAGACTCTTAAAAGAATCAGGAATTATAAATGGTGTGAGTACAAGAAAAACCATTGCTTTGATATTGCCTTGAACAAAGTCTCTTCTCCTGGGAAAAATACCCTACGAGAAGCAAACAAAAACCTCACCCTAACTCCATGTTTTCATGAAGCCCTTCCAGGTTTACATTCAGACAGCTGGAAACTTCAGAAGACAACAGAAAGTTGAAAGAATCATATAGCTGTAAACTCTGAAAATGGGAAATGAAGTGAGAGCAATCCATTCTTGTAACAGATATTGCAGCCATCTCAGCCAGACAGCAGCATAAAAAAGATTTTCAAAGATAAGAGATAACGTTGTTAATTGACTTTTTGAATGGAATTGCAAGAGCTATTATCAAAATTCTTGGTAGAGAAAGAGGCTGAGTACACAGAGATTCTGGAAAGACTATACATAACTGGAGCAGTTACTGAAGATGAATCACAAATCACTTGACAGTATGTGTTCATTTGGAGGCTGTGGTAAGAAAAAAAATATCTTAAAATTGTGAAGGGAATGATAGGGAATCCTCTGCAGAGCCCCTAAGGGTTTTCTTGGAATTCTCTGGAGAGGGAAGATCTTTGGTCTGTGATGCACCACCATCAGGTCAAGGTAGCAAAGTTGAGGGAGGTTATTGAATCTGGGTCTTAGGACTAAAAATTTAAGAAGTTATTCTTCAGACTTATCAAACCTTAACAGAAACTGTCCTTAATGTTTTTCTTTGAAGAGCCTGGATAATATTAATAATTATAGACCAACTCAAGCTTTAGCATCTTTGTCAGTACAATGTTTTAGAGTATTAGACACTTGTCCTACTAGTCCCCATTTCAGTTAAAATACAAATTTGAGCTTTCCTCCAAGATAAAAACCTGCACAGGTCACTGCACAACAGTAAGTCTATTAATGCACTCTGAACTAAAACAACATCCCCAGTTAAATTTACAATGAATCTGTAACTTTCACACACAAGGACACATGAAAAAAAATGCTATTTTGAATTAGCCATGAACAAATGAGTTAAAAAGAAAAATGAAAAAAATGGAACAAATTTTCTAAGCTTAAATGTTTTAGTTCAGCACATACAGAATATGAGTGGGGAAATGATAAGCAGGGATGTTTACTAGCAACTAAGTTTACAAAAATGCCTATGGAGGATTATCTATTCACCTGTCGTCCTTTTGGTTGTGTTGTCGATGGCAAGTCCTGCAGAATAAAGTCAACCCAGGAGAAGAAATTTTCATTTTACTTTTTAAGGGTACACAACACCATTTGTTAGTGATTTATACTACATAACAGTAAAATGGTAAGTTAGACAAAAGTATAAAGCATTGCCCCATGTTTAGGAATATTTTTTTTCTTTAAGAAATCAAACCCAGGCTGTTTAGCAGCAAGCTGAAGAAAGCAGGTAAAAAGTTTAAGCAGATAAAGAATGTGCTTTTTAATAAATAATTCAGCATCTTCAACACAAAAGCACCACCAAGTGAAAGAGGCTCTTTATGTGAATGCCTTTTCCACTTAATACTTATTAAGTCTTGCTTTTAAAAGAGAAAGAGGCCATTATAAACATTAAAAACCTTATTATTAAAAATGTATAATGTGATTAATTGTGCTGAGAATTAAGATTATAACTACTAATCATTTTACAAATTTAATTTAATTCACAAAAATTTCTTAAATTTTTCATCCACACAATTATTTTTCATTCTACTAATTAGCAAGCACTTTACCTCGTGGCAAATAATTTCTAAGTTGTAGGGGTTTTTTTAGTAGTCAAAGGAGTAGTTACTTAGTTTTGGGTTTTTTTGGTTTGTTTGGTTTTAGCTAGTCCTGTGAACTCATGATACTGACAGCACTCACTGAAGGAACTTGTGTGTAGTTACTACATTGGTCCAAACAATGACAAATGGTAAACAACACGAATTTTAACATTGATATACTTTAGAAAAAAAACCCAGGAGGTCGACAGCACCTTTCTACCTGAATACAAACAAAACAGAAGTACTTTGTGTTAAAGATGTGATGGTAATAGCTTGGTTTGTAGTGCAGTTTAAAGCCACTTCCTTTTGCTTTCCATATCCAGGCAAGGCTCATGTTTCACACAGTATGTGCACGTACCACGACAGCAGAGAGCACACCAATTCCTTAACTCAGATAGCGGAAACCAGTACACGTTCCAGAGGGCTCTCAAAACACAAAACTTAAAAAAAAAAAAAAAGGAATCTAAAGTGTCTCGGGATACCAACTGCACAGTCATGTTTTCTTCAAACACCGCTTCCCAAGATCAGGGTGGAAATAAAACTTCCACTTTAAACCTCTGCTTAGTTTTGAGGAAGCTGCTGACAATGATTTAAGGATGACTGAAGTGTCACAGTACAGTTATTGACATTTAATTCACTGTATGGCTTTTAATGAGAAGAATATGTTGGAAAAAACCCTTGGAAAAAAAAAAAAAGAAAATGGGGAGTTACATATGTAATAACCTCAGTTCTATCATCAGGACAAAATTTTCCACTGACCACACGATAAGTATAACAGTAATGGCAGATGAGCACCAACAAAACTTTCACAGTTTCTCTGTGTGGAACTGGAAATCTTACCGAAACAGAATTGTTAGTGCTGCTATGACCATTAGCTGGGGACTGTCTGGATGTAGAGGGGGAATCTCTCTGAAATAAGACACAAGGTTCATTAACAACACAACACTATCACAGGAACACAGAAATATTTCAAAGAACAGTTACATCCACAGCCTTATAACCATTTTCTTAGCTGCTTCATTTGTGAAAGTTTCCACCCTACAAACTCTGTAAATCTGAAGACTTTCCATAATTTAAAGATTCAGGTTTGACATTTTGATGTATCTCAGGTAATAACTATTTTCATGTTGCCTTAGCAATCAAACAGCTTTTTAATTAGTGACATCTGGGACTTTTGAGATCTCACGTGGCTGACAGTGCTCCTGGCCCTTAGTCATAAACCAGTCTTTGTTAAAGATAAGTACCTAAAAGTTATATGCTGAATATTACTTGGAACAGAATGAGGCACATATTCCATTTTAAAGCTGTTTCTAACTATTTTTTCATCTGTGAGGTGGTTGTCAGTGTTGATCAGTCTCTGCTAAGCAAAACGCATTTCTCTGCAGTGCCCCAAAGACACTAAAATAACACCTGGGAAGGAAGCTGGATCCTCTCTTTTCCCTTTTCATCCACTTTACATCACACTGATGATTTTTTCCTCCAACATTCTTATGGGCTTAAAAGCATTAAACTTTGCCACAATACAACACTTTAAAAAGCCACTTCTCTTGACTCAGACTACCAGTGTGTTCCTACACTTCAGTGAGGGGACAGCAGACACAGGGTGCATACTGGGAAATTCTACAGGAAGGAAAACAGGAATTTCTGACTGTGTTTTTCAAAGGAAAGGAAACTTGTAGAGCAATTTTTTTCACATGCCATTTTGACTGTATAGTACTTAATCCCACAAGGTCAGAGCCATCTCTTCCAGAAATAAAATAATTCACTCATACATTGTGAAAAAAATAAAAATCCATTTTACCCTCAGAGGAATTTTAGAATATAATATTCCATGTCAAAGGTCGGTTTAGGAATGTCTGGTCATTCTGCATAACGTCAGGGATAGCACACAAAAAGGGCTAAAACAGTTCTCAAAGCAAACAAAGTTAGCCCTGGCACATTTTCTCAATACAACTGCCCTTGGTGAACAAATTAAAAAACAGACCTGGAGCTAAACTGTTCATGCAACATTAATCAGGGAAAGTTCCTCTACTAATATTCTCAAACTTATACTAATTATGTGATAGCACTCATAGCTATTTTAAAGCATCAAGGAAAGTTAAAATGACAGGCAATACTTTATCCCTCTTGCTGCCTGTACATGTGATGTGCAACAAACTCATGTAGAACTTCTGCACCTTTTTGTGGACTCCTTAGGTAAGATTTAACAGAAAGTTCCATATGTATCTGTGTAGATCCTTGCTTTGGTTTGAACACAGCTGAGGACAGACCTGACAATTACATGGCTGTAAAATCATTGTGGTTCAAAGTATGTGGGTCTGTACACTTCTGCTACAGGCACAAGAACAAAATTTGCCTCCCATAACTATTTGCAACTGGGAGAAATCAGTCCTCATTCTAATTAAAATATCACTCCAGCATGACAAGTTTAAAATATTCAAAAGAGAGCAAACAAGCTATTCATTACTGAAAAAAATATATATAAAAAAGGAAAAGCCTAAAGGAACCATATTTCCCTTTTTTGAGTGTATGGGATTATCAGCATCACCTTTATAACAGAGTAGTTAGGAGATACTTTTTTCCAAAAAAGCAGTGACTTTCTTGCTTTATAAAGAGAATTTCTGCTTACTCTGCAATTTAGTTTCTTCTATTTTCTCACTTTAAAAAAGAGGTGAAAAATTAATTTAAGCTTTTCTTAAGAAAAATATGGTTTGTTATGGTTTGTTGTCAGTGGTAGTTTAGCAAGGAAGCAATGGAAAGCTTTGGAAAGTTATGCAAACACCCAAGTCATTTAAGGAAAAACAAATTTAGAGAATGCCACTATTTCTGGACTGTCTTGAAGGTTTCTCCCTTTGAAGGAAATTTTCTTGGTCTGAGAATGTTTTGATTTGTATTCCTTCAACAATTCTCAACAGAAGACAGCATATTATTCAAAGCAAATGTTCACCATAACATACTGAGAAAAATACACATTTTCGGTGCCACTGATTTCAGTACTGTCAGAAATTAATCTATCCAAGAAACATACGTACAGTTTTTACATAATTAGGCTGTTCTGCCTAATTCAAAGGCATTTAGATTCTTAATCTCCTAGGGATCAGGAAATTAAGATTTTCTTTCAAAGACTAGCAGACTCAAAGGTAAGGAGAAAAACTATATTATGCACAGTCTAAGGAGACAAATCAATGAGTAGAGAGATCCTTGTAGAATGCTTCGAACTGGCCTGGAAAACTTCAGCTTCGGTTGTGAAGTTGTTTCTCCACTAAACCAGTAAAAGCCCTAGTTTTCCTGGGGATAGGAGCAGGAAAACACTGGGAGGATCCAGTGATTCTGAGTAGTGTGGAAAGGTTATCATCATGTTTCAGTAAACTTGACTATCTAGACTTGTACTTGTCTGGCCCCAAGCCAAGGAACAAACAGAAGTCTTTGGGATCCTCACTATTCATTGAAGCACCACAGCTGGAGCCTTAGAGGAAGCAACCACAATTATTTCCAAATGATGGCAAAACCAGTTTCCTGTTGATTCCTTGTTCTTGGGTGTTGATTATGAATGATAAATCAATGTATTTGAGATGCAAACCTATAGCAAAAGTCAATTATGTCTACTAGATATGGCCTGATCAAATTAGATGCTGACAGGAACAGCTGGATCAATGACATTGTTGTCAGATCTACAACAAAACCCCCCAAAATAAAAAACACACAAAAACCAGAGAGACTTTCCAAAAAATCTGAAAACACTTTTACATTTCAGTCTTGCTCAAGCAACGTTTCTGGTGGTATTGTTAATAAAAATATAAAAAAAGGTTTAAGACTATAAAAATTCGAGTACTAATGGAAACCATGTAAGACTAAAAAAAAAATAAATCCATGGTGATTACCACCAGACTTTTAAAATCTCATATATGTAAAAGCTTTTCTTCTTAATGGAACAACTTAAGTGTTTCACAGAGACAAGCTGAAACATAAAGGATGTTTATAAGGAAATTTTTTGAAAAAAAAAAAAAAAAAAAAAAAAAAAGAAAAAGTACTTCCCTTACCATTCTCACAAATCTGACACTATAAAAAGTTTCTTGGGGTATCTTGTCAGTAGAAAGTAAGAGTGCAAGTGTAGCTAGAGCAAAATGCTTACTCAGTGGGATAAAACTGAAACATATAAACAGCTTAGGTAGCCATCAGCCATAGGAAGAATGTTGCAATAGTTACTTAAGTTTATGTTTATGTAAGCCTGCAACTTTCTGGGTATCTGGTGAAGACAAGCCAACATCCTGACCCCGTGTTATACAGGTTATCTGTGTTAACTCAGGTCATGTGCCACACCAAAAACTAAATAGGTCATCTCGCACTAGGTCAGCTGATCAAATTTTTACACAAGGGAATCCAAAAGTATTATGTTTCCAAGCAAAGTCTACTCCACGAAATAGAAGGCCTGGTAACTAAATGGAAGGCATGGGAGCAGGAAAAGCCACGAATGCCTAAGAAACTTGAAATTATTCAGTTGAGATTTTGAAAACTGTCTAGCAACCCTGAAGTACCATTACAGAGCACAGGGAAAAGACTTCCCTAAATATGTAGAACTGTCTTAATGTTTAGAAAACATCTCTACAAACACTTATTTAAATTTTAAATGACTACAAAAGAAGAAAAATATTGCAAGTGAAATTCAAATCTCATTCAAAAAAATAACATCTCAATCTCCCCACCTTTGTATGTAAGGGCCTAAGACAGATTCTAAACAAAGGTCATATCACCCCTGATTCTACTAATATTTAGTTTTTCCTTATTCTAGATTACCAAAAATGTTTTGCCACCCAATGACACGATCACGGTAGGAGTCTCAACCCCTCCTAGTTTCCATTCTGTTTTATATTCCTCTGCTGACAAAACTATACTACGTGAGCACCAGTCCATGACTGAGGGGAGAGGGGAACTAAACATTAATATATACTGAAATGCTGCCAAAAAAAACCTTAACTAGTAAGATTATACTCGTGAAGACCAAATATCTGTCAATTTATCCTGCTAGAGGGCACAATAAGCAAGCTTTCTGTGTCTTAGTAATGTTGTTCAACATCGATTATTAGCCTCTATTGATGGTTAAGAATCTGATTTGTCATCTGAATCACAATCCTGATAAATTCTGTGAAAAAAATACCAAAGGCTTAGTGGTTCTTTAGCAGGATGATTTAAAAATTGTGGCTTTTTGTGTACACTTCTAGCAGTTGAAAATCTAGCCAAAGTCATAGTGTGGCCAAGCAGAGGGAACAGAGTCAGCCTCCCCTGATTAAATGAATGCTAAATGCCACAAAGTCTCATAATTAGACATGCCTTTTTTCTTTTTTTCCCTGTCTTTGATAACACTCTTCTAGTTTAGCTAGGTTTTTTTTCACTTCTAGTTTTTTTTCAAAGAAAGGTAAGAGTCTATTTTCCACTCTTCTGTGAAATAGTCATGAAGAACCTAAGTACACAAAGCTAAAGAAAAGAGATTATCTGCTATTATTAAAATGACACCTAATGATATTAATTTAAAGCTGTATGCTGAGTTTTTCCAAATAATCATCTTCCCAGTAGGTCTACAGTTTCACTACTTTCTCTGTTCCAATGTTGGGAAGTGAGATATCTTCTATTATTACTTCTATTTACAGCACAGAAGTCACTACAGAAATTTGTAACACACTGTAGAATTTCTATTTAATTTCTTTTAAAGACTTTGCATTTCAGGGAAAACTTTTGCTTTCATATTTATACCTTTTAAGAAAATTGGCCTCACATGAGAAAATCTGTCAAACCTTCTACCTCTAAAACCTTTTAGTTTTTGTTGAATTCTATTAGAAGTACAGATTAGAAGTACAGAAGGCAACCAAAAAGCAGTAATTTTTTTTCTTGCAAACAGACTGTTCTGACAACCACAGTAGCAGTTTCTGTGTATTCTAGCATCTGCTGAGACACAAAAACAATTAGGGTGAAATCACAGCTCTAATTAAGATAAGGTGCTTGACTTCAACAGGGGTTGTGATTTCACTCTCGGAATTCTAATTTGGGAACTGTTTGCGCAGTTAAACATGTGGCACAGAGAGACTGGCATCATCTACACAGTGCAGATGCCATCTGTATGCTTAAATTGGAACAGTGGCTCTCAAGTAGCCATCTTCTACAATTTAATTCCCTTCAGTTGCAATCTGGAACATAACTTTGTGAGCAGAAGGGAATTAAACACTGCTGTGCAAAAACCACAACACCAACTTTCCAGTTCAACAAGAACTAACTCCAAATCTGTTTTCCTTCTGTAATGACATATACCATCTTTTCATGAAAACATAATATTAAGCCACATGTAACTGTTACACACAACCACCACAAATTTACCTCAAGGGGGTTATACAGAAATGGGTTCTTCAATTAACCCTTAACAGCCCAAAGCAGCAATATAATATTTAAAGCCTAAAAACCAGGAGGAGTGTTCCTCAGCTTAGGAACTTTAACAGACTTCCTGAAGAACAAGTTTAAATGGTCATTTTTTTAAAGGGGCTTCCTAAGTGCACAAGTTGAGGATCCCCTTTCCTATTTTTTTTTTAAAATAGGCTGTAAAGAGTTAGTTAAGGTGCTGATGAGATGAATATGAAGGCGGGGCTGAGTAGGTAGGTGGGACCTACTCGTGTTCCGTTATCTTTGTTGTAAAATTGGTGTGCGTGATCTAACAGGACAGGCAGAAACAATTTCCCAGAAAGCAGTAACATTCAGCCATCAGCAGGCAGTTAGTTACGGGACTGAGGGAGAAACAGGATGGCTCATTAAATTCATTACCTCACAGGATGAAGATTGCGTGCGATAACTTGGCACAATCTTAAAGGTAATACTTCCACGCATTTCCCTCTGCAAAGAGAGAAGCACTTGTAAGACACTGAAGAGAAAATCTCCAAATCACTATTGTTGGAAAGGAAAACATCACTGTTCGAGAACAGCAGCATGTTTTCCTAAAGTAAATATTCAGAAAAGCTAAAATGCCACGGTTAAGTTGTCACTTCACCTATAAACAAACATTTAAATCATCTCTCATTAATCTAAAGGATAAACATACATTATCAGTTTGTTTGCCTGACCAGGTTTCAACGCCTAGAACCGAGATTCAGAGATGTGTAGGTTTCTTCCATGTCAGTCTTTTCTTTGTAGCTATATTCCCTGTGATTCACAGACACTCTGCTACTAAAGTGACATTTTCTTCCCTTTCATACATGTTAAACAGCAAAACTGTATTCACAATTTCTGGAAAGCGTCATGTTACAGTAGTAAAGGTAGAAATGTCAAAAATAGACTTTCATCAAAACAGAACACGGAGTCTGCTAGTTTGCATTTACTATAGTGTAAGAATATTCACAACAAGTAGCAACTGCAGAATGGCAGTAGATTGTGGCAATGTATTTTCTTAAATAGCAATCTGAATATTAGTGCCACTACATGGCTGACAACTGCAGGACTTGGTCTGGGCAGAAATCACTTCAAGTAATTTCAGAGTTTTAACACCTTCTCTCTTTGGCTGGCTCACTGTGACCCCAAAAAATGCTATTTGCCTGGACTCCCTTTAAGCTTGTCTATATGGCTCTGGAACACAACAAAAGGATTAGTGATACCATCCATGATCCCAAGGTTAAGGTTGCAGGCAGAAAAATGTACAGGTGTTATGGAATATCAAAATGACTCTACCAGTAAGGGCCAAGATGGAGTTTTCCTGGCAAAAGACAGGCTGTCTGAGCTCAAAATATTGTTTTTTTTTTCCTTTGTAACACCAATAACCATGAGCACAATAGTTATAAACTGAAAGAAAGGGGGGTTCCAGCTACATGTAAAGAACACATTTTTCCCTATGATGATAATTAAGCACTGCAACAGGTTGCCCAAAGAAGCATCTGACCTGTCAAATGTCTGTCCTTGGATATTTCCCAGGCTTAACCAGGCAAAGCCCCTGAGCAACCTGGGCTGTATTTAATGTTGACCCTGCTTTGTGCAGGAGCCTGGACTGGAGACCTCCTGAGGTTACTTCCAATATTAATGATTCTGTGATTTATTGCCCCTGTATTTGTGTAGCAACGATACCAATAGTCAAGAAAAGCTTCTTTCCTCTCATAGTCTACTCAGTGACCACACCTGGCATAGACTCAACAATTAAAATAAGGGCATGACTGAGAAACCTGATCTAGCTGAAGATGTCCCTGCTCATTGCAGGGAGGTCGGGCTACGTGACCTTTAAAGGTCCCTTCCAACCCAAACTATTCTGTGATTCTATGATCTTTATAGACTAACTTGGGATGAGTAATAGGAGGAAAGCAGTAGTTTTACTGTTATGATTACAAGAGACAAGAGAAGAAACTCCTGCATTTCAATGAACAAAACTCAGATATTAGGGAAAAACTTTGTAAAATGTATAAGAGTTACACATGAAAGTGAATTGCCTGGAGAGTTTGGGCAACCTCCACTAGACAAGTTTTTTTAAGAGCTGGCTAGACATACATCTGTCAGGAATGGCTGGGTGTCAATGATCTTTTTTGTGGGACTAAATGGAATAAATAAAACTACACCTGAACCAGCCCAGTGTAGAAGGTTCAAAAAAGCCACTACTGAAAACAGGGGAGAGCCTGTAGAAGGCTTTAAGAGCTGAACACATGAACTCTTTCGTTGCATGCCTATGCAGTCTATCAAGAACAAAAGAAAAAGGGGAAGTCAGAACACAATTACATAAAAGTTTTGTCTAAATAAGACAGGCACTTTTATAGAGAACATGAGAAATATTTCAGGTACTTACAAGCATTTTTTGTAGTTGTTCTACAGTTTGATTTGCCACACTGATTCCGTTTATTTCTCTGATTTCATCCCCTACATGTAGCGTACCTGCAGAGTTAACAAAACACACAAGTCACCTCAAACATGCTTTTACAATTTGAGATAACTGTAAGACAGTTCTAATATTCACAGAAAGGCATAAATACAAAACAACATCAGAATAATTTTTTGGTTAGATTCAGAAAAGGACTTTGTATTAGCTGCCAAGGATTACAAATCTGTCTTTCAGAGTGCAGTGAATACACCCACAAGAGATGTGCAGGCACCCTATAAAGTCCATGGGTAAAAGATCAGAGCCTTTCAAGGACACTGCAAAAACCCACACATCAAAAAGAAGGTCACCAACAACTTGTCAGCTGGAAATGTTCAGAGATATTCAAACAATATTTTATCAGATGACTACTTAATGAAGTTTGGCTTCTGCACATAGTCTTGATTTTATCTGTCAGACCTCTGTATTTTTTCATTTCTCTGATTTTGATTTGCCATAGTTACAGCATGCATTTTCTGTATACAAAGCCTGAATACAAATGATTGGTGTCAGATGAAGAAATAAACACCTGCTTGGCTTAGGCAAGTCATAAACTGACCTCCTGAAGCCAGAATGGGAATGGGATGCTACTATATGGCTCTAAGGCACCACAAAAGCTCAACAGGGAGAAGCACCAAATGAATTATCTTCAGGATTAGAAGCAACCTAGGAGGCTTTTTGAATGATAATTTCTGACTTAAGTAGCTCAAACCCACCTAATTCTCTAGCAGTTCTCACAAAAACCCTTCCATGGTTTATTATTAGTCAGAAGAGGTTTTCCATACATAATGAAATATGACAAGACCATTTACTTCACATATTTTCCTTTCTGCTGTATGATTTAAAGAATTTGTGCAACTATACTCTTCTAAATACTGTACTCCATACAATTACTGTACCTATTATAAATAATCTTACTCTGAAAACAAGGAACTGGCAAACATTTCCTAAACTAAAACACAGCTACAGAAAATTACCTGAAAAAAAGGCCAATCAACTACAATCCTGAAAACCCCTTAGAATTCTTTTTCTGAACCAAAATTACTTTTCCAAAGAATACGATGGAAGCAAAACTTTCAGCTGGTACAAACATAAGAAAATCAAACTGTGTGCCTGCTAAACACAAGCACAGCCTGAACCAAGGAGAAGAATCCTGAAAAGCTCTGTTGCTCTGATTCCCACTGGTCTCTCTTCTGTGAAACAGCAGCTCACTTGGCAGTGCTACAGGAGAGAGCCCAGAGTTTACAAAAACTTTCAGTACTCTAAAGAGTAACTTGTTCAGCCAAATTAAATACTCTGAACAATTCAACAGGGGCTGATCTGCTGATAGTGAAATTATAAAAGAGGTCTAATCACAATTTTGGTCCCAATTTTCTCTTCAGTGGAAAAATTATCACAGTTAATAGTTCACTGAATGGGAATCCAACAGTCCTGCATCTGAATTTCAAATTAATCTAGTTCACATCTAGAATATTAATGATCAAATCTCTAGTGAAAGACTTTGAAAGTTCAGTTTTGTCAGACTTTCTGAGGAAAGCATTCACTACTTGATTCTTTAAAAATTATTCTAAAAAAAAAAGGGGGCTCTGTGTTGACTCCATCATGCCAAAATTTAACTGTGTTTGAAATAAGTGTAATTGTTCTTAAACAATAATACTGAATCAGAAAGACCATACTGCCTGGAATAGTACAAAGATTCTTTGACATTATTCAAAACATAAATCTGACAGAATTAAATATTAGAATGAGAATCAGATTCAGTAATATCCCTGTATCAAATCATTGCAATAGTGCACGCAAATAAAATTCCCTCTTCTGGAGCATTCCCCATTTCTGCTACTCTGACAGAAGTGAATATTGTCATGTTCATGACTGTAAAGGAACAGCATACATAAAAGTTGGGAATAAAGCATGGACATTAGCAGCAGATGGTCATTCTCTTTTGTGGGGGTGGATGCACCGATAAATCACAGAAAGACATTTTCAATCTGAGGGGAGAGAGGTTTATCATTTGCTGAAACATTTTACTCTTTAAAAATATTGTTGTTGGAAAAGTGTTCTTGACATCTTTGAATAACAAGCCTTCTCTAACATTTGTAACTCCCATGATATCTTTGCTTAACCAGATTTTGGTTGGTTTTGGTTCCTTTTCTGTTGGCAATGCAGCGTTTATTTACAATTTAAGCTATTCAGGACTTAGTGGTATATAATACATCTGTAATAGCAAAGAATAGATATATCTCTGAAAGTAAACTATTTCCTCCCTTTGTCTTTGCAAGAGAGAGTGAGGGCAGTTTGAGGAAGTGCATGCTCTTGCTCTGCACAGAAGTATGAGAAATCCCACCCTTTTAGGAAGAAGACGGAACAAAATCTTGGATTCCCTATTCGGAAACATATTTAGTAGCCATAGGAAAATTCTGCAGCTTGGAAAACGAAGGGCTGTGAACATATAATCATAGTTTCACAGAGATTTTGTTAGAATTGAATAAACCTTATCAAGGGTAACTGTATTTTAAAAACCGGTGTCAATTTGACATTAAATCACTTTAAGAATGTAGCACAGACAATGCACAACTGCTGTTTTTCTGTTGAGGTTAAATGGGCAGCCAATGGTCCTCTCTCTTCTTTGGAAATCTTTTTAAATGCCATATTGGGACCTCTTCTTAAGTGCATCTTTAGAATGAATTCACTTTTAAGCACATAAGCTCCAAAATCAGTCAGCAGCAAAGAACACACGGGTTAAGGTACTGAAACCTGCTGAGAGATTTGGCTCTATACAGATCCCCTGAAAATAATATTTATGGTATGAGCAGTCTAAACAAAATTCACAGGTAGAAAGTAAATGGACAACTCAGCAAAGTTAAGGCACAGACTCCAAGGTGAAAGTTAAGCCTGAGATCTATGATACAATTAATTTACTTGTCCTAAAAAAGTAGACAAGTCAATAAAAAGACAATTTTTAATGACTGAAACTGGTGTTTAATTTTCATTGAGCTGAATCCTCTGGAAGGTGCAAGTAGATAGAATCTTTAAAAGCCTCTCTTCCCACTTTAACTCCTCCACCTTTTGAATAAGAACAATTATAATCAGCAGGATTAGATACAGCTGCCACAGAGATAGGAGGCTACTTCACAGCAGCTATTTTGTGATTGGGAATTGTGCAGTTTGTACTTAATATTGCTGAAATTACACAGTTCCTGTAACCCCCTCAGTAGATTTATTATCCACTCATTGCTGTTATTGTCTAGCAGTTTTCTATACAGCAGACAGCAGAAAAAATTACATAACACCCCTCGAAAATCAATATGAGCCACAGACCTTATCAACAGTATTCAAAGAAGGTGCTTGAGATCACTGTCAAATTACATTTGCATTGTTCTATTCAATAAAAATATTCTAAATAAAGGTATGTTGAATGAAGAAGTGAAACCAAGAGGCATCTAGAACACTAACAAAATTGGAAGCATTAAAAAATAATGAGTGACAATACTGAAGTATACTTTACTTTCAGATTAGACCTATGGACAGAAGAGCTACATTAGTGAGATGAAGCATACAGAGAATAGGTTGTATTTCCAAAATCTTTAGAAATAAAAGACACTGCATAATGAGAAAGAACAGAGTTTTAATGGGCACAGTTGGATTTTTTGCTCAGCTTTAACAGGTTTTAAAAATTTCATTAGACTCATTATGGAACAGTCATGTGAAACAATACTCTGCAGAGCATCACCACTACCTAAGCAGAGCTGAAAGAAAACCTTCTTCCCGGGAATCTTAAAGCAATCTCCTTTTAAAACTCACTTTTAGATGCCAAATACATTTTGATTTAAAAGGTCCTCTAAAAAATATAGCTCTATCTGAATTGCATCTTTGGTTGTATGAAATCTTTTCTCTTTCCTGCTTCTTGACAGTTTTTACCAACATTAATGAGCTGAAGTGAATGTTTTCTCTTCCTAATTGCCTGCTCCTAGGTTCCTCTGGAATAGAACAGTAGGCTAGAGGGAACTTTGGGCTGAAAAATGATGAAAAATTTTGTGTTCATCAAAAGAAAAAGATGGCAGTCCAAAAAAGTTAAAGTAACCCTTTTAAGGGTGCAATCCAAACTTGCAGCTAACAACACAGCAGGAAAGTTCATCTGTTTAAAGTAGGAGAAAACCCTGTTATTTCTGACATGTGATCTGGAACCACAAAATAGAGTAAAGGAGAAAACTGGAGATGAGAAAAAAATGCATGTTTGCACAGTTTGTTATAGCAGTGAAAACTGAAAATAAAGAGTCAAGTTCTAGGCACAAGTAATATTTTTATTTCAAAAAACATTTTTGTAAGCCTCAACTTAAAAAATACAAAGGTCCTCAAGAATTGTATTGGACAAAGCTCTTTCATTTTTGCAAGGAAAAGTATTGTTACTTGTCTAGGGATTTTTTTTAAACAGAAGATAAAATAAGCGCAGCTCCATCCAGAAATTATTGGCATTTCATTGTCTTGCTGAGCTATAATCAGTAATAGTATAGTAATTATCCTAATTAAGACCTAAATGAAACACAGTGGGCCCTGACCTCAAAACGCTGGCAGACATCTGGAAGGTAACTAAAGCAGTTAGCAGAGTCCATCCAGGTACAGAGGTGCACTGCTATGGAATAGCAGCCATCAAAATGAGGAGTATGTACCATTACACAGTTTGTACAAAATTACTGTGTTTGAAGACAAAACTGCTCATGAGACATGCTTACCTTGCCGGTGAATCATTCCTCCGTGCATAATTCTTGCCACGATGCAATGGTTCAGCTCATTCATTTTTAAAGTGATTCCCTAGAAAAAAAAAGAAATGTTTATACTTTTAAAAATAAACCACTAAGCACTGTGATTCTTGAGTGGTTAAGAACAGTCACTTTTCCTAAAAGCTTGAAGGCAGGGTATAGATTTTGAGGTTAAAACAAAATCTTTGTCGTTCAAATATGGTGTGGTGGTTTGGGCTAGGCCTTCCTTGGTGACCAGTTTGTAACCAAGGAAGGGTCCAGATTTACCCAGTATTCCCTACGATTTTTACGTAAGCCAGACTATAAGAAGAAAGGAGGAGAGGCCTTCGCTCTCTTTCCTTCCGGCAGCTCGGAGGTGCAGGTTCCCTGCTGTTGAGTCTGCTGTGTTGGGGAGCGAGGCCTGGTTAGGCCTTGCCGACCTTGGGAGACGGAGGTTGCCGGTGATTGTTCCGGAGCAACTCTCGGTTGTCCCAGGAGAGTAGTGAGCTATTTTCTTTGCTAACTTTTTAGTTGTTAGATATTGGGTCACTAATTGGGAGATATATATATATATATATATATTTTATTTTAGTTTTTGTTCCCTTTCCCTTCCCCCTTCCCTTTTCCCTTTTGTATATTTTAATTGTATATAAGTGTAAATATATTTATATATCTCACTTTGGTTGTTTCTCTCTCGTTTCGGGTTTTCTTAGTTTTTTTTCTCTCTCTTCTCCCTGAGGTTTGGGGGGGGGGACTTCTGGTGGTAAGGTCTGGAGACTTGGCAGGGAGACAGCTTCAAACCATATCATATGGGCAGTGAAAACAGATACTATTTATAAGTGAAGATGCAACACTTTAACTTAAAAGCATATAAGATTCTCGTTTGTTAAAGACATGAGTTTGCATTGAAGTGTGAAGTATCCAGTTTGGTTTAAAGCATCATTTGCTATAATTACTGCGAGGTTGACTTAAACAAAACCAGCTCTAGTGGTACAGTGTGAATGCAGACATAGCATTTCAAATTAAGAACACAGACAGGAGGACAATTATCTACAATGGCTGCTGAACTATTCCGGTCTATTGGCAACCCTACTTCAAAGCGCAGAAATTGTCGTCAAAATCATTGCAATACTGGTCTTCACCAGCACAGAGTCAAGAAAAACACTGAAGTTCCATCCATACCATTGGTTCATCCGTGTTCTTCTGGAATTGCACCAGCCGAACCCGCGTTACGTTCTCCATATCCATGTCGCCGTTGGCGCTCTCTGGAGAATCCCCGTTTAAGTATGGAGAGGTGGGAGGAGGGGTGACCCTCAGCGCTTCGTCACTGTAAACTTCATGTGCCACTACATCATGAGTTTGAAGTAAGGCCTAGAGGAGATTACAGCAACAAAACATCAGACTTGCATCACCTCCGATGTCCCCAGCTCATTGCCTCTAAGTATTTTTGAAGCTTTTCAGAAATTAAAGGAAATCCAAGATATTTGTGCCTCGTTTTCTATATAGGAACTTTTGCCTTGAAGGAGTCTCAGATAAACTTCATCAGACTGTAAATGCAGGCAGACATACCTAGCATTTAAAATCAGCATGAGTTAACATGGTTTTTTAGCACAGACACATCAATGAGAATGATGCTGCCTCCCTCTCCCTCACCTTCTCAACAGCTGCAAAGTGCCAGAATGAAGCCATCTTTATATGCACAAACACAGAACTGGGAATTTACCTTTCTGAGCAAACTATTCTATAACAATTATTCTATTAAAATGGAAAGGTATTCAGATCCCACGGCATTTCATTCTAATAAAGGCAGAGTGTGGATTGGTACTGACTGAAAGAATGAAATACTGGTCTTTTTGTTTACTAGCAAAATTGCTTCTGTACTCTCCCCTACCCCTAGAGCAGGGACACAGCACTACTACACTGCGTTCAAAATGCCTGACAAAAACTGCATTGTAAACCAACAAACTGCTCAAATACTACTTCACTAGCTTTGTTGTTTCTTGATGCAAAGAATGATACAACACATAATTGATCAAACGTATTGAAATATCTTTGAGAAGCAAAACAACCAACTGTGTAAGAACCCCAAGCTGGGGCAAAGACATGAAGCTTGTATAACTGTAAAAAGGGTAACAAGTAATATGAGATAAAAGTTGGACAAAGCATAAATATTAGCAAACCAGTATTCAAGAGGATCAGGCTTTTTTAATGGAAAATTCCACTGTTCTCCAGGATACTTCAAAAGCCACACATCTCATCCATTTCACATTTGCATTCAACTCTTAATAATGAGTATATTATAGACAACTTGCTTCTGTCCAAAAACTAAATCCAATTCATATGTGAACATGCAGGTTCTACTCCTACACTAATCAAGGACAGAAACAGATCTGCTTTTAAACCCAAAGGGATGGGTTTCCCAGACGAGAATTGATAAATACAGTCCAGTTCCTACAATATCTCTATAAAAGTAGAGGTATGAGCCACCACTGCTGTTAGGTCAATCTATATTATAGTTAACATCTTTTTAATTTTCATTTAAATGCTCACAGCTCTTAGCTTGCAAAACTCATCAGTCTTGCAAGGCTTGAGATTGACCATCTAGAATTTGTTCTGGCAGAGAACCCTGACTCTGCAACATCTTAGTCTTCAGTTAAAGTGTTTATGCAAAACTTACACTGCAAAAAGTACAGAAAAATCCCTAGAAGATGTAGAAGTGGAACCCAAGACAGAAATGGGGTTTTAATGCCCTCTACAAAATCCCAAATTTGTTCCCAAGGTAGCACTTCTGAAGTGTACCATGTTATAAAAGATAATTTCACTAGAGTTGGGAATTCAGCATTGTAACGATGGAATGGAATTCCCTAAACTAACAACGCTCTGCCCACATTCCCTCCTGTTCTTCTAGTCTTTCAAACTCACCTACACAATTATTATTTTTAGTTAAATACTAACCTGTATCTTCACTTTCTATTTTTCATCTTATTTTGAAAACCACTAAGCTAAAGCTTGCAACAATTCCTCTGCACTGGTCTGCAATACTGAAGCAACATTTTATATTAAGATCTTAACATAAGTTCAACCACTTTAGCAAGGTTTACTTAAATTCTGACTTATTTAATTAGGTGTCAATTTATGTGTGAATACTCCAATGAAGGTTTAGGAATTTAGCTTAATTCTCATTCCAGTATGTGAAAACTGTTTGCAGTTGTCCCAAACAGGACGAGAGCTGATGTTACAAAAAGCATCCATTGTAGGAGTGAGTGTGGTCTTGGCTCTGTAACAGAGTAGGATTATCTCCTGTGATTCCTTCAGCTCAACCTACTCAAAGCTACTTACTCAACTTCACCATCCCTGGAGGTATTTAAAAGTCATGTAGATGTGGAGCTGAGGGACATGGTTTAGTGGTGGACTTGGCAGTTCAGACTCGATGATCTTGGAGGTCTGTTCCAACCTAAACAATTCCGTGATTCTATGCCCCCTGTAAATGTTACACTCTCCATGCTTTAGAATTACATTTCTTATGTAATTCAGGGTCTTACATTTGTTTCACATCAAGCATTTGCTTTGCTTGATACTATTTTTAGCAATAATATGCACCTTGTAGGAGCTTAAAATAGGGCACTTTGAACATTATTAAAGGTTGATTTTACTAGATGACTTCTGAATGTGTTAACAAAAATTAACACAAATTCAGAAACAGTAGACATTAGAGTACAGTAAGCTCAATTTAAATATAGGAAACATTTAATCAAAAGATTGCTATTGACTTTACTTAAGGATACTTGTTTTCTGTTAATTTTGATAATTTAGATTTTATTTCCTGTCTTTTTCCTTTGCAGAATATGATAATCTTGCTAAAAATAAGTTTAATGAGAACAAGTACTTTCTACCATATTGCAGGATCACTGTCTGCAGAGAGGAGTGTAGGAAGGCACATGATGATGGATAAAACTTCAATATGTAATTAAGTAAAAGTCTCCTAGAACAGCGAATGCTTAAATTGCTGCAACATACCAAACATACATAATAGAATCTTTTAGAGATGAAACTGGAATCTTTGAAAAACTACTGGAAGTTGTGTAATGGAATAAAAGCTCCTTGAAATGCG
The DNA here is from genome assembly GCF_003945595.2 of Pipra filicauda. NCBI lineage: Eukaryota > Metazoa > Chordata > Aves > Passeriformes > Pipridae > Pipra > Pipra filicauda. The sequence goes on from NW_024104298.1 coordinate 2,060,953, forward strand.
TACTTAACAAATGAGGTATTTGATAGTATTTTAAAGAATTCTTAAATTAATTAGCTGCTGAAAGACCTTTATACAAAATTTACATACACTTCTTTAAATTGTTAAGTATGTACAGATTAAATTAATAATTTATTCCTGTACCCATAAGACGCATGGGGGTAAAAGAAAACCAAAACAACAAAGCCCCTTGAACTCAAAGATCTCAGTTAAAACACATATTTTATTGCCTTTGGTTCTGTAAAGGCCTGTACAGTCTAACCCACTAACACTGTGGCTAAGTAAGCAAAGACAGACTACACTCTTTTGTCTTCTTAGGGATACACATTAGATAATAACATAAATAATAGTAAAATAGTCTGTTATCATACAGGTGTTAATGCACATGATCCTACTTATTACACCTTATTGCTTCAGTGTCTGTGCATTAATAATGAGAGTATTGCCCTGTGCAATTGCTGGCAAACATATGGAGTGTAGGTTGACAATAATGAGAGTATTGCCCTGTGCAATTGCTGGCAAACATATGGAGTGTAGGTTGACAATTACTCCCTTTCCTTACAGTCTCTATTTTAAAGGCTTTGGCTCTGAAGGGAAGTTTGGCAGAATACAACAAACACAAGCATAACTTTGTTAAGGTCTGCAACCCCCACAAAGGTGCATCTGGAAGCTGGTGTGGGAATGATGGGAGAGGATGGAGTTGCTCCTTTGACATCTGGAGACTCTGTGGTATGTGCACTCTACAGGTGTGGATCCACACCAACTTTTGCTGGTTTAACTGCTACTTTACACTCCTCCCTAACCCAAACTGTTTCTGTTCCTATGCCCATTCTGGCTCTGACAGTATTCCTGTTATCCTAAATTCTTTTTGCTAAATGGATTGGGGTTTTTTTGAGCAATTTTCTACTAGTTTAGCACAGTGCTGAAGTGCAGTTTTAGGTGAATGCCAGAACAACTGCAAGGGAGAGGATGAAACATGGGAAGAAGGGATGATGTGATTTCAAAAAACTAGCAATTTAGCTTGGGATGCCATAGACTAATTTGCTGAAATTACTACTCATCAAAAATAGTTGTTATGGAATTGCAGCTTATTCCTTATAAAAACCCACTTTTTATACAATTGCAGCAAAAGAATTCTGACAGATGGTTTTAAATTTATGATATCAGGAAACAGAGATAGCTATAAAAGAGGATTTTCAACTCATTTTCCTGTCACTTGATTTGATCATGAAATTTCAATACGCCACAATCATTTTTACTGATGCCTGCTCAAAAATAATTTATACTTAAAAAATGCTCCTTCTCCACAATGCCTAATGGTTTTGCAACAGTGTGGTAATTACACAAAAAAAGGTAAATCAAACGAACCCGTCAGATTCCAGATAAAGAAGTTGAGTACCAGTGAGGTTTTTTTTTTTAATCTTTCTTACAACGCAGCTGAGTACCATTCCATCTTGTTTTATGTTCTATTTCAAGCAAGTATTCCTGTTCAATGTTGAACCAGAGCTGTTACAAACTTCAGGATAGATACCATCTCCAGGGAATAACATCAGTGTGTTGCTGAGTACACACAGAATAGCCAATGTCTGCATTAGCAATTAGTGCAATGAAATAGGAGTGAATTCAAAAGTAAAACAACTGGATTAGTGAGGACCTGATGTACTGAACACATTGCAGGGGTTTTTACATATTCCATCTTGCCCTGTGGACTGAATGTCCATCAGCTGCTGGGTTACACTGGCTCCTGGCACACATATTTGAGTGTAATTTTGTCTGAAAAGAGTCAGTTTGCACACTCTGAGACCCTTATGTGACACAAGCCAAAGCACTGTAAGGGCAATCAGGAGATTCACTTCAAAAACACACTCCTGATCCAATTTAAAGTACTAAAATAAATGCACCAAAAGCTACAGTGGCCATCAAAAGAACACACTGGGACATGCAGCTATCCAGATTTCATCTGATACCTGAGTAGGAGGTTGGTTTCAGCTCACTCTTTCCTGGAATTAGGTTTATCCTTCAGACTTACAGTAATTCAGCTTTCAGGTGAGCAAACTCCACAAAGCCCCCTGCATATAATCCTTGTGTTAGGGAAAGTCAAGTTCATGATTTCAACTGACAAGAGTGTATAGCAGATTTAAGCAAACACATTTATTTCTGAACTTATGAACTTGATCTACAGCACAAACAAAAGAAATCCCTCAAGTATTTTCACCAGACTGGATTTCAGTAACTTGAACCAAGTTATTAAGCAGTCACATCCCTGAACTTAGGGCAATTACTGCTCACAAATCAGATTTGGGAAATGCACACAGTAGAAGCTGATAAGTAACACAAACTCATCAGACTGTACAAGCTATTGATTTATTATAAAATAATATTAAAAAACCACTTATTTTGCAATGAATTCACACACCTTTATTCTAAAAAGGCCTTGGGAAAAAGTAAAAGGAGGATCCCAGTTCTACCTATGGATATCCAAAAGGATTCATTCTTCTTTCTATGTGCAACACAGTTCCCCCAAAAGACAGTGAAACTGCTCCATAATGAGATTACTTCAAACTACTGACAGTTTTCAGCACAGTAATGAGGACTAACAGTAGCAGCAATAGTAATTCTTTTGCCAGACCAGCAGATTAGAAACACTTATTAACAGGTATATTGTATGCAGTTTCATCACTTAGAGATTTTAAGGAGAATGTACTGAACTTAGGTTTTTTAACATAAAGAATATAAAAAACCAAGCCAAAACAAAAAACCCCACCCAACAAACCAACAAGAGTAGAATTTGCTTACCATGAAATGAGGTTGTGTTAAAATACGCTTTAGCTCCTTTGCATCATTGTTCTCTGGGTAACATGAAATTTCTTCCAATACCTGCAAGATAAGCAGGAGAAATGCCCCTAGTAACTTTCTTTTAAATAAAGTTATTAAACAGACGAAAGCCCTCACTGCTCAGTCAGAGTATGTCCAAAATGATTACACAAACCAACATTTTTTGACAGGAAAGGGCTTAGGAGAATGTGCCCCTGCCCTGCGAGAATAAAATACCTCATTCCAATTTTCTCTCTGAAACAGATTAAAGCAGAAATTTGAAGGAAACATTTGTTCTTTTTTTTTTTTTTTCTATTGACAGTATTCCTCCAACAGCTAAATATATGGAGACAGAAATGAAGTGCTAATAGGTGACACACATCACCACCACCAGGTGTTACTTTCACACGTGGTCTCAATTTATTAAAACAATCGGTTTAAAAGCAGAATTAAAAACATTCATAAAACTAATTGTTAAAAGGCACCAAGTGTAGGTGGGCCATCTGCTACCCCATCTCCAAGCTCCAGATTTTATAAAAGCTGAGCCATACGTCATCTTATCACTGGAGAAGGAGTAGGGAGTAAATGACTTTAAGTCCTTTGCCTGCAACCAGATTCTTACACCTTTATTTTCACATGCTTGGACAATAAAAGCATGTGAAAAGACTATTTTGCTTCTGGAAGCACATCCCAGGATTAACTGCCAGAAAGTTTTGCAGAACAGGACTTCAGGATATCTATCAGTGTGAATTCAGTTATTACATAGAGTTATAAAGTCTTCCTGTTCATTCTATTTTGATACCACTATAAACAGTGTTTTCCTATGACATTGCCCCCAATGACCATAATAATTTTTACTGGTAATATATAATAAAACTTCTTTTTTTAACACTTGCAATAATGAACAAATAAAATACTATTTGCCAGGTATAAAAAATTAGGAACATCTGTGCCTATATATCTTTGGTTTTAGTGGGCCACCCTCACTGCACTTCCTGTTCTGCTCTTCTTAGACCTATCTAAGATAAACTTGTTCTTTCAATTTACAAAGCTGATACTTTTTTTTTTGTGACTAAGCCATATAAACATCAAACTTCTGCTGCAGATGAACAAACTGAACATTAAATATGCTGCAATTACCCAACAGAAGGGTTTCTTTTAACACTGCTATTGTTGTAACAAAGGTTAAATGATTAAACTGAGTAATATTCATAATCCTTACAGACATAATGGAATTCTGCAAGTTTATACAACTTGTTACTTCACTTTAGTAAGCAATGGTAGCATTCCAGAAAATAATACAGATAATGAACCAAAATGCAGATCTTAATGAAGTAAAATAAGTTCCAGTTTAAATACAATCAAACTTTCAAAGTAAAAACAATATATTTTAAAGCCATTACCTCTTTGGCTCTCTGTACAGCATCACTTGGAGGATTCCTGATTTGTGGTGAAGATTTTGTGTTTATTTTGTCATAAAGCTGAAATAACAAGAAAACAAACTACTGAAATCATATGCTACTTTAAAATAAATTGGTGAGTGCTTACAATAGCCTGCCTATGTTACCAGGATTAGGATGACTGTTAAACTGCAAAACCCACAGATGTTTTGTATACAAAATCTAGCAGCTTAGGGTTTTGGCTTTTCATTTTTAAACATTTCCTGATTCGAACAGTGCCATAGATTTAGAGTTCATAGGATGACATGGGAAAGTTCAAGAGGTTAAGGGATTCTGCAAACCTCCCATGCCTTTTCCACAGATTTACAGAAACTATATTCTTCTACTAGAAGTGTTCCTATGAATCTTGAATAAATGCTGTAAATCATACATTATGCTGTAAAAACAAATTAATCTGCATATCCCACTTGTCTCAATAAATCAAACCACTGAACATTTTGAACAGTAATTTAAATAAACCTCAGGATATGGGAAAATGCTCTTAAAGATAGAACCCTACAAAAGCCAAAGACTTGGGAGAAGAGAAAAACAAGCCTTCCAAGAAGGGGTGCTCACAAAAAAGAGTACCCTTATTTTATTTGTATCTTCCACTAGACAGATGAATGCCAATGTATTTAAAAAGGCTATTGTAAACCTTCCAGGTTCATTATTTAAAAAAAAAACCCTTCTAAAACCCATACAACTATGTAAAACACAATAGGAAAAAGAACTTCAGTTTCAAACTAGGTTCTTTTACAAGTTCTTTTTCATACAAATCTTAAAGATTTTGCAAGTTTTAAAGGAATAAAAGTATACTTAAGAATAAGCAGGCACTGTAATAGGCAGTATTTTCAAATAAAAATATTCAGGCTTACATTTCAAACAATATAAAGATGGTCATGCCTATAATTATTTCTTATTTATGTTAGACTACTTCTTTGAAATATAGGACAGAAAAAAGACACAAATAACTGTTTTTAGAAAATCACAAGAAATTTTTATTACACCACAATGAGGGTGGTGTAACCGCAACAAGTTGGCCAGGGAAGTTGGGGAATCTCTCAACTTTGGAAATACTCAACATGCAACTGAAATTAAAAACAGTGTATGCACTGTATTCAAAATACAAAAGAGACTCCAGAACCTTAATCAAATCCTAACATTGTAAAGGATGAGTTGACAAGAATCCCCCATTTAGGCTGCTCAGCAAGGAGTTCTCAGGAGCTCCCTCTGTGAAGCCACAGCCACAGCTCCACTGTTTGGCTTAGAATGACCTTGGATGTTTGAAAAAGGGAATCTTGTAAGGACACAGAATTGCTTTCTTCTCTTTCTCACATGAAACACCATTCGGTTTTAGAAGATACGTAAATTGCTATAAATGCAATCCAACACAATCATAATTTTCCTGTGTTAACAATTCAATGCACATGTTGAACATTTCACCATGATTTGTTACTTTTTCTTAAATAAGTAAAGACAAACTACCCAACTCCAACAACTCCATATTATTAACTTCACACTTATATACCTGTTAGGAAACTGCACCAAGCACAGTTTAGTGAGCAAAGTGCAACAGAAAATGCACGATACCCAACATGAATATTATTGAATGTCTTTTTCTAAAAGTGACACATACATACCGTTTAAGTTTAATGAAATTACAGAAAAGTTACCATGAAAATATTTTTACTAGTTATTTTCTAGCAAGGGTTGAAAATCTAAGTCACTGAAATTGCTGGTTTCCCTCAAGTCATTATGTTACTGTGATCCAAAACCACCAGCCATTTACAGAAATAATTTTCTCTCGGGATCATGGGAGAGTTATCTTTAGAGATTAGGAAGGAGGCAAAAAAGAAAGTAGAGAGCAGAGTTCCTCTAAGAATGTTTAGAAAAAAAAAATCAAGGCAAAGTTCAGACTAAACAAGGGTGTATTTATTTTTCTGTAGCTCCTTCATGCTGAGACAGGGCAATTAAATCATCTTCCAGGACTGCTACTTACTGAGATTTGCTTCCAAGGCACCAAACTATTAGGAGGGACTCTGACAGAAAAACCTTCACATTTGCATTAAGGTTTAAAGCCAATACATTACTTAAGTCACATGATTGTGGAGGTAGAAGAGAGCCTCATCTAGAGAAAGGATGTGTTTCTGGTAGCTTCACTAGCACAAGCAGATCTCTTCATTCTGAAATGGTATATTCTAATTCAAGTTAGTTCATGGAGTTTTCAGTTTACAAGGGGACCAGGCTACATATGGTAAGAGGAATAAGGCTTATATTATGCATTAATGCACCAGAACTGTTGAAGAAGTCCCACCTTCTTTGCAATCTTTGAAAAAAGACTGGTTTCGCAATACTTTTCAATATTTTTGCACTTAAATACTAGCTGTAGCAGAAACAACTTAGAATAAGGAATTTACTGTCATAATTCATCTCTGAAAACTACAAACTTCAAATCTTTGAAGGCAGAGGTTTCATTTAGACACATTAAAAAGAATAATAGTTCCCTTGGACACAAGAATCCCACACATCTTTACATGAAGGTTTTACAAAATGCGTAAGAAAACTCCGAATGAAACCTGTTTGCACACACCATAGATTTATGTACTTCTGTGGTAGAGAACACATTCCTATGTGCAGTTAGCTACACAATTTTAATCACAGAAAGCCAGCCTGTTTGCAGTGCTGTCGCCTTTCAGCAGCCCTGGAAATCTGAGTCCTTCAGGGATCACACCAAAGGTGGTACAGAATGAACTGGCTCATTCTGTTCTCAACAGAATGCATTTCTATGTAATACCAATAGACTTACAGCAGGACAAAATCTGCATGTGCCCTAATTATGGGCTTTCTTTTGCTGGAAGTGTCTATTTTCCAGCAAATAACTCTGCTCCCTCAGCCCAGGAGCCCAACTTCCAAAAATTTCACTCAGCAGTAAGCATAAACATAGCAATTAAAAATTTCTAATAATTAAAAGAAATTGTTGTAAAATACAACAGCATTTGTAACATTTGGCATTTCCAGACTTTTGAGTACTTTGCATCTCAGTCTCACACCTCAGCACAATAACAGAAGTTATTCTGCATTTGCTAGAAAGAAAATCAAAACTGAGAGCTTGCTCTAGATGGTCTTAACAATTCCAACTGATACATTAACAAAACTTGATATAACAAATATACATTGACATTATAGCTAATAAACAACATAGTACTGCATCTTAAAAAGACAAGTTTTGATCTAAATTTTGCATGCTAGAACACAAATGAAGAGAATACCCACAAGCTGTAAAGCAGTGCTGCTATCAGTTCCCCAGCTTTTGCAGAGAGAGACTTTTTGTCTTCTGCCTGTATAAAGGGAACTCGTTTCTGCTGATATTTAAAGCAGACAGCCCAAAGCCTAATCCACAATCAGGCAGGCGAGACAAAACAACAAACTGCTCTTCTGACTAGTTTTTCAGATGTGCAGAAATTCTTTTTTAACCATTTCCTGCATAAGGAGTCAGAATACTGTCCCAACACAACTCCTATTCAATGTCCCTCTGAAAAATGTAGATATGTCACAAGTAGCAGAAATTTAGCCTCACTGCCTCATTTAGTCTTGAATGTGGTCAAAGTGAGATCACACAGTGAAATCAGTAAGTATTCTACCTATCCAAAATCTGGAAGTTTCTGTGAGGCAAATCAGAAACTTGTTAAAACAAGACCTACTGAACTGCTAGAGTGAAACCACCTACCATCTTTCAACACAAACACACATTTTGTGGGATTCAGTTGCAATTCAGAACAGATACTGGGTTGCCAAACTTACATATTAAATTCCCAAACTGAAACATCTAGAAGTGATCATTAAAATATGTCCTTATATATTTTTTTGCTTTCTGAACAATTTAACCATATGCAACACAGTGATATTAGAGGGCTGTTTTTCATCACTTTTAGGTTTTTGTACCATCTAAAAAATTCTCATGTGGGGGTGCTGCCTCTTGCACAGAAACATTTACTAACAAACAGGTTTGCTGTTACTTCCCACAGCTTCCTATCCTGGTTCTCCATTTACCCCTGAGGTTTCATGTGTTGCAAGTCTGAAAGAAATCCATGATCCACTGAATGAAATAATACTCACAAGCAGTAATATTGAAGGGCTAAAATTAAAGAGCCATTTAGATAATTGCTAGACCACTTCATTCTTTCTTCTGCCAGTTCTGTTTCACATCTCATTTTCCATGCAGAACATTGTTAACGTTCCCATGGGTGCCTCCTTCCTTGGGATTCTAAGCTCTCAAAGAAACACATCCCTGAAACTATCAATTCCTACTGGAAAACACGCTGAGTAACAAGGTCACAGTCACCAGAGGTTTTATCTTCAACTTTGTTTAAAGACAGTTTGCTCTTTTAAACCCTCTGTTTTTCACTGCTAAGGATTGTGCCTGAAGCTCTCTGGTGCCACTTGAGCATCAGAGACCTAACATTTACTTCCCAGCATAATTCCACAGCACAGGTTACAGTCCCATCCCATATCCAAGTCCAAGGCATATTCAAGATTCTACTTTGTACTTCTATAGCATTACAGGTTACAGCCCTCCACAGCTTCAAACCTTTTCCTTGTGTGACACACAAGTTGCAGAACAGGAGCACGATCAACTTTTGCATTCCAGCATCTTAGTAAAACACAAATGGTCAAGGTTCATTCTGCTGAGGATGAACATAACTTAAAAGACAGAAGGTGAGAGGTATGATATCTGTTTAATTAAGGTGGAAACATGAAATGACTGTAGGTTTCCTTTCAGAGGGAAAGCACATGCCCCCAACCCCTAAGAAGTGCACAGCCAAAGGACTGTGCAGCATTTCCTTTGTAGTAATCCAATGGGTAAAAAAGAATCCAGAAAGCATTTTTATTGCCTTCACAGGGTCTGTCTATTAGTTACAATTTGGTTACACGACAGCTGGAAGGAAAGGCCACAGGCCTCCACCGGTGTCAGCAACAAGGAAAGATGTCCTGTAGCATTACTACTCAATATTTTATTATATAAATTTTGCATTGACATATTTTATATGCTTGGAAACACCAGGGGAACTAGAAGGTTAAGGTATAGAACACTGAGAAGATTTTCCATTCTGTTACATAGCTAAATGTTGTACCTATCTTTTGATCAAAACCTTAAAAAGTGAAAACGTGTCCAAGTTAAATTCTCTCAATAGGTTCTAACGCTGCAGTGGAACTGAAGGCAGTGCTGAACTGCGGGGAAAGCACACGAAGTTCAATCTGAAACTAGGACTACACAAATCTGTGCAGCTCCACACACTGAACCCACTGTGCTGATGTACATGGGCATGGCCACTTTTTAACTGTTATTTCTTACTTTGCTAGTTTGGACAGGCAGTAAATTTAGCATTTAAAATGATAAAGCAAATATTTCTACTTATGCATATTATGTGGCTTTTTACAGTCTTCATAGAGCAATAAATATTTTTACAGTTTGTTCTAAATCAATCTTTGATCTAATTTTATTTTTTAAAACTGATATAGTTTAAAGCAGATTCAAGGACACATTTATGCTTATACTGATTCAGACCCCATGGTCAAGTGTCAAGAGGTTCAGTAATATCTGATTTGTATATCCTATTTCTTTGCAAGGGGCTAAGTTTTACTTCCAGTGTACATGAACTACAAACAAATTTTGGCTCTGTTGTAGAATATATTCCTTTTTAGCAGAAACTATCAAGTGCTATGCACTTACTCAAGCCTCAGCACTTCAGAGGTAAATGATCTGAGGAAAGGACTATGTTTTTACAAAATAAACTGCAGGGTATGTGCATTTTCACCCCCACAACTGTCATTTTAAACTGTGCCTCTTGATTTGCTTCACATTTACCAAGAAGGTTTCAATTAACCAATTTATTTATTTCAACTTGTCTCACAGAAGTATTGATAATGAAGTTATGCTACTCCTCAAAATCACACAAGACATTTTTCATTCTATTTAATTTCAGGTAGCCCTGAGTGCTTCACTCATGTATATTGAGCCCAGACTCCAGTGTCTGACAGGATTATGTTGCACTATCAACTAGGACTCTACCCTAGTAATTTGTCTCATATCTTAGGAAAACTAGAAAACCCACATTAATTTTCATCATGAAGATTTTATTGACTGCAGAAGCTGCAGTTCTCAACAAGTGACAGCAGATACTAAAGACATGCCAGGCCCATGTAAACATAGCTCGCCAAAGTGGGAGAGGCTGCAGTTTAGCAAAATGCTACATCATAAGTGATACTCCTAGGAAAATGTATGTTCTCTCAAATTGTAAAGTTTGGTAAGAAAATCCCGGGATAATCTTAAATAAACACACTTCAAAGTTACAAAACAAAAATTATTTAGATTTAAGTAGATTGAATATGATGTTTTCTTACCTCCTCAAAGGAGGTGAGACCTCTTCAACTCCTGCTGCCATGAGCTGACTGCAGATACCCAGCATACCCTCCAGTCCTCCACTACACACAAGACATCCTCAGTACACCACCTAATCCCTTCTGTTCCAGGAACTGTCTGCCACAAGTCCCTCTGGCTTTCTTTTTTTTTTTTTTTTTTTTTTTTTTGGGTCTCAACTCCATTCCTGTAGCATAAATCAGATTTTAATCTGTTCACATTGCAAATGTTTTAACTTCTTCTGCAAAGATGAAATACGTAAAACCAGGATGAAATAAAGGTACCGCTTTGCACATGGCAGTGCCAAGAAAACTAGCACAGCAATTGGAAAACCAATACAGTGAAGTTCAAAGATCCCAATAAAACCCCCCCCCTCACTCTCGTTCTAGAATGTCCTAGAAGTACTGTTGTGAAAGACGGGCTTACACCATTATTTCACAAGGTACTTTAACAGATGAATAATTTCAAGGACACAAAAATCCCATTATCCTACTTTTCTGCATCAGATATCTAATAGAAGCTGATCTTAAAAAAATACAGGTAAAACAGCTTTTAGAGATGACACCAAGCAGCTGATCAGATAAAAGTAAATGAAAAAGACATTGAGGTGCTGGAGTGTGTCCAGAGAAGGGCAAAAAAAGCTGGTGAAGGGCCTATGAGGAGCAGCTGAGGGAGCTGGGGGTGTTCAGCCAGGAGAAAAGGAGGCTCAGGGTGGACCTTATTGCTCTCTACAACAACCTGAAAGGAGGTTGTGATCAGGTGGGGGTTGGTTTCTTCCCCCAGGTAACAAGCGGTAGGACAAGAGGAAACCACCTCAGGTTGCATGAGGGGAGGTTTCAATTGGATATCAGGAAAAATTTCTTCACTGAAAGGGCTGTCAAAAGCACTGGAAGAGGCTGCCTGGGGAAGTGGTGGAGTCACCAGCCCTGGAGGTATTTAAAAGATGTGTAGATGTAGCACTTGGGAACGTGGTCTAGTGATGGACTTGGCAGTGGTGTGTTAATGGCTGGACTTGATGATTTTAAAGGTCTTTTCCAACCTAAATGATTCAATAACCACCAGGGAAAACCAAGCCCTCAATATAGAAAGGCTTTAAAAAGAGTGTTCCATGGACAACACCATGATACTCCCCACAGAATAAACTTTGCTCACATCTTCCCCCCCTCCCCGCTTCCAGCACGGCCTAATGACCAACAGCAGGAACTGCAGACTCAGGTTAGGCCTACATGGGCTTCATTTCCAATTCAGTCAGTTGAATTAACTCGTCATGGTTAGTTCACCACCCTAAAGAAAAGAATGCTAATGACCATGAACCTCACTTCAGGGGGATAAAGAATCCTTAAAACTAGTTAAATCCACAATGATTACAGCAGGTTGGTGAAGAACACAGCTTCTCACCTGCTTTATGATATAGAGCATATCTCGCACCAGGAGGTGATAATGCTGGAGTTAACAACCCTTTTTGTTTCTCCCTATTCATGTGAATTTTTTGCAATGATATACTGAGAATAAAAATGTACTGCAATGAGATCACTAGTACCAGAAGAGCCAACATGCACCAGCCAAGTACTTGAAGAACTGGAAGTAGGAGGCAGCGAGGCCTGACTGACTTCAAAGACAGAAGCAGAGCTTACTGGGCTGTAAGTATATTGCCTTTGGGTTTTTTAATGTAAAATAAGTGTAGACTGAAGTATCATTCTGAAGAAAGCTCCCAGCACAAACAAAGCTGAAGTACTATTCAAGATTTGTAGACTGTATCACAGGTGCTGTAGTATTTCTTTATTTTTGTAATTTCTCAGAGTTAAGCCCCAAGCTCTTGGAGAAATAATAAATCTGAAAATCTGAAGCTTTATAAGGAAAAAAAAACCCCAAACACGACACGTAGCCCTTAGAGTTAAAAAGGAACTGAATCTAACCTGAACTACACATAACATAATAAGAAGTGAAGAAAATGCAGAAAGTCAAATATGAAAATGATCTTTTTTCTCTCAAGACAGTATCAGTGAGGTTAATTAAATGTTCTACAAGTGGCAAGAGTACAATTTTAGTGTTTTTTGACATATCACCCCTCCCCATAACTTAAAAATACACTGTAATCACGGGAATTTTTAATTCCACATACAAAAAAGAGTCTAGGGATTTATGCTTTCGGAGAAAGATGTGTTGCTGCACACAGACACACACAGGCACAGACACAATGACACACCATTTACACAGGGAAGATGACATTAGGACAAGAGGAATGGGCTAAGTAGTGCAATTACCATCTAAAGCACACACTTTATTAAGTTGAATTTCACTTGATGATTCACCACACCAGTATGAAGCTTATAAATACTCAGAATGACAGAACATTAGGTAAAAAGAGAACAGGTTAAGTGTAGCAAAGTAACTATCACACTGTCATGCAAACTCACACAGAATTTTGCATTGTTGGAAAGTGGCAGATAAATAAATATCTGAAAAATTATTCTCAATCAATATGAAAGTTACTGTTGGCTCTTATTTGTATTAATCTTGGGTTTAAGAGACCAACTCATCTATCACTATTATATATTATAAAAGTATGGAAAAACAATGCTTTCTGCTCAGAAGACAAAATATAAGGCAAATTCCCTGTATAAATTTGTATGGTAGAGAAACAGGATAAACAAGGAAACAACGAGGTGATGCTGACTGGCACAGTGATCTATCTACCTACCCAGTAACACAGAAAATGAAAAGCAGAGATATGGAGTTGAAAATGGAAGATATTTTAGAGAATGATTATGAAATAAGGCAGAAGAAATTCTAGAACAGCCTCTGCTTTCAGTGTTCTTTCATACAGAGCTTCTAAAGAAGTTACCTTTCAGAGTACAAATGGACTGCACTGCTGCTGCTGATCCAGCCCACCTGCTGAAGGAATTCTTCAAACAGTTCTCCCTAAGGCTTGGCCATTGTTCCTTCTGTACTACTTGGGAAAGGAGGTTCCACTGCACGGTGGGACAGTCCCTCCCACTCCCTGGGGCTGTGCTGCCTCTGCTGGACTGGGATAAGAGCCAGACTTGACTCCCCAAATAGCAAGGTGCTTTTCTGCCAACATAGTTTCCTTTTTTTTTTTTTAACAAGTATTTTCCATTTGCTTTTGTCTTACAAACATATGAAATGAAGGATAATTAAAAATACGAAAAGGTGTTTTAAAAATGATAGAGAATTCACTCAAGCATAACATGTTCTGAAGGAATTTAAGTAAAATGTGTAACATGTAACACACTTTCTGATCTGCTTTTGCAAAAGAAAAGCGTTCATGATTCACTAAAACATGTTCCCCTTATAAGTTTTAGCATAATCATTATTCAAGAGAGTAAGGACCAATGTGGATCCAAAAACCTTGAACCACACTATATGATTCACACAGAAAGTCATCCTTATTCAAATCAAAATACAGTGAAATTAGATGGTTGATGAAAATACTTAAACTTTTTATACATGGCTGCTGGTTTTATTTTATTTTCTATATAATATGATGGATATTCCATCAGTCTGTTCATGATTTATAGCAAAAGAAAGGAAGAGGAAAATGAAAGCATCCTGAAAATAAAAAACAAAATGTTTTTTGCTTTGTGTTTTCTTTATTTTTTTTATTCTAAAGTATATAATAAAGTTGTTAAAATAATACACCTTGCTCAGAAAAGAGCAAAACAGGGAAAGGTACATGAAGAGTTTAAAGCATTTTCAGAGAACTTTACTATCAGCAACGGCTGGACACTGCTGAATAACTGCAACTTTTACAAAAGACATTCAAATTTACTGTGCCAACATCCAGCATCTAGAGGATAAACAGAGCAAACCAAAATAAATGCAGCAGAAAGCTTTAGCCAACCATGTAAGAAGCTAAACTGAGGTTCCAATAACATTCATTCTAGGAAAAGAGAAAATATGTTTCCTTAAAAGTCTGGACTTCAGGACCCAATCTGTTTGGGTGACTGACTTCAAAAGAAATCCTAAGGAAACTCTGAAGTGTGCACAGATGCATGTTTCTTTTAAACATTACCAGCAGCAACAAGGGATAACACACATAAAAATGAGATTCTCTTGAAAAATCAGTATGTCTTAAATATATGCACTGAGAATATAAATTAAACTCAAAATAAAAGAAGTGGCTGTACATATATAGATATGATACAAATGGCTACTCCAAATTTTGTTTAACCTCATTTACTTAAAACTACACGTGTGTAATGTGTTAAGCCAGCAAAAAGTAAAATAAACTTTCTTAAAATCTCATAACCCTTCTATCACACATACACTTGCAGAAATAACAACACCTACCTTAACGATTCCATCTATGTAACAAACTTCTTAAATTAACAGCCAAAAGATACCAGCCTAGAGAACTATCTGCCTGAGGACAGACAGATGCAGACAAAGCCAGTAGCACAGAGAGGCCCCAGTCACACAAAAGCTGATATTGTTCTCCCGCTGAGCAAAAATCTCCCTTGTAAATCGAAGGACATCTGCATTCAGAATCACCCTCAGAAAGCATCCCTGGAGAGGAGACCAAACTGCTTGACTCAACAGGGGAATGATTTCTCTTGTCTCCTTCAATGTAGGCAGCTGCATGAAACAGCAGCTTCTGGTTTTGCATTTTAGCAAACCTTCCTTCCTTTGATGCACAGATAGAGATGAAACATAATGTGTGAAGATCTCCCTCATTAGGCACAGCCTTGAAGCCCCACTACACTTTTCAAAACAAATAATCATTAAAATCTTTTGTCATGATACAGAACAACAAATGCCTCCAAAATTAATAACCTCTTCACATTTCTTTCCAACTTCTTTATCAGTACTGCTGACATAAGTCAGCAATGTCTCCCAGGATCTCTTTCATGACAGTCAATAAAAAAATAATTTAATTCAAGCATTTGATAAGGCTTCTAAAAATCTGTCAAGGGTAATAAAAAAACTGCTTCACTACTTAAATTTAACTCTGTTTTTCCATAAAGTTATTTATATACTTTACTACATTCTTTATCATCTAAATTGGATACCAGAACGAAACAGTCTATAAAGCTTTACATAGTCATAGACCCAGACAGTTCTAAGTCACACACAGGAATGTCCTACATCATTCACCAAAATTTTGATCATCACATTCCTGACAGAAGTAAAAAAAAATGAAACCCACCCCAAATTAGTCTTTTATTTTACAAGAAAGACCAATTACTAAACAATAAATTTTTAAGATAGTATTTCTAAATGGTTGTTTCTAGAAGGGCCTTTACTCTCCTCATTAAACAAAATTAAGTTTTTAATAATGAATTGTGTAACTTCTGTGCACAAATAAACCACTCGAAACAATAGCAGGATTCTGTAAAATGAAGAAAAAGACACACAATGAAACTATTCAATAAGCCTACATCAGGATATGCTGCTGTATTGCAGGATTTGGCCCAGAGTGAATATAAACTACTCTCTAAGTAGCTGGCATCTTTTTTCCCCTTGTTTTGAACAGCTTTGGCACTCAAGTAAACCGGAAGAGAGTCTTAAGACAGCAATCACAACAGACATACAGAAATGAATCAACGAAAAACAATCAATGGGATGATGCCTTCTATGGCCTTCAGAGGTGCCTGTCCTCATAACACCTAAGTTAATGAATTACTGAGAAAGAAGACTTTTATTTTGTGATCTGAAAAAAAAACCAACACGTGGGTAAACCTGCACCCTTAAAATAAAGATTGCCCTTTCTCATTTAGCCTTCAGAAAAAAGTGTTAGTTCAGAAGCAAAATAAGGTATTTCGGCAGCAGGCATGATCTACCCTCATGTGCCTAATCTAAAAATAAGGAGAACTCCTGAGAATGAGTAGGAACATGAGAACAAATTTAACTGTGGAAAAAGGCCACGGAAGAGGAACAGCAGTTTAATGCCAAGTGACAGCCACAACTTCACAATAGATTAGAAAATCCCTCCTTAGTGGAATATAATGCTTCCCAGGTTACTTGGTCTAGTGGCTTCAGTAGCCTTAAATAGTCTGAGAGGAATAAAGAGTTTTCCTGACAGAACTTCATCAAAGTACAGTTGATGAATTTTTCACAGATCTGAGAGAGAAACTAGAATAGTATCAATTAATAAACAGAAACCAATCTCCCACATTCAAGTTACGGACATGAAAAAGCTACCCTTCCAAATAACAGGGTCTGTAATTTGCTTCAGTCTTTCAAATATGTATTGCATGACACTCAAACCTTTTAGAATTTCATTTCCTATTATTCTAATTGAAGTATCTTTGGAAAGATTCTATCATCCCCCCTCAACGTAGCATAATAAAACAAAAATGCTTTTTGATAGCATTTTGTTCTCACAGATATGTTATTATAATGGGCAACGAAATGCATCCCCGTCTGTGTAAGAGAATGATCATAACAAAGAATGGGAAAACTGTACAAATTCATTGCAGTTTTTTCTTGTTTAAAAAGCTACAACACACCACTACAGAAATAACAGGTCACGAATGAAGTACAACAAACCAGACTGGTGCTGTCAAGGACAGGAAAAAAGTAAAAGCATTGCAGAAGCATGAGTTAATGTCTGGTAGACCTGTCATACAGCAAAATACTTAAACTAAGGTCATATGGTTTACAAAGCCAAAGAAGTTATATGATAACATAATAATGGTTAATAAATATCTAAAACCTTTCTGCATGAGTGACAGAAGTGTTTTGGTACTTATTACACTCATGTTATTCTACCTCTGTCCAGATTTTTTTATTTCTTGTTCATAGTGCCTGATCACCTTTCTATACTGCAGTCTGCAATATAAAAACAGTAATTTAAGCATCTGGAACGCAAGTTAGATGACCTTACACTGGGGAAAAAAAGATTCATACTTAAATGCAAATTGCAAGATGAATTGTTGGAGACAATTCAGGAAAGTCAAGAGCTCCTAGTCCCCTCTTCCTGCATGCTTCATGTAATTTTATCCAATGACTGTTCAATGTAAAATGCATAAACAGTTATCAAGAACAAAGATTAGAACTGTAGAGAGTTTGCCAGAGCAATGCCCTCATCACTTAACAGCTAACTAACTATCTCTGCTTCCCCAAGTCACACGAGCAGCTGTGGTGAGGGGAAGCTTTACCAGCAGCCTTGTGTTCCCAGACAGGCCAGTTCAGAATCCAGCAGCTGGGCCTGCTTCCAGAAGGAAGTATGTGTGGATCTGAATCCTTTAAACTTGAAGAATGCACAGAATTGAAGTGACCCACTATTCATTAATGAAATTGTAAGAAGTGCACAAATCATCTACCACATTTTAAAGAGTTTGGACACCAAAGGACCTACAGCACTGTTTATATTCAGATTATACCTCTGCAAAGCTGCATAGAGGAATTAAAGCATTCAACAATTTTTCAGAAACTCCTTAAAGTCTCTACAGCCAGAATCATCTACCTGCAGATCAGAGAGCTGGAATGACTCCTGTTCCAGCGAGCCTTCCACAGGGTAAAAACTACAGACACCGTGTTAGATCTGTGATATTCACTAAGATACCCAAGCCATTCAATTTAAGACATGGTAATAAAATGGTCACCATCCACATGGGCATTTTGGTTTGACTCAGGAGTAAATTTTTGAAATTAATCTTCTGATTATTCCCCCCTACCACATTCTTTGTTTTTCACCATACAGTGTTACCATACCATATCTACTCTCAAACAACACTAACATAGAAGATGCTGTTCACCTGCCGGTCCACAGGACTGCACTACAGCCAGAATAAAGTAAAAGCTCTTAAAAAACCCAAAGTCAACAACTGCTTTGTTCCACAAATCTTTTACTATTGTGTTGTAGTACTTGCTAACGTGGACACAGCCTATGTCTCTGTGGATTTGGGTCCATCTTGAGTTTTTTCTCAGTGCATTATGTAGACTGCTTTAGAAACAGTTGGTCATGTCTGAAAGTAAGTCCTCTGTCTTCAACATCCCATACATCCCAGAAAAATCATCACAGAAAGATTCTTCTGCTACTTTTGGACCTGTATTTTACACCCCAGTACTGTGTAGGTACAGAAATCACTGACAGCATGATGTGCTTTTGAATTTGTTCTTCAGTGAGGGTTTTGGCACCGCTGTCTTTTGGAGTAACAGCTCTTGTGAACCACAGAATAACAGAGATTTAAATGACTGATCCTACTGTGTTCAAGTGTAGGAGAGAAATGAGCATACCCAGGTGCTTCACACAAAAAATGTCATACTTTTAAGAATATCCCTAGAACTGGTCTCAAATTAGTACATTACTTAAAATTAATTAAAATGAATCTGTATAAAGTTGCAATTCACCTTTAAAATAAAAACTGAAATCCAGTCCTTATCAAAAGAAAAAAAGCTATTCTGATGAAGTGTTTTAAAGCAGATCCATTAACTCAAATCAGGTCATTAACCACTCACATATTCTAAAATATTCTGTATGCACAGTCCTAAAATGTATTTTTGTGTAAAGTGCTCGTTGAGTGTTACATTCTACACCTAAATAAATTCATTTTGGTATGAAACAAAGAAAATATAATATACTTGGATTAAAACAAAATACTATCCAATGAACAACAGGTACAAACAAATTGTTTATCAAAGAAAACTTACATCTAGTAGTGTGTGAAGATGCTGATCCTGGAATACACTGTGAAGAAAATCTAAGTCTTTTTCACTGCAGTCTGTAAGTGCATGAATTTCTTCCAGGCTGTCCAGCACCTGTGAGACTGCTCCTATGGGGCAATAAACAGGGAAAAAAAAAGGGAATAAAAAATCAATAAAGCAAAGACTCATGGTAAACTGAACTTTGGAAGAGGGAACTTTCACTTCATCTGGTACAACCGGAACAGGAACTTAAAAAAGCTGGAGTTTTTACAGGAAAAACTCACCGACTAAACTTTAAATATACCAACAATGCCCATATGTAGTGTAATTATACATAAGAAATGGTTTAACAGGAGAGAGTTTAAAACCTGATTTTATTAAGCTTAGCTTTGCTCTTTTTTAGCCTGTTTTCCAATGATGCCTTATGAAGTGACTTGGATTATGGGCCTGTACTCACCATTCTTTCCCCAACCTTTCTTTCTTCCCTTTTTGAACTGCTGGCCAATTTCAAATACATATTGTAAAATTCTGAAACATCAGTAAAAATGATTTTGAAAAAAAATTTTGAAAGAACCAATGTTTTCACGAATTCTTTTAAAATCAGCATCTGGATAGAGGAGGGAAGAGAAAGACCTGACTGCTGTGTCTTCCAGAGGACATAAAAGGGTTGTACCATGAGCTCTGGGTTTTGTTCCATTTGTTCTGCTGGTCTGGTTATCTCAGACCCAGTTACAGCACTTCTGCTTTTTGACCAGTGCATTGTTTTGGGTCATAGGAAGATGGGGATGATTTTTATATGGCATGGGGGTGAAAAGAGAAGCAAGAGCTATGGAGACAAAAAAGGACAAATGGGAGGCTTTATGGAAGGTGGAAGTCCATGAGGGAAGTTGAACTCACAGCAGGGGAGGATACAGAAACACAACACAAACCCATAGTAAACCAGCCCATAGTGGTTCTGTGTAAAACAATTTGTTTTAAAAATCAGGTATCAGTGGTGGCTGCCACCTGTGTGCATTACTAGAATGTCAACTTTGACTTATCTAAACACCCACAGACCACACCTTGTTTTTCCACAGTGGTATAAGCATCTGAAAAGAGGATAGCACATCCAGTCTGTGTCCCATGCCGGTGTCTGACAGTGAACTGCTGAATGCTTTTCCATAAATAAATTCTTAATTCAGGATACAGAATCCTAAATATTCACTACTTCATTAATTTCTCACCAGTATTCTTATTCTGTTTACTCATCTGTTTGCCTGTGTCCTTTTGACAAGATAATATTTTAAAAATTGCTGTATTTCTTGAAATTCCATCCTCCACTGTATGAACAATTCTTGCAAGCCTTCCTTTACTCAAACTCTTATGTATTGTACTTCCAGAATGTAACAAAAACAAAAAAACCCAATACCCTCTTAATCACACAAGGAAAAAAGTTAAATTAACTTATTTCTCTGAAAACCTTGAAAAACTGGAATAAACATAACAAAATACACAAAAACCTACTGTACTAGACTTGCAACCTCATGGCGTAGAAGGATGAGTAAGTAGCAAATCCAGAAATGACTGCATCACATTTAGTACAAATCTCAACCTGGGATTCTCCTGACAATTCCCTGTACACCAAGGTTTGAGAACCACAGTACTCTTCTCACTCACAACCCATGGCTCAGGAACAATAAAACTTTTTAATTTTCCCCCTTTAAGTGTGTCTGACTACTTATATCCAGTTGATGAACTAATTTATGTTCCTTTTAAAAAACTTTGGCTGCCATCAAATAAAATTAATGGTTTGACTTATAGTAGTTGTTGTGCATGAGGTTGGGTGCGCTGAAAAAGAGAAAAACCTGCCTCCTGTTTGGTAAGTGAAAAATCCTGCTCAGCTGAAAGGAACCTCCCATATTCCTCTTCCAGAGATACAGCAGGAAACCTGAGAAAATATAGGGACTGGGAATCTGCTGGTAAGAGGATGGAGAGATCACAGCTCAGCCTCAAAGGCAAGGAATAAAAACATTACCTAGGGATCCTCTACATTTTCAGAATGTCAGTTTAAGGCTCATGATTTTAGAGATCTCCAAGCCTGAAGTAAAGTGTTTGACTCTCCAGAATGCAGTTGGTAGAAGGAAATTTGTTTGAATTCTCTTTTATTTCTACTTTTGTCATGCTCAGAGTTTAAATTATTTAATTTTCTAGCAAAACTTTGCTTTCTAGGTTCAAAGCCCTTTCTGTGTATTTGGAGTATTTAAGGAAAAACTCAAGAGAAGATTCACTTCAGAGGCTTGGACATCTTAAAGAGTCTCTAATACTGCACAATGTTGCTCATAACAACTAAAACTTGAGCCCAAACCAGAACCAATGAAAAGTGTGTTCAAAGTTGTCTGCAGAGCTGCACTGGTGTGGAACACCAAATGCTCTGGATTATCCCGTTATTTATTTGACAGCATTATTTTGCAAATTTTATTTTGTGAAATACTTTGAGGGCTTTGAAATAGAAATAAGAGTTATGATTTTTTTAGTATTTGCATCTCGACAACCTCTTCAATATTTGGGAATTCCAAAACATTAAGCTTTGATCATTAGGTGTTTTTTTTTTTTCCTCCTGTACATTGGTCGCCTTGAATAGGTGACTGTAAAAGGCAGTTTCCAAGAATGTCCTTAAGGAATTTTATGAGAAGTTCTGACATGACTTTGCTAATCCCTCAAAATCACAGTTCTACCTTATGCTTTTTTTTTTCACCTACAATCTTACGTTGCATCTACTGCCATGCCTTTCATGCATTTACAGATAACGTGCCACCTGCATGAGAAAATGGCACAGTAGCAATACACTGACAGCATGTTAGTGCATTAAAAAAAATGACAGAACAATTCTACAGGCATTTTTGTGAACACCTAAACTCTCTCTGTTACCAACATCTGCTTAAAAAAAGCTTAAAAGTACCTCTCAGAAGAGTTTTAAATTCAGAGAAATGATACTAACTACATAAAATAAAATTAACCAACCTTTACAGCACAACTGTTTCTAAAAAGATTCATATTCTATCATATTTAAGCTAAATTTCCAAGCTTTGGGGAAGTATGAAAGTAATTGTAATTAAAGCTTGTATCCTCTTGAAATAGGATTTAATCTCCTTTCAACATTGCAAATGCACCCATTTTAGCCTCAGCACAGATGATAAAGGAAGGATTTAAGTGGGTTATTACACAGTCATGCAAGCTAAAAGCTCAGATTTCTCATAGTCTGTAGCAGTTACAGACAAAATCTATAAATATGAAAATTAGAATGCATAAATATTAAGAAGAAAGTTGACTAACTAGACTGTCTGTGTTAATTTGTTTTATAAGACTCCCTAAAGTAAACTTTGTTAGAAAATGCTGCTTACTGCCCCAGAATTTTCAAGTAGCCACAATCACTTGGGTGAGATGAATCTCACCCTGCATCTTAAATTACTGTACAAATAGATACACACACGATTGCACAGGAAAGGATGCAATTCCAGTGACACAAACAGAAGTCTCTTCTCTGAAGAAATAGTAACAAAATCGACATCAAACTTGATTCTGTGAGAAGATTCTAGTAACTGTGGATTCTACTGTAAATGCACATATGATCCCAGTGTCCAAAGGAGCAGTGATACTCTGGGCCATGCACACAATCTTGTCTTTCCTATTCCCATAAAAATACCTAAAAAAAGATGGCTACAACTGTTCACAGTTTCCTTGGGGCTACCAGTTCTGAAAAGTCGAAAACTATGGGCTCTCATATATTACAAAGAAGAAAAAACACATCAGAATGTTTATGACAGTCTCCTGCAGTCAGTACTAGTACATTAAATGCTTTCATAGTCAGTGGAATTACTTCTAAGAAGACAGAGATGAGTTCAGCAGTTTTCTGCCTACAGATCTATTATTTATCAGAAAGCATATTTGCTTTATAAGGCAAAAACTTGGGGTTATCTCTTTACCCAGTGCATAGTCAAAGTTATGACAGGTAATTCGTGCAGGTTCTGTTACTGCATTTATGGAGGTGGCCTTTCAGAAATAGTTCTCTCTTACAGCTGAATTCTATCTCCAGACTCTCTGTAGTTCTCATACAGTGCTCTTAATACCACCTGAAGTTGGTGTGGACACTGGTTCATCCAGCTGGAAGCAGGCAAAGCTTTGTTAAAACAGTGTTGTTACTACAACATGGCATCCAGATATTCTGGCCTGGAACAGGTGGTTTGACTCGAGAAACTGAACTTTAAAGGTAGGGAGGAGTTGCTTAGTTCTCTCCAGAGAGAAGAGAGTAAAAGACAACTTTAAGTACTATTCCAAGAATTGTCTATGTATTCTCCAGTACTAATATGTCTCCCTCCACCACAAAACACCCCCAAAGTTTGCTTTTCTGAGGCTCAGCAAGCCAGGCAGGTACAACTGGCTTACTCTGTTGTAACACGCAGCACAGAGAATTCGGGGCTTTTTCATGTGACCTGCAACAGTGTATGACTGAATCAGTGTTTAGGTAAAGAGACCCAGATATTGCTGCAAAACACAGGCTACATTCTGACTACAAACACATTCTGAGAGAGGGTAAAAAAATTCTTTGATTTATTTTTTAATACTGAAGATTACAAATGCCCATTTAAGTCTTGGTCAGTCACAAACTCTTTTCTGACTAATGAAAACGTTTTAGAGGAAGTCTGACATTTTTTAAATACAAAACTATAAACCTACAACCTTTTTGCCAGTCTCCTGCAATTACTGTGCCAGGAAATAACTGCAGAAGAACTTGTAATAACCATTATAATAATAGCATGTTTTTATTAAAGAGCCACTGACAAAATCTAAACCCCTTAGATTTGTAGAACCATATAAAATTAAGTTCCTGACATGAGCCACTCATTTCTATCCTATTCATTATTTACTCACTATTCTTTACGTTGTGTAAAAAGGTAAGTAACTATGTCTTGAAGATTTTACAGTGGTTTTTAACTGACTAAGGCTTTGCTGTTATTTACCATTTCTGTATATATCATATTTCATCCTTATGCCAGTCAATTTACAATCAACAGAAGCTGATTTCTCTGAACCTTATCTCTTGGCTGCCTTGTGTGCAGCTGCTGGAAATGAAATTAAAAACAAATCTGGCTCTTAAAGCACAGGCGTTTCAGAAGGCAGGATTTACATTTTACTTTGTGAAGTGGTCTGAGGCTAGTACATACAGCAAGGACAGAAGAAAAACCATCAGAAATTGTTAGTTTTTAGAGAGATCAAATATTAAGAGTCACTAGACACAGTCTCCAAAAAAAAGGCAAAAAGAAAAGCATGGGGATTATTATAGAAGTGGAGATCTTTCCACTACTTGTAATAATGTAACTTTTTAGATTAAGATGAAGCCAAGTGAGTATCAGATGCTCTTCATCACTTTAATCAACATCTGCAAAAATCACTGGAGTTGAGATGCCTCTAATCTCACACAGTAATTTGTTGCTCTTTGCTGTTCACTGTATTCCAGAGCAACTAACTCTGCAAGGACAGATGACAACCAAAGCAGGTGTATATATATGACTATAATAGTTTAAAATAAGGTGGGAGATACTTGTTTCACATATACACAGCACTGAATTTAAAATGAAAGGCAAGTAAGGACTCTTTCTCAAATTTGAGCTATAGAAGTATTTAATGGCTTCTTCCTTCTTGAACAGAAAACAAACAGTCAAGTGTAGACACCCTGTAAATCTACAAATAGGTTCCTACATGCACACAGTTCTCTGAATGCTACTGGGAAGCAAACAAGTCAGTAATAATATATATATTTATGTATATATACACATACCTATGTGTTTATAGTTATATACAAAACAATCAGGAAGACTCCAGGGAGAGAACTAGAAAGATGGAGGTTTATAGAGATGACAAGGAAAATGTAGAAACACAGCAGTTGGAGCAATGGAAGGGTATTGGGATTTACAACTAAATTAAAGAAGGTAGGAACACCTATGGAATACAAGAAGGGAAAGAAAGGCATGTAAAAGTCAGAAAGGAAACCAAAGAAAATAGATGCAGGAGAGAAAAACAGGGAGGAGGAGGAAAAGACTAAACAAAGAAAAAAATTTAAAAGAAGAGAAAAAAACCCCCAGTAAACAAAAGATAAAGTGTTCCCAAACAGAAGAAGGAATGCAGAGGAGTGCACTATGTATGGAGAAACAAAAAGGGAGGGGTGAAGGGGAAGTGGAGGGGGGGAGAGAGCAAAGAGGGTGGGGAGAAACTGATGCCTGATGCCTGGTTTTGAAGATGCTTTCCTTTAGTTCTGCACGCACAGGGGCACTGTGTTATGCATGTCTCCAGCTTTCCCCTGTCTCCAGGCTTGAGACCTTCACATAAAGTTTGCCAATCCTTTTTCCCAGCTATCCCTCACTGTAAAACTAGTCAGAAATATGAAAGAAGGCAGTCTAGTTTGGTGGTAAAGAAATATGCACTGAGAAGGTACTGTTTTTGTTGTTTTTCAGACCAGACCTACACGTTACATGTAAGTGCACTCACATGCAACAAAACAGATAAATATTTTAATAAATGAATGCCCTTCACTGTCACTTCCTTAGACACTTTCTTCCTCATTGCAAAAATATATGGAAACCCTTTTCTGACCAGCATGATGGCAGTACATCCTCAGTAAATTTGCTGAGGGAGTCTCTATGCACAAACAAAACCTAAAAATCATGGCAGAGGCTCTGCATGAGGTTTCTCTTTTTTCCCTACAACTGTAAAAAATAACACTATTGCAAAACTTTATATAAAAATCCACTGAACTCTCACTGTTGCATTACTGGACAGGCATTCTGAGATGGGGAAATAGGAGGACAAGGAACAACTTCCCCCACAACCTGTAAGATCAAAATAATAAACCAAATAACAACAACCACAAAATCCATGACTTTGATCAGAAATGGAGACATGGACAAGTGTCTTGCTGCCCTGACCTACGTGTGAAGAAGAGCTGTTACCCTACAAATCTTAAAATGCAGCTGGAAACCCCCCACTTTTTACAGCTTGTTTTAGGAGATGCTGAATTTGTTGTTTTTGAAATGGTTGTGGTTTGTATCAAAGGGTCTAGAATTTCACACCTTCTCCTCTGTCTAGCACAGCCTGCAGGTTTTAGAAGAGCCTGCACTTTCAGTCTCTCATGATGTGTGCAGTTAACTTGCAGCAGAACCTCCTCCCTATGTGTCAATAACATTCCTTCATTGTGGAGACACACATTGGATAGTTATTTAAATCAGGTGTATGCATATACACAGTGCATATGCATATATTGTGTATCACATCAACACAGAAGGACCAAGAAAGTTCATGCAAGTGTAGAGCAAGAATGTAATATATGACTAATATTGCAGTATATGCTTGGTGTTAAGAGAAAAAACGCCCATTAGTCCATGAAAACAATTTTGGAACAAAAATGCAATCCCCAAACATTTTAGCCTTTATTAATTTAATGAAAATTAGATTTTATTTCAGTTGTGTTGCAAATATTAAATATTGGGGGGGGGAACTAAACAGGTAATTTTAATACTGCCCCTGAACTAGAATCTCCAGAATTCCCTGGAAATCATAATACTTCTGGTTAATTATACTGTCAATTATATTAAACCACAGACAGGTTTAGTAAAAACCATACAGGCTATTTTTTTTTTGAGCAGGCAGTATTAAAACTGAAAATAGCAAGGAGAAGCAAAGAAAGCAGATTTTTCAAACATGCAAAGCCACACACCATAGCTGAATGATATGCCTTAAAGGAAAACAAAGGGATACCTACTTTCTGCTGCTAGAAGTCCTAGTAGGAAGGCAGCGTTTGGACAAACAACAAACAGTATGAAGATCTCATCACAAGCGATTTATAAAGCTGCATCCTAGCACACTAGTTTAGCCACAAAATAGTATGAACAAAGTCACAAGGACCCCCACCCATTTTTTTTAATAGGGTTTCCACGTGTGAAGCAAATGGCACTTGCGGGCCGGGATGGGAGGAAAAAACCACTTGGCATTGGGAAGGCAGCACATCTATGCAGTGTTAGATATCTGCAATACCAGACTTCTCCCAGCATTGATTAAACTATTTGTAAAAACTCATGGACAAAAAAGAGATTTCTAGTAAAAAGGTGAACTGATAAACTAATTCAACATACTGCAAATGACGCAAATCGATATCATATTAATATACTCATACTTACTAAGCAGAATTTAGCAATGTTATATTGAAATCAAAAGTTTCAGTGAGAATCATTATGAGAATCATTCAGAAATATAATCACCTTATCATTGCTTGTAATTAACAGTGTCTTTACGCACTTTTAAAAAAACTTTAATCATATCAGAACAAAGAATAAATAGCTGAAAAAATCATAAAGATAATAATGAAGTATTGGAAACATGCAAACTCATGATCTCAAAACTGATAGTTTTGCTTGTAATACTAGAGAAGGAATTAATAACAGGAAATTATAAGGTGAACGTAAATTTTTTTCCAAGTACTCATACTTAAAAATGTTACACAACAGCCTTTGCAAATATTTACAAAATCAGTGGTAAGTTCTGCATAGCAAAAGTATTTCTTTTTCTTACTCATATTGATGAGATATGAGGCTTTTAAGATATGGGCTTATATTGCCCATATTTCATGAAATCAATCCCATAAAACTACTAACCACTCTAACTTGTGAGTTCAACTAGTTCCATGTAGGTTCCATGTGCTGATCTTACAACTTGGCCATACACGTGCTGTTTGATCTCACTCTGAAAGGCCATCAGATTCAGCCTTTTTCCCATTATTATTACTTTCAAATTTGAAAATCAAGATCTCATGCTGTTAAGAACTTCTAACTTGACATGACAATATAGAGTCTAACAAGATAAAACAGAACAAGAATTTCAATTTACATACAGCGACCCCGAGACAAAATACCAAAATGCATTTGTGAAAATGCCACACGAAAGCAGTGCCCTGCAGTTTGAGAAAACAAGGCAGAAGCACTGATGTGACCCCAGCGTGGCTGCTTTCTCTGCAAGGCAAAAGCTCTGCTTCTATGTTCATCCCCTTCCAGAGTCACCACAGAGCTCAGACAGCACACACATGTGCAGGAAGCACTGTGCCAGTGCCACTTGTTAGCAGGGGCATGTGAGTACATCGGGTCACTCAGGCTGCTGTAAAATACGCTGCTGCACTCGCTCTGTGGTTACATCGAAACACAACACCAGAGGATGCCTTACAGGAACCCAGAACTGTTTGTGGCAAAAAAGCCACTCTGAAACCTGCCACATTTCAGTGTATGTGTGCTACAGACTAAGCCAGTCAAGCAGGCATTATGGAGTAACAAACACCCTTTAACCAAAAGGTAAGGTTTGCTTTAATCTAAAAGTCAGTTATGCAGTTTTCCAAAGGCTACGGACTATCCACTGGTTTAACTCCAACACTGACTTGGTAGTTCCGAAAATGTGGCTACAAAAAGGTTTTGGAAATGCAAAGTTATAAAAAACTCTTTGATTTATTGGTTTTTCGAACTGTTGGTCCAAAAACTTGAACATTTTGAATCTACTTAAAACTCCAAAGTAAACTAAACGGTCTTCCTCAATCCAGCTTCCCAAGTCAAAATGTCAAACAATTCCACAGCCTTTCCTTGGGCTGCCACAGAATGGGGGAAGCTGAAGAAGTAAAAGGAAGGAAAATGAAATGCTTTACATGGGTGATGTTCATTCTTCATTCTTCAGCCTGAGGCACTGTTACCAAAACACTTGAAAACTACACGTCTGTACCCTCTGTTTGGGAACAAATGGTCAGCTTGTGACAGAAGTAGAGGAAATCCTGTCTTGAGGTAATGTGTGATCAGGAGATAGCAGGGCCAGGGCACAGGGCAGTAAAGAGGAAGGGCAGCAGAGTGAATTTCTCTGGCACTTTACGTACTTCATGGTCGACTTCAAATACTTTCTACTGGGCCTATTTTTCTCCTGTGTCAGATTTAGCCTGTAGGGCTGCTGATTGCTAACTTCTGATCTTTGCTTGTTTCAGCATATTAAAAATATCCAAAACATTTGTTGCCTTGGAAAATAAACATTTTATAATGTCCTGAAAACGGGCAACCTGAAAGTCAGATGTTTTACATTCTAGAAGAAAAAAACACTTGCAAGAAGCTTGTCAGTTGAGCTGTTTAGTGGCTGTACTGAAGAAGTTACTGAACACAGCTTACCACCACTGATCTTTTAGTTTAAAAATACTTACCTAATTAAAAAAATATTTTAAAAGCCTTCATCACACTCTTTCAAAATTCAGCAAGACTGATTTCTGCCATGTTACCAACAGAACAATAGCAGGATGAAGTTAAGATCTTCAGAGGATGGTTGCTGATGAAAAAGGAAACCCACCCAGCACACGTGGTGGGAACCAAGAATTATCAAAACTCTGTCCAAATTAAAGGAAGATGTGTACAGAAAAATACCTGGTTGACTTTAAATAGAATTTATCTCTGTTCGTTCCCATTTAATGTAGTCAAGCAATTTGCTGACCCTCACTGGAAAGCTCTCTAACAAGAATATCCTTTGTGATTCTGCATCTACAAAGGCCATCTGACTTGCTACTTGTAGAGTCTTCATATCCCAGTCTAATATTCTGGTAGTGTAAGAAGATGCTCAAAGGTTCCAGCAATCCCAAGTTCACTGAACTTTGAGGAAGAACACCTCGAGACTAATTTGGAAAAAAGACAGAACTGAAATTTTCTGTGTGTGGAACAACCTGGAGTGCAGGATATATAATGTGCATAACCTAACAAGCATTTATATTTCTGAGATATATCTCTGAAGGAGTTCCATATTTGCCTGTTTCTAACAAATCATTTAATTGCAATAATAAGCTTCATGAAATTTTATGGGAGGACTAAACAGGCAACAACACTTAAAATATTAAATGCTCTTCATTAGAGTTTATGATCTGGAATAACATTTTATGAGATGTTGGGAAGGAAATTTAAATTACCTTAAGATAGTCAAGCTTCCACTGCAATTTAAGAGTTTTATGTCTAATTTCTATAAACTAGCTGGTTTTAGAATCATCACTAGAGCTTTACAAGCTAGAAATGTTGAAAGTTTTATTAGTGTACTTCTGAAGAGGAAACAAAATAGATTTCCACATCTAGCAATGGAAGAAGCTGTGAGAGTTGTGGTACCTTTGCTTGCAAGCCTCAGTGTTTATCCTGCAATATTAAATATTTTATCAGCTAATGTTGTTGGTCAGACAAACATCATGAAAACCACACACTTAGCATGGTTTCCTGATCACTGTGATCTCCCATCAGAGAGATCAACAATGTTGTTTTAGAGAATAACTACCATTTCCTGAGAAATCCAAGGTAATGTTTCAGTTATTCCAGAGATGAACACAAGATAACACTGGATTCAGCCCAGATATTCTGTAGAATTTAACATGTGGACTGGATTCAAGTATTCTGTGAGCAGAAAAAATAGAACTTGTACATTTCCTCTATACTGATATCTGTAATTACATCACTCTGAGGAAGACACATGTCCTGTTGATGTGAGACTGAAACTGGAAAGAGGAACTGCAGTTTTCAGATTAGGAAAGTTGCCACTGTCAATCATGCTGGTGGCTATTCCCTATTCAAATGGAGGAAGTAGATGGAAACAAAAATAAAGGCGCTGCAAGTAATTCAAGGTGAAGTAAAATCAGCTTATTCTTTCTTTAAAAGCATAGGTGGATCTTTAACTACAAGTACATCAAGTATTCAAAAGCTGTCTGCCTGAAGTTAAGCCATGACGCCATGATTATCCATTTGCTTTAAATGATCTGAGGTTCCTATTAATTTCTGTGGAAATGATGAACAGTGTGCATGCCTAAGGACAAAGCAATCTTTTAATTTAAGTACTCGAACTTGAAATCCAAGAAGTGGAATTGAAGAATTTCAACAAAAAACAATTTCACCCCATTCTTTTATTAATGACACTGAAATAATTTGTAATAACTACTTGCTCATACGAAAGAGAAGAAAAGGTGTAATTAATATATGCAGTCAATAGGTAATTTTCTCACCTATAAAAATATTGGGAAAGAGAATTATCACACAGCAGATCAACACATACAATTAAATTCCTGAAATGTGTTCTAATAAAGTCAGTATGTAGCTAAGATATTCTGCCAGTACTATTTGGTTTTTTAGAAAAATAAAGGAGAGAGTCCTTTTGGTCTTTAGTTTTCCTCAGAGGTTCATTTAACTTGATCCTAAATCCTAATTTTAGGTCAGACAGACCACCCTAGACTTTTGCACTGCAAATGTTTTAAGTAATGATATGTCAAAATTAAGATACACAACTATGACAGGGCTGTGTTAGTACACAGAGTGGAGGTAATATAAATCCTTGAATATGGATTGTGGACAAAAGGACTGCTTGAGTCAGATCACTGTCCTGCCCAAGGCCCAGCTCACAGCACAGCACAGGTACTATCTTCCCCTCTGAAGCATGTTGGGAGGTCCCTGAAGTACCATGTACTGTCTCTCTCTGAAGATCTGGGGGTGAGAAATACTGTCCAATGTGCTTTAAAGAGAAGACATTTTAATCACATTGCTCTCTAAAACAGGAGATCAGGAAAATTTGGTACACAGTGGTTTCTTTTTATATATAACTATCAGTAAGGCATGAGAACCTTCAATAAGCTTTTGTACTCAAGTAATATAAAGAGAAACGTGAGGTTATTCCGTTATTCGTAATAAAATGTACACACAAGAACATATTAAAAAAAAAAAATAATCAGAATTTCTGTGGAAACTTACAACTGCGCAGAGATTTTCTCTTCAGTTTTGCCAGTCATGAACACCATTAAGACCGAAAACTATTTATTCTTTCACATGTAAATGTTAACTTCATATTAAATTTTATGAAATCTCAAAAAATTATTAAACACTTGGTAGTCTAGTCAGTATAGAATTAAGACAGGTTGACTGCAATAAATGTACTTTCTGTTAAAATACCTGAGGAGGTGGGGTCTTCAGAGAAGTCTGGCAGCTCTTCAGGGGGGTCACCATAGAAGGAGTTGAATTTGTGGCTTGACACAGCTGCTAGTACTGCCCCCTGAATAAAAATACCCACACAGCCTAAATTACACAAAGAAGGATAATGAAACATTTCCAGACACTCTGGATCACTCAATCTCCCAAGGTCTCTGGTGTGTTGACCTTCTCAGTGAAGAGTAAATAAATTTTATAGTCTTCAGCTCTGCTTCCCTGTTATCAGTGACCACAAGTGCTGGTCATACACTAATAAACAGTCAAAATATTCTTTGTGAGGAGATACATGAGAACAGTCCTTTATGTGAGTAAACCTTAAAATAATAATTGTGAGGCATAAATTCCCATAGAACCATGTAACAAAATAACTAATTTTGTTCTCTTTCCCTTTTACCTAGACTGAGTGGCTTAGCAAGAATAGAATATTTGACACCCATAATATATCTATATAAAAATAGTACAATTATATAGTTAATCTGACACTCCCAGAATGAGTGTTACATGGGAAGTTACAAAACCAGAAAAATGGTCACCTGCTCTGACATTTAACTTAAGTTAAATACAGTTTAACCACTCATGTTTAAATGCCTCACAGTTGTGTCAGTAGGCAAAATGGACAAATTTCATGAAACACACTGCAGAACAGCGCTTTGGATAAAATGGTATAAGAAAGAGCAAAGGAATAAAAGCTCTCAGGAGACGAAATATAGGGGCCTCCCCAGGAAGAAATGGGGGAAATATCTGAAACTGTACCTAGAGCAGGAAAACAGGTCGTATTCTAAAATGTACTAGCTAATATTTGAATGAAAGTACTACCTGGACATACAAACCACCTAAGAGAAATTGCTGTTTATCATGAACTATGGCAATTGGTGCATCCTAATCACCAGCTACATTAAACTTTCGCAAAGCAGCAACTCCTTGTGTATACCTGACTCTGTGTTTCATTACCAATTGTAAAACAACTCATGAATTGTAATGCTCTGTGTTTCTGTTAAAATTTTCTCAACCTTTCAGTAAACTTGTAAAATGTTTCTGCTAAACTTTCCGAGAGAGGAACTGAAGAGAAACCATGTTGTTTTGGGCTAAAATGTTAACAGTCTTTTCAATTCAGCTAGGAAATAATCCTGTGTGTAGTTAAACATAAAGAGGATAAGCTGAAGAATACACACTTGCTCTTCTTGAAAAAGACATTAAAAATCATGTTCCTGTTATTATAAATGTTACCCAATAACAGAAGCCACTGTACTATTCTCTCCAGTAATTCATATTACACAGAATTAATGCACTGATTAAAGATGAAGGCCTCATACACACCTTTGTTGATACCAGGCAATTTCCACTGAAATTTATTTTGAAAACTATGCAGTAAGAAAAGATGAGCATCATTAACAATCATCATTGTAATAAGCATTTGTAAAGGTCCGTTACAGTTTTTTATTTTATTGCCAACTTCACAGATTTCTCCTACCACTTTTAAAACAAATGAAGTATCACACAAAATTCAAGTTACACAATTATACTGTTTTAACACTACATTCAGTTTACCTTTAGTTTTCGTCTTGCATTGAATTTTCTCAATTGTTCTACTGTTTCTGGAAGATGAATCTTGTATGCATAGCGATCTCTCTCCTTAAAAAAAACCCACAAAAAACAAACCAGAAGAACATTAAATACAAGCTCTTCATATTCTCTTGACACTAAGAAACCAGACAAAAAAATGTACCAGCGAATAAGTATCCTAAGGAGAATGAGGATTTGTTGCAACTTAAGGAAAACTTCAAGAAACTAAAAGGGATTAAAACACTTTGAAAGAATTTTGAATTTGGGCCAGAGATATTTTCTTTCAGTAGTTTTGTTTTTCACTTTGTAGACCTTAGTCTTTTGTTTTACTGTTGTGCTGTTAGTCTGTGGTTAGCACTGAGCTCTGAAGCTGGCAAGCAGAAAGTAGTTCTGCTTCTTGGGATTCACAAATCTCAGTGAAGCAACATGTTCAAGCTCTCTTTTCAGGGGTGCTTGATACTTCAGGCAAGCTTGGGAGATGGGGTAGGATGGCTGGTGATACCAGGTCATGGCTTACAGGAAGAATTCTCCATTGCAGATGCTGATAAAAAACCCTGCAATGAATAACTGCAGTGACAGTAAGGACAAAACTTGCAGCAGTTGGCTACTGTCTTACCCTGCTCCAAATCATCACAGAAGCTCCACACACATTAATTTAATATAAATGTCTATCACATGCATCTCCTGAATCAGAGTGAAATCACCATCAGAAGTAATTCAGTCACTCTACAACAGTGGAGATGCCTCTGTCCCATGCTGTATTTGGATCTATAAATAGTTTAGGAGAAAGCTCTGAGTCAGCAGGGAAGGCTGTTTATCATAGCCAAAAATGGGAGGACTGAGTTTGGAAACAAAGTTGTCTCAAACCAAATGTTCTCTTTCCTTGCATGAATTTCAACAAATAATGACAAGACCAGAAAAAGATTACAGACAACAAAAGTGCTAAACTATATAGGCAGAGCTTGCACATTGACATTACAGAATTGTCTTTTAAACGAGCCTGATCAGCTTAGTTGCTCAAACAACAAAAGATGACAAAGTTTTCTCCCAAAATAATCCTCAGTAAAACCCTTGCTTTGGCATCTAAATGTGGGTAAGCTCACAAAGTGAGGAAAAAGTCAAAATAAAAGCAGGTAGAAACAGATCACCTGTTTTAACCACAGGTTAATCACTGGAATTTAATCAGTTTTAATCACTGGAGTACGATCATTTGGGATTTGCAAACATGGTGTCTCTTTACATACTTTTTGATATTTGATACACTATGTAAGCTCCAGATCAATAGACAGAACTTTGGCTCCTTTTGTGTGGAATGGTTTGAACCTGCAGTTTCCCAATACTCAGAAGAGTTGCCTTAACCACTCATTCCTGAGAGATGCACACTCCTGAGCTCCTTTTATAAGCTAGGCCATTCTGCAGCTTAGAATACAAGAGTCAGAGCCAGAAAGAGAGCAGAGAACTGGAAGAACGCCCATTTACTTGGAGAGAGAAGAACATATGAGCCTGTCCTTCCCAGGATCTTCTTCTGGGTTTTTCTGTGTCACTATTTGTCTCGTGTAGAGCAAATAAAACAGTCCAGAAGCAGACACCAGAACAGTACCCTTTCAAAACAAGTGCCCTGTTCAAAGTAATGATATTATGACTCTCTCTACCCTTGACCTACACTATAGGAAAGAAGTAGAGGATAACAAAGTAAAATAGTTAATTCATCACCTTCTGCCAAAGAAAATGCAACATTCTGAATCAGGACTTGCCACCTTATAAATCTGTAGCACACCCATTATTCTCCAACCCCAATGTTTAGCACAGACTACTGATGGGACTGCTGAGAAGCTACAGCTGTATATTCTCCTGCTCCTGTTGTTAATCTGCAGCGTTCAGCAACTACTCCTCTGCTGGCTTAAACTGTGTTGTAAAGTCTGACACCCCTGAAAAATAATTTGATTACCAGATATCATTTCATTTTATGCAGTCACAGTGGCCTTTGAGTAACATTCCACTCCATATTTCCTTCACTCTGGTGGGATATTTCAGGAATCTAATGTAAGGAAGCAGCACAGTTCAGTAGCATAACATCCTGCAACAGACTGCATGGCTATAAGCATAATAGGAAAGAGGTTTAGGACTGAGCAAAGAGGAGATCAGAAATTATTTCTCTGGAGTTTGAGAGCCACAGAAAGACACATTAATACCTTCCTTAAGCTTTATGCTACACAGCCCTATTCCCTGATGCTGCTGAAGATGTCCAACTGAGTTCACTCTTGCTTTTAAGAGTTCAAGCCTGGTAATTATCTAAATCTCAGGCTCTAACCCTACAAAGCATTTAAAGCAGATTCTCCCACATTTTGTACAGTTCATGTCTTCTTTGAAAGGCTCAGAGAAGCAAAAAAATAAATCTTTTTTTCCCTTGAAGCTGAAACTGGTGTGTAAACAGCTGCTTTTACTACCTTTAACCAGGGATGATTCAGTGCTTCATATACTGTTATCCTTTCTGCTGGATCCAGCATAAGCATGCGGCGTACCAGGTCTTTGGCACTTTCAGAAATATGGCTCCATTGCCTAGGATTCATCTGGTCACAAGCAAGAAAAAAAGACATGAAATTAGTAACAAGAACATAGGAAACAACATACTTTTTATTTAAATGATTACAGGAATTTGACAGTGGTTGGTGCCTGCAAACGTTTCATTGCAAAAAAAATGTAAAAGAAGTTTCTAAGTTTTTTAATAACGTCTAATAAGTTGTACACTAGTTGCTATTGAAATGGCGTAAAACCTGAAAACATAAAACCTGACATATTATTGGTATTATAATTACAGTATAAGTTTCTACCTGTTCTATATTTTGTTTAGCTAAAAGTGACTCTTCTCTAGGGGAAAAAAAAAATTAAGCTTTGTCTGACCTGTTAACTATGCCTAAGATAAATGTAGAAATTAAATCTACTCCTGAAATCAATATAAGGAATGGCATGACAATCCATCTGTATCAACCCACAGTTTCATGCCAGTGATTCTGAGTAAAAAGGAAGTAAGATAATGCCTGTTGTGAACTATTCTGGTCTTGTCCCAAAGGTAGTATGGACAATGGCTCTTCCCAATAAATTCCTTTCAACTTTAAAACAGGTGAGCATCCTCAGCCACTAGGAGAGCATACTGTGATCAACAACATGAGCAATTGCAACACTTTTTAGTGCAGAACTTTATCCTTAGGAGACACCAATGTGAAGGATCATTTAGAATATATTTTCTGCTTGTGCCCAACCAGTCAAAATTATGGATGCCCAACAAAACCATAATAAAGTAGAGAAAATTATTAATGTAATATAAAGGATTATATCCTTATGCTATTTCTAGGATTTCTTTAACTTATGAAGAACTTAAGTTTTATGCAAACTGCTAACTTTATACACTGCTAACTTTACAAGGTACTAAATGAAAATCCAAAATTACAACTAGACTCTTTTCAATGTTATAATCTGTTCATTTAAAGAGGTCCATTTTATTTAAAATCAGTCTTTACAAAAAACGATCACTTTAAATTGGGGCACTCAGGAACATGAAATCCACATTAATAGTTGTGATTTGTCATTTCTTTTTCAGCTTTAATGAAATGAAGGTAATTGCAAATTTGCAGCAAGATTGTTTTAAAATCCTTACAGTATTTTCACTGAATAGACATATTATTGTGGAAACAGGAACAGAAAAGGAACTAAGAGGACACAATGTGCTGGCCATAACTTTTTTTTTTTAAACAAAGGGAAGTTAACTTATACACTTCCAGAAGGTTTTAGCTGCCTAAGAGACTCCATAAAGAAATCTGCCATAAAATGAAACTGGAACACCTACCAGCCTGTGCAATCCCATGAAGAAATGCTGCTGTTTCTAGGAACACAAAACTTAAAGAATGAAAAATGTGCTCCTTAACAAGTGCAGTAACACTGCTGTCACTTACATTTTGGCAGACTACTGTTAAGTTCATACAGTAAAATACTTCCTAAACCATTTTAGAGACCATCAGGCAGCTTTAGGATTTTCTGTCCGTAATTTGCCAATGCTCAGCTCATGTGTGACCTCGGTCACAAGGCAGAGCAAAGCTCGTCTTAGACAAAACCGCAAAACCAGTGAAGCTGAAGCTTTAAAGTTGTCTCCTTACTGGTCTGGGATGCTGCTGCTGTGAAACACACTCCTCCTGCCTGCACGCCGACCTGCCTGGGGTTGCAAGTGGCTCCTTTTGAATCATCAGCTGCACTTAACTACACACTGTACTGAAAAGAAAAACACCTAACTGCATTTGTTAGGCGTTCTCTTAGTTGAGGATTTAAATGGAAAAAATTTAAATTATCTATAAACCTAAGGTAACACGCATTATGTTACACTTCACAGATAAATCTCAGGTAATCCTGCTGGGCTCAATGTACATTTAGGGGCGAGTTGTTACACCCATTTATTATTTCATCTGAGTAAATATTTCTGTATTCTAATTTCTAACATTGATACAAAACACAGCAGGAACAAGACAGACCGGAGAGAGAAAATTATCTCTCTTCCTGCATAACAGCTTCAAATTTAAATCAGGCTAAATACAAAAATCAACTTCTAGAAATTTTACCAGCAGAGCTCATCTCACTGGAAAAGGATTCAGGTATACTGTCATTTACCTTGTATTTGCCTTTAATAATGCCTTCAAATAATCTTTCCTTGGTTCCATAAAAAGGCAAACAACCACTTAGCAGGATAAAAAGGATCACGCCACAACCCCAAACATCTACAGGCTTCCCATACGGTTCTCTTTTTACCACTTCTGGGGCCATAAAATGAGGTGTTCCTACACGTCCTAAATGGAAATAAAAAGAAA
This sequence comes from Pipra filicauda, assembly GCF_003945595.2. NCBI lineage: Eukaryota > Metazoa > Chordata > Aves > Passeriformes > Pipridae > Pipra > Pipra filicauda. Next base: position 2,099,690 of record NW_024104298.1, read on the forward strand.
ATTTAGTCAAAGTGATGTGTGTCAAACATGGAAATAAAGAATATCCCTCCAATAAACTAAAACAGTTTTAATAAATTCTGTTTATGGGTTAAGCTTTTAACACAATGCTTTTTCCCTTAAGTTTAGTATTTATTAAATATATCCAGTGAGACAAATCAGTATTTTCCCTTTCACTTCATTTATACTTTTATGAATTGAGGAATATTCTATCCTACCCAACAGACTGTGAAATGAGACTCATATAAGAGCACTAAGATCCTTCAGTGAAATTTGGCATATAAAAGTAAACCCACCAATTTGGACAACCTTTGAAACAGGAATTATTTATACAGAGAGCAAGTACAAAGATATCAATGAGTTCTAGTGTACACTGATAACTTGAAAAAGCAACATCTAATTGGCAGGAGCACAGTTAGGTCTGATGCTCTGCCCAAACCTTGGCCAACAAAAATGCAAAACACCAGCATATGTATTGTTCATTTATTTGAAGCAGGTAATGTCTTACTGCATGTAAGAAGATAATGCTGATTTGTTTCACAAGGTGCTTTCAATGTGTGTCACTCAGTAATGGTTCTGGCACAGTACTCATTTTGGATAGGTAATGAATGTACTCCCACAGAAACAAAACTTATTTAGTACTGAACTTTTTAGTGGATAAAATGTTTAGAATGACTTAAATTAATTTCTGTGTAGCACATTAAGTCAAACAAATGCAATGAGCATTTTACCTCTCCATATAAATGTTTCCCACTGTAAAGAATTTTGTTTCCATTGTAAAAATTAAGCTTTGAATGCTCAGGTCATCACTGACACTTACAAACACTGTAGTCTTTGGACTACCCCGGTCCCATCAAGTACCAACAGGAATAAAAACCCCACAAGTGTAGCAAACTGTCACCACTTGCACCCCCTTCATAAATTATTTGTGCTTACTGATAAATACAATGGACTTCAGAGGCTCCATTCAAGGCTTGCAGCACCTCTCTGCAGGCCAGGAGAGTTTCAAATGCAGCCTAGAGAATCTGAGGTGTTTGCAGGGCATGTATTTAATTCAGTTTTTTATTGTAAAGAGATTCTTGTTTGATTAACCTATCCTGCACACCACTGGCATGGGAGTTAGCTAAGTCACAGCATTGGTAACAAACACCTGTGAGACTATCTGGCAGTAGCTTAGTAAAGACCATCATTTGTTTATCCCACCTACAGCAGGAATACAGTCTAACCATGCTCTGTTAACTAGCCATACTCACTCTCCTTTTTCCATCTAAAGGATTACATAATGGACAGAAAGATGGCACCTTTTACATCATACTATTCTTAAGGACAAACAATGCCATTGTCAAAATTCTTCACCTTTGTGTTATACCTTTTCCTTCAGAGTTTATGAGGCAATTCCCCTGCCAAACAAATGATAGGGATCTGTCTGTGACAAAGGAATGTTACCTCATCACTAAGCTAGGTCAGCAGCTCAAAACATCCAGGCTGACCTGACAGCAAAGGGACAGTTCTTTTCTAGGTTAAAGAATAAAAAACCCAGCAAGATGCTGCATCCCTCATATCACTGGGGGAGGAAGAAGGACCCTAACTCTGGACAGAGAAAGACAGAGACAGACGTGGGGAAGATTTCTAATTCTTCTTGCTGTCTATACACAGTTTATAGGCTCATGACATATCTTTCAGCCTAACTGATAAACCTCGAAGCCAAAGCTTCAAGATCATAAATATGAGGTCAAGAATTATCTCCTTAGATGACTCTCTCTTATTTACATGCCTGGCGATGGGGAAGGGAAGGAAAATGGAAGTTATATATAAATCCAATATGCACAAGTTGCTTTTGAAACTCAGGGGTTTTGCTTTTTGTTAATGTGCCTATAAACTTAGTAGGGTTTCCTCACTGTTTTTCCCCCTAGGATGCCATCACAGCGAAAGCATGAATGTTTCCAGCTCTGCATTAGGCTATGCCTGTGCATGAGCAGCAACACCTGCCTGTTCAACCAGCATTTGTCTATCCCTTACACTGCTCACGTGACGTTAGCGGTGTGCTCACCACTGACTGGAAACCTTTAGTGCAGAGGATCATCAAAGACCACAGAGCAGCCTGGCTTACCCAAGTCTTGTTTATCTCAGTGGTGACTTCCTGACAACTTGGGTGCAGAGGGACCCATTTGCCATTTTGGAGCAGGTGTAACCTTTTTTATATGCTGAAAAAAACATTTGCGGTACTAAAGCTTGTTTAAATATTTTTAATCAATATGAATAGAAAATTATATATAGTCTGAAAATTCTGCCTTCCCATCAGGTTTTATAATTGCTATTATAAAATGTGGCAAGTCTAGAGGAAAGTGATTGCAAAATGGAGATATCAGTAGAAGACAAGATATCACAAGGACAAAGCAAGCTATTTAAAAGAGACATTAAACTTTGGGAGATATACATTTGTCTGGATAAAGTAGCTAATGAAACTATGAATCCTCTGTATCAAATGATAGGTGTGTTGATTTAATGTATATTTCCAATAATTACGTGGGACTCAGCTTCGAAACTTCTTTATGTTTCAAAATAACAATTGCAGACATGAATGTGGTACTAAAACGACTATGTGCTGTGAGAACTATGCTTAAAGGTTTGGGGTTTGGCTTTGAGGTTTTTTTGTCAATGCATTTAAGTCTGCTGGGCATTTCAGTACAGTGAAGGCTGACCTGCAGAACATCTTGTGTCCTTACAAACAATTACCCATCCTACATTTTCTCTTATGGTGTAAAATAGCACATTTAGCAGCAACACAGGCTACATAAGCAATCCAACAGCATGATTGGGGGTAGGAGTTTATGTGTCAAGGTGCTGGCACTGCGGAGGCTGCAGGGGTGGTGCCTGTGAGAAGCTGGGAATAACCGGCTGTGGACACAGATGGTTCCAGTGGAACCACTGCAGGGCACATCTGAGCCCAACACTCAATACAGGGAAAGTGTGTGTAAGAAAAGGGAAAAACACTGCCTAGCAAGTGAGGAGTATAGGAACTGACATTCCTCATCCCCCTGCACCACTTGGGACTGGGTGGTAAGGGAGTCAGGAGCAAGGGAGTAAAGTTGAGCCTGGGAAGAAGACGGGAGGAGGTGAAGTTTTAATTTTTGTTTCCCACCACCCAAATCTATTTGATAGTTCAAGGTTCCTATTTTGCTTTATCTGCTGATCTCACGCCAGAATGTGAGGTTGCATCTTCACTTGAGTACTCAAGTGCTCTTACAAACTGACAAGCTACAGTTAAAAAACACTGTCCCTCTCTGATCATCACACATTTTCTCACTTAGAAGTCAGAAGGTGTTTCTTCCATCCCAGGTAGAACTGGATCTTTCTTGGCCAGGTTCAAAACCAGTATACCATCAAAAATCCACTTTAATGAACTGCTTGATGTTGAGCAGAGGGAACAGAGCAGTTCAGTAAAAGGAAACACACCACAGGGCTGTTTAAATCCCCAACAGACTGATGCTATAAACTAGATGAAAAATGGATCTTAACAGCAAGCTGAAAAATCAGTGCTACTAAACCTTAATATTGGCTTTTACATTTAAAATCAGAACTCCATAAATACAAATGAAATGAGAAAGAAGACCAGGCTAACTTAATAGAATCTTGCCATTTACCTTGGTTAGATTATAATTAGTGAAAATAGTTCCAGAATTATTTGGTTTTGTAACCTCTTCAGTACTGATTCCAAGATCCTGATACTTTACATGAGGGGGTGGAAATCACGACTTTATGTCCATGAAAAAGCAAACCCGGAACAAGTAGAAACTTAAGTGGTTGAAAAAGAACCGTCCAGTCAAACAGGATAAAAAAATGCATATTATGTGTATGTGTATGTATGTATCAGAAAGCCTAAAGTCATTTCTGGCCAGCTGTCATCCTTGTGACCACTTCACAGGGGTCATCAAAGGAGCAAATGATGATTTTGAGGTTATTCTAAAAAAACTGACCTGAGCAAGGACTGCTGAGCTGTGCCTCTGAACTGCACTTAGCTCAGCACAGTGAATAAAGTGCACACATGAACTTACACAGATTGGGAGTTTTCCAATGTTGCAACTAGAAGAACTGTAAGCTGAATATCAGTAACAGGACAAATACAACCTATAGACAGCAAAGTTGTCTAAAGTCACGGATACTGACTGCTTTTTAGACCATGTATCACTTCTGCTGAAAATCATCTAGTAGAAAATTTGCCTTCTAAACACATCCAGTGTAAAATTTTAAAGTTGTTCTCAACAGTTCAATTATTTTAAAATATTTTAGAAGCTTTTGAATTTTCTTTGGTGTTTTGCGAGCAGCTCTGCATCTTTTGAAGGCAGAGTAAGAACAGTAGGAAAAGGCATTTTCCTCTCTTTAACAGATAACTTCTGCTTTCCACAGGCCTTTCATTCTTCAGGATATAAGAATCACAGATATATTTGGATGACTGCCCACGAAAAAATAACATTTTAATTCAATATATATTGCATGCATGCATACACACAGGATTTTTAGTTGTCAACTAAATTGACTGGAATTAGTCTGTGTTTTTACGTTCTTCTTGTTTGTTCTAAAGTGGCATTAACTGAAACTCATCACTATATAAAGACTCAACAGTGGTATGTAGTTAATGTGATACTTGCCTCCATCCATTTCACTGTAAATAAATGCCTACATCAAAGTGATTATTGATTTAGGAAGCCCTCAGTGCCTGGATAGGTACAGACATGAGATACCTTATCTCTAGATGTAAACTTCCTTATCAGCCATTTTTGAGGCATGTTGGTTGCCTGTAAATTTATAAAATTGCTAATTGTGCTAATCTTTCCTGTGGATAAACAGAGAGCTTCAGTCTTCAGGTGCTGTCAATCTGATATCATTTACAAGCACTAAAGATAAATTTTGACTTACCTTTGATAATTTAGTTTCTATGACTCTTTCCATATTATTCCAGACAATAGGGCTATGCTTTCCACAAGAAGAAGAGTATATACAGAGACCCAATCAGATTTTGTCATCCCTAAGGCAGGGGACTGATGACCAAGATATCAGAAGGAGAGTCTTTCAACAGCAGTAGTATCTGAACGATGTATAAGGAAACAACTGGAACAAATAATTTTTAGGAAAAAAATGTGAGGTACTAATAAACATCACCATCTGACCTCTCACAATAGTGTAATAAGAATTATGCTCATAAATTAAGGAGTTTCTAAAAGAGTGGGATGTGGAGAATAATGTGGAAGGAATCGAAGAATCACACATAACAGGATCAGAGAGGTCAATACTTTACTACTCTTAATTCCTTTCCACATTACTCCAGACAATAGAGATGTTTAAAAAGCAGGTGTACAGAGAAGATGAACAGATTAAAAAAAAAAAGATAAAAAAAAAGAAAAAAAAAGGGCAATTCAGCTTCAGCACAGAAGATTGTCTGAAGAAAATGTACTGTAAAAGATGCATCAGCAGACAACTGGACAACTTCAAATTAGTGTCCAGAAAACAAACAAAGCAAAGCTCACATATTAATGAGACAAATTATAATAACTGATTCAATAGCCTTTTCAGTCATACAACTATGATGGAGGAAGCAAACCTAAATGACTTTTTAACACATCAGCCTCCTCTTAGCACTCCAGTGAATTGGAATTTCTGAGAGACTGTAAAACACAGTTGTAACTTTTAAATAAAATGAAGTCTCTTGGAAACAAAGAAAGCTTTGCAATACTATTCAGACACTGATGATGAAAAGCAAAAAAATCTATGCAGTGCAAAAAACCTCCAACATTTAAAAAAAAAAGTTTTTTAAACTGGTGTTTATCAAAACACCAAGAAGAACCAGTTTGGTGAAACACTGAAAAGGCTGCCCAGAGAGCTGGTGCATGCACCAACCCTGGAAGCATTCAAGGTCAGGTTGGACATGGTTCTGAGTAACCTGATCTAGTTGAAGATGTCCCTGCTTATTCCAGAGGGTTGGACTGGATGACCTTTAAAGGTCCCTTCCAACCCAAACCATTCTGTGATTCTATGATTATTGATGAGAACAAAACAAAAACAATGAACTTAAAGGATTCTGCTCCCCTTCCCCCCATTCCATAATCTACTTAGAGGGAAATTTATGGCAATGCCTTCCTTTGCTATTTTTGTAGTAAGTCTAAAAGGCCAAATGACAAAGAACCAAGAGCACTTGGTATTTATGTGCTGTACTTCCATTAAGAACATATAAGATGTTTTCCAGTAAGAGGATAATTTATGGTAGGATACTATTGGATTTTGAAGCAGCCTAGGGGAGCAAACTAATAATACATAAAAATTTATATTGGGCTTGATTAGTATCATGGTACCTGTGACATTTTGCTGCTAAAGGTACAAAGTGAAAGGCAGTTCACTATCCACAGGTAAGACTTGACAGCTTGTATAGAACCTTGTATCACTTAGGTCTATACAGTTATCTTTCTTTCTGTACTAGTTGAAACCAAAAGAACTTAAGTAGATTAAGTGGAGGAAATAGCACTTGTGAACTCAATGGGTTTTGTTCCTTCAGACTTTTATGCCATATATGAGCTAAAAATCCCAAGACTTAGCATCTAAGATATTCGATACGAGATAAATCTGATGCCACATTTATTTAAGAAAATATTGTGGCAGTTCATACCATATTCTGCAAGAAAAACTGTCCAGGGAAGAAGACAGAGATCATAATGTGAGATTGCTCTATTAAATCACTGAATTCCTTGAGGTTCCACTACTGTAGCTGCATCATAACCATGCAAACACAGACTGTTTCCTGTCTACATGCTGTTCCATAAGAGTTCACTTATAAATCATGATGATCTGTAGTTACCGTGTATACTGCCAGAATTCCACCTCAAAGCACCTGCTTCGATGTTTCAAGTAAAGCACCTAGTACAGTTTTCCAATTCTGATCATAAGAAGTGCAAGAACAGACCTTCAGAGACTGGTAGCTCATGGAAACAATTTCCTGTAACACAGGCTTCTTATTCACTGCATTGCAGCTTATGGGCAAATAGAGTGGAACAAAGAGTATTTCCTCACATTTTCCCTTCTGGTCTTCTGAAAAAGGAGTTACGGTTAGGCCCTTTTTTTTGGTACTTACTTAATAATAATTAAACTTTGATAAAAATGAACTCAACTGGGGTTGTTAGCTGATAAAATACAGTCATGATCCTAAAATCTATTCCACAGACATTTCCATTAGTGTGATGTCATAGCTTGTTGTCATGAGCTCCCTTACACTTCTGTTAAATAACTATCTACCTGCTTGAAAGAACATTATAGTTACAATCCTTCTCAGCAACACAAGTCTATCTTTGGACTTACATCAAAAGATTGGGATTCATCTACCTTTAATACCCAGGGCTTAGTTTAACTTTACTACAGAAACTCTTCCCCTCACACCCATCAATCTAAGCACACTGGAAAAAAGATGTCTTTTGTTAAGTTAAAAAAATTTTGCAGTCCCAAACAAAGCAAAAGCCGTGTGCTTGAAGGATGGCTTCAAAGATGTTGAGGGAGAAAATTCCCTTCAATTTGTTCTCCTGGGGCTACACAGAATCTGGCCTTTCCAGGCACAGGTGTGTCAATGCACAAAGGTAAGCAAAACAGCACAAATGAAGCACAGGGGGTTTTAGGTCAGTAAAAGAACCTTAGTGCCATAACCACTTTTATTTAATAGAGAATTTCTTTTCTGATGTGTGAACCACCAAATACAGGAACTGCCATGCCAAAAGGGAATAACTGAGTATGTTAAGCTGAATCAGTGTTTTACACTAAAAATTAGAAAAGCAATGTGAAAGTGGGTAGGTTGGTTATGATACTACCCAAACTTCTCTATATGGAGAGTTCCTATTTCACTTACGAGACAATTGAGAAAAAAGAAGTGTTAGTTACTATTATGACAAAACTTATCCATAGGGCATATCAATGACATTCTTAGACAAACGTGCAGACCAACGTTGTTTTGTAAGAAATGTATAGCCCAGTTCAGTCAGTCACTATTGTTAACTTTCCTATAACAAATATGGGTGATATTGTAAAGTTGAAGAAATAAAATCTTGCCAGTGCTATGTAGGGGACTGTATAGTAATGTGCCTTCAGGTAGGATTCTGGCAGGGAAAAGAATTGCCAGGTAACAGATGTGGTATAAAGACTGGAATGGAAGATGAGAAGAAAGAGAGAAGGAGTCTGTTATGGAGAAAACTTGAAATAAGCAAAAGAACTGAGACCTTCCATGGTATATAAATGAAGTGGAATTACTCTGTATATCCCTGAAAACAAGTGAAATTTGAAGCTGAAAGTAACAAGTGCTAATGAAAGACTGCAAACTAGAAATGACAGTTGAGAGGGGGGGAAAAAGTGTATAAAGGCAGACCAATGTGGTATAAGTTGAGATGGAAGAGGCAAAAGATACAGAGAAATATTATAGTGAAGAGGCCTGAGAAGCTTCTCTAAGTGCTGCAAACAGAACCACCGACAGTGGTAACTGCATGGAGGTTGGGCACAGGAACAGTGAGTAGGACCTGCAGAACAGTGAACGGTAACAGGAAAGGAAGGCCACGACAAATTTGGGGAAAAATGCTGTAATCCTTTTACAAAGTTGAACTTGACGTTTCTTGCAAGACAACTAGTAGTGTGAAAGAAAGTACACTGTATCTCATTACCTCCAGAAGAGTAGCTGAAACAGAAGAAATGGATAAAGTTGCTCAGTGAGAACATAAAGAAGAAAAATGAGAGAATCTTAAACAAAAGCGTAGAAACTATCACTTGAAAAGGTACAGGCTGAGGTACAGATAACCTGAGTAACACAAGAGAAGAAAAGAAAGGAGTGACCTTTTTATTAAAGAAACAACAGTAGCTTAACTGAACGGGTATTTTATTTGAAAGGATGTCCCTAAGTAATTAGACACTTGGATATTTCCAGGGTATCAGAGACATCTGGAAGGGAATCGAAGCTGTTGGTATGTTCATATTGGATTTACTTTTTTATTTAAAAAGCATATAAAAGCCAAATTGACACAGAACTTTAAGTAATTGGATTAGGAAATCTGAGTTTTTGAAGAAGCATAGTACTGATAGGAAGTTACTCATTTTGAAGAAAAAATATTAAAACTAACAAAATTTTTTTGTTGTGGTCTCCTACTCTGGCAACGAAAGCATCAGAAAATTGATTGGGTCTTCATCTGTGCAGGCTGATTAAAGCATAACCCTATTGTCTGGAACAATATGGAAGGCAGCTAGAGGAAATAAAATCCACAGAAAACAAAACACACTTAGTCAAAAAATATACATACGTATCAAGATATTGATGTCTTATGCAATAATTACAATGAAATATTAAAACACAGAAAAGAGTCACATGTGAAAACTAGTAAGGTTTTGCTATTAAACAGCTCAGTATTCTGCCAGGAATTGCCTATGAAACATAGGGGAGCGCTGATGATGCTGCACTAAGTCCTTACTCAACTGCTTTGACAGACATTTCAACCCTGACAGCATTTTCATTTGCTTTGCTTTATCAGGCACGGAAGAATTAAGCCAAAGATTGTATTAAAGTGGAAAATTCTTCGGTTTTTTTCAGTTTTATTATGATCAAACCAGCGTAAGCTCATGTTGAGTAACATTCAGAGGGATTTAAGACTCAGTACCTAAATGCACAACAATCATACATTCTACTAGCAGTTTAGCTAAACTGCGTGCATTTATAATGCTAACAAAGTTTATAGTGAAAGATTATTTTTGAGCTCTTGTTTTGCAGGCCAGGCTGTGTCACAAGAACAGAACTCTGCAGTACAACATGCATCATACTAAATAACTTCGAAGGAAAATTTCTTACCTCCAGCAACTAGCCCAGACTCTCCTAATTGAATTGCTACCCCAAAGCCACCAAGCTTTACTGGGGCTGAATTCTCTTTTGAGGCAAGGAGTACACAGTGCGGCTGAAAAGAAAAAAATCCAGACAAATTATTATATTGTTTGAGAAATACAATTTGTAGTTTAGAACTTATTTTCATAAATTTGCAAACAGAAGCTAAAAGTTTGTGTGGTTTGTTTGGATGGTTGGTTTTTTTTTCAATCATGTCTTAATTTCAGACCTTTTTTTCCCTCTCTGCCATAGACTCCTCTTTCTGCATTGTTTTCCTTTCTATTGTCCCAGGCACAGCAAAATCCTTTCAGGACTTACAGAACTTGCAAGGAACACAAAGTGAAATCATACTGAAGTGGAGATAAAAATTCATGCCTATAATTTCTTACCTGGTATTACTTTTTTTTTTACCTTCCCCCTTAAGCCTTACACTGTTTCAATTCTCCAGCAGAAATATCCTGACTATGACAGACTTTGTGGGATTTTATCCTTCACAGAGAACAGAAACCACTACTTTGAGCCTTAATCACAGAATTCAGTGATCATTTCTCAAATGCAGGAAAGAAAAGAAACTTCCCTGTGATGTTTCTAATAAATATTGTAATGAAGGATATTGTTTTGGTTTCTAAACTGCATTTCAGGCACAGTCATCCATATCCTCGATTTTCCACAAATAAGAGTGAGGTGTAACATAGGAAAATGAAATAATATTTTACAACAATCTGGATAGATACTGGCTGGTGTAGGAGGAAGCAACATACATACAAAATCTATTAGAACAGAATTTAGTATTTAACACACATACCCAAACTATTGCACTTAATACAGAACAACTTCCTGCATTTACTTAAAGCCTCCCTTTTAAATACCATATTATTTAAAAGGAAGAATGTCAACTTTGTCTACTACTTCCTGAGAATATGTTAGTGCTTAAATTACAAAACTAGGAAGTCAGTGCACAGGAGGTATGAGAATTTCAATCTGACTACCTGTAAAATCATCATCTGTAACCACCCACGTCTTCTTTTAATACAGTTTCAATTGTATGAGAGCGAACACCTTCAAGACAATGCTCTTGAGATCTTCATTAAATTTAGGCCTCCTATGTCAGGTCTTCTAGAATCCACTTTCAAATGTCCAGTTTTTAAATGTAATTTTCAATTCCTTACACCTTATTCAAAACAGTATTACCAGGTGGTATTATTGCTGCACATTGTATTTCACTTCTGCCTTACTGAAATGGTTAAGCTGCACATTTTGGGCACTTTAATATTCTCTCATTGCTATCATTTTCAGTGAAAAAGATCAACCTCAAATTTCCAGCTGCAGGCAAGGAGCAAGGTAGATGGGAGAACTACACCAACAAAAGCAAAATGTACCATTTCACTGTAGTGTTGATCTATCTTTATCCTACAGTCGGAAAAGTGACACTACTTCCACGACAGTGCTGAGACAGCAGGCTGTACCAACATCATTATCATCCAAAAAGCCACCGACAGTGCTCACCAGAAACAAAGCTCCTGAGAAAAAAATTAAGATCTCCAATTCAGAGTGAAACTCTGAGAAGATTTTATTATAGAACCTCTCCCAGCAAAGCCCAGATAAACCGAGTTTTGCTTGTTAAAAACGTCTTTTTAAAAAAAACAAAACAGTTGCAACACTAGTTAAACTTCCCCTTGTTGCCAGTTGTACCGTGTCAGCTGATGTTCATCACTTTCATAGAGAAGCTTTCTAATAAGAGGACCTGCATGTTACTCCTCCCTGTCTTCACCAGCAGTTTTGAAAATCAGCAGAAGTTCTTAACACATAAATGGTAAGTGCCTTCTTTTATACTTAAGCCGCAGTAAAACAAATTTCTATTGAAGTTTCTCTTAACTGCAAAGGTGCCACTGACCATTTCTTAAATACAGCTTCATTTTAACATGCTGCTTGCTTATGAGTGACACAACTTATGACAGTGAAAAGTTATGTTTCCAATGCATCTGCAGTGTAATCGATGCTTCTCTCTTTCTTATTGATCTAAACTTGTCACTGCTTATGCAAATCATGATGTCAAGCATTTCTATAGGAAAGCAACAAACAAGAAATCATAGCAGTAGAGAGGCTTCAAGATGTATTTGAAAGCATCGTGTTTTAAAACTGGCCTTTTAAAATTACTTCTTGCCCTGATAATATCAAATGGCAAATACGAAAACAGCTATTTTTGAAACTGCTAACATACTCTACAAGTTTAATGCAATTGTATGGTCAGATAACACGGGATGTTAAAATACTTCAGACTGTCCTCTCAGTAGTTCAGATCCTGTATGTGCATTAGGTCCTCCTAAGAATTGTACCTGAACTGTTGCCATTTTCACTGCTGTAGCTGTATCACACACTTAAATGTAAATTTGCATTTTTAAGACCTAGCATGCAAATTGTATAGCCTAGACACAGACTTTGCCTAAAACCTACTTTAAGGTTATGTATATAGCAGAGTTTTCTTGTTGGTTTGTTTGTTGGTTTTTTTTTGTAACAATTGCCAGACAACAAAGTTCAGAGAACCAAAACCACTTCTGACACTTTTGTGAGATTAGGGGAAAAAAACCTTTCCTCTGTAAAAAAATAAAATTCTAAAGAAACTTTTTTATGGAGTCTTTTGTTGCTATGATAAACAAGTTGAAGAAAAAAATTTATCATTACAAATCAGTCTTAACCATCTCTCTAAACGGCTTAGTGCACTCTGTTCTAACCACACACTTTTCTGGTTTTCCTTCCTTGGTCAAAACTGACTTTTATCTTCCAGATTGTACCTTCCTGGTCAGCAATAAGCTCAGTGAAATTAAAAACTTTGAAATGAAAACAAGGAAAACAATGAAAACAAGGAAGACTTGAAAACAATCTGTTACTGCATTAATGTAATTCCCAGTTAATACTAGTTTATTTGTGTAATACTGATTTGTGAACAGTCAAGAAAAGGAAAAAAACACTTAAATTTATATGAAGATATAGATTATTAAAGACAAGCTACTGTAATAGTACTGGTTCACGGTGTTATAACAGATTACATAGCCAAGGAAATATTAATTCATAACTGCTTTTCTAATTGAAAACTACTGACTTGCATGTGAGAGATCCTGGGTACTTATTTAAAACTAACACCAGTGAGTTTAGACTTGTTTTAATATATTTCTATGTACTTTATATCAACACCGAGAATACTTCACTTATACTTATACTTACCTGTCCTTGCATCTTAAAAAGTTTTCTTAGAAAGACTAATCCTAAAAACTAAACTTAAAAAAATTATTTGTATTTGCAGATAAATCAAAATAAATAAATAAAAAAAGATTTCTTGACTGTGCAGCAAAACTTAATAGCTGATTTTTAAAACAGCACAAGACAGTAATACAGATGCAATTATACTACCAGTTATCTATTTGAGTACTCTATACACTCTGTTCTTGCCTACATATTATTCTAGACTTACACTGTATCATGATATCTGGCTGCAAGTCCTTCTACTCAGCTACAGCAACACTTTGGCATATTTACTTCCTTTAGTTACTGCCTTTTATGTTTATATTATGTTAGACTGTATGCAATGAAGCAAACAGAAACAAGAAGATGATCCTATGGAGATCTAATTCTTAAAATTTCTCTTTGTTTCTTTACAGAACAGCTAAAAAACCCTCAAAAATGATGGCTGCAGCTTCAGCTGATTCACTGACACACAAAAACTTCTGGAGTAACCAAACCAGCATGGCCATAAATGCCTCAGAAATTCAAAACAATGACAGTTGTGCCTTAGACGACAACTCGCTGTCACTCACTTTGATAGTTTTTTATTCTATTATTTTTGTTGTTGGATTGGCTGGAAATATTACAGCCCTGTTTGCCTTCCTGTGCATACATCAGAAAAGGAATTCTATCCAAGTTTACTTGCTAAACGTGGCTATTGCAGACCTTCTGTTGATCTTCTGTCTTCCCCTCCGAATACTCCATCACGCCAACAAAAACATTTGGATGTTTGGACGGATTTTATGCAAGATTGTAGGAACTCTGTTTTACATGAACATGTATATTAGCATAGTACTGTTGGGACTAATCAGTCTAGATCGTTATATAAAAATAACTAAGTCTGTGAAGCGTCCTAAAATGTTAACTCCGACACGAAGTATTCAGATTTGTTGCGTCGTGTGGGCAATTGCACTAACAGGATTTACAGTAGTAGTTGCACCATCTTTCTTTAAGAGTGAGGACAGCAATTCTACTCTGTGCTTTCATTACCGAAGTAAACAGAAAGCAAAGACAGAAGCGATTTTAAATTATATCACGGTACTAATTTTTTGGATAGTTTTTTTCCTCTTGATCCTTTCGTACGTTAAAATCGCCAAGAACCTTCTGAAAATTTCGAGGAGAAGATCAAATTTTCCCAATGCAGGAAAATACACCAAGACAGCAAGAAATTCCTTCATTGTACTCATCATTTTCACTGTCTGTTTTGTTCCTTATCACATGTTCCGGTTTGTCTACATTACATCACAGTTACAAAACCCCTCCTGTTATTGGAAGGAGATCATTCACAAATGCAATGAGGTGATGCTCATATTTTCATCATTTAACAGCTGCCTAGACCCAGTTATGTATTTCCTCATGTCCAGAAGCGTCCGTAAGGCTGTATTCCAACTTATTTGCAGAAAAATTCATGGAGAGTCAAGCCTAAATACGGAAAGCACTTCAGACATAAAACTTGGACAATATACACAGGAGAGATTATCTACTATCACTCCCCACTCAAGTTATTCAAGGAAGAAGTTTGTGGTTTGACTGTTTAGATGAATGGATTTCTCTCTATTGCTCCAGGACATCGATTGCAGATCATGAAATGCTAAACTGTACAGCTACTAATCCTGCCTCCTTCTTCCTGGTCACAAAATGGGAAGTCTTGCTTCTGGTTGTGGAAACGAGAAGTTACTTTTCACAAGTATTTTGCTCTTGTTTATCCATGAAAACAAATTAGGAAGTTCTCGGACATCCTCTGTTGGACTAAACTAGAACACTAACTCTTTAAGGAGATTTCCACGAAGGGGCTTGAACCTGTATAAGGAATCTTGTATATATACATTAATATTAGTAATTTGTGTATGTAAATAATAGATGAATTTTGCAAAAAGTAAATTGTGTCCTATTTGAAAGATCTATATAAACCATTACAGATTTTATATAACTCTCTGTTTTAATAGGTTTCAAAGAGATCAGTATTTTGACTACATCTATAAATGTATTTTATTGAAGAAAATATTTTAGAATTTAGCAGCGTATGTGGCTTGAAAATGAGGTGAAGAATTCAACAGCCATTAATTTAGTTATAATTACAGAAGATACGCTTAGTTTTATTAAACAGCAAAATTAAAATATTCAAGCCTCCTAAACCCCTTATTATATTTTCAACAGTTTAACGAATGTCAAGGTCAAACATGTAAGGAAAAGCAAGCAATGCTTTCAGAAAATGAGAAATTAATGAAGGAGAGACGATATGGAGGTATTTTCAACTACCTCAGATTTCTTTCAAACTCTGACAAATTTGGTGGCTGCAGCTACACAAAGTAGTTCAGCAAGGCACATAAACTCAGAGAACTGAGCACAGAGGGCAGCCTGGCTCAGTCACTGTTCTACTTGCAGATTTATAAAGCCACACATTTCAGCTGCACGCTTGTGATTAAAATAATCTTGGTAACTGCTGATGCTGTGTGAACAGCAATGTAACAGCAATGCCCCACAGACACAGCTGGACTCTCAGATTAAAACTAAACAGGCTTAGGTATTTAGGCACAAACAAATCCCAAAGTGCAACATTTTTTAAAAAACAGGGAGCTGAAGGTGGGGGTTGTCTGGCCCAAAGATGACTAAAGCAGCAGTTATGCCATGAACAATTTAAACGTCTGGTGTAACAGGATAGAGAGGTGAACAAAGTACAGGCTACATGTTAAGCTCCGTAAAAGAAGGATTTATTGTCTTGACACATACAAACAATATAGTTCAAGTAAGCAGGTGTAAAGAAGTTGGTTTTAATATGACTACCAGTAACTTCTCTAATGGATCACATGACTTTTAATGTCAAATCTGTGCCCAAACGTGGATTTTTACTAATTCATTATAATATTCTGGTTTTACAGAAGTTATGCATAACACTCTTACTGAACAAACTAAATATAAGACTTCATCTCTGCTAGATATAAACTTGATTTAATTTTGATGTAATTTTACATAATTTAGATTTGGTGAAAATGAGTATAAACATGTTAAACCAATTACAATGACTAGCCAGTCTATTTTGTTTTCTTTTTTTTTAATAAAAAATTGTGGGATTTCTTACTCTCCAAAAGAAAGATTCCTATAAACATGTAATTTCATAAAAGTACAGTGGTAACTGCGTTTTTTCTTAAGCACTTCAGCATACAATGAAGGCATTTGTACAATAATTTCTGGCTGATTCTCACAATAATTGCATTTCATGATCTTTTATCTATCATCTTGTTGTCCTATGATATGTATGCTTCTCGTGGTTCTCTGTTTGTACAGTGCAATTCTCCTATGCAGTACTGCAGTTGTACATAGTTACATCAACTTTGGTAAGTCTAATAGAGTTTATAAACCATAATTTCACAAGATTCATATATTATCATTCTTTGTCTATAGTTACTCTGTGAGCAGTTGATTGATGACACTGACCAGCAGGTTGGGGTGAGGGTGTGGGCTGGGGAACACAGAACAGAACACACACAAATGACATGGTGCAACTTGAACAAAATATAAATTCTAAAATTCTTCTGAACAAACCATTCAATTTAAACCAGAATTTTCATTTACAAGGACTTCAACTCATGGACACAGCACCATTGCAAAACGAGACTTAGATATCTTCAGAACATCAAGTAATAGTACAGGGTTTTGATGCTGCAAATCCAGGCAGCATTAAATAAATCAACTCTACAGCTCAGAAATGGAAATCGGGAAGGGAGCAGGTCTATAAGAAAGTCTATAAGAGCAGGTATGGCACAGAAGAGGGAAACAGTTATGACTTCATGATCTCCACAGAGTAGCAGTTAGAACAAAGAAACAACCCCAAAAAGCGACCAGACAAATGAAAACCTTTTGGATTTCTGCAACTACATAAATCAGTCCTTCAAGATGTTAAAGGCCAGATGTATCAGCTGGCTCAGAAAGGGATCTGAAACTAGACTGCACTGTCATATAGGAAGCAATTACTACTGACCAGAAAACAAAAGCAGGTATCTTTACTGTTTTTTAAAAATATTTAATCCTTACATATTTTTTTCTGCGATCAATTTTCACAAACTTGAGGGTAACATGCCAGGCTTTGCAAAACCATATTACTGAAGAGCAAATGGTACTGAAACAACCTGGGAGGTCTGCTCAAAGTTACACTGTGACATGTCAAATGACCATATAATTAATCACTTTAATAGTGTGTCTTACTTCTCCTCTTAGAAGGAGATAATTCCTAAGAATTATCAGGGCCAACTACAGCAATTTCCTGAGTCTTCAGGTAAATTTCAAGATGAAAATAATTCTATTTATTCTTCTTTTCGTAATTAAAGCCTAACTGGATGCACATCTCATAATCTGCACAAAATTTTGTTTTCCTTTTTATTGAAATCTCCAACACATCTTTGAATTTCATTTGCTGTACCAGAATGTCACCTCTTTTTTTAGTATGCAAAAATGGGTCCATATTCTTCATTAGCATAAATATTCCTTAGAAAATGTATATAAGGTATATATGCTGCCTAGCTACTTATTTACCTTTTGGACTTGACATATACATTAATAGCTATATTGTGTTACACATATTCCTTAAAATAAATGGAAAACATAAGCAAAGAAACTACACTCTTTACCAGACACAAGTTTATAACTTGAATCATAAACGTGTTAGAGTGTACCTGGTTTGAGTGAACAGCTGTGCTGGTTTTGGCTGGGGTAGAGATAGATTTGGCTGGGATAGATTTCTTCACAGTAGTTGGTACTGGCTGTGGTCTGGGTTTGTGATCAAAACAGTGTTAATAACACAGGGATGTTTTAGCTACTGCTAAGCAGCACTTGCACAACATCAAAGACTTCTCTGCCTCTCAGAACACCCACCAGAGAGGACACAGGGGGTGCACACGGAGCTGGGAGAGGACACCGCTGGGACAGCTGAGCCCTACTGACCACAGGGACATCCCAGAGCACCTGGTGTCAGGCTCAGCAACAAAAGCCAAGCAGGAAGTTTGCCAGGGCTGCCATTTCTCAGGAATTCGCTGGGCATTGGTCAGCTGGGTGTGAGCATTTGGGGTTTCCGTCTATCACTTGTTTTTCTTGTTTTTTTATATCTCTTTTTTTCTCTGTCTTTAAACTCATTACACTCTCTTTATCACAAACCATGAGTTTTCTCACTTTTACCCTCCCAGTTCCCCCTCTCAGCCCAGGGGAGAAAAAGCAAGCGAGCATCTGCATGGGGTTTAGGTGCCTACGGGGGTGAAACCACAACAGCAGATTTGACCATAGCGTGTCAGAAGAGAGGAGGGAGCACCAGAAGGAGTGGTCTGTTCTGCAGCAGAGCAGCCACAAGAATGAGGGGAGGAAGAGGCAAAAGTCACAAACAAGTTTTCACACCTTTACCCTTCTGATTCTCTTTCTCCTCCCAGTGAGGGGGAGCGAGCGAGCGGCTGTGTGGGGCTTACCTGTCTACCAGGGTTAAACCACAACTTCAAGTTTCATTTTCACACTGAAATTAACTGTAATTATGGTTTTAACCTGCAAAATGGTGTTTTTCACGAGGGCATACAATTATCCATTATTTTCATAGCACAACATAGGAAAATTTAATTGAATTACTTCCCTCACGATATCAGTCAATGAAACCATAAAAGAGGAGTGCAGCTTACATCACTAATAAACAAGGAAGAATTACATTATTCCCGGAATTGGGAAGTTCACATATGGAAGCTTTAGTTTAATGCTTTCTCACAGCATGTACAGAACCAGGACAGAGAGGAGGGAGATGTGTTGTACAAAGCGTACAGAGAAAAAGAAAGGTTGATAATGTTCCACCAATCCAAAATGTATTTTCTGTAGCACTGCAAACCTTCTGCCAGCCTTTTTTCCATCCCTTAAACAAAATCCCAACTACTCAGGGCTCTGTAGAATCCAAGAGAGTTGAGAAAGTGCTAAAAAGCTGCTGCAATATTCACTGATTGTAGAGTGGATTGGTAGGAAAACTCTGAGAAGAGTGTTGTTCAACAGACATTGTGAGAGTTAAGCCATTTTGTGAGGGAAGTAAATCAATCAAATCTTTCCATGTTGTGTTATCAAAATAATTGATTTGTCTGTCCCCATGAAAACTGGGAGTAAGGGATGAAGCAGGAAAAAGCCTTAACACTAACTACACAGTTAGAGTGGGAAATGCAGAAATAAGAACATCAGTTGCAGAGAAATGAATAATTTTCTACTGTTGTACTGCAAAGTGAGAAACAAAATGGGGAGTAAATGGTAAGTCTTGGTTCCTTTAAGTTTGCATACAGTAAGTAGTATATCTCTGCACCTATTATAAAACAAGGTCAACTTCTTCATAGAACTCTCAAACCACAGATATAAGTGACTGTGTGTTAAAATCAAAAATATACTTGCTATTCCTTACACAAAAATTCTCACTAGGTAAAGATGAAAACACAAACATGGTCAACAACAAATTAAAACTCTGAAGAAAAGACAGGATCATTTTTGTCAGAGGGTACAGAAGTGTTCTTTATCAGTAAGGAATGATTTTTGCAGCTGTGCTGGGTGGTTTGAGCTTAAACCGCGATAGCAGCCAAAAGAAGCTACCTTTTAAAGTATCAGTTTTGCTTTTACTGCAGTGTTTTAGATTTTTATTTTTGCTTTATTACTTTTGCATTTTCACAGAAGCTTAAAAAGAAACTGGAAAACCCAAGCAGCTGTTATACAAAAACATATTTAACTTGAAAAATCATAAATTATAGTATGGTGCAGAACAACAAAGAAAGCTTCCTATTTGTCTCTGATGATCAACACAGTTTTCATGTTAAAAACCAATTTCTGAAGTTAACAGTAAAAATCCTCATGAGCAATACACAGACAGTACTTTTTTATAAGCAAATATAGTTGTAAAGACCTCTGGGAGATGTACAATGACAGTAACATTAAAAGACCTGAAGTATAAGCTGGAAGATTATTTTTTATTAGTATTGTCATCCTCAAGCTAAATTTTCCATACTAAAAGACGTTGCTTGGCTTGTGTTTTGCCTGTCCAGGTAAAACAATTACCCAGACCCTGTGAAACACTTAACTCTGCACATTGTACGACAACCAAGGAATTGAAACTGTGAGTGCAACATATCCCCATTTCTATATCCTTAAAGATACCACAGAGCTGCACTGCACACACTTATAATTCAGCAAACAACATGGGAACTTTCATTTGAGGTCTTGTTTTGCTGAACCACAAGGGAAGTTTTAAAAACTGGTGAAAATAAATCATCAGTGAACACCAGAGACCTATGTTAAATCTGCCCAATATTTTTATCTTCACTGATTCAGCACAATGCTCAACTCGAGCAGATTTAAACATGAGCTTAGACGATTTTGCTTTGATAAGCACTTCTTACAGTATTAAACACATATACTGATTATAGAGAAAATCCTCATTAAATCATGACAACAAAAGTGCTGCGCACACACTGGGTCACCCCTGCATGGAAAGCTGACAAGCAGGCAGAGGGGAATCATGGTGCTCTACAACAACTCTCCTGATACGAGT
This sequence comes from Pipra filicauda, assembly GCF_003945595.2. Lineage (NCBI taxonomy): Eukaryota > Metazoa > Chordata > Aves > Passeriformes > Pipridae > Pipra > Pipra filicauda. The sequence goes on from NW_024104298.1 coordinate 2,120,395, forward strand.
GTCCAACTGGAAATGGTTATTGTGCAGTGCATCTGTCTTAAAGAGTTTATGCAGTCAAAAATACCTTTCACTTTGAATGTTTAAGGAAAAAAAAAACATTCCCATCAAAACTAAGCACCAAAAGTCAAAGTCCTAGGCAAGCTACTTGGTAAATGATTTTTCTAGAAAGAAGACATGGATTGGACTTGTATAGTAGCCAGTGCACCTTAAGAGACTTATCTTGGTATTAAATGCAATACAGTGGATCTTGGGCCTTCTACAGTACAGGCACCTGGACTGTTACAGAGGCCAGAAGTAACCAAGCTGCTGCCTCCTTCCATCCCACAAGGAGCAACTGCTGCCAACATATTCCATACTCAGCTGTACAGCAGGAACTGGTTATAACAAGTGACATGATAGGTATGGGTTATAAATGGCCAACTGAAACATCTTTCACAGAATGGGTCACGTTGGAATGAACCACAATGGGTTTCATCTGGTCCAACCTCCCTGCTCAAGCAGGGTCATCCCAGAGCACATGGCACAGGATGTGCCTATCTCCCATTAGGAAATATTCCAGTGAGGGAGACTCCATAACCTCTCTGGGCAATCCATTCCAGTGCTCGGTCACTGCACAGGAAAGAAGTTCTTCCTCATATTCAGGTGGAACTTCCTGGGCATCAGTTTCTGCTCGTTGCCTCTTGTCCTGTTGCTGGGCCGAGTTTGCTCCATCCTCTGACACCTCCCTTCAGATACTTGTGTACATTGATGGGTTCCCCTCTCAGTCACGTCTCAAGGCTAAACAGGCCCAGCTCCCTCAGCCTTTCCTCATTAGTGAGGTGCTCCAGTCCCTTGATCATCTTTGTCACCCTCCGCTGGATCTGCTCCAGGATCTCCATGTCTCTCTTGTGCTGAGGAGCCCAGAACTGGACACAGCACTCCAGGTGATCCTCACCAGGGTCGAGTAGAAGGGCAGGATCACCTCCCTGACCTGCTGGCAATGCTCTTCCTAATGCAGCCCAGGATCCCATTGGCCTTCTTGGTCCCGAGGACACACTGCTGGCTCTTGGACAGCTTGTTGTCCACCAGGACCCCCAGGTCCTTCTCCACAGAGCTGCTTTCTAACAGGTCAGCACTCAGCCTGTCCTAGTACCTGGGGTTATTCTTCTCCAGCTGCAGGGCCCTGCACTTGCCTTTGTTAAATTTCAGAGAGTTCTTCTCTGCCCATCTCTCCAGCCTGTCGAGGTCCTTCTGAAGGGCTGTGCAGCCCTCTGGGGTATCGGCCACTCCTCCAGCTTTGTGTCACCAACAAACTTGCTGAGGAGGCACCTCCCACTTCATCCGTCATTGATGAGTAAGTTAAACAGTCCTGGGCCCAGTACTGAACCTTGGGGGACACCACTGCTGACAGGCCTCCAACTACACCCTTTGCCACTGATTAAAAACCTCTGGCATCTGCTGTTCTGCCAGTTCTAAATCCACCACTGTTCACTCATCCAGTCCACACCTCCTCAGTTTGCCTGTGAGGATGTTGTGAGAGACAGTGTCAAAGCCTTATAAATACCACAGGCAACAGTCAATAACCAACCAAATAACAATAATAACAACAATTAAAAAACCCTGCTTATGAGAATGGTTCACACCACTCGTAGCAAAATTTCAGGATATGCGTTCTTGTAACTAAACCTCAATGGAACATCACAATAACAAGGACTTCTAAGACTATGTAAGAGACTATTAAACATTTAATAAATACAAGACCCTTTCTGTTAGAGCAAACTTTAATATAACCATACATTCAAACATGGAGAAAAACCCAAAAGGTATAATTAAATCTAACAAGACAAAGACTTAAAGTACATGCAAACTAATTACAGCATTACAACCTAATTACTAATACTCTACAGTAAGTAAATTTAATTGTAAATGAATTCAGCTACGCATTTTAAATAGGAAGCCAGCATACATGTCCATCATTTTAGTAAAAAAATTAATGAGACTGAACAATAAAATTGATAATAGATCACTGAGGTGAATTCTTACAGTGTATGTTTCAACACAAAGCAAAACTAGCAAAACAAGAACCTTACAGTATAAAAACTTCTGCAATTTTGGTATCTCTTCTGTTCTCATAAGAAATTTATTTATAGCTGTTGAAAAGCTATACAACCACAGATGCATCAGACAGAAGAAAATTCACAGGTCTCAACTTTTGCAGACCTAAACAGAGTTTGACTGATTTGTGATCAAATCTATCATCCTGTGGAGGAAGGAAACGGTCCTGTGTACACTTCTGGATGATTTGTATAAAACATTGTATTTTTTGGACAATGAGTCTGTTTTCCCTGACGGATGCCTAGGATGCGTCAGCTGAAAATTGCTTTCCCACAATCCATCTCCTGACTAGACAGGAGAGATGTGCTCCTGTCACTCATTTGGTCACTCATGTCTGGACATACACTGACACAATAATATTGTATGTGGGCTTCAGGAACAGATAGTCAGCTTTGTGGTAGCTCCTGGCACTGAAAAACTGTTAAATGCCATTGAAAAGACAAGTTTTCACACATAAAATAGCAACTTCTTTTTTTTTTATTCGCATTGGAAAGTGGGCAGTCCTAAAGAGAACCCCTCCAGCCCCCAAAAAGAGGAAAGCACTATATAAGGATTGCAAGATATTTCTGTGCCTTACCTACATGACCCCAAAGGACTGTTACAATCACTCTTCCACACTATCTCATTTTTTGTCATTTCCCTAATGGAGCTGATCCTGACCTAATTTTTAAGTTTTTTGTACAGACAATAACATCTTGTCTGAACTTTAAATGCCCAGCTGCTTTCTGACACTGAAAGAAAAGTGCACACTCTGAAAACCTACTTATGTCAGAGAGATATTGTTCTTAACTGTACTTTCCAGATTCAAGTGTCACCGTTTTCATTGCAGCAGTGGAGACAGAACAGCCATCAGACAGAAATATTTCCTCTCAGCAAAGGAAGGTGCCTGCAGCTTGCACAGGTAAGCTTCAAACTACTACTTTGTTTTACCTGACAAAATTTGGTCATTGACACAAAAATTATCATTAGACTTTTAAATGAGTACATTCAGCAATTGTTTCATGAATTTAACTTATCATAAACATTTTGGTTCAACAAGACATGAACTCAGTGCATACTAAACTGCAACACCTAGGAAAGTTAATTTTTTAATTTAAGTTTAATTTGCAAGTTGTCAAACACTGCCTACAGCAGAGTTTTAAACTCAGCATCTCAGCTTTTTATCATACCTACACAGAATCCTCTTTAGCATCTGAGTTCATTTGTTTACAGCTGTCTACAAAAAATTATTATTTGTCTGTAAGTTTGAAATCTCTTAATTTGTTCCATATGATTTTACATGAAACAAAAGCTAACTAGGATACACTGCACTAAAATGTATGTATGCATACAAAAGTAAAAGCTCTCCAGAAGAGGTTAGTAAGTTGAAATACCAGTTTTTATACACAGTCATTGTATAGAGCTTTGATTTCTTATTTTCAGTTTGAAAATTGAGAAAAGATTGAAAACTGATCTAGGAAAAAATAAATATATTGCAGTTTTGGACAACCATTTTATATGTTTACAAATATAGACTAAATGTATATCTAATATTGGAGTTTTGATAAAACAAGATTAGATACAGACTTGAGCAAAAAATAAATGCATTTAGCCGGATTCCTACATCATACTGAGTCTAATTTGTACTTAAATGGAGGTACTGGATGCTCCTCTGCATTTCTGCAAAGTAATACTTTGCATTTAATTTGCTTATGTAAACTTTAAATGGTTTTAAATGGTTTCCAAATTAGGTTACAGATGTTCCGGCAGGCTGAGAAATAAACTAAGATTGCAGAAGTTATTGCCAGACCCTAGCCCGAACCTTCGGTTCCTAATTTATTTTTGTTAGATTCTATGCACATAAAATCTTAGGGGTTTAACATCAGCCAACTTTTCTTCTCAAAATCTCAGTGGAAGAGAACACTCAAACTGTAACCTCATGCAAACTCAAGATGGTAACAGCATCAAACAGCTGTTAGGAACACTGAAAAGTAGGGGAGAAACAGAAACAGCTGAGATATGAGCAAGGAATAAAAGAGATGTTAAATGAACATTACAGAAGAATAATTTTTTAACTGTTTTTCAGCTCTGACCATTCATTCAAGATATACTGGCATAAATGAACAACTCAACATGTTTTCTTCAGCCATCGTCAGCTACCACTGTAGCTCTGCCTGTCATCTACTCCTGCCTATTCCCTGCTGGAAGCTTTGGAAACATTCTTGCTGCCTGGATATTTTCAAGGAAAGCGCCCACAAGGAGAACACAATACATTTATCTGGCAAACCTCGTGACTGCAAATCTGTTTGTATGCAGCACAATGCCCTTCCTGGCTGCCTACTTTGCAGGAGGGAAGCGCTGGAGCTACGAGTCCTTGGAATGCCGGATAGCACATCACCTCGGGACGCTGGTCATGCACGTCTGCATGTATGTGACCATCATCATCCTGTGCTCAATTGCTCTGAGCCAGTATGCCACGCTGAGGAAGAACTGTGACACACAGTACTCCCAAGCAGTTAATGAAAACTTCTCCAGATGTTTGCTTCAAGCGTTTCGTCAGCCAAAATTTGCTAAATATTTGTGCATTGGTATATGGTTTACTGTGCTCTGCATAACAGTAACAGCTATAACATATGATGTCCAAGCAAAGGCTTTGGAATACTTTCCCAGCTGCTACAACATCCAGGTAGAAGCTAGTGAATTTACTGCAATGATTGCAGGTTCTGTTGCCACTGCGTGTTTTTTTGTGTCTTTTATGACAGTTCTGCGGTCGTACTATTCTCTTACCAGACATCTGAATAACATACAAAAAAATAGCTGTATTGGAGAAAAACATCTAATTTACAGTAAAGTGAAAAGAAACATTCTTGTCATCCAGATGATATTAACTGTCTGCTTTCTTCCGTATCATATTTTTAGGCCTCTTTTTTACATACTGCTTAGACATAATGACTGCCCAAGGTTAAACTACTTAGTGGAAATTAAAAATTTCCTTACTTGCCTTGCTGCTGCTAAAAGCAGTTTAGATCCAGTTATAACCCTTCTGTTAGATAAAACATTTAAGAAAAGTCTTTATGGCCTGTTTACAAAATCCACACCAGAACATCAAAAACGTGACGTTGATATTTTCACTGAAATGGGAAGGAATATGGAAAGATTTTAGTAACTATAACTACCAACAAACTGATTTTAACTACCTATGGCCATGTTTTGATATGAAGTGGTAAATATTCAAATAAAATAATAACACTGTATTTTTTCAAATCATCTTGCTTGCTACATCAATATTAGCCATAATAAATTCAATGTGTATATCCAAATGAATCCAAGCAATCTGTACAGTGAACTGTGTAATACCCATCCATTCATGAAATGCAAAAGATATTTTATGTTTCACCTAAGGACAGCATTTTTACCTAAACAATCAAGGAAGAAGGCAGAAACTAGGCTGAAGTTTAGGACCCAATTCTTGCCCATCATCAAAAAAGCCCGAGGTTTTGGACACAGGTTTCCTTTACAAAAAAGGCTGAACAAAACACAGACAATTGCCCTGGAATGGCTGAACCACAGCTGATGGCCAAGTAACTACAGCAAGACTGAATGGAGCAGTGTAAGTCCTCCACAGATGCCCAGGGCCACTGACAAGACTGGTTTTAGACCAGCAGCTGCAAGTCTGGGTGAGCAAATATGTTCACTACCAAAGCACCCCTATAATTTGCACTGATACAAACTCAGAATCCAAAACTTCTGTCCTTTCTTAATTATATTTTATAGGGAATGTAGCTGCACTTGTTAGGATACCTCAGCATGTGGCTGACTGTGGTTGTTTCTCTTAAGACAGAGTTGTTGATGGCAGTATAGGTTGAAATCATTCTTTCTCCAACCCTTCTAGTAACAACCACTTGCTCCCCAGCACTTATCAAAAAGACAAGAAAATGAAGAAAACTTTGGGAACTACTAATCAAATATAACATTGTGACAGACTCTTAGCAAGATCTCACTCCAACATTTCTACGTAGTGCCAAAAAATGATACATGCCTTGCTTTTTTCCTATGTAGTCTGTTCAAGATTATGTCTCCTTTAAATTTTTTAATTGCATCAAAGTTTTTCTTGTTTGAAATGGTGGAAAAGCTTTTGTGCAGTACAGGCAATTCGAGAAACTACAAATTGAGTACTATATTGGTCTAGCATTGGAGAGAATAGTTCATGGAGGAAAAATCCCAGAAAAGTTGAAAGGCACGAGGGAGAGACAGAAAAATACTACAGCATAACACAGCTGATGTGGCAAACTTCTTGCATTGCTTAGACATCCTGTGGCCAAATCAAAAGTTAGAAGGTGACTTGTCAATTGCATAGTAATTTAAAAAAAAAAATTCATTTCCATTGCAGTGAACACGAAATCCTAAGGCAAATATGCACAGCACACACTTTGCGAAGCAGTTTAAAGGCTCCAAGTGCCTGTCTACTTTTTGGTTAACCCATTCCAATGTGCTGCATGGGTAGCCAGCTCATCAATCAGAAGACACATGTTTTCTGACTGTCTGGGTAAATGACTGAAACATATAAACCTACTGACCAGAAAGCATTAAATGTTGAGCTCTAAGAAGGCCAAGCAGCATAAATATAATTCTCAGCAAAACTGCTTCTGATCACCCAGCAAACAGCTAAAGGTACACTAGGAAAAGGGCTGGACAAAACAGAGGGACTCTGAGATAGGAAGCAGAGGACTAGACATAAAGAGGAAGAAAAGTGTACTGCCTGAATAAGCACTGAGAAAAGGTACTGAAAGCTTTATTCTTGGAGTCTCTTAACTTCTGCATTGAATGAGGAAGAGCTCCTCAGAAAAAACATGGCCAGGTAGGACACTTCAGTTCCACCCAGTTAGTCATTTTGCAGTCTTAATAACTTTTAAACAATTTAATATGTAAGAAAATCCTCACCAAGAAGTTTCTACTGGATCTCAAGGATCTAATAACTTCTTGAAAATATAGAAGAAGCACCAGTCATTACTGAATGTTCGCAGAAAGCATAAAAGAAGTTCAAAGTGAAAAGAGTAGAAGGAAAGCAACATGCAACAGATTTCTTGTTTTGCATATTCAAAGATTGGAAAGAGAAGATGGTCTTACAGAACAGCTTCTATTCTGGTAATTTTTTAATGTAGTTGAATATAGAGTTATAAACACATAAATACATGTCCACTAGTTTTATTCATTTCCCAGATATGCCTAAAAGCAGAAGTGTAAGAGTGTTAAACTACTGGCAAGATCTGAAGTGCTGAACTACAGGCAGTTCAGGCAATGAAAGACAGAAGTGGTAACTGAGTGTGCTCTCAGAATTCACATGATTAATTAAGTTCTGTACAGTGCAAAAATCAACATTCAAATCTATGCACAGATCAAGTCTCAAGTCACCCGGACCAACTCAGATTTGTATATGACACATAGGACAGTGCATAAGGCTTAGTCCTATTCCCTGGAAAAAGTGTTTTTACTCCCAGTCACAGAAATATTGAACTGAATCTTAATAGCAGAGAAGGCAGAATTCATGTATTTTGCTTAAGCAGTTTCATCTATTTACATGACCACGCTGCAAACAAGCATTCATACCTACCAAGATAACCTACAGTAAAAATTTTGGATGTCTGCATTTCGCTGATAAGCTTGCCCCACCTCCAGTTGCACACCAATCAATTTGCTAATCAGAAACACACACAAACACTCAAACTATGTGGAAATCATGGCATCAAGTTGGAGTATTTGGAATGAATTAAGGAGAAGTCCCAGCAACTAAAGCTCTTGATGTGATTAAATTACTCCTGTATCAGTTTTACTAAAAGGTAGCTTTATAACAAGATCTGCAACTATGGAAAATGCTACATAAACATCACAATACAGGCTAACAGAAGATTGCAAAACCTCTTGATGTTTCACTGATAAAAACCATTCCATTGCACTTATTGCAAAAATGAACAAGCGACAAATGACACTCAAACCATAGCAAGAGTTTTACAGGAAAAGACAAACATCTCATTTCAGACCAACATTACTCTCCTTTCCCTTTTGTTGTTCTCTTACATAAAGATTATTCTGTTCACAAACTGCTGTGCAATAACATTGTGTATTGGAAAAAAACTCCCTTTCAATGCTGCTGCTTTTGGTAGCCATCGTTTGGGTATTTCTGACACAGCAAGGTGACTACAGGTCATCTTGTGAAAGCTTTCATGTTTTGATTCTGTCATCAGAGGTGAATCTGAAGCATATGGGAGTTTGTCACAGGCTGCACAGTGCTGCAGAAGCTTTGGTACATCCTGTCATTTGGAGAAGTCAGGTGAAGTTTCTGGCACAAGAATACAGCAAACTAAATACTCCTGTGTAGCTCTACCAAATCAGTCAAGGAGCTAAGTGAGCACAGAAGTGGCTAAAAGACACCTAATCCTCGCATGGGCTATAAGGTGCAAATTTTCCTGTGCATCAGATGATGATCAAATATTTTGCAGTTCAAAACAACACTCACAGAAAGCTTAAAAGGAAAAAAAAAAGTAGTATGACTTTATCAACATTACAGATTTTATAAACGCACTTTCATCCATTCAGGTATTTTGGAAACTGGTCATTTACTCTACTTCCTTTCAAAACACTGCCTACAGTGACATCTAGAGCTGGGATACTGCAGTTAGCTTAATGTCTTCTGCACCCAAACCCTGTAGTTCTGCACTGCTTTTGCCAACATGAACACTGTTGGTTTACACTACTTTACACTGACACATTTTTTCTAATCTAATTGAACAGAGTTATTTCTAAGGATAGTATTTAAAAGAACTCTGTGATTCTGAGGTTTTCAGAGACTGGACAAGCTCTAAAATAAATTCCCGCTTTATACACAGTGAAATGGGCCTCCCTCAGAGGTCCCTGAAACTGAAATTTGTTTTTGTTCAATCACATGGTCCAACAAAACCAAGTGGAGTTTTCAGAAAGACACAGCAACAAAAAGATGATGTTCATTCAGAAATTCTTATGCGCTATCAAAAATGAACAATTAAAAGAATTCAAAACCTTCAAGACAGAACATGATGAGATATTCTACCACGAATTATGAGGCCATCCTTTGAATTTGACATAAGAAATGACGTTTAAAATATCAAACTTTAAAAAACTAAAAAGCCTATTATGCAATAATTTTCTTGACTTTAGAAGCAAAGGAGTAAGAGGCTGGGAAAGTCTGCAATGTCTGTGTACACAAGAACAAATGACTCCTTAAATGAAAATCATCAGCCCAGTGTCTGTACTCTCTTCCCTCACAGATCACCTGGAGAAGTTTGAATCTTCTCTTACCCACTAAAGTCCAAGATTCACTTTTCAAACTGCACCATCAGAGCTTGTTAGAATTTTCATTACTTCCTACGGTGTTTGGCTCACTTTGAATAAAACCAAACTCTCAGAAAAGTGGGAATAACTATTAACTATATATTAACTATAAGTAATAACATTAACAAAGAAATTGTATATTCAAATTGAAGACTGTCAAACACACTTCAGTTAAAACTCCCAATTACTTACATTAAAATACTTTGGGATAAACTACTTCCATAAATATTGACAAAAATAGTACAAAATTCACCAGATCAAAAAGAGAGTGTACATACGCTGTTGTAAAACACTGCATTTCTCCTCACAAACTTGTTTATATTAGAGAAGTTTTCATGATAATAAATGTTTAAGACTGGCTGCAAAAAGTAGATAATACTACCAATATTGTAGCATTTAAGCATGTGCATCTCTCTGAAATCTTAGTGTGGATGAGGACTGTCATTATACTGTCAAATTGATGCCCTTGAACTACCAATTCCAGTTTAATTTATGCAATTAATTTATATACACATTTTCCTAACAAGACAAAAATGCAAGCAGATTTCATTTGAATATTCAAAAACTAGAAATTAAACTGACTTTCAAAGCAAGTTGTAATCAAATGCATGTGTAATTTGTGAGTACAGATCTCCTAAATGTTCTATATTGATGAAATTAGAGATCTTTAATCTTACATGAGACAATAAGAGTAAAGATTCACTCAGCAAATAGAGATTCCTTTTCTAGAGCTCCTGTCTTTCTCTAAATTACAGAAATTGAAATTCAGTAGTTGACACTATTGTGGTGAAGAAACAAAGAGTAATTAAACCCCCTTACCTTCACATCCCTGTGAATTATATTATTATCATGACAGTAACGTAGAGCTTCCAATATCTGCCTCATGTAATGACTGAAAAAAAAAACACGTTATGCATGACAAACCTGCAGGAAAAACTACCATAAACATGTAACAAACTAAGTTTTAAGAGTCTAATTATATAAAACTAATCAAACCAACTCAACCTCAAATATACAGGGTTCTGTAGAATGAATTTCTGTTTATAATAGTGAATAATACAAGCTAAAGTTTGAGAATTATTCTGATTGAAGCCAAGGAAAATTAGAAAAGAAAAATCTGTATTTTTGTAAGGTTTCAAATGATCAATAATTCTGCTTCGAATAACAAGGAAGTCAGGACTGTCCATTTTTTTAATAACAAAACACAGAAAGGAAATAAGTGCCCGATTTATCTGGAAAAGTATTGGACCAAGACCTTGGCTTTCTTGGTGCAGGTTGGAGACTGACTTCTTTCTCCCCTGTGTCCAAAGGATGTCTTAAGAGATCACTGACCACAGTAGAGTCAAGAAAGCCAAGAGCATCCTATGTTGCATCAGACAGAGCATTACTGCGGGCTCAGGGAGGCAACCCTTGTCCTCTGGAGGCTCCAGCTGGTTAAAGGGAAGGTTTTTCTCTAGGAACATAACTATGCACTGCAATCAAGGTGCTCAGGGAGACTGTGGAGTCTCCATCCTTGAAAGTATTCTAGGACCCACTGGACAAAGTCTCGAGCAACATGATTCAAATGCCAAGCTGACCCTGCCTTGAGCAGGAGGTTGACATAAAGACCTCTTGATGTCTCTTCCAATCTGGTTTCTACAGCGCTAAAAAATCTGCAGTGTGGAGAAAAGTAAAAAAATAACCTCATGGGCTTTGAGGTCAACAACCGTGCCACTAGGACACTGGCTTTTATTATCCTTCTGCAGTTTTATAGACTCTCTCATACTGTTTCAAAAGTTGAAGTGACCATAAATAAAGTGATACATAAGCCAGAAAAAGAAAAGACAACGATCTAGCAAGACCAGTAAAATTCACACCTGTCAGGCAAGGCACCTAATGGCATCACAAGAGATCCAAAAAAGGCAAAGACAGACAATGGGATGTGAAATACTGTTTTACTCAATAATCTCATTCAAATATATAACTGGTAAATGACAAAATGCTAATTATTGTAATAAACATCTAGAGTGTGGAAACAGGATTCCTTATAGTAGTCTGACTTTTAGCTAACAGATTGTACAACAGTATATTCCGTTCTTTTCTATTTATCCTGTGGGATTAATTAAAATTATAATACATACCTGGCTACAGCCTCGCTGTAGACAAATCCAGCATCTGCTCTCTTCACAATTTCAAAACACAGGTCTGCTCCATCCATACTGCAGGTAAAAAGAGGGAAAAATGCTGAAGATAGATAACTATAATCAATTACATAAAAATGCTCCAAAAGATCTATTTGCTCCATTTACATAAATCTTACATAAAATGCTCTGGATACATGTACAGTGAATTGCACCCTAAAAGAGCATTTAATAGGTAATCTAACAGAAAATGGCTTGGCACAGGTTAACCATTTTATGTCCCTGACGTCATATAACAATTTTGTCAAAACACCGGCAATACCAAACATCTCTTTTATTGCTAAACTGCTCATTGAGCAAGGTGTGCAAGACAGCAGGAAGTCAATGCTCTGTACAAGAAGGTTCTGCAAGTTAACAGCCAACGTCTGATATTTGGTTAAGTGTGTTTGTATTGCACTACCAGTGCAATTCTATAATAATGACTGTAGTAACAAAAAAATCTTATTCAAATTGAATTTTAAATGAAGACTTTAAGAAATACTCTAGAAACGTAGTGCAGTCTTTCCAGTTGGCATTTTCTTGTGAGGATAATTAAGCAGCCAAGATGAGATTTTACACCTCACAGCCTCACTGAAGTCACCTGAGAACAGTGACAGCCCACATACTGTATCACTAGCTCTTGATACCTTTTTCCTGTTCTCCCTAATTGTCTGTAGTCTTTCTGATCTAATTTCCCACAATAAGTGGGAAATTACACTTTAGATGCAGGTATATTCATAGATCTTAGGCTGAAATTAGACTGCCATTTCTCAAAAACTAAAGCAGTGTGGAGTGGCAGAACTGCCCTCCTTTTCCCTCTCCTGTAAGTGACCTAAGGCAGATTGATATCTAGAAATATTCACAGCTTGATGGGGCAAGGAGAGAGAGTAAGAAGAGTTAACAGGAACAATAAAAATAACATAATTCGCATTTAACAAGGCACTTCCAAAAATATCGATTGTAACATGTCATTTTCAGCCTTCACACCTCTTCTTTTTCCTCTCCATAAAGACTCAAGGGGAAAAAAAAAAAAAAAGGAGAATTTGCAAGGTGTCTAGAAAGCCAACATTACCAGGCTGTTTCATTAAGTTAACCAGAATGTCAGCATCAATCACTTTTGCTGTGTTACATACCTGCAATAATAAACTTCTTAGGGAGTCACAAGTCATGTGCAGAAGTTTTAATTCCCAAATAAATCCAAAAGGTATCCCCATACAAAATACACTGTCATGTGGATAGAGCACTGACAACTGTAAGAGAGACCGGTGACCAAAAGAAACGCACATCGAGAAGTGCAAAGAAACCCACACTGCCAAACCATGAATGCTCTTCACTGCTTCAATATATTCCTCTGTAGGTTTTTTTCCCCAGTGGTTTTTCTGTCTTGCTCAATTTCCTACAGCTTGTCTGTGTACAGGGCTGAACATCCCCCAGAGAATATGCTGGGCTGCACTGCACGTGGCCCTGCACAGCAGCCGTGGGGTCAGGCTCAAGGAGAGCAGCATAAACCTGGATTTCACTGGAAAAATCTCTCATGTCAATCACTCTTCCAACGTTTGCTCGCACCGTAGAACATACAAGATGTCTGATCAACTACCAAAAGTGAGATGTCATTCTCATGAAACAGCAGAACCCTTTAGAAAACTAATTGCACTCCGACTTATTATAAACTATGTATAAATAAAGGTCCAGAGGCACTTAAGGTTTTTAGCAGCACCAACAGTTGCTGAGACACTGAAGTAAGAGTGTCATCCCTTTAAACAAGGTATTCATAATCAGAACAGTCTTTAACATGTATTTCTACCTCCCACTTACATATATCAGCATTTTTCATTTGAATTTTCTAGCAGTATACGGCAGTTTTAATTTTTCTTTGCAAATATGTTTGAAATTTTTATTCCATTAAGATGACTTCTGTTGGTCTCCAAAGCACAAATAAGCAGTAGGTGTATTTTAATCTCTGACTTCAACTGACCACTCTCTCAAGATAAAACCTTTTTTAAGAGTACATTTTTTTTAATGTATAAAGAGGGTTTGCATCACCCCATGTGATACAATACATTCAATGCATGATATTGAATTTTACCTGAAAAATCAAAAAACTTTTGTCTAGCTGAGGTTGCAGAAAGCAAGAGTCAACCTCAGTCATAAGAAACCCCAGAAAAATCAGTGCACTAACAGACTAAAAACTCAGCAACACCTCAACCACTTACAAGATGACTCTGCAGAAACTGAAAGGTTTGTGTGATACAAGAGCATTTAAGTTTTGGGATACTGATGTAATGAAAGTTCAGAAAGTCTCAAGGGTTTGTAAGTATCAGCATAAGCACATGAAAACCAACAAAAAAAAAAAAGATAAGTTAAAATCCACTGAAATAAACAAAAAAAAGCTATATCCATGCTGAAGACTTATGTGGATGATGCAAAAAAAGTTGGGAAAAATCACTACATTCATAACCTGAGAGAAACCCCTGACACCAGCAGAGGGCACTCACGGCAGGTACATGAACTGATATATATATATAAAGAAAAATAAACATACATATATATATATATATAAACCACCCAAACATACCACCTCACACAAATGTTTGGGTATTAGTATGAACTACGTCCCCCAATTAACCCATATTCTATATTGATTCCTCCATATTTTTAGCAGAACTGTGCCTGGATCTCTGCCCTTTGGATAAATGTCTCTTTCCACAGCTCTCTCAGTGCTGCTGTTCATCTTGAAAATCTTTCTACTCTTCTGCACAATGCTGAGGATAAGTTACACACTGCCCAGAAAATTTACTCCTGAATCATGTTCAGTGCAGAAATCTGCTGTGACACTAACAGTGACTGAAGAACAGACATTATACTCCAGAAGAGATTTATGTTTTCATACTGGGGTATGATAGCTTTGAATTTGCAGATGACCTAATAGGATGTGGCCTATAGTTTAATTTACTGAAGAAGAACCAGAAAGCTTTAGAAGCACTGCTTTATTTAGGGAGCCAAAGTATTACTTAAAAAACCAAAAAAATTAAGAGTTACTCATAGCTGAGTTTACCGAATTTTGTACCATGTATGTTCAAGGCTTGTGAACAATGGCATTTTTTCCTTCAGCTTTTATATACTTGCCATCATCACTTACCTCAAATAAACTTCCATAAATTAATTTAAAAACTACAGCATTTAGTTTTTCTTGAAGCTCTATGTAGTAACCTCTGAAAATTAAGACCAAAAAAAGTCCAAATACTCTTATTTGCACCCAGGTTTTAGTTCATTATGAACAATTAAGTGATGTTCCCAAGTTTGCCTTCTCAGCATCCATTTAGAGGCTCCTTTAGACTGAGACAGCCTTTCCTCACAGGAGAGCTGCTCTGTCCCTCTGATCTTCTTGGTGGCCTCCTCTGGCCTTGCTCCAACAGGTTGATGTCCCTCCTGTGCTGAGGACCCCAGAGCTGGATGCAGCACTGCAGGTGGGGTCCCACCTGAGCAGAGGGACAGAATCCCTGGCCCTGCTGCCCCCGCAGTGCTTTGGATGCAGCCCAGGACATGTTTGACTTCCTGGGCTGTGAGTGCACATTGCTGGGTCATGTCCAGCCTGTCACCCACCAGCACCTCCACAAGCTCATCAACTTATGCTTAATGCACACCTGCAGTTCCAACTGCAACCCTGATAAAGTACTGCTTTTATGGATTTTGAGAATTTAAAACTAAAGCCTTTTTACATGTTATCTAGATTAAATGGCAATGTTATATGTATATAACTATACATATATATATATATACATCCTAACTGCTAAATCTAAATGGATCAGTTCTTCTAATGCCCCAAAAGACAAAACTCTCTTAGAATGCACTAAAAAACCCACAACCCACCTATGTATAGTGGTGAGACAATATTCTGCAAATGACCAGATATGAAGGTATCTGCAATCCACTCACTGCTCCTCTCTAAGCTCTTCAGCACAAAAGTACTCTCAGTCCCCACACTTTGATTATAGTGAGGATAAACTGCATGTAATGCACTCTAAAATGTGGTTTTCAGACACCTCAAAAAGGAATATTTGCCTTGTTTTAGAAACACTGCAAGTAGCAGAACTTAATCAAAGTATCTCCTTGATAAAAATCAATGATCATTAGAAAAAAATGTAATAAGCAACAGAATATAAAAGTGATACTTGTACAGCAAACAGAAAACAGCATTCTATGTAAAACCAGGAGGCTCAGCAGGGATCTTGTCAGTCTCTACAAATACTTGGAAGGGAATTGTAGCCAGGTGAGGCTCAGCCTCTCCTGTCAGGTAAAAAGTGATAAGAGAAGAGGAAATGGCTTCAAGTTGTGCCAGGGGAGATTTAGATTGGATATCAGGGAAAATTTCTTCATGGAAAGGGTTGTCAAGCACTGGAACAGGATGCCCAGGAAGTGATGGAGTCACCATCTCTGGGGTTATTTAAAAGATGTGTAGATGTGGAGTTTAGGGACATGGCTTAGTGGTGGTAGTACTGAATTAATGGTTGGACTTGATGATCTCAGAGGTCTTTTCCAACATAAATGAGTCTATGATTCTATACAGAGCTGTCAACAAATAACACCAGGAATGGGAAAGGAAATGGCAACTGTATGACAGGGAGTAGAGCTGGCCATTCTCAGATGTAAGGCCTCTCTAGAGCCTCCAAGGGATCTTTTCCATCAGTGTAAAGAGTCCATTACCCTTCTAAGGGGCAGCTGGGGTGTGTGTGAGGGAAATCATTTGGCACAGGCACATCCTTTCTCATTTATGATGTAATAACATCTAAGTACTTTTAAAATAATAATTTTACTTCAGCAATAAGATTTTCTGGGATGGAGTCTGCTTCTTACTCTACATATGCACTTCATCTATTACAACCCACTGCTTCTCTGCAGTTTAATACAGCAGCACCACATGGGTGACTGCAACCTGCTGGTAACACACATATGGCCCCATTCTAAAGACTCCTTGAATTTGTGAATAAATAGTGGTTAAAGACATAGCTCAATTTTTGGTGTTAAACCTCATTGCTACTGTTCATGTTCATCAGTGCTTCTATGAATTGCGATTTGTTTTTTTAAATGTTTATTTTAACCAACGTTTTCAAAACTGGGCACAAATTGTATATTTTCCTGAGCGTTACAAACTGTTGTTATCAGGTGTATGCTACATTTGCCTATTCAACTTGTACTTTTTTGTATCAACAGATTTGGCAAGATATTTAGGGTCATCCCAGCAGCTGCTCCACGTAGCTCACAGACTATAAAACAGTAGTGGACCTGTGTCTCATTTACAAGTCATGGCACCAAGTTTTAGGTTCAGTTATTCTGTGCATTTCATATGTTGGGCCTGAAAAGCACCTGCCAGCCCACGAACAGCTCATCACCAGCTAGGTTTATATCTCCTTTGCAGATCCGTGGTGTCTTCCCCTTCTCAGTAACTTCTGAATAACTAAACCCTAATGAATTCACTTTATTAGTGAGGACAGAACTTTGTTGCAAATCAGTTGAGTTCTGTTACAATAACAGCATAATGAACAGGAGGCAGTATGAGGGAAAATAAGTTACCTAAATGTACATAGATGCTTTTCTGCTAACTACAGGTTTCTTAATATGGTCACAATTATACAAGTATGTCACTAACCCATGCAGACTCAGACAATGCTGTTCTTACTCCACAGCAAACATCAGTCTTCTGCTGAATCACTTTACCAAAGCATCCCCTCCAGCATAACACATTGTGCCCACAACTCTTCCATTCCCTGCCACATTTGGAGCACAGGTGTTCCTACTGCCTCATTTTCCATCACTCTTTGTTACAAAAGAGTGATGTTTTGCAGTGTACAAAGAAAACAAGGGCACACATATGGTAAACAATTATTATCCTTCAAATAATTTAGCCTCGTAATTCCTTCTTTCATGTGGCCTGAAGTCAGGTACAGTATTTGTGTAGTAATTCTAATTGTTCAGACTTATTTTTTATGTATACAAACATAAATTATAATAGGCCTGCCATTAAAAAAATAATTACTGCTTTTGTCTCATATTTCTGAGCTATCAGCATAGTAAAAATAGAAGCAAAACCTTTTTTCCATTTCAAAATCTTGTTAATTATCAGAGTATGTCTCCCCAAGGTGTACATAATTATTTCATAATAGGGTAATTAAAGTCCCTTGGTCCATGCTTTGGGATTTACAAAATAAAAATGCAAAGTCAGTATTGAATCAAAATGTACAGAGAGGAAAGCATAGCATAATTATTTTACAAAATCATAAGTTTATAAAATCACCTAAAAAAAAAAAGCAGAAGATTTTCAAACAACAACTTTCATCTTTACCCAGGTTTTTTGCCATTACCTCTTGCCTTTCCACTTCCTCAATGTTAAAACACGTGAGAATTATTTTTAAAGTGTATATCTCAAATCAAATTTTTGGCTCTAGTGGACAAGTCAATCTGACCTAACACACTGACATGATGTGGTTGCTCCACCATAAGCAGGTAAAATGCATCAGAGAACTTAATGGAGGAAGATTAGAGAAATTCAAAAGGTACAAACATGTATGCCCAGACACACTGGGAATGAATATATGTGGAGCATAAAAAGAAGAGCTGGTAGGTGGAGAGCAGAGAGAGAAGGAAGATCGAACACAGAGCATGCACAAATTACCATTCTGCATGTCTGCTTCTGTCCTTCCCATTTAGATAAAACTTAACTCTAGAAGGACTAATAATTTTCCCTCAAAGAAAAAACTGGTGATTTAGGGGCTTGCCCCCCTTTTTTTTTGTTGTTGATTAAAAATACCTGTCCACTGCTGAAGTCATGTTTTGGTCACCCTTCTGACTAAACTCTCACATTGAAACTTCCAAAACATATCTTTTAGACAAAGGCCTCTTTTAATTTATTGTGAACAGTTATAGTGACTTACAAGAATATCTAAATACTCCAATAAGCTTTACTTTTTTATCTAATAATGCAAAAGCAGTGCTAAAGTAGCAACAAGCTGGAAAAAAAATAAAAACTTTACAACTGGAACAGAATATCGTCAGCTACCCAAGGATGATGTCTATCACCAGATTTTCAACTTGTTCTCATGAACCTTGTTAGGGACACAGCAGCCATCAATAAACAGCTTCCTGTCTTTAGAAAGCCCTGATGTTCACCACTTTGCCAGTGGGACAACTTTTTTAATTTGAGACAACCTGTTCTTGCCAGAAATAAACATTTTCATGGCACTCTAGACCTCTGAGCTACAAAACACGCAGGTGTGAGCAGACACACTTGTAGGATTTTATTTAGTAAATGACAACAAAGAAAGGTAAAATCAAAGAGAGAAACTTACAACTCAAAGACCATATAAAGCATTCCATCTGAGCTGTATGTCTCCAACAGTTCAACAATATGAGGATGCTTCAGCATGTGACAAATACTGGCTTCTCTCTTTAGATCTGTGGAAGATAAGAAGGTAGTAAATTAGCTATTATTCAATAAAAAAAATTGAAAACAGAACACAATGTTTGGAAAGATGTACACATCTGAAATTTCTAATAAATTCATTAATCTTTATAAAAGACACTGATGAGATGGTATTTAATTATGCCACTTCAGAACTTTAGTGTGAAATTAAGTTAAAAATCTCAAATAGATCTCAAAATATAAACACACAAAAAAAATTCATGAAGTGACTTATTAATAAAAGATCTCCTTGGTCATAATCTGAAAAACTGCAGAGTAGTAAGTTCTTTTAATGCACATATGCAGACTACACCAACATTTTCATCCTAAATATGCAGTATCACTACAAAGTTATCCCCAAATACAGAAGACAGGCTCTTTCACCACACTACAGAAATATTAAAACCTGGAGGTCTCCAGTCTGACCCGCCTGCTCAAAGCAAGGTCAACTAGAGCAGGTTGCCCAGGACCACACCCAGTTGGGCTTTGAACATATCCAAGTATGGAAACTCTACAACCAGTCTAGGAAGCCCACACTGACACCTGACCACCCTCATAAGCAAAGACTTTTTTTTCTTATGTTTAAATTTCCTGTAGTTTACTTCTTTAATGGTGGTTATTTATTTTTAAATCACAATGTATGAAATGACACTGGCACAAATTTTAACCAGCATATATTAGCTTGTATCTCTAGAGAAGAGAGAGGAAAGCAGAAAAAGCCGTGACTAAAAGAAGAGCAGAAACCACCCTGAAATCTCTCAAAGCTTGAGAGATTTTGTTTTTAACTAAACAACACTTACTTTTTATGATCACAAATAAATCCTTCTGCAGGTATAGAAATGCAAAAATCCAAACCACACCGAATTTTCTTTCTTCTGTGTTGAAACTATTTGATATTTTTGTTATTTAATCATCCCTGAACTTTTTTTTTCTTTTAACTTATCCACTAGGATTCTAGAAAGAATAGTAAAATCTTGAATGAATAGTCTTGATGATAACCTGAGAAGTGGGGAAAATATCAGTCTGAATTCTGAAATAGACATTTTCCTTTTCTCTTTCTATACAATTGTTCATTTTTCAAGAACAACTTACCTATGTATTAATGGAAAAATAAAAATATGGTCTCTTGGTTTGAAACTGTTCTCCATATTGTTGTGTTACACTAAAATGACATTTAAAATGCACTATTTTTACATGCCCTCTTACATTTCTAATGTGAATCAATGACATTGAAAGATAAAGCAGCAAGAGGAACATTTTTTCATATGAAGCATTTTACAGGTAATTCAGATTTATGCTAGACTTTGGACCTTCCAGTCATCCATAAATCCAAAAGAAATGCTCAGAGTTTGGAAATGACTGAATTTCAATCCAAGAAAAATGTCTGGATTCATGAAGTGCAAATTTCCTTACTAGAACTTTCATATTACACCTGCATTACGTGAATCCCCCCTTACAATCTTGCAAATACAATCTAAAAGCAAAATGACAGAGCAACCCCTTAGAAACCATTATGTAATAGGAAGGGCAAACAGAGCAGCAAAAAGAAGCATCTTTCACTGATGCAGAAGAAATTAATGTAAAATTTGTCCTTTACAGACAGATGAAATTCTGTAAGAAAACAGCAATATGTCTTTCACTCCTGAAAATACTCATGGATCAGTTCTTACACCACCTTCATGCAGAGCAACTACTGAAACCATGTTGTAACATTCCCTTCCATCACACTTAGGGTTTGATTAGTCATTAAATAGTTACCCCTTCTTTTCTAGGCAGAGAGGTTCCCTGAAATGCACGTCCAGTCTTTCCTAAACAGGATCATGGATAAGCACACCGAGGCATGGCAGGGAAGAAAAGAAAACTATGTGATTCTGTGAATGACCATGATCTTCAGAAAATACAGTGCTTTTATTTTGCCTCTTACTGTATAATGACTTTAATGCTACCACCCTTCACCATGATCTCCAATATCTATTTTAAGTGGAAGGCAAAGAGAAAATCCAACAGGAAATTACAGAAAAGTCCTGCTTTCTTTACAGGTAAAAATTGTTTTCAAAATAGTTTATTTTGGCTGCTTCCTTTATTTAATACTTTACGGGCTTTATTTGAAGAGAGTTAGAACTGAGAGGAAGAAAGTATATGCTGCCATTTCCCTCATTCCTCTGTGTAATATCGGATGAGTACAACAACTGCTCACAGACTGAGCACCAGCACAAGAGGAAGGACAAACAAAGTGGAAAATAAAATCTCCAAACAGGAAAAAAAAAAAGAACAGAAATTACAAAACAAGGTTTTGTATGACTAAGGGGTCTTAGGGCTAAGTGCAGAACAAACTTCCATTTTAAAAACACCGGGGCCTTGTTCAACAGTAGACCTATTAAGGAACAAGAAAACTAGGTATAATGAGACAGAAAATTGATTTAACAAAGCCACAGGGCAGAAAAGAGATGATGAATTCTGAAGTATATTTGGATTGTGACCCAAAGGTCAAAATATGTCATGTTTAAGACCAGTAAAAAGGAAAAGGGAGGCAGGAGAAAAGGCAGAAATGGCACATATATTTCATTGTTTTCACTGAAAAAAATGACATCAGCATCTATTCAATTCTTTATCAAATGCTTTTACCAGAATGAATTAAATTTCACCTTCACAGGTTCCTCAGAGGTAAATAAAATCCCAAGTACCTACAGATACTGTTTCAGTTGTCAATGCAACATAAAACCAAGCAGATGTTTAACTGCAAGCAGGTGACTGAAGATTTCCTAAGAAAAATCCCATTATTATCTTCTGACCCCCATATTATTTGTAACTTATCATTCTGAATATAACACTGAATGAACTATTTGTTGTTAAGTTTTCTAAACCTTTGCTGAGCATTTTAGCAATGCTGTGTAGTAATAAAGGTCCCAGACACAGATCCTATATCAAAATAGGCCTTTCACATTCCAAACACCTACAAAAGATTCAGAACAACTCTAGAATCTGCCAATGCAGCAAGTCAGCTTTAAGCAGCAAGAGGTGACATTTTATTTAGTAATGGTGATGTGTCTCATATTTACAACAGTCTCCTTCACTAGGAAACAAAATTGAGCTAAAAGAACATACCCTAAGGCAAGACAAGGTCTTGGAATTTAAACCAAACTGTCATCTTTTACTTGCTGGACTATTTAACTTTATGTCTGAATCCTTTTTGAAGACTTCATCTATTCATTTTTCTCTTCTTAAGAGAACTGAAGAAATTACTTTCTGGTCTGTTCTTTAAGACTTCTCAGTCAGCACTTCTTTCAAAATTAAACATTAATGACAACAGTGATAATAAATAGAATAGCAAGGCTTAAAAGCACAAGCTTTAAAAGTTTAGCTGGTAGCTGCATGAAAGGTATTGTAACACAACCAGAAATAGGGAGAAAAACTTGGTGTTTCATTTAACTTGTTTAGCACACAGGTTGATATGTTACATCCTAATTTGAAAAGCATTTAAAAGCTGTCATTTTACACTAGTGTTACCAATAAATGTTCCAGAATTTCAGTCTGTTTACAAAACTTTGAGGTTTTTTTAGCAACAGGAGAGACGTTAAAGCTTCCATTTTAGACCTGGCTAATTATTTAGAGGGTGCTAAAGTTGTTAAAATGACATGAAAGTTCAGACTTCTGTAACAAAGGAAAGTTCAAAGATGGCAAGGGGAATTCCCAGCGATAATCACCACACAGAGAAAACGCAGCCTCATGAGTGGATAGTGACAGCGAAAGTGAATTGCTGGAAGCACTAAAAAGATAACTTCTCTAAATAATCACAAAGAAACATATATCAGTCTTTGATAGAAAAATATAAAACATGAGCATCACTTAAAATTCTCATGGGAGTTAACAATCTAATATCCTACGCATCTCTGACAATTCTGGCAAACACCCAATTTCCTTTTGAAGTCTGATACCCAAGGTTTTAAAACATCTCAAACACAGTGAACATATTTTCAAAGTATATTCATGGTATCCCACAGCATGGAAGAATCAGATGCTCTCTAGCAGTCTACATCATAGCACCATTTTAGTACCTTAAAAGTGACATGCACAGACTGCAGCAGCCACATCTTTTTGGGGGAAGGACAGCACCAAGTTTCTTAGCAAGATGGAAGACACATGTCACTTTTATATATACACAATTCATTTATATACATACACCATTCTGATTTTCCTGATTCAGCCCTTTAAAGGATTACTTCCCCAGCCACAGCTCGGGTATGACAGTATTTTGAAAGGAAGTAACCACATCAGGAGTATACTTCTTGCTTGAAATACTTCTATATATTTTTTACAGTGAAAATATGATTATATTTAATTTAAATAGATATGGTAGTACTAAGTTTTAAAAGGAAATCAATATGCTTTGTTCACTTGGTTGTGTCATGATCACCTACCAACCTTTGGTGCTCATCATGGAGAAGCTCCCAACCATTCCAACTGGAATGCTTTCATATGCAACTAACCTGAATTATGTGCTTTGGACACGTGCCTGATGCACCACCTGAAGTATGGATAATGCAGACACTGAGACCTCAGAAGCACCTGTTTCACCCTAGAAACACACTGGGCTTAGTCCTGTGGATTAGCCTTTGCCAGCTGTTAAACTCCCACCCAGGCTCCTGCTCACCCTCTGCTCTTAGGTGGGCAGGGGGTTAGAAAACGCAAGTAACAAGAACAAGAAAGCTCATGGGTTGAGCCAAAGACAGGGAGATTGCTTATCAGATCCTATTGTTGGAAAAATAGACTTACTTGATGAAGCTAACTTAATTTTGGCCAATTAAAATAAATACTTATTGATTTGGGCAGAGGCAATCAAAAAGATAAACATGAAACCAACAAATTTCCACCCCCCTTTCCCAGGCTCAACTTCACTCTTCACTCCAGACCCCTCTGCTCCCCAGCTCGGAGTGGTGCAGGACGTGGGGGTCATGCTCTGTACACCACAGTGGGTCCTCTCTGCTGCACCTTCCTTCTCACACTTCGCTGCTGCTCCAGCAGGGGCCATCCATGGGCTGCAGGGGATACTGCTCTGCCATGGTGAACCTCCTCCTTCCCTGATCTTGGTGTTCTCCTTGTTCCACGCTCCCTACACTTCACTCCAGTGCTTTCTACCCTTCATTAAATGTATTTTCACAGAAGCACCACAGGGTTGATCAGTTCAGCTTTGGCTCAACTGGAGCTGTCTGAAACCGGCAGTCCCGGAGCCTCTTCCCACAGAAATTGTCCTCGAAGCCTCCCATTACCAAAAACTTGCCACTTATATTTAATACGGGTCTGATTCATTTTCTGCACTAGATACAGTGCTTCAAGGGGCTAAAAAGGACCCAACTCCTCCAAGCCAAGCACACCACTACACACCTCTGCCTCATATCATCCTGTAACAAGCACACGGCACATCCTTGCACGACAGCAAACTCCAGTTTAACCAACCACACTGTACCTGAGGCCACGCTTCCAAAACCACGTGAACTTCCTGGGCAATACTAGCTTAAAAAATTTCCCTCTCTCCTCTCTGTTTGCTCATTCCTGCTGCTCAGTGAAAATTACTTTGAGGCTTAATTATCCTAATAATATAGCAAGGAAGTCATAAAAGCTTGCAGTGCAGCCAACACACTGCAACAGGAATGAGCAGCTGGAGGTGGGAACATCCTGTATTGACATTGGCAATGAAACTCCTATACTACAGAACCACAGCAATGTTTCTGTCCCAAAGATTTGTCTTTTTATTTTTTTTTTCCTTCCACAAGAGAGTACTCCCCTTTCTCTTAATTAAAACGGCACCACCTGCCTTCCTGGGATATGTGAGCGACTCCTCATCACACAGACACATCTGACCAGTTAATGACGCTTTGCCTCAACAAGCACTAAAAGCTTTCCTGCCTCTCCTCCCACACACTTTGGGGTGGCTGAAGCTCCACGGTAGCCAAGCTGATTTAACTGCTGGCTGTTTCCCCCTTCATCCCACACACATTCCTGCCCTCTGTTCCACTGTGCAGAAGCCTGGAGCTTGTCACACCACACACCAAACCATTTCAGTGTTAACTCAGTAAAAAAAAAAAAAAAAGACATTAATTTTTGTCTCTGCTGGCTCAGTGTCGTGCAGTTTTAGCACAGGAAATGGCTCAGTGAGCAAGTCAAGTATGTATATATAGTTAAAAGAAAGGAAAGGAATATGGAAGGAGAAAGTAAATAAGGCTGGGAAATGCAGCATTCAGAGCTGCTGCCCAAACACCAGTACACACCTTTCCCTTCGAAGTGTCTCCATTGTCACTAAACCTTTGTTGCATAATCAATCTGTACCCTAGCAAACATCCTTAAAACACGTACCAAAAAGAAACAAATGCAGATAGCTGTGAGCGGCCCTTGATAAGAACACCATGGTAATCAACAAGTGCAGTGCCAATGTGAGATAATCCACCTCCCGCCAGTATCTTTTGTTTTAATGCTGCTGTAGCATTTGGAAACAAAACATTGACATGAAGAATGAACAACCTCATTACAGCTAACACTCAATAACCAGAATCCCTTTCTGAGCCCCCCCATGCAGAAACCTATGGAAATCTTAATTTCGTGGAATCAGACTTCATAGATGTTTGCTAAATCCTGTATAACTTCCATTTGGTACTCTATTCTTCCTCAGTGTTTGGACAGAAATATAAACATGTTAATGGCTTTTTAGCTGGAGCTGAGTGTCTTGGGAGACTTACAAGGCAAGTTTCCTACCTCACTTTATGCTCTGTCAGCTACAATGAACGTGAAACTGGGTGTGAAAAAAAACCACTTTTCTCTCACAGCTTCTGATACATTCACCAGACTTGTCCAGAATCACGTATCTGACAGACATTGTAAGTTGCTTTGCATGGCTGTGTCCATGAAAGCAAGTCTCCCTCCTTTAACTCGTTTTCTTATTTTTACTGGCTGCAAATAAGCAATGATTCATAAATAAGCTGGTGTATTTTAGGTAATGAATCAACTTGAACTAATAAAAATGTTTCAGAATGCCTGAAAGAGTATTAATATCTATCTACTGCAGATAATTAAACCCAAATAATTTAATTTCGTTTAATTAAATGATAATTCTTAGTAACTTTTTACAAAGCACCCATCACAATGAAAGAAAAAATCCATTATTTTTCAAGCATGAACAAAGCTTGGATATCTCTCATCTAAGACTTTCCACATTCCATGGCCTCTTGGTTTATACTCCACAGCAGGTTCATTGAGGTAGGGGAACATAGAAAAGGGGGAAACATAGAAAAGTTAAAGTAACACTTTCTGGATCATTACTTTTTAATTAATTACATGGAAAAATCTGTCTTTCAAAATACTGTTAGTAGTTTTCTCCGCTCTAAAGTAGCAGTCTCAGAAGTGTTTCACAAACTCAAGAAGTGACACGATAATCATAATTAGGGTTACGACCTCCATAAATTAATTTTAAAAATGTCATAAGTTTGGATTTCCAAACAGAAATGGAGCTGCTGCTGAAGACATTCTGTAACCTCTGCTGTAAAATCTGAAACACTTTTCTCCTAACATTCTGTTTTCAATAATTAATGAAAGGAAATTGAAAACAGTCATTGACTCTCAAGTCGTGATCAATCAAGTTATGAAAGTGGGTGCACTATTGATAACCTTATTATATTAAATTCCACGTTCCCACCTGTTATGCAGCACTGCATAGCAGTCTGAAACCCAACGCCTTCCCGAGTATCACAGACCACAGGCTTTTACACTGCAAACCACAACTTAAAACACTGCAACGCAATGAATTCTTTAACAGAGGGAAATGGAAGGGTGTGTGCAGCAGCAGATCTGTCACAATATGCTGCGAAATTTCTTTTAAAAATAAACAAACAAACAAACAAAAAACCCAGAGAAAGAATTAGACACATGGTGTGTATTTGGTAAAGGAATGCTACGTGCTTGGCTGGAACACTGAACTGGCAAAATGCTCAGCTGTACGGTCACAGCGGCCTTTACTGAAATAACTGGAAGGTCATAATTTCGTAAAGTTACACAGAGTGTGCTTTACTGTAGTGAAAACTCACCAATAAACACTTAAAAGTAGCATCCCCATTAAAAGCTGTTCCCTCCTCTGTCAGCTCATTCTCCTCTCCTGCACCATCTCTCCCTCCATTCTGGTGAAACCGCTTGTGCAACTGCACCATAGACAGAACCGAGGTATTGATCCACCTCAACTGCAAGCAATCCTTTTTCTTCTCCCCTTAGAGCTGTTTTTCAACCAAACTTGTTCTGGCTAGTCCTGGGAATCTGCACAAACACCTAAGAGCACAATAGAGTTGATAGCCCGGCAATAGAAACAAATGGGCCAGATTACAGCAGCAATTCTCACCTCGACATCAGCACTGGCTTAAAATGTTTGACAATATGTCACATCCCAACAGTCTACAGCACTGCTGTCCTCCTCCCAAAGAGGAAAGAAATCAGAAAACTAGATTTCACAGTATTATCAGGAAATGTTAACTTCCAGTATGTTTAACTGAAAGTAAAATTGAGACATGAACTTGCAAGTCAGGACGTATTTCTTTTTTCTCTCTGTAATTTCCTGTTTATGCAACTCCATGTCGACATGCGTCCCTACAGATTTCTCACTAGGTGGCAACCCAGCTCCGACTTTGATCTCTGTATACTCAGCAGCTGAACACAAAAGGCGGCTGCATCTATTTAGCTGCAAAGAGCTTTATGTTTGGCCAGTTTTATACCAGTGAGCTGATTAACGATGATTACAGTTCAGACCTAAGAACAACAACAAAAAAGACGCCACTTGAAAATAATTAAAGTACTTCCAGTGCTAAGACCTTTTCATCCAGACTGTGTGGGAGACCATTCTCTCCTCTACGCCTGAGGAGCTGATGACCACACACCAGCATCCACTGCACTGCACACACGGAGAACTGCACATGACACAACTGGAATGTATTTAAACAGTTTGCTCACGTAAGCCAGAAGTTCTTTGTTTAATTCACAAGCTATAACAGAGCAGCGTGTTTACTGCATCGAAGTCTAACAAAAAGCTTTAGAAAGCTAAGCCCTGCAAATAGTTCAGTTTACATCACTGGAGTTTCTCCTTTTTAAAGGTTAATCACACAGGGTGGAGTTCTTTGTTTCATTTTTTGTACATTTTTTCATTTCGGGAGGGTTCTTTTTGCTGCAGGAGTCTGTACACATATATGTGTGTATATGGTTTCTCTCCAGCCTTTGGACAGGGCAATGCAGAAAATGTATCATCTCGGAATGTGCTAAAAGCATCATTATTAATGTTATGTTCAGATTGGCACAACATTTTTACACCAAACTTTGACATCTTTTGGCCGGAATTCACTTAGGCTGATCAAATTAACTAAAGGTTATAGACTTTGCAGTCCTTTAAATGAGTTTTTAGTACTCATGGACTAAAATGTAATGACATTACATCAAGTAAATGCCCTCAAAGGCAATGGAACATTATCAAGAAAAGAATGCTAGTTGATCCTGAAAAATTAAGTGATTTCTCTTGCTGATCACTCTTAACATTTGAAAGGGGGGGGTGTGTGTGTTTGTTTGTTTGAAATGCCTTTTCTTCTGTGACTTAGCCTTTACCTAAACGTAATGACAGGGAAATTTTTTTATATCATCAAAGAATCTCAATTTTACAGGAAAAACTCCGGAATTTTAAAGACACAAAGGAAATCTATTCATAACAGATGCAGCTAGTCTAGACAAAATGTCTGGAAGTCGTACTCGAGGAAGGGTTAAATAGCCCATTACACTGAGCTGCTGAACACTAACAGGCAGAAACAGCCCAAAGGCACTCAGGGAAGGGATCTGACTGCCTAGGATGTTTCTCATAGAGACAAAATGCACTTGTTTGCTTTGATCAAAGTTTCTTTGGTCTTCAACTGCCGGGCTCCGCATAACCAACACAAAACCAGTTGCACACTAATGCTAGAAAAGAAATCACCTCCTTTGCCCAAGTCTAGACAACCCAGGCAAAACCAGCATCTAAAATATCAATCTACTCTGAGGAATCTAATTCCACAGTGCCACACAGCTCAGTGAGTGACAGAGTTTTAGTTGTGGTACCTGTGGCAATGCAGCACAGGTCACTTTGCAACTTTTCTCAGGTAAAATTGTGCAAACTGCAGTAAATGCTGCTGTAAGGGACAGCTGAGTTCTGAGAGGTCCCTCCAGAGCACACAAAACTCAGCACAAACAGCATCTACCGTGTGCTCTGAGTAATAGATAATGACCTAGCAAACGTAAGGATGATACCAATTCTGTCCAACTAGGAAATCCTATCTGAACGCTGGAGAACAACTACTTGAACAAAACTTGTTTCTGGTTCAGTGACAGAACAATGTGAGGAACCAGAAAAACATTTTTAAGCAATAGTAATACAGGATACAAAAAGAGCTAGTCTTGGTTTGTTCCACTTCTGCCCACGCTTCTTTTCACAATTATTACCAAAAGTCATACAATTTTTTTTCGTTTTCTTTGTTAACTGAAAAATTATAAAGCAAGTTTCATAAAATGGTGTCCATGTCTTAGTTCAGTAATTAAAAAAGACTTACTGAAGAATGTGTTCTTTACCAGTACTTTGAGGATTTCACCCTAAGAACCAAAAAAGTTTTAACTACACTTGTTGCTACTTATCAAATACCCACAAAATACTTTTACATACTGTCTATTAATTTTGTAATGCTTTAAAGAGCACATTTTCCCTTTTTTGCTTGTGCAGTTGCAATTCTCCTCCAAGCCTCTGAAACCAGTGCCCTTAAAATATATCCCCTTTCATTCCACAAAAATCAGATGTTAGTGATGAAAGCAGTGCAACTGAATTCAAACTTGTTTCCAGCAACATTCAGGTCACAGGTCTAGGAATAAGGTTGTAACTTGCTTAATTTGTCTCAGATTGCACAACAGACTGAAAAGACTGCTAATCTTTACAAACTGTCACTTATGCTTTTCTCTGTAAAATGGAAAAAGTTGATAGAGGTAACATATTCCCATAAAGAACCCACCCAGTGACAATTTTGCCTATTAATTGATTAGAATCCTAACACAATTGCAGGTCATCAGAAAAATATTTTCTTTCAAAGTATTCACACACTTCTCACAATATTTACAAGATGATTTCTCTTCACCAATACAGATACGAAGAGTTTTCTTCTTTAATCTCACCAAAGCATTATGAAAAGAGTATTTAATCTTCCTTCTTTACTATCTGCTGATGAGCAAGAAACAAAAAATACCTAGAGTTCTTACTTAGCAAAAGCTGAGTTAGAAACACTTTGGTCATCTAATTCAATCTGTGAATTTGGGAGATTATATCAGAAATTATCATGGAAACAGTACATCTGCGTGGCCTTTTTAAAATAAGTTCTGAGGGAACTTCCCACTGTCCCTGAACTTCCAGGTGATGCTATGGCAACAATCACACAGTAATACACAAAAATTTCCTTCACTGTCACAGGGTATTTTGAGGGACTGACATGGATCTATAAAACCTTGTAGTAACCAGCTGGGGATAATGGATTGCTCCTCCTGCTAGACACAGCAAAGATTATTTAAGTACTTACACTCATAGTATGTAATGTAAAACACTGATCTCAAATGGAATGAACTTTTTTAAGGTGTTAAAAGGTTTGGCACAATTTTTTTCCAACAACTAACTTGTACTATCTCACTCCTGCTCACTTGGCATGAGATCTACTTTCTTTCATTGGTGTCCAAATCTGAAATGATGATCAATTAGAATAAGAACAAAACTTTATAAATTCTGCCCATTTTTCTTGCTCAAAAGTGTAAGAGCAACAATAAGCTTGCATATATATGAAATTATCAAAGCATATATCCACTAGTGATAATAATTTGCATCCTCTCTGCAAAACAGCTTTATAAGAGCACTGTAAGGAAGAGTTAATAGGGTTCTTTCGTTAAAAGAACCCCAAATTTTCTTTCCTCACAAGTAAAATATTTGTCTAGGATAAAGAACGTAAGTGATATGATGGAGTACATGGAAATGTAAAATGTAACACATCAGTCAGCTGAGTTAAGAGAGTCCTGACCGATTCCCCAGATTCTTTAGACCACCTTTCCTGTCAGCACAACAAAAATCAGAGCTCTCTCTTTACATGACAACATGGTTCTCAGGCTGAATGCAGCACTGTCTGCATTCTGAAAATGATCTGAAGCTCAGTGAGTTGCACAAGATGTTCTCCCCACCCTTTCTTGAAGAAGGAAGCAAATCCTACTTCTGCCTCTGACATCCCTCCCCTCACAAACAACTTTTGGTGAAAGAACCTGATCAGTGTGTCTCATGCTGCACAACCAGTTCTTATTTGTCCAGAATACTGCAGACGAGGAACCGAGGCAGGGAGGGGTGTACATGCCACTGTAGAGAGGGGATGAATTATGAAACTGTGGCTTTGACATAAAAAGTCAAATTTGCAAATCCATGAGCTGTTTATGCAGGTTGAATATGTATCTGCAACAGTATTAGAAGTCTGCTCAGGTCTAGCAGAATTTATTAGCTTAAATGCAGTATATGCACAACAGCTATGCTGCTTCGGGGCAGATGATACAGTATAGTCTCTGCCAGTCAATACCTGGATTAATAAGCCATGATGGACTTGACTTGGCTCCATGTAAGATCACCTGAAAGTCAGAGGGACCCTGATCTTGAGGGTTTATTAGCTCAGCTAGACACAAGGCATGGATATGCTAATACACACTCCCAGAAATGGAGTGCCAGGAAAACAGGGCTGATACTCTCCAAAGGGTCAGTTCTGGACTGGTGCTAAGCTGGAGCTCACTAGTCTTGACAGATAATCAAAGCACACTGTACATATTTGGATTTGTACACCCACATGCTTTTAAAATGTACCTGTATTATTGCACCTATTTTTTCTTATTAGCTGCAGTACCTCAGTCTCCATTTACATGGAGAAGTAAGACTTGGCTGCTTAAATCATCCTGTTGCATAAATCTTCATTTATGAAGAATTAATTAGGGAAATAAAATGGCCTCAGAGCACAGAGAAATTCATATAGTTTATATATATCCTATTCTTTACACATATTACAGTCAGTCTGAAAAGCCTATTTGTAATTCCTAGATAAGATTTAAAAACAGAGTAAACTGCATCATAACATTCTTAAACTGAAAAAAGAAAAATTAAAGTTCAACGCATTTTTTACAACTTTGAACCTTTAGCAATGAACCTCAGCCTAAAGCTTTGAACTATTCAGCACTCTTGAAAATTTATTAAATTAAATGAAACCATCTTTCCTCTTTTGTTTTCCAAATGCCACGGAAAAAAATCACAAAACTGGAATCCATTCCAACCTTTTGTTACTCCAAACAATATTACTCAAGTGATTTGTGCCAACTTAAGAACAATCATAGACACAAAAGTGCTGTGAGCATCTGTCATAAGCCATTTTTAAGAGTTTTTGAAAAAAAGACATGTACTAAAAGTGTAAGAAGCTATACACCAAATTAAACTTTGAGGACAGTTACAAAGGCCCGTGGATTTTAATGAAATCATTGTCTGAACTTTAACTTACTGTATGCAAGTACATATTTGACTGCAGAAATGTAACAACCATTTCTCCTACAGACTATTTTCTTTGTTTTGCCATTTTTAAACTGCAAATTTATCCTCAAGTTTCCAAAATACTGATAAAATTCACATGATAAAAATTACATAAAACCTGTAGCCTGCTAATAGCAATGAAATCTGATTCATCGTCTCTAGTTTGGAAAAGGATTTTAAAATACAAATCTATTATTTACACATATTATAATTAATAAGCATAAAAATGGCAAGAAAATTTACAAAAGCTTCAATTTTTTTTAATTTTAAAAGTTCAAAAATTTTCTTCCTCTTCTAATATACAAATATCCCTCATTACTGTAACACATTTTCACTAAAATTACCTGATACTGCAAGTTACAAAACCTTTAGCAGTAACTGATCTTTGAGTTGAACTTTGATCACTCTTTGAGAGGGTAAAATCTGTTGGAGAATGGACTTGGACATTGAAATAATGTATCTGCACAGTACTGGATGAAAAGGAAAAGAAATTCACTTTCTATCATCTTGCAAGATCTAAAGAGTCACAGAGTTGCAACAGGATCCAACAGAGACCTGCCCAGACAGCAAGGCTTAAGCAAGGCCTAGAACAGAGCTTGCTTGTTTAAACAAGCTTTCCTGAGCCCTGATACCTGGAACACGTCCTCCTTTTCAGAAACGGTTCAGGTTGATAGAATGAACCCAATTGCTGTAACAACCACAGCAAACCACCCGACCTCAGACCACTTTTCTGGGTCAGCCTTTGTGCAAAAGCCTCCAGACCAAATGAAAATGACAATTTACATCTCAATAGTGGTGGAACAACATAAGTTGCTCTATGCAAACAAAACAGCTCCTTTGTCCTCCCTGTGCCACTTGAGAGAACTGACAGCTACCAAGATCACCAGTTACACAAACAAGTAACAACACATAACCAGACTGCAAAGAAAATTAAGTGTTATGTAATTGTAGTCCTTAAAATCTCTAAACTATGTTGGGAATTGGGTCCTTCAGTTGGTTCAACTTTTCCTATAAGAAAACATCAAAGTGAACACCAATTAACTTTACTACTAACATAACAAGACTGCCTGCTGCCAGGCAGGGTCCATCCAACTAGGAAACGAATAAGATTCCTTAAGCTCTCACAGCCCCAGACAACTGCAGTGGAAAGTTCAATCTGTAGGAATACAAAGTCAGAATCTAGTCCACTTGGTGAGGTAAGGAACTCCTACTCTCCCCTCATTAGTTACAGAAAGGGCAAAACAAAACTGTGCAGAAGTGCCACCAAGCATCTACAAAATATAAGTGGGGCAAGTATGGGGTGATGCACAACTCAGAAATTTTGTGGCAACTCCTCCAGAAGGAGGACAGAATCCTCTGAGACATACGAAGCAAATCCTGAAATCGGCATTATCCCAATAAAACCAGTGCCCTCATATTTATCAGTTCCAGTTTATGGTTACAGTGATTTCAGAACTAAACTAATTGTAATTAATTTCTGTTTTGGGCCAGTGGATCATGAACACAGCCCTTGTACTGCAGAAACACAGCATGTACTGGAACTGAAGGTCCAAGGCTTCTTACTCAGAAGAGTAATCACAAATTCAGAAAAACAGAATCCTCTTCACCTGACACGATATTCTGGATAGA
The DNA here is from genome assembly GCF_003945595.2 of Pipra filicauda. NCBI lineage: Eukaryota > Metazoa > Chordata > Aves > Passeriformes > Pipridae > Pipra > Pipra filicauda. Next base: position 2,154,698 of record NW_024104298.1, read on the forward strand.
TTCTTCAAGAGGAGCTACATCTCTTGGGCAAATGCAGCAATCAGTTTGCAAGAGGCAAAAGTGATAGTGAAGAGCAGGGCTGAGAGCAAGGGGAAATGAAGTTACTGCAATGTCACATGAGGATACAGATTTGATTCAGGATATGAACCTGCCTTCCTATCAGCAAACAAACTGTCTCCACAGCATGACCAGCTCTAAAGCTCTGTTCTACGACAAAACATTTCTAAACACTAACCCAGAAGGTACCCAATTTTATAAAGAGACCATCTCTCCCCATGAGGTTTTATAATATTTAAAAAACCCAATTTTTCCTTTAGTACATGGGAGAGCGAAAAACATTTCAAAATGTAAAATATTTTTATTAAAAAATCCCAGAATAGATACTAAAAGGTATTTTTTCCTCCAAAGATCATTGCATATCTTGGCACATGTAAATGCCCTCAGTCCTCAGACCAGCATTTGCAACTCAGATGAGCATGCCCTGAAGCTGTGAATAGCTTTGACTGTTAGTGTACAGCCCATAATTCCTCGAAAATTACTAAATACAACAGAACCAAGGGAGAGGTTTCTCTTGTGCTGTAAGACACAGGGATAAGCAATGAACAAAACAGTGCCCTGCACTGAATTCCAGATATATTTCCCATGCAATCCATTTACCCAACATTACCTGACATCAGCAAATAACCAAGTCTTCACACAGGAATGGAAAAGCAAGACTGGCAAAGACCAAAATGAGAAAGAGGAGCAAATTCATACAAATTCATAAGAGAGTGGTGGGGGGTGTGTGTGTGTGTGTGGTGCATTAGGCATAACTGGCAAGGTGTTATTCCCCACGTAGCAAGGGGCTGCAGGGTGCCCTCAGTGGGAATAGATGAGGAGGTTCCCTGTGCCAGACACAGCTGGCTCCAGAATGGACCCAGCACAGGACACGGCCAAGACCCATCAGCCACATGTGTGGTGCCACTCATCCAGAGGACTTCAGAGAGTCTCAGTGAAAACATACTTAAAGAGGGCAGTAAACAGAAAAAAAAAACCACAAAAAACATAGAAGAAAATGACAGGAACAAGGCCAGAAGAGTGAAGAGCCAGAAGAAAAAAGGAGCAGGCTGGAGCAGGAGGAAAGGACAGAGGCTGGAACAGAGCAGCAGCACCAGCAGGGAACAGGTTCAGCTCCAGAGGGGCTGCTACTAACTCAGAACGTGCCAACTCTATCTCCTGTCTGCCCATGGCCTTCCCAAAGGCACCAAGTGCTACACGTGGCCAGTGGGATGGAGACCAGGAAGGGGGAGGCAAGAGATGTTTTGCCTTTGTTAAAAGATGATAAATTAAATTGATTGGAATACCCCCCAGATAAGTAAACTCTTCTTTTGTCTATGTGATGGGGGAGGGAAGGGATGATTACACAAAAGGAGCAGATCCCAGCTGAAAGAGCACCCTCAGTAAAGCACACACTACCCTTAAGAGGAGTTAGTCATACAGGCAGACCACTCCAACAAAATAAGACATACCAAAAACAGGAAATTGGGGGCAAAAAGCCTGGTAAGTCCAGAAAATTTCTAGAATGGAATGCATATTTTTAATCTTTAAATCATATTTAGTTGCTCACCAGTCCTACCAAATAGACAGGAACACAGATAAGGATAGAAGCTTTGATAAGATTTGAGGCTTTCTCCTCTCACTCCATTGTCAACGTTACCTTGTGCGTGCCCTTTCTCCAGTTAGCTTGCCTGTTATTTAAGGAAAAAGAAAATCAGAACAATGCCTATGAGCTATTTAGGAAAGAACTGAGATAGCATTCACAGCTGTGCTCCTACAGTTCCTACTCTAACCCCAGACTGCATTTTTGTGTTAAACAGAGTCATTGGTAGCCCTTATAAGAAGTGAAAATCTCTTTTCCTTGCTAAGCATTCCACACCGGATTATCTCAGATTCTAGAATAACACACAGCATACAGATATTCCTCTAAAGAAAATATCAAAATTCCCAACTGAATAGATTCAAACTATGCTTGTTTGCACTTTCCCCTTAACAAGTAACCCTAGCAGGTTTCTAAATAAGGTGCATTTAAAAAAGGAAGCAAGCCAATCAACAAGACAGCAAAGTAGGAGACTTATGGTGTAAGTCCTCTGTTCACCTTTTTTCCCAACTTCAGTTAAATCAAATCTGTCCAAAGGTAAAAAAAAACCACCAAACCCAACACAAATGAAGGAACAGGACTGCAGAATAAGTAACTTGGAATGAAGAAACAGGGTTTTCCCACTCCCTTCAGCAGCCAGGAGCTGTTCAATCATCTCAGCTCTACTGAGGGGGAAGGGGGAGGAGATGCAAAGCTGTGATACTCACCCACACACTGCACAGATGTGTGGAAGATATTACAGAAACCTGGTTGGTAGAGAGAGGACACATTAAAGATTCTATACCGCTGGTCTCACGCTAAAGCAAGAAAACTATTAGAAGGTCACTGATCAGTGTGTTTGTGAAACTGCTTTGTCTAAGAAACTGCAAGGCTGCATTGTCTGCTGTGAAGCTGTATTGTTTAAGAAACTGCATACGTGATAGAAAAATTAGAGCAACAGGATGGGAAAGGTAGAGAAAGTAGCAAATAGTAAATAAAGTAACTATAGCCATGAGAAAGAGGCAGCATTTGCGCAAATATAACTTAGGTAATTAGGAGCCAATGATGAGCTTGTATTTGGAATATTAATGAGCCTAATTATTAACCTTTATAAGCATGGAGCTTACAGCAATAAAGTTGGATTAGTCATGATCAATACTGTGATCGTGTGATACTTTCCCGTCGTCCACAACAAATGGTGACCTCCGACGTGATAATTTAAAGAAACGGGGGAATCCACGGTTGGGATGGCATAGTGTCGGAGCCTTAGCAGCGAGGCTGGTCAAAAAGTCAAACTGAGGAGTGACTTGGACCTGGAACTGGTCAAAAAGTCGGCAGAATTTGCGACTTCGGACCCGGATCAAAAAGTGGGCAACTGCAACTTCGGATCCTTAAAGCGTCACTTGGGACGAGTTCCACCGTACGTGCTGCCGGACCCTGGAGGCTGCAAGAGCGCGCTAAAAATAGGTAAAAAATGGAAAGGGAAGCAGCATATAGTTTATTTTCTGAATTTTTGCAGAAAAAAAAGTATTAAAGATATAGATTTAAAAAAGGAATTACCAGGATTGCTTGCTTTTGGGTATGCAAAAGGGTGTTTTATCAACCCGCATACCGTGCATTCTTTAGAAGAGTGGCGAAAGTTTGGAGATAAAATATGTGAGGCCATTCTAGAAGAGGATAAAGTTGCAAAAAAGCTGGGAAAGTTTTGGAAAGTTGTGAATGATACATTGTTACAACATGAGGCAGAAAAACGAGCTGCTGAGCAAGCTCGAGGTATGCAGCAACACAACAGAGACTGGTTCTCTATTTCCCCGACTCCCCCTGCATTTCAATCAGTTATGCTCCCAGCACAGCCGTCTGCCCCCCCTCCTAATGAAAATACGGCTCCCCCTTCTGCAACCACTCCTGACCCTCCTGCCCCTGCAGAACCTTTAAGCAATAACGCTGATCCATTGCTGGAGCCACCAGCACCCCCTCCTCCTGCTTTAGATGCTGTGATGCCTGTCCCTGGGGCAAGCACTGACCCGGCGGGGGCCATAGCCAAAGAGAGGAGAGATACATGGGCAGCGATTGCTAAACATTGCCTGTCAGAAGAATTGCAGGGGGCAGAGGGCATGGCATTTCCAGTTACTTATAATCAAATGCCAGAGGGAAGGCTAAATGCCACCATAACTCCATTAGATTGGAAACTTTTGGCACAACTGCGGAGCACTGTAAGTGAATTTGGTTTGCATGGAGAACCTGTTAAACAAATGTTAGATTACTTCTGGGCCACTCAACTTTTACTACCCTCAGATCTCCGTTCCATTTCGAGAATGATACTTACAGAACATCAGCAACTTTTGTTTAATGCTTATTGGCAAGCATATGTTAATGAAAGTGTTGCTGTGATCAGGCAACCGGGGGATCCTTTACACGGCGTTACAGCAGATGAACTAATGGGAACAGGTCCATATTCACGAACCGAAGCACAAGTACACATTGGGGCAGATAAAATTAGAGAGGCCATGGACCTTGTAAGGAGAGCATTAAATAGGGTCAAGGAGCCAGGGGGAGTGCCATTATATATGAGCTTAAAACAGGGAAGGAATGAATCTTTTGGTGAATATGTTGACAAGTTAACAGCTGCTATCACAAAAGCTGGGGTCCCAGATTATATGAAGGGGACCATGCTAAAGCAGTGTGTTTTGCAAAATGCTAACTCAATAGTTAAACAAGTAATAAATACATTGGGTCCTTATTGGACTATAGAATTATTAATTGGTCCTTATTGGACTATAGAAGAATTATTAGACAAAGTATTGCAAATACCAACAGGAGAGAATGCATTTTTAGTCAATGCTATTCAGGATTTTACTAAAGGGCTTAAAGAACAGACTCAGGACTTAGTTAAGGAGCTTAAAGAACAAGCTCAAAATTCCCAAATTCAAGTGTTAGCAGCTCTTGCACCCCTCCAGGGAAAGGCTAATAACTCCACAGATGGAAAAACTCGATCAAAGTGTTATCGATGCGGAGCTACTGGACACTTCAGAAGGGAGTGCCGAGCAACAGGAATTTGGTGCCAACAGTGTCAGAACTCCACCCACAACACTTCTGTTTGTCGGAACCGGTCGGGAAACTCACGGCAGAGCGCGAAGAATTGCAGTGGCCGCGCTCAGACACAAGTAGTCGCTGCAGCACAGATAACCCCAGCCAGCAACTTTTCACCGAACAATCCATTCCACGGACAGGAGAACAGCTGCAACCTGCCACAACCACAGCCTCAGCCAATGCTTTCGGATTGCAACCTGCCACAGCCGGTAGCCTCGGATTGGATCTGGCCACGACACTAGAAGTCACTTTGCTATCCACCCAACCTCAAAAGATTCCTACTGGTATCTACGGGCCTTTGGTAATAAATAAACAAGCATTTGGGGCACTGTTGATTGGCAGATCGTCGGCTAGCCTTGCTGGATTATTTGTGCTGCCTGGATTAATTGATGCTGACTATACTGGACAGATAATGGTTATGGCATATACTATTTTTCCACCTTTAAGGATTCCTAAAGGACAACGTATTGCTCAATTAATACCCCTGCCACAGTTAGCAAAACCTTTAACCAACGACCGACAACTGATGCAACGTGGAGATCATGGATTTGGTTCTACAAGGGGACTTACCTTACTGACACTGGATTTAAGTGAGAGGCCAAAACATAAAGTTACAATTATATGGAAAGATCAAACAAAAACACTGGATGCTTTACTAGATTCAGGAGCTGATTCCAGTATAATAGCTCCTCATTGTTGGCCTAGACACTGGCCTCTGCAACCTGCTACTACAACTGTGACTGGCATTGGGGGTGCCTCAATTGCTATGCGGACTCCTACTGTGAACATCGAGGTGGAAGGTCGTGTGGCCAGTGCTGTCCTGTCTGTTGTCCAGCTTCCACCAACAGTACAATGCTTAATCGGGAGAGATGTTTTGACACAAATTGGGATGAAACTCTCCAATGATCACCCTTTGGGGGAATAGCCATTGCTTGGTCTTTCCCAATTCCTATTACTTGGATTGTTGATACCCCGGTATGGGTTAAGCAATGGCCTTTAAAACGGGAAAGCTTGGAAACTGCTCATAAATTAGTACAAGAACAAATTGATCAAGGACACTTAAAACTTTCTACTAGTCCCTGGAATACACCTATATTTGTAATAAAGAAAAAGTCTGGAAAATATCGATTATTGCATGATCTAAGAGCAGTTAACTCACAAATGGAAGCCATGGGGGCTTTACAGCCTGGACTACCAAATCCTGCAATGCTTCCCATGGATTGGTCCTTACTGATTGTAGACTTAAAAGATTGTTTCTTCACAATTCAATTGCACCCTCGGGATACTAAACGTTTTGCTTTTACATTACCTGCTATTAACAGAGAAAGACCTGACCAACGATTTGAATGGACAGTATTACCACAAGAGATGAGGAACAGTCCAACTTTGTGTCAGCTATATGTGGATAATGCATTACAAGCCCTACGACGCAGATGGCCAGATTGTATAATTTATCACTACGTAGATGATATATTGTTTTGCCAGCCTGAGGAGTTTGTACCCGAACAAATACAAATAATTCGCAGACATTTGGAACAATATAAGTTAATAATAGCAGATGAAAAAATTCAAACGACAGAACCATAGAGATATTTGGGGTGGACTATCTCTCGACATGCTGTTATCCCACAGAAATTGGTATTTCAATCAAAATTGCGCACTGTGAATGATGCACAAAAACTTCTTGGAGATTTACAGTGGTTACGCCCTGTTGTGGGAATCCCTGCTGACCTTTTAGCTGAATTGCGACCCCTATTAAAAGGAACAGACCCAACAACCAAAATTACTGTCACAAAGCACCAACAACTCATACTCCAACAAATTTTAGATTGTGTCACTCAAGGCCGTGTTCGGAGAAGACAATGGGAATTACCTTTAGAACTTACCTTTTGGGCTGACAAACGATACATTTTAGGTGCTATTACACAATCACAAACAGAAACGGGGGAGGATATAGGGGTTTTAGAATGGTTATCAACTAGCATACAACAGCCTAAAACACTTTTACAAAAAATTGAAATGTTGGCAGCCCTGATAAAAAAGGGTCGAGAGCGTGTGTTACAAATTGATGCTCAAGAGCCTGCACGTATACGATTACCAATGCAGAAAAATGATCTTGATTGGTACCTATGTACTAATGAGGGTCTTCAAGAAGCATTATTAGGACTGACATGTCCCATAATTACCAGTAGACTGCACAATGTCCCTACAGCAAATTTTTTTGCATCCATATTTGCCCCCTTTGGAACAAAAAAGAGCCTGGTTCTTGTCCAAAGAACGGCTTGTTGGGCAAGAAATCAAATGAATAGAACTTCGAAAATTCTGGGAGAATTGGCTCATGACTCTGATGAAATAAGGCATGCTGTTTTACAAAACAGAGCAGCCATAGATTTTCTATTGCTGGCTCAGGGGCATGGGTGTGAAGAATTTGAAGGCATGTGTTGTATGAATCTCTCTGATCACTCTCAGTCCATCTACCAGAAACTCAGAGAAATGCAAAGTCACCTGAATGACTTTGAAGTTCAAAAAGATCCCATTAGGGGATGGCTAGCAAAATTAGGTTTAGGACCATGGCTTGCGGAGATCACTAAACAAGCAATTTTGCTTTTACTAATACTGCTGGCTGCTTTATGCATTGTTCCTTGTGCTTTTAAATGCATTCAAAGCATGCTAACAAAGGCAATGAGTGACGTGTTTTTAACATTGTCTAAACAGAGCGGGGGAAGTGTGGAAGATATTACAGAAACCTGGTTGGTAGAGAGAGGACACATTAAAGATTCTATACCGCTGGTCTCACGCTAAAGCAAGAAAACTATTAGAAGGTCACTGATCAGTGTGTTTGTGAAACTGCTTTGTCTAAGAAACTGCAAGGCTGCATTGTCTGCTGTGAAGCTGTATTGTTTAAGAAACTGCATACGTGATAGAAAAATTAGAGCAACAGGATGGGAAAGGTAGAGAAAGTAGCAAATAGTAAATAAAGTAACTATAGCCATGAGAAAGAGGCAGCATTTGCGCAGATATAACTTAGGTAATTGGGAGCCAATGATGAGCTTGTATTTGGAATATTAATGAGCCTAATTATTAACCTTTATAAGCATGGAGCTTACAGCAATAAAGTTGGATTAGTCATGATCAATACTGTGATCGTGTGATACTTTCCCGTCGTCCACAACACAGATGGTAAATGGTATCTATTAGTCCTAGATGTTAGCATCCTACAATTCCAGGGAACACTAGTTTCTTTACTGGTTTTCCCCCCAAACAGATAAGCTTTTGAGAGGTGATGGTGGGTGCCCTATCACTCTGCTGCACAAGAAGAATATTGGTTCTTGTAAAACTACAACACCCGAGATGAAAAGCTTCTTTCCAAACACGTCAGCCCCACTTGTCCAGCCCTGTGCTGGAAACACAGGCCCAGTCTGGCACAGTTTTTCAAACAGAACTACGAGGACAAGAGAGGATACAGCAAAGATAACCTGTACAGACCTGAAAACAGTGATGTGTAACACATAGATGGTGTAATAAACATTTTTGTGGTTGCAGCTTGGATTCAAATACTAATTTGATTTGGCATAGGAAAAAGTCTACCTCACTCAGGCAAAGTAGGTATTCATAAGTCATTTTCCCTATCAGTAATGCTATAAACTGAGGCAATATTTTTACTGGGATCTGCAATTGTTCATTGTCACTACATCACAGGCAATGTGAAAAGTGACAGACATTAGGAAATCAACAATAACTGGTCCTGTCACAGTAGATAAAACAATGTATATTTTTAATCTATCTTTATTTAGTTAGTCTTCTGAGAAACCAAAGGAAATCAAGAAGCTTTATATTGCTGACTCAGCTACTAACTTTCTGGGGAACTTGGAATTCATCTTTGAAGTAATTTCTCAATTATGTAAGGCATTAAAAATAAACCCTCATCTAAGTGCCTTAACAAATGCTAAAACATTCTGAAACAACAAAACATTACTTTTTAGCACCAGTCTCATTTGCAATTGGGCTTTTCCTTCTACAGCAACTTCAAAAACAGAAAAAAAAATTGACCACTGAATATTTTAAGCAAAACAAATACACAGAACAAACCCCACACCCCAACTGAGAAGCACACCATAAATCTTACTCATACATGAAGTGATCTTAAAAAACAACCTCCAATAAAAATCTCTGTCATGGATTTTAAGTTAACCAACCATAGATCACAGAATTTTTATTTACATTGCCAATTTACTTACTGTCATTGTGTTTATTTGTTGGTTGGATTCCTATTAGGAAATCAAGTACATACAATATATTCAGTGTGAGTAGACTGTCCCTGATAAGTGTCATCATGAAAATAAATGACTTGTAGCTGGAAAATTCCCTGCCGTAAAGTGCTGTTTCAGAGTGCTCAGACTGCAGTTACACATAGAGCTATTTAAAACAGGTCTCTCTCCTAAAGCCTTTGGCACTTTAAAACCCCCAAATTGCTAGGCTACAACCCTAAGAAAATTCAGGTATCTTGCACTGCTTAGTTAAATATGATACAATATTCTCATCCTTCTAACACTTAACTACGTAGTTAAGTGATAGAAGTGTTTTAAAGCCATACATCTTCCATTCCATTACTCTGAAGTGGGGAAAATTACAGTTGTTTCAGTCAAATACTTAAAGTTACTGGTTATGCATGTAGTAGTTTTAAAACATAGAATTAGGAGGAAATTCAATGCAGTATTAAAGATAAAATTTAATTAATATAAAACATGTTCATTCGAGTTTCTATTGAGTGAATTTTTACCTTAAATGTAATTGTATAGACAATAATTTATTGCTTGTACTCAACTTCTTTCATTCTATTAAAGTAAGTAATATACTAGAAGACAACTGATGGTAGAGATGGTAGAACTCGAACAACAGATAAAATGTGGAAAGTCTTTAAGAAACAGAATTGAGTTCATAGGTCTTCTCAGGACTTTCAGGTTTTTGACTTATTTAAATTTAAATACTTCTCTTTACTGGGAAGCTAAAAAGCTCCAATATTCTACTGTGTATGTTAGCCATGATATATTTTACAAGATAGCTTCCAAACACAAGTATTTCCACCTGCCTTCATATCAAATAGACCCAATTGTTTCTCTTAACATTTCTTCTTTTTTCTCCAAAGATTTTCTTTACTTGAAAAGATTACAAATCTTTACGTTTTTTTCCTCTTCTGAAGCCATCCTTACCCTGGAAAACAGCCATTGCTTGGCTGTGTGTACAGCTGGACCAAACCCACTGACTTGCACTCAAGCAAGGCAGATACCTTTTCATCTGAACAAGTTAATATGTGCTAACACGACGTAAACTGTTTAATTCTCATGAGCAACTGACATACTGACATACATTTTAAACTTCCTTCTCAAAGTATTTCCATTCTCCCACACTCTCCCACATAATGACATACTGTGGAGATCTCTCAACTTCTACATACTTCATGTATTATTCAAAAGTATTTGCTGATGCAGATGTTAGAATGAAAATTTCCATGGAGATCAGTTTTTGGTTTCTACAACTGTAGTAAAGATTGTGATAGTTTGTCACTGGTCTTCAGCTTTACCATTTTTTCCATACTTAGTTTTTCAGTTTGAAGACCAGTTAGGTGGTAGGAGGATTGTAATATGTATGTTGATTTTATTGAACTGTCCTTACAATCACCAGTGTGTAACCGATGGAGGTAGGACCTTCTAGGTACAAAGACTGATACAACTTGAAGCAACTGGTATCATCCCTTGGGCAGTTATTTTGTATTTTCTTAAGCAATTGATTGTGAAGCAGCCTAGATCAAAACCAATTTTGATTACAGGTATACATTCTTGTTTATCTCCTGTAATTTTCATAGAAGCACAGAAGGGGTCAGATTGGAAGGGACCACAGTGGGTCTTCTGGTCCAACCTCCCTGCTCAAGCAGGATCATCCCAGAGCACATGGCACAGGACTGTGTCCAGATGGTTCTGGAATAGCTCTAGTGAGGGAGAGTGTATAACCTCTCTGGGCAACCTCTTCCAGCACTCGGTCACTGCACAGGAAAGAAGTTTTTCCTCATATTCAGGTGGAACTTCCTGGGCATCAGTTTCTACCTGTTCCTCTTGTCCTATTCCTGGGCACCACCAAGCAGAGCCTGGTCCATCCTCTGACACCTCCCCTCAGATTCTTACAGACGTGAATGAGGTCCCCTCGCAGCCATCTCTTCTCAAATCTGAACAGGCCCAAATCCCTCAGCCTTTCCTCATTACTGAGGTGCTCCAGTCCCTTGATCACCTTTGTCACCCCTCCACTGGACTTGCTCCAGGATCTCCAGGTCTCTCTTGTGCTGAGGAGCCCAGAACTGGACACAGCACTCCAGGTGATCCTCACCAGGGTTGAGTAGAAGGGCAGGATCACCTCCCTGACCTGCTGGCAATGCTCTTCCTAATGCAGCCCAGGATCCCATTGGCCTTCTTGGTCCCCTGGACACTCTGCTGGCTCCTGGACGGCTTGTTGTCCACCAGGACCCCCAGGTCCTTCTCCACAGAGCTGCTTCCCAGCAGGTCAGCCCTCAGCCTGTCCTGGTACTTGGGGCCGTTCTTTCCCAGGTGCAGGACCCTGCACTTTCCTTTGTTGAATTTCAGAGAGTTCTTCTCTGCCCATCTCTCCAGCCTGTCGAGGTCCTTCTGAAGGGCTGCGCAGCCCTCTGGGGTACTGACCACTCCTCCAGCTTTGTGTTGTCAATTAACTGATTGTGTCATCAATTTAACTGATTTACGAGGAAGTATTTTTACTTTTGAACTGCAAAAGATATTGGACTTTTTGATGTAGAAGGGGTTTATTCCGTGCCTGTATGGAATTTATTAGGAATATATATATATATATTATATATTAAAAACATGCCCCCCTTTAAAACACTATAATTCTCATTCCCATCCTATTATTTAGGGGGTGCATCAAGGTTTTCTAACACATCTTTACTTTTGCAAATTTCCATTGCCTATAGCTCAAACCCATGTTCATCTACAATTTAATAAAAACATCAATACATGCAGAAAAGCTCCAAGAGAAATGTCTGAAGCTGATTTGTGGGAAGAGTGCCCAAGATCATGATGTACCTAACTCAGCAGAAGACTGGAAAGTACAGAAAGAATAGGAATCTATGGATCACAAACCACGAATCTCACTTTTGAAAATGAAATATTTTAGAGAAGATTTGCACAGCACATAGACTGTCCCAACCAAAGGCCACACAACCAAAAGATGGGGGTTTTGTCAATGTTCTACTGCTATGGGAGGACACAAGTTTGTCATCCTAAAAACGAAAAGCAGTATAGAAGGTTGATATTGCACCGGGATTATTTATCATATCACCGTGACGTACATTTCTAGATTCACAAAACAACAAATTCACCATTTAAGAGTCAAAGAAGGTTCTCTTTGGATCAGTGAATTAATAAAAATTGCAGCTCAGCTGCAATTAATCTTGGGTTTTGTTGATTGCACAAACCAGAACAGAATACAGGCTTCCATGCAAACAGAAAATATTTGAAAATACAGCTGATGCTTATTATATTCCCTGTGTAACCAGCCTGAATTACGGCAGGCACAGTCAGAGCCCATTTCTGGACTATTGGCAGGATGTTAGATGAGTACAGACTGTGTACAGAGACAGAACTGTTTTGGAAAGCATTTTCATTTTTCAGAACAGAAGTTGGACATACCTCATGAATTTTGCAAAGAGACTAAAGACAACAACGTTTAAGAATGAAGACTTGAGAGCATTGTTAAAATAAATGTTTTTAGAAGCACATTTCCAGATTTTTTGCATAAATTGAATTATGACTTTGCTTGTTCTGTGATTTATGCTGAACCACAAGCACTATCTGAAGATGTTTTTCTTAAATTCAAAAATTCTACCAAGAATTTAAAATATTTAAAATATTTCAAGCCTATTTTTCAGTGAAACTTGCATTCTAAATGTCTGTAAGCTCTCAAGTACAGATGGGATTCAAACAAGATTTAAAGGACTGATCAATTTTTGTATAGATTAAGTAGAAGTGCTGCGTGAGAGTAAGTCTGTATAGAAGTTTTTCTGAATTAGCAAATATCATTAATTACTTGAGATGACTAAAATGTGCATAAATTACATGTATTTCTTTGGAAAAATGATTTGATATTACGTATTACACCCAAATAGATTCACTAATTATTTCAGTAAATATTTTAATCAAATGGTTCCTAAGTCTTATTTTATATATACAAAGAGGAATTAACTTTTAAGGGACAAACTATATTCACTGATTTAAATTACATGAAGTTTAAAGAAACTTTTCATAATAAGATTCATTTGTATTGGTCTTATTTTCTTGTTCACAGATGTGAACATATTTTCTTGTTCCACATACATGGAAGCGTGATACAGAATCCCAGGATGGTTAAAAAGACCATAAAGATCATCTGGTTACAACTCCCCTGCCATGGGCAGGGTCACCTCCCACTAGACCAGGTAGCTCAGAGCCCCATCCAACCTGGCCTTGAATACTTCCAGGGATGAAGCATCCACAGCTTCTCTGGGCAACCTGTGCCAGTGCCTCTCATATGAAGTGAGAGAAAAGGTTACAGCACTGTTACTACAGGAGCACTTTTCAATCAACTATGATTACTTAAAAAAACACCAGGTCAACTGGGTACTCATTTATATAATAAAAATAACAGTTAAATTATCTATTATCTGCTGCATGAATTCTGTTTAGTGTTAATTACACAATTATTTCATTATTATATGCACTCTAAGAATTTCAAGATACAGCATTTTTTTAATTAACACTCTGTTATTCTTAGAATGAATAATTATTAAAATGACAGTAAAATACACTTGATATATCTGCATTTTGAAACCTACAAAGGGTACAATTTCTGTTTATAAAACTGAGAGATCTGTTGACTAAACTTGCTGCTTCCTCAAAAGCAGTTTCATGACAATTCTACATAAAGACCTGATCTGGCAATGAGCAACGAGTCCACAGTGGTTTCAGCCACTGAATACAATAGTCATTTTTACAGTGTTGGCACTACAGTGAAACCAAGAACAGATGAACAAAGCTATCAGAGCAGTGTGTAGCCAAGTAGTAAAGATTAAAAAAGAGGAAGAGGTGTGCTCCTGCAAAGCCATTGTGCATTCAGTGCTGTAGTAAATCCAGCAAAACCAGATACATATTAAAGGCAAGGGACTGAAGTCATACAGCAAACAAAGCTGTCCTTGTTTTGGAGACTGATTAGGGGGAATAAAGAACCAATTGCCTGCAACGCATAAAAACTTAACGATTTGCCTTCTATTTAAGCAACAGTGCATAAAAAATTAGGTAAATATTCTTATGTGCTTTAAAGTGGGTGTAATAAATTCACAAGCTACGCTTTCCCTGATGAAGATGGAAAAGGAAAGCATTACATCAACACTGCTGTGAATATGCTTCCATCAATATTTCCAGAAATTTTACGTTCTTGAAGTAAAATAGTAACATATAGTCCATCTTTGTAACTCTTTGCTTATGATCTGGATGAAAAGCCGTATTTCCCTACAGAACATCATATTTGCTTCCCTGGACCAATCAAATTTGTATGTGTGACTCCAAAAGAGGTCAAAACAACATTAACTTGACCAGTGACACTTAAGTATCCCGCTCCTGGAAGCCTGTAACTGGGCACATGCTAGAAAATGCTCAAAAAAATACATATATCCCTAATATATAATGCTGTATTTTACACTTAGAAAAAAAAATACATTATGTGAAGTGTTGCCCAAGACTGAATTCTTTATTTCCAGCCAGAAAAACATGTGCACCATTTCTGCCATGAACTGACTTCCAGTAGCAAGAAAAAAAGGAGTCCTGAAAAGGAACCCCTTGTTATGTTCTCATGCATTCCTGTGATTCATTTTCTCTATTCTATGGTTAACCTGCTTACACACCTACAAAAATGTCTTCCAGGAAAAAAAGCCTGGTTCCATCCCTTATGTTACATTTCTGTACAGAAGTATTTAATTCTAATGACACTTTGTTTATGAAAGCTATAGCAGAACTATAAAAGTTAGACACTTATGAAATTTGTACATACAAATGAGTAGAACTGAACTTATAACTGAACCAGCCTATGGCTTCTCCAGAAAAAGAAAAGAAGAAAAAACTCAAATCCTTCATTAAGTTAAACAAGCAAGCCCCTCAGAAAGGCTTAGGTAACATTCTCTGTACCAAAACAGGAACAGTTCTACCCCTGTGGGAAAGAAGTAGAACAAAGATAGGAACTACACATTCCCCAGAAAGGCAGATTCCTGAAATGACAAACATCCAAAGTGGCTTCTAGTATCAGTCTTCAAGTCCTGCTGATAGGCACAAACTCTACTACAGGTCCCTTCCATTGAGACCTGGACACTCTTTCAAAAAAATTTTCAAAAAAAGTGTTGTTATTTTTACATTTAATTTTGTATTACTACAGGTACATGGTTAATTCAAATGCTTCCTACCTTTTTACCCCTACCTGCTTTGTTGTTTGTACAGCACACATAGAAACTATAGCGGTATTTAAAACACCAGCAACACAAACTCCATGACAGGCAGCTACCTACATTTTAAACACTTTCTTTCCAAAATTCCCTATTTGTGCATTTTCTTACAAACAGACGTGTCACTAATACCATGTGATTTCTGCAAGTCTATAAAGAGATGCCTCAATCTCTTCAGTACCAAGATATACACACCCAATGAACCCTCAAGAAAGTTCCTGTAGAATAGTTACACCTGCAATATTACTATCACTAAATACTTTGATTGTGATTCCTCATAGGGTTAAAATGATAATAGAAGTAAAAGCAAAATCAAGCTGATGCAGCTTTTCATTTTCTGAAATAGCCTCACATTTTCTACCTTCAATGAAATAAAACCTATAATGGTGCCTTCTTCATAATTTCACTAGATCACAGGAAAGCTGGTGGAAAACGACCTCTGATGGACACTGGGCCCAGCCCAGACTCAAAGTGAGGTTCCTGCTAACACTGGGTCAGGACAGCTGTGCCTTCATCGAGCAAAGTCTTGAAAACCTTCAGGGACAGAGGTCCTATGACTTCTCTGGGATACCTGTACCTGCTGCACTACCCTCCCAGTGGACACGTTTTCCCTCATGTTCGACCTGAGACTTCCAAGCGACAATTCCTGGCCATCACTCTTTGTTCCGAGAGCTGTCACTCAAAGGCAGCTTGGCCCTGCCATTTCTGCAGTTCTTCAAGTAGTTGTAGACTTCATTATAATATCCTCTTAGCCTTCTCTTCACCAGACTGAACAATCCCAGCAATCTCAACCTCTCTTTGCCCATCATGTGCTGCAGGGTCCTTTATTATCCTGACAGTCCTTTGCTGGGACCTTTCCAATTCTTTAGCACCCCTCAAATTGTGAAGCCCCAGACTGGGTGCAGTAGCTCAGGTGTGGGCCCAATAATGCCACACAAATGGAAATCACTTCCCTTGATCTGTGAAATATGGTAGAACACAGAACTGACAACTACCAGAAATTCCAGATTAGTTGGTATTTCCAAATCAAAGGCAATGAGTCACTCACTCTTTCTTCAAATCCCGCCTATATATGGTATAGTATCATAAAATTTGATGACATATGATTTGTAGTATTTTTTACTTAAAAGAGATGAGCTCAACACTGACATCAGTTTTTTTGCTGAAACCCTTGAAAAAACAGGGAGGGATGTGCAGAATCTTACACACAGATACTTTTGTGAAAAATAACTTGTGATTCACCACAGTCTTCCAATATCAAAAGTTAAAGATACTGCGTCGTGCAGCTTTACTCAGAACTAAATAAAGCCTTTCAAAAGAACTGCCCTGGTAAAATGATTTTAAAAATGCAAGTCTAAATTAAGTAAATAATAAAAAAACCCTAAACCAACAAGGGTAAACTATGTAAGGAAATAACCAGAACAAGAGTAAGGTTTCAACTGGAAGAAAATCACCACAATCTGAAAATATGTTGGGATCTGTGAGCCCTTTGCAGAAAACAAACAAAAAACCCCAACAAAAACATGATGCCAACTTTCACATGTTCCCCCCGCAGTAAAATAATTTTGGAATTCTTCTCCTAAAGTGGATGATCCATAGCAATGCCAGTATTTATTCAATATTCTTGCCCCTTTCAGTGCCAGATGTAGGCCAAGAACTATATTCAAAACACTTCTCTATTGGCTACAATTTTGCTCATTGTCACAGAGAAAAGCATTTTGCAGATGATCTTTACAGCTTTCTTCCAGAAGAACCAGTTTGGGTTCTGAAGGAAACCCCAATCCTTCCTTATCAGCTTATCTATTCAGCTTCAGAGTGGCTTGGATGCATACAAACCTGTGTATCAACACATATATAAACCTAGTAAGTAAGGTGTAGCCTATTAGAAGGCTGTAGAAATCCTGGTAATCACTTTCTTTGTGAGGGCATTTCTATAGAAATGAACTACAAGTAAGTGAATCCAAAATATGTTGAATGAAATCTTGAAAAGCAACTTCAAAGAGACATGCACTGTAAGCACAAAGCACTGTCCTTTAAATTGTTTTAAAAAACACTCAGCAGGTTACAGGAAAGCAATCTGGCTTTAAGAAAAGTCAGACGAATAACGTGTATTGGCTTTTACTGTGTAGTAAAAAACTGATCACTGTTCTCTTCCTGAGAAATGGTGCTTGCACTTAGAGATATTTGGTGGGAGAGCAGCTAACTAAAAATCAGATATTCAAGCCACACAAAGAAAAATAAAAGAAAGAAAGAAAATGCATGGGATGCAAAGAGAGCAGCAGAGGAAACGGACAGTCAAACTAAATATGGTGTGAACTGTAACAAATTCAGAAAAAAGAACATGTTTTTTACCCTTTCCTATACCAAAAGTTCTGAGTATAACAACTAAGGGTTGTATTTGAAAATAAGTCTATTTACACTGATATATTTTTTAGACCTCAGTGAGTGTACTACTACTATCTTCTGAGAGCATCAAGTACTCTTCCACATGGATTCTCTAAAATGTACAAAATAAACCCTTTTATGTCTAAAGATTTTCAGCCTTCACCTTTTTCGTATCTCTGCGATATGAAAGCCAAGTGAACTGTAGTAGAATCTGTCAACATGGAAAATATCCACCATTAATCCAGTAGATCACGTGGCCACTTGAACAGTGACAAGGTGTCAATATACTTCATTAATATGGTTGAATTACAACACTGCAGAGATTGATGACACACAGTATGCAAGTCCATGAATACTAATACATAAATCCAATAGAATTTAGCCTAGATTAGATTTGCTAGCTGTCAGGCATCGTTACCTAGCATTAATTTTTCCCCCTATTATCAAACCACTGCAGAGATGCACACAGACATAAAAAGCACTCGAGATGTCCCTGCCTATACATGCTATGAGTATTGAGCAGCCTTATGGAAAGAAAGCTATGCCAGATAAAAGTCTGTCTTCTGAGCTGGTGGCTGCTCCATCATATACCACAAATGCTCACAACAGCATCAATTGATAAACACATTAGCCTAGGGAAGCTTTCAAGCTTGATTGTTTTTGTTGCTGTGGTAAAGCAGATACCATTACTGTAAGATATTAGTATATATTTTTTTTAAATTATTTGTTCAGACTAGCAAATAGTCCTTTAAAAACATATTTGGTACCCAAAGGGCTCACAAGTTAAAAGAATAAAAAATTTAGATCAAACCGAGTGTTAAATTAACTCTTTTTAAGCATGGTACTGTTATGCCTAAGTTTTCTTCCTACATAGAATTCAAACTGTACTGCCCCACAGATTACATGCAGACTGTTGCTACTAACACCACAGAATCATGTGGGTTGGAAAGACCCTCTGGAGGTCACCTAGTCCAAACTCCTGGTCCAAGCAGGTCAAAATAGACTTGGCAGCTCAGTGCCTCATGCAGTCCAGTACTGAGCATCTCTGAGGATGTTCTCCACACTCTCTCTGTGCAACCAGCATCAGATTTTTCTTTTCTTGTCTATAATTGGCTTTTTCTCATGTTGCAGCTTATCCATGTGCCCTCTTGTCTTTTCACTGTGTGCCTAGATGGAAGAGCTTGGCTCCATCTGCTCTATCCACTTCCATTAAGTAGCTGAAGACAGCACTAAATCTCGGCTTGCCTTCTCTTCTCAAGGCTGGACAAACCCAGTTCTCTCAGTCCACCTCTGCTGGACTCATGCCAGTGCATCACTGTTTTTCTTGTACTGGAGACACTGAGAGTGCACACAGTGCTCCAGGTACAGTCTCACAAGGGATGAACAGAGAGAACAGTCACTTCCTTTGGCTTGCTGGCTACACTTTTTCAGCGCTCTACCATGCAGTTGGTTGTCTTTGCCACTCCTGACAAACATAAAGATGAAGTTCTTACCCATAAACAGGTCATCCCACACAGGTACCTATGCAAAAGCACTCAAGGACAGAGACTTTTTAGATTTAATCATAAGCGTGGAGACACGATGGGCCCTTTACCTCTCAGCACTCTGATGTATGTGACATTAATGGAAGATGCTGACATCAGCTTCCTCACATACAGCATCCTGTGCTCACACTCCTGTGCCTCAGAGAAAGACAGGACGTGGAAAGTTGGACAAAGATAACTTTCAAGACCAAACTGGTCTTGCAGAAGGCAAAACTTCAAGGTAAAAAGTGTTTCCAAGGATTAATCTTACTGTTCCATTACAGCTCACACTTTAATACAATTTACAAATGCAGCTTCCTCCCAGGTAAGTTATCTAATATTTACTTTATACATCCTGGCTGCCCCCCAATGTTTAAGGAATGCCATACCAGAAATAAACAAACAGAAAAAAAAATCATTAAAATCCCCATAAACCTGGATAGAGGAGAGGTGCAAAAAAAAAAAAAAAAAAACAAACCCAAAAAACCAAATCAAACAAAAAGCACAAAGGAAAAATAAAATAAAGAGTACAGAAGATGGAAAGAGTTTGTGAAAAACAGGTTCAGATTCTTATGTAGATGTAAGAACTTGCTCCACATTCACTTACACATCTGCGTGTCTTTGTGTCTTAATATTACAAATCTAACACAGAACAACTCAAAACCTTTTAAAAAAATCCCAAAACTACAAGAAAATTCACAACAGCAATCCACAACCAAAACCACAAAACAAAACAACACTAAACCCAGAAAACGTTTATGATCTCTTAACTCAGTGACCTGCTACCTTGAATTGTAACTATAACAATATAACACAAGTGCAATTGAAAAACAACCAAAATTTCTCAATATCCTGCCAAGCCTTTTCTTTAGACCCAGACAGCTAATACAAACCCTCAATTATCCTTTTTTCAATCAATCTATTATTCCTGTTGGCTCCTATTTTCTTCCTGATGAGCCCCTACTTTTTTGTCTGCTACTTCTCCCTTTCAGAAATTCCTTCACGGCTTCAAAAGGTTGAATTTTACTCTTGGAGCAAGGAAGCAATACTCCACTAAAGGTAGAAATGTGTCCTAGCATCAGTAGTTAAAATGAGGCTCAGAAAAAGACTAGAATACTCACAGAACTTCTTAAAAAGATACCAAATCATTTCAGTGAAAATTCACTAGATCAAAATGCAGTGGTTGTGGTACAACCTGACAAAACCATAATGCAGCTAATCACAAGCTAAATATTATGGAAAACATGGTTTGTAGTCTGTTGGAGGTCTAGAAACAAGAAACTAGCAATGGCATTATCAGATTTAAATTATAATCTTCAGTAAAGTCTGAAGCAAGACCTGTGATTTACCTTGTAAACCAAACCAGTCATTAAGGCTTAAGACACTGCTTGTTGTAACTACCAGCAAGTCACTGACCCTTTTTGGCTGCTGAATTTGGGTTCACAAGGACTTAGTTGGCACAAGTGGAATTCCCCAAACATATTACTGTACAAAAGAATATGATCTCCAGCACACAGCTGCACACAGCAATTGTCATTCAGTTTACAATGCTCTTCTCCACGTGGTGTAAAAGAAGAACTTTATGCACACACAGGTTGCATACTCATACATTGTTTTACCCTGAAATAGGAAAGGTTAGAGTTACAACATTTTATTTACATTGTGGCACTTCTGCAGCATTGTTTTAAAATCATGACTATATAAAAACTTACTTTTTAAATATAATTTCACAAACTTTAATCACAAGTTTTCACCCATTTATAGCAAATTACTTGCTAAACCTAGATTAGTAAAAACAAAACTGTGTTCTTACTTTAATTCCTTTGTATGCTTTTTTTGACTCAGAACTATTTTTTGTATGAAATTCTCATTCTTAAAAGAAAAATCCAAACAAAAATAGAAATGGTTTAGACCTAATTATCTTTCTAATATTTGCTATCACCACAGAATAGTTGTAGGAACTACTAAAGATTAGAAATGCATGCCCTAAGTTACATTTGAGATACGAGACCTCATTTTAAAACTTCTACAAACTGTAAAGCAGAAAGGATCTTAAAGAGAGCAAACACAGAAAAGGCTGACAAATTGAAAACCCTGTCTGCTGGGAATTCACTTTAATTATTAGTTCTCACCTTCTGTGCTTAATCCAGGACTTGAAGTGAATTTTGCTACATCGACGATCTTCACAGCGAACTGTTGCCCTGTTTCCCTGTTGATGCATCTCCGCACGACGCTGAACGGACCCCTGGAACACACACCCAGAAAACAGGGATAAATAAATCATTCCCTTAGTTGTTGAGCTACAATTCTGTTATTTCTCAACAAAATTTCAACATTCAAGTGTAGTATTGGCACAGAATACACCCCTTGTCCTTGCTGCCCATTAAATGTAAAATAAATAGCTTTAACTACAGACCAGTGTAAAGAACACCAAAGGGGTTTTGTATTTGCATATATTAAAGACATTCTCCTGCCCTTCCACTTTAGAAAGGCTATGCTCTTAAAAACCTTATGTAATATACTGACATTATTATTAAATTTTAAAAGGATTTTATTTTGGTGCTTAATCCAACTAGGGGGAAAAAACAGAGGCGAGAAACACATTCCTGCTTTCAGTCCTGTTGAGTCATGCTGTGTGGGTTTATTTGTCTGTTTGTTTTACATAAACTAGGTTTATTTCAAGTTTATTTGACATCATTGGATATAAACAACCTGCATTACAGTACTTCCCAATTCCACAAAAGCTTATAATTTTCTCTCACCTATGGCACTTAGAGAATCCCCACAGAAGTTACAGATAAAGAGATTAAAATTAGTTCAGAGAGATGTTAGTATTGCATTCAACTAATAAAAAGCTAGTTGTTTTTTAAAAATTGAAATTACATTTGCCAAAACACGAGTTACAACAATGGCAACCCTTTAAAAACCCCATCACCAATATGTATTTTTTGAAGCAGCTTTTAGTAGATGTGTTCTAAGGTCTAGGTGCCTTGACTCAAAATACGGAATCTTTGTCCAGTGTTAACAACAAACAGTTCAACTGGATAATTACAGTAGGTCAAGCTTTTAAACATGAAAAAGTAATAGGTTATTAAAACAGAATAGGATTGTTTCATGACTGCACTAGCTGTGGCAAATCAATCCTTTTTAACTGCTGCTTATTTAATGACTGACACGTGAGTTCTAAAGAAATCTATTCCAAAGTCTTTTCAGAAAGACGTGAGGGAAGATCTGAGGATTGAAAGAAGTTTGTTCAGAAGTTCATCTATTGAGTGAACATTCACCTGCTGAGTGAAATAACAAATGCTGTAATACAGCTGAAAAGACAAATTCTTCCATTCAAACAGTGAACTGGAAGTTAGTGGACACATTTCTGAGCAATGAGATTTCAAAGCAACACAATTCTCAAAATAAAAGGTACCCTGAGGAGGCAGAAGTGTCCCTCGGAGGGCACTTACAAACCTTTATAACTGGCTTTTGGTATTCCTTTACATACCAGATGATTCAAAGTGTGTAATTCATCACACAACCAAACCTGTACTCACATAGCTAAAATCCAGTTTTTGCACTCTTTCAACAACATACTTGCGGGTATTTCTTGAAATAGGATCATTTCTGACACAGAAGATTAATATCAAAACTAGTCAATGTATCCCAATGTAAATATTCACAACCGAGGAAAATATTTATTAGCCAACTATTTATATGTGAAGTATGTTGATGTACTCAGACAGAACTAACTATACAAATGTTTTTTTCTTTCTCCTTTCCTTGCTCCAAACACACAATAAAATCCCCCATACTGACGGTTTTCTTTTCTGAATCCACCCCCACGATTATTCAGTATCTGGTCATTTACCAAGAGGTTACCACAGATATTTTTAAAAAGATGTTCAATTAAGCCTCTAATACATAGAAATCCACTTTCATCATTAAATGAAAATGGCTCAATTGGCTTCATTTGGCATTGGATGGATACAGCCATTGATTTAGAATCCACCCCCCTCCACATTTCACAAAGTAATCTTCTATGGAAAAGTTACACTTTATATAGATCTGTGTCACCTTCTTATCCCAAGTTTCTCCTTACACTTTTAGCATCTGTCAAAGTAAAATGGCTTTAAAATAGTATAAATACATTTAAATTATGGTAATTTAAAACATTGCAAAACCTAAATCACAGCTTTCAAATAACTTTGGCAACAGTTGTTTTAATTTATAATTGCTATAAATTATGAGAAGCTAAATGTACTTAATTAAAATGATCCTTTTTTTTCCCATTCTCATTCCCCCCCCCCCCACAAAGCCTTTCTGGAGACATTAAATAATGCGTTTAATGTATTCTGATACAGACTGGGAGACCACTAGAGTATAGAGATGCCTGACAAGACCATATCCTTATTTGTAGGTAGATCCCTGATTCCTGTTCATTCACACAAACTCTATGAATATAAGTATTTCTTGCTGTTGCCTGAGCTACTTTTAGATTTCCTGGTTTTGCCAAGTCTGGGCTGGAGAGCTTGGCCAGCCACCAGAGTGTGTGTACATGCTTTGAGCAGAGAAGGAGAGAGAGCTGGAGGAATCACAAATCCAAAATGAGCCTACAAACTACAACTCCAAAGGATCAGATCTGTGTTCACCCCAACTTTCTCTCTTGCAACCACACCTTGATTTCCCTTTTCATTATCTATTAACATTTGTAGAACCCTGACTTCAATGATTTGCTTCTTGCACATTTAGTCTGGGACAAAAAAAAGGTGTTTTATTCTAGTTCTGTAACAGAGAGGGCAGAGAGACATCCCTGTAGTCTCAGCTTTTATGGCCATATTGAAACTTCACTGTGGTTTTAACTTCTCTACTTAGAATGAGGAATGTCAAAGACTTAAGTAAGTGAATGGTGCCACAAAGCACAGAAAACAAGAACTGAGGTTTGAACTAGATGATCTTTAAGGTCCCTTCCAAACCAAACCATTCTGTGATTCTATGAATTCAGTGATGCCCACAATTAATGTATTCTATTCAAACACCACCCCAATTTAGAGTTTCACATAGAAAAGTTTTTAAACACAACCTGAACATTCAGCTATTTACAAACCTCATATTTATGACTTTTTCAAAACTCTCTCATACTCAAGCTACAGACAGCCTCAAAATAGTGTGAGTTACACAATAGAATGTGTACAAAGATGAATACAATCCATGATGATGGCAGCACAATAAAAGCCTGAATTTTCCAATTTTAGGTAATTTTAAAACACTCATAAGAGGTGCCTTCATCAATTAAGCAGACACCACCACTTCCACGTGCCAAGTAACACAAAGGAACTTTTAAATAAATTACAGTTGCAGTTAACTTTCTGACTTGTTCCTCAGCTGCAACGGCACACAACAAGTTTACAAATTAAGTCATAATAGCCCACGGTGATGCCGTATAACCTGAGTCAGAAAACAAAACTCCGTGTGCTTCCTAACACAGTAGTTTCAAACCTTATTTGGAAGTAACAAAAATCTTTCAGGTCACCCTCAGTCTCAGCACTGAAATCACACTCTTTCCAGTGAGGAAAGGGACTACAATAGTTCATGTCTCAGATGAGACAAGGAGCTGTTCAACAGTTGTGACTGTAATGGGGAAATGTGTATCACATCCTCACTAAATGACAGTTTCTAAAGCTCATTTTACCAACCCTGCAGCTCAGATTCTACAGATCTAAAGCACAAAGGTGACACAGATTGGCGAAGGAACAACTGTAACCCCAGACACATATCATCAAAGCTGTTACAGATTGGTAAGACTACTTATTTATTTATTGAAACAGAGAAACTGAGTTGTTGTGTAATAAGACTTCATCTTCTAAGTCATACAAACTGTAATTATAATGTCATGCGCTTTATATTTCATTTCTCTCTGTGCTACCCTTAACAGACATACCTGCTGACATACATGGAACCATGTATGAAACCAACAAACATGAAACCAAATATTTGGTTTCAGATCCATCCTCCCCCGACTACGTGCTTGCAAAATCTTTCTCTGCAGTCAACATGCACGCCACAGACTACAGTAACTCAAACTATGAGGCTCATTAAAAGACATAAGTAGTAAGGACAGATGATTTTTTTCACTGATATTTTGTCAACATTGGCAGCAGCACATTCCAACATCTGGAACACTGGGAGCTTCACCTGCAATATATGCCAAAAAACAAAATGTATTTTCTTAAATTGAAGCTGGGATGCATGATGGATTTTGCTGTCTACTGCAGATGGAAATCAAAGTGTTACAATACATTATTGATGAGGTTCACAAGCACATGTAGGCCATAAAAAGCGGATAGGAATGCTGAAGAGGAGTCTCATAACCAATTTTTTTCATGCTTCCAAAATTTTGAGTAAGCAGGGCAGGGCCTGATGTAACCTTAACCCTTGTGAAACTATTTTCTGGTGATACCTTCCCTGACTAGCACAGAACAGTTAATCACAGCTAGACACAAATTTGAAGAAAATCAATTATTAATTACTTTATCCTTCAGGAGTACAACACTTGAATTAGAATAAAATCCCAACAATATGAGACCACCAAAGCCTTTTTTATCATCTCCTTCACTTTAAATTATTTTAGTTAGTTTATGTTATTGGTACTTCAGGGACATAGATTACAAACCAATATGTTGCAAACTATCCTTTTATACTAAAATCTTCTTGGTTTATCTGACTGTTTTGCTTCTTTTCTCCTTTCCTCCAATCCCTGTTGCTGTGCAAGAATGTGTGGTTGTGATTCAAATATACCTTGTTGATTCTTAACAAGCACAAACACTTGGAACTGTTCCCTTCCCATGTCCCTCAATGAACAGAGTTGACCTGTGGGAATGAACTTCCTATAAAGACACTTTCTGAACCCTTATGCTTCTGAGCCATAAAACTTGAGATTTGAGGTCATTTACATATCAGATCACCAAGAATTTGCTCAACATCCCAAATGAATCTCAATTTTTATGAAGTGAGGAACTGGATACAAAACAATGCATTTTGGCTCTCTAATTCAGTTTCATTAATTTAAATTAAAAAAAAAAGGTAAGAAACAAAAGTTAAACATTTTGCCAGAAAAAAAAAACCCAAAATGGCAAACAACATCTCTTCCAATGAACAGTGCTCCTTTAAAAATGAGCTTCCATTTGAAAGTAAGAGGACCTAGATTCCTTTTCCTTCTTTAACAGGGTTTAACTATTAAGAACTTGAAACATGCAACAAAGGTCTTAAATGGAAGATGTTTCCTTAAGGGGGCTATGTCAGTTTGTTGCAATAACATATATGCATACTACAGATGTGAAGACACATATACCCAGATTTTTTTTTTTATTTTTATTTAAGGGTTATGCATTTGCTTACCTAAGCAGCAGACAACAGTGCTTTGTGCTAATGTGGTTAATACTTTCAAAACAACTGTATTCAAATTGATGGAAATTACTGGAAAGAAAGTAATTTGCAACCACATTTTAAAGAGATAGATCTCTTTCCCTCTTCATTCATCCACATAATTTATAATACATACTTGTTGTCTAAGTTTGCCTTTAATTGAAGTGAACCTCTTTTGAAAATTAAGTATTCCCAAAATTAATTAAACCTCCAATTAGCACTATATCAGCTCATTTGTACATGGAACTGCAGCTTAAGATAGTGACAGAACCTTTCTGTAAACTAGCACTTTGGATTAGAGGGCACTCACATTTAAAAAGCCAGTACTGGCAATGTTGGGTAGACTTTTTTTGGTTTATTCTCAAAGGCAAATTTAAAATAATGCATTATGATGACTGTGGCACAGAAGAACATTTGGGCTGAAGATCTGATACTTCTTTAGAAAATTCTATATCCCAGGACAAGCCGCAAAACTGAGTTCCCAGGCAGCAATATTTCTACCACGAGTACTTTTCAACAGCTCACATCTTTGAAACCAAGTCTGTGTTTTAACTCAGCTTTAGGATGAAACCTACAAAGAACAAAGCACAAGACAGCAGCTCATTGGATCTCACCCCAATATGAATACATACTTTCTAATATCAATCCAACATAAAAAGAAAGAATATAGACCATTGAATCTTAACCGTTTCTTTTTGTCCACAAGAAAACTACAGAAAGAGTAGCCACTCCAGTGCCTGTGAAGTGGCAACACTCCCCAAGAAAACCTTAGGTTATGCTTAGAATTCATGTTGCAAACTGAAAAAAAAAAAATTACTTCATAGGTTTGCTTACATGGTTTTGTCACTATAAAAGTAAATACAGACAGAAAGAGATTTCTGCTATCCTGTCTTTCCTATCTCCAAGCTGCAAGGAGGATAAGCCATCCTTAACTAATCTGTACAAACAGAAATGGTAGGCTTGTGGCCTGATTTTTCTTCTTATCAAGTAAAAAAGTAAGAATGATTTTATCAGTCATTCTATATATCTGTCAAATCTCTTTGGCATACATACACTATAAACAGATGTTGATATGTAAAAATATCTTTAATGTACCTATAGTTTGTAAACAACTCTTCTTTTACACTGACTGGTTGGGATGCTGAGGGGATGGAAAAGGAAGAACATTAAGATAAGATGTTCACTAAATTTGCTATTCTATTACTATGAAGTAAATATTTCAGCACCAGTCACGAACACCATTCTTCACATGCAAGTGATTTAGAAAATATTTTTATGTTCACATATAGAACAACAATCCTTCATTTCCTGAATTCCATAATTATCTGTTAACATTGACCTTATACTTGTAAATTTTCCCATTTTATTCACAGACTCATAGAAGAGCCTCAGCTGGAGGGTACCTCTGAAGGAATGTGCTTAACAAATTTTATCAGAACATCTACTACTGTGTTAATTTTTTTAATAAGAAAACAGAAGAAACTACCTCACTGTCTGAAAACAACCATTTGCAAATAATCTCAGCACACAGACAGGAAAACTCTGTTTTCAATAATTATTGTAGTAATAGGTTCATGGTCTTAAAAGAATTGGTCTTAAAAGCTGCAGCCACAGCAGGTACAATAAGAGTAACTTTACTTTGTCAAGACCTACTGGAATAAGATCCAACATTACCTGCCAGGTGGCTTTCCAAGGGCCACACTGCCACAGGAAGGGCCATGTGACACACACACAAGATCACAGCACATCATTTCAAGTTCGTGTTTGGATGACACTGAAGCAGAAGCAATAGCTATTGACACAGAACGGCTCCTCCAGGAGACTGTCCTCTGATCTCCCTTGGTTTTGTATTTTTCAACTCTTTAAAGGTCACTTCCTAGAGAATGGTCGAGACCTCAAGGACAAGTAACTCCTAGATACACCTCTTAAGGAGTTCAGGCTCTTGGCTCTACTGATTCCTTTTTTAACTCATTTCTTCCTTGATAATGTGTTTCCAACGATTCACTACTAATTTGCTTTTGCTGCTTTTGGACACTATTTTCACCTTCCTAAATCAGCACATAGGTCAAAATGCTGCAATAGCAGCATCAGTCTTCAAGAAAGTGACTGATTATTTGTGCAGGTTCCAGACAAATGAAAGAAGGAGCAAAAAAATAATTTTTAGGCATGTATGTACGAAGCATACATGGGTAAGTTGTGAGACATTCCCCTAAATGAGAGACAAACAATTCTAAGCATCTCAGAAAATGGTACTTTCTCAACAACACTTTCTGGAACAGTTTTTTAACTGCTGGTGAGAAAGAAGAACAAAAATTGGTTCATTAAGCTAAAGCATCCTGCCCCCTCAGCAGTAAAAAACTCAGGAAACTGATTACAAATATAACTCTTTCCTGTCCCTCTGGTTCACCTTGAGGGACATGAGAATCTACATCTCATGCAAGAAGTGATTTTGGGCAGGTGCAGATTGGTCATCAAAGCACAGATACTATTTCTTGAACTAGGGAGGGGAGAAATAAGGAGAAATAAATTCCCACTGTAAGTACTGGAATAAAAGCATGGAATCAAAATCCCCCAAATTTTATTTTTATGTTCAAACATTCTGTAATACTTCACAGAAAGAACCCCACCCCAGCAGCTGTATCAAAAGCATCAGTTCAAGAGTGTTCAAAAAAACTGATGCCATTCTCTTAACAGACTCCTTTAACAACTGACCAAATCTTTTGCCTGTTTCCCTTCTTTGTGAAGAAAGACCTAGTGCTCAAGATCAGGAGGTAGTGAAGGGAATCTGGAAAAAAAATTATAAAACTACTTTAAGTATGAAATCATTCAACAGTGAGAAGGAACACAGCAAGAATGAACAAATGTATTTAAAAAAGCACTTCTATCACAGTGACAAAGAGGAATATATTAAAAATAATAGCTCTGCCGCCAAAAGAAAAGAGAGAGGTTGTAGAGCATCTTCAGGCTCATCAGCTACAGATGATGATCATTACTTTTCTCTTTTACTATTCACAGAACTTTTTTTATCCTATTCATGTACTAACATAGCCTTGTTCCACTGCAGGCTGTGGCTTCATGGCATTTTTTACATGAGAGTACAGGCAACTCCCCGAGCTACTGTGCTGTCCTTGGGCAAGTCAAAGGAGAAACAAAAACTACCCAAAACACTTAAGATAAACCAACTCTCCCTTTTTTTTTCCCCTTAGTGTTACATCCAGAGCAGGTGCTTGGTTTGGTTTAAAGCATAGCTACACCAAGAGCAGTGTCCAGACAGTCAAACCCAGGAACAACCTGTCAGGAAATGGGGTGCCTCAGCAGTGCTGCTGCTAAAACCAAACCTTGTCTGAGGACACAATGACTTCTCATATGGTCCTACAGCCACCTGTGGGACCTGCACTAATACATCACACCTGAACTCATGCAACGAGGCAAAGGAACTCATCTAACCGAGGAAGTCTTAGGTAAATCCACACACAGCTGGCTCATGGCTCCAACTGTGCATTTGCCATGCAACTACAAGTGCTTTCAATAACACAAAGCACACAGAGCAAGCTGAGAAAGAATGGGAATATGTCAGCCACCACTGCTGCCAAAAACTCCTTCATGAGATTACACCCTCAGGTGAAGGTTGATGCATTAACCGCTCCCTACGTCATCTCTCCCTCCTGCATTGTGGTTCTACTTTAAATTTCCACTTTAAGCTTATTAATGTCCACTTTATATCTATCAGTCCTGCTAACAAAGCTGAGCTCACACACTATTCCCTCTACTCTCTCTCACTCACAGATTTAGCCAAGCCTAACAAAATGCAATTATTTTTTTCTTTTTATGATGGGCTCTCTCATTTCAGAATCTCTTTTCCTGCATCAGTTCCAGTTTTAATTTTTCTTAACAAAAGCAACCAGAAG
Source organism: Pipra filicauda (assembly GCF_003945595.2). Classification (NCBI taxonomy): domain Eukaryota; kingdom Metazoa; phylum Chordata; class Aves; order Passeriformes; family Pipridae; genus Pipra; species Pipra filicauda. The sequence continues at coordinate 2,185,181 of NW_024104298.1, forward strand.
TGTGAGTAGAACTCCAGATGAGGTCTTAGTAAAAGTCTGCACAATGTTAATAATTCTTTCTTCTCTGCTGGAAATACTGTACCTGGTACAATCCTGTACTTGCCTTCTCCACATGCACATCATAGAGCCCCTACTATAGCTGCATTCTTCTGCTCACTTGTTCCAACCAACTTGCCTTAGTCTACTCCAAAGGTTGTTACTAGTTTTTCCATTCTCAAGTGGTGGATTTTTTTTAGAAGTTCATAATTTCCACTACTAAAGTCCTTTTTGGATGATATCCAGGTCCTCCTCTGCGTTATCTTCAAATGATGCACCAAAAAAAACCCAACAGCTTAACCAGTGCAGTTCAATTTAGCACTTTTATTTTATTTTAAAATAACCTGACAGACAACTAATCCAAAACTGGCCAATGTCAAACCTTCATTTTTTCACTACTTCCTCTCTGAATGCCCCATTTTAATTTCTTCTTTAGTCAATATGGAATACTTACATTTATCATCTTGTTATCTTTTTGCTTGTTTTAAAGAAACAAGCAACCCAAACAAGAGAGTAGTCAGAGGGAAGCACTGGAAGACCTGACTCATAGAAGGGGTTTTCTCATTGCTTGAAACACACTACCACTAATTCAACTGCCCCAGCACTACTGCCTTACAAAACTCAGAAGCTTCCTACAGGTTCATGACAATGCAGAAAGGTACATTTTACTTGCATTGGCCACTACAGAAATAGAGAAGAAACTTAACATTTTTAATGGAAATAACATCATTTAAATATTGCTATTATGTCTGTGGTAATATACGACAGTTCCTCAAAATTGGAAATGTATCATCTTTATACTGTAATAGATGCAAGAGGTTCCCCATATCTGACTGACAACAGAACTCCCATTAATTTGCTGCCACTATAGTTCCACTACAGTAGTTAAGTCTCAAACTTGAAAGAGAGCAAACACACACATATACCAGAAATAGATACCTCCCACAAAGCCAATACCGGAATCTGAACTGGTTATCAATTCAATCAAAACCATGTCCTGTATAGCTCAATATTTAATTTTTGCTTTAAAAAAAATAAACAGAAAAACAACTCAGTTCAGTTTGGGTGTCACTTACAATCATTGCCTCGAGGATATTTCTGTGTGCATGCTCTTTGGAACCAATAAACAGAAGTTCCCGAGGCAAAGAGAGAGACCAAATTTCCACGTGAGAAAGTTCTCCAGTGCAGCACCGATCATTAAAGTTAAATTATCCAAAGAATCTTGATCCAGACAGCTTCCTGTACTTCTTACGGGAGTGTGGCCTCTGAACTGCCCGACTTTATTGTGTTACGAAAATGAAAAGTATCCTGAAAAGAAAGTCTGTCCTCCTGTTTCCAAAGTATGCAGATTAGTTTAACTTTTATAAGTTGTCATCAAAACAATTTATGAAATGAAGAAGAACATAAATACTTGAGGGTTTTTTTAAAGGTGTTGGAGGACTTCCAATATTTCAGAAATTGAATTTATGACCCACATCATCAGCCTTTAGGGTCATTGATAACACTTTAAATTACAAAAGGATTATGGGACTTATTAAGAACATTCAGCTGAATATGGATAAAAAGTTTCTGGTTATGATATTTATAGAAGGTTGTTGAATTCACTTTCCAGGGCAGAAATGAATGAATTCTGACCTCTTAGAACCTGAAGCTTTCAACAATGTACTGAAATGAAAAATCTATCACAGGCAAGAAAATTTAGTTTCTCTTCTATCTGTATCTGTTAGGTTTCTGAACAGTATTTTCTTGTATTTTTATATGTTTAATGCATATGAACGACTGATCAAAGTCAGGTTATATTTTTTTTTCTACGTTTTTAAGTACAGATTGCATCTCAACAGTCTAGATATCTCTATGAAAGGAATATTAGTCTTTATCATTTGTACTAGTTCAGCCTTTCTCTACACTTGAAACAAGTTAATTTTTTGTAGTTTATTTAGAAATATCATCTCTCTTGCTAATTTCAAAAATTAAACTAAAACTATTCTGCAGTTCCACAGTTCTTGGAAAAAGCTAATGCAGCTACCAGAAAAGCCTTTAAAACTAAAAAGAACTATTCACCTATCTGGAAAGTATATATCTGGACAGTTCTATAACTACAGTAGGAAAATTACTCACTGTTTTATGTAAAAGTAACAAATACCCTCCAAGTATTTAAACCAGCTTCCTATAAAACAACTGTTCAAGAATTTTAAACTCAGTTCTTCTCTTCAAGTGTTAATGTAAAGTTTAAGGTCTCTCCTTCACAAGATCTTGTCTTTAAAAAGACTCAACCATATAAAATATATCATATTAATGGCAGGACAATTATATATGAACTATAACCTCCTACATGACAATTATTAATGCACATGCAGCATAATGATCATTTCACAATTTCTCTATTGAAATAAACCACAATGTTTTCTAAAGGATAACCATTTAATTGAACTGTTAATAACATGAAACTAAATGTAAAGCTTTTACTTAAAAGCCATATATATTATTTTTCCTGGGTTTTTTTTCATTACAAAAGGAAAAGCTGCCTGGATCCATTTCCCAGTGAGCTCCAAGACACAGTTTGTGTACTGAAGTTTGTGCCAGTACCACTGTGAGGATGGCACAGGGGTGCCAACAACCTGCCAGGAGAGGACAAGGGGTTTAGTACTGCTTTTTAAAAAAGATCAAACAACAAATTACTCCTGGAAAATGAAATTAGCAGGACTCAAAGCATTACCTGTGTACGACCACATAAGGTGCAAACACTGAAAGATCCCACACTCCTGCAAGTGATGATCTGACCTTTGGGACATCGACGAAAATAGGAAGCTGAATCCATGGCCCAGGTCAGGAACAGCATCTGACATTTCACCAGTTTCCAGCTGCCCTTTATTTATTTTCTTCAAGGCCTGACCAGTGAAATAAGGCAGCCAAACAACACCTTGGGTCCCAGAGTAGATTTCAGTTTGTTTCCTTACATATTCTCACACCAACCAGCAAAAAGTGGAAGTATTCTTTCAGTCACATCAGGTCAAATTCAAATCAAACTAAAAGTGATTTCACCTGAAGTGGTAAATGCTGCAGTTCCTCATTTGGACCATGGAATCGAATTCCTCTCCTAAATTACTGTCTCAAAGCACCAAACCACCTGTGCACTTATGTCTTTAAAATAAAATAAAAAAAATAAATATCCAGTGACAGTGGCAGAAGTCCTAAAGAAGAATTAGGAGACTGTTCAATAAAGAAACTTGCTGCTGCATATTTAAGTCGTTCCCAAGTGTAGCTCGTTTGGCTGCCACAAGCAGCTGGTGGCAGCTGGTGCTGCTGCTGTCCCTAGAAAGGAGCCCAGCAGGAGAAACACAGCTTCCAGCTTTATTCTAGGCTATACACACCTGAATAAGCACAGCTCCACACAAACTTCCCTGGCAATACAAAGGCAACAATAGAGAATTCATTTACTCCTCTGGTTTGAATGATGGCACGTTCTCACAGCTATGAAGAATCCCAAGTATTCAAACAATAAGGTTACAAATTTGAACAAAACTAGGATTTAAAACTGCTAATTGCTTTTGGACTAAATGTATGTACACGTGTTGTGAAACTCTACCATAGCACCCTCCTGCTTTATGATAGAAATTTCATTGTAAATTCAAGTCTAACCATATTTTTAGATGAATTGAAGGCTATACAAAATAGAACCAGAAGTTAACTGCTAACAAAGGCAACATGTACGAAAAAAGTGAATGAGGAGAAAGGAACTGGCAGTTGAAGATGGGGAAGAGGGAAATGGGAAGAAATCAAATTATCATACTATTTTTTCTTTATTATGCTTCCTTAGTCAAAACAATTTACAGACAGAGAAAATGAGAAAGACAAGTACTACAGCCTGCAGAGAATACAGAATACTGCTCAACCACAGAATGCAACTGCCTGTTGACAGGGTTTTCAAACAGCTGTACAACACTACTTGTAAAGATATAAAAATATAAATACCCAACACCCAATCCTTTGGGTGAAACATCTACAAGTGAAAACCAAAACCCAGCCAAAACCAACCTCTAATGCAAGCTTATGGTGGTATTTATTCCCTTCAAACACCCATCCAGCGCTTTTTTGAGTCATACTAACCAGGCAACTGGTTATGCAGCTCAAGTTGGCAGCAAAGATTTATTTCGTTTTCTCTGGGCATCCAGTTTTATGTCTACGAGTATCCCCAAATCCTTCTCGGCAGGGCAGCTCTCAATCCATTCATCTCCCAGCCTGTATTGCTGCTGAGGATTACCCTGACTTGGGTGCAGGACATTGCACTTGGCCTGGCTGAATGTCACATGGGTGGCACAGGTCCACTCCCCAGGCCTGTCAAGGTCCCTCTGGATGGTGTCTCTTTCCCTCCGATGAATTCACTGCCCCGCTCAGCTCAGTGTCACCTCCAAACCTGAGGGTGAACTCAGTCCCACCGTCCATGTGACTGATGGCAATAATAAATATTACTGTCCTGCTGAGGGACACCACTGCTTACTGGTTTTCACTTCAGACACGGAAATCATTGGCTGTAACTCTTTGGATAAAGCCATCCAGCCAATTTCTTATCCATCTAACAGTCCATCTGTCAAAATCACACCTCTCCAATTGCAAGGCAAGAATGTTGTGGGAGACTGTACCAAAGGTGTTACAGTAGTCCAGGCAGATGCCTCGGGTAGCTCTTCCTTTGTCTGCTGATGCAGCCACTCCACCAGGAAGGCCACAGTCAGGAACAACTTGCCCTTGGGAAAGCCGTGTTGGCTCTTTCCAATCATCTCCCTGCCTTCCATATGATGTGACATGTCCTCCAGGAGGTCCTATTCCATGAAGCAGGTGAGGTCTTTCTCAAAGACCTCTTTCACAGGTCCTGCTCCTCGTGGTGGTCTTTAAACACCCCAATACCTGCTGGAGGGACTAATCCAGGAGGCTTCTGGGGTGTATTGATGGTAAATTCCCGACATGTGGTTGAGGAACAAATGAGAGGTGGTCTGTTGAAACCTCACACAAACGAGAAAGAACTCTAAGATCAGGGGCAGCACTGGCTGCAGGACCATGAGATGGTGGAATTCAGGATCCCAAAAGGAAGGAGTAAGGCAAAAAGTGGTATCACAAGCCTAGACTTTAGCACAGAAAAGCACAGAAATGAGAGCAGGAGAGACACCTCTTGTAGTTTACTAGCACACCTGGCTAGGCATTAAAAAAAAAATTAAAAAAAAAATAAAAATCAAAGAATGATTGCAAATGCAGAGCAGCAAAAGAAAAAACTGAGGTCAGAAAGTAGCTTTGACATCTTACAATGCCAGAATTAAAAGGGAATTTTAATCAGGCTGCTTTGTATTTAGTCTTTTAGATACAAAATCTACTTATTCAGATAACTGTCAGAATGTTCTGCTTGTAACTCGTAACTGTATTTTAGGTTCCAACTTGCCTTCAGTATCTGTGTCATCCCCATTATAAACTCCCATAGCAAATTACAGCTTTACTAGAAGCTTGGCAATACCCTTGAAGATGGAAACTTTATTGGCTGATAGGACTAAAGTAAGTTTCTCAGTAAAATGAACATGTGGCAATATATTTAAAACAGTGATTACTGCATACCATGAGAAATTCCTTTACTAAATTCCCTGGCAAAACTGCTATAATATTCAAAACTCACTCAAAATAACAGGAATTTCAAGGAGATAGCCAAGCTATATCAAGCTTTTCCAGGGAGTTTCAGTTGAGGTAGTTGAATGAGTACATTATTAATAATATATATTGGCACACATATATGTGGTGCATCCACATACATCAAACCTCCACCCAATATATGTTATATATATATACGTGTGTATGTTATATATATATACGTGTGTATGTTATATATATATACGCGTGTATGTTATATATATATACGCGTGTATGTTATATATATATACGCGTGTATGTTATATATATATACGCGTGTATGTTATATATATATACGCGTGTATGTTATATATATATATACGCGTGTATGTTATATATATATATACGCGTGTATGTTATATATATACGCGTGTATGTTATATATATACGCGTGTATGTTATATATATACGCGTGTATGTTATATATATACGCGTGTATGTTATATATATACGCGTGTATGTTATATATATACGCGTGTATGTATGTTATATATATGTTAACACACACAGTTAAAATGTGGCATGCCAAGGCAAATGCAATATATGTTCAAGTCAAATCTTTTGCAAACATTACGCGTGTATGTTATATATATACGCGTGTATGTTATATATATACGCGTGTATGTTATATATATACGCGTGTATGTTATATATATACGCGTGTATGTTATATATATACGCGTGTATGTTATATATATACGTGTGTATGTTATATATATACGTGTGTATGTTATATATATACGTGTGTATGTTATATATATACGTGTGTATGTTATATATATATATGTATGTTATATATATGTTAACACACACAGTTAAAATGTGGCATGCCAAGGCAAATGCAATATATGTTCAAGTCAAATCTTTTGCAAACATTTTTGAAAGCTATTCCTCTGAAAATTAAGTGCCTCTGAGGCTGCACTACTGAGCCATCATTAAATAGCTCACATCATTCTTCTATATTTAATTCTACTGGAGTATTTATTCTGCAAAGCTGAAGTATCCAAGTAAACTCATGGTCATAACAAAGTTACCAGATCAAGTTATTTCATTCTGAAAAAAAAAAAAGCCTTATAAAAGCATAATTATAATTCTTTGGTTTGATTCACTCTTGCATAAAATGCACACAAAATGTCTGAGGTATTGATTTTCATTACCTTAAAGTTACATATTTTAATTATTGTAGCACAAAAACATCTTATGTAATGGGTCAGCAATGAGGCAAAACCCCAATAATTAAAGACCTGATATTAAATTTGATAGTGTTTGGAAGCATTTATCAACAATTCAGTTGCTGATCAGACAACGAATTAAGCCATCCTGTAAAAGTTATAGATGAGCAAAATTTATCAGAGACAGACTGTAGTTTGCTAAAAGACAGAGAAGTGCTCATGTCTATGAAGCACTTCAAGATTTAACTTCACAGAACAGCAAAAAACCAATTCAGCACCATTGACTTTGATACCTCTTGTCAGCTGATAAAACCTCTTTCATTAGCTGTCCTATGTTCTTATTCTTTTCACCCATTAGCTAAAATCTGTACATTAGTACAAACAGAAAATACAAGGATAGACTTTTTTTTCTGTTTCTTGAATTTTTGGTTAGAATGCACAGTTATGTCCCATCTCCTCTGTTTCCCTATCCATCTTTCCCATCTATTGACAAAGGTTTAACTTCAGATCACAATCTTACAACAGACAGTCCTACACAAATATTTTAATCGATATTTTTATGTTATGCATCAGATCTTTATCTGGGAACATCAGGTTCTGAATTTGTTAGAAGAAAATTCCTCTACAGAGAGCAAAAGTGAAACAGCAGAACACATTTAGAATACAGACTATTTCCAACAGCTGAGTCACTTAAATCTATAAGCACAATTTAACCAAAATAAAGGAAAAAAAAAAGAAAATTATCTGAGTACCACAGAAGTCTCAGTTCCAATGTTCTTACAGAAAAGACGTGCTACAGGCTTTGAAAATTAGTTGAAATACATCAAAAGACTGTATATTCACAAGAGCACACTGCAGGTGTGCAGTGCTGTGGTATTCATGTCCCCTCTCCCCTGATATCAAACCCTTGGTATGAGCTACAGAAGGAAATCACAGGGCACATCACTCCTTCACTACTCAGTTCTTTGGGAGATGTGAGTGAAATGCAGAGCTATAGGACCTTGCCATCTACCAACATGATACAGGAAAAATGCCCTCCCCCTTTTTTTTTAAAATTTCTCTAAAAGACCCCAAACATTTTAAAAGCCACATCATAATCTGCCTAAATTAAGTTTCCAATTGCTCTGTTGAGAGCAAAATAAGACCAGTCTGGGGGAAGAAAAGAGCAGTTTATTGAGTTTTCATTCAGAATTTAAGCAGTCCTCTGATACCAGAGAAAAAGTTCCTGTGCTTTCATGTACACTGGGAAAGAAACAAGGATATCACAAATTTACCAAGCGAGCAAATACAAACGGATGATCCTCTTCTCGAATGGATGATCCTTTTCTCAAAGCATTCAGCTGTTTGCAAAAAGTTATGCTGAAAGTTATGAAAACAAATAGAGCTGCCAATACAGAACAAGTTAGAAGCTGCTCAGACCCCCTTCATATTAGAACTTCGTAGCAAGCTCTTAAGATTATTCTTCTCTCTATGGTCATAAAGCTGGACAGAAAAATGACACTTCTTCTGTTATCCCCCTTGCAGCACTCAAAACTACCATATTCTCTAGAAATCTTCAGAAAAAAGCTCCTTCAGTTAATGACTGATGATGCCTTATTAATGAAGGCACTTCCTATTACAAGAGCTACAGTTTCAGTATATGCTCTTTCCCACCTTTTTTCCTACACATTCATAACACAATAAAAAAGTTATCCATAAAGGTAAAACACTAAAAAAAGTGAAAATTGGAAAAAAAAAACAGTCACAGGTTATGAAGTACAGTTCCTGGAAATGCATTATTTTCCAATTAATTTTAAACTGCCTGACTGCCTTACATGGAGCATCTTTCTTTGCACCTTACGATCAACACAGGCCAAAGTGTCTGACCAGTACAACTGTGGCTGAATGACAAAGCTAAATAGTCTTCACCATTCAGTAAAAGGCACATAAACAGTCACACTGCATCTGAACAGAAGTCTTTCAAGACTGGCTGCTTTCCCAGCAACCTTCCTTCCCAAGAGCAGCCAGAGAGCAGGTTTGCATCAACATAACAAACGGAAAACAAACTTACTAAAAAAAAAAAAAAAAAGTATAACCATTTTAACACATGCCTTACAGTAATTTAAAAGTAATTTAGATACCATATTGATTCTTGCAGCACAAGAAGACAGCTTTCCATGCTAGACAAGTATGCACCTCCTTTACACACAAACAGATTATTCTGGCCAGATTTCAACAACTCTTTCCTCTGCTCTGCTGCACCTCTGGAACTTTTACAAGAGCAGAAAAGCTGGGGAGACGCCAAAAGTGACTCCAGCTGCCACCTGGACTAGGGCCTGATGGTTGCCTTAAGATGAACTATTACATGGGTAGTCACCAAATGAGGAAATCCTGCCCTTCCAGGCACACACCTCTGCCAGGTTCTTCCCATTAGCATTGGCACTTGTGTGGCCACAGGAGTGAGACAGGCAAGAAATGGAACTAGTGAAAAAAACCCATCATCGCAAAGAACTGGGCTTAGATGAGTTAGTTCTCTTCTGCTCACTGGAAGGATGACATCTTTCAGAAACAGATGTTACTTCAATCAGCTTGAAACAAAGAAAGGAGAGCACAATTTGAGTGCTTGCCAATGTTAAAGGACAAAAGATTGTTAGCAGAATCAGAAAGGTCTTAAAAACATTTCAAGAGTCTTATTTACAAAGCATGTTTGGCTTCTCTTTTATCCTGATACTGTTCTATTTTATACAAATTAAAATTACACTAAGATTACTTCAGTCAGAAACTTAATTATGAAAGTAAAGCTAAGATCTTACTCATATGAAAGCAAAATTCATGTTCCATGACTTTTCTGTCAAAAGCTAATTCGCTTTTGCATAAAGTTTAGATGCAAAGAATTAACCCATCATTCAAAAATGCTTAAATTACTTGAGAATCACACAATAGAAAATGCTGAAACAAAACCTTTTTGCTCTTCCTACAAACAGCTATTAAAATAGTCATGAAATGTTAATGCTTTAGTAAGCAATCAGATGATCATTAAAAAAAGTTCTCCAAAACATGTATTTCATTCTCAATTAGATCACCTGCACTGCACTCCTGTAATTATGGAAGTTCAGAGGTTATTTTAGGCATAACACCTACCTGAAAAAAATCTTGCAAGTCACAAGCCAAACAGAAAATAATTTAAAGTGAGCAGTATTTGGCAAATCTTCCAACATATACTCTCACATATATACGTTCCTAAATGTTGCGCAGAAAAACCTTCTTTTAGAACAGAAGCAACTATTTAAAACAATCTGGTGTTACTTCCCACAAATTTCAAACCACCTGCATTTTCTACATTTGTTTCCACATTTGTTTTTTAACCATAAAGTGCATTTCACAAGTTGGAAGGGACCTCTGGAGGTCATTTGGCCTAAGCCCCTGCCCCAGCAGGGTCACCTAGAGCCAAATGCCCATGACCACGTCCAGGTTGCTTTCGAATATCTCTAACAAACAAGAATCCACCATCTCCCTGGGTAACATGTGCCAACCTTGGGAACCCTCACAGTTAAAAAGTGTTTCCTGGTGTTCCAGTTTGTCTCCACAGCCTTTGGTCCTGCCACTGGGCATCACTGAGAAGCGCCTGGCTCTGTCCTCTTCGTACCCTCCCTATCTGTAAACATCCTGAGCCTTCCCTTCTCCAGGATAAACAGTCCCAGCAGTTACAGTAACACCACAATATTTATACAATATAATGCACCATACATTAAACCACAATGTTTTGTTCTGCTACTACAGGACAACCCAACCACGCATTAAAAGTTACCTCTTCACATCTCTGTTGATATCACTTAGTCACGTTTGTGTGAGTCTTGATACACACCACAGCCAACACCTGGGATGTTACAAACCAAAAGCTGTTTCTCAAAAATCTTTTCCAGATGGGAAAACTCCTTGGTAAAAGTCACCATATTTATGCCCATCAAGATAAAAATGTGGTAAAAAGAACAAAATTCTGTAGTCTTTTTTTGACATCCAGCCTGGCTGCACAGGATGGTGCACTGAGCTAACGATGTGAAGTCCAAAACTCCAGCAAAAGGAGAGTCAGTTTGAAAGTTCTTCCTTGAAATGATAAAAGCACACAAGAGTAGTTTCAAAGGTGTTTATATAAGAGATGACAAATTTCTGCATTCTCAGGTGTCACTTTCATTCCCAGTTGGGTGTAACAAACCCATCCCAGGCGGTGCCTGATAAACCAGAAGTACAAGGCACTGCAGCTGAGCCAATAACTATCACCAGACCAATCTGTAAGGCACCAGCAACACCCCTGACTTTGGGATGCACTGTCCCACTGTTCCCCATAGCCAAATAAAGCTCTCTTAACGTCAGATCTGGCCCTCAGTACATCAGTTGGCTTACTCTGGCTTAAATGCTGTCTGTTTGCTGCCTGACTTTTGTCCACATTACACTTCAGAAGTTAGAGGCAGCCAACCCACAGAGCAGCACAGCCCTGCAACCTGCCCACTGCCACACAGAGGACCTGGAGCACAGGGGCACTGCCTTTAAGCCACCCTGTGTATGTTGAATGCCCCCCCAAAGCAAACACAACCCCCAAAACCAGTTTCACTTCGATAAGAAATCACACTCTGGTAGTGCAAGACAGTGCAGAGGTTTGTCTTCAAGTGAAGAGCAAATTCTCTACAAAAAAGCATTAATTATTAAAGTTTTACCTTTGTTTTTTCTGGTTTGAAACATGACCAAACTGATAAGGTTTAAATCTGTCTGAGCTAACCAGTCAAACCCATGTGCTTTCCCTCTCTGGAAGACAGAGCTACAGTGAAGGTCATCCTGAAAGAAATTGGTTATCCCTTCCCTTTCCTACAAACTTTGGAGTAGCAATAGCTTCCTGTCTTTAAATGGTAGTAGTCAGATACCTAAAGCAATACAACCATTACCCAACCCAATATTTCTCCTAGTTTATTACCACTGTAAACACATGCTCTAAAATGTTTCAGTAAATCAATTTCTATCAAAACTTCAGTACTATATGTATCTGGAAAGAAAAACAACCTCAAGGATAATACCACTTGCCAAATTCACTAGGACACCTGAAGATGGAGAGAATCATTCAGATTGGAAAAGACTGCTAAGACCATCAAGTCCAATTGTTAACGCAGCACTGCCAAGCCCACCACTAAACCATGTCCCCAAGTGCCAAAACTACACATCTTTTAAATATCTCCAGGGATGGTGACTCCAACACTTCCCTGGGTAGCCTGTACCAATGCTTGACAACCCTTTGGGTGAAGAAATGTTTCCTAATAATCCAATCTAACCCTTCCCTGGCACGACTTGAGGCCATTTCTTCTTGTCCTGTCACTTGTTATTTTGGGAGAAGAGACCAACCCCCACTTGGTTGCACTCTCCTTTTGGGCAGTTGTAGAGAGCAGTCAAGTTCCCCCTGAGCCTCCTTTTCTCCAGGCTGAACATCCTTTGGCTGTTCCTCACAAAACTTGTGTTCCAGACCCTTCACCAGCTCCATTGCCCTTCTCTGGACACGCTCCAGCACCTCAATGTCTTTCTTGTAGTGAGGGGCCCAAAACTGAACATAGGATTCGAGGTCTGGCCTCACCAGTGCCAAGTATAGAGTGACAATTACTGCCCTGGTCCTGCTGGTCACACACTACTGCTGACACAGGCCAGGATCAAACCGGCCTTCTTGGCCACCTGGGCACACTGATGGCTCTTCCCCCACCCCCATCAAGCAGCTTCCCAGCCACTCTGCCCCAAACCTGGAGTGTTGCCTGGGGTTGTTGTGACCCAAATGCAGGACCCGGCACTTGCCTTGTTGAACCTCATGGCCCCGTCCTCAGCCCATCAATCCAGCCTGTGCAGACCCTCTGCAGAGCCTTCCTACCTTCCAGCAGGACAACGCTCCCGCTCATCTTGGTGTCGTTTGTAAACTTTCTGCACTTCAAATTCTGTACCAGAGCACAAGTCTACATTAACAAGAGGTGCAGTACAACAGGAATAGGTTGGCAGAACAGAAGAGTACTGAGAACCCAAACGTCTTGTTCAGGTCTTTCTCTGAACTAGAGCATTTCCCATGAACTAATCCATTTCCCATGGACTAAATACCCATTAGTAGTTAGAGAGCATTATGTTCACCTTCCAAGTGCATTATTCAGTTTGGTTTAATACAAAACTAATTCAGTTCACACACACTGAGATCACTCTGCCATATGAAACGCAGCAAAGCACATTAAGGTTGGACGATCAAGAGACTTAATTCAAAAGAGCATTGAAGAAAAACCACCAATGGAGACACACTCATATTGCAGGTCTGCTGATTTAAAAATTATCATTCTGTTACAAAGAAATCTAAAACTCACATTAGTAATACTGAAAAATACATCACATGCTTCAAAACAACCTACACTGCAAACAGAAAGGGATTAAGAGTGTTATATCTTCCCTGCATATTAGTTCTTGGGGAAAGGTATGCTCATTTTCAAGCAGTAGATTAGTAAATTCTGAAGTGTTTAAAAATGTTTTGACCAAGTCCAGAGAAGCAGTATGGCTTTCACAGTTCTGATAAATCCCCTTGTTATTACCCATCCTCTTCTTTCAAATACCATTAAGAGTTAAATTATGATATATATTGATGTGATTTAGAAACATGAAGTCATACTATTGTGAGGCAGACATCTTGAAAAAAACACTAGCAAAAAAAAAAAATCAGACAAATGAAGAATTTTAACAAATAATAAACACTTAAATATTTCCCTTTGAAGAATTATTGTGAGAGTTCAATAAGCTCTTTCTCAAATTTATTTACATTGCCTAATTCATCTCTTGATTTTTTTTTTTTTCCACAAAATTCACAAGGGGAACACTAAATTAACTTTGCTGTTTAAGTGCTCTGGCAGCATTCTTATAAAGATGCTCCATTAGGAGATGCACTGTGTAATCTATGGGCAGAAAGAGTTACATTCTTTTTCAGATCTCCACTGTTAGACCTCAAGAGACCATATCTGGTTTTCTGTACTCCAACTTTTGTACAGTACTTCAGTTCTTCTACTGTTTGACTTTTTTTTTTAATTGACTCTGGCTGGCTCTTCACTTTCTCTCCCTGTAATCATACCAACTGCAGTTTACACGAGTTGGGAAAACAATACTTATATTGCTTTTGGAAACATAATAATTTTGTACATTCAAATGTAACAAGTTAGAAATTGACCTCTGGACTTGCTGAACAGCCAAGTAACAGGAAAGCAAAGACCCATTCCCTGACTTTTTGTCAAGTAACACCATCTGGCTCACATATGCATTACTCACAGATAGGCAGCTCTACACAGGTTTGGGTTTTTTGAGAGAGGCAGGGGGAGCAATCAAAAACTAAGCCGGGAACAGAGTTAACAACTATGCAGTTTAAATATGTGGATTTTGATTTTGAACTGATCTACTGGCTTTTTTTTAGGATCACAGGTATATGCTCTGACGCATAACATATACAGCTCAAGCATCTAGAGAGTATGAAATCTATTCCCATTTACTGTAGCAGTATTAAAAAAAAAAAGATATTTTAAGAAAATTACTTTTACTGGCTCACATTCTCACTGCTAATTAATATGGCACTATGTTGATAACTGTCGTGGGTTAACCCAGCAAGTAGCTAAACACCACAAAGCCACTCACTTCCCACCCCACAGTGGGGTGGAGGAGAGAACTGGGGGGAAAACAGTGAAGTTGTGGGTTGAGATAAAGACATTTTAATAGGAGAGAAACTAAAGAGAATAAATAAATAATAATATCCAAAACAAGTGATGCACAATGTAATTGCTCACCACTCTGCTGAGTGATGTCCAACCGGTTCCCCAAGCAGTGGCCCCTGGCCAGCTTCTCCCCTACTTTAAACACTGATCATGACACCATATGGGCTGGGATATCCCTGTGCTCAGGAGGGCTCAGCTGTCCCAGTTGTGTCCCCTCCCAGCTCCCTGTGCACCCCCAGCCTCCTGGCTGGTAGTGGAGGGTGAGGAGTCGAAAAGGGCTTGACTCTGTGGAAGTGCTGCTCAGCAACAACTAAAAACACCAGTGTGTGTGATCAACATTCTAAATTCAAACCACTGCACTAGAAAGAAAGTACCAGCTACTAGGAAGAAAATTAACTCTATCCCAGGTGAAACCAGACAGCAACCTATACAGAAAAAGGTTTTCAAAAAATGAAAACTGGTCAAAAAATGACACTTTAAAAAGTTAGTGGAATTTGTTTACCTGGGCACTACATGAGTTTGTAGAAGTTTTGGTCCCAGGAATTGCTGCTCAAGTTACAGAGTTAATCTGCTTTTTTTTCCCCCCTCAGTCCACATCAGTACTGATGTAAGAATGTAAGATATTTCAGCTAGGATGCAATTTCAATACATTGTGCAAACCCAACAAAATCAGCATATAACTCATTCTGTTCTTCAGTTTGAAAAGTCAGACTCAGAAGCAAAGAGCAAGCTGCTGTAACCAGGGCTCGGAATGAAGTCAAGGTATTGTACTGAATGCCTGATCAGCTTTGAACTGCAGAGCTGTGTACAGATAATACTAGTAAGAGAATAATGGTAGGTGTTGGAAATTAAGAACACAGTCCTGTTTTGCTAATAAAATCAATAAGCCAAGTTTGCCAAATATAACATTTTCTCAACTTATTAATAAACACAAGCACCAGCAGGGCACAGTTTTTATTTAAAAAAAATGTAATTCACTGAAAAAAATTTTTATAATGAAAATGTCAACCCTAAGTTATCTTCAAACAGCCTTGAGAGACATGATATTTACTTCTTTGTATTTAGAAAAGACGACACAGAATTCTATTTGAACAAGGTGTAACTCAATTTACCCAAAGAATTTGGACTGCAAGAGTATAGTAACCCATAATCCAGAAACAGTGAAATCTATTAAATGCCTATATATATGAATTATACTCTTACTGCTTATCTGAGTGACAAACTTAGTGTTACAAATGTTACAGAAATTAAGCAAATAGTTCCAGCAATAGTGTAACATGCCTAGGCCATAACAGCTATGGAAGAACAGTGTCTGCAGGAAGAAGTTACTGAGTTCTACTCGTACAGGTTTAATAAGCATCCAGACCATACTTCCTCTAATGAGTCCTGACAGCAGAGTTTAATGTAACTCTAATCCCATAACAACTAGCATTTTACTGATTGCATTCCAATTTTGTTAGAATATTTTAGCATGAACAAGCAGTTGTTTTAACAATATTCAATTCCCAAAACACACACAAAGTCTAAGGCCAAAACACTTGTTCCAACTAGTAAAAATTCTAGGCAACCAGTTGTTTTGTCTCAGGAACAGAATTAAGTAGCTCTCATTGACTCCCAAAATTTCACAGACAGGAATGATTACATTAAACAACACAAAGAGGGGCACTCTCTCTTCTGGTCCAGTTTGAACCATCTGTCAGTGACATGGACGTGCTAAAAAAGCTACACACAAAAGAGGAGTTTAGATAACCATAGTCTGAGTATCTAACAAAGAAAAAAAGATGCTACGCTCAACAGTCACAACAAAATAAAGCCCCTTGCAGAGCAATGTATTTTATTTTGAGACATATTCAAACCTAAATACACAGAACTAAGTTCTACATATATTCCTTATGGTCACCTAATTCAATTAATGTTATTTCATTATTTGAATCACTGTAGAGCTTCTCTACACACGGATTGAGGCTCTTCAACACAAAATGTGGACTAGTTTGTTGAGGTTGTATGTTGTGTTCGTGAGGTTTTGTTTTGTTGTGGGATTTTTGTTTGTTTTGGTTTTTATAGGTTGTTTTTGTTTTGTTTTATGGTGTTTTTTAGATTGGTTTTGTTTGATTGTTTTTAAACAGACTAACATTTAGGTCACAGTTTCTGCACAGGAGTATTATAAAAAGCACTTTTAATTGTGCTTTTAGAAAAGCCTTTTAGTATCACTTTGAGGTATATTTTAGCCATTAAAGATGATGTATGGAGATCAGTTTATGATAATATACAGTATTAGCAAAGCAATTTTTACAGCATGCAATAAGGTTACCTGGAAAATGTTCAGGAATTCCACAGGCACTTTAATGACTGTTAGCTGTTTGGTACATACTCACATCTACTTTTATGCAGTAAAAGTATCACAAACTATGCTTTGGTTTGGAACAGAAAGATTAACAGATCCATAAGGAATATAAGTAAAACAGTTACAGAAAAAGCTACAAAGAAGAAAAATTCAGAGTTAAGAAAGTCGTTAAGAAAGTTGTCATTGTGTCTAACTTACACCATTGTGCTTGCAATCAAAAGCAGTAGCACTGTTGGTTTATATTAAAGAATCACTGCTCACTGGTGGCTGAATTGGGAACTATTTCTTTTCTGTGTTCACTTAATTGAAAATGGTCTCGTCATTCACAAGCAGCATCTGCTCAGGCCACAACCTTGGGTTTAGAGAACCTTAAACACAAGAAACAAAACCACTAAAATTACTGTTCAAGGACTGTGTTATAAAGCATTACCACACGCAGGATACACCCACTTCAACAATGCCATATTAATAAGTTACACCATTTCCCAAACAACAATGCCTGATTAATTATAAAACTAATTTGCCTCTGCTAGTGATGCTCCTTGTCATGAATATCTTACATACTGTTCAATTGTAAGCACACAGAGCTCCCAAGACCATGCAAGAAAGCAATGGCAAGTGTTATTTTTTTCTCCATCATGTTTTAAGATCAACCCCTCTGACAAATCTGTGTTTGACATTTTTCAAAGAGACAGATTAGATACCCTGTAAGTTATGTTTACATGCATACAGAGTACACACTACAGAACACAGGTCTAGAATACTGTGCTCAGAGATATCAATGGGGAGCCTGAGAATAATGTAACTTTTTTATTTCTCACTTATACTAAAAGAAAATCAGAATTCTAAGTAAAATGCCCAAATAATATATTCTTGACTATTAGCAAAATTAATTTCTTTATTTTACTCTGTATTTGCCAAAGCTCAGGATTGACAGGAGCAATGCACTCATGAAATTAATTGTCTTTATGTACCGAATTAAAAGTATTTGCCACAATTATGTTATAAAACAGTTTTGCTACAGAGTAATAGAATTTTCTGTATCATGGCTGGCATTAAGGCTATAGCCATGTCCTTAAAGCCCAAACAAATTACGCTCAGAGGAAATGCATGCATTATTAACACAAAGCACAGATTAAAAAAAACCCCAATTTTTCCCAAATTGTTATTTGCTGCCATGCTATTTTTCAGCTCACAGACATGAGATATTATTAGTTTCCCAGCTGTTAGTTTCAGTAATTTTGTTTGAAAATTAAATTCCGTGCGAACGGGTTGCAAACCAGAATCTGCCTTAATCTCCTAAGCAGCCAATACTTCCAAGCACGTGGCTACTACAGCTAATTCCACTATTCGGTACAAAAGCAAAACCAGCTTAGAGACAGCACTAACTGACAGGTTTCAGTACTACAGGCACCTAAACACAAAATTTTGGCCCTGGTAATGAAGGAAGTGCTTTGTCTCTCATAAAGTTCCTCCCTCCGTTTGTCACTGCGCTGTACAGAAAACAAGACATGCTGCTTTGCATAAAACAATTACAGTGTACAGCAAATCACTGCAAATACATTTTTAATGGATCATATTCTGATGCACTTCAGCCAATTCTATACATGTATGTACACACATTTTAAGTAGATTCAGAAATCTAGAATCTAAACAGTCATTCCTCAAAGACCTAACTATTCACCAAATGCCTACAAAGTCATTTAAATGAGAGAAAAAGCATCATGCATCCCTGAAAAAGACTTTTAAATTCTGTCTCTCAGTAAGAAAACCATTTCTATCTGCCCCCGCTCATGACCCTAATATTTCTCTAAAAATTTAAATTATAGATCAAAAACGGTTCAGGTGATCTCTGGTGTCCCATTCTAGTGGAGCAAATGTTGAGGACATTCTTTCCAACTACCACACAAGTTCAAGTATAATTTAAGTATGGGAAAGGTATTTTACATTCACTCTTCCTGAGTCGCACGTTTGGGGCAGGTGATGCTTTATTTATTCTCTTTTACATATCAATTTTTACTTACGTCTTTTTTAATCACTGAGGAAATGATAAATCATATCAGTTGTGATGTATTAAGTGTGGAATACTCAGAGAAGAACAGAACACTCCCTGGATATTTGGCAATGAATTTATGCATCTAATTACTGAGGCATGCTGCTAACTCTTCAAGATTTTAGAAGAGCTAAAACCATCAGATGGATCCATCCTCCTCCCCCTTTTCCCATGACTAAAAATTTTACTTCTTTTATTATTTACTTTCACCACTGAAAAAAGGTCCGTTTAAAAAGTGAGCTTACTCACCAGGTGGGTCTCCCAGACACACACAGCTCAGGCTGCAAAGCACTCGGAAGCCTGTTAAGGGACCTGCTGCCAAGGACTGGCTTTAGATCTATTTATAGCGTAAACATAGTGAAGGCCAGATAAGTCTCATTAGCCTATTTAACAGTTATCTGAAGATTTGTTTATTTAAGATGCAATAACTTGAAAATAACTGCAAAAGCCTGGGTTTCTCCAAAACATTTTAAAGCTTAAGCGACACCCTGTTAAGTTTGTTACCAACGTTACTCCTGAAAGCCCTTCACACCTTTAATAAGTGCAGAGTATTTCTGCATTTAAGGACCTCATGAACTCCAATAAACTGAATAATCACAGCAAACAAGCCTTTCATTACATCACCTCCAAGTAAAAGCCCTATAAATGCATACTAAATCAGAAAGACAAATTCAAGAACTAATACCTTTTTGTAACTGGATTTAAATAAGCTAATTTTGGTCTTTGGCACTGGCTCTCAGTAACAGGAGAGAGGCTTAAAATCACAGACCCACATGGCTGAAACAGAGAAGAGTACACACTACTGCTGCACAGATGCCACTGAAGGTAGAAAGATCCAACTCAGAAAGAGAGAATAACGTGATAAAAAGATTTTTAAAAAGAAAGACAAATAATCTGAACTCAGTTTATGTAATGGAGTGAAAAAGAAGGTGCTTGAAGTGCATACCAAAAAGGCAAAGAAAGCTCTAAGAATCACTCATAGCCACATTAATGTAAATCAAAGCCCTAAGAAACAACTTCCTCTCAGGAAACACAACTTCTTGAGTCACAATTAAGGCTGAGAAAAAAGCAAGAATTAAAAAAAAAAAAAAAGAACAAGCAGAACTGATGACTATGAACTGCAAGCAGCTGGGCACATTTTGTTACACAAATTAAAACAATTAACCACGACCCCACTTTACTATGCCCGACTTTCAATGTGAGGTGTATCTCAGTATAACATCCCACTGGTTTAGCATTTCTTAAATTTCACTATCATCTGAAGGGGAGGGAAGGGGAAATCAACTCCACAATTAATCAAAATTAAATAATGGTTTTAAGTCAAGCCCATTTTTTTCCACTCCTGTGCAGATACTAAACCTAATACTAATACTAAACCTATTCTGGTTTAGTAAAGATGATCCAATGACCTAGTCCAATGTCTACATTAATTTAGCAGACACTGAAGTGGAAAAATTACCTTATACCCAGGTGTTTCACCTACTGTTATCTCCCTTCTCTATACAAGTCAACATGGAAAACTTATGAGGAACATGCATGTTCTGTGACGAATGCAGTGAAAGACCGCCTGTAAAAAACATTCCACTTGTCACTTCTGTTTACAAAGCAAAATGAAAGGAGGCTGTGAAGCCACTAAAACTTTAATGGCAATTAGGTGTACTAGAACATAACTCCATGCAAGCCTTGTCCATGCTCACAGCTTCTATTGTAAGAAATGCTGACTGGAGTGTGGTGTTCAAAAGGAGGAAAACATTAGGATCTCTGTTAGCTGTAGCTCTATTGTCTTGTACCTTTTAAAGAATGATTTATTTCAGTTGTTACCAGCTTTACTAAGCTAAACACAATAGCACCACACTGTGGGAGAAAGCATTGTCATATATACATGGTGAATGAGGCAGCAATTAGGAATTGAGGCATCATAAGAAATGTTTCCAAGCGTTTTGGAAGTTGTGTACGCCCCTCAGGTTTAGAAGGATATGAGGTCTGGATTGCTGTCTGATAACTTTAGTACTAAATGAAAGATCCAACTTAAGATGACAAACTTAAAGGTCTATTACAGCCAGATTTTGAACATATTTCTGAACTCAGCAAACCTGAGCATCCCATTCCCACTATTTTTATAAACTGCAAGATATTGAATATAGTATCAGAGGCCATCCCACTCTCAGAAACATCAAAAGCAGCTGTCACGTGCAAACTCTGGCTGAATCCAATTAAAAATTCAATTTTTCAGCCTCCTGCTGAAGAATCTTGTCACAGAGCTTATAAAAACCATGAGATACATTTCTCTAAAACATATACACAGAATAAGAGAATGGATGAAGTTAGAGAGAAGCTCTGGAGGTCATCTCCACCCTTCCTGATCAAGCAGGGCCACCTACAGTGAGCTGCATAGAGCCATCCACTTTTAACTATCTCCACAGATGGAGACTCAAGAACCTCTCTGAGCCATCTATGCCAGTGCTCAGCCATCCTCACAGTAAAAAACCACCAATGTTCAGTCAGTCCTGCTTTTCAGCTTGTGCCCATTGCCCCTCTCACCTCCCTCAACCTCCAGGTAACACCCCTCCCGAGCCAGCCCAGGATACCATTAGCTCTTCTTTAGCACAAGGACACACGGCTGGCTCACGTTCATCTTGGTGCCCCACCAGGACCATCACAGGCCTTTCCTGCAAACACACTTGCCAGCTGGGCAGCCTCCAGCATGTGCTGCTGCTTGGGGTTGCTCCTCCCCGGGTGCAGGGCTTTCCACACTTCTCCTTATTGAATGTCATGAGGTTCCTGCCAGCTCATTGCTCTCTGGACAGGAGCACAACCCTCTGGGAGTACCAGCCACTCCCAGTTTGGTGTCACCAGCAAACCTGCTGAGATTACAGACTGTCCCATCACCCAGATCACTAATGATGTTGAAGAGGACTGGACCCAGTATTGACCCCTGGGGTACAACAGTAGCTCCTGGCCTCCAAGTAGACTTCGTGTCACTGATGAGCACCCTCTTCAATCCACCTCACCGTGTGCTCAACCAGCCCATACTCCTGCAGTGTCTCTATGAGGATCTTGTGGGAGACATTTTCAAAGGCCTTTCTGAAGGCTACACAGAAAATATCCACTGTTTTCATTCCTCTGCCATGATTTTTTCTCGCTAAAAGAAAAAAAAAAAAAAGGAGTTGTGCCAGCTGCAAGTAGGGATCAAAGATCCTTGAAAACAATTGACAAATCCAGCATCTGATAAAATTTCAAACATTCGTTCTATGAGGACAAGCTGAGGAAAATGCACTTGGTAAAGAAATAAAAAAGACTAGCTGACAGTAGTCTTTCAACACCTGAAAGGTTTTCAAGCAAACACAGCCAAGCTCTTCGCTTTGGCCTAACACCACACATGTAGTGATCATACACAGCACAGCTCATTCGTTTCCAAAACCTCATTCACTTATCTGAGTCCTCAAGGTTTTTTCTTTGTTTTGCCAAAGGAACAATGCAACACAAATCTTATTTATCCTGTCTACTGCCTCTGGACTAATGGGTCACCACACAGGAGAGAAAACTGCCCCCAGCAACAAAAAGGCTTAAAGGGATATTCATCATTTTTTTACCCATAAATTTTCAGACATTCAAATAGACCAGGAGCAAGAGAGTTTGTACTGCATTCATACTATACAAAACATTAAGCATCTCCAGTTTCATTAGTCTGAGGCAGAGGTGACAACAACCTCCTTCTTTCCAGCAGCATAAAAGACAGAAAAAATCCACGGAGAGGAGGGACAAAGCACAATTTTCTATTTTTGACTGAATATAAATAACTGTCTGATCCACACAAAAACCCATCCTCTGACTACATCCATACATTGGAATCTTCTTTTTTCAGTGACAGATAAGATCAATTCTACAGAGACACAGAAAGCTGAATGGAATCACAGTATCTTGCATATTTCTAAGAAGGAACTGTAAAATTACAATGCCCAATTTCTGCTAAGCCCCTATACGAAAATACTACATGAGCAATGGCTGAATTTTTTATTATATCTACTCAGAAGGTTCTTTTACAGAAAGACAGCACTTTAGGAGGTAATTTTCAGGTTTATGTTTGTAAAATGAGTATTTCTATATGGTAACATCCTTCCAAGAATGTTTAATCAAGTGCTTTCCCTGTAACGTGCCATCAACAACAGCAGCCGAAGCCAAATTCTCTCTGTTGGTGACCTTGTACAATCCCATCCTTGCTCAGGAAGACTGCAAGGACATGATATAGGAAATCACTGCCAGTTTAACAACCGTATGCAGATTTCTGTGCAACTCATTCAAGTCTAGACAGTCGATTTAAAAAGCCGGTCTGGCTACAGTATTCACACTGCACATCACAGGAAAGGTGGAAATTGTCACACTTGCTAATTTTAAGAGTCACAGCTACTAAATACTCTTGCTAATTTTTAAGTTTGCAATGCTAACAGGGTTATTTTCTTTTTTCTTTTTTTTTTCTTAAGCCAATGACTTACATGCATCATATGGAAATGTTAATGAAGAATGAAATACAAAGAATTTCAAGAAGTGGAGAAACTTCTAACTCTTTTAGAAGAAAAACAGTAGAAGTATCAGTATGTAGCTTAAAGACATCCACAGAACTCAGAATCACAATGGTAACATAGAATACATTGATTATTCAGCTTTAAGAGTCTAAAAACAACCATAAAAAATTCAAACCAACCAAACAAAACCCCAAAGAAAATGTCTGCTCTCACAGCAAGATTTAAAATAAGTCTATAAAAATGTACAAAATTCTTCTATATTTTCTGCATTGTCTGAAAATAGCAGGTTTGTCAACTGGAAGTGAGTCACCAAATTTTGTCCAGCAAACGTCTTCACGCTCAGTTGTACCAACAGATAAATATATTAATAATATTTCAACATATTAAAAATCTGCATAACATTACCATAATGTTGGCAAGTTTGTAAAGCCTAAATAACTGTTACTAAATTGCGAGTTTATATGAATTCACAAGATAGCTGCAGTACGATGCACATAAACAGGATCAGATAATCCAAGCTGGCAGAGAGCTGTCAAACCAAGCTGTAACCAAGTGATGTTTCCTCTGTCAGAGCTTCCATTCCTCACCTTGGGATTCCTGCAGTTGTTCCCTAACCTGCTTTAGTCTAAATGAGCTACGTTTGCAAGACAGAATATTTGAAACATATAAATTAACCCAGTTCATTTAAAATGAAGGGAGCTGTGCCACAAGCACCGGGGATGAGGGGAGAGCAAGAATGAAGACTCAAGAGGAGTAATTTAATCAGTTAAAATACTGGATTGAGAAAGAGGGAAAATATAACTTGAGATGGCTGACAACAATCAACTGCTACCACCCACGATTCTCCACTGTGATTCAGCTCAGTACAGTTTCTGAAGTCAATATTTTTGTTCATACCTTATTTTAACATACTAATAACCTCTACTCTGTTTGCTTTTCTGGCTAAATGGCACACAAATAAAGAAATAAATTGACCATTCAACTTCAAAGCCCCTGAATACTGGAGGAAAAACTGATGGCAATAACCTTGTCAAACATTCCATCCCTACTCACAGATCAATCTTTACACCCTTCTCCTTACTATGCTTTGCTAAAATGGTCTCTCTCGTGTTTGATTATCACCTCACTAATCCTGCCCTTCATGATTCTCATCTTGCTTCCATCCCTCTTCCCCCTTCTCAGGCACCAGCTGCTTCTTTTCCACAACCTTTAGCTCAGCTGGGATGTTTTTCCTCTCACCTTTACAAACATCTTGTTATTAACCAGTAAATTAGTTTCTACTTGCTGCTCGTTTTCCCTCCCTCAACCCATTTGGTCTGCCCTTGCAGGCTGGCAATCACAAATTTTTGTTCCCCTCCTTTCTCATCCTGCAGCTTCTATAAATATACTCCTGAGCAGAACCAGGCTGGACCATGCTCCAATTAAAAACCAAGCTTCCAAAATCCACTTGGCCAG
Organism: Pipra filicauda; assembly: GCF_003945595.2. Lineage (NCBI taxonomy): Eukaryota > Metazoa > Chordata > Aves > Passeriformes > Pipridae > Pipra > Pipra filicauda. Next base: position 2,210,167 of record NW_024104298.1, read on the forward strand.
GATTTCAATGATTCCTGCTCCTTCTCATTCAGGAATAACAGGGAAAAAAAAGGCATAGCAAGGAGAAGTTATGCATTTATTTTACACTAGGATTTAGTTTTTAAACAAAAGATAGAGATTTTTCAGAGATTGTTATAGAAGCCCTAAAATTTGAAGTCCTTCACTTACCAAACACACATAAATAACAACTCAGTCATATACTTTAAAGCTTCTATAAGAACTCTTAGAATTATTATTTTCCAATTTGGTATATGTACCAATGACTGCTTTTTCATAGCATAGTGAGAAAATGCAGGGGTTTTTACACTTTAAATTACCCTGTATTCTCTAGAATATTTTTGCTTCTTCTTTTCTACAGTCTTCATTCTCTGTATTTATCCTGCTTACAGAAGTTTGTATCTTGAATCTAGATTGCAACTTCAACCAATTTCCCAGGATTCTAAGAACCGAGGAAGTTAATTTCCTTTAAATATTGGCATCTATTCTATATCTTCATTTTCCTAAGATTTCTTCTGAATTTGTTAAAGGTCCGTTTATGACCCTTAATGAAATTCTTCATTTTTACCTCTACTACTATACCTTACATCTTTTTATGTGAGCTAAAGTGCTGTTTTCTATTATTGCATATAAGATGGTTCACCTGGAAAAAACCAGACTGACTCTTCAAAGCAAAAAAATCCCAAACCACAAAACACCAAACCAAAAACCAGCATTCATGAGCTGACCTATACAAAAACAGCCAGGAGCAGCACATCATATCTTTATGGAATGAATTACTCATCCTTACAGCAGCACTGAACAAGATGAACAAACAGCATTAGAGGCCTCCAACCTGTACATTACAGGTCCCTTCACAGGCAAGAATTCAACCTGAATTCCCCACTGCCTGTAGCCCTCTAATAGTCTATTCTTGGGTACAGAACCACCCAGCTAGAACAGCAGGATTGTAGAGCTCCACATCCAAGTGTGACCTCTAACTCGGGACACTTAGGCAAGGTTGGGTCTCCCACAGCCGGGCGGGCGCAGTAACCCCGCACTGGACAAAAGGAAATGACTTCCTACTTCCTCCTCCCTGGCCCCTCTTCCCCCTATTTTGATCACAGCAATCTTCACGAGCCCTGCACTGAGTTCAATATATTCCTACATGGCCTGACCTGACTTGAGAAAGTTTCTGTCAAAGCATTCAAGGGTTGAGACAAGTTTTGTACTGTTGCCTTCACTGCTGCAACACAACAGAGCTCAAACCAACCCTGAGCAACTACCTCAGCAGATCAGATCTGATCACAAGTTTATAGATGCTGCTGAAGCACACTGCTGATTTACTGCTCCAAAATGTGACTATCAAGCACTTTCAACACCATGTGAAATTAAGGTACTTATGAAGCTTTAAATAAGTAAGTAATATTACAAGAATAATTAAAAAGTGAACCACAGCCTACAACTGAGGCTACTCCAAATGTAGCTCTGAATCAATTCAATATAACACACAGATGTAGATTTTTCCTGAATAGTTCTATTCAAGCAGAGACTGGAACTGACCAGTGATTTCAGAAAGTCCATTAAAAAAAAGCTGATTTTGGGAGGTGGGCGGGGATCGAAGTCATTATAGAAATATCAACCTTTTTTTTAATGAAGAAACCCTAGAAACTACACATTTATTGTTATCAGGACAAAAAGCCACTAAACCACAGATAAGTATCCCTTTAGCTTGTCAACGATATAAAAGCTCAAACTTTTAATTTGCCTTTATGTGTAATAACCCATAAGAGATGTGAATATGTTTCAAAAACATCTGCACTGGGGATATTTGGAAAAACATAATTGTTTCGTTCATCTTAGAGCAGCAATGGCAAAATACTAATTAAAATAAAACTCAGCCACTCAGTACGAATGATAGATACCAAAAAAGCTGGAATTACACCCTTTGGCTGGACAGAACAGCATGCAAGTATTTCAGCAGGTAGACTTCTCTGAATAAAGATGACTTCTTCTGCTGTAAGGTATCTTATACTGTTCAGTCTTTGCTGAGACCTTCAGACAAGTCAAGGTGGGGGAAGTCCCAGACATGGACTTAAATTCCCACAAAACTGAACACCCAGTTACATTTTAGATAAAAAAAAAAAGGCTTGCAGATACTACTGTAAGTGCATCTACCTGGCTCAAGTTTGGGTGCAGAGATGGCTCAGTCTTGGCCGTGAGTAACTGGCAAAAGAGAACTGAAAATGCCTCGTGACTGGTGGTGAAAGCCTTCTGTAGACATGGCAGCAGGTGATAAATCTGACACAGCCTTCTGCAGAGATGCAACTTCAGTACAGGTACAACAAGTAGAAAAAAGTTCCAAGGCTGTAGTGCATGAACATTCACAGCTGGAGTAAGGTTGAATGCTGAAAGGGAGGATTTAATGCCAAGCAGTTTGTACAAAACTCTGTTTTTTTCCTCAATACACTAAAAATTATGCTATGCATATGCTTTAAAAATAACCAAATGAACAAACCCTTTTTTGCCCCCACAGACAGTTATCAGCTTATTATAAAACCCTCTTGGGTAAGCTTAGGCCAGACTTCAGAAGTTAATGTACTAATTAAAATAAGGACTTGCAGCAGCTAAGCAAGGTTTGCTCTAATCAGTTTGTTCAAGCATTCATTTCAAATCCATTGTACCTTGCAAAAAACAAGTCTGATTTACTTCTACCTGAAGATCCAGCAATATGTGAGTAGGAACCACGTAGCACAATGGTCACCATTTCCTGCTTTTTCTCTCCATATTCAAGTGAGAAGCTGCTGAACTGTCTAGAATGGAGATCCCATTCCTGAGTCTCAATGCAAACCAGAGATTGAATCAAAGCCCCCTTCCTCATATTTAGGTTTAAGTGCAACCAAAAGAACTAAAGCAACTATTTGCACACCTCTTGAGATTCAAAATCTTGCTTCCTTTCTTCCCACTGGGAATGCAGAATAAACATAATCCCCAGTATACCTTGGGCCTTTTCCCTCTGAATACAAAGAGGGAATTGTTATGACAACCTTACTCAACACCAACTGCTATGGCCAAAATCAGATCATACTGTGACCAAACCCAGAATATATAATTCATGGAAACAGTGCTATAAGAAACTATCTAGAAATCATTTTAGATAGTTCACAGATGTCACAGTTCAACTGTATGGCCAGGGTAGCAGCATCTGGGTTTTTTAATGGTTGAGCCACACTTTCAAAATGGATTATTTCCAACTCACTGCTCATTTCCTATCTTAAGGAGAAAGGATTCCATTCATAAGGCTAGAAAATTCCATCTTTACAGGCTTGTACTTTCTGCAAGCATTTGTCCCGAGCAAGTCTTTAAAATTATTACTTTATTATTGAGGGTCTAGTCCAAATGTGACTTCAAGTACAAACTGGAGAAAGATTATGTCAAAGAAGTTTTTTAAAATATGTATATTTAAATCTGCTAATGACCTCCTGGTCCTCCTCTACAAGGGTTTTTTTTGATCATTCAAGGAAGGTGTTGGCCTGGTTCTCAACAAAACAATTTCTACACATGGGAAACTCAAGGGATAGATAAATCTGTTTACTATATGATACCCCTCTGCAACAAAGTGGATTCCAAGTATCACACATTCCATGCATCACTAAGGATCACTAAAAGGGAGCCAACACCAATAGCTCCTTCTCCCACTAATGTTTTCCAGCACATGACAATCACATATAATCCATTGAGAAGCAGAAAATATTTGCCTGGGAGGTAAAAAAAAAATTAAAAAAAATTATATCACCTGGTCTTTCCTTCTAAAGACAAAGACATGTAATCTTCTTTCTGATAAACTGGTTTCCTGGTGTAACTGTTTTCATGAAGACACATGGCTTCCATTGCTCCCTGATTCCTATCCAGGTGAAGATGAAAGTTTTAAGAGTAATTGCCCTGTAGTTGGAAAACTGGCCAAAATCCCTGAAGAGAATGACTCAGTGGGAAACTCATGAAAGGGGGGAGAAAGAGAGACTCTTTTTAATCCTGATTTTTTTTCTCAGTCTAGTTTAAGCCCCAAAACAGCAAGAACATGAACAAAAGTGACAAGGAGAGGGGAACACACCTGAAGAAACACAGCTTGATAGATTTGTTTGAGAACTTCATTATATACATTTCACTATGAAATGGAAAAACTTTGAAAGTGAACATTTGCACAGAAACTCTTTTCTGGACAAGATTAAAATTAATTTCATCTGCAATATTAATATTGTGAATATTTTCTACTATTTGCTGTCAACTTCCTCTCAAGGAAATAATTCCCACTCTACAGAGTTACCAATAGAAACCTGTAAGATTTTCATGGAGTACATAAATATTATAAACTGTTTATGTAAACAAACATGGACTAGAATTTAAATAAACTGTTTCTGTCACAATTATCTGACTATAGTTAGAATCTGCTACTATTAGACAGATTTTCTCAAGAACTTAAATCAAGAAAGCATTTTAACTGAAGAAAGAGCATACACACAATTTTAATTAGCGAGTCACCTCCAACATAACACTGAGAAGCTGATTTTTTCTGTCCATTCTGAATAGCACCAAACATTCATAAATACACTGAGAGTTCTGGATACTGGATCATTCCAAACCATATCAGCATACTTACCTTGCTGATTTTGCTAGCTCACTAATACAGCCAACCTACTGTTAAAATACAGGAGGTAACATATAACACGTGCTTCACTGAGAAACAGGGCTAGGGAGGATTGAGAAAACATCTGAAATAACTGGGGGGAAAAAACCCAACCAAAAACTAAAGAGTTTCACATTAGATCCATACTGTCCACTTTCCCATTCCTACTGTGTGCAGTAAGCACGTCAGGACCAAAAGTTTGCTCCTGAGCAAGATACTGACTACAACAACTCAGCCCATTAAAGCAGACAAAAATACAGGGCTTTTGCACACTTTGCAGGGTCTTAACTCTGAACAAGAAAAACACAACTAGCACTTAGTCAAACGTGAATTTGGACTTAGCACACCTCTGTGCATTTGAGCCTCTCCAAAGAATGCTGATCAAAAGATTTTTGCATGTCACTGAAGAACAGCATACTTTCCGAAGGTTTCTAAACAACAAATTTCCAAAGAACATTTCAGCTGATAGGATGGAAGATCATATTTATGCTTTCTAGAAGTAAAGGAAAAGGGGGTTAAAAAAAAAAAAGAAGAATTTTAGCAGCCCATTTACATGTGGATAAATTTTAAAAGAACTTAAAACCCCCCCAAAATACAGTGTTGATATCATCTCTCATTTACTAACAGAGCAGGATCACACCCCTTCAAATGAGCTTACTGGCATGACTTTTTCCACAGAACACACACTACTGCACAAGACATGTTTCAGACTTCAGAGATACAACTTTCTCCTTTCTCCTGGAGATTTATATTTCCAGAAGTCCTTGAACGTGGGCAGTAAGCATGTAAGTTTTAATTTCCTGAGGTTTCAAGAGTTATCCTGTAAAACAGCATCAGCTTAACAGAAGTAGCAAGGGAAAAAAAAAAGGCAGAATTTTTTAATCATTTTTTGAGGGCCATCCCTACTTTCAGCAAAGTCACAGAGATTAGGTAAAGTAGAAAAATGTGAAAAATATAAAAGGTATTTTCTGCTAGTTACAGTATACAGGAAAGACCGGAGCAGGTTTGTTTTTATTAGGTATAAAACATACTTGTGTGCTGAAAAACCCCTTCTTTTCCCAGAAACCGACTGAGTAGGGAAGCACAGTTGCTAAAACAAGACAACCAAGATCTTTACTCTCCCCCCTGGTGAGAAAAGATCAGGTAAACTTCCTTCTTCCACATGTGCTCACAGGGACACAATTCAAGCACAGAGAACTACTTCTCTTCCTTGAATTCTGGGCAGAAGCAGTGAAGCCACAAAACTTTACTTTTTCCATGCTGGAGAGGTGAAGTCAACCTGCTAGAAGAAAAGCTCTTTCCCCTACAGCTTTTACAGATTATTGGGAAAAAAACCCCAAATCAAAAAAATGTCACTTATTAAGTACCTGAACTGTCACTGGGACTTTGAGGAGATAATAACACAACAGGTTACCATGTACCAATCCCTCCACGGAAAACAATCACAGATCTCAACACTACAGTCTCAATTGGCTACAGATTCAAAGATAAAACTATGATGACTCTTTTTCAAAGGTTCTCGTAACTATGAGGAGAAACTTTTTGTAAGTTTAGGTTTCAGAAACTGCAACTGTAGTTTGATCCTGCAGCAAGTCAGTTTTCATGGGAGCAAAATTGTGATTGACAGACATCCTACAGTCTGCTGGGAGAGCAGTGAGTCTGAAGAAAACTAAACTGAGATCTCAGTCTAAGCCAGAACATACAGTGTGAAACAACGAATAAAAGTACTGATGGGAAAAAAAATGGAAGGGAAAGCAGGGGAAAAAAATCCAGAATGAAGCTTTGACAGAGCTATCGAGGAGCTTCTTATCATGCAAGAAATGCTAAAAGAATGGAAACTGGTAAAGAAACCCTTAAAAAACATTAAGGGGTATTGTCACTCCAACTGGAAGTAAAAAGCTGGTACTGAAGAGACTGGCAAACCCCCAAATTGTTCTATATTCATTAACCAATCAACACAATATACTGCCTTTTGCAGAGTAAACACAGTAACAGGAGTGTGACTTACAAATTTTTAACAACCAAATCGAGAGCAAGAAGTGTGGGAAGTTTGCTTATTAACTACAGCTGTATCTGAAGATGAAACAAGGAAGAATACAAGACACTTCTTAGAGAAACTCCCTAATGTATTCTAAGAGAAATAAACACAGGACAAACACAGCTATTTTCTTCACTGATACAGCCTTCCCAAAACAAACTCTTCTAACAGCAGTCAGTCGTGAAATCCAGCCAAAGTTTGTCTTTTTAAGAGCACAGATGAAAATGCAGGATCAAATAGCAGCTCAGGATAAATTTCATCGAGAAACTAGAGATGGCAGCAAAGTCTCAAGCTAGCAACTGAGAGTAAGAGAAAAAGTTAAATGAAAAGGAAAGTTCTGAATAATTCTTACAATCCAAAGAGTAAACATTTCAAGTTTGGTTTTTTTTTTTTTATCTTTTTTAAACAGTGACAAAAAAAAAGGAAATCCATTAGTAAGAACAGGTATAAACCACAGTAAGGCTATATTTTTAAATGTAAGAATTTCACAGATCAATTTTTAGCACATATGAGAAAAAGAATTTTAAAACATTTTTTAAACAAAACGTGCATGTTCAAAATCTAACATGCATCAATATTCTCAGAAGTCAGTGATGATTTCTGAATGTTCCAGCCATGTATCTGAAACCACATTCCAGGAAGATATTTTTCTCAGGCTTTTCCTTGGCTTTGCAACTGTAACAAATACTGAAGAGCTGGGTATAGGCTCGGTTTTAGGAAGACAATTTCAGACTGTTAGTTTTCCGCAACACTTTAAAATTTTAAAAAATACATTATCAATATAGGAAACTAAATCGTATTCTGAAAAACAAGAAATATTCAAGGGAAGAATCACATAAGTTCCACAAAGTGACCTCACCTTTCTGCTAAATTGCATCCCTGAGAGTAATCTAAAATTCTACACTTCTGAGTTTGCTGTTTAATTTTAAAACTAAAGGACCCTGGTGCACTGAAAAGCACTGTCCAAAGAGCAACGAAATCTCAGTATCTCACAATTATGGAGAATACCCACAACAACAGTTCTGCTGTGTATTTTGCCTTGGTACTACCTGGGACATGTTCTCAGAACCAACCTGTCAGTCCATGCCCAGTACAGCAAATGCTGCTACTCATCAGTGCTTGAATGAATCATAACAAAATCAGGAGGCACATATTCAAATCCTTCCCTAACACACAATGCCTACAAAAGCCCTCACCAGGCTAGGAGACATGGGAAACAGAGGTATTCTTACCACTCTCAGCTCATGTTTTATGGAAGCATTTAATATTCACCAGACCACTAAGAAGGGAAATGAAGCATCTGTGATGATTACATTCAATAAGCAAAAAGAAGAAATCCAATTCCCAGTCCCTGTACTGAGAAAACTTTAAGTATTTCATACACACAACATAAAGAAAACAACTCTACCCTCAGCAATCTGTTTGAAAACGTCCCTAACCAGCACAGCACACAGAAAACTGGAACTTTTGAAAACTTCAAACAACGAAGAAACTAGGAATCCGAGAAAGCAGATTCATCTGCAAGAGTTGAGAAAGTATCCTGTCTCAATGGCAGCTATGAAGTTTTGAATACTTTACAATTGCAAGTGGCTGCAGCTGATAAAAAAAAAATTGACACACTTGAGATCTAAGATTAGAGAAAGAACTTCTGATATTTTAAGCACCCTGTTTACATTATCCTTTTAAAGATAATTAAACCTGAAGGGCTGAACATCCGAGAAGCCCAGCCAACAGATAACCACGTTTTCCAAAGAGGAAAAAGTAAAAAAAAATAAATAATCTAATAGCTCTAACTGAGCAAAACAGTTCTGTCTGACCTTCAGTTTTGAAAGCCCCTTCTGTTACTTCCATCTCTTCAGTGCTGAAGCTCTGAAATTAAGATGCTTGCAGGAACAGACTATGGAAGAGGTTACCTCTAGTTTGGGGGACTAGAAAGGAAAACAGTGTTTTCTGTAGGCAGAAGTAGGTACTTTTCAATCTAAACTTGATCTAGATGCACTAACACAGAATTTTTCCTAAAAAAAAAACATCAAAATAAAAACACCATCAAAAACCCCCAACAAAACAAACAGACGAAAGGTAAATATTTTAATTGAAACAAGTTCTTGATCAATACAAAACATTTTACATTTAGGTGTAGAGCTAAACAAGATTGGAAAATAAGAAGTTCGGGAAAATTTTGCTTTTGAATTTCTTGAACGTTCCTAAGTGTGCTATCAGAGCTTTTGCACACAACCACACCAGAACCAGAAGTAACAGATGTGGTTTCTATAAAATTAGAATTATTCACAAACATTAAGCATGCTTGCTGTTCAGAGTACATCCAACTGCTGGTTGGATGTACTCTGGATTTTTTTTCTGAAGGACCCAACAAAACATATGCACATTTGAAGAGCATTTAATCATGCCATGAGCTAATACACTTCAAAAAGTTAATTCAATCCTGAATGAGGTGAGGTCCTGATGTAAAGTTAATGCTTGGTTTTAATTATGAGGAATGTCTATGTGTATAGGAAGAAGGAAGAAACAAATTATGAACATAAAAACAACTGTGCTTTGTGTGTGTGTGTGTAACTAATAGTATGTTAATTTAAAACTTTTTTTCCCCTCTAAAAAAAACCCAACTCTCCTTTTTTTCTTGCCCTTTCCTCCTTTCCCTTACCATTGTCTGGATAATGGCAGAAAAGGGTTTGGAGGTTAACTCTTTGCTTATTAAAAAACCCCAACATGCTTCCAAAAAAACCCAACTAACAACAAAGCATTTCATGATATGGCCTTAGTAATTCAGCTGTCAAAGGTGAGGAAAGGGGAGGGGTCCTTGCACACCTTATCTCTCTCCATCCCCAAGTCTCCTACCTGCAGCAAGCCCTGACTGCATTGTAAGTCTGGTCAAGCCAGTGGAAACAGCAGAATAACCCATCCAACAAGTGAATATTTTTTGTAGTGCACCAGGCTTCTACAGATCAGATGAATGCTAGAGCTGGCACAGAGGAAGGGTGGATCACTTGGGACATGGAAGCACATAAAGAGAGCAACAGCTCCTTCTTCCAGTAGCAGGAACTTAATTCAGCTCCCATCACAAAGCTGCCCTCACATACTCCTACTACCACATTTGCAGATGCTACAGACCAGCTACAACTTGACACAGCTCTACTTCAGGAGTTATAATATACTTAAAGAGGCTGCAGGATTGTGGAGATGCAGGATTTCACCTCATTCCCAGCCTGGTTCCGTGCTCCACATGCAGCCAGACCAGCACTGACCAGACAGGTGTCTTCTCTAAACCCATCTGAACTCAACCTGCCTGGTCCTGATGGATTCAAGTTCAACCCTGGAAAACATCAAGAGCTCCACAAAGATCTGCTCTGTTCCAGAAAAAGTTACTAGTTCAGATCAATATTGATGCAGGAAAAATTCTATCCCTGAAATATGCAATTCCATAATTTTTTGTAACGTTCACAGGCTACCTTCATCCCCATCTTCTGTATCATCTTTTCCTAACCAGTCAGAGAGGTGTGGAGGGGTGAAGAAGGGAGACAAGATTACCTCATCTGCTTCTTCACTGTCCCTTCCACTTACAGGTGTATAGATCCCTCTAACTGAGCGTAAATTAGTCCCTTCCCACACTGTTCAGAACTGTTCCTCTCTGTTCAGTATCAGGAATGTCTGGAGCCAAAAAAAAAGGAGCTGACAACTCCATTTGCTGCAACAGCTGGAGAATTTCCCTGCAGCAGGGTGGAAGTAAAGCAATAGGAGACCCTTTTGGCCAGCAACTCTAAGCAAGAGCATCAAGAACCCAGCCAAAGGTTTTACTTATAGATCCTCTCCCCAAAATGAAACTGGGAGAACAAAGATAGAGGAACATGCCTAAATTCTGCTCAGATGGTCAGAACAAGTTTAACTTTCTTTCAGGAGAAATACTAAGTTCTCTTTGGGGTTTGGTTTTTGTTGTTTGGTTGGTTTTTTTTTTAAGACAACACCTCTAATATTGAGATAATGAATACTTAAGGCACAAAAGTAAAATGTCTTCTTTACAGACCCACTTAGAGAAAGATTTCATGAAGTTCTGAATATCTTAAAGGCCACTGTACCTTGGAAGCCTCAATTTCACTACAGCTAAGATGTTTTTCCTTACCCCTAAAGATCTTTGGATCAAAAATTTCCAAATGTGAACTACCTTCCAAACCCTGGAAACTGAATTTAAATGAAGTCACGAGTGACTCAAAAATCATGTGTTCCCTAGGAAAGGCATACTTTAAAACTCTAAGGGTTTCTCAATCTCAACTGCAGCAGAACTGACACTTTAATGAGATAAAACTAGTTTTGCAACTTAGCTTAAAGTGCTTCCTAAACAGCTGAACTGAATGGAACACATTTTGAACCAGCGTAAATGCTTCTATAGGACTTACACTATTACTTCTAAAATTTTTTGTTTGGAAGCAAGTTTTTTATTTTCTTAGTTCTATATCCTAGGAAATTTACTCAATATTAAATACTAGAAATAACTGTTTATGTCTGCACTACCCAGAAAAGAAAATGGGGGTGCTAGTTAAAAATTAAAAGCTACTACACGTGCCATTGGGAAGCCAAAGAAACAGGTGAAATATTCAAGTGAAAAATCTATTTAACCAAATGCTACTTAGAATCCCTAGTGGAAGGCAAATATTCAGAATTTTAGTTCTTACAGACAACGAGCTTTGTAAAGTTGGTAAGAACTACGTATGTCTTCAGGCAGTGAAGATATGTTTCAGCTACAGATTTCTGAAAAAGCTAAATCAATTCAGAAATGGACAGAATATTGACAACACAAGAATTCTGATAAACCCTGAGCCTGGAAGGAAAGTACAGCCCTACTGTACCTTGAATACTGCAATTAAAAGACAGAAGATTCATAGTTAACTTTCTGGCTACTCCTTCTTACCATATTCTAGTACAGAGGTACGAAAGTAAAAGAGCAAGGCACTTGTTAACCAAGGGACGTTTAGTTCTGTCCTTTGAGAATACATTAGGAAGCAGCACTCAGGCCTTTTAGTCCTAAATTTATCCTGTAACAGTTTCCCAGTAATTTTTCTGAAAAAACACCTCTGCTTCTCATACAAACTTAAGTGAAAAAAGGAAACCCTTAGTATAACACAAAGGTCTTTTATGGTGTCGAGCTCCAAAAATCGTTTGCACCTTATTTCACTACCTTCAATTCAAAAAAGATACTGGTAAGAGGGGGCTTAAATACAGAGTTAACACACTTGTAACAAGCTCCAAAGCTTGCTGTGCGCTGCTGTTTCTGACAAGGGGAGCGTTCCTTTTACCGACAGGCACCTCCCAAGGAACACTGTAACTCACTGAAAACAGCAGTTTATGAAGGGGAGGTACCAGCCTGACACACTAAAACACAGTTCAGTTTACAGCTATGCTGAAGTCAAGGCACTCTCTCCTCATGCTCTGGATGCCTTATCAAGGTATCCTCTTACATTCTTATCTGATGTACACAAAGAAAAGGGTTTCTTGGGGTTCTTTCTAATAGCTGATTGGTGCGCTATCTTAAGAGACAAGTCTAATTTTTTTTAACAAGAAGGGATAAAAATTCTGGCCATGTGTGTAATATATTCTGTATACATGTATTCATGCTGCATCTTAAAAAAAAAAAAGTATTACCTTCTGGAAAAAGAAGAATTTATGAGAGTTATTTTTATCAACTCCACAATTTGGTACAAAATACCCACTTATAACAACCAAGCCTCAATTCTGGAGTCACCATTCTTTAGATGACATATTCAATATGACTGCAAGTTTCTGAAAAGCGATCTTTGGAATCATCATATTAGGGTTAATATTGCTTGACTGCTTTTCATTGTAATGACATTTGTATAAAAGATAATAAAAAAGGCCATTGTACCAGACAGAAGGCTAAGCAGGTGAGTGGTTGCTGACATAAAATACGTACCACTTTTCTTTCCCTAATACTTCTTTATCCCAAAGCATTTAATCTTTAGCACTGCGTTTGAATTGAAAAGATTATCAGGGATCACTTGGATCCTGAAGCCTAGCCCCTATTCTTGAAGGCAACAAACTTTCATACTATTTCAATGAAAAGATCAAATTCCTAACTTAGCAAATCTTCAAGACAAGGCTGCTTTTTCTATCCCGCAACTTCTCACAGACAGGTGCTCCATTGGTCTAAAATCTTCTAATTTTCAGCCTGAAATTACACAGGACTGGACTGCTCACATTTGTTCATTTGCACTTACCTTCGAGGGCTTCCTTCTCTTGGGTGTTTAAGCACACAATCATACCTGCAAACCCCTTGCACGATCTTTCTCCGTTTGTATTTTCCTAAATCAAGTTCCTTTAAAACCCCCTCTGAAGTGAGCCTCAACTTCCCAATCATTACAACTGTCTTGTTCACGCCATAAGAATCACAGAATCATATAGGTTGGAAAAAAACTCCAAGATCATCAAGTCCAGCCTTTGACTGATCATCACCTTGTCAACTGGACCACAGCACTTAGTGCCACATCCAGTCATTTCATGAACACCTCCAGGGATGGTGACTCCACCACCTCCCTGGGCAGTTCATCCAACACTTAACAACCTTTTCCGTGAAGGAATTCTTCCTGAACAAGGATGTACATAAGAGAGCAGCTTCTTATCAAAACAACACTGAAAAAGCAACACTTTCTACAAATAGAGAGTACTGATTAAACTGTTGTACTCTGCAACCAGGTATATTAATTCTACTCTGTGTTCAGCTACTTCTCTGAAGTAGGTAGAACCTCCTAAGTACAAACAGGTCATTACTACAGTTAAAATCCATAGCAGAATAACTTAGCTAAGGATATATTCTAGCAACTATACACTACAAATAATCTATTGCTATTTTCCTGAAGCAATGCACATTATGACCTCATGCTTAAATCAAATATTCATTATAATCTGTTACTCTTAAAAACACTGTAACAGAGAAAACAGCTGACAATGTTTTATTACTGTACTAGTATTTCAAACAGCACTAAAAACCTCAATAGCTAAACTAGACAAATTACTTTCCATATCCCTCTCCCCACTTTACAAACAGTGAGTACACAGTACAGTTGTTTACATTTTCATGTGGTTTGTCAAAATTATACCCATCAGTTATTTGCATTGGTTTTACAAGAAATGCAAAATTTCAACAATGTACTAGAGAAAAGATATGTTTGAAAGTCAATAGCATTCTCACTCCTGTGAGTGAAGAAAGAGGTAATAATGGAAAACAGTACCACTGAAACCATCAAAATACCTCTAGATAGTTTCATTATCACAATACTTACAGTTATTAAGAGTTTTAAGTATTTCTTGGACAAGGAAGCCATGAGGTCTGTCCTCCCTTTCCTGAACACTTCCAGCTGGGGCATAAATCTAAAGCACCTCCAACACCAGACTGTAGCTTAGGATGGAATTGCAACCACCATCCTCTTATCCGACTTCAATGGGACACAAGCCTTCATACTCTAATGTAAAATTCCCCTGTCCCACCTCCTGCTGCAAGGCCTTGCATCCTCCCCTCACATCTCCTGCAGTGTTCCAGCAGTGCTGACAGTCTGGAGGGAGAAGGGAGGGACACCTGCAGGCTCTATGCCCTTTAACTACTCTTTCCTAGATGGAAGAGCCCAAAGCAGAGAGGTTCATCCTGACACAGGGGAGGGAGGGATGAAAACAAACTGAAATCCTCACGTGTGCAGTGCAGAAGAGGATTAGCCTGAACCAAGCAGAGAACATCCTGAGAGCTATGATGGCATTAGCACCAAACATCACGTTACACTTTGGCACTAGAAATGCCAAAAACTGCACCACTACGCACAATGATTGTACATATGGTGCACAAATGGGAGACAAAATTACAAAAACTTACATTTTAAGCGACTATTAATATCACAGACTCACTGAATGGGTCAGGCTGGAAGGGACCACAGTGGGTCATCAACCTCCCTGCTCAAGCAGGATCATCCCAGAGCACATGGCACAGGATTGTGTCCAGACAGGTCTGGAATATCCCCAGTGAGAGAGACTCCACAGCCTCTCTGGGCAACCTGTTCCTGTACACAGTAAAGAAGTTCTTCCTTGTGTTCAGGTGGAACTTCCTGGGCATCAGTTTCTGCCTGTTTCTATTGTCCTATTGCTCAGCATCTTTGAGCAGAGCCTGGTCCAGGCTCTGGCCCCTCTCTGCAGACACTGACAGACACCGATGAGGTCCCCTCTTAGTTGTCTCTCTTCCAGGCTCAACAGGCGCAAATCCCTCAGCCTCTCCTCATTAGTGAGATGCTCCACTCTCTCCAGCATCTTTGTCATCGTCCACTGGACCTGCTCTGGGAGCTCCATGTCTCTCTTGTGCTGAGGAGCCCAGAACTGGACACAGCACTCCAGGTGATCCTCACCAGGGTTGAGTAGAGGGGCAGGATCACCTCCCTGACCAGGACTAACGATTTCAGTTGTGACCAAAGCACTTTTAAACACAAATAAACTTTCGTCAACTTTCTCTCACTGTATTTACAACTTAAAAATCTGGAGAAATTTTTAAGCAACCTCCAATCCTACAGATAGAAAGCTCAGACAATCTTTCATGGATCTTAAAAGGTACAGAAACACAATGTAGAAAAAAGTCCTTGCAGAACAAGGACTCTGTGAGAAAAACCTTGCTTCAGTTTTCTAGATTCAACACCCACTAAAAACAAGCATTCCCTCTTTGGCTTAAAGGAAACTACTGCTACGTGTACGTGGAGCTCCTGAGGTAAACTCAGAACAGCTTTCACCTCAGATGAATACCAAAGATGTCCCAACTTTACACCTACTACGTTTTACAAACTACTCAACGCATTTTGAATGAAAATTTTAATAAAAAATAAAGAAGTACACTTAGCACAATTATCTGGGAGCTGTCAATCAAACACATGGTCTGATCCACATAATAACAGGCTTAAATATTTTAGCTTGTGTACTTTTGAACCAATACAGAGGGAGAAACTCTTCAAAGGATCCTGGAAGCAAGTGATGAAAAAAATGGCACACCCGTATTTTTCATTACTTATTAGTTATCCAGAGATATGTCAACACAGTTTTGAAGGTTAATATAGAAATCTCCAATTTACTTCTCGCTTTAAGTATGTTTGTGTCAGCCAAGTGTGAAGACAAGACAGTAACCTAAAACAACACATCTGGTAAAGTAAAACTATGTGACTAAAGTTAGTGTCATAAATGCCATTTCAAAAGTTCAACACAAATTGGGATTATTATTCTAATTTATATCTCCATACAGCTTTCAGTGATGGAAAAGTATACTGGAAATACATGCAAAGTAAGATTTCTCTTAACTTTTTTCCCAAAGGAAAAATGAACTAGAATTTCTCTCTATCTCTTGTCATCTTTCTTTCCACCTGTACCCATTCAAAATGAAAAATGCATATCTGCAGGACTTAAACACATTAAATGTCACATAATAAACAGTTTATCACTGTCACTCCAATCAATTCTTTCATATACTATTGCCCTGTAATTGTTCCACACTCCAGCTCACCAAAAGTTATTATTGCTGCGTTTACACTAAGTCAGTTTTATCAGTTTATTGTACTTAGAAGTGCTTAAAGTTTATCCTAAAGATCAGAATACGACTCAACAAATTGGACTGTATACTGTCCTATAAGAAACTGTCTCCTGATTTCTCTAGTAAATTGTTTTGGAACTTTGACTAAACACTCATTTCACAGGCAAAGATCTCTTTCCCACACCCTTCATGAAAATGCCTTTTACTACCTTAAGTGACAGTGGTAACTACCTATGTAGGAAAGATAAATTACACGTTTTAATATTTCATGTGTCCAAAATGCAAATCAGGGCCAGAGGTGCTATTTGCAAGAACTAAATCACTGTACCAATCAATAACAGATCACAGGAGTGTGCAGGTATTTAGTGGGTGTTTCACTGAAAGACATTCGATAAGATGCACACGTAGCAATTCCAAGCAGATTTACAGCAGTTTTCCCCAACTTTCTCACAGACAGGTAAGGTGGTACCCAAAATCTGTAAGCTAAACAAAGACGCCACATCCCTGGTTCCCTGGAATTCACCTGCGTAGTATTGCAAAGAAACAGGAACACTACTCATACAACTGTATATTTATTTTAAATTTTTTTTTTAAGAGGACTGACATAACATCTGTGTGGAAAAGCCTGAGCAGTCACAACCAGCTATCAGCCCTTCACACCATCACTGATGCTATTTTCAGTGATCCACCCTGTTTTTGCTACAGTGCTCTTGGCATCATCACGCTGCTGTGATTCAATATTTATCTGTTAGATCTAGTTACATCACAACACTACCCATACTACCTAAATCTCACGTGGAACTTCTGCGGCTAATACCTAACCCACCGGTTTTCAGCTCCCTCTTCAAAATTCGCCAGCCACAAAAACAAAAAGTCGCTGGAGATGTGCAAACATCTGGACCCCTGTGAATCATCCACTCTCTGAAAGGGTGTGCGGTCATGCATAAGCACTGCACCTTCTTCCTAATGGCAATCGGGCATGAATAAAACCGTGTGTGAACTGCAGTGGTTAGCATAAAACCACTTGTGAAGGGAGTGTGCCAAAAATTGTCTTCAAAACACCTTTAATAACAGAGTTTTGCTTCCACAGGAGCTCCTCACCAGCATCGAGCTAAAGCAGTCGTTTACCATTTATGATGGCAAACAAGGCCCTTTAAGCTTAATATTTTTAAAAGTTGTGTTGACAGGAAGGTGGTAATGCCTTGTGAAACAAGAGAACTGAGTGCTGAAACTTCTGCTGACAACAAAGCCACCTGCTACGTCCAAGACTAGCATTTTAGTATAATCCCGAGGAAAGATTAATTCTAGAATATTTTTAGCCCTAGCTTTGAAAGTAGACAGCATTCCACATAAACTGAAAAGCAGAGTGGTGGAGAGCGGGCAAGAGAATACATGCAGGAAAAATTCTTTGTTTAAAATAAAAACACAGCCAACAATTATTCTTATAAAATCCATTGTCACGAAGAAAAACTCTGAGCACACTGAACAGTGTCACTGCTAAGGCTTCCACAGCGATCTCAGCTTCAGAATCAGAAGCACACAGAAGATTAGGCAGTCGCTACATCTTTCTGCAACATAGGCACAACTACAGAAAATACGTGAAAGATTGTGAATGAGTAAATAAAAAAAGGATTTCAAAACTGAGCAGTCACAAAAATAACGAGTGGGGGGGGAGGGGGAAATGGAGTTCACGTTTATTTCTTTATCACCATCTGATTTGGGGGAGTCTCTGCATTTTCTTGCTGACTTGAATTGTCATTTTTATCCAACAGCGATAACCCGAAAGAGGCAGCCGGGGAACGCCAGCCACTGCCTCAACTCCCAGGTTGGATACAAGCCTCGAGCATCGGTTTAACAGCAGTTGCATAATAAGACTCAAAAGGCCAAGCACTCCTCCTGCCTTGTACATCTCCATTTCCACACGGATGAGAGTGATGGATCTGGACGAAAACCGAGCACTACCCGAGCGCCACTACCAAGCTGGTTATTATGCAGCAAAGAAGAGGCAGAACCCAACACCTGGCGCACAAATATGCAGACACCCTGCGAATAGGTGGATCTACCGCGAGCTATCTTCTCTCTCTCCCTTCCCCAATAGGCAATCCTTGATGGGTGTGCCAGGAATGGGATATCGGGGGGAGGGGGGGGAGGAGAAGAAAAGGGGTGGGAAGTGGTTGCCGCTTGCTGCAGCCAGAGCGATGGCGAGGTGGTTAATCATGGTGGCTGAGGAAACATGGGGTCACTTCTCCCCCCTTCCGCCTCCCAGTGGGCACCGGCCGCGGGGGGAACCCGCGCCCCGCACGGCTCAGGTGGGTCCCGGGCGGAGCATCCCCGGTGCCCGGCGCGGGCGGGGGGCACCGGGCACCGCTCCCGCCGCCCCGCCCTGCCCTGCCCGCTCCCCGCCGCACTCACTTGCCGATCACCTCGCACAGCTCGTACACGTCCTCGAACAGCACGTCGTCGTCGGCCATGGTCCGGGCGGGGGGGCTCAGCCCGCGGGGGGACGCCCGGCTCCCCCGCCGCTCAGCGCCCACCGCCACCGCGGTAAATCCCGGCCGCTCCCAGCGCCGCCCGCCCGCGCGGGGCTCCGGGACTCCCCGCTCCCGATCCCGGTCCTGCTCCTCCTCCCGCGGCCGCCGCCGCTCCCCGCGCGTGTCGCACCCCCCGCCTCCCGCCCCCTCCCTCCCGCTCCGGGCGGCTCCGGCTCAGCGGGGCGGCGCGGGAGCCATGGAGGGGCTCGGGGCGGGCGGCACCGCCGGGTCGCTCCCTCGCCGGGCGCGCGTTCCCGGGCGGGCGGGCGGGAGGATAATAGTGGGAGGGGGGAAGGGCGGAGAGGAGGTGGGGGGAGTCCAGGCGCGGCCGCTGGTTCCGCTCCCGGGCGCGGGGAGGAGGAGGCGGAGAAGGCGGAGAGGCGGCGGCGGCGGTCGCGACAGGCGGTCGCGATAGGCGCTGGCGGTAGCGGAGGGCGGGCGGGCACGCGCGCGCTCCCGGCGGCGGCGCCGCCGTCACGCAAAGACCGTCACGAAAAGAGGGGGGGGGGGGGGGGGGGGAGGCGGGCGGTGCTCGGGGGCGCGCGCGCACGCGCGCGGGGGGCCACGCCCCCTCACCGCCCGCTCGAGGGGTCCGGGAGGAGGGAAACGGGAGGGAGGGGGGGAGCGGGAGCGCGCGCAGGCGCGCGGCGCGGTGACGTCATGGGCGCGGGGAGGGAGTGTGACGTCATGGCGCGGGGAGGGGGTCGGGCCGGGGTGGGGCGCGGACACGGAGCGTCCTTGTCGTCGCTTATATCGCCCCTTGTCACACTTATATCGCCCTTATATCACCTATATCGGCCCTTATCGCCCCCGGCAGAGGGACCCGGAGCTGCCCCGGAGCGCAGGAAGGGGCCACCCAGGTGAGGGAGCGGCGCTCCGGCCGCGCTCCCGCCTGTGGCAATAAAGAACCCGCGGTGCGAACCGGGCTTGCAGAGCTTTGCTTTTATTTTTACTTTTTTCATTTTCCAACGGCGTATACGTATTTTCCGCGGCACGATTTGAACCCTCTGTGTTATTAGTAAAAACACTGTCCCTAAAAGCGGTGAATTAACCTTTCGGGAGGGCTCTTAAATGCGCTCTTCCAGTCGTGCGAGTCGCTGGTGGCCACCGTCCCTTAAGAGACACTTAAAAGCAGCGCCCGAGACGTCAGATCGATCTTGGAGCACTTAAGTACTCACCTGGTACATCGTGTTCCCCGATTTTTAACGTGTTGCACAGAGACTTATATATGAAAGTTGGAAGTTTTACACATCCCTTTTCCCAAGTTTTGAATTAGGTGGTTTGTGGGAGACAGCAAAGCTCTCTTGAAGGGATTAGGAACTGTTCCAGTTTACGAAAGTATTTATTTCTGTCAAAGTGCTTTAGCACGCGTGCAACTTCTTAAAACTCGTTAACAAAGGTAAATTATACAGTTGTTCCCCACACAGAGAAAAAAAAAACTGTCAAAGCTGAATTATCGGATGAAACGGTTTAAAGGTTGGCTTTAAAATACAGAGCTGACAACACTTCACCAAGAACACCTTGTTCCCATCTTCAGATGAATTTAAAAGAAAAAATAATCAAGAAAATCAGTGACAATAGTTACATCTATCTCCTTCACAGTGGTAACGTACAGGGTGAGAGACATGCCTTGTGGGTCTATGGCTCCATGACATAAAAATCTTTAAAAAATATTTAAACGCTATCTGCCATTTGGAATGCAACCAAAAACGCAGTGTATTTAAATTGTTCTCTCAATTTCACACACCTAAACATGTAGGCAACCATTTCTTCCTTTTTGCAGGGCCACAAAGCTGAGTCCCACACGGGCCACACAATAGGAAGTTTTAGAATGTGAGCGAGCGTTCACTTATGTTTTGAAATGAAATTGTTGTCTGAAGAGCCATAAAAAAGGTTAACAAGAAAAAACGGTACAAAAATGCACAAGGAAGAAAAATGCAATTAAGGAATCCCCTCCTGAGCTGAGGCAAATGCTTTTGCTGCTCCTGCAGCATCACCTGACAGAGGTCTTGCCTTCCTCTGGATGCCAAGTGCTTGGAGTCTCACTAGGCCGTGTCACCCAGGTGTGACAGGTTAAGCTGGAAACAAGGAATACCAAGCATAATATATGGGGGGCTTTGGGTCAAAATATTGTAATAGAGAAAATGCTTCAAGAACTTTGGAGGGCAGTTGGATTAATTTTGGAATGCTGCAGCAGATGAATATGGTTTTCTGCTAAAAGACAAGGTCTTGGGGAATCAGTTGTCATTGTGGGAAAGTGGCTTGTTGGAAGACACTGAACAAAAATTCCCAATTCTGGAGCAAAGAATACACCTGTTAGAGCAGCCATAGCATTCGTTAGGCTCACAAAAAGCAAGGTGAACCTATCAAAGCCTACAAACCTCTCAGTTGCCCACATTCAGTACAGGAGGAGAGCAAACAACGAGTGCTGCCTACCATTTGAGTTGCATGAGAAGAATCTGTCTGAACTAGGATTTGTGTGCAGATGTGGATCATAAAAAGTTGCAGACTGAACCAGCAAGTGCAGCAAGGATACCACTGCATCAGCAATTACTAGAACAATTGAGAATGGGGCTGTAACTCAGTTTCAGATTGAGTGGGCTCATAAAAAGATGAGCATTAGTTTGCCAGCAGCCAGGACACAATGCCATGACAATCCAAGCAAAGCATTTACAGGTGTGTTTGTGATCGTGAATTTCAGCCCCCAGTTTGAAAGTAGTTATTTCCTTTCACAGGGATGTATTCTTCATTTTCACCCATGTATCCAGTACATCTCCTTATAGATCCTGCATTTAATTTAAAAGTTTAAGGTTTCATTCTGAAATACACACATCTAACATCTTATTAAAAAGTATGGAACAATAATGTTTGACATATGAACAGAAGGAACTTTGCTCTTGAGACCTGGAATGATTTACTGGCAAGAGTAATGGTTGGTCTGAAAACAGATCAGGACATCAGTCATTTCAAAGCTGGGAGAGGGACTTCTTCATCAGGAAAGAACAGAAAAGGACACTGACTATTCACAGGGAGAAAATGCCCTGCAGACCCTGGTAGCCTTCCCCAAAACTTTGCACAGCACAAATTCTTAACTGCCGGGTTAAGGTGGTGTGTTTTTAGATTAATCACTATTGTTTCATTCAAAAGTTTATTTTCAAGTCCTAAGAAGTAGCTGAGTGTGAGCTTGGGCACTAAAAAACCCATTTCTTAAAATTTTATTGGGTTTTCAAGTTTCATTTGCCTGTGGTTTTCTCAGGGTATGCACATACTGTGTGCACAGCATTGTTGAACCACAGGACAGGTAAGTTGTTCAGAGGCTGCTTTTGGAAGAAGAGTTATCAGTTACATCCTAAGAGCCTTTACAGTGTTTTCATTTAAAAGTTTGATGTAAAAGGTACATGATGACCATGAACAAGAAATTTTTGTGGTTTGACAGCATTTTGTTATCCAAAACCTCTGCCTCAGATTCCAAGTATAACAGGGTCCTGGGTACTTTGATCTGTAATCCAGGTATTAATTCACTTCCCCTTACAAAGTTTGAGGATGATACTGGCACTGAAGGTGAGTATGAACTGCTAGTACTTTGTGAGAGAGAATATTGGAGGCCTACCAGATTTCTGACAAACTGCCATATTATTTAGATGTGCAAGTTCTATGAACTGAAAATACTTCATATTTTGAGCAACAGACATGTACTGTGGTTCAGGGAAAAGAGATAACGTTTTTGGTCATGGCAGGCACAGACATTTTCAATCCTTGCAAAACTGTTGGTGATAAAAAGCCACCAACTAACCCTGAATAAGTCTGGCTGACGCCTGGCAAAAGTCTATAATTAAATCAGCTTGGCAATCTACGGTGTGGCGGTGCAGGCTGTAGCTGCAGAGCTCAGGTGTAGCACACAAGCCTTGCCACACCGTAATTAAGGAGGCCAGGTTTTTCCCACGAGCGCGTCTTTACAGGTGGCTGATGTTTGTCTAGGAAGATAAATCTCCACTGTGTTTTTTTCCTTAGTGGAGTTGTTTTTATGTTCCTTCACAGTGTCAATTCTCCATTGCTCAGTGAGATGGGGCAGATGCTCACTGCCACCTTTCCTCTCTGAGGGCACCATCAGGTCTCTTTTCTGCTGCTGCTCATTTTCAAAGAGCAGTTGGAGCTTATCTCTGGGATCTGCACCTTGCCCCTGTTTAATTCCGTTGGAATTGACCACCAGGTTCAAAAGTTCCTGGGAAAGCTGCACGTATATGTGAACATGGGAAGGCATAAACCTCATTTCCTTGTGCAACTGGATAAGAGCTGCCTCTTTTGAACTAGGAGTTCTTTTTCACTGCCCTTCAGACATGGTGAGCACATCCCCTTTGTCAGACACTTGGCTCACACCGACCCAGACACCTGGCTGGGAGAGAGCGCGGGGGAAGGAGGGTCTTGGTCAAGGAATGGTGAGGGAAAAATTCACGTTTCTCATGTAATCAGGCCGTGGTCATAATTAAACATAAATTACAGTAACACTACTGAAGATGGGTAGTAAACTAAACCAAAGCTGAGTCTATCTGATACTGCCAAAGAAGCTCATGGTAACTCTTCAAAATCAATTGCCAAAGGTGAAACAGTCCCAGGTCAGTATAGCTGACAACATCAAAAGAGAAGGGAAAACTTTAAAATTACACAAACTCTTATTTATTGGAGTTTCTTTAGTTATTCCTTGCCATTCTGGTGAGTTTTCCCTTGTGTACTGTGTACCTGTGAACAGTCTTGATTGGATTACTGGAGATGCTTATTTCTTTTCTCCCCAGCTGCAGCTTTTCCTCATTGATGAGTATGGATTAAATTACAAGAATTGTGGAGGAAATCTCTCCATGATGCTTTTATTGAAACTTTCTTAAATTAAAAATATCTTAGAGGGGATAAAACCAGGTAATAAAACCAACTCAAGCCAACATAAATCTGCAACTGTATGCTACAGTCATGCACCTCTATAGAGGAAAATAATTAACAATCACATTTTAAGGACAATATAAAAATGCTGTGCACTACCACAAACAAGATAAAAACCCCAATCACCTATATATTTTCATTTCATATCTTTCTTTCTTTCTTTCTTGTATATCTCAAAGACTTTCTATCTTTTGTATAAAAGTATTAAGATCTTTGGAGCAGACGGGTGCCACCCTAATATTTATAAACTCCAGAAGGGCCCCACAAAGCTGAGTAAGTGCTCAGAGGAGCTTTGATGTAGATAAATGGCAAGGAATGCTGCATCTAGAGGAAATCCTCATCTACACCATCTGTGCCTGATGCTGAACTTGGAACTGGCAGTTGCAGCTCTGGAAAGATCCCTCAGACTCACCGAGGCAGTTTTCTGAAACCACTGCTGCAGGGTGCAGTGACGGTCAAAAAAAAACCAATACAATGTTGGGCATGTCTGGACAGGCTTGAAAACAAGGCAGAAGGTGTCATTTTGCCTTCACATAAAGCTCTGGTGCACCCACAGCTGTAGGACTGGAATGTTTCAGGCCTCCCCATCTCCAGAAGGATGGCACAGGGGTTTGCAAAGGAAAAGAGAGAGAAGGGCAACAAAAAGAAACCAGGGATGAGCCCTCTGCCTTGACAGGAGTGTGCAGAAGGCTGGGAGTTCCCAATTTGCAGGTGTAGGGTATGGTTGAGGTTTACAAAGTCATGAAGGTGATAGGTAAGGTGGTGGCAGAATTGTTGTTCACCAAATCCTGCAATACTGAAACTAAAGGATACTCAGTAAAACAAGTAGGAAGGTAGTTTAAGACAGATACATGAGGGTACTTTAAAAAAAATAAATTATACACACACACTGGATAGTGAATTCTTAGAGAACTTGCTGCCACAGGAGGCTGTGGACATAAAAAGGTTTAAAAAGGAATTAAAGCATTTCAGGGATGACACATCTGTTATAAACAAATACTGGAAGGAATAGGCAGGGGTGTGCCATGGAGCATCCCTGTACAACAAATGTAGGTGCTGGAGAAGTAGAAGGGGACTAGCTGAAGGTTTTGGTTAGGCTTTCATACACTTTCTAAACTCTCCTACTGCCACTGCTCTGTTTTCATTTTCAAAGGTGTAAATACAGTTTTCACTGCAAATTTTGCAGTCAGTTTTTCCACATTCAGGGAAACCACATGAGTCAGCATACTTGGAATTCAAATAATATCTTTACCCAGGAAGGCCTTGTTGCTGATCTCAGTTTTCCCTGTTAGGTGAGGAGGACTAGGTGAACCCATTAGGGCATTTCTTATATTTTCGACCTCTTAGTTTCATCCCATGTTTAATTTTTCATTCCCAACTTTGTCCTTTATTTTGTCCTCATTCTGCCACCAATTTATTTTCCAAACCCTATTTATGAGGTTTAAGATATCTAGTTTTTATTACTGCATTTCCCAGATGACTCTTCCATTAATGTGCAGTAATGCAATCCGAAAGCTGACAAGGCTTACAGTTGAGACTTCTAAGACACAGCTATGACTTTACCACTTATCCTATAGCCTTAGGGCAAGCCAAGCTTACCACATTTTATAACTTTAGAAGACAATACTAATTCTGTAAATAATTATTTACCAAGTATTTAATCTTCCTCCTTGTCATCCAGGGTTTTTTCCTTCCCTTTACTGCTAGGTTTCTCAGCCTACTTTTTTTTTCAGATGGGTTATAACTTCACAGAAGAGAGCAAACACCCTTTGCCTGACCACTTAGTTACTTCCCACTTCTTTTTCCCTCTTATGCTTTCCCTTTCTGAAGTGTTATGCTGACACTGCATGATTATTCACACCCAAACTTAAAGGCTTTTTTGTCCTTCAAGAGCAAAACCACCTGCAATGGAAGGAGTTAGTACTGACTTCCTGATTTGGACTGGCCAAGTTACCATTGAGAAAGCTTCTTGTAAATCTTTTGCCTGCAGGAATTCAGTCCATAGATGGTTTGCAACAGGTCTTTAAAATTTAACAGGAGAAAAGTCCTAGAGGGTAAAGATGTATGTCCCATGAAATTCTGTTCTGGTCTGACACAGGGAAAAACTGAGAGGAAAATACCTTTTTTTCCTATGGCTTATGTTGGCAGCAGCACTCTGGCAGCCATCCAAGAGGACCAACCATGGGTATTCACATCCCAGGAAGCATCCACAGCACCCAGTGTTGTGCTGGGAGCTTGCCACTCTGGCTGCAGCTAAAAAGCTGTTGTGGAAGTGAAGTTTGGAGACAGCAGAGAAAGAAAAGACAAACTCACACTCTGCAATAGCTCTCTCTAAACCCAGTACATAGTGCTTCTCTGATCTCTCCCTTTATGGGCTCATGAACAATCTTATTTTGAAGAAATTCGAGCCATACTCCCTCGATGATCACTTGTGCACTCCACATGGTCCAAATCTCAGCAAAGATTTCTATGAGTAGCTTGGGGCCTTTTCATTTGGAAGTAAAAAAAATGCTTCCATGAAGGCAAAATATTTTTTCTTTGGAAAAAGACATTTTTGTGCTATATGTGAGACTATTTTCGCGATTGCTGCCCTATTTGCTCTCGCTATTGGAATGTCAAATGGAGAATATAACAGAAGTTGGAAAGAAGTGGGAGAAGGATCTTAGTGTTAGGACAGGAGAGTGATACACAGATGAACAAATTGTTATTTACATTGTAGTAAAGTGTGGTCCCTGGTGGTGCTTTGCCCAGTGTTTACACACGAGGCCAATATGCTCAGCTTCAGTTTTTATCAGCCATCAGTGCTCATTTGGAGACAAGACTTTGCCCTCAATTTTCTCACAGCTCCAGGTGTACAGCAACATCAAACACATCTCTCTGCTCCTTCACCAATGTAAAATATGTTATCATAGAAGCAGAGGAAAAGCAAGGGTCATGGAAATATATGAACACTTTTTAAAGAGCTGTGAATACCTGTTCTAACACATATGTATTTTACTGATGATGACCCCTAATCAGAAACTCTGTCTGATGCTGGTGATGTCCTTAGCACAAGTAAGACAAAAGAATCTAACAGAACTAAATTCTAAAGATTATATTTTTACTGTAAATTAAGAAGGACAACACTTCAGGAGTAAGTTTTTTGTGAGGAAAGCAGCCAGAAGTAAGACTTTTTGATGAATTCTAAATAATTTCTTCTTGAGTTGAGATAAAGCTGGACTTTGGGTGGATGCATTGGCTTCTTTAGAAGGAACTTAAGGAAATTAGGGCTCTGATGATGAAGAAAGGAAGATCTACTTTAACACCTCTTGCTTCCCCAGCCTATGGAACAGATAGCTGTACTGCCTATCACTCAGATTCTGAAGTACCTACTTACAGTACAATGGTTTAGGGCTAATTAAAGTGGTCCATGTTGCTGACAGTCCACCCAAGCCTCTGTCCTGTAACAGGCACAGGAACAGAGTAGGAATGCACACTGCTGTCCTCACCATGCTGTCACCATTCAGGTCCCTCGGACTTCCTTGCTGTTTGGGTTCTCTTTGAGGAAGATGCACCAGTACCATGGTGTCCATTACGTGCTCCACGCCCATAGGCTCTGGATGTGCCTGTTCTCAGTCATTACAGATTAGACAGGAGGCTTGAGTTCAGTCATAATAACTGATTCCTTCAAATAAGAGCCAAAAAGGATCAAGAAGAAAGGAGATGCTGTCTAAAAAATTTCTAACTGCTAAGCACTTATTTACAGTAATTGTCAGATCAATGGGTAAATCCTACCATGAGTGGAAAAGCTGTGACTCATAGTACTAGACCTGATGATGGTTGTGTTGTCCCTCCTTTGGGAAGTATGAAGATAAATCACAGAGGAGATGTGGCCCAGAGTAGTTGTACCTGTCCAGAAGCATGTCAGCTCAAGAATGTGAAAAGCACACACAGCAGGAATGGAATATGTACAGGGAAAGGCACTAGTATTGCCTCTGCTGTGTAGCTACAACCAGTGCCCGTCTGGTCGGGTACACCAAGATTTTGATGAGTGATGGCTAATACTGTTTTCTCATCTTGTGAGTTTCTAATAAAGAATCACATATGAATCATCCCATTAACTTTAGACCTCAATGCTGTAGATGTCTAATCTGGTCTAGTTGTCTGGACTTCCTTTACAGCCAGTTGATAGATATGGGCATTTTTGAGGCATAATTACTCTGGATATGCTGGAGAGGCAGCAAATATCTCCAGCAAAAGTTTCCCTTTTAAAAAAAAGGGATATTTTGCCTTTGATCTTTCAAAGGGGGGATGCTTTAAACTGTTCTGTTAATATAGTAATAGATGTTAGAAAAGAAAAGGGGAAAATGACTAGCTTTTAAAAAAGTAATTAGGAAGGTATTAATTTTTTTCCTGGTCTGGCTTTCACTTTCCACAGGAGTGAAAAAGATGTCTCCTCAATATTTCTATGTTGTTCTGTGACCAGCAGGCACCATGGATTTTGATAGGAATCTGCCTGACTCCAAGTGTGAGCTCTTAACAAGAGCAGTTCACTTTGTAGCTTGTATTTAACAACTGGTTCAAGCCAGAACCTCTTAAAGACAAGGTTCTCAGCAACTTCCCTGTGCATCCCGAAATTAAACATTAACATAATAAGGAAGTTCAGTTACTAACTTAATCTAACTTAATGAACAAGCACATGTTCAATTAGTCTCTGAGGTAGTCTGCACTGATTCATGGAATTGGAAATATCTCCCAGAGTATCAATACTCTTGCTGTCAGATTGGCAGCAAGTCTGTTAGTTCCGGTTGTACCGTGTCCTGAAACTAATTCATCTCAACCTGCTGTGGCTGTTGGCTGTCAGAATTTCTCAGGTAAAATGGCTGTGTTGGTGCTTCTCCTCTGGAGAAAGTGTCACATATTCCTTTGCATATGTCCACCCGGTGTGTCAAGTTTGTCTCTGACCACAGGATATTTGCTATGACATTACTGCTGTTTGCAGTCATTGCTTTTCATTATAGATATTTCCACAGTTGTTTCTCACAAAATGCTGACAGCTCCCAGTACCCCAGATTATGGGGTTTTTTTACCTTCCCTCCACCCCATCTCTTTTCACATGTAACTGCTGCTTGCCATGACTTTGACATAGTTCCTAGTGCAGGCATTCTTGTTTTCAGTTTTCTGTTGAATAAAATGTAAGCAAATAACGAGTCATATTACGTTAGTACCACTCCATTATTTAACAGTACTAAGTACAGATTAGAATTGGCATCTGTTCCTTTAACATACTTGCTGCCAGCCTTCAGAGGCTGGAGATGATGGAGGTGATAGTGACACGACTAAACTTACATTTCAGAGCAGAATGGTTAAGCACAACCCTGATGAATGTCAGACATTACTATGTCAGGTATACCAGGCCCAGCATAACAGATCAAATTTGGGATGCCAACTTTCTAAGCTGTTATGTTTTCTAACAATGTTCTCGCAGGAAAATGAGAATACACTCCATACAAATCTAGGAGAAAGGGACTTCTGACTAGATTTTCCTTTCCAGCCAGGACGTACAAGTTTGTTTCTCCTTTGCATTGGGAACAAGTACTTGCTGTGTCATGTGACAAGTGTTACCACTTCCTCAGTGAATTCATTTGTTTAGGATCAGGACAAATCTCTAGAACATTTACTTGGAGTTGTCAATCCCTAAATGAGTTTCCTTTGCCCATTTTATAATTTTTTAACAACATCTTAAAAATTACCTTTCCGGTCTTTTTAAGCATCCCTCTGACACTAAGAGCACACCCTAATTCTGTTTTTAACTGTTGCTTTTTATCTGCTTGATTCACGTAAAATCTGACTGGACCTTGAACCACGGCCTAGTTGTTAAATGAGTAAGTGTGCCTTCAGCCACCAAAACTTTCCTAGGTTTGCATTTAACTTGCAAATCACGTTTCTGCACCTGAATATCCCTCTTTAAAGTACTATTTTCCAGGTCCCTGTGGCTGACAGTAAATTTCAGCTAAAACTGAATGCTGGGGAATGAGAGCAGGAACCTTTTTAGTTGTGGTGCTGGCAACTATTCTTTCCTTCTCCTTTTGAGACTGGCATTTTAGTGACACTTGTGACGAGCATGCCACTGCTTTACAGCTCAAAGAGAATCACAGAGTCACAGAATGGCTTGGCTTGGAAGGGACCTTAAAGATCATCCAGTTCCAACCCCCCTGCCATGGGCAGAGACACCTCCCACTAGAACAGGTTGCTCAGAGCCCCATCCAACCCGACCTTGAACACTTTCTGGGATGGGGTCTCCCCAGCTTTTCTGGGCAATGTGTGCCAGTGCCTCACCACCCTCACATTAAGATGAATCGTGCCACTGCCTTTCTTGTAGTGGGTGGCAGAGAACTTTTTGTTCACAGGCCTCTCCTTCAGTTTTTCAAGAGCTCTGTCACTGGCAGTGGCCCTTGTTTCTCGAGTGCTTTGCTGTGCCCTCTGCTCTGCAGAGTGTCAGGCTTAGAAAGCTGGTTCTGGCAGCCCTGTCAGGCACAAATTTGCCTACAATGTTTGTCTCTCCAAGGAATCTTTAAACCCTTTCTTGTCTGTCAGGCTAGGTATACTAATGATAACATCAACCTCCCTCGTGTGATCATTTCCTAAACCATTCCAGAAAATGAGCTGGATTAATGAAGACTTATTATTTAAATTGCTGAAGCTACCCAGCTCATTTTGACAGAACACAGGAGTTTCTGCCATGACTGCTACAACCAGGATGGATGTCTATTGGTCCCTAAGCATCTGGTACATCCCAGTTGTAAGATTATATGCCTTAGTTTAGACCTCATAAACTAAAGCAGCTATGACTAAACTTCTGAGAGTGTGGTCATATTCTCAGCTAGTTGTATGTGACAGCACGAAGCTCGCGTGGGTTAATTTGCTCCACTGAAAGCTCACTGACTTAAATTTGCTCATATATCTGTACTGTCCATTGCAGTCTTCAGTGAAGTTATACCCTTAGTTCATTTTATTTGTGGTTCTGGGCTTTATTCTGTCAACCTACAGAGCCAAGACGTTTGAGTGATTCATTCCCTGTCTGATGTCTCACTGACCACCATGGCTTAACCTGTCTCTCTGCACCGGCTCCTGGCTTTTTCCAGAGCTCTGGAAATCTGTGGTTCCCTGCCCTGACCAGCCTTACAGCTGATACTGTGTGCTCACAGAAGCTGTGGCTCAGAAAATGTCCAAGTCTTGTACTTTGAACTCTATGGATGGCACTCATAATTGCCACTCATTTCTGAAACATAATCCCCTAATGCTGAAAATGTTTACACTTTGCTGTGGACAGACAGAAAATGCCGTCAGTGTAATCATAATTAAAAAAAATTTTCATTTCCACACTTGAGGGTTTCCGTCTTCAATGAGAAAATGTCATAGGTCTCAGCAGACCTCTCTGCTGTTACTCAGCACACCCTGCTTTTACTAGAATTACATTTGAAATAAAAAGTTGAGATTTTCCAAAGAACTTCTGGTTTTTGTTTTGTTATAAGTTTAACCTCTCACTTCAAATAAGAGGAGGCTGGTAGCATCGTTTGCTCTGTTTCTTAGATACTACATTATGCATTTGCCTGATTTTATTTTTTTTTTAGCTTTTCCTCTTTGTTCTTTGATTTTCCACATTACACAAATGACACAGTAGCCCTAAATATAGCAGAAGATTGCTCATGAGACTCTCTTAAATTAATCTTATTAAAATAATTGATTAAACTTGGTTCTTGACTAAAAATTAAATCTTCTCTTTTTCCTCTTTGTTTGACTCAAGGTCAATTTTAAGCACCTTTTTAATTCTTCAGCAGCTAGGCAAAATGTTCTGGAAAACATTTTGAGGAGAAATAGCATAGAAAAAGCTTGTTCCCACACAGTCTTAAAGCCCTGGGATTCAATCCTGTGGCTGAATAAAAGATCACATCTGTAGTCTGCTCCTTAAACTTAGGATCTCTAACATGTAGGGTTAACTGTGCGTTTAAGTGACTGAAAACTTTGTTTCATCTGTTTACTTGAATCAGCCCTCTGTATGGTGATAATCAAATTCAAGTACACTCTGAAAGCATGCCTGGCTCATTTTCAGCCACTACAGTAAAAAGATATTTCTCCAAGGGGGAGATAATGCAGGGGAAATCCTAAACGAGGAATCCCCCACCAAATTGCTGCTGCTTCTTTCTGCAGAACAGCAAGCCTTTAGAGTAGATCTTCAGGTCATGTAGACTGGACATAAACATGAAGGAATCATTACTCCTGAAAACATTTCTAAGTGGTTTTTTCTGATCTTTTTTTAGTACACTTGTGAGAGATGCTCAGTGAAAAGTTGTCTTTACAGTATGACAGGCTGTTGCCAGGAACTCAGCATGAGCGATCAAATATACTACTGAGGCAAGGAAGAATAGTGTCCTACACAAATATAGTACAGAATCACAATAATATTTTCTGATTCTGCATGGGGAAAAGAAAAGAAAAACTTTGCTCTGAAGTCAGACATTTAGATGGTGCTTTGGCAGAGAGAAAGTCAAAAGTTCTGCTGAAATAAGAAGTACGTGGAACAAGGAGATCAAAGCCAGCCTACACTGCAGGATAACCAGCTGTCATTGGCTGGTGTCCCTGTGGTGTATTTATTTAAATACATATGCATTCAAATAGTAATTGCTATACATTTTTAAAGCTCTGTCTCTTCCATTTGCATATTGGTCTTGTATAATTTTGAATGGGACTAAATTGCTTCACTAATTTTAACTAATATTTTAAATGAAGCTGCCAAAAAGTTACAACCGTAATTTACCTAGTAGAATTACTGCTATGAACTTTCCTACAAGCTACTGACTGAGTAAATAAATTAAAAATTCAAGTGGTGTAATTTGTCTCAGAATTTCTGCAGTTAGTTCTGTGCAACACTTTGTGAAGTTGAAAACCCGTACAGTGTTAAAATGACAATACTGGAACAAATTATTCGAATTCTTTAATTACTATATTTATGTTATGACCTTGAAACCGATATCTGCAGCATACCAGTTCTTTAATACTAGGGCTATCAAGTTCTGGCTTTGAGGAAGAAGATACACTTTTGACAAAAAATGTTTATAACCATGATTACAAGGACCATTTAAGGGACAGGTTAGGACAGGAAACAGTGGGAACTCTTGAGATAGAAAGCAGAAAAATGAGCAGTGTAAAACAGTTCTTCAGCAAGTAGAATTGGTTTGTTGTGACGATTTCCCCCCAGCCCAGCGTTAGAATGGTTAAACTTGAACGCAACCATTCGGCAAGCGTGCCCTGCTTGGAAATATTTATAGAAGACTAATACTTAGCAGGTGGTAAAATTTTCCTACCAGGGATCCCCAAGCATTTTACAAAATGTTAATAGTCAGGCTTTGTGAAAAATTGGCGTGTAGCTTTTCCAGATGTGTCTGCTCCTGCAGGCGGGCGGTTCGAAGTGTCTGGCCCCTGCAGAGCTTGCACTCTGTTCTCCCTGCCCCACCCAGAAAGGAAAGCCTTGGATAACTGGTGGAGTACTCAGAGGTGTACAAGGGAGCAAGGCACCCTGCTTACTCTGTGCTTATGTACCCCAGCTTCTAATGCTCCGATGGAAGCATCCTACAAGCCCCCAGAAATCAGCACTGGGACAAACACAGAGACCTGATAAATCTCTTCCTGTGACGCTGTCAAGCACCACCTGCACTGGAGAAAGGAGGGATATGTGGAAAGGTTAGAAAACTTACTCAAGGTTACGCTGCCAGTTGCTGGCAGAGCTGGAACAAGAATCCAGTGTTGACTCTGAACCTTGTGCCTGCATCACCGGGCTGGCTTTTATTCCAGGGAGCTACAGCGCAAATGGGAAATGAGACACTGCAAAGGTATTAGGCAGCTGAACAGATTGTAAGTGCTCTGGACAATCTTGTGATTACAGCCCTTGTGAGCTTTGCTTAACTGCTGGGTAAATGGGATTAAACAATTATGAATAGGTACAAGGCACCTAAGAGGATGTAACGTGGAAGGAACAAACATTTTTCCATGAAGAAAAGTGCAATATTTTCTGCAGAAATGAGTTTTAAAAAATGTTTTATTTCTGAAAAATTCTTTGTAGGAACATGTGAAAAAAGCTAATTATTGTGGAGGAAGAGAAAATTGTTATAGAAACATGGTGAGGCAGATACAGAAATGTCAAAAGAAGTGGTGGAATGGCCCGAGGCTGAGTACCAGTACTCAGTGATTAATGTAATTTGCAATCTGTAAAAGAATGATCAGTGAGGTGGCAACATTTACAATATGACAAAATTCTCTGGGATAATTAAAACAAGAGAAGACCAAAGAGCACTACTGAGATAGCTAAGCTAGGTCACTGAGCATCAGATGAAAATGAATGCGAGTATTGCATTTTGGAAGAATTACCTGAACTGCTTGTACAGATGTCGGAGGTGGAAGTTAATGACAGTCAGTAAAAAAAGAAAGTTCTGAGTGAAAACTTCAATGCAAACCTAGGAGTGATGTGGAGGAAGGTATGGATGCATATGCTGGATAAATCCATGGGATGTTTATTTGAAACATTTCAGTTCTTCTTATCACATGAAAAGAATGAACAGCAGAAAAGAAGAATTTAGAGGCAACTGGGAAGAACAACATGGGAAAATGTCTATATAAATTTGAAATTAGGATTATCTGGATAAGAAGTAAACAGGTAGCTGTAGAAGTGCACATTAAAAAGAAGTTAAGGGAAGATATTTCATGTTCTTGTATTTTTAATTGTGATACATGAGAAGTTCAGTCAATCCAAACATCAAACAAAAAAGATAAAACTTATCATATTTAACTGAAGATAGAATGGATAACAGGTAGAAATGGATGCAATAGTAGACTATAATTTTGAAGCCAGGAGTAGAACCAGGTAGAGGAATTTAAAAGATATTTATGTCTTCAATTAGAACATACTACAGTATGCATAGGACTGAAGAGAAAAGATAGTAAAAATTATCATAATTCAGTGACTTAAAAACAAACATTAAAATAAGGAAATGGAGTGGTTTTTCTCTTTGCATAAAAAAAGAGGATTTGTCTTCCTCATCTGAAGCATCTGGGACTGTCAACAGCTGCTGACATGGTCCTAGATGAGGTGGTGTCATTGAGTCTATCCATTTGGATAGCCAAAGGTGCTAATTAGAGGAATCAATATGAACTATAGAAAAAACCAGCAGATTGTGCCGCTTTCATGTTTTGGATGATCAGATGCTTCGTTTTGTTTAATCGGGAAATTTATTTTCACAGGGGGTATATAAAATTGAACATAATAATTAGCTTAGGCAGTATGTTTATCCTTAGGTTCAGGTATTTCAGTTTGTAAGGAATGCTTTTATAGTTATTTTCATTCTTATTCAGCAGGAGACAGCCATTGTATAGGCACAGAGTAGTTCCTTTATCAGCACTGAAGAGCACATGACCTATTTATCCCTGCCATCTGCCCATCTTTTACGCCAAGGTAAATCTGCCTCAGTAAAGTACTTCATAAAAGAAAGGAAATACAGCTATGGCTGATTTATTAATAACCAGAAATCTTCAACTGTAATATAAGCATCAGAACAAGGATCAGAACAAAGTGGTTTTGCTGTTGCACCATGACCATGGCTGTAGCTATCCGAACAAATCAGAGGTCAGAAATATTTTCATTTAAAATAAACAATCATTTGCAAAATGACAGGTTACCCCATAGAACCATGGAGACTCCTGTCTCCATGTTTGTTTTATTCCTGTCTGCTTTAATGGCTGGGTTTTCCATCCTGCAGAAGTAAAAACCAGAAGGTGCCCCAGGTGTGTCTGAGCTCATGGTCTTGTCCTTTTGTACTGCTGAGTTTATGTCTTTTCCATTTCCCTAATAGTGTGGATGTCCACAAACTAAGAAGTCTCTCTTGTCAACTGATCTTAAATTTTGATGGGCTCGATGCAGTGTGATATGAAGGTCATAAACCTCCTGGAAGACAGCTTTCACTTTCTGATGTAATTGGAGTGGAGGCAAAAAATTAAGCAGTACAGATGTGAGAGGATGCCAAGTACACGGTTTGGTTTGAAAACATTTTTTAGCATATGTTCCCTTCAGAAAGAGATTCACATGTCGTGGGTGCTGGACAGGCAGAATACATAACTAAGGGAACATGTATGGTGACCTGACTCCTTTTGGTCATGTACAACTCAGCAGCACCTCAGGTTGGTGGCAGAAGTGGCTGCCCTGGCTGCAGGCTGTGCACCCCCATTTGCCTGGGGCTGCCTCTATCTCAGTGTAACTGGATGTAAATAACCACCAGTTTCCTAATCTGAGTGTTATAGAAACCTTCCCCCCTCTGTCCATTATTAAACACATTATTTAAAGTAGTCACTTTGCCCCTGAGAAAGGGTCGTGTGTCAGCAGAACGGCATCACACATGGACCCAATGGAGAGCAAAGTTTGTAGAGACCTTGCTGTGCACTGAAGAGTTGACATTGTTCTCATAATGAGGAATACTGTGGAGTTTTGTTTTTAAAACATGAAGCTACTAGCACTTAAAGAGTTGCATTTAAGTAGCTTGCTGTAGCTCTTCAGTCCATATCTATAACCTTTTTTTCTTTTTTTCATTTCTCCTGAAAACCCACTGGTTCCTACCTTCTGCTATATTATCTGGTAGGATGTTGAAGATGTTGCTGAGGATGTTGCAGCTTCCCAGGCAGGAGCACTCAGCTAACAGCTGCACCGTGGCAGCTGAACTGGGACCTCTTTGCCCTCCTGCTAGAGCTGATCATGCTCCACTGCTGCACTCCAAAGACAGTGGAGTTTGCTCAGACTCTACTAGGGTGAAGAAAATAAGAAATGTTATGCAGAGGAGAAGACATGGGTATTTTTCTGCTCAGCCATTTGCTGCTCTACAGTATGAAGCATACTGTATAAGTGCGGTCTACCTCTGCCAAAAGCCCAGTTAGCTGTTTCCACGGCATCCCTGGAGCCATAAGCGTCATTCCAGACCTCCCCAGGCATTAAAGTTTATTTAGAAACATATTCATCCTCTATGTATGTTATAACTCTTGCTCTAGAGACCTGAAGTTGACTGGGCATAAGCTGATGAAAGTCCTTATTATAGGATGTTCACAGCTGAACTCAAATATGAAGGGATTCTAGTCTGAGAGCTTGGTCTTTCGTTATGTAAACAAGGTTTATAGTTATACTGACACTTTTCTTAGTTCTGTATTTTAAAACCAATACTTACAGTTCTTCAGAGTTAATTTCAGGTTTTAGTACTCCAAAGCTTTCTCTGTCCTCACTTTCATCCAAAAATGTATGGCTTTATTCTTTACTTGTACCTATAAATAAAAAGGTTTTTCTCTTAATCTTGTAGTCTATGACACTCAGTCCATATCAGTCCTGATCAAAGGTACACCTGCGAACTTTAAAACCTTTTCTAGAGAATATTCACATATTATTGTGTGCCTCATTGTGATCTTTAACTAATTTATTACATTCTTCTTGTACCTGCTTACAGTCCATTCTCTCTCTGTTCAGTTTATCTTACAGTCTGCATGAACCTCACTTGACCAGAGTGTCTGTCTTGCACACTTTACTCCCACTGCTGGGTCCTTCTCTTTAATGGACAGTTCAGGTTTCCAGAAGTTCCTAATTTCCCTTTGAGCAATCCTTTCTGAGAAATACCACCCCTTTTAACTCAGCCATTGCCACCTACCAATAGTAGGGCTTTGGGGATTCTTTTTTAAGCTATACCTTTGTTGTATTAAAGTCTGTAGGTTTTAATAGCCGAGCCATTAAAAAGTCCAAGAGTGAAAGCTGTGAGAGTAATATACAGAATCTTAACTTGGCTATTAAAGGAGAGTGGTTTCTAAACATAAGAAGTATTGTCAGTGAGACACTGCCTGGGGCCCTGGAAACACTCCAGCCTACAGTGTAGGAGTTTTGTCAGGGTGGTAGCAGGGTGTGTGCAATTACATCTCTCCTATGGTTCAGCTTAGATGGTTGCTGTGGCTCAGTGCAGCTGGCCAGCAGTGCCAGAGCCAAATGCCACGAGCACGAGGTCACAGACCACAGTGATTAGGCAGTCACCTGGTGTGAGGATGTGGTAAAGACCTTTCAGCCTCTTCAAGGCCACGGTGCATGTGCTGTTCAGCCCCCCTTAGCTCTACCTTTACCTGTCTTCTCCTCTCCCAGGAGAGTTTCTAAGACGCTGCCACAAAGTCTTTTTTATGACTGAGTGATTAGAAGGTGACTTTCACCTGCTCTGATTAGATCTGGTTCAGCAAGGCTAAAGCAACCTCTTAAACCACCGTCTGGCAGACTGGGAGAGGATCTCCCATTTGTCTGTCTGGGCTGACTTCAGACAATCCTCTCCTAGAAATCCAGCTGCTTTGATGAGGATTTGCAAGACTCAGGTCCCGAGTCCGCTGTTTCTGGGTGGGTTAGGAATTGCTCAGCCTTGCTCTTGTGATCTGAACCAACTCGCTGTCTTGCATTCAAGAAACCCCTGGCCAAAAATGCTGTTAGAAGTCTGCAGCTCCACGCTGGAACAAGACTCTAAAACTGGGGACTGAGGGCTCCAGACAGCCTGCCTGTAATTTTTGTGTCAGATTGGTTGCTTTGTGAGATACCAGCTTAGTAAATGTATCTTGCAAATTAAGATTGTGTTTCTCCTTAGCTTGTGAATGAACAGCAGCAGGAGTTCTGAACTGAGACACAGTTAATGAGTTTCATTGAGATTTTAGAGTCTAATGATTGATAAAGACACCCCAGTTTTAGGCTCCTAGAAGTGTACACAGTACTTGCAAAAGCAAAAAGTAGTAAAACTAACATTTGTCTATAAAGATTTGGTGACTCAATCTATAAAGAAGGCAGACAAATTTAACTGAGAATTGCCATTTCTAAAATAATTTCCTTCCATAACTGTATTACAGGTTACTTTATTGGGAAATGCTGTTTACACAGAGATAAAAGCATGTAATTTCAAATTTCATATCAGGCTATTTAATTTCATAAGAAGCAAAGAAAAAATTTGAAATATACATAGAATAAGTTGTTTGTGTCAATGTGTAATGGCAAAATGCTGAAACCAATAAAGTCCCCTAAATAAACTGCCATGTATGAAACCCTGTGCTTAAAAGTCAATTGCTTTTTGATGAGCCTGGAAAAAATGTTGTTTTCTTCTCCAGCCCAAATACTGTCAAAAAGATATTCATATATGTATGCTGTCTGACTATTTGGGAGGAAGATTGCTACAAGCCTTGCTTATCTGGGTATTTGTGATATATATGTTATGACATCACCTCAAAATGTATTGCTGGCAGTAATGGAAGTTTGTAGAAAGTATGGAAGTTCCTGTTTATATTGTCTAAATTTTTCTGATTTATCCACTATACTTAGGGATTCTTTTGTCTAGAAGCCTTGGTGGTGTTTTATGTGTATGCTATCACTGAAGATGTAATGATGAATATTGCTAATGGACAGAGTAAGGGAAGTGCCAGTAATATTTAGAATATATTTACAATATTGGACAACTTGCAGGTTATCTATTTACTACTAACCTATGTAATATCCAAGCTTTAAATCAGAAGAGGGCAGTAAAGGAAGATTACATGGGAGATGAAACAATGGGGAAAATATTATTCCCTAAGGAAAAATAGCAGAGTGAGAAAAAAACCCAAACCCAAACGCCTGATTTCATCCAGTCTAGGAGTGTTTACTCTTCCCAAGACTTGAAATAACAAAAGAATGCTTTAACCTTACAAATTATCATCCCAGGAATAAGAAGTGGGCTGTCAGCAAAATGAAGCTTATAAGTACACAGAGACAGAGGTGGGGAGGGAGAAAGATGCATCCAATATATAATATTAATTCAGAGGTGGGTAGAAGTGGGTCTCTTGGAACTGAGAGTGGTAAAGGTTAAGCCAGGGCAAGGAGCTGTACTTCTATGGACATCAATCGCTCTGTGAGTGAGTGCACATTCTCAAATATCTTGTACCTTCCAGGAAAATGAATTAACAATTTCATGGCATGGTTGAGATGACAGTGTTATCTTGGCTGGGGACTCTATTGGGCTTGCATGGCCAAGTTTTGGTAATGGGGGTGCTTCAAGGGTGGCTTCTGTGAGAAGCTACTGGAAGCTTCTCCCATGTCCAACAGAACCAATGCCAGCTGGCTCCGGGATGCACCCGCCACTGGCCAAGGCTGAGGTAATCAGGAATGACAGTAACCCCTCTGTGATAACATATTATAGAAGGAAAAAATAAAGTTATTGTGCAGATGTAACTGGGGCCAGAGAAGAGCAGAGTGAGAACATGTGAGAGGAACAACTCTGCAGACACCAAGTTCAGTGGAGGAGAAGGGGAGAAGGTGCTCCAGGCACTGGAGCCGAGATTCCTCTGCAGCCCATGGTGAAGACCATGTGAGGCAGCTGTGCTCCTGCAGCCCGTGAAGATCCATGGGAGTGCAGAGATCCACCTGCAGCCTGTGGAGGAGACCCACAGCAGAGCAGGTGGATACCTGAAAGACCCACACTGGAGCAGCCTGTGCCTGGAGCACTACACTCCGTGGAAGCATGACCCACATTGTAGCAGGTCGTGGAGAACTGTTGCCCGTGGGATGGATTTACGCTGGAGAAGTTTGTGGAGGACTGTCTCCCATGGGAGCAACCCCAACGCTGGAGCAGGGGAAGGACTCCTTTCCCTGAGCAGCAGCAGGAGCAACATGTGATGAACTGACCATAACCTCCATTCCCCAGCTCCCTGTGCTGCTGAGTGGGGAGGAGGTAGAGCTGGCAAGGAGGGAGGGGTGGAAGGTGTTTTAAGGATTTGGTTTTACTTCTCATCCTGCTCTGATTTTGTTGGTAATAAATTCAATTAATAACCCCACCTTGAGTTGTTTTTTCCTGTGATGGCATTTGGTGAGGGATCTATCCAAGTCCTTATCTCAAACCATGCACCTTTCACTATATTTTCTCTCCCCTGTCCAGTTGCAGAGGGGAGTGATGGAGTGGCTTTGATCACTGCCTGGCATCCAGCCAAGGTCAACCCACCACAGCCTTTTTGGTGCCAAAACCTGGGGTCATGAGGAATTTGAGATACAGGTAGTGATTGGGAGAGGTACTGGGCAAAACATGGACTGAACAATGTTATAGAATGGAATGATTGTGGGGAATTTTTGTTGTAGTTGTGGTGAAGGGACAAGGTGGAGATGTTGTTTAAATTGTCTGTTTTTGTTTGGTGTCGTGATGATGTTATTTTGATTTCTTGTGTGGGGAATTTTTTTCTTGTGTTTTGGTTAGTTTTGTTGATGTAAGTGAAGGCTGATGGATGAATGTGGATTTTAATGATAATTCTTAAATATGTCATTCACAGAGGCAAGGGGTGGAAGTACTGCAGGGGGACACCATGGTCACCCACCAGAGATAACCAGACCCCTTGTGATACAGTGATTTGATTACTTAGTTTCACCTGGATGGGGATGCTGGCTGGGAGCCATACCCATCACCTACCAGTCCAAAGAGACAAAAGGCATTGTTTCCCTGGGATACATACTCATATGAAACTAAATCCTGTGAAAAATAATGTGCTTAAAGCACTGTGAATATTTCAATAGCAACTGATTCAAATTCTAAACCAGTTGGTAATTTCTTTTGAAAAATTAAATTGCAATCTAGACAAGAGACTTAGTTACTAAGTTGCAAATCATATTAAGAGATAATTTTAACAAAACTGAAATGATAATCGTGATTATTATTATTGTTAAAATGGCATTGCTGCATCATAAGCCCTCATAAATGCAGTGCTGTTTGGTTTATAAAATCTCCATGTAGTTCCCTGCATTCCAACAGAATCATTTGAAATGGAAAGAGAAAGATTTTAACAAGAGCAGTTCTGTAACTGAAGTTCCACTATTTACCTCTGGAGTGTACAACAAATGCCAGGTTGGTTGGTTTTCTTGAGGTGTTTTTGTTTTTTCATTACTGTACTTCTTTCAGAAGCCTGGTGTTGTTCTGACCTTTGTGCATCAGGAGTTGCCCAGATGTCATCCTACCAGGACACAGGAGAGGTTTGTTGGTCTGCTGGAAAGGGGAAATTTCTCTGATGAGTCTGAGGCAGGACCTGAGCTTGGGGACTCAGGTTTGTGGATCTCAGGCTTCTCCCGAAAGGAAAAAAATCTTGTTTATTAGAAATGGAGGCTTTATTCAGGTAACATCTCTTTCACATCCTGGCTGTCCTGGCTGTATGGCTCCTTAGCTTAACCTCTGATCTTTACCACCAGGAGATCAAGTTTACTCCTATCTCTGAGTTTGTAGATCCATGTCAGATTGTTAAATGCCACGTTTTAGCTCTGGGAAGAAGCTGAAGGACCAAACCTTTTCCAGCATAGCTTCCCTCCCCGTGGCACACAAATCCTTCTGGAAGCACAGCTGCTGCTGCCGTGGCAATAGTTATTGCTTGTCTCTTATTGCTTATTGCTTTTGTCATGCAAGTGTTAGAAAATGGAGCTAAAGATTACAGAACAGCTATTGACTGCATTCAACAAGTGTGCAGGGTTAGGGAAAGAGCAAGGTTCAACCTGACCCTGCACGCTCTCATTGCCATCTAACTAAGGACACCAATACCGCTGTATTTTTCCCTAAAATGGCTGGTAGCTTTGGGCCTGTAGTATACAGGAGCTTTTAAAGACATGGCTCCTGCTATCCCTGAATTTTCTATTTAGTGAGCACCACTGGAGCATCACTAGAAGCATCCTGGTAATTGGCACTTTTAGGTACCCTAATTGCCGTTAGGAGTTATGGATTAACTTGCCACCTTATTCTTACACCACATTACTAAATCACATACTCATTGAGAGGTCTCTCTAGGTTTAAAAAAGCAATAGTCCAGTTTAAAGTCTAGAGAACAAACAGTTCACTATTTATTTTTGCTGCCTAAGCAATTATTTATGCTGTATGAAGTGATATATTCTGCTTCTGAGAATAGTTGACCATATACACTTGTTAGTGCTGCAAGGGGCAAGCAGTGATGAATCTGACTGTAAAAGACCCATCAAAATAATTTTCCTTAACACAAGTCTTCTGATGGAAATTTCAATTTTCTTTTCTGGAAAGAATTTCTTCCATGTATCACTAAACTGAATGTGCTTGAGCTTGTATTGTGCGGTGCTGAATGTTTAAGCTAAATATTGAGTGTAATCCATTTTATTTTGTAAGTTGCACTTTGCTGCTTAAAGATGAGTTGTTGTAACTCATCTGAATAATGGTTTTGTTCTTAAGTGAGCCAACAGCACTGCTGTCCCAAAGCACCAAATTAAGAAGAAGGAGAGCATGTAGGAGTTTAATTTGTAAGCTTATGAGGGGGCACAAAACCAGCTCATCTGTTAGGAACACACAGATGAAAGAAAAAACTGGTGGATCTAATAATCGTGTTCAAGAGTAAAATGTTTGGGGACTGTAATATCTGGAAAATTACAGCAATCTCTCTAGGTTTCCATGAAACCAAAGCTGTCTTGGAAAAGGAAAAGATTTCCTAATTTTTACTGTATATTCTGCAAAAGGGAAAGGATATTGCAATTATGCTTAACAAACTTTTAGAGTGAAGTAGTAAGTTAGGTTAATTTTCATTTTTCAAATAGTAATGATTATTTCAATACTTATTAGCTGAATAGAAGCTAGTAACAAAAATGTAAAAAGACATTAAAGCAAAAAAAAATAATTTCTATAACTAAGGTTAATTTGGCAAAAAGTGCTGAGCTAAATGTACTAGATTTTTATTAGATTCAGTTATCATGTTATACTTGAAATTTCTCCTTTTATGAAGATTATTCTCCCACATGTAGGAGTGTGGCTTCTCATGTATGGCTCCAGCCTTCTGGTCTGTTGCTGAAGCTTCATGTTTTGTTGCAAAGTCTGGTTTAATGGTAGAACGCCTTGGGATTGTTGTGGCCTCCAAACTTTTTCTGATCTTCTTTTTGAAAAGTAGCTTTGAAATATTGTGCTGTGTTTGTTCCTTTCTTAGAATGAGGCCATGTTAATTTTTTCTTTCATAATTGCGAAGTGTGAACAAACCTTTAAAGAGGCGATTGGTGTCCTGTATGTCCTAAGTGTTTCTACCAGGAGTCCAGGTCTGCTGGTCACCTCTGGTCTTAGAGCGTCCTTCCAGCAGAGTGCACAGGGGCATGAGGAATTTCCTTGTCCATTGGAAAAGGAGCACATGACCTGTATGAGCCCACACTGCTGTCTCCCACATCTTCTCCCTTTCCTTTCCATGTTTCCTTTACCTTTTCCACTGATAAGCCCTAGTTTCTGTTCCCTAGCAATTCCTATTCAGCCCATCAGATGAACACACACCTTCTGCCAGTTCTGCTGCCCATCATGAACTTGTTGTTTCCCCTTTTAAGAATGATCTGTAACACCATTTTTGAAAGGTTTGGTGCAGTAATTTTGTGACAGAAGTATCCCATGTTCCTATGTGTTATAAATTTTCCAGATGAGATGAAGGGTTTTTAAATGTGGTGAAAGTCAACCATCTCTGAAGTTTGGGAGGCATCAAGGCTGTGTCTGCCCCCCAACCTCCGACTGGCAGTGTCTCGTTGCAATGCAAGAAGTCTTCCAAATATAGAAATTGCTAATTGCTTCCTGGATTTTCAAAAAAGCTTTAACACTGGGAAATTCACTCATGTTGCTTTACAACTCTGTCCAGCTGGCAGCACCTTCGCTTGAACCGCAACGACAGCAGGTAATTGTAACAGAACAGTCACTGTCAAAACAAGGAAGATATACTGTGCTGCTGGATAATGAAATGGAACAACTCATGCAAGCAATAAAGAAAAAGCACTGCCGGAAAGATGGAAAGTCATATTCAGACCTTTAAAGACTATAAAAACAATACAGTAAAAGAGTGAGCTGTTGAGTGTATCACTGCTCAACATCCCAGCACAACGGGAGAACTGCGTTCACCAGCATCTGTAGACTCGCTCTGCGTCGGGAATGCTTGCTGAGCAACTGTGGTGATCATTCCCAGCATCATTAGCACTTCCTGCATCAAGTCCCTTGATGGAAACTCATCTATTCCAGCACACTGGCAGTTTCTGAGACCAGCC
Source organism: Pipra filicauda (assembly GCF_003945595.2). NCBI lineage: Eukaryota > Metazoa > Chordata > Aves > Passeriformes > Pipridae > Pipra > Pipra filicauda. The sequence goes on from NW_024104298.1 coordinate 2,254,999, forward strand.
CACGCCAAACAATTTAAAAAATGATGTAGAAAACAACAACAAAATATGTTGTCTGTAGGCTTCCTAAATCCTGACAGTTAAAAGAGCTTTTTCTGTTTGCTTTGCATTAGTGTTTTTCCATGTTTCTATGTGATTTGTCTCTTTTACTCTTTTCTCTCAGGTTATACAAATCTCTACACTTTTGTGGAATTATTTTGTTTTGCTGGGCATAGTAATGTGTGCTAGAGGGGAACTCCATCAGCTGATTATGCCTCACGTGCAAGTCTGTCTGTTTTCTATTTTCCTGACACTGTCCTAGGGCTGGTTTGTGTGAAAAAGTAAACAAGGAACATCCATCTATCTGCTGTACATGAATCATTATTTTGTATATAATGCTTTTATGGCTTTGTAATAGTGCCTAAACAGTACACTGAAGTCAGGGCTGGAAGGATGCTCAAGCCAGTTCCAAATTAACTCTCCCAGCTGCTACCTGAACCTTGGTGGCAGCAGCTCTGGGCACAGTTGGGGCTGCCAAGCCCACCCGAGAAGCAGAGCCAGATCTGCACTGCTGCACTTACAGTAGCAATTGCAGCTCCATCAATCACCGACAGCAGTGGGGTTACACCTTGATCTTTCCAGTGCTTCCCCCTGCAGTGGGTTTGTCACCTAATTCAGAGCTCATTTATTAGCAGATATCTTTCTTTCTGGGAGCATGTTTGCCATATGTTTATGTACACTTCCTTTTTCAAGGAACATGCAAAGACTAAGTTCTTGGGTGTCCTAGAAATACTGCAGATAAAGTATAAGGATATATATACAAGGGGAGAAAGGGCTATCCTTTCACTTCATTACTCTCAGTTTCTTTTCCCTCTGGTAAACCAGAGTGTTTTTTTCAAACTGTGCTGTACCAAGGACCTTCCAGTGGCAATAGACACATCCTTAGGATAACAACATGATTGTGGCATTGAGGGAGGGAAGAGGTGAAGGCTGTCCAGTTCCTTGCCCTCCGAGCTGTCTTGTCCCTGCTCCCCTTGGAGTATCTATTTTTATTTCTGCCCCTGGGACTCAGAAGTAAAACCAAGGGTTGTGTGTCTCTTTTTTGCGGTTGCACAGTAACATTTCCAATAGGGTCCTCTTGTGGACTGGATTTTTATCTAAGATTTAGTGTCAGAGGCATTATATATTATATTATTTGCTATGCAATGACAGTAATTTTTACTATTAATTGATTTTTCTACTTCCTGGCATTCAGGAGGCAGAAAGTACCAGAAGAAGCAAAAAAGGGAGAAAAATCTCTTATTTTTCTGAGGGCAACAATCTAACTTTTAAGTAGAAGGTCATGCTATATATTTATTTTCTCCTGTGTTCAACTCAGGCAGCCTACATTTATTATAGAGATAGTATCATCACTAAAATCTTTACAGTTTTGCCTTTGCATACTACTCCTTAGGTGTTTTCTTTCCTTTACTGAGGGAACACTTTCCTGGTATTAATTACCTTGAAAAGCATTTATATAGATTTTAAATGTTGAAAACTATAATGTTTATAATGTTTGCATATGATTAATTGCACTTTAGCAATGTGTATATAATGGGATACAAGCTATAGTCAATAATATTTTACTATATTTTACTATTTGAAGCACATTTCCCAAAAAGAATTGCTTTCTGGATTTGTGTGTCGGTCTAACGAAGTGAACAATCTCAAAGCATAGGACAAGGTCGAACAAAGCACCTTCAGCTGTGTCTGGAAGACAGCACTGGAGAAAATAATTTGTATTATTTGTATTATTTACTCTCCATTCTCCTTGGATGAGAGTGGATATGGAGTCTGTCCCTTACTCTTTTCATTCCATAGCCCCACTCCCTTTCTTCATACTGTCTCTTGTTGCTCTGTCTCTCCTGCTGACGTGTGTTAAAGGGCTCTGTTGGGTGCAGTATGAAAGATGATAGTTACAGTTTTGTAGATATGTACAAGTTGTAAATTGGGCAAAGGGTGATTTTACATGCCATCACTTGGAAGTTTTAGTCTGCTCCTGGTAGCTGTTTTCAGATAAGACAAGAATATGGTTTAAAGGCATGATTTTTCTTCTTCTTTCTCTGGAACTCCATATAATTCAATAAAGCTAGGAGTTTGTTTTATTTAGTGTCAAAAAGTGCTTTATTTTAAAATGAATCTACCTTAGACTTTGAGGAGTCTCCAATGGCAACTCCCTGGAGTGGAAGTACATGATGGAGAATGTTTGCAGAGTGTTGGGCTGGTAGCTGTGTGCCCTCAGCACTCACAGATTAAATGCCTACATGGCCTTTTGTTTGCTGCAGCATTATTGATGTGGAATGTGGTGAAAAAACCTATCAGAAAAGTGCAGAGGAAAGGTTGCTAGAAAAATACCACTTTCTTCTTGTGCAACTCGTGTGTTTGCTTTAAGATGCTTTTGAAAGTATCTTTTAATGAGAAGAAAAGACAACAATTAGATGAATAAGTCATCTGTCAGGCTGACAGTATGGACAGTCAAAAATTAATATAATTTAGACACGGGCTATAAATGCCTGGCAACAGTGAGTTTAGATTGACAGCGTGCTTTAATTTGCCTCCAGTCTTTAATGTGCAAGCTCCTTCTACATTATATCTGAGACTGACACCATGTAACCTTTCTCATGGTTGCAACAGTCAATATTCTCCTGTTAAAATCAAGAATTCCTGGGAAAAAAAAAACAAGGAGAAAAGAAAGCTTTGGAGTGCACGGGAGTTTCTACCTGTCAAAAAGACTGTGTGCAAAGCATTTAACGCACAGGAAAAGAATGTCACAAATCAGTCTCCTCGTCCGCACTGTTGGAGCAGCTGGCTCGTCACTGAGCTATGGGAATGGGGGAAGGAAGAGGGGACAGACATTATGAGCAGGCTGCAACAGCACTTTCATGTGCTGCTTTGTTTTTCTCGCCTGCTTCATGCACCTCAAGTGAAGAACAGAAGTTTATGCCCTTCCCGGGTCTGCAGCCTGGTGTGCCTTTCTTGTGAGCGCAGAAGTGTTGGGCACTGCGGGTGTTCTCTCTTCAAGATGCAAGTCACAAACCATGAAGTGTTTTCCCTACCTTCCACAGGGCACCAGGAACTGACATTCTGGCATGAGTCTACGTTCAAGAATGCACTTTTCCAGTCGAACTGCTAAACGAATATGCTCCGGCTGACGCAGCCTCCAGGTTCGCATGCAAAGCATGACTGATTATTTCAGACAGGGAAAATTAAAAAAGGAATCAGAAAGAAGAAGGAATTAAATCTAAACGTTAAACAGAAAACTAAGAGATATGCAGAACTAAATATGCATTGGGGGAACTTCAGCTTGGACATTAGGAGAAGGTTGTTCACTGATAGGGTGGTTGGTCACTGGAACAGGCTCCCCAGGGAACTGGTCATGGCACAGAGGCTGTCAGAGCACAAGGAGCATCTGGACAGTGCTTTTAATCATATGGTTTAGTTTTAAGCAGTTCTACAAGGAGCAGGAAAATTGACTTGATGTTCCTCATGGGTCCCTTCCAACTTGAGATAATCTGTGATTCTATGAAATGTTGAGCTCTGGTGCGGAATCAGTAATCTGGCACAGTTCAACCCCTTTTCTCTGTTCTTCTCTAGTTTCATCCATTTGAGGTATGGGAATGGGAATCTTCTCTTTTCAATTTAGCCATTGAAGATGGAGAAATACAGCTGTTATTTAAATAACCAAAACAACAACCCATATGAAACATGGATTAATATTGGCAGAGGTGCAGACAAGTCACATTCTTATTCTCCTGCATGTGTTAATAACTTTGTTGTCATCCATTTGTACTTTATTGTTTTCAATGCTGGAATAGCCACTTAAGTTCCCTGCCATTTACTTTGTTCAGTAGTTAGACGTCGATTTTGTTGGTGTTTATAAAAGTGCCAGTGCCTTCACATGAACGTGCAAACATATTGGTTGCCTTTGTAGAGAAATAAAACCTTATAGGAATATTTACAAGGACCAAAGGCACTGTGAATATCAAAGGAAATTCCTGATTTTCAATTCAGACCTACACTTGGAAGTACACTTCGGCATTGTTCACCTAAGTCAAGCTAATATTTTTAATAAAATATCTTTGCAAAAGATATGAAAAAGATACATTTGTGAAACACTGGATTTCTAGGCAAGATATGAAGGTTGAAGGAAATAAAGTACTGTTTGATGGAGGGAAATTAAAAAAAAACAAACAATAGATGTGGCTAGGTTGTAGCTTCTACTCATGTCACAAACAAAGCCAGGCTGACTTGTCTGGCTGCTGTTTCAAAAAAAGCAGAGGGCAAAACTGTTTTCAGTTCTATCAGCAGACCCAATTAGCCTGGACATTTCTGGATCAAGTCACAGGAGGGAAATGCCCTTTTATTTCAATGATTTCCAAAGTACTGAGCCCCTCTGAGCAGTTAACAGAGACTGTACAGGGGAATTATGTGGTGGATGCTATTTTCTATTCAGTACTTTCTAAAATGAAATTCAAAAGATTTTTTGCTCTGAATTGCACTGTTACTTTGCAAGTTATCCCCATTCATCACATGACATCAAGAGAAGTCCACTGCTGACAGTCATTGCCAGGAAGCTGACCAGATAGCACAAACAAGAAATGTCACCTTCTCACAATTTGAAGACAAAAAAGGGAGAGCTGGCAACTGTGTGTTCGATGAGATGTGAAAACACAAGTTTGCTGAAGCCAGAAGCTGTATCAGCAATTGATTTAATTAATTTGATCTCAAGAGTTCTGCTTTCTTAATCTGTGTGTCTGCTGTAACTTCTCATTTTACCCTATCCAGAGACAAGGGGCGGGGGGTTTTCACCAGGCCAATCTGAGGGGGGTGTTGGACTGAACCCAGATTTCACTGGGCAGTGACGAGCAGCATTTGGGTGCTGAGTGAGACTGAGATGTCCCAGCAGTGAGATCTGAGAATCTCTAGTAAAATCAGAGAAACTGGATGCTGAGCACTCCAGAACCAGGTGATATTTTGTCCTGTCTATAAACAGGACATACCTTGAAGACAGGGAAGCTGAAGGACTCCCCACCGTGCTTGTAAAGCAAAATCATGCCTTCATTGGTTGCATTAGATGCAAAGTTTATAAAGCACTTTGGGAATTTACTATACTGTAGAAAGAAGTGAGAATTACAAGACAAAAATTAAAATGATCAGGATTTTATATACGCTCAGCTGTAAGAAATACTTTTCCAAAGGGTGCAGTTAAGCAATTAACAACCCTCCCACACCCTGTTATAAAGTGTACGTGCATTTTGGAATTTGAAGCAGGGCTTGTTACAGCAGAAGATGTTGAGCTCAGAATTGGCAGTACTAACAATTAACACCTTAAAATACTGTCAGTTCCTGCTGATGGAAAGCAGACATCCCCTGTGCTGTGGGTGTAAGGGTTTTGTTACCGGGTAGCTCCACCTCTCTTTAATCTGGGCAGTTCTTGCTCTGACTCAGATAAGGACATGGTGGAATATACCTTTCACATATTGAAAGTAAGTAGTTTAAGTGCTCCAATGCTACTTTTTAACTATATTCCAGAAATAATAGTAATTATTGCACACAGTTTGTGTTGCAATAGCCCACAGAGACCTTTGCCCAGGCTTTGTGCAGAATGTGCAGAATGTACTCATGGTGACCAATAGCTCCTGCTTGAGAGAGGTACCAGCCAGGAGGAAAGAAACCTGGAGACCTGTGTCACTGTGTCTTTGTGTCATTGGCCAGTTAATTATCTGAGGCTCTGTCTTCACAGAGGTTGTTGGTATGTCACTATCACAGTCTTTTAGATCGGAAAAATACCCTTTTCTCCCCTCTCCTGGTGAGTTTCTGCATCTGACCTCTTGGATTTTTTCTGTTTCCTGCCACAGAATGGCCATTGTCCCAGGCAATGTTGCAAATCCCTTTCACAGCACCTAATTCATGCCATTTTATAATCCATCTCCTAATCTCTCCCGTGGTTATTCCTTCAAATCAGAAAGGGATATCCTCACTCCTGAAGTGCAAGACTTGCTGGGACCACACCACATGTGGTCTCCCAGGAGCAGTGAACATTGTTCCAGGCTCCTGCCAGGGTTTTGAAACCTTTCCTTAAAGACTTATTTCAAACCTTATTTCGACTTTGAAGATGCTTTTAAGGCACAAAAATTATTGAATAAAATTTTAAATAAGCAAAACCTGATTATGTTCTATAAATATTAATCTCAGAGTGTAATTGCTCTACTACTCTATTATATTACAATAAACCTGCTGGTGTTGCAGTATTTTAAATAAGTGTTAGATCCTTTAGTTTGTTCTAACACTCTTTGTGGCAACAATATTCAGTCTGAAACAAGATTGCAATTTGCTGATTAAAGCGGTATCACCTCATCAAGTGAGATTGTGTTCATTTTTTTATTTTATTTTTTTTTCTTTTTATTTACTCTTACTAAATATTTCATTTTTGGAACATTTTATGACTTTTCTACTCTTGCTGTTTAATTGCCATTAATAAAATATTCCTAACCTCATTCACCCAGAAGGTGTTGCATATCCAAGACACATGATCAAGGTTCGATTTGGAAGTGGCACCTCTGAAAAATTACCCAGGGCTGCAGCAGGCCTTCAAAATGTAATCTGTTAGTACGAGTTCAGATACAGTAATGTTTCATATTTGTTTTACTGGCTGCTTATGGGACTAATTGGGAGACTTTGGAAGGGGAGCTGAGAGAACTGGATTATGTTTAGAGCTATTTCTGCATCAGAATGGTCTGGAACAACATACTGGAACTTATATTTGGTAAAAATACCATGGTATCATTCAATTGACAGAGGGCATCTGGCTCTTCTCTCTATTCATGGAGGAGGAGCTGTATGTGAGACATGAAAAGAAGGCAAATTGAACAGAATGAATAAGGCCACAGCAGTTTTTGCTGGAGCAAAATAGTTGAATCGAAGCTGATATTTGCTTTCTTCAGTCCAAATGAAGCAGTGGGGGAATCCATGCCAAGAGATGTGTTTCCCATCACATCTCATTCAGTTTAGCATCTTATTAGTTGCAGTCAAATATTTTCATAACTGGTGACTCTGCTCTTAATGATCTATTCTTCATGGAATATGAGAATATGAGAAATGAACCTGTACATACAATGAAAGTGAGTTTTTACTTTTAAATAGGTGCTCTTATAAACATTCATGCACCATTCTTTGCCCTGTGGCCTGTGCTATTTTTCAGTCCCCACAGCTAAACCTTTCCTGAAAGTTAAAGATGCTATTTGGAAAAGATAAGTGGAACTGGTTTTGTGGAAGTGACTCAGAATGAGTTGGCCTCTGGCATGGTGGAGTACCTGAGGCTTTTGATCTGTCCTTTTGGTGGTGCTTCTCATTATCTTTCCCATTTCTCTTCATATTTGCCATGCTATATATATATACCCACTTTTATCATCAAATTGAAATTGCTCTGAGTACTGTAGAGCACTTCCCTCAAAAACATCATGTAGCTTGTACACATCTTTAACAAGTGATGACTACATGTCCACTTTTGTGTGCACAGCCTCACTGGAGGAACTTGCCTTCAAGGTGGAGTTTGACCCAGATGTGAGGACAAGCACAACCTAAACCAGTGCCAGGTAAATACCCAAGTCATGTGCATAAGACCGAAAGCTGTTACCACTGTGGGCACTTTTCAAATTTCTGAGTTTCAAATGTCTTGGATAGAATGTCTTTATAGGCCTTTGCAGAGCAAACACCTGGTCAGGAGGCACAGTGTTGTTTATGGGTGTGGGTTAGTATGTGGCACACACCGATCAGCACAGACGTTTGTTCAAGAAAAGTGAGAGTTGCACAGATGCTCACAGGATGTGAAAATACTGTGGGTGGGCTAAGGGATGTAGAATCATAGAATAATTTAGGTTGGAAAAAGCCTCTAAGATCATCGAGTCCAACCATTAATCTAATGCTGCCAGGTTCACCACTAAATCGTGTTTCCAAATACCCCATCTACACATCTTTTTGAACACTTCCAGGGATTGTGATTCCAGCACTTCTCAGGGCAGTCTGTTCCAGTGATTGACTACCTTTCAGTGAGGAAATTTTTCCCAAAGTCCAGTCTAAACCTCCCCTGGCACAACTTGAGGCCAGACTTGTGCTCTGGACCCTTCCCCTGCTCTGTTGCCCTTCCCTGGACACGTTCCACACCCTCAATGTCTTTCTTGTCATGAGGAGCCTAAAACTGAACCCAGGATTCAAGGTGTGGCCTCACCAGTGCCCAGTACAGGGGGACAGTCACTGTGCTGGTCCTGCTTGTCACAGTATTGCTGATACAAAGATCATAGCCAATGTATTTACTTTCCTTCTTTAAGGGCTTGTATAAGTATCAAAATTTATTATTCTTTCATTATGGACTAGTTTAAATATACCTTTAGTAAGCTTGAAAACACTAGATTGTTATTTGGGGTATAGTCTGTGTTGAAAACATGGGTATGAGTGGAGAACAGAACAGCAACACACAGCACAATTGTAAATTAACAACACGTGGTGATCTGGCTGTAACTGTGCCAGGCCCAGTGTTATTGTCTCCAGTGATACACTCCTTTTAATGGTGTTTAATCAGCCAAAATATTTTAACTCTGAAATCTTTAAAATAAGAGAACTGAAAATATTTTACCTGTTACTTTTCACTGGCTTTCCAGCACATTGCTCTTAAAACCAGGTAACTCTAGCTCTCTGATGTCAACCTGCTGGTGATGTGGGAAGATATCAGGGTCAGTTATGCTTTAAAAATCTTTATAGTCAATGTAAAAAGTGGGTGCAACTGTAGTATCACACGTTTATATTACATAGCACTTAGTAAATGAATGCATCTGAAAGCAGTTCTTCGGGTCTTTTGCTCAGGTACATCTAAGTGTCAGCTGTGGGTGAATATCCATTTTCTTTTAAGAGCAGTTTGTCATTTTCTCTTGGAATGAAAGATTTTCCCAAATTCAAGCACATTTCCTTCCTGCAGTTAAAAGCTGAGTGAACAAAACTGCATTTTTCAACTCATAAATCCTCTAAAAAGGTACATCTAAGTGTCAGCTGTGGGTGAATATCCATTTTCTTTTAAGAGCAATTTGTCATTTTCTCTTGGAATGAAAGATTTTCCCAAATTCAAGCACATTTCCTTCCTGCAGTTAAAAGCTGAGTGAACAAAACTGCATTTTTCAACTCATAAATCCTCTAAAAAGGAAATCTCATTAGTGTAATGAATACACTGAATGGTTGTTTGTTATAGACAATTAACCTCCATTAATTGGAGTGGTGTGCTCACAGAAGTGGGATTGTTTATTTGACAGAATGATTTTTTTTTTTTTTTTTGCTGGGCAGAAGAAGATGTTTCAGATAACTTGCCAAGATAACTTCATCTCTGGCTGATGGCACTGAGTTACTGAGGGCAGTGCAAATGAAAGCTGTCTGCAGAGTGGCGGAAGGGCTTTGTGACACTGAATGACCATGTAGTGGAACAGCAGGTGAAATTCGGTGCTGATGGGTAGAAAGAAGGGTAAATGGAGGTTTTCTCCAAGCTTCACAAGCAAAACAACACAACCTGGCCTAACTCTTACTGCTCAGGAAAGAGCTTGGGCTGTAACTGGCAGTTTTATGAAAACAGCAGTGTTCAACAGCAGCCAAGTCGTAGAAAGAATAGAGTCTGCCTGGAACTGCTGGCAGAGGAGCATAGGACAAAATAGAGTTTGCTCTTATGCTGCAGTGTAAATCCTCAGCTTGGCTCTCTGTGGAACACCAACCATCCCTGTGCTTTCCATAGCTCAGAAAGCACCTCTGTTCCCTGGCTACTTGGTGGGACTCAGAGGTGTCCAGATTTTGGGGTGTTGTGGAGCACGTACCATTGGCCAGGACCAGCATTGGCTGTGTGTGTAGGACTGTGCCCAGATCCGTGTGCAGGCTGACTTGCTGCTTGTGGTTTCACTGACCCATTCCTTCCTTGCCCATTGTACTTGGTGCTCACAGCCCCAATTATTTGCATTTACCCAGGCATGCCCATGAAATGCAAATCAGATGCAAATCAACATAGGTAGCCCTACGTGAACCTGAGGATCGAGATCAGCAGCGGGGCAATTCCCAGAGCCAGGGACCAGCAGGGGTAATTCCCAGAGATGGGGACCAAGCACTGCTCCCTGCCATGAGAAGCATCGACCTTGAAGAGGCTGAGGGGTGTTCAAAGCCCACTCCTGCCAGTGTGCAGTGTCACCACCAAAGGTTTGCCCGTTGGGGAGGTATTTTGGAGGGTTTTGGGATGTCAACATTCAGAGATAAGGGGGAAGCAGGCTGCTACGGTTCCACTGAGAGGAGTGTCAGGGAGATGTTTAATCTTACAATCCACTTATGTCCTTGGGAAAAAAATGTTACCATTCTGTCTCCCTCTGTTTAATTTAGTGGCCTTCAGGGACAATTGCTCAGTCATAGAAAGATGAGCTTCAGAGTCTGGAGCCCTGATACCACAAGCTTTCCTGCTTTTGCAAGCACTGGAGTCTGACATATTTGCAATGGAATGGAAAAGGTACTAATTAATGTATTTTATATTGATGTTACATTTTCTTCTGCTGTTGAATCATTTTACTATCAGCTATATGATTTTATTGGTAGGTCTACATAGTTACTTTTTCTGATGTTAGTTTTTCCTTGTTTGTGAGATGGAATTGATGCTGCTATTAGGGATCTCTGTTACTTGCTATCATCACAAATGTAAGGAAGGCATTATTATCTTTATAAAACTTGCATTAGCATTTACTGTTGTGGTTATTTCTTAGCCATTCTGTATATGTGTGGCTGCCTGTTGTGAAGCTGAGAAAATGTTAATGGAAAATGTTCCAATTCTGAAGTGCTGCAATCAATATGCAATGCTTCTTACATGTTAACCTTTAACATATGGATTTAATATCACATCTGATTTACACCTAATAAAACAGGACTATGCCTCCAGAGCTATTATTTTTTTCTTTTTTTTCTTTCTGTCTTTTTTTTTTTTTTTAATTAATTTAAAATGGAACATTTTCTGCTTCAAATATTACTGCTAGTCTGCTCATCTCAACCAGTACACCCTATTTCACACCACGGGTCTTTTTTAGCAGATATTTTGTGGTTTTCCTCTTCAGTGTTTTAATTGTGTGTCTTTAGTGTTTCAGTGTCCTCTTTAGTGTTTTAATAGCATCTCCTTAAGTTATGTCATATCTTGACTGCACTAAAAAGATATGTATTGACTTTCTTCCATTTAATTAATAAACAGTTAACTCCAAACCACCTGTGCTCTGGTAGCAGTGGAAGGGCACTTGAAAATGGTGACAACAGGTACATCACAAGATATTCCTTACTGATATGCCAGGGCCCTATTGCCCAGGTGGAGGATAGTCCTAGCAAAGCACATCCCATGAGTCCAGGATGCCTGCACTTTTTCAGAACGTGTTTTCCCACGTACAAATCCACGTCTATAAACATGGCACCCACAAAGAAGCAGGTCCCTGCCCTCTCCAGATGTTGATCTCAAACACTGTGCCCGTGCCACGTGTAGACAGAAATTCTAGAAGCAAATGAGAAGGTCGGTTGGCAGCCTGGTGTTACCAGAGTTTTTTGTCAAGCCACAGAACTGAGGCACAGTGAGTGTGTGTGTGGGGCTATAGCAGGATGAGGGCCTTGCTGAGATGCTCCTGCAGAAGTGGAGCAGGGCAAAACCATCACATTTAGTGTGCATGTACTCCGAGAGGTCAGTCCCCACCAGCTCCAGCCTCCCAGCTGTACTCAGATTTCCCTGTCTAGAGGACTAATTTGCCCCATAGCAAAGTCTAGATGGAAAGAATTACATGCACGTGTTGTGGGCAACTGGGATTTCGGGACCATGGTTGAAAATGCAGAGTGCTCCACCTGGACAGCATGGATATCTCAGTGACTCCTGTCTGAGCACCTTGTGCATCCTGGCAGAATTCTCCTGCCCAAGATCAGGCGGCACCCAGCAAAGCACTTGGAACAAAATTTGTCTGGCATACGCCACACGTGGACTTCCCTGCCGGTCTGCTCGAGGCAGGAATCTCCAGGGATTTTACCTGCTGTTTTGAGGGAAATGAATTCCTGCCTCAGGAGCTCCACAGGTTTTGTGGGCTTTGACTTACATTATTCCCATTCATTCACCCTCTTCACCTGCTTTCAGAATGGTACTATTTATGATTTTCTCCCCTGCAGGGCCTTACACCCCTCTACAGAGGCAAGCAACAAGAAGTAGTTTAATTCCTAACACACTCGTGTATTCTCTTTTCTTTCAGCTTCCTCTGAGCTCTGTATCACATCTGACCACTCACTCTGTTAGGAGTCTAAAAACACAGTCAAGTCTTAGAAAGTACCAATTATTTTAGTTGTGCCACTGAATAATAAACTGGAAAGCAAGATGCCTGAAGTGCTTCAAAGGCCCAGTGAAGGTCTGTAGAGACGCCTGTGTTATTTTAGGAATAAATATGTGCAGCCTAAGTAATGTATAACTACTGCATTTAAAGATCTATGGCATGATGAGAACACAGGGTGCTTCTGGTGACAGGAGTTTGAGAGCATCCTTGGCAGAGAAATAAAGTGACTAACTACAAAGCACATAGATACTTTCATGATGGGAGATGATAATCAGTCAGAGAAGCACTTAAAGATGGATAAGGGATTGGATAAACATAGGTGGAGAGAAGCTGTAGGATTGAGGTGCTGGGCAGAGGGGGACCTTTCCTGTACAGTGCAAGATCTCAAACCCCATGGAGTCTGCCCTTGGCAGGGAAACCTGAGGTAAGGCCCTGTTTGAGCTGGGCAGCAGGGCAAGGTGAAGGGCACATTGATCCTGCATGAGAGGGGTTAGAAACAGGGTTGGAGCTACCCACCAGGGTGAGCAGCTACCCCAGGGATACCTGCAATCTCAGTGGTACTTTAGGCAGTGGGGACGGAGGGGAAGGAAGCTTTGGGAAGTTGGATGTGGCTCTGCTGTGGGTGGTCCAGGATGTGCAGTACCAGCACTTGCTGAGCCTGCACAGTGTACAGCTGTGTGCTGCTTTCTTTAAGGAGTTTTTAATTCCTCCCTGAATATGCAGTATCTGGAAGGGCTGCAGGTTAAATCAGTCCTTGCTTGACAACCAGGAGTGGCTCATGACATTCTCTAAGACCAATAAATCCTCTGACAGACCTGTCTCAAGTGCATGGAATGTTGCTGTGACCCTGGGGTCTCTGATGCCAAGGGTGGACCCAGCATGGGAGAAGAAATAGGTTTGTGGCCGTCCCTTGCGTCGCTTGTTCCCCCAAAACTTCCCAGACAGGCAGTGAGGACCAAGCTGCACTCTGAAACCGGAGAGGCTGGTGTCACATGAGGCATAGTCATATTATTTAAGCGAGTGTTAGTGGAGCCTGAGATCCTGATTATGCAGTTTCAGTGATGAGTTAATTCTTTATGGCTGGAGGTGAACACGAGGAAAAGGTAAAGGAGTCCAGACAAGCACCACACAGCCTTTGTGGAGAGAGGCAGGAGCTGTTTCAGAGCGATAAACAGCTGCACACTGTGTTGGCGTTAATGCAGCCACCGAGAGAGTTTCTCCTGTGTTAATCTATGAATTTCATAGCCCAACACTCCATTACTTATTTATAGATTTATAGCTCTTCCCCCTCCCTCTCCCCCCAAGCATCTGGCTGCTGTATATGAAACACACAGTCACAATTACAAAATGTCTTCTGAAAAAGTATCCCCACTCCTGTCACTTGTTGTGGGTAGCAGGTAGTCATGCACCAGGCAAGGTACTTGACTGGGCACCTGCAGGCTCAGGAGAACCTGCTGAGCACCCAAGGCTGGATCAGTGCCATCCAGGGCCCACCCCACACTCTGCCTCAGCTTGTACCAGAGCTGGGACCAGTTGCCATGCCAGGGCACATGATGGGACCCATGGGCGGGGATGATTTCCTCTGGCAGCAGTAACAGAGATCTCTGTTGCACCTCAGAGGGATGTAGGTGGCTTTGGTCCTTCCTACTGCTCATGTCAGAAAAAGAATTGGATCAGTTAATATATTTTGAGTCTGCTGCATCATTTTCTCCTGTGTGCAGTTTTTTTGTTGCTCGTTGGAGCAATAATCCTACATGTGGCAATTTGCTCCTCTCGGGGACTGTGCTTTGGGCTGCCTCCGGGCTGGGGCGGCATCACAGCATGTGCCGTGCAGGGGTGTCTATGAAATGATGTTGTGCATGTATTTTTATAGTTTTTAAGTTTTGCTGTGAGTTGCGTACGAGCTGTGTTTTTCATTGACTGCAGGAACTGGGACCTTCTCTGCAGCCCTGCAAGGGGAAAGGCAGCTCCAGGACCATGGCCCATGTGTGGAGTTTATCTGGCCATTGGCATCTCCAGATGCATGTAAGTCCAAGGACTTTATAGTAACTGCTGTGAGAGATTCAATGAGAAAAGCAATCTTTTGAAGATAAATGTGTTACATATGCAGTAGGGGTTTAGAGGGTAACTGGTACTTCCAGGAACAGCCAGAAGCAAGCAGCTATGAGGCAGTACAGTGCCTGCTTCTGTGCACCACAGTAGGTCACACACGTTACGTTTTCTGCCAGGCAAGATTTCTCTATGTGTTTTCAAAGATAGCTTCAAGAAAACATGTTTTACAGCAGTCAAGATGTGGAGCTAAAAATGCAAAGAATAAAAACTGCACAGTCACTGGCAGAGGTCAGCATTCAGTACCTGTTAGCACATTGTGCTCTCTATTATTTCTGCAGCGTGTGCTGTGCTGGAGTGCAGAGATCTTGGTTATGGCAGCTCCTTTCCTTGCAGTGTTGATGAAGGGTTCAAGGCCCTGACATCCAGCTGCTACCTGGTTCCTCAGTGTGAGTGCAGAGGCTTTAGGAGCAGCTGCCTCATAGTATTTTATTTTACCTTGCAAGTGCTTCAGTCGAGATGTGTTATCCTGCAAAGCTCTTTGTCATTTTAGCACTTCTGCTTCATCTCCACTTGTGTTCTTGTTGCATATAATTGTTGGGTCTGAGTGTTACTGCTGGTATCTTTGTGTTTTTCTAAAGCTGAAGGATACCACTTAGGTCTGTAGATACATACTTTTTCCTTTTACTCCAATATATTTTTAATGATTAGTTTTAAAAGATATCACACTTGTCTGAAAGATTATTGCAAAACTATTCTAATGCTGCTGATGAAATCGCTGCAGAATATTCTTCTATGGCTGTGTCAGGACTTCATATTATTTTAAAAGAATCATGTTCTATATAAGTGAATTTGATTTTCTGTTGCCCATTACTTCACAAGTATTTTCATGCAATTGTTTCACTTACAGAATAATTAAAAGAATATTTAAAAAAAATGCTGTTAGTAGTCCAGGCAGGTTTGCAAGCCTTAGTAGGAAGTTTAATGGCAAGAGCTGAGTCAAATCTAAAAATCCTCATTTAGTAGCTTTAATGCTACTCTAAAAGGAACTGCACAGATACAGAGCTCTCTACACCTGTCAAAACCTCTATCGTAGTCATCATTTTATTTATTTTACTGCATTATTCAAGTCCTTTGAATTCAAGTCTTCTGCACAGGAGAGGTGTATCTCATCACGCCGTGAACTGAGTAGGTGAGATACACTCATTTTCCTCTTAGGAGGTGTTTCAGAAGGAGAAATAATCAGTGGAGGAAGAGAATAATTTCCTAAGTTTTGATGCTTTTGTTACATGACTGTCATCTTTCAAATTCAAGAGTTCCATCTAGAGGAATCCTATTTCATGAGCTCAGTTTTGCTGGCCTTTTAATGTGTGCCATATTCTCTCTGAAAATAGATTAATTCAGTCTCCTTTCTCAGTTTTCTGTGTTGAATACTTATGAATTTCATTGTTTCTTCCTGACAGTTTTTGAAACAACTCTTTAACATCAGTATTCTCTGCTTACATTTGAAGTATCATTTTGGTGTTTCTGTTTATTGTGCTGAAGAGAGAGAGAAATTTTGCTCATGTCTGACTGCCACTTATGAATTCATAGCCCAGAAAGTTACAAGAATCAGATTTTCCCATCAACAGCAATAAAATATATACTTGAGTAAAAAAAAATTTAGAGTAACTTAACAGGCTCTGGCAGCTCTGAAACCATTTAATAATATAGAAAATGTTGAATGCAGGAAAACCCACTGAGAACTAATATTTCTGCAAATAGATATAAATCTCGGTGCAGTTTGTTTAAGGAGTCACTGTTTCCAAGTCTTTTTTTCTTAACCTGTAGAGAAATCTGGGGGGAAAAAAATCCAGCTGAAATGCCAACAGAAGCAATTTTGCTATTATCTTTTGGGGTTAGGAGTTAAATTCCTGTTGATCTTTTATCTAATAAACCTTTTTAGACCCTTGTGCGGCTCAGATACTGCGGTTTATCTTTTCTAATATTCTTTGTTTGTCAAACAGAGATTAAACACCTTGGTAATGTTCAATAATGAAGTCTCATATCTAGAACTGTACTAGGATGATTGTTGTATTCAGATATGTGGAATTTGTCTAGGACAGAAAGCAGTCAGGGAGAAAGGTTTTAGCTCTCAAAATCAGGTTATCAAAAGGGTAACGGTGCAACAGATGGAAATGAGCTGAAGAAACCCCAGTGTTTATGCTGTGAAACTTGAACTTTAATCAAGCTTAACTTGATTAAAACAAAGCAAAATATATCAAAACAAAAACACTGGAAACTTTCCTGTAGCTCAACTTTCCCAAGCAAAATTAGCATGTAGCAGCATTCCTATGCTGTATGATATTTATTGGTGTAGCCTTCATGTTCTAGTCACTCTTTGAAGAAAACTCTTTGATGTGTCCCTGAAAAGTAGCTACAGCAGAGGTGTGGGGTGTGGGGGTGCTGTGCTAGAAACTAGAGGGCAGGGCAGCAGGGCTGAGGTTGTAAAACAACCCGTGTGGATCAGTGAAAGAAAACCAAGGGGACACTGCAGCTGAGTTCCATGGAATAGCCTGAATATATAATGCTAAGAACTAGTCCCTTGGCAGCAGATCTATGTTGGAAATGTTTGATTGGAACAGCCCAAAACAGAACTTGCAAGGCAATGACCTAAGAGTTAGCTGATATGAATGCCAGTGATTGCACTGGACCCCTGGGTATCTTTTACTTAGAAATAAAGATTTCCCATTTCTGACATGGTTCACATTAAAAACATAAACACCTTTGAACATATAAAGAACACGAATTCAGCTGAGCACAGCAGATAAAGAGTTTTTTCTCCACTTAGTTATGTGCTTTTTTCTTTCAAGCTCAAGGTACCATGAATAAATTCTTACCTAATTACT
The DNA here is from genome assembly GCF_003945595.2 of Pipra filicauda. Taxonomy (NCBI): domain Eukaryota; kingdom Metazoa; phylum Chordata; class Aves; order Passeriformes; family Pipridae; genus Pipra; species Pipra filicauda. The sequence goes on from NW_024104298.1 coordinate 2,272,304, forward strand.
TAATTTTACCCAATTAATTAGAAACCAGATTTTATTTTTGATTTTCAACCTGAGGCTTATTTCAATTTAGATTATATAGTTACAAAAAAATAGAGCTTTTTTACAGTTGTGTTTAGGTTCCTTTTCTGCCAACATTTTCTGAAATTTTTAGATGTCACTAAGAAGACAAATTAAAGCCAATTTCATAACCTCAGGCTTAAATTTGTTTGCACTTTTAATGAAGTCACATTGTGATATGCAATCACAAGTTATTTTATCTAATCTGACACCTGCTACGTTGTTTGTGTCAGTGTTGATTTTCGAGTTTATTGTAGTTTTCCTTAACTTTCTCCCTCTTCATTTTGTAACTAGCTTTGCAATTAGGTAATTTTAGGAATTCAGCAGATGCAAAAGCGTAAGTTTTTATGATTTTTACTACCTGTTACCCTGCACTTACAAGATGAGAACCACATGGATGTTTCTGAACAACTGCCTGCAATTAGCCGTGGTGAAAAGTTTGCTTAGAAGGTATTTCATGTTCTGCTTAAGAATATGGATGTTTTCACGAGGTGCCTAAGGAATGCTGAAGCCTTTTGCTCCTCAGAGTGTCCAGAATTGGCTAATCACGCAGCAAAGCCAGGACAAGGGCTCAGGTTTACCACTGAAGTGGCTAAAAGCAGAGTCCTATCTGCCTTTTTTGATTTACAGTTCTCTTCAACTTGCCAGTGTAAGGTGGAGACCTTCTACAGTGAATTCCATCTGTCAGTGATCTTTTGAGCCAATACTGGTGGAAATAGTATCTCCTTAATATTCCACTTGAAACTAGAGAGACGAACTCTGGTAAAAGTCATCCTGAAGAAAGTCTCAGCATTGGCAGTCATTAATTTCAGAGAATATGACCTTCCAGTCTTTGCCAGGACCATGATCTGATGTTGTGGCCTTGTAGTCAAATGCTACTCTGTACAATCTTCTCTCAAACCCAGGGACTGTGTTCTCATTTGCTCTTTTTTGTGTTATCGAGGTGGTGAAATTATTGTTCAGTGCCAGCAGAAGGCCAAATTAATGGAGATGTCCAAACATGTTCAGAAGTAAGTTGCTCAGTGAAGGTTGCTTATTTATTTGTTCATATATTTGGTTTACTCACTAAGCATAACTTCATCTCACAAGTAATAATATTTGCACAGTGTAATTTCAGGAAAGACTGTGATCCATAAAGAACTTCCCAAACAAGATAACTGTAAAGAAGATTTAATTGTAACAATTTATTGTCCTTCAAAACAATGAGGCTAGTTAATAAAAATGAAACAAGTACTAAGATCCTGGAAGCAGGCAAAGTGTGCAATGTCTTTAGTTTTAACCCATGCTCACCATCCATCAGCTGAAGTTCCTAACTAGCTGTCACATGAAATGTCACTCCAGAGTATGTACATTTGCTTTTTGCATGATGGCATTTGCACTGAAATTTTCTGTCCATTGAATGTCAAGCTGTGGTCTAAACTGATAACTCCAATCCAGAGAAGTGTTTAAATATACTCTAACAATTAAGTTAAGCACAGTTTAAGTGCTCCCTTAGTTGGGACCCAGGAACTGATCATTGAATCTCCCATGCCTGGTGACTCGTTATATAGAAGCCCAAACTTTTAGAGCAGTAAACAGCTGATTGGTGCAAAGTGAAAAGAGTCCTTGTCTGAACTGCAGAGAAACCTCAGAAAGATGGACTGATACTTCCATAAATAGAGAGCAGAAAATAGATTATTTTTTTTCCAGTGGAAAGTGTATAATTTAATCAAGGTGGAAACATTGCATAGGAATGTGCTGTTTTCAACATAATTATTTTTTTTAGAAAACAAAATCAACAATTCAATTATTTTCACTGCTGAATCTTAGAGTCTCAATGTTTAAATGGAAAGTATTTTTCATGAACACTCGTACAGGATCAGGCTATAGCTGGCATTTGAAGGAGAATGAATGAATTAGTAGATGCTACCAAATATAATTTATAACGAATTCCCTTCCTGAGAAAGCAGCAGAATTTAAATGACTACTTGAGTGTGTTCATTGCCAGCATCTGCCAAGAATATTCATAAAAGGAGATAGGCTAGAAGTGGATTTCAAGATGATCTTTGGAGGCTCTGGCCTTCACTTTCCATTAGATGGATACAAGGGCAGATCTAGGGGACTTTTATGTAAATTTGATTAATATAAGCCCCCAGACAATATATAATGTATCTCCAGCCATCAAAGTATGATAGAATTAGAAGCAGGACAGGTGATGTACTTGTACCCTTTCCCTAAACTTCTCCTGGGGTTATACTGAGTGTGGAGGTCACTTTAATACCAATTCCTCTGCAGGGTTTTTGTTAAAAAATATCCCATGTCTTCATTGTCAGCATGGCCAGTGAGAAAACTTCTACTCAGTTTTGCCTATTTTTGGCTATGAATATGTAAAAATTTCAGTATGAAAGGTTACCAATTGCTGATTTTGTGTTCTGAAAAAGCAGCTACTCCTGAAACCTGCAATGTTCAAATATTTTCCTCTGATTGGGACCTAACCAATCACTGGGAGCAGTGCAGACAGAAATTTGCTGAAACATTCTAATGAAATGAACTTTAAAGCAAAAATTGTTCTGGAACCTTAAATAATAGGTCACTCCTGTTACTGTATTATTATTTACTTACAGATCAGATGACTGTTTATTTTTACCTTAACATCCTGTCACTCTCCTTGGCTGCAAAAGCAAAATGTTGATGAGTCAGGTAGCTGAAACAAGATGCAGAATGCAGGATGCTTCAAATATTGCCAAACATCTTCTATAAGATCTATCTAATTAGAAATCAGTTCCCTACTTAGAATCATAGAATCATAGAATCATGGAATCGATTGGGTTGGAAAAGACCTCCGAGATCATCGAGTCCAACCCTTGGTCCAAATCCAGTCCATTTACTAGATCATGGCACTCAGTGCCCCGTCCAATCTGCGTTTAAAAATCTCCAGGGATGGTGAATCCACCACCTCTCTGGGCAGCCCATTCCAATGCCTGATTACTCTCTCTGTAAAGAATTTTCTCCTGATATCCAACTTAAATCTCCCCTGGCAGAGCTTAAGCCCGTGCCCCCTTGTCCTATTGCTGAGTGCCTGAGAGAAGAGACCAACCCCCACCTGGCTGGAACTTCCCTTCAGGTAGTTATAGACGGTGATGAGGTCACCTCTGAGCCTCCTCCTCTCCAGGCTAAACAACCCCAGCTCCCTCAGCCTCTCCCCATAGCACTTATGCTCCAGTCCCTTCACCAGCCTTGTTGCTCTTCTCTGGACCCGCTCCAGCACCTCAATATCCTTTCTGAACTGAGGGGCCCAGAACTGAACACAGTACTCAAGGTGTGGCCTCACCAACGCAGAGTACAGGGGAAGGATCACTTCCCTGCTCCTGCTGGCCACGCTATTTTTGATACAGGACAAGATCCCATTTGCCTTCTTGGCCACCTGGGCACACTGTTGGCTCATGTTGAGCTTCCTGTCAATTAGTACCCCCAGGTCCCTTTCTGCCTGGCTGCTTTCCAGCCACTCTGTGCCCAGCCTGTAGCGCTGCAGGGGGTTGTTGTGGCCAAAGTGCAGGACCCGGCACTTGGCTTTCTTGAACTTCATCCCATTGGAATCAGCCCATCTCTCAAGTCTATCCAGATCCCTCTGCAGAGCCCTCCTGCCTTCCAGCAGGTCGACACTCCCTCCCAGTTTGGTGTCATCAGCAAATTTGCTGCTGATGGACTCAATCCCCTCATCTAAATCATCAATAAAGATGTTAAACAGGACTGGACCCAACACAGACCCCTGGGGAACGCCACTGGTGACCAGCTGCCAGCTGGATGCAGCTCCATTCACCAGCACTCTCTGGGCCCGACCCTCCAGCCAGCTCCTAATCCAGGAGAGGGTACACTTGTCCAAGCCATGGGCTACCAGCTTTTCCAGGAGTATATTATGGGAGGCAGTGTCAAAGGCCTTGCTGAAGTCTAGATAGACCACATCCACAGCCTTCCCCTCATCCAGCAGGTGGGTCACCTGATCGTAAAAAGAGATCAGGTTGGTCAGACAGGACCTGCCCCTCCTAAACCCGTGCTGGCTGGGTCTAATCCCTTGTCCATCCTGAAAGTGCTGTGTGATTGCACTGAGGATGATCTGCTCCATAACCCTGCCAGGCACCGAGGTCAGGCTGACAGGCCTGTAGTTGCCAGGGTCCTGCTTGCAGCCTTTTTTGTGGATTGGGGTGACATTCGCCAACCTCCAATCATCTGGGACCTTCCCAGAGAGCCAGGACTGTTGGAAGATGATGGAGAGCGGTTTGGCAAGCTCTTCTGCCAGCTCCCTCATCACCCTGGGATGGATCCCGTCTGGTCCCATAGACTTGTTAGGATCCAGCTGGCTCAGTAAGTTGCTAACTACATCCTCCTGGAATACAGGAGGGCTATTCAGCTCTCTGTCTCTGTCTATCTGCTCTAGAGGCCAGTTGTTCTGAGGGCCACCTGTCTTACTGCTAAAAACTGAGGCAAAGTAGGTGTTAAGTACCTCAGCCTTCTCCTTATCTTTGTTAACTATATTTCCCTCCAAGTCCAACAGAGAATTGAGGTTTTCCTTGCCCCTTCTTTTGCTATTAATGTATTTATAAAAGGACTTTTTGTTATCCCTAACTGAATTAGCCAAATTAACTTCAAATTCCACTTTTCTTTCCCTAATTTTTTTCCTGCATGACCTAGCTCTCTTCGTAAATTCTTCATAAGTAGCCAGCCCTTTTTTCCACAGTCTGTAAACTTTCTTTTTATCCCTGATTTCTTTCAGAACCTCCCTATTTAACCAAGCCGGCCGTCTTCCCCTCCGGCTGGCCTTTCGGCACACTGGAATAGCCTGTTCCTGTGCGCTCAAAATTGCCTGTTTGAAGCATGTCCATCCCTCCTGGACCCCCTTGCCTTTAAGGGTTGTTTCCCAGGGTATGCCCTGAATTAGTTTTTTGAATAGGCCAAAATCTGCCCTCCGGAAGTCCAGAGTAGAAGTTTTAATGACGGCTCTCCTTACATCCCTAAGGATTGAAAATTCTATTATTTTATTTACTTAGTAGCAGACAACAGATGCCTTCAGAAGTAAAGTAACTTTTCTTATAAGAGTCTTATCTACATAGGCTGGATCTGGATCCTGACCATGTAAATGAATTTTCTGTAGTAATAGGTACAATTACACATATATATCGTCTATACATGAGTGAATTTCCCTTCTTTTAATCAAAGTAATTATGAACTCATAGTTATTTTCTTACATTTGGTGCTTCAAAATGAAGAATATAATAACAGTAGTAATACCAATAACAATAAGGAGCTTCATGTTAATGGCCCATACAGGCTTTATAATGAGGATAAAAGGCAACCATTTTCACTTTTTCTGCATTTGGCTTTGTTTCAACTTCAGAAATTAGCTGATGGGATTACAGATGAACATGCACCGGCCAGAAAGTTGCATTACACCCACTGAAACTCACCTTAAGTAACCCTGATGTTGTACAGCAGTGTCTCTCAGGTGGAAAGACTTCCAGAGCAGAAGGATGATGTAAACTAGATGGAAATCTGTGAAGCTACCAAGTGAAGACCCCCCATCTCCAGATTTGAAGCCAGAGAACGATGCTTGCCTGACTGCTGCTGGCGGAGGAAGTGGGGATCCTGTGATTACTCTGATGTGTTCAGTAGTGTAGCCAGCTACAAAGGTCTTTTTTGCCTCTCCAACACCTTGCTGACCCTTTAGCACTACTTAAAGAGCTTTTCTGCTCAAAGGCACCTCCAATGAAAATACCTTCACAGGCCTGAGAAGCTCTTCAGTGTTTATTCTCTTTGTTTTGACATTCGCCTCATGTGTTTTGCCAGCGTTTCTGCAATGGCTTGTCCTGTAAGTTAAAAGCAACAGTTAAAGCAGATGGTTGGTGACAGGAGTTGCTTTGCATTGATACACATCAGAAGGTCATTAAATCCAAACGGCAGTAGGAAAAGCCCACTGGCTCAACAGGAACTGTGTTTTGACATCATTGATTACGCATTACCCATTTTCAAAGGTGGGCTTTCAAATGTAGAACTGTTGTGTACAAAATAAGCCATTCCAGAGGATCTCAGAACACATTGATACATGTCTTTAGCTTCTTGCCATTGTGTTTGGAGAAGTGTCTAATCTCCCAGCACCACTAGGTCACTCACTGCAATTGAAACAGCAGAAGCTGTTCCCTCTCCTGTTCTCAGTGCAAATACCAGAAGGGTAACATGCAGCTTTATTTCTCTCACAAAACATGTGGAAAAAGCATTTTTTCCCCATCTGGTAATTGTTCCTACTTTTCTTGTCATCTTCCCTGAGGTATCAAAAAAAGTTATCCCAATGATATTCAAAGCTAACAGTGAGAGGGAGCAGAATGCCACTAAGGCTTTACGTGTTCCACACCAGGTCCTTGTGGCATTAACTAATGAATACCCACAGCACTTCCAGAACTGCAACTGGCACTAAGCCTTTTGTCTGGACCCCATCATAAATCATGAAAATCAGCACACAGATATTCAAAGTCACTGAATCTATGTCATGTACAGGACTAGCCAGCTGTTGACTGGGCATGGGGATGAAAGCTTAGGAACCAGGGATCTGATTTCAGGTCTATGTGAGAATTGTTATGGCTTTTCTGTTTCCTATTGCCTGAAGTGCTTCTTATTATGGATGCACATGTCAGACCAAAACATGGACATGCACTAATCCCTCTTGTATTTCTGTCCTTTGTAAAAAAGCACAGGCCTGGCAGGCTGAGCAGAGTCATGGTGGGCTGCAGACCAGCAAAGCATGAGGACTACAGGGCTCATACCCAGGGTTTAGTCAGTAGCACCCAGCTAGTAAGTCTAGACACAGCTAGTTACTGTAGGACAAGTCCTTTATGCTCTGTTTTGCTGCCCCTTTTTAATCACCTTGTATTTTTTATTGTAATCTCTGGAGGACAGGGAGAACTAATATTGCTTAACAGTGTGGATAGAAGTTTAGCATGACTAGTTGTTGGAAAGCCAGGAGCGACTTGGTAGAACTCCCTAAGAAACAATCTCCACAACTTAAGGCAAGGCAGCACTGTTCCATATCCTCTGTAAATCCTACTCTGCCACATATCTTAGATATTTTAAATATACCTTAGAGATGCTCAAACAGTGTATTAGCACTGTGCTTTCCTTGTATACATCAATATGTAAGGCGACTAAGCGAGTTCCTGAGTTGCCATGGAGCTGAACTGCACAGATCTTGGGAGACAGTGAAAACTAATAAAACAGAATGAGAGAATAACTCCCAGGGAGCTGGATTTCCAAAGAGCAAATAACTGAACGCTGCATCAAATATACTTTTACCCCTTTCTTAAAAGATAGCAGATGTGGATGAACTTTGCCAGTCAGATTCCTTTGTCAGGCACATCCGTGATGTAGAGTTTGGGTATTTTTTTCAGAGAAAATACAGCCCAGGATTTCCCCTGAGGTAAATTTCTGATGCCTTTGAGTCTCTGTTGGACTCTGCTAGAAACTCTCCACTTGAAGACATGCAATTTCTTCCTCCTTTCATCCTGGCAACCACTGCTCCCAGCTCTCACGATCAGAGGCATTGCTCTTTCAAAACAGAGTTCAAGCACCCACCCTCCTCTAGAGCACCTGGGGTGCAGAAGGGAAAGAGTGTTCCCTCCCGAGCAGCTCAGGAAATGCAAGCAGCCTTAAGAGAGGGTGGAATTCATTTTGCTAAATGTGGATACCTTCACGTGAGCAAGAGGTCCAAGTCACTGGAGAGAAACTTCTGCATTTAAGCTTCTATTTTTGCCTGAGATGAAGAGCAGCAGAGACCCCCATCACTGTATTGATTGGCTTGCCATCAATTATATATCTGCTCTGTTGGAAGCATCAGCTCTGCAGGGGAACCTCATGCAGGGCACTGTCCCTCAGCAGCCCCTGGACATCCTGCTTGGTTGTTGTAATGGGTTTGTTACCCACTGAGCATTTCATCCTGGATGTTCATGTGGGCAGGGAATTGGTCCTTGATTGACGGTATCCCCTCTTGCCATTATCACCTCCTCTCATAAAAACAGTTAATTTGACTCCTTAAAAATCTGAATCTGAGTAGGGAAGATAAAACTTGAAGGATGAGAGTAGGGACTCAAAAATCCCTGGAGATGAGAATGTTTCATTCTCTCTTCACAAAGTAAAATGTAAAAAAGCTTTTATTTTTCTGTTTCTTCTGGGCATTTTATATATGACTGGGTGGATTAATTTGTTTTCCAATCCAAGTAGCTTTGTTATCCAATTTAGCATAGATTCCTATGTGTATTGGGAGAAAACAGCTATACTCCAATGGGTTGTTTCAAAATGTCTCAAAAAAACTACAAGTAAATTCCACAGAAATATGGAAAATTTTTAGTGAGGCTTGAAATTACTTCATAATCTGAAGTAAATATTAGGAATGCTTGTGCCTGTGAGTCATGTCTTGCAGGAGTATTAACTACTTGATCAGATTCTAACTGCTTTTTTCCTATGAACAATAGAACAATTTGAAATATTGAAATCTTCCTACCCCGGGAGAGCTGACACCAAGTTTCTGCTTAAATTACTGTCTCTGTTGGACTCTTTGGTCATATACAATGAACAGCCAAAATTCTACAAGAAATGTGTTGATTTGTTTAACCAAAAATAATAAAGCCTGTTTTGTGAGGGTATAAAAATACAAAAAAATAATAAAGCCTGTTTTCTTTGGATGAAAGGGACTGTTGCCTGAAGAGGGGAATAGGATGCTGCTGCTGTTCTGCTGTGACCTTCTCTCCTCTTTTCAAGGACTTTCCTGTCAAGGGAGAGTAGATGGGGATGGGAGAGCTGCTTTTTGTGGCTGCTTGTTCTCAACTTCTCCAGGGGCAGTACCTGCTACTTGCATTGCACTGAGCAAGACTGGGGCATTCTTAAGTTGGAAAATACAGCTATTGAGTATTTGGGTTCCCCACTTCATGAGTCAACCACTTCACCAGGACACGTGTCACAGGAGGCACAGGAGGCAAAGACTGGCCAAGGAGTCCATGAAAACAAAGATCCATGAAAGTAGGACCTGCCTGTGGTTCTGGACTCTGGCAAATCTTGTGGAAATCTCTTAGGGACTGAGTCCTCTTAGGATGGCAACAGAGTGCCAGGACACAGAAAACCCAAACAAACAAGAGAAACATCTACACCTCAGGAACTTTCTTCCTCATAGATATGCATGAGAAACGTGCTCCAAGGAAGATGGATGTCTCCGAGCACCCGGCCTCTTCTGCAAGGAAACAGGAAAACACCCAGGTAAAGGCTACGGCACTTTGTAACTTCTCATGCACTGGCTCATCTTAAAAACCCGTGAAGGCTGTTTAGCTTCTTGGGAAGCATCTTGCAAAGCATCTAGCCCTCATTACTCTGAAAAGTAATCCTTCAAGACTCACTTAAGCCAGTGAACTGGAGGATTATGTTCATTGTAGTGGGGAAGTTCTGCTTGCGGCAGATCGATCTTCTGATTGCCAGCAGGACCCTGCGATGAGGAGGAGGAGGGAGGAACAGGATGCTATTTTTGAACTTCATAAATCTTCCCCATGAAAACTGGTGGATCATGAGGGATATCAGTTAATTTAACTAGAGTTCGGCTGAGTTTGCTTTTCCTAGAGAAGAATTTGTAGTGCATCCAATGGGGATTTTTTAATTATTTTCAGCGAAGGAGATCACGGAGGTTCCGATTCTCTTCTCGAGAGCCGGCACTGTGCAAACAAACAGCAAAATTCACTTGCCTCAAACAATTTGCAAACTATAAACAAGTACAAAAATCAGCAAACAGATTCAGTGAAGAGGCTGGGGAAGCATAAAATAACAGCCAGACAGTTATGACCAGCATGAGATTATTATGATAAACAATCTAAATTATTATTGTACATCCCTAAGTAGCCTATTCTGGCAGCCCCATAATGTATGTAACACACTGTACCTTCTGCTGTTCCGTATCTTTATAATTGGTTGCCAGTAATTTCTGTTTTCATCACAGTATTTGATGTTTGCTGCATTCTTGATTGTTTCTTCTGCAGAATGTAGTCAACAGATGAAATTTATATTTACAGCACTTGCAGTTGCCTGGGTTCTGCAGAATTTTTGAATTCCAGCTGTTGAAAAACTGTCTTAAGTTTAAAATAAGTTACAAGCAAAATAATTTTATTGACTGTCTAAAAGCTTAACTTCAAAGGAATTAAACCCCCCTGTAAGATATATTGTAACCTCATAGTCCATTTGCTATAATTTGAGCACTTTTATCAGCAGAGAATCTTACCAAAGGCTTCATGAACATGAGAGATGGTTACAAATAAAAGATCAAAGCATGCAAACAAATCCTGTTAACAAACTAGCAAAAGGGAGTTGTTTTATAATTAAATATGAAGCCAACTCAAGCAAATATTTGGAAGCACTGAAGTGGGATCCCACTGTAGATTTTGGCAGGGTGAGGTACAAGTGTTTTGAAGACGTCTTTGTCCTGTTGCCACTGGTCTGACCAGAAGCCATGTGTGGGGAATATCATTACACCACTTCTCTCCACCATCATTTTCCCTTCTCTATGCTTCCAGATACCCTCTCAAATCTGCAGCTAAATTTAGCAGAGTAAAAGAGCAGCAAGCTTGAAAATATTACATTAAACCCCTCAGCTCAGCATCAATACATGGAGGTGCCTGCTGGGAAGGGGGAGAACTTGATCAACTCCATCTCCCATGATGGAGTACCAGTCACCTGGGTCGTTCAGCAAAGTTTCTCATGCCTTCCAGAAATCGTTCAAGAAGCAGAATTTGCACTATGGGTTTCTGTAAATCCTTTTGCCACTAATGGTACTACTGTTAAACAAATCTTTTGAGGTAGCATGTGAAGGCTGTGACTAATTTGCCTTTGCCCATGGTTAAGTAATACAAACTGCTTCCCTGGACTCAGAATAATAGACTGAAATATTCCCATTTCCTGCAGATGAGTGAAAATAAACAGATCCAATCTCAGCTGAAAGAATGTAAGTAGAACAGGCCTTCATTTGTAGGGGAAAATAAACTCTGCTGATCCCGTAGGTCTGGGAGTATAAACAGCATCCTTTTTCTCCCAGGGCAGTGAATAATGTGAGTGCATGGTTTGAACATCCTCAAAATAAACAGCTAATCACCCTTTCCGGCCTAATTAGGTTATGTTCTGGCCCCTGGCTCTAGGTCTCATGCAAAGCAGCATTGAGGGAAGCCCTGCTCCTCTCCCAAGAAAGAGAGTCTGTCCAACTCTGTTAGTTAGTTAACATTTGCTCCTTGAGGATATCCAGCTTGGGGATCTTCTTTGCAAGCTTGGCAGATCCAAGGGCAAGAACATTCTCATCGCTTTCTGCCGAGAACAAATGTAACCCTTTCTGCCTTTGCTCATCGCACGGGTGCAATGGGGAGGATGAGCAAATCAGGTTTTTTTATTGTTTTTAATTTTTTTCCTGGATTTGGATGATCCGCCTCTTTGTTGTGTATCAGCAAACTGTAACTTGCTAGATTTCCAGAAAGGTGATTTGTCAGCAGTCGGTGTCCACTGCAAATGGTAACTAATCAATTCCAAAGAATTGTACAGGGCCCCCATTATTGCTGTGGCATTGCAGACAAGGGACTGAAGCACAGATGTATTGTAAGACTTGCCCAAGCTGACACTGTGCAAGAAAATACCTGGGAGTGCAGCAGTTGCTGATTGAAGCTCACAGGTTGGACCCTGCACTGCTGAGTCCTCCACGGGGCTGCTGTGAGTGTTGGTGCACTTCAGCTGCTGCCCTGTGATTAAGAGCAAAGAGAATTAATGCAGAAAGAAATCTGTGGCACAGGCCAAGTGGACTTTTAAGCTCTGGTTTATCAAGGCTTTCTGGGCTGCAGCATAGGGCCTGTAAGAGGAGAAATAGCTGACCAGATTGAGAGCATTGCTATATCTGCACTTCTCTAGATCTTGGAGTATGTTTCCATTTTTCACCACTCTTTTAAAATAATTGTTCTTCTGTAACAAAACCAGACCATCCTACCTTTAATCCCCCTTTCAAAGCTTCCTTTCCTGTTAAGAACAGCTAAAGGTGCTAAGAGGACTGTTTAAACCATAATTCCTAGAGGTGCTAATTTCGTCTCTTCTCCTTTCTGATAGAGGCTTGCAGTGGGGCCAGAGCAGGGCTCCTGAGGATCCCAGCAGGGCCGAACTTTTCCAAGAAAATGTCCATAAGTGGGTACCACCCCAGTCACGGCCAGATTCATTTCTTCTTGTCCTCGCTTCTAGTCCTTTGGCTGCAGGAAGCGGCATCCAGTGTCAGTTCTAAAGGCACAGACCCTTTTTTAGTGCCCTTTCTCCAGGTCGAGGAGTGCTTGGCACAAACCCTAGATCTGAACCTCAGATCTCATGAGCCTCTCAGGTCTATCTCCCCTCACAGTTTTCTTGTCCGTGTCTGCCTTTTAGGAATAACAAGCCAAGGAAGATAAGAACAGCTGAGCAAAGGCATTCCTGAGCCACAGGCATTTAATTCTCTAGGGCATCCTTAGAAGTAAATGTTTATATACACTGCCTGGTCCCACGTCTCTGTAAGCAGTGTATTTGTTATCTGGGAGGGGGGCAGGTGAGACACTGCTGCTGCCCTTGGCAGCCAAACCATTCCTGCCCCCTCCCTAAATACATTTCCTCACTTTCAACAAGGAATTGCATCACCATCCCCAGCTGGGACCTGCTGCCAAACATTTTATAGGTCTGGGGCAGCAACGTAAAGGGAGACAAAGCTGTGATAACCCCATGGTCAGGGTTCCCTGGGGGAGAGGGCAGTGCAGGAGAGACAAAGGTGCAACAGCATGAAGAGTGTTCACAGACTAATAGACGTATTTCACACTGTCACAGCATCTTTGCAAGAGCTTGGCTCCCAGTTTAGGTATCTGAACAAGTGACAGACTTCATGGAGGGGCTGTTGCAGGGAGGCCTCTCCCCTCGAGCTGTGCTCTCAGGAATCTTGATGACGGAGGCAAATCACTTAGACCCAAATTAAGAAAAGTATATTTAGGCACCTAGAGAAGTAAAGAGGCACTTAATAGGATTTTCAGAAGTGTATAAGCAGATTAGGCATCCAGGTCCTATTGAAATCAATGCTGATGGAGCATTTAAAAAAAAAAAAGTATCTTGAGGTATCTCAGCAGTGTTACAGCCTGGGTGCATTTGCAGGGGGTGAGTGGGCTCAAAACCACGTTTTGTTTAAGATAAGCCTCACAAATAGCAGAACTCCCTGGTTGTACCAAGTCTCCAAAACCATGGGAGCAAGTTCTTAAGGTCCCACAAAAGCTGAATTATGTGGGCCTGTGAGAATAAAAGAGCAAGCCCTGGAGAGAGAGGTAATGATCCCTGTGTGCCTGCCAGAGAAGGAGCAGGGCTACCACAGGGGCAGAGGCAGAAAGTAACACAAAACCAAGGAGACAGAGCAGTCACTGGGTCTTGGCTCAAGAAAGGGCCTTGCTACAGCTTTTTTTGGCTACAGAGATGGCCAAGAGGGGCTAGGTGAAGCAAATGCTGTCTGCTTGATTTTGACAGGGAAGCAGCACTTTTGCAGTCCTTGTAAATAAATGTATTTGACTCAAAGAATCATCATCTTCTGTGGCCAATTTCTCCCTTGGGTAGAAAGTACTTGTCAGGACCTGGATTTTGCCTCGCTCTGTGATTTATACGTGGAGTACAATTCTGTAAAGTCAGTTCCCTGCTTTCTCTGAAACACAGCTCCCAGTCTGTAGAGCTGAAATCAGTCCTTTTTTGCTTTACTGAGCAGGAGTGATGATACATACATTAAGGACTGCAAGGCACTGTGGTAACTGGGGCCAATTAGCTGCTACCCGAGGGCAGTAGCTCCCAGATGTGGGATATCAGACAACTGCAAACCTACAGAACTGCTGGCAGATCACTCATTATTCTTCTCCAGAGACTTTTAATTGGGGAATTAACACATGGTATTTTTAGTGAGTGTCCTCAGAACATTTATCTTCTTCTGTGGCATGTCGGTCCCTCAGGGAGCACTATTTGGGAAGCAACCATTGCTCGAGGTGACAGGGAGGAGTTATCTCCTCTGGAATCCCTGTTGACATGAGTGGCTGATACAGACAGTAGGCAAAAGATATGCTTGCCATAACTGCATTCCCAAACATGTGAATAACATTGAATAAATGAAGAAATCCCAGATACCACATAGGCTGATGACTCCAGTCTCGTGTTGGGGGTTTCTGAACTGAAGTTGGCTACAGACCTCTGCCACAAAGAAGGCCAAAGGAAATGACATGCTGGGGAATTTAGGATGGTTATTAATGTGAAATATTCTAGAAGAGTCAGGCGAGAGGGAGGTGATTTGTGAGCCAGCAGACAACATTTGCTGGGAAAGTCCTAGTGGTAGCCAAGAAACCTAAAGATGGGCAAGAAGAGTTCTCTGTGTTACATCGTACCTGATCAACACCATTAAATACTGGTAGGGGCAAGTTTCTAGATGCTGCTGGGAGAAAGGAATTTCCTAGGTCTTCTGTTCTTTTTGCTTCTAACACTTTTCCTGTAAAAGTTAAACCCTTCTGACCTGACTGCACTGATGAAATATCTGAGGCACTGCAGTTCCTTGCCTACGTGGAAAGAAAGCAGGAAGGAACCTTGGTAGGCGATGCATGCCTATATTTACTTATTATGTTTTCTCTGAGTTTTAAGTGCTGAATTATTGGTGTTATGCTAATATAATCCATTTAAGCTCACGGAACAGTCTCTCATTTAAAGAGAAGTGATTTTGGCAATTTGCCAGCAGGCTAGCAGGATATTAATCAGACAATACCTAGGGACCAGCACCACTATATTGCTTTTAATCTTTTGACTGATAAGGAAAACAGGAAGAAATCCATTTCCCTCCTTTCTTTGCTCAATGGGATAACCAGCTGGTACAGACTAGCTGCAGCTCAGCTCAATTTGGGAGTAAATATTTGGGTTTTAGCTGGGTAAATGAGAGAGCAGTGCTGCTTTCCCCCCGGCTGTCATGCAGGCGGGTGCCATTCATGGTCACAGCGGGGCCCTGCAGGGCTTTGGATCCCCGAGTCATGTGTTAATAACAGAATGTCACCTTGCATGGGAGAAGTGTATAGCTTTGCTCAGATGTGCCTAGAAAGGGAAAGTTTGTTTGGCTGTGCCAGACAGTCATTTAAGGTGATGACCCCAGACAGTGTTCAGGACCAGAATTTCAGCCTGTACAGTGGCTGTGACAGAACTGCCCCAGGGAGGAGAGGAGGAGGCTTCTAAAGCAGTGACTCCACTGAGCACTGAGCAGAGACCACACTGTGGCTGGGGACAGTGGTTTGTTTGTCCCCAGCTACAAACACATGGAGCAGAACAAGGAATGTGTTATGTTTCCATGTCCTTGCAGGACTACCCTTTGTAGCCAGTGGAGATGTCCTCCCTGAGCCTGCGGGCAGTCCTGCTCTGTGTGTGTCCTGTAGAAACATTTGGGGACTCTTTGGTGGGATTTAGACCTGGTCTTGCCTTGTTTCGGTGTGCTCAGATGAGGAACAAAAATGAATCACACAGATCTTTAAGGCAGATTCTGTATTTTTTTACACAGGCCTTTCCGACCAGCAGCAAAAGACTGAAGAGTGAAAGCACTTTAATATTGCAGAGCACCTATGTGGAGACAAGTGGATCAGTTCTCCTGCCTGAGTGTCCTTCTCTGAGACTCCTGGGGGGAAGAGTCCATCCCGTAGATGCTCCTGGTGGGACCATTTGTTTCCCACAGGGGCATAGCCCATCAAATCAGCACTGCCAGCTTGCCGCAGAAAGGGGGGCCAGGAGTCTGGAGCAAACTAGTCCTGCAGCAGCCCTGAAAAAAGAGCAAGCCATCTAAAAAGAAAAGAGATCATTAAATTTCCTTTCCACGTGGTGAACGAAGAAGCTTTTACCTGTGGAAGAAAGGAAAAGTGTTCTTTTTGTTAGCTTCATCCAGAGAGAAAGGAAATCTTTGAGGTATTTTCTGGCACGTGGCTCCTGTTAGGTTTCAGCCAGCTGAGCTGCTCTCAAAAGCACTGGAATGTAATTTCAGCAATAATCGATCAGCAGAAATGGAGGCAGTGAGGGTGTTCTGTTGCACAGAAGTCCTGGGTGAAAACCCATACACTGTGGCTAAGAACACAAATTTAACAAACATGAATCTGGAGAGCTGAATTCCTGGAACCTCTCTCTGCCCCGAACGATGGAAAATTGAAGCCATTTCTGGATGGGGGATGGTGCTTTTCAACTCCAGTTTCAGTCAATTGACTCAAATTCATTTGTGAACCTTTGGCACTGCTGCCGAAAAAATTTAATTTCCCGCCATTTTTTTAATTTATTGCTCAGAATGTGTAAGTACTAAATTAGACATAGAGCTTTTGGCGTAAGCCAGCATAATCCTTTTAGCACTGAATCATTCTGTTATATAGTGTTTTGACCGCTCTGTATGTGTGTGAAATTGCTGTCTAAAATGTATTGCTTAAAATTGGTATTTGCCTGTTTTGGACAAATCTTTTAGAAAATTCTAAAAGGAAATCATGCAGAATAAAGAAACCTACTCTTTATGCTCTTGGGTGGGAAACTCTTGAGTTCTGCAAGGTTTCAAAGTGCTTTTGAAAGAGCTGAAATGGTTTGGTGTCATACTACAATGGTGTAATTTTTTTGTAGGCTAGTTAAATTATTTTCATGGGACAAACAAATCCCTTACGCAGTGTTGTATTTGCAAAGGAATGAGTAGTGTGCTTGCATTGTTCTGGGATCATGGAAGCATGCTAGTCTGAACAAGCTGAGCTTGGTCCAGACCAGCACAAAGTAATGACTGATGTTTTGGTGAGAATTCAGTGACATGCAACAAGGGTTGATATTCTGCCACGACAAAGGGTAGATCCCAGCAGTGAAGCCAAGAAAAAAAACCCCACAAACAAAAAACAAGTAAAAAAAGAAAAAAAAGCAGCATTTTTTGAAGCGTTCTGCTTTTCTCAATCTCTCACTGAGATTAGAAGAGGGAACTTGAGGGCAGAGGTTGGTGTTTATGGAGCTGGAGTTATCTTCTCTCTTAAGAGGGAAGAGGAGCTCTCAAGTCTGCTGAGAAGATTCCCATTGCCTTTCAGTCTTCGGACCAATCCGCATTTGAAAGAATTACTTTATTCCTACCTCTGGTAGGAAGTCCACTGAGAAGTCTGTGAGAGAACTTGAAGTCATTCTGCTGGTACTTGTGGATATACTGCTCTGGAAAGAGAAGTTCCTGTTCTATGTTGTCTCCTAAGAACAAAAGTCCTCAAAAGATGTGGTACTCCACGTGACGCGATTTGCTTACACTGTAATTTTCTTCTTCTGAACGAAGCCAGGGAAGAGTTGGCTGTTACATTTCAGGGAAGTTAGGTGATGTGCAGAGTGAATACGTCAAATAATGGTGTTCAAGTGTATAGCAATTAAGTCAACACTAATAAAAGTTTGCTGTCTTTCTAAAATGATCTTATACATTAGTGTCAAATGCTCTAGGACTTATAATGAAAGAAGACAGGATGTATTCAAGGCAGTGAAATGAAGCTAATTAAAATGTCAGATAACACAATTTTAGAATGTTTGAAATAGACCGTTTAGTAAGATAGTGAGATCTTCATTAGAAGGCCACAAACGTAGCTTTTTAATAAAAAAATAATCCTAATAATTTTTGCATCGAGTCTGACCTCTGCTGCCTACAAATTTGGATTGATATATCAAAGTACATATTGCCTTTAATGTTCCTGTCAAACCTGAGCTGTGATGCATGGATTTATTCCCTACTTGGAGAGATGCTTCTGTGAAACTTGGCTAATAAAAACGTGACACAGCCAGTGACTGATGTCTGTTCTCTCAGGGTGTGTTAGCGTGGGACAAACACTGCACACACATTCTCTTCTTGACACTGAAAAATGAGACACATTTAGTAAAAAATATAATATATACTCTAATGGTCTTGCAGTGACCTTTTTCTTGTCTTTCTCCCTCCACACATACCTTTCTCACCTCTCAACTCTTTCCCTTCCTTCCCTTGTAGGCTCTGAGCCTGCAATTTATCTTGCAGTGAGGTCTCTGCTGCCCCTGAATGTGTCGTATGCTTGCGCACAGGCCCTGGCAGGGTCTGGGTTTCCTCTGTGGGAGATCTCAGGCTGCTTTTTGCCAGCTTGGACCAAGAGCGGACAAAGAAAAATGCTTTTCCTGGTAAAATAAAGATATACTTAAAAAATTGAAACAAACCTCGGCAGCGAATCCAAATCCCAGTTCTAGCAACCTGGTAATTTGTCAGTGCCAGGCGTCAGCCCACTATTAGTCTTTTTCTGGATAGAGATGACAGAGCTCTGTTGACAAGCTGTAGGACTTATTTCAGGAGCTGGCACCTGGCTCCCTGGCACGTCCCCCTGACGGCTGTGTCACGCTCCTCGGAGCTGCCTTTGGCTCTGCAGAAGTTGCTGCCTGGCGCTCCCAGCCTGCCTGGTTGGGAACCTTGCTGTTTATTTCCATAATTACACGTCCATGCACCGCTGTCCCCAGGCCTGTCTAACGCTGAGCGGAGCTTGCCGTGCTGGCAGAATGGTTGTCCCAGCTCTCATGCACATGGAGCATGAGGGGAAGGCTTCTCACCCTTCCCCAGAGGGGCTTTGGCCTCTCTCTTGGCCTCTGTCCCCTTCTACCTCCCTCTATTCCGATTCCCCTGAGCTGTTTACTCTCCTCCTTGCTCAGTGTCACAGGAGCACCGGGTGCCTCCCCAGGGTGTGAGTCTGCTCCATCCCTTCCCACAAAAGGCCACGGCGTCTGATCTGGAGCTTTCCTGCTCCTGCTGCAAGAAAATATTTAGCATTTTAATATCTTTTCACATTTTTAGAAGTAATTTATGTATGAACATACACAGTGCTTAGTAATCATTTCTCAGATGAATGTGGAATTTTTCTAAAATTAAACTATCATTCTTTTCTCTTCACACTTGGCTGTCATATCTTTCTTAATGCAAATCAGTCATTGACTAGAGACACCTACTGTAAGAAGCTATTTTAGCTGTCTGATCGGTTATAAATTGATTTTAAAAGTGAAGACCATTTTGGGGAGATAAGCTGGGATTGGTAGGGAATGGAAAAAATAATTCAAGGGGGAAGTTTTTATTTGAATGTAAGTGACTATTTACCTCTATCTCAGAGCAAAGACTGTAATCCAAGGGTCCTATCTCTCTTTCCTCCTGCTTTAACTCTTAGACCACAAATCCCTCATCCTCCCTGGTCCTAGGCAATGCAGAGCCCTTGAGGACCAGAGACGGGTACCCCAAGGAAAACATATTTCCCCTTTTAGTCTCCATTTGATACCAGGCCAAAGGAAAAGGGAACATTATCTCTGAAGGAGCCAGGCTACTCTTCTGCTCTGAAGCAAGTCCCTTAGTGCAGGAATGAAAAGAAATCCATTATGGTTAGTTTCAGAGAAACCTCTCTTCACTGCAGTATTTCCCCCTGCTATGCTTCAAGTGCTCTTCAGAGGGAATATTCCCATTTTACAGGCAAAGAAAATGGCTTTGCTAACACAGTAGTGGTCTGCACAAAGCAAGAGCAAAGCAGAGAAGGTTCACTGAATGCAACTTGGGAAGTTGGAAAAATGAGAACTGTTTTCTGGTTTTCTTTTTTCTGTTCTTTATTCTTCAGGGTCAGCTCTGATGTTGTCTGCTGGGGCTTGAACAAGGAGTTTAATTTTTAAGGCATGTCTGACTTTTCTCTTTGGAATTTTTTTTCTGTTGCTTGCACTGCTGGTTCTTGGTATATAATTAAAAGTATGTAAACAGTGGCTGAGTTTTTAAATTAATTCAGTTTGAGTGAACATGTTTACTAACTTCAAGGTTTGCACGCTGTGCCTATAGAAACAATAGTTATCCTGGCATAAATATTGGGCAAGAGTAAATTTTGAAGCCACACAGATAAATAAACATAGAGAGCAGCTACCTACAAGTACTTCAGTGCTTTCCTGATTTGTTAAACCATTTCTTTTTCCCTAGCAAATTACAGCTATGCAACACTATTCAGATTTTGATTATTTATGATCAGTCCACCTTGTCAAAGCTTCTGAATACTGTTAGTCAAATGCATTTGAATAAACAAATGCATGTAACGGTTGCAGCATGTTTATAGATATTCAGAGAGCAGAAAAAGAACCTAATAAATCAAATCAATTACAAATCGCCTGTTTCTTGCACAGCTCTATTGCCCCTGAATGCTTGTAACTGGGAGCTCAAAGCCAAATATTCTTTCTCACTTTTGTGAAGTTTAAAGGGACATGGTTTTTTAGTGTCTAGGCTTGCGGTTTCTCAGACGTGTACAGGATTTTCTAACACGCTCCATTTAATGCAAAATTCAGGGCAGTTGTTATAATCCTTCTTGAGTTAGAAACAGAGTCCTGGATCAGATTGCAGTTTTGGAGTGAGGCCAGCTGCTAAAGAAAGTGATTCCTCTGCCCCTTACCTTTCATGCATTAAAAGATCTCCCTAGCTTGGCTTCCAAGGAAGCTCCCCGGGAACCCAGCGCTGCAGCTGCATCAGCGGGAAGGTGCGATGCCTTTGGCAAGGCTGTGTAGCACAGCCCACAGCCACCTTTTGGGGTGGTGGGACCCACCCCCCCATTCCTTCTGACAGCTCTTCACATCAGCTGAACTCAAAGCCTTGTGCCATCTGTTTGCGTCTTTGTTGCAACCTGTGAGAATCTGTTCCATTAAGAATTCGGCAGCAGTGCCTCAGCTACAAGTAAATGCAAATACACGACTTCAGTATAATGGCAAAGGAGCAGTTGCAGCCTAAAGGCCCATCTCCCACTGTTCTGTTTTGTAGCAAAAACCAGTGGGATGAGGAGGGCTGGCCCTGCTGGTTTCCCCTGACTCAGGAGACTGATGTGCCGTTTACATCCAGAGATGAAAGGGCGGCCTTGGTCCGTAGCTGTGCACTCTGCTGTGAGGTAGGAGCCAAAATACCGCTGCAGCCCACACCCTTGGGGCACAGCATGGTCAGCTGTGCCACTTCCAGACTTCCCATGACCCTGCTGTCAGGCAGGTTGAGACTGTCTCGTGGGTACCCTTTGTGCACAGGATGCCTCTAGACCGTGCAGTACTGCAAAGCACTCGAGCTCTCACGTGTGTCTTCCATGACAGGACCACTCTTGTGTGGCCACCTCTGCTTCAGGATCTTGCTCCTTCTGTCTTGGGAGAACATGACATACGCTGTGAACGTGCTCCTTGTGAGCTGGGACCTTGAAAACCTCATGCACAGAGGTCTGCCAAGCCACCTGCCTGCAGCCTCCTCTGCCTGGCTCGGCTGAGTGGTTTGAGCTGATGGTTTGGAACGGGTGGACGTGAGTCCTCAGGTCACACATGGCACTGTTCCATGCTCTGCCCGACCTCTGCCTCTCTGCCATTGTTTTATTCTTGGCTGATAATTAGGAGACTGGGAAATCCGTGTGACTGCAGCGATGGGTCTGCAACTCCAGTTTGTTTGCTGCAGCCAGGCCCTCACACAGACACGCACATACACACACACACACACATATACACATACACATGCACACACTGGTCTCTCCAGGAGCTTGTGCAGACCTATGGCCATGCCAGTATCTGACTACCAGACCCCTGGTCTCTCTCTGGTATCCAGCCCTTGACCTATGGTCTCCCTGACTGGCTCCCAGACCCCTTATCCTACATGCACTCTCACAGGACATACCTTCCCTAGGGAAACACACACAGACAAACACACACTGGTTTCTCCAGTTACTGGCATCCAGACTCATGGCCCCTCTGATCCACTGCTTGAATCCAGCTGCTGCATGCACCTCCCGTACACACACAGCCATGCACACAGAACAGGGTCCCTCACCCAGGAAAGAAGTTAAAAATGCAGTTTAACAAGAAGACTGTGGTGAACAGGGCATGACCAATCAAGCACACTGACCAGCAGCATGTTTACATGCACTTATCTCTGTATTTTCCACACCTGTTCCTTCACAAGCAAACTTCATCCTCCTGTTCTCACCTTTGGTCTTTACCCTTAATATCCCATAGGTATCACACATTCCCACCAACCCCTTAAAGACATCCTGCAGTAAGTTTTACACCATTCCTCAAATGCCCATCCCATAATGAGCCCTGAACACCTGCAGGCAATAACCCTGCTCAGCCTGCAAGGCTGTCTGGTGAGAGGAACTCCTGCAGACTCCTCCAACACCCGGACTGTGTTCTCTGCTGAGGTCCCTGGGAATATCCAGGACCAGGACTATAGGGCTTCCTCTGCTTGGTACTGTCCTCTGCCCATCTCCAGGCCTTTGTGTTTATGGTGATTATCCCTTCATCACATAAACTAACAGTTCCCACCACTGTACACGTGGATGGCTCTCAGAAGAGTAATCTCTGAGTTTATAACATTGAGTGTCAGCAGATCCACAGTTTGATCTTCAGAAATTCCATGATTCCTGCGTCTTCTGTGCTCATGTGATAGACTTCTTCAGTTAATACAGTTTTTACAGTCACATCTGGAAGAAATAATTTCCTAAAGCTCATTTACTGCTATTTTTTAGGAAGTCACGTTATGAGGATAATGAAGAATGTGAGCTGCATTTAAATACTAAGCAGGCTGGGGCATCACGTGTCTCATTCAGTAGCTCAGGAGAGGAAGACAACCCTTGAATCCTGGTAGACAACCTACTATGGACTTCTCAGTAAGATGTTGTGCTGTTACTTCCCTCTGTGTGCAGGACATGGCTTGTGAGAACGCTGAGAGCCTTCAGGAGGTGACTGGGGAGGATACCTGATACTGTGTAAATGTAGCTGCTGTTCTGTTGCCGTTTGTAAAACTATATCCTGAAAATCTAAGACTATATGCAGAAAACCTGTAATTTATCGCTGTGAGATGTAAACAGGGGACACTCGGTGTCAGGGACAGCCTGCAGGGTTAGGGATGGGACGGATCCTCTCAGGCTGCAGATGAGCAGAGCACAGCAGAGCACAGCAGGGGTGTAGTGCATGCAGGGGAGCACCTGGTAAAATTTGTTGCCCAATTAAAAGCAATCCAGCAGTAAGCAACTGTTGTGCAAACCACCTGCCCTCTGCCATCTCCCCTGCAATAGGCAGGGATGTGAGGTACCAACAGCTCTGGAAATATTGAAGCTGCCAGTATAAATGTTTTTGATTAAACTCTGTGCGAAGGCCATGTGCATAAATGCACAGGGTACACAGAAACACACCCAGGATGGTGACTTCAAAACCATTTGCAATCTTCTGTTTACTCTTGGCAAACATTTCCAGGAGACATGTTTGTGAGGAATATGTGTAGAATTTGGCACCATAGCTTGAGGCTTTATCCAGCAGCTGCTGGAGGGATGGCATAATACCTGTTCTGCCAGGCTTGACATAGTTAGAGATGAAGCACCTCTTCAGATTAGTACGGAATTAATTCCTTTCTTGGCTACAAAATAGTCATATTTGATGTTGCCCGCTTGGAATTGCTTGAATGGATCAACAATGTTTTTGATAATATCTGCCAAGAACATTGACTGAGTCTTTTACAATTACTCATTTTTATACATCATGCATCAGTTTAGAGTATAAGGCAGATAAGGAAAAGGTGTTGCAAATGGAAACCTAATAGTGTTTTGTATTTCTTACATTCATGTAATATGTTGGAATGAACGTAATTGTCTGGAGAAGCAGACCAGATGTGATCCTAAAATTCATTCAAAACTTAGATTATCTGGACTTTTTTGTATATCAAACTGCTTTGCAAGACTAATTAGCCAGCCAACTGCCAGAGACATTTTAAAAATGTCTGATATTTACCAAAAGCAAGAGGCTGGTGAGGAATACCGTGGTGCATCCAGTACAAGCACATAGTCCATGGTTGTGGATACTGTTTGCAAGACTCAGTAGTCAATTCAATTGAATAAGTCACTCCTCCTCCAATTCTTGTTCAAAGACAGAGAAAAATGTGTTTGGAAAGTAAATCATATAATTGTCTGGAGTACAGGCACATGTCTCTACTTCAAGCTAGCCAGCAACCACTGTGACAAACTCAACTTCTCAAACTTTGCAGTGAGGAGGCAGGTGCAAAAATGATTTTGCTTGTTCTCTCAGTTTGGAATGGTGGATAAAAACAGTTATAATCACTGCTGAAAAAATGGTCTTTTTTCGAGTTCAGCAAATTTATTTCTTGCCAGCGCACTGGAAAATTGGAACATAGGCCTGGGAAAGATTCACTTAGAATAATAAAGTATATGTTGGCTTGGTACTTGCATATGTACAAGTCACCAGGTGTCTTTCAGAGAGGCACCACTGTTGATGTTTTTAAAGACAGAGGAGTTCTAGAAACTTGAAACCTATGGAAAGAGAGTACATTTAACAGAATTTTGATGAGCGTGGGCAAACATGGGAGCTTTCATCACAGTTTTCAAAAACTGTAGGAATTCTTGAGTCATCTGTGTACCCCGGAAATTACATCAGCAGATATCAGTGACTGCTATTTGCAAGTCTGTTGTGACAAATGGGGTGAAACAGGTCCTGATTAGCTTCTGCCATGTGAAAAATATTTACTCCAGCTTGAACTGAAAATATTCTGCCAAGCACAAGATTGGAAATAGTCCTTGCAACAGTTGTGCCACTGTCACCTGTCTTAACACTGATGATAAATAAAACAGGGAGTGCCTGGACTAGAGCATCCTCTGCAATGGCTCTTAACAAATACAGTTGCACCCTTTGCTGCCAAGGCAAGGACTCTTTGTACCTTCATTATGAACTCAAGTGGAAAAAAAATACAGAAGGTGCAAACTTGAGGATGCAGTTGAAATACAAATTGTCTAGAGCAAGATGGAGCTCAGAATAACTGCACTGAAGGTGGAGACGGGAAAAATAAAGTGGGAATTAAGTGAAATATGTGGGGGTTTTTTTGTATATGTAAGCAATGAATTTTATGTGGTAGTCTCATATATTTTAAGAATTTCTTTTGAGATATACATTTGAAAACCGAAGAAATAATAAAAATATGACCAAATGAACCGATGCTGTCATTAGGTATATTATCACGATGAGTAAGCCATCACTTAGGAAAGTTTATATCTAGAGGAAATCTATAAAGAAAATTAACATCAAAACAAGAACTTTATTATTTGTCATGATAGTGAAAATGGCTGAAGTTTCTCACCTTGGTTCAGGATTAAACTTTATATCCTTTCTGTCATCAAAGGAGCTGAGTCTGCTGGCCTTTGAGGGAGGGTTAGCACAGGTTCTTTAGCCATTACTTTTTTGTGGCAGGCCTATTTGAAGCTTCTGATGTATATTTTTGTTGTTCGAGCTGTGTTATTTGCCTTATTTCTGCTAGGCTGGTACATGGAATTTTATTACAATTTCTTGCAAATAATGCCCACATTATATATAATTGGCATAGGTGAAATAGATGTAGAGTTAATAAAAGTAACAGAAACGTAAATAGCAATAGTATAAAAAGATAGCTACTATTGATTTACATTTCTAAAGGGTAATTGCATTTCCAAAATAATTAGACTAATAAAATTGTGGTTGCATCCTGAAACATTTTTTAAATATAAATTTTATCTCTAGACTTTCATCTGCCCCTGTTTCCAGCTGAAATAGTGCAACATAGAAGTTGATTAGAATTCTCTAACAGTGAACCTACAGGTTGAATCCTGTTGTTATATTCTATTTTATTGAATAGTAAAATGATGAACAGTGCAGGTAATACCAAAAAGAGCAATATTCCTTTATTTAATTTTTCAATTTAAAGTTAAGAACATTTTGGTTAATGGAAGGTGAAAATGCTATTAAGGAAGTTATTATTTATTGGTGATTTATACAGCAGTGAGATTGTATTGTAAAGCACTGAGTTAGAAAAATTGACATGATAAGTCTCCTTAACTCTCAGACATTGGAGAATTGCCCTTGGTCCTTGTTGAATAATACATATTGGCTGATATAAACAAGGTACAAAGTGTGTATAGATTCATTTAGAACTCCCGGGTGGGAAAATTTGAGTAGGTTTTCAATAAAGAGTCTATTATCCCTTGGTAACTGAGAACATTACATATGAAAACTATGGCATTTAAAATGAGTAATCTTATATCCAGACAGTGTTGGCTGACAATGCCATATTCTCCTTTTTGAGCTAATCATAGCCTTTAATTACCAGATATCTTTTTTTAGTGGTAGCCATTTCTCAGATGCTCTAGTTAGGTATTTGCCTAGTAGTGACGAAAATTTAGCAAGTTCCTATTAGTGATACGGTGATGTTTTATTGCTCAAATACTAGAATAAGGAAAAATCTACCCCTTGTTGGTCACACTGTGTCAGCATTTGTGAGATAACTCATCTAGTAGACTGTACATTCCCCAGGGCAAAGACTTTTATGTTTATATTTGTAATCTGCCATTCAGACCAATGGGACATTGTAATCCATAAACAACAGTAGCTGAATGCCAGTTAATTTCAGATCATAGGCTGAATAAGACATTCAGACTGTAATTTTGCTTTCTAGGTATGGTTATCCAAGACTTTATATGGCAATTTCACTAGAGCAGCAAAAATTTTCATGTGATCCCATGCAGGAAAAATATCCACAATCATTCCAAACCAAATGCCTGTGAGGACTTGTTAGATCTTTCATTTGTTAATGTAAGTGCTGTTGTTTTATTCTGACAAACGTAATCAACACAATCCAGCAACTAAAAAACTCATTATTTTTTATAAAATCTTACATAAAAGAATAAGTTTTTACTAATCTGCATCAGCAACACATATTATCTAGCATGAAGGCAGTTCTGTTTTATCAGAAAAGAAGGCATATTTCTGTGACAATAGTTTAATCTATTTCCAAAACACATCAATATAAAGGATAGTGAAAGTCCGAAGATGAAGATAATGAGAGTTGCTGAAGCTCAGAATGCCAGAACTTTCAGTGCTGAAAGCCTCTAACTCTTCAGGTGTGCCACATGAAGCTGCCTACCAGAATGAAACTAATGAGAAGTCATATTTTCAGTATTTTATTCCAATTTTTATTATTTTTTAAATGCTACGCTCTTTGATTATGGCAACAGCTGTTGGCAGTACTGTACAATATGTGTCTGCACAATATGTGTTCTCTCACATTTTGTTCTGCAGAGAGTGAGACTTGGATTTATTTTTATTTAAAACTGAAGAAAGTGTTTTATAGGATGTTCAATAACTGGAATTCTTAAAAAGTCATCTTACAAGTCTTAGGGAAGGGTCACAGTTCAAGTGCACCATGCAATGTCAGGGGAAATGTAGATTCTTCCTTTCCCTCTTTCTCTTTTCTCAATGATGTAGAGATATTTTTAAACAAGAATAAGTGACAGACAATCACGTGTATTTTACAGCTTGCTCACACATTAGTCGAACATCTGCCATACAGTAATACTGTGACACGAACTGCAGTCAACTAAGGATTGTTCCTACCAGAAAAATTGATAGATTTATTGAAGAAACACGCAGAAGATGCAAGCTTCAGTCTGACTCTGTCTGTTTTCTTCCTTCATCTCTCATTTTGTACATGAATATACATATACATATGTATACATACACAGACACACACACACACACACACTATGCCCCCCCAGGACAAAAGCTGAAATGAAATTACACTAATGTAGGGATATGGGATCTGGGCAATATTAAAAAAAACAAATCTGTGTGCCTGTGAAATCCAGATCCCCTTTTCCAGTGAGATCTGTGGAATGCCAAATGACTTAAAGATAACATTTAGGCTTTGCTGGCCCGTGTGCCCTCATCTGAGCATGATGCCATTTCAACAGCAGTTCCACTCCTCCCTGCTGACCCTCCTTTGTCCCTCCTCTTTCCTGTCACCCTCTGTCTCGCTGCCAACAAAAATGTCTAATGATCTGAAAAATAATCTGAACTAGGTCTTTCCATCTGGATCTGTTCCGTGACGTGTCTCCCAGGGCGACCACACACAGCTGTGCTGCCGGGGGCATACGAGAGGGAATCATTTTAGCTGGGTCAAGTCAATCTGCCACTGTCTGTGAGACCATGGCCTCAGCCATTTCTACCATTTTTCTCCTTAATCTCACTCCAGCAATTAACCTGATCATCAGCTACTGGCGTTATGTGTTCTGTCACTCTTGAGCAGCTTTTGACATCCACAGGTTCCTCTGGGAGTCAGGAAGCAGAAGGAGAGGCAGAATCAGGCCTCCCCTTTCAGGAGGTGGTGTGCTCTGTGAAGGAGGTTTTCCAACTGGAGTACGAGCATGAAGGTTTGTGCAGGACAGAGGATATCAATGCTGTGCTCTTCCACATCATGGACAGCAACATTTTGCCCCTCACAGTTTCCTGGACTGGTGGCTTCCCATGCTGGATATGGCTGGAAAAGCTGGTGCTGCCTCAGCTCTGTCTATGTGTGCTTTGCCCCTTATGCAGTTTGAAGTCTCATGGTCCCTGTCAACACCTTCAGTCAATTCCTTCTCTCTATGCTGTGTGAGGTGGAGGATCCCCAGTGTGAAGGATGAGAACCACACAGTGAGCGTAGTGACAGCATGTCTCTTCTGGTCAAGAGGGATGTACAAATCTCCCAGCTAGCCCTGACCCAAGTTGATAAAGGGTGTTGTGCCTATTTTTTCACTGTGGGATCATCACCCTGAACCCAAGCTGTGCATTCCTTCTTCCTTTTCTGATGTGCAAGACACCCAGTTGTGAACAGTCCCCTGAATATAAATTCATCATGTGAGATCTCTCCAGACCTGACAGCCGAACACCCCACTTACCCTGTCATACCTCTCCTGTTCTCCTGTGTCCTGCACACGCCCTGTGCTGGTGGCTGCAGGGACCAGTGGGGCTGGGCCCTCCTGGGGTGGCAGAAAGCTGCTGTTTGTCATTCTCCAAACTTGGTTGCTGTGCTGGAGCCAGCTGGTGAGACCAGCCTGCATTTTACCTCCCAGAAGCCCAATTGCAGCAGGAGCCCTGACTGATTTGTCAGCTTGGAGTCACTTCTAAGTCTGAGGTGACCCAAGAAATCTTCAGAACCCCTTTGGGGACTAGCTGGCAGCTGAATGGCAGCCTTGAACATGCTGTTAGCATATAAATGACAGTCTTAGGTAAGCAAAGTGATCAATTGATATCAAAGTGTCTTTAACAATAAGTTCTCACTTCTTCCTGGTGAAAGCCAAGAGTCAAAGGTGGAACTTCTGTCACGGAAGAAAAGATAAGGCCAGAGACTGCCCACTGGAACAGCTGTTGGCTCACAGAGGGATGTAAAATATATTTTCCCCACCTGCTCAGTTTCCTCCAAGTCAATGAAATTAGAATCTGACCATTTTGTTCTGGTAACCTTTGAAAAGGTGTCAGGCTTACCAAAAACCTCTGCTAATATACCAAAGGAAAAGGAAGCAAGTTGTAACACATTTTGGATCCAACAGTAACATTCTGTTGCACACATCTAAAACACAGTGGAGGGAACACAGTGCTGCTTTGGAGTGTGCCTAGTGACATGAATCACGATATTAGCTCAATATTTGCCCAAAGAGTGTAAATCACCAGGATTCAGGCAGCCTAACTTTGTTTATAAGAGCTGCATAAGGAAATATGTATACTGCAGCCTTGTTTCTCTTAACTGTCCAAGTTAGGCTTTCCCTATACACCAAGTAATTTTTGGTGTTCTTTTCCTTCTTTTTGAAGAAGAAAATTGCATAAATAACACCATAATGAAAGAAATGCTGCACCTCAGAGAGAATAAAACATTGGCGGCATAACCATGACATTATCATAGATTAGGGTTTGCAACACTGACAGTAATAAGCAACGGATCTATTTCATGTAAATTTAGCATGAGACATCAAAAAAAGTGTTGGCTGGTGCCTGGTAAAGCTGTTTCAAGAAGAGTTTGGTCAGTCTAGTGAAGATCATGTGGAGTTCTGTGAGTCAGTCGACTGACTCTGAAAAGTGGAGTGTGGAGTGGGTCAGCAAGTTGTTGGCTTTGTGGCATTGGGAGAAGAAGGTGAGGGGTTTCTGTTGCCTGTGTGAAGGCCCTTTGGTAACTTGTGACCCTCTTGGACACTTCAAACCGAATCTGAGAAGGCACAAGTTTTCCAGCAATCCTCATTTATCAATTCCAGTTGGCAGGTGGATAAAGGACAGAGGTTTTCTTCACGACATATCTGAACAAATTAGTGCTCAGTGTCGGTTTTGGCAGCCCCACAGCTGGTCAGGTGGCGGGCACCTTCTAGCAGACCAGCTCTCCAAACTGTGCTTCCAACCTAGTCCCAGTGTTACCTCCTGCCCAAGTGACAAGATGGAAAAGGGCAGCAAGGGCATGAAGGAGAAATGAGTGGAGTCACCAGAAAGCCTGAGAGATGTGAAGGTAACTGGAGATATTGCAAGGCAAAATATTACAGGGACATGGAGGGTATAATGAAAGGACCAAGGGGACACCTATGATGCCAGAAGCAGAGAGATGTTGTTTGAGGTTAAGAAGGAAAGCTTTGGGACATTGAACTGCAGGAAATCAAGGTTCAGTAGTTCTGCACCTTAGGGAACAACTTGTCTTCAGAGCTTGACAGTATTGCATTGTGGTTAAATGTGTCTGGAGGGATTGGTTTATTGCTAGCATGATATATGGATCCCTTACAGATACTTATCTTGGAGGTTGTGAAGGGGTTCAGCTAGCAATGGCAGGCTATAAATGGGGGAGGAGAAGGATGTCAAGCTTAGCAGTGAGGAGGAAGGAAAACTGAAATAATAAATATTGATTTGGAGTATGTCACTTATTATCTCTGAACAGGAAAATGTTATAATAATGTGATATTTATGTGAACCATAAATTATCCACGTCAAGCTCTTCTGCATTGGTGTTGACTAATCAACGAGCCATTCTGGGGGTGGTTGGCTTTACTATTCATTCAACAGCTTGAGTTTGTTATCGTATTTCATTGTATTTCTGTAGGCTGCACATTTTTATTAGTTTATAGAGATTTGTGGGATGCGTGCCCTGGACTCAGAGAAATCACTTTTGCCAGATGGTTTGAGTCAGTAAGAGACTTGTCCTGACTTCAGTGATCCTTCGATCTGTTCCCTATTGCACCAGGTTGTAAAACCGAAGACACATAAGTAAATCCTGATGATAACAGACATTTTACTAAGTTAAAACCTTTCATGTGGGTTTTGACCATATATATACAGAAAGTGAGTTGTAAAGCGAAGCCAAGCATTGGACATGCAAATTGAATGCTGCATTAACCTATTGGTGAGAAGCACTCAGAATAACAGATGTAATTTTTGTACCTGAAATTTATTTGGACTTCATCCCTCTCTGACATCGCTTTTGTCGGTGCCCAGGGAATTTGTGTATGGACAAACCTAATGAATTTGCTGTTACTATGGGTACATGTGAAACACTTCCAAGAGAGATGTCAGCAGGAAAGCACGGTGGTGTCCATGACCTAGAGCTTCTTCCCAAGAAACCTGAAACAGCATTGGAACAAAAATGAAAGTGTGGGTTGCACCAGGAGGTTGCAACTCTGTAGAGGACACAGATTGTTTGCTACATGGTGCCACACAGGGTGTGTGTGGGGGAGTTGTGCCCACCTCATACTGTCTCCTTTCTGGGACCTGTGGGCTTCATCTCCTCGTGTGCTCCCCCAAGAAGTGGCCAATTGGTGATTAAGAAAAGTTAACAAATTGACACCACAAAATTGACACCACCTCTGCAAAACCTCCCATAATAGAGATGCAAAATGGGCTCTGACCCAATCTGTCCTTGCCCTCCACCAAAGTCTCAAGCCAGGAGTTTCCCTTTAACAAGGGGTGTCCACTTCTCCTGGACATGCAGCTCAGGACTGCATTTCTCCACATTCAGACTGAAGTGCTAAAGTTTCAAGACACAGGATTACATGTTCAGACATTTCATTGCTTCAGATGCATTACAAAGCCATGCTATTTTTGCTTGTAATGTGTTCTTCCTAAGGAACAACATGAAAAGAAAAGTAAGATTTATTGTCCAAAAAACATTCCCCAAGGAAAAAAAAATATTAACGTGGCAACTTGTGATTCTTAATATGTAGATCAGATGGAGGAAATGTTAGTGATGGTATGAATACCAAGTTTTTCCCGTTCCAGAGTCAAGAAGGAAAAGTCGTCCAAAGAGCCAGTGCAGATGTTCACCATGTGGTCACACGTTTTTTTTCTGTGGTCTGTTGAACAGATCATATAGCTAGGACCAATACTTTGAGACTCAATCAGATGTCAGGGCCTTAGTTGCATATATTGAAGAGGATATATTAAAGTTACTTGTGTGTCTTAGAGTGTTATTTCATGCCACTTGCAGAAAGACGTGGTGGATTTAGGGTGCATCTATGTCAGTATTTATTTATAGGCAAGCCATCCAGATACATTTTTGTCCCATTTCCATTTTTTTGGAAAAACTTTCCTCAGGTTCAGCAATTATAGTGCCATTCTGAGATGAGTCTAGCCAAGTCTGTTAAAGTTTGGGATATTTTCTGATTTTGGTAGCTTTTCTGTCCTGTTTTGGGCAACAGGCTGACTGAAGGATGCACCTTCACCTGCTCACAACCTGTGACCTGAAGGAGGATTTCCTTTCACATTTTCCACTTTAAAATTGCACTTTTGCTTATTCAGCATAGGTTGTGAGGCTCAGGCCATCTCAACTCTGTGCAAAGTATGTGGAAGCTGAAAAAGTACATTCACTTCTACTTGAGTTACCTGAATCGTGCAAGTAAAGTCCTGAATTGTGCAGGGGCTGTATGTGACTCCTGCAGGCCCCTCTCCCAGGCAGAGTCTGGCAACAGATCCATGTCCAGGCACCAGCCCAAGCCTGAGAGGATGTGAATCCTTCCCTCTGGTAGCGGAAAACACTGCTGGCACAGCAGAAATCAACTATTGTATCTGTGTGAACAGGAGGGGAACACAGACAAAGATCAAAGCCAATTTACTGGTGCAAAGTCGGATCGCATGATTAGCAGTAAAAAAAGGGATGTTTTCTTTTGTTATAAACCATTTTTTTGCATCTGTGACATTCCATTTTTACTATTTCTTCTCTCAAATTTGTAATTTTTTTTAATTTTTTTATTCTGTTTACTGTGAAATTGTGTGCATATGAATCTGTCTTATGGTGTAGTTTGCATATATTGTGTTGCACGGACCAAGGAATGTGCTGGTTGAAGACTTTGAATGTGAAACACGTTTGAAGGGTTTGATTTTGCATGATGTGTGAAAATCAGATCCCTGTAAAGTTCCACGTGTTAGATGTCTAAAGATGAGGGCATGCAGAATCAGCGACCACTTAAATATGTATTTCTCCTTATCAGATTTCCTCAATTAAGAGGAGAAACTGCAAGAGGTAAATTATGGGATTTAAGTTATTTTCCTTTGAGTTATTTTTCTTGCTGCTCTGAGTATTGTGGAAGGGTTGTTTCTACTGATGCTCTTTGCTGTTGGGACTCCAGTGCAAATAACCAGTGTCTACCACAGTCAGGATTTTTTCTGAATGTTGTTCTGTCTGACATTACACAGCTTTTCAAAAGGAATTTTTGTAAACTTTTAAAACACCAAAGGCTGATTGCTTTGAAATTTTAACAGTGTCAAATATTTCTTCGAAAGTGGGGACAGTAAAATGAAAGCTGAACAGGCACCTCTGCCCACACAAGCAAATTCTTTTTTGCATTTTCAAGTGTTTCTGCTGCTGGTTGCTATTGAAACTTTGAAAAGTCTTTTTAGTACTTGAATTGTGACACAAAAGAGGGACTGTTTCATTTTTCTTTTTCAAAGATGAGGAAATTTCAAAATTATTGAAGGCAATAAAAAGGAAAATGAAAAGAAAAACTAGAACAATTTTGATGTTATCGATTTTACAGCATTAGTGTGATAAGGAAAGTGGAAAAAAAACAGAAAGACTCTCTCTGTGTATGTATCTTGATTTTGTCAGGTTTCACATTTGAGTTTTTTTCCAAAGATTCTGATTTGCAATAGAAGTATTTTTTCTTTGAAATCCAAATTTTAGTTTTCAGGCAGTTTTGAGAATAAATCTGGCTGGTTTTTTTGGAAAAAAGAATCCCTTCTATATATGAAGTGAATTGTCTTTTGCTGTCTAAAGAGTTCTACTTTTGGACAGTTAAATTAGAAATAACTAATAATATGTTAATTTATTATATGTCTTTGATTCCAACAATCCTCCCTCCTTGAGTTATGAGAGAAAATTAACTAAACTTGCTTGCTGGAAATAATTATCTTGTGCCTATTCCTGTAAGCCAAGACCGTCATCTGCAAACATGAATAAAGACTATTAATGTTACACGCACTGAATTTCAAGGAAATTTCTTGCAATATGTAAAAGTAATCATATGAAAATATGTTTGCAGGTTGAGACTGTTTTCTCCCCCAAACATATAATGCAGTTTCCACGTGGTAGCTATCTGATATTATGTCTATTTTTGTTTTAACACAATGAATACTTAGCAGCAGAGTAATACTGCTCACTGCCTTTTCCTTCTAATATTTTTCATGGCAAAAATCCAATTTATACAGTGCAAATGATCATTATTTCCAATAGGCTGAGGATCTTTCCTGGCAAGAGCATAACCAATGCCTTCTACTCCTACTTATGTCATTCATGATATTCCAGTGAAGTGACATAGCATACAAAATCCATTACCCATAGAAGGATTGTGGGAAGGGGGGAAGGGGGGAGAGGGGAAAACAGGGAACACGCCTGGTGCTGTGAGGCACAAGGAATTAAAAGCAAAAAGCAAAACAGGTGGAAAAAAATAACAACAAGGAAGCTTAATACATTGAAGAAGTAAGGAGGGCATCGTTCAGTCCCCACATCATTGTAGGGGAGTTAACTATTGTTAAACAGGGTTTTTACCACAGTCCCAAGCCCTTCCCTAGACTGCTTTTGAGGTACAAAGAAAGGACTTTAGCAGCAATCCCTTTTTTCACCTGGAAGCCTGCGGAGACTCCGTGCCAAGCAGAGCTCCTCAATTGTCTTTTGCAAAAAGACTCCAGCAGGATGCTAAAGCGAGAGCATGTTTTCATCACCGACTTTGCGAATGGGAGTGACTCATGTGCCATCTGTTTTGTCCCTCCACCGATCATATGCGCTCCCTGTTTGTGCTGGTTAATGCATTTGCCATCTATTAAAGGGAGAGGAAACTTTGGAACAGTCAAAACAAACACGCCTGAGAAAGGCTGAAGTTTTGAAAGGGGCTGCCTGGAAAGCCACTGCCACTCTCTCACTTCCCATTGAAACATGAGGTTCTGGGACAGGAACATGCCAGGTGACAACCCACTGAACTCTGACAGCGGGGCAGGGGTTTCTGAGTGTCTGAGGGATGTCTGATTATGCAAAGCAGAGACTGACAGAGTGCACTAAATGCACCGTGTCGTGCCTGGGCTGGCAAACCCTGCTCCTCTGTGCCCATTGTTACAGCTCCGTGGTGGGCAGGGAGGGCAGTCCTGCTTCAGAGTCTGAGGGGGACTCTTCAACCTGGAAGGGAGAGGACCGAGTGGGAGCTATGACAGCGTGGATTTGTGAGCAGCACAGAGAAGGGGAGCAGGGATTGCTCCAAATTGTGTGGAGGAGACCATTCAACCATTGTAAAAACTGTGAGGGAGGGGAACAATATATGAAAAGGGGAAGTTGGCACGTTCAGAAAAGCCGAGGAGCCATTCAGTATTTATCTGAATGGTGGGACTTGCTGCAGGACGCTGAAATCTTACCTGGGGCTTCAAAGGTGCTTGAATAAATGAATGGGAAAAAAATTTCCATCAAGAGCACTAAGATACAATGACAGCACCTCCGGCTCATTCTGCAGCGTAAACTCTGCGTGATGTTGGCACTAAAACCTGGACTCCAAATTACTAAGCCTTGTAACAGACTCAAAAGACTGATGCCAGAATAAACTGGAAAATTGGATTACTGGTCCCTTGGTCATGCACGGGATGAAATTTTACCACACTTTTCCTCTGAGGTTATGGTGTTCAGTTAAAGAGCCCACCAAGATGGCAACAGCCCCATATGAGGAGAAGGGCTATGCTGGGGAGTAGCCAGAACACGGCACATTCCACCCCTTTCCTGAATACTAACATCACCATAATATGCTGGTGACAGTGCTTTCTAACAGGACATTAATAGATGGCATAATTGGAGGAAAATCAGCAACAACTTGAGCTCTTCTTAAGCCTAACATCATGACAGCAGGCAAAAAGCATAAGCAGGGCCAAGGAATGACTTACTAGAGCACAGCCTGCCCAAGGAGCAGTCTTCCCTCGACAAACACCATCTTTCCCTCAGTGCCTTCCTGTCACGCTCTTGTACATCATCCCTTCCTGGTTTTAAGATTTTTATATACAAGTGTATTGTGGCAGAAGTGCAAGACATGCTGTGCAAATGTGTTAAAAATATATCTTGGTTTTCCTGTCGTTTCAGGTCCTCCTCAGTGGGCAGCCTGACTCGGTCACATACAACAGCCCACAAAGAGCTCATGGGTTTGGTGACATAGTTTCATCCTCCCAGCTCAAGCCTAGACATGAGCCAGGATGTGTCACTGTCTTACTCTAGCTGGTTTATGTTTCTCCTTAATCAGTGAAAATGTTACCTAGCTAAATGGGAATGAGGAACAAACTGTACCTATCACCAGAAAAGCTCCCTCGAAAACAGTTTCCAAACATATGCATGAGGTAATGAGCCTGTTTCCCTGACTATGTGTCACAGCACTCTGTGCTATTCTGGTTGTGTTTCACAAGCTGGCATTGCATTTTATTACTCTCTCTCCTGGTCTACTCTGAGTCAGTCAGTCTGCACAGTCTCAGGCTCCTCTTGTGAGAAACCACAGCTACGCCGGGCAGCTTCTTTCAGCCCCACACCACACTTCTGGATGGAGCATGACTTTAAGCTCTCTCTACTTTTTCATTTTTCCCTTTCCTATCTCTAGCTGTGTCTTTTTGCAGCGTGATATGAAGCCGTTTGTAATGGGGAAAGGTGCACAAACCTTCCCAGTGTCCCTCTCTCCACTTCCTTGCCAGGAACAACAGCCACAGACACATAGTGGTGTCATTCAGTACAAGGAAAAAGTGCCTTCAGAATATAGGTGCAAGGTGTTGTTGAGAAGGCTCAGCCTTTTGCTTATGAAATCTCTGAGAGCTCCTTGTGCATTACATCAGCTTTATCAACAGTTTACAAATATCCCCCCCTCTGGAAACATTTGTCACAGTAGATTATTTTATTCAGCGCTGCTGTATGTAAAATGCAGGATGTTAATACTTTATTTGGCTAAACATGCATGATTTGGGAAGACAGGTGAAGTGATGGATTAATCATCAGGCTTTTAACTCTCAGTCTTGTTAGCTGCAGTTTTAAATGTTGTTTATTTGAAATTACAGTATGGGTATGATGTCTAAGTGGAAGCTTAAATTAAAGCTACTTTTGCTTTTGGTAATAAGCTAAAGGATTGATTTAAAATCTGTCATTTTCTCTCATACCTGGATGTTCATATAGACTTATCACAAATAACTCAATGACAAAGCTACAGCTACTACATTTTCCTTCTGCTTTCTATGAATGTCTCTAAGCCTTGACCTACAGAACCTTTCCTATCTATTGTAGGAAAGTAATTTTACAGACAAAAAAAATTACGGACATATGGAGACATGGCTATGAGTCTTTGGCATGGAAATAAAATGAATCCAATTTTGCTGCTCTCATTGAGTGGGCAAATCACCCTTTATACATCTCACAGCTGTCCCAAGTCACCTTCTTCTGTATCTATTCATAGATTTTGTGCTCAAGACATCTCGACTTCAAAGAAATTCTTCTGAGGACAGCACACAGTATTGTCTGGGAAGATAGGGGTATTCCTGCTTTGAATTTGTGCTGTGGAAGAGAGAGGTGAATATTAGTTTTGTCAGAATGTCAATTGAACCAAAAGAATGGAAAAATGTTCATCTGATGCTGGGCCAAAAAGGGTATTTTTAGGGATACATTGGTGAAACTTAAATGCTTTACTTAAATGAAAAAGAGATTTTTCATTTTGGGAGTATTTAACCCTTTTAACCTTTTTTCTGCTCTATATTTGTTTAGATAAATAGTGTTATTTCAGAGAAATTGCTTGCTTTGTTGTCAGACAGAAGATGTAGGTGTTTCTGAAATGATCAAGCAGCATCCAAACACTGTGTTTTGGTGTAATATTCCCAGTACTTTTCCAGCTCTATTGCACAACAAACTTTTTAGTTCCCAGGGATGTTTTGCCCAGTTGAGGCAGAGGCTGGTCTGGGTCAGTGAAAGACAATAAGCAGAAAATCCTTCCTAAAAGAGTTAGAGACAAAAGAACATTTCGAGAAGCAAATCCTTCTTCCTTGACTGGTGCTGGAGGGAATCTGGTCATTAAATGGTCTTTAGTGATGCTGGATGATGCTCTTCTATATTCTACTCCCGGGAACTAGCATTTATTATCTTTCAGATATGAGGAGAGGTACAAAAGACCTGTGTTGCTAATTGGTGTAGCAGCTGGCATATAGTTATTTGTTGCCAGAGACGTGCACTTTGCATTTAAGGGTTCTAATGTTTTAATTTCATTTGTGACGGCGCTGTCTAGAGGCAAAAGCTGTGATGTTTATGTTCAAGCCCAGCCTGTTCACAGCACTGAAGATTCACCTTGTCTGCCACAGTATATTTCCCCATCCTTGGGTAATATAATTACCCCGAATAAGGAAAGGAAGTGTGAGAAAATCATGCTGAGCCTCACAGCAGCTTGGGGGAATGATGCTGGAGCAACCTCATAACCACTACTAGTGCACTCACCTTAGCTGATGTCCACTTTAGCATGACTTTGACAGGACAAACTCTGGAAAACAGCATCTTCAGGACGAAAAGAGGAGATGAAGGCTTGCCAGCGTTTATCATCTGACAGTAAGTAAGTAAACAAGTTGGCGGCAACATCTAAGATTATCTCCTCTCTGCTTGGGACTGGGTTATATTTCAGCTGAGCCTGTGACGGAAGAGAAGAACTTGTGTTTATTTTTATCTTCAGCTTTCACATTGGTAGTTGCTTTTGTTCCAAGACACTGCGGTGCTTGGAGCTGGACTGGGCTGGAAGGTGTTGGGGTCCAACAAAGGACTTCTGGGGAGTCACACTGCTGTGAGACCACACAGACACCATTCCACAGTGTAACAGCATCACCTCCAAGGCATCTCAGACACGCCCTCTTCCAGAGCACGTGATTTTATCCTGTCACCATTTGCCTTCCTTGGAAGAATTTCTTCTGAACTGCCTTTTATCTGCTTTTCTCCTTCTAAATCTCCACTGCAATTGTTCATAGTTGGCTGTGATTAGTTTGTATTTCTACGGCTTTCCTGCACTGAATAACCACCATTTTATTTTAATTATTGGAACACAATAAGAAAAAGAATTGGGGAGAAAAGGAATAAGCTGTGAGACTACCTATTTGTAGCATTGGTTTCCTGTGTCTACCAACAAGTTTTTCACTCGCCTAGATAAAGGTATTTTATCCTACTCATTCTTATTTGTTTTCTTGCATCAGAATCCTGCTTTGCTTCCTTCCTTTAACTCTTTTATTTATGTAATGTTCCTATTGCAATTTACTGAACTGGAAGAGGATGTTAGAGTTCAAGCTCAGTTTTGGCCTAGTCTGAGCCTCTGTACTTTTTGGAGGACAGGATTTCTTGGGTAAGTGGATTAGTGTCTGTCTTTGTGCTGTTCAGGGCTTCATCAAATTGCTACTCAAATCATAAGAGATAAAACCTTTGGCAGTTAAAACTACATATTTTTGGGACTGCTGCCTTTTGCATAACACACACTTGGGACCTCTAGTTGTTATCTGAGGTCTGAGAGTTTTATCGGATTTATTTTCAGACTTATAATAAAGGGATAGACTCCATTTGGGAAGCAAATTTATTGTCGCCCTCAATGGCCTGTTTGTCACTGTGCACAGGAGGATTTTAAATCTGCACTTTAGAAGATAAGAATGAACAGAAGTTCTGCTGATTGCGCTCCCTTTGGCTCCAGGATTTTGTCCAGACATCTGAGCTGTAGAAACAGGGAGACAGAAGCAGATTGACCACGTTGTTTTATCAACCACTTCAATGTGCAGTATTTTGAGTGAAATCCTGTCTTCCCGCTACGTTGCTCCTGTTCCACATCTGCTTCCCGGCCTCACTCGTGTGCTGCTCTCAGCTTTGCTGCAGGAAACACGTAGCACAGTGTTGATCACAAACATTACTACAGACTCTTTTATTTAGCCAAGAGCAATTGCAAAATGGGACTGTGTCTGCCAGACAAACACACGGTCCAGGTCAGAAATAGGTTAATTAAAAGGAGATAAGCAGGGCAGGAAGTCCTGAAATAGATAATATTAGTTGGCATGATCTTGACTTTGAAACTTACTTAATAGTTTTCCTTTTCAGAGAGTTTATTTATGTTCTAAATCTTATTCTTTTGAGCAAGGAGGAGAGGAAATGTGATTAAGTGAGATTAAGTGGCTTTTAATTCACATTTTTTCTCTTTCCAGCTGTATGCCTGCTACTCCTTGTGTTGAAGTCAGTGCTCTTGCATTCAGTGGGGACAGAACCAGAGCCTGAATAAATAATTGAACGCAGTTCAGTGAAAAGTGCTCCATGTGGAATTTCAGAATTGTGATGGCACTGGATGTAGCAAACTCTCATTTAAC
The DNA here is from genome assembly GCF_003945595.2 of Pipra filicauda. Taxonomy (NCBI): domain Eukaryota; kingdom Metazoa; phylum Chordata; class Aves; order Passeriformes; family Pipridae; genus Pipra; species Pipra filicauda. The sequence continues at coordinate 2,313,095 of NW_024104298.1, forward strand.
ATGGGCAAAAGACTGTGTGTGCTAAAGCACAAACCTGTACATTTGCTTAATTAAAGTTCCTAGAGTCAAGGCAATGGGGAGGGGTGAGGAAGGCAGGGAGGGAGAGAGGGCAGGAAGCCTGTGGCAGCTCAAAGCATTTTGCCTGAGGACAGGAGGCTGCATCAAATCTCTCCCAAATCCTGTCACCTTTTTCATGGGCAGGATTTGTGCTTGCAAATCCATGGCCAAAGAGTTACCTCATGGCTTATGCAGGCACCCACATACAAATTTCAGGACTCGTTCACCTTATCCACACTTAAACTCACTCATTGTAGTGGTAACAAGTCCTCTTTATCTCTCTCGTTGCACAGAGAGAATATTTGTGTTCTCCTAAAAGTGGGATGTGCCCTTTGGTGACACAGCCAACTGCTTGTAGGCGGCCTATAAGGGTGGCTCAAAAATCATTAGAGAAAGCTATTAATGAAAATAATTTTCAAAGTGTACCTTCAGGGGGATGCAGCATCTGTGCAGCAGCCACCTGTGGTACAGGGGCCGGGGATGCAAACAACAAAGCATGTGGTGCATCTGCACCAGGGTCTCAGGACACTGAAGAACACCAATTCACAGCCTTGTCAGACCTGACATAGCCTTGTCAGGATGAAGCTATCCTGACTGGGATGTCAATACTTTCTGAAATGGATAGGCTTATGTAGCCCACTGAGACAATGAAGAGATGCTGACTGCCTGGTTGCCAAATGCAACCTTATGTCATAGATCTTTCAGACTTGAAGTTTGGACTGTAAAACTGTAATTCCTCCAGCCACAAAAGAAGAGAAGAATTTATTTTCTCTAGAAATCAGATCCTTTGTTAAATGAACTTCCCAGGGCTTTTTGGCAGTAAGTGGTATGTTTTTCACTGAGTTGCATTCTTCATATATTGACTATGCTTACCATGAAATTACAAATACATTTAACATTAAATTGGCCAAATTTCACTATCAATTTTCTGATTTTCGCCTTTGAAGAAGGGTCTTACAATGCTTAGTGATTGGGCAATAGAATGATAGAAGAAATTCAATGTCAGTAGATGTAAAATGGTGCATATGGGGGAAAAAGCACTCTAGCTACATACAGAATGAGAGTTTCTAAATTAGCTTCTGATGTTCAGGAAAGAGATTTTGGATTTTTTTTGGAGTCATTACTGATAAGTCCCTGTGAAAATCAGTTCATTGCTCAGCGGTGATCAAAAAGATTATTAGGAATTGTCAGGGAAGGAATAGGGAACAAACAGAAAAAATTAGTTATGCTACCACATAAATTCATGATTTATTTTTATTCTGCATACTGTGCAGTGAACTCATCACCACAGCTTGGAATGGAGAGCTGAAAGTGTCCCAGAAAAAGGAAGAAGCGGGCTCAGTGAATGGAATGACTTCTCTGTGAGAAAAAGCAAAATATACTGGGTATTTTCATCTTGGTGAAGAGATGAAGCCTGATAACATCATGAATGGTAATGGGTAGTTGAGGAAAGAGATTAATTATCATTCCTGACAATATAAGAATAAGGGCTGATGAAATAATCAGCTGGGCGTTTAAAAAGGGAGCACTTCATCACCCAGCATGTGGTGAAGTTGTGCAAGTCATGGCCACGGGATGTTATGGAGACCAAAATAATAAATGGGTTCAAAAGCTGATGGGGCAGTTTGGCAGGGAATAAGGCCATAATTTTCTGTTCAAGATTATATTGAGGACGAAACCCCAGAAGTTACTATGTCACCAGGAGCAGGAGAGGGCCACTCAGTGCCTGCATTACTTCTCATACGCTTCACTTGAGTGTTTCCTTCTGACCACACTCAGGATATAGAGCCAGGTGAGTCCCTGCTTTTCAGTATGGTGACAGTATGGATGTTCTTCTGCTATGCTTTTAAAATATATGACTGAGGTATTTATTTTTATTTGTAGGCTTTTCCACATCTTCCATCGCTATCTGACATGGGAGACCTAAACGTATCAGTGTCTGTCCCTCACAGCTCTTCAAAATGTCAGAGAAACAGCCAAATCCCTATTTACAAGGGGATCACTGTCCTAGGAAGGGTCTACTGGGACGGGAAAGGCACTGAGGGACTGACAGCCACCTTCTTCCTCCCCATGCTCTGTGGTGCCCTGGAGAAATGGCCATGCAGCACCTTGCCGTGCCAGCCCTTCTCCTGCCGGTCCTCCCAGAACTTGCCGCCTCTGGGCTATATCCAATCCTTATGACTAAGGCACAGTGAGAGAAGAAAAAAAACCCCTCAGTGCAGCAAAGCCCTCAAGTCCTTAGTCAACATCCAAGCGAAGCCTACGTGGTTTGGTCAAAATCCAGCAGCACATCTGTGGAAGAGGTGGGAGCTGGATCCAACCCTCTTCTGACTTGGATAGTAACCTGTAATTACAGTTGTCAGACTGTAAGACACCTAATATATCCTTCTTCAATATTCTTTTTTCTCTTGATGTAACTTTTTCTTGTATCCAGCATGCTGCAATTCTGGGTTTTTCCCTTTACAGCAGTTGGTTTCTCGGCATAGTCCCTGACCACAAATACTTTTGAGTGGAACATCTGGCTCTAATGTGTGCTCTAGAAATGTTACTTTCTGCAATATTCCGTTTTTCTCCCAAACAATATTTTTCCTCTCATATTTTCCCCAGAAAAGCTTGTAAGCTGATCAGTGTCTGAAGTAACAAAGGGTCCCTTTGAGAACAAAGGCTCCAAAAGCCACATAAATGATTTCCCAGAACTCGAGGTGGTTGCAGGGGAGATAGTTTGCAGATCAGCCGTGCTCATGGGAACTCTGCAAGGCTGCCTCCCTCCTCTTTCTCCATGCTGCCTCTCCCCACTGGTCCTACCAGTTACCATAACTGCAGAGGCATTCTCAGTTTGTTTCTTCGCTGGTGATCCCACCTAACTTCGTGGGTTTTAGTTCTCCTTCACTTCTAGCCAAACCTATTCGAATGTTCAGAGGAGGAGATATGGCAACCCAGTTCCTTCTGTTGTTTCTCACTGCCATTACAGCTGCTTTTTTCAGAATTACAGGCTTAGGAGCTGTCCTGCACTGTGTGAGTAAACAAACCTTCACCTACTTAGAGGGGGAGTACTGGTCTGCAAGAAAGAGGCTGTGTACTCAGTAAAGTGGAGATACAGGATGAAGCAGGAATGTTCAATGTACTTTCAGGCATGGGCAACATGAAAAGGCTGCTGAACTCCAGAGAAAACTCTAGCACTCTTCTGGTATGTTTGCAATACAGATGATGTAAATAATATATAGCTCCTGGAAGGAGTGCAGGAATATATAAAGTTTTATGTAGGGGAGCGCTGCACGCATGTGGGAGATTCAGAGGCAGCTACAAATCACGGGCTGGATGCCAACCAGTGAAATGGTGCCCACAGTAAACGAGGCTTGGGGACTGAATTACTTAAGTAATTAAAGTGGATTGTGACTCACATGCTGAAAGGGTAAATTGTGCACTGCCACAATCCACCAAGTTATTTAATTTTGGAAAATCAAAGCTCCTCAGTGACGGGGGAGGAGGATTTATTATTCTATTATTTTATCTCTGCAAGCCAAGCTGTAGGCAAATATGATCACGGTTTTTAAGGGTTTGCCTGAGCAGGGCTGTCTTGCTGGCCAGCCACTTCATCATTAAAAGAAGGCATGGAGAAATAGAGCATGATTCAAACATGTGAAAAAATGTAGCTTAACCATTTTAAATCCTTTTGGGCTTTTCCTGTTGAGAAGTGAACAAAGCTATGCATATTTTCAGGGCCCTGCTGTCCAGCCATGTCTGGCTGGTGGCTGTGCAAGGTGGAGCTTCCTCTGCTAAAGTGCTCCCACCCATCTCAGAGTGGGCACAGGAGCACCAGATGGAGAAGCCTGGAGTTTCAGCTTTCAAGGAGCTGAGGCTGAAACCCCACTCGGCTCCCAAAAGCCTGTTCCATAGATTTCTGTGTTCTGCAAACCTATCAGTTTGCTTTCTGGACCTGGAGACTTGCTTTTCCAGCTCTGTTCTTTGGGGCACACGTGGGATTGAGCTGCCTTGTCTCTTCGCACAGCCACTGTCCCAGAACCCCTTTCTTCTTCATTAAAAAACAGAAGGTAGAAGAGAAGGTCCCAACTCAGCTCTTACCTCCCATTCTAGCGAAAGGTGTCCCCTGAAATTTGAAATGAGATGAACTCTAAGGTCCCTTCCAACCCAGGCCATTCTATGATTCTGTGACTCCCAATTCAGCCTTTTCATAGTGTTCCTCTCTCCTTTCAACCCAGAGAATACACCTAGTGTCTTTTTCAGTGTTAGAATCTGCAGTCATTCTTTTTTTTCCCTCTGCTCATCCATCCATTTAATGCTTAGCATGACCATGAATATTTGCCATATGGGCCTGTCTCTTGATATTTTAATCTGCCCTGAGTTTTGGGTCAGTAATAAGCAATAAGAACAATTATAAAAAAATTTGTCACACTTGAAATAAAACAGAATTATTTATTTTATTCCTCCAAGGCCATATTCTTAATATAGCTTCTTGGACACCTGAGAAAATGCTTATACTGAGATTTTCCTCTGACTCTGTTGAAATGATGCCAATAAGACAGAGATTCCCTCTGTAACCATTTGCCTGCTTTTCATGCCATTCAGCACACAGTAAATATGGTGAAATAGAGGAAAACTTTTTGTGTTGCTGGAGGTCAATAGAAATTTCAATTTTAGAAGAGGTGTGTGGAAAACTAGCTGGCTGGGATAGTTGCACCAGGGGGACCTCAACCACTTTGCATAGCAGCAGGCAGCCTCTTTGAACCCTCCCCAGAAATATCTCTCAGCTTGAAGTCTTGTCTTTGGTGGAGCAAAACTGCTGCTGTGCTGCAGCATCCCCTTCCCCTTGCTGTTCCAGGAGCAGGGCGGCTGGACGAGAGCTTTCATTGGGATGGAGAAAACCAGAGGGATTGGCTGAGAGAGCTCTGAAGGAGCGAGGCTGCCACATTTTGGGGTTTTCTGAGTCTGCGTGACCATCTCTTCAATATCGATAATCCAACAGACAGCTACAAAGCAGGCACTGACTTTGTCTGCTGCTTTTTCAGGTGATCACAGGGGTCACAGCCCTGGGTCATGCCCTCAGTGAAGCTGAGTTGGGATCTGACCTGGGGTTCATGCACATCAGGGAAACACCATGAGGAGTGGGCTGCTGCCAGCACCTTCCCAGGAAATGCTTCACAGAAGTCAAAGGGATCAGGTTAGAAAGTGAAGCAATTTAATCACCATCTTTTGCAAGAAATGCTTCCACAGATAATTTTGTCCTCGTTTATTAAAACTATCCTTTGATCTGAAAAGGAAAAATCTCATTTTATAGGAATAGTGATTTCTGGAAAAGGTATTTTGAACTAATTTAGATGTAACTGGCAAATTTTAATTATAGATGAACACTTGCTTTAGCACTTTTTAGTCATATCTTACTCCTCTGAAAGCGTGGAGGGTCTGAGTCAGCAGGATGCACAGCTGACTCCAGCCTGGGGAGGAGGCTGGGCAGAGCAGACTCTGCAGCCTCCAGATGTTCTGCACTGTTCTCTTTTCAGTGACCTTGTGCAGCTCCCTTGGAGAACTAGGTGACATACAGATTAAGACTATTCTTTTTCAGAAGGGATAATCTAGATAACAAAAATGACTAGGAAGAGTACAATTTCTGCAGGTCTGACTCAACAGCATCTGCTTCACTTAAGGCACTGAGAGATTATTGAACTAAGACAGGTGTCCAGGTTTCACTGAGGAAAATATTTTAGGCTGTTTTCACAAGGAATAATAGCTGGAGGAACAAAGTTGTCTTATTTTGAGGGAAACGACAGAGATCAAAACAAAGAAAACATACAAAGAAAGAAGGGAGTGTGATTTTGATGTCAGCTTTTATGTTTCCTTTTTTGAGCATATTAGAGGTTGGTGTTCTGGACATGTACCTAAAAGACTGACATTTTGGAAGGAAAGTAAGGGACAGAAAGAAGAAAATCTGTACCTTGGGTACAGAAACAGGGGTTTACCATGCCGTGGAGGGGTGGAAGCAGATTTATCTCTCTCCAATCTCTCCCTAAAACCACAATGTACGCATGCTATATCCACATGCTCTTAAAACACTAGAGGTGCATATATTTTTGACAAAGGTTTAGTTATTTTACCTGTCATTGTGATTTATGATTCTTAGAAAACATAGAGCTTCAGCTGGAAGAAAAGAGAAAAGCCACATGGCAGACTATTGCCAAACAAACAAAACCGCAAAATACAGATGCCAAACAGCTTCTACACAAACAAAGGGGCAGAAAAACGGCCTCATCCTCCTTTGATACATCTACCTGCTTTTATGAAAGAATATGTACCTGGCTTTTAACCTCCCTTCAATCCTTCTGAAGAGACTGGTTCCCTTACAGCCTGTGCTCAAGGTATTTCCTAACGCCTTCATGTTTGATTAAGATCTCAGTTTACAGAAATAAATGTGTCTTACTCTGTGAATAACTCTGTAACTGGTGTTAATTTTAGGTGCTATCACATATTTTGAATAGCTGAAATACTGTGAGATGGAAAGTGTCTGGGTGGGCAAGGACTGTCATGACTCAAAAATGGCCCTTTCTAGAGTCAGTCAGGACTGAACCCCCATGTCTTGCTCATGGAGCACCTGCTGTTACCTCAGCCCCACGATGGCAACCCCCGGAGCAACCTTTGCCCAGACAGACATAACTTTGCTCATTTTGGGTCTCCCAGGTGGTGGGTTTGGGGTGGCTCCTCAGGAACCTGCGATTACAGTAAGTGTTACATATTTAAGGACGTAACTGTCACAAAGTTTTAAAAGCCCTGTGTCTTTTTGAAAAAGTAAATGAGGAAAGAAATAAAATTCCACAACTTTTGTTAAAGACGGAAAACTCATTTTGTCTACTGTGTAAGCATTTAATCTAATGCAGGCTGCTGAACTGCACACCAGGAAGATGGGACAATGGAGAAGTGCAAGGGGCCAGGGACTGACAGTAGCCAGGAAGGTATCTGGGGCTGCCTCTTGTCATTCCTAAATTCCTCTGCTTCCATGTTTCCCTGTCGCAGAGAAGGTCTGTGAATGGCTTATCAAAGTGCTTTTTTCAGTCCTCTCTAAACCAGATAATTGTTGAAGAAAACAAGTTACTGTCCCAGCTGGCCACACTCAGTTCCCGGAGGCTGAGGTCTGTCCCAAGGACTCTGTGATGGCTCTGGGTGCTCCTCACTTGGTGTTTGCTGAACCATCAGTTCCCCATACTGGAACCAATGTATATTTAAAATAGGAGATGGCATGTTTCTTCTCCCCCTCCCCCTTTTTACAGTTTCTCACAAACACGCTTAAACAGGATGATCAGCCTGCACAGACTTGTCCAGGTCTGGAAATGTGAGTACTTGAACTCAGCTGCTGGTCCTGTCACAGGACAAATCAGCTCCCTTGTCTGTCAGAGTACAAGAGCACAAGGCCTCAACTTGGCTGTACATGTTTTCACTAATGTCTTTTGAACATCTATTACGAAAAGGGGCTGTGATGGGTTATCTGTGTGCTTATCCATGATAAAATTAATAACTTAATGAGAATTTACCATGGATGCGGTAGGTCTGATTCCACACAGGAGAACTTGGGTTAATTGATTGTGTTAATCACATCCTCCCCTACTCATCTTAATCCCTACATTTAATTTTATTTGTGTTGTGCAGATCCCTTGAGGAGCTGTGCTTGATCCGAGTGCAGTCAGACTCAGTTAGGTTTCTTGACAGGCCAAGGGAAGTGGAAGAATGCACTGAGGATACTGCTCAATCCAAACCAGAAGGGACAGAAGGGGAAAAAATGAAAAGAATTCCAGATGCAAAATCTAAAGTATAAGTCCCAGGGCTTGTCATTCTTGTAATTATAAAATTACTAAATAGATATGACTGTTTCAGGAAATAAAACAGATGGGAGCAAGCTCTTTCTCACTGAGGGGTGTGAGGGACTGTCATGGTTTGAGATAGTCCCAAAATCCAATCCCCTAGTCTAAGCCCCCTCCCACATCTCAACCTAATGTGAGATGGGTTTTTTCCAGACAAAAACACACCAGACTCCAAATGGGGAAAAGGGAATATATTACAATGACTGTACAAATAAATACCATATCACATTATACACATGATCACAACTATCTCTACCATGACATATGTATTTACAATGATCAGATCTCTTCTCCCCTCCAAATAAAAGTCCAGGAGGGAAAGAAGGACAGATCCCTTCCAGTCCTTAAGCAGCAGGATCTTCTAATGCAGCAGATTTCTCCTCATATCACGCATGCAGCAGCTGATAGCTGGCTTTCTGCCAGCACTCCACGAGGGAGGTATCCAAGTCTCTCCCTCGGCCCCATCGCCTCACAACCGAGGGGTCTTCCGTGGGCTTCGTAACCCCAGACAAGGTCGTTTCACCACGTCATATCACGAAGACACAGGGGGGTCTTCGTGACGGTCTGGTATCTCTTGCAGGAGACTCAGCTCCTCCTTGCAGGGCCTCTGTGCCCTGTCTCTCAGGCTGCCACCGTGGCAGCAGTGCGAGGGGGGAGCCAAGGTCAACTCCCCCCGCATTCCATCTGGCCGTCCCGGTCCAGCTCCAGGACGCTCTGAGCTTCTCAGCTCCTCTCTCTCCGGTGCTGCATGTCCAAAACTGCTCTCCAAAATAGGAGTCCATGTCCCTCTTCTCCAAGAGGGGTCTCAAGGGAGTTTTGGGGGGCTGGTATCAGTCTTACCCCCAAGAACTCTGTAGCTCTCAGCTGCTGGCTCTCCTTTCCTCGGCTCTCCTTCCAGGAGTCTTCTCTGCGGTGCTGCATGTTGCTTCTGCTGCTCCTCCAGTTCAGGTCCTTATCTCTGGCTCTCTGCCACTGTTTCTCTGGTCAGTGTCGGCTGCTGCTCTGTGCCCATGGAGAAAACATCTCCCGGCATAACTACAGGCACCTAGCCCAGCTTTATGCTGTTCCAGGTCCCTGCAGCCCCCCAGCCAGGGGCTGGGAAGGGGGCCAGAGGCCCCAAGGGGCTCAGAGCCCCTTCCTCGTGGCTCTACAACATGGCCACCTCTCCTACAACAACCAAACTACAACTCATCTCTTCCGGTCTGGTTGTGATATGTTTACATTTCCGCAGGAGCGCCCATTGGGCAGAACTTCAAAACTTCCAGGGGTTTCCACCCCTTGGGGTCTACCACTTCTCTTAGCCTCTGGGGAAAACAAGGTTCAAACCACTACAGGGACGTGGCACTACCTGCTCACATACTGCTGTGTTTTCTTCTCCCAGAGAGTGAGTGCCCTTGCCCATGTAGCCAAACGAGGGTGGCTGGGGCTCAGTGCTGCTTCTACACCGTGAACAGAAGCTGAATGGCAGAGTGCTGATGGACACGAACCTAAACCATACCAGAGAGTGCACTAATGTGTGAGCACTATGGGCAGTCACACGTGGTGTTTGAGCCCAGGCCCTGTTTGGTTGGCTAGGATTGATGGAGCTCATGGGTTTCCAATCTGTAGGCAGCACACTTCTATTTTGTGAAGGATCCGGTAGGGAGAGGCTCCTAGGCGGGAATTTCAGATCCATCTTTGAAATTTGTCACTTCTGCAGCTTCAATTCAAATTCTTAATGTTTCTCTAACACAGCTTTTTGTAATATAATTTCCCTCAGCCTTAATTAGGGGTTGAAGGACATTAGCCCAGCGAAGTCCTGGAGGAACAAAAAAAACCCCGCCTAGTCTTTTTCTCCATCATTTTTTGTAAGTGAAGTAGTTAGCAGGGATTTAGAGCAGGTAATTTTGCCCTTGACAATAAATCAGCAATCATTTGTGATGAGACAAATAGACATTCAAGCTGGGCAGAGAACAGCTGAAGTAGAACCTCAAGAGATTATAAAAGAAACCTGCTGATGTGCAGGTTTCTGACTTTCCGGTGTCAGCATTAAGTGACACTATTTAGGTTAAACAAACCTTTTTTCTGTGTGAATAAAGCTTTGCTTCCAGATGCCTTTTTTTGCACTTGGTGAGCAAGACATGAGAATTTGTGTGGACAGGTATAAAGCCATGTAGTTAATCAGCATGCCTGAATATCAGCCACCCCCAGCCGCCCAAGTTTAGTTGGTTGCAGGAATCAGTCAACTTACAATACAATTATAAAAGCACAAAGTACAGAGTATATAGACCAGGCACACGCTGTTGACACTTACAAATAGGGTAAAAAACCCAACAGCCTAAGGAAGTGCTGATTACAGCCATCCCCCTGGGGTCTGGAATCCAAACATGGGTGGTCACAGGTGCCAAAGGTGTGTTGCTCTGCAGCGTAGCCACAAGAGGTCAAGCAGCGTCTTGGGGGGTCAGACAACAGAGCAGGGAAGACTTTAAACAACACAATGTAAATAGGTTTTTAAGCCATAGAGATCTTTATATTCACACAACTCTAGTGGAAATCCCCTTGCAGGACCTTCACAGAGAAGATTTTTTGCCACCAAACCCCAGGAACACCCCAGAGGTAAACAGACTGTGGCACTGCACACCCTCTTGGCCTCTCTGTTATCCCTGTTAGGAACAGGCTCCCTCTCTGCCACCCTCCCATGGAGGGGGAATGCTCCAACCCAGCTGCCCATGGACTCACCAGCAGAACAGGTTTCCTGAAGGTACCCTGTGCTCTCATCCCACAGAGAATTTCACTTTGGAAGTCACTGCACAGCTACACTTTCTCCCTTCAGAAGTACACAAAGCTGAGACCCAATGCACTCAACATGTTTTGCAACAGACTTTAGAAACTCAACAACTTTAGCAAGGTTGCCTTTACTGATGATGCATTTACCCTTGTTCTCTCCAGGCAAGTCTATTAAGGCACCGATAACACTTAATCCTTGACCTGTTCACAGATAGATAAGCAGGCTGGTACCAGGTCTAGTCTCCCTAGCACAGAAGCATAAATTATAGCACAATATGAGAAATTCCTGGGGATCTGAGCAGTTTATATAATCCCAGTGGAATTGATAAATATGCTTTAAGATATTCCTTGTGTTGTAGTGATTCATTTGTTTTTATTAATGTACCACATCTTTGAATGTTGTAATCTCATCCTAGCTCCAGGAAATTGCTGTGATCCCTTCTCCAAAGCTCTTAAAATGTTATGTTAGTCACAAGTCTATTACTGAGATTAAAACACTAAGAGAGTAAGAGGCACAGTATGAATCTGGTGAAGAGGAAGGCTACAACTACAAGACTGCCAGTTTTTCTGGGGGAATCATATGAGATTTAGGATAATTTTTTTCTCCTGCCAACATTAGATTAGAAGACATTCCCATGTTGGCATGCAATGTGTGAACTTCAAAGGGAAAGTGTTTTGAGTAAGGAGAGAGTGACTAGAGTTTTCCAAGAGGAGTGCCCATCCCATGAGCACCCTAGGCACTTTTTTTGAAGTAGACGTTTACATGTTTCAGCTATTTTAGGCAACACTGGAGGACTTGCCAGCTTCTAACAGACTACCCAGGGAAGTGACTGAGTCACCATCCCTGGAGGTATTTAAAAAACATGTAGACGTGGCTTAGGGACATGGTTCAGTGGTGGACTTGGCAGTGTTGGGTTAATGGTTGGACTTGATATCTTAGAAGCCTTTTTCAGACTAAGGGATTCTGTGATTCTCTGGGCCATGAACTGAAGTGAGAGACAAACAGCAGCTTTCCTCAATGTGGTCCTCACCCTCCACTGCTCCTGCAGAGTCTCTGGGACAGCAATCCTTGCTGCCTTCCCACCCTGAGGCCACTCTTGCACTGGCAGGAATAGGTGGTTGGGTCTTTCACCCAAAGCTGTCCCGGGCATCTGAGGTGGTCGTGCAGCTTCTTGCTCTCCAATGCACAGTCTTGCTGCAAAAGACTGTGGATGAGGAACTACTCACATTTTAAATCCTTCAGTTAGAGGTTTCCTCAGTCTCACTTTTGAGCAGTGAAATTTGGTCACTGTTCAGTGCTGACCTACAGTTCAAGCCTATGTTGTGAAGACGGCAAGAGTTGGCCAAAGGTCTCCATTCACGACCTTTACAAAAATTACAAATAACTGCTTTGCCAAAATTGCACTGGAAATAGTAGGGCTTGTCTGGGGGAGAGTGGGAAAAGGAGGGTATTACTAAAAGTTTTCAGGCAAATTGGAAAGAGGATGTTTTGCGAAAGGCAGAGGAAAATTGTTATTAAAACAGGCACGTTTTTCTGGATCTTCTTTCTGAGTTTTTGGCTTCTGAAAAGCAGTCTGTTAATTAAATGAAAAAATGCAAGAAGAAAAGGAAGTTCTGGCTAATCCTAGAGCTGAATGTGGATATGATGGCTGTTTGTAATAAAACACCTTGTCTCCTTCCCTCCCTGCCTCCCATCTTCCTTGCCCTTTCCCTCTCTCTCCATCCTGAGTATGGATGTCACCATAGATTTTGCAACTGTGCAAATTCTTGTCCAGCAACAATTTCAGAAAACCCCAGCTGGATGACACAGTAATGTTAAAACAATGGCCTTTGAATTTTGGCTGAGCTGATTAAAAGAAAATAACTTAAAAAGTGCTTTAAAAGCATTAGTGGATTCAGCCTAGCCAACACAACAAACAACATTTTTATTTACTTAGTTCTCCTCTTTTTTAATGACTTTTTCCATTGAAATGTTTGCTAATTTAAAGCAGGAAAATCACCAGCTATGCCAGTATAATTTGCATCAATTAGTCACCCAGAAGTTGGTGCAATTCTATTTTGATCATGCAAAACAGCAATAGCCTAAGGGTCTGTACAAAAAGGGACTAACACACAGCCATAATATATTGCTAAAAATACCTCATAGGTGAGCACATATGCATAGACCATAGAGTGTTCCTTCTCCCTGAGGAGAAAGGTAAAAAGGTATCTTAATGAGTAGATTTGTAAGGGTTTTTTCTTTTTTTGGGGGAAGGTGAGGGGAGTGTTTCATTGGTTATTTTAATGACATTTAAACATGAGCATATTCTTTTCTAAAACATAAAAGGGAGAAGGACAAGAGGATAAATACTAATCAAGTATAAGCAAACATTACAATTATCAGTTTCTTCTGCCTAACATTTCCCCAGTTACAACTGAAGATATTATTCTGATAAGGACACAGTAGTTTCTAGTCTAAGCAAATTTCAGGACTCTGAGAAGTTACAGAGCTGGCTTTAGCTTTTTGCCATCCTGGCCTGTGACAAAATCATTGAGCCTGAGAGGGGTCAAAGTGCGGCACTTGGGAGGAAAGAAAGCAGTGTGCATCTCCTCATTCCTTGGGAACATTTTGCCCTTCTCTTTGTTATTTGCAGCATGAAGAAAGAGCTATTGTTGCTACAGATGTAATTGCAATTTTGGTTTTGATTTGTATTACCTGGAAATCAAACTGGAGCCTCCAAAGGGCAGGAGGGCCTACATGGCAGCTCTCTGGAGTCTCAATGGCTACAGTGTGTCTGTCTATATGGAAAATATTTATAAAACATGCTTGCTATGAGGACTAAATGGCAACATGGGATGTCTGCCAATAACCTCAAATCTGTAGTGAGAAATAATTCAGTCTGCTTGCAAGCTGATTTCCAGCCTTCCTCTCCTGTATAGGCTGTTGATTTGTCTGTGATTTACTAAGAGTAGGTACAAAACATATTTTATTAAGGCAACATCTTCCACTCTAATCATGGTTCTTAAAATAAAATGCCAACACTTTACTTACTGGCTACCCAGCATGTTTCAGGCCTACTTTTAAACTTAGCACACTGTTGTAAGTAGAGGTCTTCATCACTGCTGGCAGCTTTGAGAATCAGTCATTGCTGGATTTAGCTTCTGCTCTCCATATATCATCAAGTATCTTGAAGCCAATTCATTACCAGAAGGCTGATGTGTGTCCTTGATGCATTTTTCCAGCTTATCTAAGTTGTTGAAATTGTCGAGAAATGAGCACTTAAAAGTGAAAGTCCACAGGTATCAAGCTGAGTTTCAGCTGTCTGGTAAGTGAAGATTCAAGCGACATTTACCACTTACTTCTTATCAACCCCTGTAACAGAGATGACAGAACACCTCCTTGAGAAAGCCCTCACTGTTCTCACCAAAAGCAAACATGGAACTACCGAAGTCAGGCATGGGAGATGTTTCCTAGTCTGCTGTAACAATGCCATGTGCGGGTTTACAAACCTGTAGTCCTAAATATATGTGAGTGTTGCTTCTAGCTGCATGTGGAGCAGAGCCTTCGAGGCTGCAGCTTTCAGACAAGCCGTGTTGAATGGTGATGTGACATTAAGTGTGATGGGAAGAAGATGAGCCTCAAGGGAGCTGTAGAGTTGCCCAACTCCTCATTTAGCACGGGAAATGAATAAATGTCTAACCTGTGCACATGCTAAAGATTTGCATTGCTAAGGTGCTGGTATGCCACATCTCCTTGGACTCAGCAATGAAGGTTCTAAAGGCTGGCACCAGTACTCGGTCAGTCAAGTTAGGAACTCACTCTGCATTCTCTTCCTGTTAGTCTCTGCTTTTAGTTGTGTCTGCAGTCACATCCTTTGTTTGTACAGCACATGACAGTGATTTTAGGTGTTTGTACAAAATGTAGCTTTCAGGTGTAAGGACTGAGCATGAAGTAGACGGTTAAGCTGACCTAACTGTGGGCTGCTGCTGAAATGAGTGGCCCCACTCCCCTTCCCCTTGTCCACAGAGCAAGACCTCTCACTCCTGCTGCTTCCTTTGCACTGGCACTGCTGTGTGTTCAACCCCACGATGTGCTGGTTCAGAGAGTTCAGCAAGCAAAGCCTGAGTTGGCTGCTCACATGATCGTAGCAGTGCTGGTTGTAGGGAAAATGGTGAAGAAGTATTGCTGGGGAGATGGAGGGTAGACATACCCTTTTTTGCAGCAGAGATGTTTCGTTGCAGTGGATTTAGGATTAAATGTCATTCTGCTGGAGTGCAGATAGCATCTCATCCACAGGAAGTACATGGGCTGCTCACAGGGAAAATTACTAACCCAGTTGTTATTCTCTATGTTTATGGTCAGGAAAGTCTGGAGTTCAGTGGCCACACAAATGGTGATGCCAGGCTGTGTCTGGCCTGTGCCAGGGGATATCCACATTCCTAAAGGCAGGTTGTAAGAGATAAAAATCACACAGTTTGCATGATAAAAATGCACCATCAGCTGCAGGTAACACTCTGATGTCTGCATCTGTACAACCTGCAGAGAGGAGCCTGCAGGAATGGGAGCATCCCCAGGGGAGCATCCCTTCTCTGTGCCTTGCCTAAGGAGCTGGAAAGCAATGAGAGTGTTTGAGTTCAATATAAACTGCTCAGACTTTCCAGGCTCTGGCTCTGGCTCTTGCAGCTGAGACAGGCCCCGACAGCATTTTAGCTGGATGAAATAAAGAGAGCAGCAACTGGAGCCAAGCCAGGATGCAGTTAGCTGAGAGAGAGCGCTTCCTTTTCATTTTTATAAATTTGTTCCAAGATGGTTTTATTAAGCTTATTCTTTCTTCGCAGAACACTGGTCTAGTTTTCAGAAGAGTTGGAGGCTGACTGGCAAACCGTTCCACCCATGAAGCAATGTTGATCCCAAATTCCTGCCTGCTCCTGTGAATCCCAGCTAGACATAAGACTGGAATGCTGAGGAGGTAGGGGGATCTCCCCTTTGAGATGCACGAGGACTAGCTCAATCCTTTGAGACAAGCTCCAGCCAGCATACCCTGTGATTCAGTGGGGCACTAGGTGGCCTTTTACAGAGTCTTCTCAAACGGGTAACAACTAGGAACAAGAGAGGACCTAAAAGCCAAGCAGACTTAGGATACCATAACTGCAGCATTGCCATGGTTGAGTTCCCTGAAATTCAAATAAAGGAAGGCTTCCTAGAAACCCTGTTGTGAAAACAGACTTTCTTCTGGTACAGGCTGCAGAAACACGTCTTGGGCACACCTGAATGTGGGGAATCCCCAGGAAGTTTTGGGTCATCTGTTGGCACAGACAGACAGAAACTGCGGAGCTGGAGAATACCTGCAGCCTCCCAACAGCCAGACTGAGGGAGAAAGGAAGATCCTGGTGGAAGAGCAGCAGCTGTTCCTAGATTATGCTGCATGGAAAATAAAGTTGCTGCGACGAGAAAATTAGAAGCCGGAGTGAGGATGCAAAACAATGTTGATATCAAAGAGCTACAGACTGAAAAAGAAGAGCTTGAAAAAAAAAGTCAAAGGACCAAGTGAGGGGATATTCAAAGGAGGAGTAACAAGATATTCTTGTGTGCTAAACTCAGTGTGCAGGTGAAGCCTTGATTTTAGGTATGGAACAAAGGAAAAATGTGGGTTGCAGGTACACACTGAAAATATGAACTATATTTTCCTAGAGGTCTCACCCCTAAGGCCAGGAGAAGTAATGTTCAGGATGGCACTGTGGTGCTGTTGATGAGAGCATGTCTCTCAGTATCCATCATAATCAGGGCTTTGGAAACTGATCCTTCAAGCTGCTCAGTGTTCCCAGTGTCACCAGACATCACAGCCATGGGAGCAAATTAAAATTCATAGCAGATTCAGGATCAGGCACAACAAAAGCAGGGATATGGATTTCTGGGAGCCTCACTGTAGGGCAGAGCACATATATGTTGGTTAACAAGAGATTATTTAAATCTGCATTGAGATCACGGGCAAAAGCCAGAGCTTAGGAGACGGAGTGTGGTACGAGTGAGGAGACTTAAGTAAATTGTATTGATGCAACTTGAGTCAATTTGTATTTGATTTGGTCAACAAGCCTAAAGCTTGTATAGATATTTGTATTTCAGAGGGATAATGGATTACTCCAGGTTAGGTCAAATTGACTTCAGTTAAGGTCAGAGAAGTGCTCACGTTTGGGCTGGACTTGTTTGTGAAGCTGCTGCCCCTTTGTGCTTAAAGAACTAAGTGTGGGTGCTGAGTTAATTCCTGCTCCTCAGCTGATGGACTGCAACCTCGAGCTGAGGACAAACCTTGGGAACAGGTGTGCAAGCTCTTTGCCTCTTAGGCTAAGTCTGTGTGAACCACGCTTAAACCAATTGAAAAATCTTCCTGGAAAGAAGTTTCAAAACATCTTATATTTTGCTGTTGCTTAATTGCATCAGCTTAAAATTTCAATCAAACTGATGGAAATTCACCTATAGCCTGCTCTTTGAGCAATATGGTTCTTGAAAATTAAACTGGCCTCAGACTGAAGATGAATGAACAGGAGAGGAAAAAAGCTTTGCCCTAGACAGGAATCTTGAGAGTGACTCTGATAGGTTTAACCTAACACAGTGCCACTGATATCAAAGCAGGTATTCTTCCTTTACACAGAAATAAATTTGATCAGTAGTTAAGCTGGTAATTCAGTATTATTCCACTAGATGTAAGGTTTTTATAACATTACCAGCTTATTAATAGTCAAACCCTGAAACTTTACATTAGTGCCAGGGATGTGGGGGAGAAGCAGAATGAAGACTGGAAAAAGATGACATTATTTGCCCAGGGCAAGTGATTAAAGAGCAATCTACTTTAACAGTGTCACCTTCATATATTTTCTCCTGTCTACCATTGCCACAGTTTTCCACACTTCAGGGGAAGAGCTGGGACTCTTAGCAGAGCTCCTAAATGGGTTCTCCTTTCTGAGAGATACTCTTATTAATTTTTTTTTTTCCGGAAAGCAACAAGTAAAACCACCTCCAGACTTCACAGAACAACACAATGAAGTTAGTCCTGTTACTGGCATTGGGGAGTTGAATGTTGGGACACAGACACTACTTTTATGCTCCTGGGCACCAGAGTGCTTGCACTGCTTTGACAAGATGACAACCCTTACTTTGATTTTTTCATATGCATCAATATATTACATGGGTTTTCTTAAAGATACCATCAGCTTCTCTTTCCTGCTTATTTATTCATCAAAGCTTTCTGCATCTGAGAGAAGAAGAACTTTTAATTTTCAGGAATCTGTGCTCTTTAAGTTAATGTCTGTTACTATAGTCTTTTACATTTATAAAGCCTAAGCTCCTCACGGTAGTTTGTACAACCACTTCCTATAAAGATGTATCTGTGATTAAATATATACTATTGGGATAACCTGTGTGCAACTTCTGTCTCTCAGTGTTAACTACTGGTTTCTGAAACTCAACATGACTGTGCTACCCTGCCAGCCTTGTTGGACAATATAAATGATGTCCCAAAGATGCACATTGACACATTCTTGTTTTTAGCTTCTGTTTCTTTTGTCTGCCTTACTGAAAATTTTACAAGAGTGCCCATTGCCTTGATATCTAAACCCAGTATTCTTTTAACTGTCCTCTTTTGCCTCTGGTATTAACCTTTGGGTTAGAGAAACGTCTTTGGATAAATATAAAGATAGTTTACACAAGGAGTATATATCAGTCCGTGCCTCCTCTTTCTGAGGCTGAGACAGAGGTGACAGCTACATGGGATGAACTCATTTGGCAACTCATCATGTTGATGTGGCCATTTCTTGCCTTTTTATTGCACAACATTTAATTGTGTAGGCTTTATTTGTCTTGCAGGGAACTACTTTTAAGAATATCTGATACTGCTCCTAGATCTAATCTATGAAATTTAAACCTGAACTGCAAGGCTAAACATTTATAATGTAAACTCTAGATAAGAAATTCTGAGTTAGTAATGAAAACGCAAAGCTAAAATGCTCTTATTAGCCTCCCTTTTTATGTCAGTACAGTTTCAAACAAGCCTTATGACTTTGGTAATTGAAAATGGTCTTTCTGTTCTCAAATCTGCCTTTAGGCCTTAAATTCAGTCCAGGTTGATGTGACCAAAAGTCATCACCCACTCGACCGCTCTGTGATCAGCTACAAAATTTAAAGCTGTAGAGGTCAACTGTTTGGTTTTCTGTCATAATTGGCACCTGTGTTGAAAGTCTTAACAAGTACTTCAGAGAGGGAGCTATGGGTGCTGAATACAAAGGCTTTCTCAGCTCCAGAAGTCATCACTCACGCCACACAGCTGCCTGTCAGTCTCTGTAATATATATCAGATTTCTCTTACAGTGGTTGTATCACATCTGGCCGCCTAATCTGGGATTAGGGAGAAGCATTATTCACTTCTAACCCCTGCAGAGGCACAGGTTGGGGAGCTGGGGGTTTGGGAGGGGCTGCTGGGGAGACCACACCTCCCAGGAGACTGCAGCTGGAGGTAAAGAAGAGCCCGTGTCTGCAGGGGCACACCAATAAGCAGCACATGATAAACAGATTGGGAAAAATAAACTTTTTGTGGGTCACCTGAAATAGTGCAGCAAATGGTCAAAATGTTCTACAAAGGCTTTGAATATGATTTCTTAGGAGGTCTCGGGCAAAAATCTAGTCAGACCCATTTTACTGATTTATTTATTTATTTATTTATTTTTAATTTAGGATGGGATAAAGTAAAACACTTCAATGTTTTCCATTGCACTAGAAAAAAGAAATGTCTCTGAGGAGTTATTCTCTGCTTTCTCTGTTTTCAGTATTATTGATCATAGGCAAATGTTGAAAATCAATATGTTGACAGAATGGGCAGGAGTGGATTTTGAACATGAGTATTGAGAATTTTTTCCTTGAACGCTTCTCTTACAGAAAAATAGAAAATGATGAAGGGGTATACAAGTTTTCCAAATCTGATAGATGTGCAAGTTAGTAGACAAATTGTAGAAAAATCCTTTCATGCTTTGAAGACCAGGAGTTTCTCTTTGACAAAAGAATAAATAAAACTTTTTATTTTATATTTTCTTCAAATTGTTTCAGTATGAGATTTAGAAAAATATGCATAGAAAAATGAGAATATTAGAAAAGTGATACTTGAGGTGTTTAATTATCTTTCACCCTGAAGTGCTCTTTTTATGTATAGCAGATCTGAACAGAGTATCTTTTATTAAAATACTCCCAGTATTGAAAAGTGCAACCTGCTGAGTAAAAAGACCCTTCTGACACGTACAGAACTTCTGAAGATCCTTTTGCATGTAGTTTGGGCATATTTAGACCTTTCCTCTGAGCTTAATGAACAAATAGGTAACTTTGTTGGTGATGGGAGGTGATAAATGAATCCTGTGGAGCTACCAAAGGTACTTCTTAACCAGGTGTACGAGAAGTTGTCTCTCTGAAGCCAGTATTCACAAAGGGAGGGAAAAGTGGCAAGGCTTGTTGTACTTGATGGCATCACTTTTCTTCACTGCTATTGAATCCCTTTCCTACCCTCTCTTCAATTAACAACATCCTTGTGGAAAAAGAAAAATCCATTCAAGGAAGGAGGGCGATCCTTTCACAAGATATTTCAGGTCATTTTGACACATATGGGAGCTGGTGAAGAGCCAAACTCTTATTACTGGGTCGATGGGCTGGACTATAACAGCCAGCTGGAAACAACTGGCTTACTTTTCAGATCTCCAAGGATATTCAGCTTAGAAACACAACCTGTTGCATCTGCTTGATTGAACATTCATGTGGAATGGCCAGAAGAGCTCAGTCACAAAATCATGGCTAATTAAAAAAAAAAAAAAAAAAAAGGCCAGTTCAATAAAAAGTCCTCATATCTGAGTTTCTAATCCACAAGCCGTACGCAAGGCACTGGAGGAATACATCCTTTCCTGCACTCTCTGGCACTGGCTTGTGTTAACCTCTGTGTAGTTGGGTTGTTGTAAGCTTGTGTTTTCCAAAGAGAGATGAGAGACTCTGAAACATTCTGCTGTCCCAGACTGGTGTTTTAAGGGTAGGATTGGGCTAACCTCTGCTCCTATGTGAGGTCAGGTTGAGAAAGACGCTAGAATTTCCTCTAATTTTTCCTGGAGTAAATAAAATCCTTGTTCTGAGAGGGACAACAAAAGGTACAGCAATTTCAAGGCCTGCAGTTAATGCCCTTGATGGTTCATCTGGCAGCTGTAGCCTCTGTACCCTTCTTCACAACAGGTACCCCCACCCAGTGGAAAAAGTGCTGCTCAGACCTGTTTGTATACATCAAGTCCTTCAAATAAATGAAATTTTGGTTTCTTCAGTTTGCTGAGGGTTTCCCAGCAAGCAAAGCCTGGTGAGGGTTCTTCCCGTTCGAGTATGAAGTCTGATTTCTCTTAGCAGAAATGGTTGGAAGAATGCAGCTGCTATTAACAGGGAGAAGCGGAGGGAACAAGATTTTTTTTGCTTTTAGAACGAGAGTTTTGATTTTTCCTGCTGGAGTCATAAACACATAGCTTGTCTTCTGGCAACTCAGATAGTCTGCACAGAAATCCCGTAAAACAAAATGTGTTTGTGACTAGGACGGGGCAGCTGGTAGTGTTGGTTCTGCTTCTGAGAGCACATCCCACATAGGCTCTACCATTCTCCTCAAAACGTGGATGCACCGGGGGGGAGAGGAGGGAGTGGGCTGAGCTGCAGCTCACACTGCTGCCTTATTGTTCCTCTGAGGGGGTTAAGAAAAGGCTCAGCTGGTAGTTTGCTAAGCTTGGGAGCAGAGGCAATGGACTAAGTGCTTCTGCATTTAATAAAGAGCAGAAGTCAATTACAGCACCGTGCAGGAGCTGGGCTAATTGGGGCAGGAAATTCAGTGTCAGGTCTTTGCCAGTTCTCCCCTTTGTTCAGCACAGTTATATATTCAGCTGTACATATAGTTATATATTCAATATCCTGAATGTAGGCCATGCTGTGGAAGAAAACTACCTCGAGCCTGAGGTTTAAAAGCAAACTCCCATCTGAATAATTCAAATACAAAAGACCTCCTAATTTTTATTGGGGATGTATTTTTGTTTCCTTCCATGGTTGTATAACACGCAAGGATGTGAGGGAGCTCTTTGTTCTCTCTCTCGAGGGTGCTGCACACCTGCGCAATGCAGAACTGCCTTGGCTCACTGCACTGACATTAGGAAAACCAAGCTTTGTCTGCAGACTGAGTATGAGGAGTTCCATCTGCCAAGAACCCCGAGAGTCAAGTCGTGAGGGCAGAAGAGTAAAGTTTTAACGGGGGCTGTAGATTTGTCTGACCGAATTAGTTGTAACTCTAACCGGAAAAGAAACCAGAGCAGCACAATAAATATCCCAGGCTTATAATGATGAGTACTGCAAAGTGACAAAGCAAGTCCTGAAGCTGGGAGCCAGGAGCACTCAGGTCTTTCAGCTCTGCTCCTTATAGGAGGACGCTGATATCTCTATGTCACCATGTACCTCCTTTGGAAATGTAGGAATCCTTATTATTGTCAATATTACCACGTCAGGCGCTCCAGAAACCCGGAAGAAAAAGTTGCCTGCTTTCCCAGGAAATGTTCAGTATCAAAATCAGAGGCAGCTGTCAGAGGCAGTCAGGACATGAAGCAACGTAAAGGAGGAGTGAAAGACTATTTATCAACAGGAGAAATGGTGGTCTCAGCATACCAGGAATTTTTGAAGCATTGACTTTCATTGCCAGTGATGAAAAAGGTGAGACTCCACTGTTAAGTTATAAAATCCCACTGATTTCAACAGGACATAACTTGTGCTTTTAAGCACAAGTGCAAGGAGATGACCAGGTGCAGTACTACTACAGGGGACTCCCTAAAGCCTCCTTGCTTTGTTTGTTACTTGTTTATTTATGTAATGACAACTGAGTTTTAGAAGTCTCAGACACAGTCACACGTCACGTATTAGGCTAATGAGGAAAACCAGGTGAGAGCATGTGTGAACTCACTGGCTGCTGCTGGAACTGCTGAACGTTGTGTCAAGCCAAAAGATGGTTGATCTTTGTAATGTAGTGTGAATCTGAGACTCTGCTAACCTGTGCTCCCACTGGTTGCTTGCAGAAGTCAACATTAACGTGTGTATTCCAGACAGAAGCTCAGAGTGTAATTTATTGCTGTAGTAATGCCATAAGGTGCATTTGTAGCCAAGCAAATTCATACACCTCTTAAGAGCCAGCCAGGGCAGCTGCAAGGCACCAGGCAATGCACCTTAGGGTACATTGAACAGACATTTGGGTGCCAGACAAAGAACTTCTTTTAGTTGCTGGGTTGAGTTCACATCATTTAACTGTGTCACACATAGGTATCGACCCCAGCCTCAATCACCCCTGGGCTCACTATAAGGCAGACTAGAGAAACAGGCAGTTCTTGGGTACAGTACTTCTCAACTGTTTTAGAAGACACCTCTGAATAAGGCAAAGCTGTTTTTCATCTCTGTAGACTGTGAAGGAACCTCAACTACAAGCTCTGGTGTGGATATCAGCAATGTAGATGTACATTTACATATTTGGTTTGATGATTTCCACATTAGATCTTTTCTGCATGCTCAGAAAAGCCTTAGTGAGCAGCCTCAGTGAGGAGGGCTGGCCAAGGCTGGCCACCCACAGGTGCTGGGCTCTCTCACAGAGCAGACTTGGCCTCATGACAGGGACATGGACTATTCAGCATGTTAAGGAAGGAAGAGCCATGTGAGTCTCCTGTTGACGACTTTTGTCACGGACAAAACGTATTTCTGGTTGCTTTTTAGTTTTCTTCTTATAGTCATGAACTCAATTGACTGAGGTTGAAAAGACACTGGATTTGCTTGGGGAGAAATTATGTCATATCCAAAGGATGCATTTCAGATGCCCCCCAGGATCCCAGCCGGGTCTGGTTTCCCCTTCAGGCAGTGTCGGTGCCGAACAAAGAGGCATCACCTGGAATAGGAGAGGAACTCTCTGCTCCAGCCTCCCTGTGGGCTGGGACTGTTCTTCTTTGTTGTGCTCCAGACAGTGAGCAGAGATTTGCAGAGGAGGTGACCCGTGCCTGTGGCTCTGCTGGTGGCAACACAACCACAGAGAAGCAAAAGCGAGAACTGGATGCTGTGGGCAGCCCTGTGCTCTGCCCAAAACACAGCGTCATGAGCACGGACACCTGCATCCCCCTAGGGCATTGCCCTTTAATAAGAATATAGCACATAAAGGGGAAAATAGTGGCTTAAGTATTTTCTCAAGAGGACCCTCAATGAGTCCAGCATGGAAGGAAACGGCAGACTTCCTTTTTCCTCCCGTTCTGGTGGTTTTATGCTACAAAATTACCCCAAAGGTACCCTCTCTGTAACAAGGCCTCACAGGTCAGCTGGCCCCCTTGCCTCCCGCCAGTCCTGCTTCCCAACAAAGCCCTGTGCAAAGGAGCAGCAACACAACTGGCTGCTTCTTCATTGGGTGTGTGGAGATGCTTAGGGGTGATGGAAGAAAAGAAGCCAGAGCAGGAGTAAATAAATTATAGAATCATAGGATAGTTTCAGTTGGAAAGGAGCTTAAAGATAATCTCATTCCAACCCCACTTCCATAGGCAGGGACACCTTTCACCAGATCAGGTTGCTCAAACCCCCACCCAGCCTAGCCTTGAACACTTCCAGGGATGAGACATCCACAGTTTCTCTGGGCAACCTGTTCCAGTTCCTCACCAGTTCCTCACCAGTCTCACAGTAAAGAATTTCTTCCTAATATCTGATATAAATTTACCCTCTTTCAGTTTCCAGACAGTCCTTAGCAGAAATGGTGAAGAGTGGCACAGGGAGCCTCTGCACATCACACATGCCCTCCACCCCTGCAGCTCTGTCTCCTTGAAGCCGTGAAGCTGAGGCTTGGCTGGTTTGTGTGCTGCTCCACTGCTCTTTGCTGAAGGGTGGTCTCCTCCAACGAGCAATCAGTCAATGGTAAATGATAAGGGAAGGCCGCTGAGGCTTCACTAACTGCATTCATTACAAACGTTGTAATTGTAAAGATTTGCTATAATTCAGTTAGCTGCCCTAAAACCCTTGGCAAGCCACGTTATTGAAATGATTATTGTTACAAGATTGTTGTAAATTGGAGTCAATCATCCAGACGTGAAATTGTCTTTTTTATATCTGCGTGGTAGGGGAACAGTCTTACTCCTTTTATTTCTTTAAATTAAAATCTCCTGGTTATTGTACCTGGAGTACTGTATTGGACAGTGGGATTGCTCCCAAAAAAATGCAATAAAAACTTCTCATCTCCTCAGCAGAGACACCCTGATTCCTTCTAATCTGACAGCTCACACTGTTAATCCCAGCAGGTTTTTTGGTGGTGTAGAAAAACAGCTGTCAGGGATCACACAGGTGCAGCTGACTCTCCTTTGCACTTCAGCTGCATTGGACCAGAGTTTCTCTACCTGTGTCCTGTGGGAATGGCTGCAAAGCAAGAACACTGGTCAAGGAAAAACATGCATGGGCATTTCCACACACGTGCCAAATGAACACATTGCAGAAGAGTAATTAATAAATATTCAAAGTTTCAGATGATCTTTGCTGGCTGTAAACTGATGAGCTGCTCTGACAGTCCTAAGCAAGACGGCCTGCTAATTTTAAGAAGAGAAGTCCCAGATTTGAAGTGGTGGATAAGCACTGGACTAGCCCATCTGTTGAAGCTCTGGAAATCTTGACTCCTGCCTGGTGTTCAGGCCTGGTATTTGTTGCAGTCTGAGGAAATATGTGATCCTTGCTGCTCCTGCTGTGGGTTGCACTGTGTCCCTCTGATGCTTTAATTGCCCTAACTGTCATGCAAGGAATCTTGTGCATATTTAGGACATGTCACCTCTCATGGGCATAGGCAGGTGAATGTCTGGAGATTATTCTGGCCATTACAAATGCCACTACAAGGATGGGAGTTGCCGTGCCTCCTAAAGAGGTGCACTGCATAAAATGGCTAATAGTTAGAACTTTTTCTGAGGACTAGGTCAGTAGCTGTGACAGGCTTGGTATGAATATTCTGTGGAAGGAGTTCCCTTACTTGACCAGAGGTGCAGATGTATAAGTAGCGGGTAAAATACAGCCTAGCACAGTTATTGGCAGTAGCTAATTTGGTGTTTATGAGTCTTCCCCGAGGTGGGCTGCCAGCTCAGTCTAGAAGAGCTGTGTCTATGCTCTGGCTGAGCTGTGCACCCCACATGAACAGGGGAGAGTGAAGGAAAGAGGACTTTACATCAGTGGGTACCTCTTTAGACTACATGGCCAGTCTCTTGTCTAAACGTGGATAGGTGTCTTTAATCCTGGATTTGTACCAAAAGAATATGACCAAAAAGAATCAGCCCTTATGCCTCTTGTAAACCCCTTGTCAAGTGGTAGCACCTGGTGGAAATTGTGGAAACAGGCACTTCAGCTACTCCTTGCAAAACCCTTAAAATTATTCTTCTGATAAGCAAAGGTTCTTGTTGTTTTGGAGCCGAAACCAAAATTAGATCCCAGCAACCATGAAGAAAACAGTGGGAAAAGGGGCCAAACGACTGCATTCTGCTCACGGAAGCAGAGGGATGTTCTTGCTGTTTCCTGGCCTCTGTGGAAGCAAAACTGCCTCAGACTTTGGCTCTTCCCTGCTCTCAGGGTCACTCAGAAAAGTTTGTTGGTGTGTGACTGTCATGGGTCCTTCATACCACTACAGCTTTCATGAGCATCACTCCAGTACTGCCTACCATGCCTCTACTAACTCACGTAGAAAAAGCAGGGGCAATGAAAGGTGTAGAAAGGAAATTCACTGGAAAATAAATTATTTTCTTCCTTAACTGAAAAATTGTCATAACTTCAGGGAGAAAATACCAGCTCAGGAAGCTACTCCTACCTGAAGCCCAGGAACCAGTCATGGAATTTTAATCATATGAGCCCACGCAATAATGTATTGTATTTTTCTTTTGGCTTCAAATTTCTGTATTCAGCTGAAACTGATGCTATTGTTTAATCAATGATCATATATATTGTGTCCAACCCACTGCCTCCCCTGTGGAGAAAAAAACCATCAAATATCTTGCAGAAAAATTTGGGGTAAAGCTGAAAATGAAAAGTTACTGATTTCAAAGCAGGCAGTTAGAGTGCTGGTCAAATTGGGAGCCTGATGCATTACTGAGGTGAATATAAAGTTCTTCTTTTGTTGTGGTTTTTTTTTTTCCCTTCTGAATCAAAATGTTTCAAAGGCATTTAAATAAAATTGAAGTGATATAATTAGTACAAGCCCATGAGAAGTGATTGAATTAGTAAGTATGGCCAGTGCTACGACTACATAATGGAAGCCTTCAGTTTTTATTAATTTCATGTTTAAAAATCTGGATTAAACAACCAAACTAATAAGTCAAAACACTGATGTAAGCTCCAAAGGACAACGGTGTTGTCACTCTGTATAGCAGGGCACCAATTCAGTGCTTAATTGGTACAAGAGCTGTAATAACATGGTTCATGTTTAATTAATAAGACTCCTAACTAGTCATGAAACTTTTAAGAGCTCTTGCTTCTGTGAAATTGTTGTAGTTTACATCCAGTGTGCTACAAAGCCTCAGACCTCTTCAGGCCACGTGTGATGTTGAGTTAGTAACCGTTCATGGGCAAAGAGTTCACTGCTCAGAGAGGGGTGAGGCTTTTGTCTCCTGGGGAAGTGAGCTTTCCCAGCTGGAAGGCAAAGAGCTGGAGTGTGGTGAACTTTGATTGTGGAGAAAGACTTGTGTGCCATGGGCACTTTATGCAAGACAGAGAGACTGAGTTGTCCCCAAAGAAGGAAAAAAAGGTGAAGAAATACTTGTGTTAAAACTAAGACGTGAACAACCTCTTCTAACATTGATTAGGAAGCACTTTCTGAATTTTGACTGATGGTTTGTGTCCCCTTTTAATGTGAGTGTTGCCCTGGGACTGAGGGATGCTGTACAACTGGTAGGGGGGCATGGGGCTTTCCTCTCTGAGACATCCCACTCTGATGGAGAAGGTTACCGGCTGGAGGGCTGGTAACACCACTGGCTACAGGCAGCACGTGTTTATCAGCGTATCTCAAAAGCAAAAATTGTATTTGAAGGAGTTTTACCATCCACGTAGTTAAAAAAGTCTGGAATTCATCTTGGGTTTTCTTTCCCCTAAGAGGAGAGGGACAAAATGTGGAAAACCTTGGCAGTCAAGATGAAGTGGTCAAAACACTTGGTGATGTGGTCATTAGCTCCCACTGTCCCCTCTCTTGCTGACTCCAACAAGCACTCACAGACTGATTGTCTTGAGAAAGAGCTCTCTTGGCATTTTATAGATTTTCCAGGCAGAAGTTTTCTGTGTTAAAAGAACAGTGTTCAGTTTAATGTTCCAGCCATATGCCAGAATTTATAATCCTTCTCATTTAAAGCAGTTCATCTAAATTTGATCCCAGTATCACGCAGTAAAAAAATATAATTAAAGGTGAATGTAAAAATTATTGAACAAATATAATAAAAGGGCAATTAATATGTTCAGATATAAAAATGCAAGAAACTAATGCTAGCCCTTGCCTCTTAAAATATTCCTGCAGCAAATATATTTAATCATGCAGATGGCATTCTCTTTTTTACTTTTCGGTCAGATCTGAATGAAATACTATTAAATCAGGGATACATTTTAGATATTTTTTCTCTAATACCTACTAAGATTCATAGGAAGGATAACTTGCTATTAGCATAGGCTTCTCTTCTTTTTTCTTGGAATTAGCATACTCAGGGTAGCAGTGCACTTTATGAAGAGAACATCGTTTGACATTTCTTCATGGACTTTTCTTTCCCGGTGAATATACCTAATCCTTTTTTAAAAAGCTCATGTAAGTTTTAGGCACTCTCAGTGTTGCACAGAAAAGGACTCCAAAGCTTTTTTCTGTGAACTACCAGCTCTGGTTCTATATGAACCTGCTATCTGCAGGTTTCACTTGGTGCCCTCACCAGTGTTAGAGGCAGTGGTAATAATTATCTTTTCCCTTTTTTGTTCCTGCCTATTCACGAAAAATGTTTTCAGAAGAGCAGTCAAGTCAAATTGAGTACTCTGCAGGAGATTACTCTTCACCATAAGGTTAATGGGAATAGTATTGTAGGGAAAATGCCTGACTATCTATAAGGCTGGAATTGGAAAGATCCTATAGCCAGAGAGTGTGTTACTTTGTGACCAGGTGACTTCAGAGGAGTGGGAGCTGGACAACTGACTCATGGAAAAGAGTTAGCTTCAAACTGCAAAGACAGTGAGAGGAGATGTGAAGGGAAACCCTCTTTAGTGTTATTACTATGTTTGAAAGCCTACAGATCATAAAGTACTTTAACAATCAATTTGACAAATAAAAATATTTGTTTTCAATATTTTGTGAGTTTGAAAATACCACATCCATTATGTTGTGTATCTCGAGGGTAACATTTAATTTGAGGTGCATTTTTCTTTGCACCATATTGCTAACCTGAAACACGATGTCATCTGCAGGTGTGCTGTAGTGAATCTTCTGAGCCTTGTGTCTCTGATCAAAGATGGAGCAGGCTGTGAACGGTGATTAACGAAGATACTGACCCTATTTTTTCAGCGAGTTAAAGTGAGAATTTGTTTTTAATCCTTTATAAAAACAAAATCAAGCAGAAGCACTTTGTGTGTATGACATACAGCAAATAGGATAAAAGCTATTTGTAGATTTAGTGGTGTTTGTCGTTTAACACCTACACGTTCTCTAATGGCAGATACTGCTGCTCACTTCATGCACTTGACTGGTTTGGTCTGCTGGCTCGTGGGTTTGCTTTGTGGAAACATTCAAAAGCTCACGGATGAAAGGGGTGCATCAGAGTGAAGCTGAAGATGGGCCAGAGGTTTTGAAGCTAAATCAAAAATTTCCTAAAGGCTGAAGTCTCTGATTCCAGAGACTTGCGTTCTGACTTTCTTACAGGTGCTTGGGAGTTAAAAGCCCTTGGAGTGTTTTGTGCCAATCACTGGTTACGTGGTTACCTCTGCTGTGTAGCAAAGGTCTGTGTCTTCATGGTAAGAGCCATCCAGAAGGTTGTGGTTAACTGCAGCATTTCTGGGACTTAAAGATGTTCCCTCCTGCTGTGGCCCCTCAGAGCCAGAGCTGCTGGGTCAGTATTGCCCTGCAAGGAGTGGGCAGGGGTGGAGTGTGACTCTGCCTGGAGGCTGCCAGGGAAGGGGAGGACTGCAATGCTGTCCTTGTCCCAGGCTCTCAAGTAACTCTTGGTACTCCCACCACTGACCAGTGCTGCTAACTCTGCTTTTCTGAGCTGTGCTCTGGGGTCAGGAACCTCCCTGGATAACAACCTTGGATAAACAGCAATTTCTCTCTCCTCTCATAGGTCCTGTTCAAGAAGGGACCACTGCTGAGGGAAGAGCATCTCCCTCCTTTTGTTCCTTCTGTGTAATGTCCATGTTAAAGATGTGACATCAATGCTGGTTTTGGAGGAAAGCTCTGACTAAAATGCTGGCCCCCCTGAATCAATGGCAGCATTCCCACAGACTCAAAGGGGGCCAGAGTCTTGTCCTTCATTCTTCTCTTCGCAGCCTCTTCATGCTGGAAAGAATGTTTGCTCAGCCATCAAATGTGATATACGTATGATCCCAATGGGGAAACCTACCCTCCCCCAAACTTTAAGAGAGACTGCAGTGGCTTGGGAATGCGTGGAGATGTGAGGGATGAGGTCTTTCAGGAGTAGAGCCAGCTGGCTTCCAGACACAGGTAATTGGGGTGACTCCACTAGTAATATGATGATAAATGCAGAGAAATAGCAAAGAGAAATGTGCCAAAGCTTGGAATATTAAAAAACTTAACTGTTTTCTGACAGAAATCAAACTGAGGAGGAAATATGCTGGCATCCTGTCCCTCTACTCCCTCCCCTGCCCCCCAGCCTCCCCTTTTTATCTTTCATTTTTCCATCTGGCTTATCTAGTTGAAATTTGAACTGAGTCTGACTTCAAGTTCCTTTCAGTTTTTTGTGGAATATTTTACAGGGTAATCTCTTTGTCACAATTGCAAGATTGTGAAACTCCTAAACCATGATTTGTCCTTGTTGCCACAATGAAAACATAAATTATAACAGTGTCCAATTACCCCTTTAGTGGTTGCAGCATAACTCCCACTCGTGGTCTCCATGACCTGGGAAAGAATTGTATGCACTGGCTGAATTTTTTAACAGACATAATAGAAGGAAAACTTTGACAAACATGACTAACAGCTAAAAAATGCAGTGTGCTAGCAAACTTTAATAAGTACTTATTAGAAGTGGAGTTGAATCAAAGCTTTGGCTTCACCACACCATGAAGTATGGTGGGAGTTGGGAGTCCAGGCCCACATCAGGAATCATGTCAGTCCCTCTCTCTGGAAAGGATTGAATCAAATGCAAAAAACTCAAGGTCTGTCAGCTAAGAGGCCAATCAGACATGGAGACAAAAACAGTGTAACCTGCAAGAAAAAAAGACTCCTTTGTTTTGAAGTGTGTGAAGACAAAGACAGTCAAGGAAATAAATGTATTGCAGAGGTGTTTTATTGCCTTTTCAGATGATTTCTGTGGAGTGTATTTTATGAGCTTTGGCTGTATTTTTACATTACTGGTGAATAAAGCTCTCATTGTTCAAAGGGTATCATCTGGTGACTCATGAATTTCTTCAAATGCTGCTTAAAAAACCCCTCATATGATATTGAGAATGCTGCTATGTATGTAGCTACAGACCTACAGAAAAATGAGCCACTCCTGCGCTTGATCAGTTAGTGGACTGGGGACTCTCAGACAATTCAAGATTGATAGACACAGGGAAGAAGTGAGAGTGTAGCATCATCTCTGCTCCTTGTGGAAAATAAATCTCCTTGATTTTGTGTCACAAATGCTGATTCTGAATTTCCAGCTCAGAACTTCACTCTGGAAGTACAAGTTGAATTTAAAGTGAGTCTAAGTTATTTTTTAATGAATGTCTGCTTTCTCCCTCCTTGAGTCAATGCTAGAGCAGACATACCTGGCACAGAGCTAACAGATAGCAGGGAAGTCAAAAGGATGCTTAGCTGGGCAAACAACTGCTTTACATGATTTACCTAATTTTCTAGGTCAATCTGGGTGAAGCAAGTCTTTCAAACCAATCTTCTCTAGCAGTTTCACAGAGGTGTGCCCAGGAGGCTCTCAGGTTTGCTCTCTGCTTGCAGCCCAGCCAGAAAGCTGCTTTTGAGGGAAAGTGCCCTTCCCAGCCAGGTACATAGTCCAGATCTGCAGCTGGAGTTATTTTCAGAAAGTTGATCCTAGTGCAGAAGCACACCAAAGCACTTTATAAACCAGCTGTGGTTTAACTGACATTCTGCAAATACTTCCATTGTATCAGTGAACCTGTGTGTTGGCAAAAATGTGAAAACAGCTCAAATAGTCTCACCTCTCCCCGGAGGAGTGTTTGGTCATACTGTAGATCAGATTTTGCTGTGTTTAACCAAAACTGTGCTTAGTGCACATGTGACAGAATTACCTGGATGTCAGCTATTGGATCTCTCTATTTTTCTTCCTCCAGCTTGCTGTTTCATCATCTAGTATCTTGTGGGCATTGTAGAAATACACTACATCATCCTCTGGTTAAAACCAGTTGAAGGAAGTAGAGCATGTCAATATCCACTAAAAGATATCGGTAAAGATATTTTCATACAACGTTTTCAACTCTCAAGGAATACCTTTACGTTCAATATCAACAGCTGAGGAATGCACCTTGCTTTGGGAAGTAAAGAATGGCCCAGTTTGTGGAAATCTGAATGCCATGTGTGTAACTGAGGTCTTGAGAATGGGATTTTATACCCATGATGATACAGGGGGAGAAATTGCTCTGGGTACTGTGACTGACTGTGCCAAAAGACCTTTTATTGTGTTTCCTACCTCTGCACACCTGTGGAGCATCAAGTTGTCCAGGCGCTGACTTTTGGTTCCAGTGTTGGAGCCAGGTCTCTTGGGAGCTGAGAGGTGTGTGAAAGCTGAGGGCAGTGCTTCTCTGTGCCTACTGGGAGACACTCATCCATTTAATGGATAGAGGAGACCACATAAGACACACTCACAGCTGGGTTACACTCCCTGGCCTGAAATGTTCTGGACAGAGCAGGTCCAAGAAGGCCATGTCAGGGAATGTGAGAGCTGCATTCCCCTTGCAAGGAGCTTTGTCATTACAACATATCTCACAACATCCCATCTCTGTGAGGCTTTGCTGCATTTTCTATTTGCATTCTACAGGTCTTGCTGCTGTAGGGCTGCACTCAGGCAGATGGTTACTGCGCGCCTGGAAGCACAAGTGAGGAACTGGAGAGGCGAGCTTATCCTATACCAGAGAAAAAAAATACATCCTCTCTGACAGCAGGGCCTTCAGGAAAACTTGGCACTGCAGATCTTTTCCCTTTTCTGCAAAACACTGAAATATTAGGAGGAAAAAGGGAGGGTGGGCAATCTCATTATAATCCCTCCTTGCCTCAGAAACAGGGAGTCAGGAGACACCTTTAAGTGATTCCTCCTGAGCTGGATAAGGTGGTATGAGTGCTGACCTTAAAGGCTTAAATATCTGATTAAAATGTAGTTGCAGACATTCAGGATGACCAGATTTTCAGAGGCGTTGAGAACTCGTAAACACCAATGGGATTTTTGAGATCTTTGGAAGTTGAAATTACAAAACTGAGCTATGCCTTAATATACAGAACCAAAAATATGCAAAAATTGCTGCTTCATAACCTCAAGTACTGAGCAATTTTAAATGCAACATAGTAAGAAAAGATAAAAATGAACACAGTGCACAATAACTTAACTTACAACATTTAGTGAAAATATTGATATTTCTGTCCTAAATACTGCAACTCTAATAAGGATACCAAACTATGAGCAATTTATATACAAATCAATGCATTGACTAGACAGTGAATCTCCAAATTACTTAACAACTCAGAGTTAGGATATTTTTTCCATGTAACCTTTCATATTATTAGCAAGAGAGTCCTAGTTACTTACATGGATGCAACAACCAATCAGTCAATAGCTAAATATCCCTATAGGCCTGCCCACACTCTGTTACAATATATCTGATTGATAATCCTGCAAAGTTTCTTTATTTTAAAAGGGCAAAACTCAAATAAATCCTTCGCTGTTCAATGTCCCCATGTCAGCTTTTCCCAGTGCCTGTGGGCCATCTGTAGCCCTGTGCCCTCTAAACTGTGACCACCCCTGTGCCCTGTTCTGGTGGCTCCCCCAGGTAGGTAAATGATAAACCATCCCATGAAGTACCTGTATGTTTGTGTATCCCCTTCTTCCACAATTGCCATTGAACGTGGCCTTCTGACAGTGATTTTGGTACAGGATGGGCACATTTCCAGTGAGAGTCACAACCAGCAGTGAAACAGATGCTTTGTTTTACCTTCCTCTTCTGCAGGAAGAACTCCAAACCAGCAATATCATACTGTGCAGCACGGAGCTGACAACAGGACTGAGGCAATAAAGTCAATGGGTCATCGGGACACAACCCTGGCATGACTCAGTTTATGTAAGATACAGGAAAGAAAGGATCTGAAAGCTAAACCTTCTGATTCTAGGCACTGAAGGAAAGGCAACTGTTACTAGTTCCCAGAATTTCCTTTTTAAGTTGTGAAAATTGTTAGTGGTCTTAAAATGTAACTTTTCCCCTGTTGTGGACACTAGAGGTGGCTGAAATGCAGCCTTGAACATTTTACTTCAAAGAGATCACAGGAAGCATCAGGTGGCAGTGACCTTACACGACTGATGATCTGAGATACATTTTTCATTAGTGTAACTGCTGGCCTCCAGCCCCAAATGCTGGAGAGGAAACAAGGGACCTCAAATCACTCTGCAGAGAGTAGGGGATTACACAGTGGTAACACGGGAAAATCAAACCAAACTAACTCTTTATCCAGCTAAAATCCCGCTGCACTTCAGCTACACATTTCATCATTCTGCCTAATGGGATTAAGACACACACCAAGGGGCTCCCATTCTCCAGTATTGCTGCCTTATTCCTTTAAGTGCTGGCCAATTTCAGAACCAGGGACATTCGTGAAAGGGTGCAAGTACCAAATGACAAATATTTTCCGTTTTTGATCATCGACTCTGAAGAAGTCTGACTTGGACACTTATTAACAAGGTGAAGTCATCTGCTATGGAAGTCAATGCTCTGGGAAGCTTGGAGATGCTCTCTATGCTTGGCAGCATTCCCCTTTTAAGTTCCAGTTGGCGGCTTTTTTTCACTCTCCTTAGTTAAAGGTTCTGCTTGACTTCATTCAACCCCAGAA
The DNA here is from genome assembly GCF_003945595.2 of Pipra filicauda. NCBI lineage: Eukaryota > Metazoa > Chordata > Aves > Passeriformes > Pipridae > Pipra > Pipra filicauda. Next base: position 2,348,078 of record NW_024104298.1, read on the forward strand.
GCAATTCTGCTTTCATTACTAGCTAAGGAAATACTGGAGCACTGGTTCAGAGAGTGATGATGTTAGTGTGCAGCAAGGGCCAGCAGCTCCCTGGAAGCAAAGAATCACGAGTCTCCGTAGGGGCTCGCAGGGTCTCACCAGCCAGGCCCCATCTCACCGCCCTCTGCAAGGGAGCAGGCTCAACCAAGTTTCCAGATCACCATGCAAGCCCGTGGTGATGGGGCAGATTCAAGGTCAAGCCAGGAAGTCAATCCAAAGGTCAGATCCAGTAAATGTCAGGCAGGTCCATAGAGACACGGGACCGCCAAGGTCAACATGGAAAGTTGGTCCTTTGGACAGGGACTGCCAGGTAAAGACAAGGTTGTTGCTACATATTAGAGCTTTTTATGAATTGTAGATTTTAAAATCAAAGAAACAAATAGCCAGTACTGTTCAAAAAGTTAATCTTGTGTTTCTTCTGTGTTGGTGTATCCAGCTTTCACCATGACATTTCTTGCTAGTCCTGGGTTAGGTTTTGCTGTTTATACTCACAATGACAGCATGAGCCAAAGAGATGCTCTTTACCCCAGAGACTTGAAGTAGGGACCAGTGTTTATATCTGTAATTTTATGGGGCAGGCACAAGGGTATCAGTGTTCTGGTTTCCCTGAGACACTCAGCAGTGCATGATAAAGCAAAGTAGAAAACTGCCAGAGACAGAAAATTGCCCTATCTAATTTAGCTGGGACATGTACAGTCTCTTCAAAGAAGAGATTTAGTCTATTAGATTCGTCTGTAGTTTTGCTTCAGCCACTCAATTGTAAGGGGGTTAAGCTGGAGACAAACAGTGATTCAGTTTTATGACCAGGCTGAAAACACCAATAAATCTGCTGCTCCTATGTGTTAACTGTCCTGCGTGCCCAAGTGCATGAGGCTTTAATTGTGTGTAATAGCTCCAGGTCTGGACCTACGTACGTGCACATCAAATAACTCCTTTTAAACCATAAAGCAAGAGCTATTGAACTAATTATTGTATTAGCATCATCATCTTTCTATATGGAAATGTGGAGCATATGGCAAGCTCAACAGATGCCTATAGCCACCATCCAGATAATGTTATTAAAAACAACAAAAAAAAAGAAAAGTCATTACATTTTTTGCATATTGGCTGAGAACACTCAGGAGGCTGAACTGGAGACTGTTGTCATATTTGTCATCCTGCTGATTGCCTAATATAAAACACAGAAGGTCAGCAAAGTGTGAGAAAAGCGAGACATTGTGGAGGACCAAAGCCTGAGCACTGGGACTGAGAAATTGCAAGCAGTGACCTACAGTAAATATGCAACAAAAGTGCAGAAACCCAGGTTCTTGCTGCCAGGGGACAGGCTGTTGACTGGGAACAAAGCTTCAGATTTCTCTGAATGATTAGAAATTCACAGTGTTGTGGATACCACGTCCTAAAAGTCCTGGAGGAAGAATATGGGCACGGCGGCTGCCAGCTGATTCATGGGGAGCAGCTGCAGAGAAAATGCCTCTTCCTGCCCTCCCAGATGGATGAAAACTGTCATGAAAGGGCCCCTACAAAGGAGGGTTGGACTTCAGCCTCCAAGCAGATTTGTGCAGAGATACTCTAAGTCCCCAGATGGGAAAAACCACTTCCCAAACTTACTGAATATCCTGTTCAAAGGAAAGGCTGCTTCTCCTCCCTGTGAGAATTGTTCAGGGTAATGTAGGGCACTGGGGAGAGAGACTTTCTGCTCTCCTAGACCATGAGCTGGTGCCTGTATCTGCTGGGTTAAAATGGGTGTAAGATTAGGCTTTTCTGAATGAGAGAGTCTCCTCCTGTTCCAAAGATGGGGAGAGAGGAAGGGAAAGGGGAGCTGCAAGGGGGAGCTCAAGATGGGGAATCACATGTGAGTGAATGTCCTTGAAAGAACAGAGCATATGCTTTTTTATTTGTTTATTTTTGTGGACCTTCTAAAATGAGGACATTCTTGATTAGTTTTGTTGCTCTCTAATATCCCTAAGCAGTGCTTTCTGGCAAAGAGAGGAACTATAGGGAAATACCTGTCTTGCTATGGAAACACCGTGGTGATTTACATCAGCTTAAGAAGCTCTGCCTCTGCAAGTTCTTTGCTTTTTTTAAGCAGCAATATGAAAATTTTCTGTTTTTTTTTTTTTTTTTTTTTTTTTTTTTTTTTAAATAGGGAATGCTCCTGGTACTCAGTACGGTGCTTCAGATGTTGCCCTTCCTTCCTATTTCTGAGTAGTCTGCTGGGGGCAGCTGACTTCAGCTGTGAAATGTAAATGGATTTTGTGCATTCAATTCAATTTTGGTTGCAAACAATCAAAATTAGGAAGAATTATGAAGGGGTCCTTAATTCCTTCTTCTCAGGAGACCCACATGAGTAAGATAAAGGAGTATGTGTGTCTGGGAGAGAGAGAACATATTACTCCTCTAGTCCCATCTGTTTCTGCCCCAAATTTGTGGACAACTGCTACGTGCCCCCTCTGTGACTGCTTTCAGGAGGCATAAGCAGGAGGTAGGGAAAAAGAATGACTCAGAGAATGGACTGTGTGGCACAGGGTGGAGAGTTTACACAGTTTGTGTGATACTGTGGGCAAGTGGGGTTGCTGGAGCGTGAAGCAGGACAGGCCAGGAGCACCATGTCATCACAGACCCCATCAGACACACTTCTGCCCTGTATAAGATATGCACTGTAACTCAGTGGGCCATGCTAAGACTGATTCATTGTTAATTTACCTTTCCTCTGTCTCATTGCCCATATAACATGCAGTTTTAAGACATACACGGGCTAATTAGAAGATATTTTCTGGAAGGGAGTCACAGCTGCATGATGTGAAACTCCTGCAATCAGTGAAAAAACGTAAGGGGCTTGTTTACACACTTCAGATGTTCACCTTCAGCTACGCTGCCACGAATGGCTGAACTTGTGGTATTCTTTTCTTCTTTCATAGTAAGTATTTCTCCAAGAACATGTAATGCTGACTGTAATACTACTCATTAGGCTGCTCTTGAAGTATGGCTTGTGTGCACAAAGGCTTGACCATTTTTTCTAACAGTAGCTGTTGTTTGAATAAAACATGTTGTTGCACATCCCCTGCAAAGTTTGTTTCTTGTCCTTAATATTTTGTCCCAGGGATATTGCCAATGTGATTTCTAGAGCTCCTTCAGGTTTCCATAGGTTTTCACACCCTTAGATGAGGAATGATTTATTCTCCACTGCCTCGAATCTATCATTGGTTTTGGTGCATGTTCCCTTCCTCCCTTACAATTCTTAAATGATTTCAAGAATGTTTTAGGGAGATCTTAGCTTTTTACTTCTAAGTCATTCATTATCAGCAATTTATCACCTTACAGTATTTTTTTCCTACTTTCAGATGTGAATAAAACACAAATAACAAGTATTATTTTAAGTGTACACTAGACTCATATTACAGTAAAAAATGGATAGAATTACTTATGGCATATATTCATTATTGCATGCTATATAATGTTAGTGCATGCAATAATATATGTACACTGTGCAGTTGACTGTGTTCTGTGCTGCACATGGGACTTGCAATCTAACAAAACTAGAAAAGCAGCTTCAATGACCTGTATGAAAACCATATTTTCAACTTAATTTTTCCTTTTTCATGGTTGCATTTTTGAAATTGAGATCCTAGAAAGCCATGAAGAAGTCTTCAGCATGAAAGGTGACCTTTTTCAAGATACCAGATCCTGTGTGGTATGTATTTTATCCATGGATAAATGGCTTATGCATTTATTAGCACCTTTAGATTCAGAGCTTGCCCACTTGGTGCTAACAGAGGAATATTTTTCACTGCTGATGTCAGTGTGTGCTCTAGCACATTCTAGAAGATTCCAGAAAACCTGTGAAGAAAATGTATCATAGGTTTAAGACACATGAGCCTTAAATTGTTTGGAAAAGCGTTAGATAAAGTTTGAGAAGGGCAGGTTTACACATTACAAATATTGACTAGATAAAGGACAAGTATCAGCAAATAAGACTTGATAAAGTCAATTGAACAGTTCCTATTATGTGTAGATTAAGTGCTGCCTTCCCAGTTTAAAGGGTTTTATTTTGCACCTACTGTCTTAAAGAAGGTTCCTGTGATCCTCTGGGATACTCAGAGAGGAATTCAGTTGCAGCAGGGAAAAGGTAATTTTCAGGCTGCCACAGGAAAGCCAACTCTTGTGGGACAGGGATTAGGAACAATGGATACAGGAAATCTCCACAAACGGATCAGAAACTGGCCTGGAAATCTGAAGGGCCATATCAAACTTCTTTTACTTGAATTACCAAGTCTGTTAGGAAGTAATTGCAGTATGAAGATGGAGACTCCACTAAGGCTGGTGCAAAACTAAGCTCCGAAACAGATAAGTTGAGTAGCTGCGTGAGTCCTTAAAGCTATTTAAGAAACAGAAGGTGGATCTTAATATCCATATTTAAGGATTAATCATCTGCAGCTGGTGCGAAACATTCACAAGGGAGCATAAAAGTAAGCCTTCAGGCCTCCTGGTAGGGAGATAATTGGGTGGTTATGACATTATAGTGACAGCAGTGAAGTTTCATACTCTTCAGGGCCTCGGTAGATGGCATGGCCATCCCAGCAGGACAGTCCTGTGCATGTTGTGCAGGGGGTTTTGCTGCTTCCAGGGTATTAACTGTAACTGTGCATCCTTCACAGATATGTTTTCATTGAGACAGTTTCCAAGAGAGTAGCTCATTTTTTGCCTAGCAATAGCAGTCAGAAGATAATTGCTGCTTAGTAAACAGCAGAACACAATTTAGCTGACTGCCTAAAGATAAAAATAAAGCAAACCCGTCAAGAAACTCAGTAGTCCAGTATTTCCATAAAATACGAATATGGGCAGGAAAGTAGGTGCTGATACCACTGTGATCACAAGGAGAGAAGCCACAGTTAGCACAGAGAGAGGTGAACAGCAACTATAAACTTTCTCAGGCCTGGTGTTACCCTGATTTACACCATCTGAGAGCCTGGCCCATGGCATATAACTGTAGTGGTTGCTGCTAGTTCTGTGAATGAAGTTGCAATTCAGTTCAAGGTGACCAGGAAAAACTTATCAATGTCAATAAAACAAATTGTCATAGAAATCAATGTAATTTTAGAAGTAACTGAACTGTTGTGCAAATCTATCTATCTTCTTGTTCTCTTTCTATTACCTTTGTGTTGTGAGGAAATCAGCTCTGGGAATTCTGTTTTGGTTCATCTTGACATTTTCATCCTGACCATTTAGTTGTTTTATACCCTGCACCAGAAGTACATAGTGTTCATGGGCACTTTTATTCTTCCTGGGGTTATTATATGGTGTGTGTAGAGGAGTATAAATATATTTTGGCTTGGATTGGTGTACAGTTCAGAGGGTAAAAAACTGTCTGGATGACCGGGCCAAAGAGTGATGGGGAATGGAGTTACATCCAGCTGGGCACCAGTGGGGTTCCCCAGGGCTCAGTCTGTTTAATACCTTTATCAATGACCTGGAAAAGAGGATTGAGTCAACCCTCAGTCAGTTTACAACTGACCCCAGAGGGATCTGGACAGGATGGAATGATGGACTGAGGACAAGGGTATGAAGTCCAACAGGGCCAAGTGCCGGGTCCTGCCCTTGGGTTACAGCAACCTCAGGCAAATGCTCCAGGCTTGGGCAAGAGTGTCTGGAAAGCTGATCTGTCCAGTCCTGTCAAATGTGGCAGTGACTGTGAAACAAAGGTTCCAAAAGTAACTGGGGGCAGAGGGAGAAGACACACAGGCAGCAAGCATGGTTACACAAGCTTAAAAATGAGGCTGAAAACAGTCTGCTGCTACAACACTGTATGACCAGTTAACATCCTAGAGCTGTGTTCTACACAGTGAAGAGATCCTAGAGAAAGAAAAGAACGAGATCCAAAAGGAGTCACAAAACCTCTCTGAATTACTAATGGGCTAAGGCAAAAATTATCTAATGCCTTGTGATGGTTTCAGTCTAGGCCTTCCTGGAAACCAGCTTGTAACCAGGAAGGAACTAGGAAGGTGACCAAGGAAGTATTCCATGCTATTCCTTTACGTAACCTAGGGTATAAATAAGGCATTGATAAGATAGTTCGCTCTCTTCCTTTCCGGCGAGGTTCGAGAACGGTGGGTCCCTGTTTCGGTCGGGCTTATCTGGAGCCGAGGCCTACAGTGACTGCTGTTATCTGCCACCCGTGAGGGGAGAGCCAAGGGCCGTGTCTAGCCATCCTGCCTGTTCGAAGGGAAGTGGTGAGATTTTTGCTAATTTGCCTTCGGCTGGTTGTTTGACTTGTGCGGTCCTTGCCCCTTTTTGTCCTTCTCCCTTCCCTTCCCTCCTTCCCCCCTTCCCCCCCCCCTCGGTGTGTGGTATTCTCCTTTTGTGTATCTGTCTCATATGTAAAACATATATATATATATATATATTTTTGCTATAGCTTTGGCTGCTTGTTTCTTTCTTTTCCCTCTCTGGGAGGCGGGTCCTCGTTGTCGAGTTTCGGGGGACTTGGCGGGAAGCCAGCACGAAACTTGCACATGCCTGGAGAGCTTCTCTCTTCCTCCCTCTTCACATCTTGTTTTGGTTTTGCTCTTTTATCTGAGCAGCAGTTTTGAGAAAAATGAGTGTTTAAAAAATCATGTTATCTAAAAAAACAATTAATATTGCAGGAACACGGAACATAGAGACAGTAGGCTCTAAACCTCAAATTAATAAATTACCGAGTAATAAAAGTAGAGTTTTGTTGAAAAAACCCAGGTACCTGATATGTAGGTGGGCTGTACCAGAATATGATAGTTTGTTGGCTCTCCCTGCTCACAAACCATGTGTTCCAAGTAGAAAAAAAAAAAAAAAGAATTTTTTTTTCCTGGATGACTTTTGACAGTCATTCTGACAATAGAGCATGACTTGTACCAACCACCTTTGGGGTGAAAAAATGTGCTAAATATACTAGGAAAATACAATTTTCTGTGTTACTTGCACACAGTGTTGGTAAAAAAACACTGCAGAAATTTTACCCTTAACTGCACATAGTGTCAGGGTCCTGAGGCACTAAAAGGTCTTTATTTAGGAGTTGCTAATACGATTTGCTTCCTCCATTGATCTTGAACTCTTCTTGTTGCTGTGAACTTGCGTGACCATGTGGACTCTTGGCTGGGCCTGGCCACCATCTCCAGGTTTGCCTTGTGGTGAGATGGGCTTTGGCTGATAAAGCCCTGTGGGGTCCCCTGTGGCTCCCTGTCCTGAAGACTGCCCTGCTGTGCCACCATCCTGCAGGAGAGTAGCCCATAGTGAACTCACTAGGTTTGCTCTAGGGAACATTCTCATTCCTCTTCTCTTTCCTTTGGCTTCCATGGTGCCAAAGGAATATCCTTCCAGGGTATTGCACTATGGGAAACACTTAGAACTTGACCACGTGAACTAATACCTTTGGTTGTTGCAGTTATAAACTCTAAATGAAGATTCGACACCTTGGTTGGAGATGTAGTATCTTGCACAGAGTGGATTGTGGTTGTTAGATTGACAAAATATAGTTAAACTATTTTTAATTGTCATCTTTCAATTCCATTTAGGTAGTTTCAAAATGCTTATCCCATATGGCAACAGCTCTTTTTCAGCATAATGTGACATGGAATTGTAAATATTTTGGCTTGACCCGAGAGCTAAGGATGAGAATTGTATATTAGAGGTCGAAAGTCTAAGTTCTGGGACTGATTAGCTGCTGATCTGCTTCCTAGAGGAAGATGTGACAGTCGTGGGACACTGTCTGCCTCTGTCTTTTCATAGAATCATAGGGAATCATTTCGTTTGGAATGGAGCTTAAAGATCATCCAGTTCTGAACCCCCTGCCATGGGCAGGGACAACTTTAAATAGACCAGGTTGCTCAGAGTCCCATCCAACCAGGCCTTGAACACTTCCAGGGATGGTACATCCACAACTTCTCTGGGCAACCTGTTCCAGTGCATCACCACCCTCGTAGTAAAGAATTTCTTCCCTATATCTAACCTAAATTACTCCTATTTCTGTTTGAACCCATTACTCCATGTCCTATCACTACAGTGCCTGTTTCCTTTTATCTGTTGTTGTCCTCTAGTTGTTGCTTATCTTCAGTTGCATGTTCAGGAAGGACTGCTTTTCCACTTTGAAATGTCCAGGGCACACATGTGGTCTGGAGACACAGAGAACCAGGTTTTCTTCCCAGAATTGGGTAGGCCACATAGCATATCTGGATATGTTGATGCTTGTGGCTTCTTTTGCCAGACAGAAATTACAGTGGGGGTGTTGTTAAAGGAGGAATGTAATGGGTAGGTCTTGCTTTAAAACCTGTGGTGAGAGAGCTGTTTAAAAGGTGCTGCACAGGCAGCCTACAGACCCTGCAAGGCATTGTGACATCTACTACATTTGTTTCCATTGCCATGCTCTACTTAAACACATACAAAAGAACAGTCAAGCTGGGAATGACTCTCACAGTTGCTGAGGCAGGACTCTGTAATGGCAGGGTTAGCAATGCCTGCAGTTACATAGCCTGTCTAGAAGCTGGTCCCTTTCTTCTTTTAGTTCACCTCAGGTTTTCAATTTCCCACTGAATTTAACAGGCTCCCTTTCTTAGAATTTTTAAGATCTGACCTTAAAATGACTTATGTTATTCCTATAGTTCACTGACTTGCAAGTTGATGTGGTTGCTATGGTTTTATGCAAAGGGCAGGGTGATCTTATTGCTATCTCTTTTAAAGTGATCAGCAGTACTTGATCTGTTCTACACTTACAATATGAATATTTAGAAACGGCTGGAAAAAGGCACAAAAGTATAAGCATGCAGAACAAACTGACAGAGCAGTCCCACCATGTCCTTCAATACAGCTGAGCAGTCTGCAGATAATTCAAGCCTTTACAGAGTGTCTCCTGCCTTGAACAAAGTGATTGCAAGGGGTTATGATGTAGTTGCCTAGTCCTGCTGGCCCCAGGATGCCGCTGACCTTCTTGCCCACCTGGGCCCATTGCTGGCTCTTGTTCAGCTGCTGACAACCAGCACCGCCAGATCCTTTTCCAGACACTCTTGCCCAAGCTTGGAGCTTTTGCCTGGGGTTGTTGTGACCCAAGTGCAGGACCTGGCACTTGGCCTTATTGAACCTCTTACCATCTTCCCCAACCCATCAATCCAGCCTGTCCAGATCTCTCTACAGAGCCTCCCTCCAGCAGATCAGCATTCCTGCTCAACTTGGTGTCATCTGTGATTTACTGAGGGTGCCCTTGATCCCCTTTTCCAGATCATTGATAAAGATATCAAACAGAACTGGCCCAAGTCCTGAGCTGGAGGACCCCACTCATGACTGGCTGACAGCTGGATGTAACTCCATTCCCCAGCGCTCTCTAAACCCATCCATCCATCCATCCATCCAATTTTACCCCAGCTGGACACTGTAGTGGATCTGCCAGTGAGACAACCTCGTGGTCATGAGGAACATCTGCCCGAAAACCTCTTCTCCCTCCTGACTAGCCCAACAGGAGCCAGATCCCTGCTTCCTACACAGCCTCTGCACCTGCTCCCAGTTGTGATGCCCCCTTTCCAGGAGGCATAGGAGGGATTTACCCTTTGTAAATATGTTAATAAAACTGTTTGTTTGTGTTAAGAAATCCCATGTCTCTGGGTGTCTGGGCAAGACTGTGTTGTGGGTTGGTACCCCTTGGCTTCATCTCCCCTCTGTAACAGAGAGATGAAGTTTGCACTGCGATTTACATTTGCAGTGGTACACTCAGACACTTTAACACCTCCCTGTCTTTTCTCTTCCTGGTGTTCTTGACATCTCGTCCTCCCTACATCTTTCCCCATGTCTTGGAACACCTCTCAAGTTGCTTCAAAAGATGCTGCTGAAATCAGTAGTTCCATCATGGGGTCTTGCTGCTTCTCCTTGGGCTGTTCCTTTAAGAAGTGTGGTCCCATCAAGTGAACCCCAAAGCTCTGCCAAGGCTATCACATTACCTATTTCTGACCACAGCTGGAGGCTCAGTCACCCCTGAACACAGTTTGACGGCTGCTGGGAGATGGCCGTGTATACACAGACCTCCACAGACCTCCTGATTTTTTCCTGCACTCCTCCTCCAAAGTGGGAGTGTTGCCTATATCTCCCAGGCAGCTGAGAAGGTCACTCTTGGTACAAGCAAATCTGTGTCTGTGGCCCAGGTGTCCAGGCTTGGCAGCGCTGGAGCTGCCGGGGAGGCCTGTGTGAGAAGATGCAAAATGCTGCCTGGCAGAGTGAAGAGTGAGGAAAAGAAGTGTGAGGAAGGAACAGCTCTGCAACCAACAATATGAGAGGAGGAGAAGGAGGAGGAGGATGAGGTGCTCCAGGTAATAGAGCAAGGATCCACACCAGTGGTCACAGGTCCCCACACTGGAGCACCTGGACATTTCCTGAAGAAACTGTGGCCCATGCAGAGCCCCTGCAACACAAGGTTTATCCTGAAAGACTGCAGCCCTTTTAAGGGGCCCCATGACAGAACAGGTGATAAGTGTGAGTAGGATGGAGCAGCAGAATAGAGCTGGTGGACTATTCCCATGCATCCTGTCTCTGGATCCCAGGGAGAAAAGATCAGCCCCTCCCCCTTGACTTTCCCTCCTCAAGAAGATGGAGAGAGCAATGAGATTGTCCTGGAGCTTCCTTTTCTCCAGGCTAAACAATCCCATCTCCCTCATTTGCTCCTCATAAAACAGAAGTGGCCCCAAGACTGAGCCACAGGGAGCCCCACTGGCGACCAGCTGCCAGCTGGATGTAACTCCATTCTCCACCACTCTTTGGACTCGGACAGACAGGTTTTTACTCAGTGAAGAGGACACCTGACCAAGTCATGAGGAGCCAGTTTCTCCAGGAGAATACTGTGGGAAATGGTGTCAAAGGCTTTATTAAACTCCAGGTAGGCAGTATCCACAGCCTTTTCCTCATCCACTAAGGGGGTCACCTTGTCATAGAAATAGGTCAGGTAGGTCAATCGGAACCTGTCTTTTGCAAATCCCTGCTGGCTGAACCTGATTCCCTGGCTGTCCTGCATGTGCCACTCGAGATGCTCCATGACCTTTCCTGGCACCAAGGTCAGGCTGGCAGGGCTGTATTTCTTCTTGCTGTCCAGTTCTGAGTACCAGAGACTCTTGTATGTCCTCCTGGATTCAGCTGTGAGTGGTGCCTGCAGAGGTGCAGGGGGTTGTGCTGCATTATGTGCTGCAACAGGTGCTTTCCATTTCCTACCTCTCACATGGTTCTTTCACTAGGAGGTTATGTTTCTGTATGTTGACAGAAGAGCTGTATTGCACACCCAGCACCCAATATATTCCTCAACAGGAGGGCTGAGAGTAGACCTTTGTTTCAAAATAGACAGTAGTGTTTTAGGGCAGCAGACCATATGGTCCTCCAAAGCCTATTTCTGTAAGGTTTTAAAAATAATCAGACACTCTCTTATTGTTCATATGTAATTACACAGCACCTTTCAAATGTCTTCTCTTGGAAAATTGTGTCCAGTCACCTTGCAGGCCCTCTTTTTACATGCCCAGTGTTGACTTTGAATATTTATTTTGCACTACAACCACTGTTTTAAACAGGCAGTCTGTCTGCACAATGTAATGTCTTTGCTATGAGGGCAGGGAGTGTATTGCATCAATCTGTCTCGCTTTCACTCCTAAGTCTTCTTTACCTGTTGCAGTCTCTTTATTCAATAAGCCAGAGGCCACATTAGGCGAATCTTTTTCCTTGAGTCACAGTCTCTGAACCCAACGTTAGCTGTGGTTTTCACCCTACCAGTCCCTCCCTAGTGAGTAAGGGTGGGGAGATAAACACCACTTAGCTAATATGCTTTGTGATCTTGTCAGTCCTTGTGACAAGATAACTAACACTGTGTTATTTTGCATGTCTATATTACATGTCAAAAATAAAGTTAAAATAGCCTGAAGAGCCTAATTTGAATCTCCCAGCATCAGAAAATTCAGCATGAAGACTGAATGCTATCCTTTCAAGAATATACTGAATTCTACTTCACATCTCTATTCAAAATATGTGCAGTAACATCTAACAGACCTCATCACATTGGCAATGAAGACAGAGGAAGTTGTGCCCCATCCAAAGGTGCTAAAGGCAGGCTTGGTGGATATAAAACCATAGAGTTTTTATCATATATAGCAGACTGTCTGCTAATAATTCATGGGAATCAGAGAATGAGAAATTATTAGAAAGATTGGGGGTTTTTTTGTTGTTGTTTTAACTTATTTAAATTCAATGTATTATACAAAAGAGATTTGAGTGCCTTCATGGCATTAATTAAAAATGTTAGTAACTTCACAGAGCCTGAACTTCAGAAAGCTCACTGCTTTGAAAGATTCTATCAGTATAAAAATAAATTCTTTATACTTAAAATGGAGAGCATAATAAAATCCATAAGGATATTGCCTTGCCTAAAGGCGATTGTGAGTGGTAATCTTCTGTTGATTCTGTTGGTGCCAGTATTTCACTTGAGGACTCAATGATAGGGAGTGGGAAGGAAATTATTTGTTTTATCCCAGAGGAGGTTTTGAGATATTTATTTTTTTCCTTGTGCAGCAGAAAGAAAACTGATATCCTGAAAATTTTCAAGGTCTGATAATCTGAAAATTATGAATCATTTAATTTTTAAGTACCTTTTTAGAGGAAATTAGTAGGAATTATTGAAAAGAAATGTGTAAAAAAATCGCAAAGTTCATATTTTTAATTTTTGTGTTCTAAAACCACTGAAAGGGAGATTTCCTATCAAAAAAGGTGATTAATAAATATATTTCAAGCAAAATTTAGGGTCAAATAGCTTATCACAGAAATTGGAAAGGACCTCTGGATCCAACCCTCCTGCTCAAGCAAGGCCACCATGTCCAGGCAGTTTTTGATTACTGAAGGATGGAGACTCCACCAGCTCCCTGGGCAACCTGTGCCAGTTCTCAGTGAAAAAATATTTCCTGGTGTTCAGGTAGAACCTCCTCTGTTTCACTTCGTGCCCACTGCCTCTGGTTCTGTCCCTGGGCACCACTGAAAAGAGCCTGGCTCTGTCCTCTTTGCACCCTCCTTTTGGATATTTGTACACATCAGTGAGATCCCTCTTGACTCTCTTCCTCTCTGGCTGAGCAGCCCCAGCTCTTCCAGCCTTTTCTAACAGAAGAGACGCTCCACTTCCTTCATCATCTTAGTGCCAGCCCTTTGCTGGCCTCTTTTCAAGTAGCTCCATGTCTTTCCTGTACTGATGATCCCGGAACAGTTCCCAGCAGTCCAGGTGTGTCCTCACCAGTGCTGAGTAGAGGAGAAGGGTCACCTCCCTCCACCTACTGCCAAGGCTTTGTCTAAGCCAGCCCGGGATACCATTAACTCTTCTTTACCATGAGAGCACACAGCTGGCTCATGTTCAACTTGGTGTCCACCAGGGCCACCACAGGCCTTTTCTGCAAAGACACTTGCCAGACAGGTAGCCCCCAGCATGTGCTGGTGCTTGGGGTTGTTCCTCATCAGGTGCATGGTTTGGCACTTCTCCTTATTGAATGCCATGAGGTTCCTGCCAGCTCATTGCTCTCTGGATGGGAGCACAACCCCCTGGGGTACCAGCCAGTCCTCCCAGTTTGGTGTCACCAGCAAACCTGCTGAGGGTACGGACCATCCCATCACCCAGATCACTAGTGATGTTGAAGAGGACTGGACCCAGTATTGACCCCTGGGTTACAATGGTAGTTACTGGCCTCCAACTAGACATCATGTCACTGATCACCACTCTCTGGCTGTTCATCCAGTTTTCAGTCCATCTCTCCATCTGCTCATTTGTCTCTCATTTCATCAGCTTCTCTTTGAGGATCTTATGACAGACTGTGTCAAAAGCCTTACTGAAGTCTAGGCAGACAATATCCACTGTTCTCCCCTCACTGCCAAGCCAACCAATTTTGATTTCTAAGAGTTTAGACATGACAAGTGCAAAAGGATAACAAAGACTGACACTGCATAATGAAAACAGAGATGTGTGGAAGGTATTTCTGAAGTAGCTTTTAATATGTTTCTATATACATAAGATATATTGTGTAAATATACCTGTGAAGTTTATGAGCTAACTTAGCAATCTTGTCTGAATACAAAAAAAGAACAAGTGAACAAGATAAATGAAATATGTTTCAGGCTGAGTGGCATAACATGCTTTTGAGTTGTTCTTCACTGGATTCCTACACCCTTCCTATCTTACCTAAACCTTTAGACTGGTTATTCCTGTTATGCTGCAGCTGGCCATCTGTAAAGCAGAGGTGATGCTTCTTCCTTTGCCTGTCCTGCTATCTGGATTGGGAGCTACTTCATGTGGAATCCAGGTCCTCCAGCTTTATGCTTCTGCAAGCTCAATGTTTAGCCCAAATGTGTCTCCGTGAAAGGCCAGAGATCCCTCCCTCATGTTCAGAGATAGAGAACTACAAAATCTGGAGGGATGGTTGAGGCAGATATGGACTTGCTCTTCTTGGGCAGCAGTACTGGCTTACAAGACTGAATTGAGAGGAGTGAAGTGAGGCAGACAACAGACACAGCACTTCTGGGTGTGCTTTGAGACCTTCTAAATCCTCGGGTAGCTGCTTCTGGGTTTGTGGGGGGATTCCAGAAATCCTCTGAGGAAGGTCGGGGTGGCAGTTGCTGCTGGGTAGGGAGAGTTTAGAGGAATCATGGACTCCTGGCCAGCCCTGGCAGCCTCTCATGAGCTCTGTCAGCTGCTCCTGATTAAGGGATGCATTAAGGTTTTGGATTGAGCTGACTCCTGATAAAGCAGAAGAAAGAACCCTCTGAGCAGCTATGAAGGGGGAAGCCTATTTAAAGGCCTACCTCAGGGCACATAACCACTGTCCATCACTGTCTTCCACAGGGGCAGTAATGGCCATTGCTCATTATGTAATCTGAATTCTTTTTCTCCATTTTTGGCCTTCACAGTGATGTATGAAACCTGCTCACAAAATACGACTTTTAGTTAGCTTTGCAAGCAGACAACTTTGTTCTTTTCGTTAGTAAATACGCTTTGCAGTTGTATTTGATATTACAAATTCCTCTATGAAACAGTTCAACAGATTCAATGTATCTGTCACAAAAAATACTTCTTTCAGTGTTGTACTGCACAACTCCACTCTCAAGAAGTTGAGGTGTTTAAAGGTGAGTGAGCTTTGTCCCATAGGGAAAGACTATGACTACCTTTTGCCTCCACACCTTCCCAGCAGACCACCTTCCTCCACTCCTGTGGATAATTCACTTATTTCTGTTTCCAAATCCCCTGCCTGTCTTGCTCTTCTGAAGGCTTTCAGCAGCTCAGTTAAGGAGATCAGTCAGCAAGAAGCTCCCAAGTTCCCTGAGGAAACCCAAATGTTAGTCTTATGCCCCATGAACATATAAATGTTAATGCTCTGTAGGGACATATGGATCTGCCTTTGTTGGTGACACAGAGGGTTTTATAACCAACACTGCCTACCACAGCAACCCCTTTTTCCCTTCAAATACAGGTATGTCTATTTGCATGGATCTGATTTGATATGTCCTACATTTTTGTTTAGAAGGAGATCTCAACAGCTGATCAAACCTGAGACAACGAAAACAACAAAAGATCTTTCAGCCTGATATCACAGCTGCTGTGATTGCAAGTGCTAGATAGAAAAGGAGTCAATTCTTTTCTTTTCCATAATTAAATAATTTACATTTGATGTGAATCTGACCACATGCAACCATTTGATCTCATGACAAAGTAGCAATCTCTTGCTTCCAACTAAAATTAACTTCTGTTGCACCCAAAGGTTTCAAATACTTAACTTCCAGCAGTTATGCCTAACCAGCAGGGAAAAGTGACTGGGGATCACTGCTCCCCAGCCCATATTCTGCACAGGCTTCTATTAGATTCCCATTCCTGTTCTGGGTCCTGATTCCTACTCTGTAAGTCATAGACTGCCTGAGATCATAATCTTCCAGACAGCTCCATCTGAGCCAGCTGAAACCAAAAGTTGAGTCTTGATGAATTTCCATGTGCAAGGTCTTTCTTGGAGATTGGGAAGAGCCAACTGTAGAGTAAAAAGTAATTTTGTCAACGACAGCACAATTTCTTTGCCTAAGTATAAACATGTAGGGTCACTTCAGATACCCTTATATATGGTCTGCAGAGGGCTGGGAGACATTATACGGATCTTCATCCAAACCATACTTTCTGGAGATACAGCCAGTGGCTGGATGGGGCGTCCAAACAACAAATAAAATCTCATATACATTTATGCAGCTGAATCCTTCCCTCAGAAGCAAAGAGGAACAAGAATAGGAGAAAAGCCTCAAGTCTGGTGTGCTGATTGCTTTAGCAGCAGCAAATCACCCGAGAGCATAGCAGAGGATGGCTGTAACTGACCTGCTGGCACAAGAAAAGGCTGCAGTGTTCACCTTCCCAGACCTTCCTCATTTCCAGAAGGGCAATAAAGTTCACTATAATTGTCAGTCTGACCAATAAACCTCCCTGTCACAGAAATAATAGGGATGAAAAAAAAGTTCTGATTTAGGTGTTTCAGTCATTTTTAAATGGGATTTGTCACACAGCTATTCACCAGTGAGAACAGAGATTGGATTATGTGTTCTTCCATTTGTTCTGGTGCCCAGGTACTGAAGTGACTGTGTGGAAAAGATCACATTGGAAACTCCTCGTGGTTTGGGTTTCAGCAGCATGAGCCCAATCTTTTCTTATCAAAGTGAAACCTGAGGAGATGGCAAAACTCCCAGAGACCTTAATAAAAGCAGTAACAGACCCCATGACTCTGCTATGAGAATCAAATAAAGTGAAAACAGAGGGGTGAGGGACATCAGTCACTCTCTGAGCAAACATCACTCTGGAAATCACCAGACATACTGAAAAACATTAACACTGTTGTGGGACTGCATGCAAGATGAATAGCTTCTATAGAATTCTCTCTCTTTTTTTTTTTTTTTTGCATATATTTTGTATGTATTTGCCTAATTTGTGTTTTATACAGTGTTTACACACCTATTTCAACCCCTAGGTGAACAAAGATATTTTTTTCTAACCCCATAGGCTTCCTAACTTGACAAAAAAAATCAACCCAGAAGGAAAAAAATAGTCTTCTAAAACTTCTTTAATAAGCAATGTGAATTTTTGTTTGTTTGTTTGTGGGCTTTTTCCTTTTTATGTTTTTGCTGTATTAAAGATGGGTTCTGAGAATGTTGACACTTCTTCCAGAAAGAAGCTTTTATGTTTGGGTTTTTTTTAATGTCATTTGATCCTCTGTTGTGTTTTTAACAATGCAGAAGGAACCACTAATTCATCCATTATTTATTTCCTTTTTTGCTTTGCTATGTTTTGTTTTGTTCTTTTCAGTCACTATGTTTTAATGCATTTTTGCCAGGTGTTTCAATTTTTATTTCTCATATGTCTTTGACACCTTAGTAAATGAGGTTCTTATTAATATTTAAAGGGTTTGGTTTTTCTGTTTTGTTTTGTTGGATGCAATACTAAAAATTCCCAGCATGTGTTATAGTATCATACATTCTCCATAATGTAAAAAGTCTCACTGAAGTGATTTGGGATCTTGGGATCACACCTCACAAAAGTCTCATTTCAAGGAGCTTTACTCATTGTCGTCATATTGTCAGTTCCATTGCACGTGTTTGCTCTTTATGGTATATGTTGATCAAAATAATTTATATTAGAAATGCCAGACTATGGAACTGAGGTTGCATAAAGGACCATTCTTATGAAAGAAACATCACTTTCAGTTATTTAAGCCAGGACCTTTTTTTCTGAACTCCTTCCTCCATTTGAATCTTTGGAAGCAGAGGATCATGATTACTGTGCTTATCACAGGATTTTTAACAAGAAAAATCCATAGCCAATCCCCCCAAAAGTATGCTAAGAAACAGGAAAAAAAAGTTTGTGTGCATTCAGACCAGCCTTTGATTTTAATAGATACAATCCATTTTTTAACCTAATCCTGTTCTGAGCCTGGCTGTAACTTACCAAGGTGTTTAATATCTAAGTTCCTCTTTCAAAAGGTATGCAGAAACTTTCTTTTCATCAGAGATTTGGGAGTCAAAGCTAGGTAGTAGTGTGTAAGAAAGGTTTTTTATATATACATCTCATGATAACAAATTATATCAACAGAGTTTTAATTTAAAAATACAATTCAGTACCTTAATAGTGAAAGATGAAATTACTGTTGTGACCATTCCCAAAATAAATAATCTGATTTGTAATCTAAGAATTTAGAAAACACTTAAGAAAAATTAAACATATCCTAACATGTCTGTTCCAGGTGTCAAATAAATAGCCTTAACTCTACCCTGCAGTTTTTCTATAAAAATAACTTTGCCTTTAAGCATGTATTTGTTTCAGTTTTTTACTGCAAACGCTGGTTGTGTGTACAACACACAACTGGAGCACTATATATTTAAAAGAAGGCAATCCAGAAAGCAGACCAGAAAAATGACTGTGTACTGCTTATAATTAATAAATATAAGCCATTTTCTCCATACCCATGGACAGCAACAGGGTAAATAAGTTTTTGCAAAAAAACTTTATTTCAACAATTACTGCAAGCTTGATTCTAGTTTACAATGTAAACTACAATGTACCTGTTTCAAAGTATTAAAGATTTACACTTTCTGAAACTTATTTTGACAAGAATGAGTATTAGCAGTTATGAAAGTATAAAACAAGTACTTTAAATAAGCTGATGAGTACTTATACTTCACATTTAAATTTTTTAAAAATTTAAAATATGAGAATAATTCCTGTGTTGCCACAGGAACATGAATTAAGTGATTGGTGTCTGTCCAGCTACTGGAGAAATTCATTTACCATCACTCTCACACAGAAGTATATGTACACTAATGAATAATACATACTAAAAAATTGTTATATCATAGCAAAATACATATACTTGTCTGTTCTTTGCTTTATTAGAACACCAAGTTCTTTCTGTGACACGAGGTAAGATACCTAAGAAAACAGTTTGGTCATTCAAATGTTAAATCAGTGTAGAAATCATGCTTTTCGGACTCCAGAGCTGTCTGCCTTCCAACCCAAAACCAGGCTCACTGCTGTACAAATACGCAGTGAGATTCATCTTCCTTAAGTGGAATTCTGCAGTCACAAGATTGCTGAGGCAGGAAGGCACCTCTGGAGATCACTTGGTCGAACCCCTTGCTCAGAGCTGGGTCAGCTAGAGCAGGCTGCTTGGGGCTGTGTCCAGTCATGTTTTGAATATCTCTAAGGATGGAGACTCCACAGCCTGCCTGGGCAACCTTCTCCAGTGTTTGAGCACACTCACCATAACAGAGTATTTTGTTATGTTCAGATGGAATTTCCCTCATTCTAATTTGGGCTTACTGCCTCTGAATCACTGGGCACACAGAAAAGACCCTCCCTGAGCCTTTTCTCTGGGCTGAGCATTCCCAGCTCTCTGTGTATGTTCATGTATAAGATACTCCAAGTCCTTAATCATTTCTGTGACCTATCTCTGAACTTACTCTGTCATGTCCCTCTTTCTTACTGTGAAGTTCAGCACAGGACCCAGAACTCCAGATGTTTCTTACTAGAGATGAGCAGAGGGAGGTGATCCTTCCTTCCTCGACCTGTTGATGATGCTCTGCCTAATGCAGCTTAGAATTCTGTTTGCTGTCTCTGCTGGCTTGTGTGTCACTGTTGTGGTTTAACCCCAGCCACCAACTAAGTACCACACAGACACTTGCTCCCTCCCTGACCCCCCCATGGGATGGGAAAGAGAATTGGAAAAACCTGTGGCTTGAGATAAAAGTAGTTTAATAATTGAATTAAATAAAATATAATGCTACTAATATGAATAATTGTAATGAAAAGGGAGATAATAAAGAAAGAAATAAAATTTAAGAGAAAACAAGCAAGTGAGACACAATACAGTTGCTTACCACCTGCTGACTTGTTTGCAAACTTGCTGAAGGAACATTACTTCCCATCATCTGGACCATTAATGCAGATAATAAACAGTATTGTTCCTACCGTAGACCCCTGAGGTACCCCACTAGTGACTGATTTCATGTCCCTGATTATAACACTTTGAGTCTGGTAGTTTGGCCAGTTTTCAGTCCATCTCTTTGTCCACTTCCCTAGTCTACACTTAAACAGTTTGGAAAAGGGGGTGTTACGGGAATCAATGTTGAAAGCCTTACTAAACTCAAGATACACAATATCCAGTGCTCTTCCCTTACCCACTGAGCCACTCAAGGATATCAAGTTGTTCAGGCATGATTTTATCCATGCTGAGTACTTCTAATCATCTTATTTTTCATACTGTTTATGGATTATGGATTATTTGTTCCATCACATTCCCAGGGACTGATGGAAGCCTGACCAGGCTGTCATTCCTCAGATCCTCCTTCTTGACAGTAGCTGTGACACCCACTTTCTTTCAGCCCTTGAGGACCTTTCCCTGGTTGTCCCAAACTTTCAAAGATAATTGAGTGGCCTTAGAATGACCACTCTTCCATCAAGGTTTCTTCCAGCTGTCTGAACAAAGCCTCATCTACTACATCTTCCTGGACAGGCATTTGGATGATACTGATGTTGTGAAGGTGTGGATGCTGCCATTGAAGATGAGCTGAGAAACTACTTGAAGCCCCTGTCCAATGTGGGACATCACCACACCTTCCCCTGAAACCCTCCAGTGCAAGTGCAGATGCAGCTCATAGCTGCAGCTGTTAGACATCCTACATAGTTTTCATTAGAGGAATTCCCTTACTTTCCCCCTGTTCTCTCATGACTTATTATACCCCTCACACAGGCAGAGCACTTGGAAAGACCTGCTGTTAAACAGTTCAACAGTAGCAGTGTTACCCTTGTATTAGAGATGTGGTGCCCCTTCTGTTTCTCCAGATTGTTTGTACTTTGTGTCTGGATGATGTACGTGGAGGGTCTCCCCAAAGGGAGGGACAGCACCACCCTACATGTCAGGAAGCTCAGGTTAGATGCTTCTATAGGAAAATAAAATCATAACCACAACTGAAGGAGTGGAATTAAACAGCTCCCAGCTACCACATTTCCGTGGTAGCCAAGCCAGTGACCCATTCCTGTTTCAACTTCCCTTGTGCTGGGACCCTTACAGTCTCTCTCAAGCATCTGGAAAGACTACTTTACATAAAAAAAATATATATATATTTGGCTAGTTAAAAGTATCTTAACTTTATCAACCGTGTTGCCAGCTAGCAGTCCTTCATCAGGGACAAAAAGGAGGCTTTAGTCCTGATAACTTCTTAAGTTGTAATTTTCTGCCAGGAAGCTGTAAAAACTCTTTGGATCTTGTTTTTTTCTCAAGTTACAGATGAACTCTTTATATACATGTGCCACAAGTTACCAAATGCTACACTTTGTCCTTTTAGCAACCCACATCAATAAGGTACTGTTTGGTATTTAAAAATTAATGCCATGTTACCAATTAGTCAGCCATGCCTCTGGTAACCTTATTCGATGCTATGGGGCTAATCACTTCTGGATTAGCCTTGACATATTTTATAATTGAACTGTCAGGTTTACATTTTGCTCCAATTCATTCATATTTAAGTGTGAGTTGTTAACCACATTAAGTTGACTTCTTTTGAAGGCTGGTGGGAAGGATGGAGTCCTGATTCCCATGTTTATATGTGATCACAGTATTCCTGCAGAGTGCTGGTAGGGAAAAGGATTTTGCTATCATTTTGTGAGCTAAATGAAAGGTTGAGGATGGCTTATCTGTGGATGCACTGCTTATGGACTGACTGGTATTCTCTGCCTGTTTCCTTTTGCTTTCACAGAATCAGAGATTCATGGAATGGTTTGGGTTGGAAGGCACCTTTAAAGGCTGTATAATCCAATCCCCTTGTAATAAAGAAGGGCCTCTTCAACAAGATCAGGTTGCTCTGAACCCCATCCAACCTGGCCTTGAATGCTTCCAGGGTTGGGGCACCTACCATCCCTCTGGGCAGCCTGTTCCAGTGTTTCACCACCCTCACTGCAAAAAATTTCTTCTTGCCTGTCTATAATCATGTGTGTCTTCCTTCTTGTCTAAAACTCTGATCTTACCTCTTGGGGGAAGGGATCCCTATCAATTTTATTTACACAGCCCTTAACTACAAGTTCTAAATCAGATAGTAAACAGACCAATGCTCTAATATCCTCCCCTTTGTTCTCCTCCCTTATTCATTAGCTTAAGAGACTTGGCAGCTACAAGAAAAGGATGTAATTCTTAGTGTAGATTACTGAGTAGCATTAAGCCTGCTTCAACAAACCTTCTTTGCATCAGTAGTATGGTAGTATGTATCCCTGTGAAGCAAAATCTTCATGTGGAATTGCGTGTCATTGGAATAGGCTTATATCAAAATGCAAAGAGAAATATCCACACTTCTGGCAGCTCTCTGCCATGCTTGCCCAGACTTACTTTGTAAAATGAGATTAAGCTGCTTGAATTGAAATCCATGTGTCATGTGTGGAACTGAATGGGGTTAGAAAGAGGGTCTATAGGCAGCTGAGACAAAACAGTTTAAGGAGATACTGTTTTCATGGGGCTTTATGTGCAGAACCTAAAGCAGCAGCGTCCATGAGATTTGCAGGGGATTTACAGAGGGGAAAATCCACCGAATTCAACTGTGTGACCATTTAAATACTACCATCAGGCTGGGAGGTACCTGTTCCTCATGTATTGCTCAGAATGGTTCCAGCTCTCAGTAGAAACAATCTGTTGTTTATTCTTGCTGGACACATTCAAAATTTGGCACATTTGGAGTTGTAATGCCTTGAATTTCAAGGAATCAGATAGCATTAACTGCTTCCACTGCACTGTGCAGAATATGTGAGCCATGAATAAACAGTAATCCCTGCTACCAGTCTGCAGCTGATTCCCATCACTTCCAGTACATCAAGCCAAATTTGAACTGAGCTATGGGATCCAGAGGAGCAGCACTTAGGTTGAATTTGACCTGTTGCATGTTTGTACCATATAGTACTGACACTCTACTTTCTCCTACAGAGTTATTTAAACTTAAACTTCTGATGCTTTTTAGTTACTTTGAATAAGGTTGGACTCAATGATCTCAGAGGTCTTTCCAACCTAATTTCTGTGATTCTGTAAATGAAGATGGTCTGCAGTTCTCTGCTACAAAAAGGGTAAGTATGTTCTTACTCCAGTTCACTGGAATAAGTGTCCACTTTATGAAGAGAAAATTGACTACTCTTGTTAGGGCATTAGATCATAAAAACATAATTAAATCTGAGATGGCTATTTCTTGAAAAAGGTGTGAAATATATTGTCCAAAATGAATTCTCAGATTTGATCTTCAGTAGAACAAAATTAATCTCTGAGTCTTGATACACCCTTGTTCTGCTGGAAAAGATCTTTGTTTATCACCAGTCAGGGGTCTGCCTTTCAAAATGGCCATGACAACAGTAGTAGCTATAATCCTTTCTAGCCTATTTAAACCCTATTCATCAGAAGTGGCGTAAAAACAGGATTTTTTTTTTTTCCAGCAGAGGTCCCAGACAGGTAGCTGTTCATTAAAACTGTAGTGTTCCTTTTCAGCTTTCAGAACATCTGTCCTGTATTTAATTTACCGCCTTTGCAGGGTGCAAATAACAGCAGGCACACAGACAGAGCTATTAAAAATGTAAGAGGTATTCCAGTAAATCAGTTACTTTGCAGTAAATCAGTTAGTTTACCATTATTGAAGTTCTGTATGAAGTGAGTCTCGCTGTTGGCAGAAGAGGATTTT
This sequence comes from Pipra filicauda, assembly GCF_003945595.2. NCBI lineage: Eukaryota > Metazoa > Chordata > Aves > Passeriformes > Pipridae > Pipra > Pipra filicauda. The sequence continues at coordinate 2,371,856 of NW_024104298.1, forward strand.
GTAATAAATAATACAAAATACTCTCTGTTTTTTAAAAGGGATTTTGTAGAGAGACTTCAACAATAAATGATTTAATGGGTTATGTGATGATCAATGGAGCTGCCTTGTGGCATCTCAGAACACTGAAAATCCTGGTGCACACAGAATCCTTGGAGGACCTCTGCCTTTTAAAAGATTGTTACTAGCAGCTGACACTTACTCTTTTCTGTTTTTGAAAAGGTGAGAATCTGAACTTCCAAAGCTTGTAAGGAGTTCAAGAGGGTGAATTAGTCCTCTCTACCGGAGGCGTCAGTAGCATCAAGTGAGATACATTATGGGCAGCAGAGGCATCTATCTGGACGGGCAGAGATCCTTTGGAGATCAAACAGAGGAAATGATTCTTCTCTGGAAAGGGAGATCAATGCAGAGAAGGACAGAGGCAAAAGTGCATTAAGACTTGAAAAAGCAGGACAAAGTAGAAAGAAGAAAGACACAAGGTGTTGTCCCAAGTCCAGACCTGTTCTCCATCATAGCCTGTTGCACCAGCAGACACTGGTATGCCAAAACCTCATAGCTGTGGCTCTGCACTCCTCTCAGATATTGAAGCTACGTGTGTCCCACAGGTTGGCTCTACCCTAAGTCAGTCACCACAAAAAGGAAAATCTTCCAGTCCTGTATCATTCTTGAAGTTATCAGATTTTCCCATATGCACTACTTCCATTATATTCTCTAGCACAACTGGATTCAGAAGCAGTATCATCAGTTCCAAATACAAATTTAATACAAAATCCCTACATTTATTCTGCTTATACGTCTAAGGATCACACTAATGTGTGATCTTGTTTGCTATCTGTTTACTTTCCTGTGATCTTCATATGTTGAAGATAAGGTGCTTCCTTCCCCTTAAGGATGGGGTCATTACAAATTGTTCTTTCTATCCAGACTGAAAAAACTACTCAAACCCCTAAGTCCAGGGACCAGTCCTTGCAGAAACCCTTTGGAAACACCTCTACTTCACTGTAGTCTCCTGTTTACAGGAGTGGAAAAATATTTTGGAACTTGCACGCAAAGCAAGGGCAAAGAAAGAGTAATTCTTGAAACCTCCTGGCTGGATATTCACGGAAGAAAAATCTGTAGGAAAAAAACCCTGCAGGAGTAGAGAAAAGGAATGATCAACAAAGAAAACTACGACTCAATGATCATGAAGTATTGGAATAGCCGAACAGCATCTGGGATTATGAAAACCAATTAAGGGAAAAACGAATGGGGCCATTTTCCCAGGAGGATGTTACGGTCCTACACCTAAATGAATACCTCATCTTTCAGAAGGAAAAAGGTTTCCATTTCAGTAAGTCTGTGCACAGATGCTGGTTAGTGGAGTGAGTGTAAGAAAATAAAACTTACTATTTGCAAAGTGGAGTTAAAACTCATGGAGGTTAATGCAGAAGGATCAAATAGACTGACCATCATTCATCTTATACAGGGAACTGAAGACAGTTGAAAGCTTTTGCCATATAAGTAGGAAATAGTAAATGTACTGTCACCATGTCTACACCACTAGAAGGGGAAAAAGTGACTTTAGCAACCACAGGCCCATTAGTCTGAATCCAGTGGCATAAAATATTAGAGAACAAGTTTTAAAAGAAAGAATAGAATCATAGATTCATTTAGGTTAGAAAGGACCTTTAAGATCATCAAGTCCAATCATTAACCCAGCACTGCCTAGTCCACCCTAAACTATGTCCCTTAGTGTCACATCAACACATCTTTTAAATACCTCCAGAGGTGGTGACCACACTACTGCTGATCCAAGCCAGATGCCAGTGGCCTTCTTGCCCACCTGGGCAGTACTTAAATATATGAAGATAAAATCATGAAATACGATTTGATTTCATCGAAAATAATTCAGAGCTGACTTGCCTCACATATTTCTTTGGTCAAATAACTTCTTTTTTAAACAACAAAAGAAGTGGATTTGTCTTTTTTTTTTTTTTTTTTTTCACATGGTACCACAGCAGTTATTAGTTATGCTGAAGGATATGTGCAATGCTTATAAGGGAATAAAGCAGGTACTGGAAGGCATATAACAGTCTTTTAATGAAAGGAGAATCATCCAGATTGAATGGGATTATTACTCCATTGTTCAAAGGCTGCTTTAGTGACTGACACTCAACTTTTTCAGTTATAATAGTCAGAATAATTGATCCCATATCCCTTGCATTTTGATGCTGTATGGTAGTCCCAGTGGGAATTTCCTTCGTCTGATCGAATAAATTCTTGAAAACTTTTGGACTGGGGGACTGTTTTTGAGAAGGAAATTTCAATGTCTTGTATAGATTACCTCGGCACAAAAGAATGGATATTTGTAAAGGAAATTAGGAGGCTTTGTTGATGCAGAGATAGATCAAGATTTTTTATAGAAGAATAAGGCAACTTTGTAGACTAGAACGATGAAAATACAGCAAAATGTAATAATACACATTGAAAAGCCATGCCCTCAGGGTTTCATATGTAGTCTGCTTCCTGTACAAAAGGGTCTCTCTCATCAGTAGAAAACAGATGAGAAGGAGAAAACCCCAGGTGACAACCTCAAAATAAATCTTGTTGACTGTATATGACCTAGAGTGATTTGAGAAAAAAAATGTAAGTCTTTAACCTGACTTGACTCTTTTTTCAGATTATCCTCTCAGGTCAACTCCTTTGAATTACAGCCTACCCTTCCATGGAGGCATTAATCTCTCGCTGAGATCCTTCCACTCTGACCTGAGGTTCTGTCATGGCAAGGTCAGCAAACCAGATGCTCTGAGTTGTAGGGAAGATCCCACATCTGACAACCCTGCAGCAGAAGATTGCAGTGTATTCCACTGTGGATTCCTCAAAGGAGTGATAAACTGCCATCGAATTGTAAAACACAGGAGATTGCAAAAACAGCATCTCTGAGGAGTTTACTCAGACAGCAGGAAACTGTGCTGGAGGCAAAAAGAAAAATCTGAGTATCCAGGAAACATTAGTGAAAATCCCAGGTGCACAGCATGTCTCTGAATGTTCAGAATATTGGCAAATATTGACTCCAGCTCTAGCTGCTTATTACCACTGCATTGCCAACTCATAATGATGGAGGAGGATTGTTTGCTTTTCCTTGTTTTTTTTTTTCTCCTTTTTTATATCTTTCCTAGTTACAGATGGTTAATTTTACTGTGAGGGGGGAAAAGAAAAAGGAAGGAAGCTCTAGAAATACATCTCAGCTATTCAGTAGGCTACAGAGAGCAAAGAATAATCTGGGGGTAAGTTCTCTATAGCAAGACTCCAACAAAGGACTGATCACTAAGAAGTGAGCATTATATCATACTTTCCAGACTATTCACAGGATTAAACCAACTGTGCACACAGTAAGCTCTCTTTACAGATCTGAGAGCAGCACAGGCAGCGAGACCCATTTGTTTTGGATGGTTTTCAAGACACAACTATTGTTTATATTGTGCAGTGGCCCAGGGCTGCGGAAGAGGAAACCGTAAATTGTAACGAGCAAGCTGGAGTGTGCACAGCGCTGTGCTTCAGGAAACATCAGCTCTCCAGCTGGAAAAGGAGGCTCTGGGACCAACTGCAACAACAGGGATGTTGATGTTGGAAGCAAGATTTTACGTTTTAAGGAAAAGAACCCAAAAAGAAAGCAAATGCTTCAAGTTGATATGGTCAGCTAAGCCTGGTGCTGACTCTGCTTCCAGGTGTGCTAATCAGCCCAGTTCACTTTTCAATAGTGGGTGAAAGTCTTATGAAAACAAGATAATCAGGATCAGATTTTGACAGTAAATATCTAAGTTTGAGGGTTTTTTAAAGGCTGAATTTGGACTTGGTAAAATTCAGTAGGATCAATATATAAGTGTTAGGGGGGGCTGTTCAGAGATAGTCTGCTGGCTGTGGGCAGGTTGTTGGGGAGGGAACCATGAGATTACAAAAGCTGTGACAAACACTTGCTCTTGCACCCTGCCAGTTAAATGCAGGGCAGACATATCAGTTGCTTCTCATCTGAGTGTCTTAAAGCTCTGTTGTCCTGAGGTAGCCTAGTTATCAAGTGGGGAGCAGGAGAGAGGAGAGGGTTGTGCAAAATAGTACTTCCCTGAAACGTTTGAGAAGGGTCAGTAGCAAGGAGGAATGAGTGCTGGAGATAGTCTGGCATGGAGCTGGTGTTACTAGAAGGCAGCTGTTCATCCTCAGCTTAAAAAAAAATAAATCTATGATAAATCCAAGAATGGAGTCACAAAGTGGAGAAATATGATACTTGTCCTTAGATGATCCTTAGAATATGCGTAGGGTGCTAAGCAAAAGAAGGCAGTGAGTCAAACACATGGGTCACATCAGCTGTGGACTGGCACAATGGCAAAGTGGGGGGCTGACACAGATAAAGGCTGGCATTCCATGCCAGGCTCCATCCATGGCTGCTGCCCTCTTCCTGAGGGGAGCACCGAAGGTGCGTGACAGAAGAAGGGTGATGCAGCTTGCTCCTCTTACAGGAGGTAATACCCACTTCTAAAATATTTTTATTTTACTTTATTTAAAAAAAAAACCGCGCAAAAAACAACCAAACAAAAAAAACCCCAACCTAAAAAAGAGAATGGTCAAGTTTCCATAGGGTATTTTGCAGGTCTGAGCTGCCTTTCTCAAGGCAGGTGTAAGGGTGGGCAATGATGTAGTCAGCCTGCCCATCTGCCTCAGTCCCTGTCATTCTACCCTGGCCTCCCAAAACCCCAGCTCTCTCCTTTGGAGGTGCTACTGCTCAGTCAAAATCTGTCAAGCAGTGGGATAGTTTCCTACTGGGAACTATTTTAAACAGAAACTGGTTGTAGGACATTACGTTGAGATAGCTGAGCTCTATTTTAATAATATTTATGTCCTTGTTTGCAGGCAGAATTGTGCTAAATCACCCCTCCTCCCCAGTCCCTGTTGGACAGGATTCATATATGAACACTGCCGTGCAATCCTTAACAGGAAAAAAAACCTGAAAAAAACTAAAGAGGGAATCCACTGGGGAAGTGAGTGTCATGAGCAGTCACTTAGTTAAGGTGTGTGGGAATAGATGTTTAGAGACTGTCACCTGATATTGCTACCTCTGCCAAAACCCAGAAGGCTCAGTGATTTCAGTTTAGAGGACTGAGACAGTGGAGACCAAAAAGTTAAAATAAAGCAATATGAAGGAACAATGATACAACTGGACCCAGACACACAGCTGGAGGGATGTCCAGTCTCTGCAGCAGAATTTAAGTGGAGAGATTTCAGGTCTTCCTGAATACTGCTCCTTTAGCCATGTTAAACATCACTGATTTTAGAGAGCTTAGAAGACGGGCTTAGCAGAGACTGTGTTTCATCTGGCTGTTTAGAAAGGCATTTAACAGCACTTCTGACCAAGCTTAAATGAAAGATAACAGGGCTGCCCTTACTGCCCTGTGAACAAGGTGTAAGTTTCCCTTCCCTCAGTCTGTGAGGAATAAGACTTCAGGTATTCTCCCGCAAGAAATTAGCGTTCAGGAAATCAAGCGGTGTGAATCAGCACATCTTTGTGGTCTCTAAAGGAACAACTTCACAGGACTGATGTGTCTGGCCTCTCACCCTCTGAGACCTGGAGGGCAGGGATTGTTTGTACCTAAGTGCCGACCTTCACCTCTGCTTATGTTCTCAGTCACCTCTAAAGAAAACAAATGGGAATACACAAGTGATTGGTTATTGCGCAGGCCTGGCAAGTCTGAGACTTTGAGCATGAGAGTTGCTCTTTTGTGCTCCTATTTCATGCTCTGTTGCCTTTTCCCTGCTCTGAGGTCCCACGTCCCTGCCAAGCTCTTTCTCTGTGTCTTCCTCCTCCCGTAGGGAGGTGCCCCCTCTGCGGGCCCTCGACCCATGTGAGCCATTGCCTCTGTCCCACAGCTCCGCGTGGGAATTGCTCGTGCTGGGAGCTGGAGCAGCCTGAGCAGCTCCCATATGAGTTTTGCTAATAGCAAACACAGAGTATATCATTACTGAATTCACGTACAGACTGCTAATAAACACCCACAGTCATCTCCTCCAAGAAGAGATGTCATAACTTGTTCCATCCTTTTCACTGTTTTCAGTGAATGTTATCTATTTATGTGGAATAGCTCAGGTTGGCACAGTGAAGGCACCAGTCTGAAGGCTGCTTACACTAAGCACACTGAAATTATTGTCACATCAAAACCAGGACCGGTTGAACATCTTCCTTTCATAAAACTTTCCTACAGTAAATAGATTTTTTTTTTTAATAATACAGATCTTCTTGCAAACACCATTTCTTTGTGAAGAATTATAGAGAAATATGCCCCGAAATTCATATTTTAAAAGGGGAATTTCTACCCAAACCCAGAAAACAGATTGTTGTAATGACTTTGGGAATTACAGGGTGCTCATCGTACCCTCAGAGCTGTGATGACAGTTTATCTCTCATCATGTCATTCTAAAATTACTAATTGTCAACTCACTTTGCTTCATCTCCAAAAAGTTGGGATCTGATAAGCTGAAGGAAACCCAGCCCAGTCCAAGACCCTGACCCACAGAACTGTATGAGGGCAAAGTCCTGAGTGCACAGCTCCTATGAGACATTGTGGTAATCTCAGGTTTGGAGTGCTTGAAAAGAAATCTTCATGTCTCTATTTGATGGGTTTTGAAACACCTCTAAAATTTCTATTAAAAAGTCAATAGCTTTGTAATTGTCAATTAATTTTTAGTTACTTATGAAAATCAATGTTTTTTGCTATAGCTGAAATCTTCCTGTTGCTGAGTGAGCTCAATAGTAGATCTACAGGTCAAATCCAGAGCTCTTTTTAAGAAAGGACAACTTCAAGTCTGTAGCTTTTTCTGTTTCCTGTACTGCAAAGATTCTGCACAGTTTCACTTTTCAGCACTTAGCTGTGCCAGAAGTAATGGATGCCTATGAAAACAGAAGTTTTTCCTAAACAATAACTTTCAGTTGAAAATACTGTAGAGAATAAGATTAAGGGTTAAGGGCTAAAATTTTTGAATGCTGCTGGGAAACCCTCCTGTGTAGTTCTGTGCTGGCAGCTTCTAAAACTTTTCATTAGATTGATTCTTTTAAATGTTTGTCCTTTTGCTGTCGAAAGAAAAGATTTTACAGAAATGTAAAAGTGTCCAAAGGGAATTTTCTACTTAGACCAAAACATTTACTCTTTCTTTAAGCCATCAAAGTGAAATATTACATTGCTGTTCATATCAAATCACAGTGTTTACGTTTTTTTCGAGAAAAGGGAGCTATTTTTTTTTGTGCTCAGCACCGAAGTCCAGGTGCCTCAAAGGAGGCGTAATTCATGTTCCCAGCTTTCCTTATGGATGTAGTACAACTTCCTTGAGACCCCTGGCTCCCTCCTAATATTACACCACTTGATATTTCTCAAAAACTGAATAATTCATCTGAGCTCTCTGAAATTACGGTACAATTAAGGAGCATTTTTGTTGCACAGAAAGTTCTCTTACTTACCCCTTCCTTTGATCAGAAATTAAAAAAAACATCAAACAAACAACAAAATATTGGAATTTTCCAAAAGAACAGAAATTGTGTTTTTTCTCTCAGCTCAGTGATCTCTCTGGCTACTTCTCACTCACTCACCTTGTGAAAAGGGAAGAGAAATTGCTCCAAACAAAAGTGCTTTAGCTGCTTCAATTTGAATTCAATTGCACTTAGAGTAAGCCTGGGAGAAAGTTTGGCAGATACTTAATGTGTTAAATGACACAAAATTGTAACTATTACGATAGGGCATGCATTAACTGAGTATTTCTGATGTAGGCAAAAAAAAGCAGGAGTCCTGAGAAATGGATATTCCTAAAGAATAAATGGTAGGCAAGTGCCAGGAAAATGACATGTATCTTTTAAATGTCTTTTGATGGTTGGCTTTGGCTGTAAAAATAAAAATGCTGATTAATTACCTTTTTAAAGTACTTTAATAATGACACTGATTAACCTTTACAGCAACCTGGTGGAGCAGATGAGTTTTAATACTGCCAATTTAGAGATAATTAAGTAGCAGATCTGTTAAAACACCTTCATTTTTGATGCCTTCTAGGTTTTTAATACCCACCTCAAGAAACCCAGTGGTTGAAGAGCTTCTGCCCCTTCAGTTGGTCTCTGGCTGAGTTGTGGCACCTCAAAACATTTTGCCCCTGAGGCCCCACTGTGAGAAGCTGCATTTGTGATCATCCACAGTGAAAATCTGTGCATGAAAATCCACCCCATGAGTGTGCTGCTCCATGTAGAGTCAGGCAGATGGTTGTCAGACCACTCAGGAAATACAAGGTATGGGCATTTATCCTGTAATTTACCCTAAGTGTTGTCCAAGTGTTTCCAGTGGCGTGTTTAAATTAGTCCCATAGTAAGAATATTACATAGTAAGATAACTACTTACTATTACATAGTAAGATTGAGAACTAAGTTTTGATTTTTGGAGCAGGAATCATTTTGATGTGTGTCTGCAAAACAAAGGTCAAAGACTTACCCCAGCCCCAGCTGCCTTTGGGCAGTTCCTCCTTCCAAAGTAGCAAAAAAAGAGGGGGAGGTGGGAAAAAAAAGGAGCCAAAGAGGATACTAGTGTTTAAAAATGCTTTATCAGGGCTTCTTTTCTTCCAGAACAGCCAGCAGGATTGGAGAAAGCTCAAAAACACACAGACAAAGGAGCAAGTATGGGAAGATATGTGCACTTCCCTGCCACAGATTAGCAAGAGAAGTAACATACTTTAAGTCAGTAGATCTTGCTTGTCTGAATGGCAGAAGTTTAGTTCTGGAAGGGAAACAACCATTTGTCAAAGCTGCATATTTCTTCACTTAATTAATAAGTAAAACAAACTGTTGGAATGTGAACACAGAAACTTTCCTGTTTAAGGTTTGTGTAATCTGGGGGCCTCCCTCTGATGATGACCAGCACCAAGTGCCTCAAACAAAACTGCAAGAAACAGGTCAATACAGAGTTATGGAATGGATTGCAAGTCCAGTTTCTTTCTAGACTTTACAGGTCAGTAGTTGGCTTATGCTGTGATGTAAAAGGTTCTTTCTTTATTTTCTAATGTTTCCAGCTCTCACAGTATATGGTGTCCTTGAAGCCCTGACCATGCATTTCTCTTACTAGATCCCAATCTTTCCTTAAAATAATTGAACAAATCAAAAAAGAAAAAAAAAAAAGAAGAAAAAGAAAAAAATAGTCAACTTTCCTATTTGTTGGGGATAACCTGACAAGAGATTTTGAAGGCTGACACGGGTTCAAGGCAAGACTGGACAAATACATATGAAATAAATTCACTGTGTGTTACTAATTAAACAGAAAGCACTTCCAGCATGGCAACTGCCTCTACTTGAAAACAGTTGGAGAGTGGAAGAATACAAGAGGAGAATATCACATGTCCTTGTCCTGTTCTTGTTTCCCTTGGGAAAAGCAGCTATAGGAGACAGGACTAAATAGACTTTCTGCCTGAGGCAGAATGGCCTTTCATACAGCAGATATCATCTACATTTTGAAAAATCCTACCCATATTCATAAGGCTAAGGCAAGAACCTTGAATTATTTAAGTGACATCCAGAAGTTAGTTTTGATTTATCTGGAAAAGTTGTGGATTTTTCCCCCAGTGTTTAGAATTGAGTACATGTCCTAGTATCTCCAAATATCATAATAGTCAGTGTTGAAATGCTGGATACTGTAGGTTTTGAATGGTAGTATATTATATTATTTATAATATCTTCTTTAATAATGATAAGAATGTGCTGCACCTTTATGGAAAATGAACCATTTTTCATAGAAAAAGAGCCAATCGGGTTTCTTTTCAAATACCAGAAACTTAGGAGGAGAGTTTTATTTTTGCAACAGTTCAAAATAACAGTTTTGGTGTTTTTGTTTTTGTTGGGTGTTTTTTTGTTTGTTTGTTCGTTTTTTGTTGTTTTTTTTTTTTTTTTTAATAGGGAACCCCCCCCCCCCAACTATTGTCAGAAAGTGATTGCTTTTACTGCAAAACTGACACTGCAGCACTAAGTTACATCATCCTCCAGGAAATCACTTTCCCACGTGGCTTCATTGGAATAAGAACTTGCTGGAGCTGAGTGGGTGTTCTGTGCTCTGCCACAACAAGGTCCTGGCTAAGGGGAGCTGTGGTGTGTTAAACAGCCCCTGGGCTCCTGCAGCGATGCAAATTCAGAGGGAGGTGAAAACTGTGAGAGAGGAAATGAGCCCGTTGGCTAGTCATGATAAAAAAGAGAGAATTTGTGCATGCCAGCACAAATAGTGTTTTTAAGGGCAGAGATAGCATCTTTGGGGATGTTTTATTTTTAGCTTGAAAACTTTAACACAGCTAATTAACTTCAAATGGGATGTACGGCATAAACAGGCAGGAGCCTGCTGGTGAAATTAATTATTCACCCTAGGAAGGGACAAGGTATATATGAGGGTGATCAAAATGGGAAAAGGGAATTTGATGCCTGGAATTGGCTAAAAACAAGGCACGACCTGAGTTCAGTGTGGGGTGTTGGGGGTTTAAATTTGTGTGATGATTACGTAAAGTGGGACTGAAGTGAAGAAAGCAGCAAACTACAGCTTGTGTGGGTTTTGTTGCATTTCTGTGTGAGGGTAGAGAAGTTTCAGTACCTGAGAACGTCTCAGTTCGTGGAGTCTGCATTGGATGAAGAAGTTTGTGGTGTCATCTAGTGCAGCACATTACAGCAGGGACAGAGCCTGGCTGTGTTACGGTAGAAACAATACTAAAAAATGTTAACTAGAAAGGAGAAAGTAAACACTTTAAAATCCTCTGTAGGATCTGCCCCACTCTGTAATCCAGAGGGATAAGAAAAAACTGAGCCTGGCTCACTTTGGTTGGCACAGAACTAATTCCCCTTGTCTGGAAGTTAAAATAAAAAACCTCAACCCCTTCAGTGATAATGCGTTGCAGTCACTTCCCAGACAGGCTTTGACTGAGCACCTTGCAGGTGAAGCAACAGGAAATTACAGAGGCAAAGATGCTAAATTTTACAGTTTGGTGCATCCTCATTGGCAAAACTCAGTCTAGTGTGTCTGTGGAAATGCAGTTCTGCTGGTACAGTCCTGCTGCCATGTGGCTCTGGGGAAACCCTGCAGACACTGTGGCAGGGAGAAAGTTGGAGGTGGCCCACATGTACATCCTCACTCTCCAGAGCTGGTATATCCTTCAGGTCAGGAGGAGTGCTGCATCATTCATTTTTGGGTTTTCTCTGTGTGTGTGTGTGTGTGTGTGCATGTGCATATGAAAGTCAGGGAGGAGGAGACTGCTCATTTTTTGTGTCCCTTAATTAGGAGTGTTGTTACCATGGCTCTGAGAAGAATTCAACTATCACGAAGATGGCTGTCATCACTCCCCCATGATACAGCTTGCAGGAGGCCGATAGAGTCAGCTTTCTGACTCAGTTAGAGGTCAGAGTGGGAGGCAGAAGACCTACAGATCATCTCTGCCCATTAGAGGAGACAAAACAAAGTGATTGTGACTCACTGCTCAACATGCCCATGCACACTTTTCAGGGCTCTCCACCAGGATTCAAGGCCACTGCTGCTGGCTGTGCTGGACTCCCAGGGCTGCATCCTTCTCCTGGGCAATGAGGCATGCAGTGCTGCATTTCACGGCTGGGCTGTTTCTTGACTGAGATAAAAGACAGGGAGATGGTCTTCTCCCAGCTGCACCCGCCTTCTGCATCATCATGACGTGGTGCTCACACCCAGATGAGCAGTGCAGGCATTATCCATGATGAGCCACTTCCACAACTTTCTGACATGAAGAGGGATGCTCAGGCTTGTGTTTGTGTTTGTGTCTGTGCTGCCTACGTGCCTATTCATCCCAGCTTCCCACGATCCACTGGGACCCTCCACCAAGCTTTCTTTGTTTACACCTCGGGATTCAGATTTTGAGCGATGTAGAGAAAAGGGCAGATGGCAAGCTAAGCTGCCATGAAGGTATAATCTCTATGAAACTTATTCAGGAGTTATTCTAGAAGACAAAAAAGAGAAGGCGGAAGAGACAGCAGGAATTTACTGACACTTCTACGAGCCAGCACCTTTCCCCAGTTGTATGAGTGTGTGTGATGGCAATTTATAAACACTAATAATTAATCCTGACCACCAAGCTGCTTTCCCTTCCCTGTAGGTGACTGAATTCAGCAGGGGCTGCTTGTGCATTCTGGCTGGGTACCCCATCTTAGCAAGCACATGATGCACAGCCTGCTCAAGTGCTGCTGCTTTGCTTACCATCTGTGAGGATGCTGTTTGTCCACAGGCTGATCCCATCTCTTCCTTGTTACAGACTGGATATGACCAGAGGACCCCATTGCAACTGACATCAGGGAAGAAAAAGACTCATAATTGGCTCTGTTTTGCATAGTTTCATTAATAAGCCAGCTGTAGAGGGAAATGCTATTTAGGCTGCACGTTTGAGACAAAAAATATACTCCAGTCTAATTTAAAGCTTTCAAATCTGCCAGATCTAGCCACTAAAACTCTACATGTAAATTTAAGCCATAAAGTTACCCTAACACTTAAAACTTAAGTAAATTTGCAGTAAGATGTACACAGATTTATTCCACATGTGTCTCCCCTATGGGAGTCTCACAGCTAAATCCTTGTGCATCTTGTATCTTATTGTAAATATGTACACTAATGATGCATAGAAATGGCTTTCACAACCTTGATTTGCCAGTGATTCTTGTTTGCATTACTTTTTATATTGTATTATAAAAAATCAGAGGTGATTTAATATTGAGGAATTCCTACCACTTAGTTATGGCCCTCTACCGAGGAGAAACCAGCACAGAGATCTGCAAACAGTGATTTAATTTGCACAGCCACTGTATCTCACCTACTTGCATATCAGTAATAGTCCATCTGCTGCTGACAGTCTGTTCCAAATGTAGTAATATAACAAGTAATGGTACTACAGTAATGTAACAAACCACAGCAAATCTTCCCATAAAGAACACAAAGTGTTTGCCAGGATGGATTTGAAAATACTTGGTTTGTGTTTTATCTTTTTTTTTGCCAGTGTCATTACATTAGGAATGAGGCTTATGTGAATAATTGGTTAATGCTTGAGCAGAAAAGTTAATATTTATTCAGGGGAATGGTCTGCATGGAGAAATATTAATGTGACTGGACACAAGTCTGTCATCAAAATGGGTTTTTAGTATTTTGATGGTGGAAAATGTTTCCAGACTGCTATGACTGAATGTGCTCCCTTTTTCTTCTGAAATCAAGGGTATAAATCAGTATTATACAGCTGGACTTAGCAGTGGGATACCTATCTGTGTGATAAGAAGGGACATGACTGTGTCTTCCTAATCCACACTACTGAACTTTTCATTCCAAGATGTGCTGAGAAACTTTTGTTCTCAATCACGTTTGAGAAACATGTTTCCTCTAACAAGGGAATGAGCCAGAAGGGGCAGTGGCAGCAGAAAGAAAAATACCAATGCCACCTAACAGGGAAAGACTGCAGGACCTCTAAAGAGGACAAGAAGATCTGCTGGACCCTGTTCAGATCATTATTTTCTCTGTGATTAAATAATTCATCAGGAATAAAAAGCCTTTAGGTGCAGAGTTATGTTTCCAATATTACTGCTCAAGGGTTTTTTTTATTGTACAAAGACTTGCATCTGAAGAACTATGCTTATCTTATGATTTGTTTAGGGTTTAGGCTTTTTTTTTCTTTGATTAGTGCTAGTGGGTTTATTCTTTCAAGAAATTATGCTAATGTTATTCTGGATGTAAGACAGTGTTTTTGCTAAAATGAAAGCACTGAACTATGTGCTTGATGGTTACTATCACAAGTGACTCTATGTAAGTGATAAATCTTTAAATATTTGTAAATGCCCTGCAGTTACTATACCATTGCAGTGATTCTTCAGGCCAATGTTTTAGTCTAAGTGAAAACGATCAGAAGAGTTTGATTTTTTTTACTTACTGGTGGTCGGAGAGACAGCAGTGCCTGATCATCTCGTGGGGAAAGAGGGGCTTGTGTTAAATAAATAAATACAGGCAGACAGAAACAGGTGGAAATTAAAATGAGAGAGAAGAGGGGAGAGGAAGGGGGAGGGGAGGACAGGCAAGAAGAAAGGAAAAGAAAGGGAAGGGAAGGGTAAGGGTAAGAATGTCTGTCTCTTCTGATCAGGGTCTCCAGACTAAGGAGGACTGAAGCTGAGCCCCCATGACCTGTGATGCTGGTTAAGACACTGTTGAATGACACAGTACTACAGATGAGATGTGTTTGGCACAGGTGAATGACTGCATTTCTATCCAGAGAGTCCATGCACATGCCATGGGTCTATGCTGGCTTCCTGCTGGCTCCTGATCCCTGTTTCATGAGCACAGTGTGGTGTGAATACCTCTACAGTACGAATCCTGCCTGCATGAACATAACCTCTTGGTATTGTTTCAGCAGATTTGAGTTGGCAGAGTGAATTTATATTGGATCAATGCTTTGCATTATGTGGCCACAGCATTTCTGCTCCTATGTTAGTAGCCCTGAAGCCAGATTTGCTGTATAGTCAAAGCATGGCTTGAATTGGCATAGAAAGAAAAGCTATCTAAGGTCATGGTTGTGGCAGACTGCTGGCTCTGCCTGGAGCAGCTTGTGTAACTACTCCACAAGCTCTACTGGCTCTGAGTATTGTGGTGTCTGTCTGTCACAGTATTTACTGCTGAAAAGGGGAAAATTGCTAGAGAAGTACAAAGGGAACGTGTTTCCACAGGTTGCCCTTGTTATACCAAAGCATCATCCAGCTACAGCGTGTGGTGAGGTTGTGGTTCAAGTGGGTTCTGCTCTCCAAGGCCACATTTTATAAAGCCAAGACCTTTGTTGCAGAGACACATCAGTCTTTAAAGAGATAGCATTATTCATTAAAATCAAACCCTCTGCTGTTGAGAAGGAGCTTTCCTGGGACTTAATTATATCAGGTTTAGAAGGCCAACAGCCAAGGGTGTTAGGCTTTCTCTCCCATGAGAAGAAGCTCCATTTTAATAATTTTAAACTCCCTCTAAAAACAAGGGCTACGAGAAAGACTTTTGAATAATTCTTTCTCTGACTGGGAACTAGAAATGAATAGATCTGAATCCCTGTATGAACATAGGTGGAAAAAATGGGTCGCAAATTTTGTAAACTGCTCTACTGTCTAGTAAGGACATAGGACACCAGCGACCTAGATTTCACCTAAATGCTTCAGAGCAGAGGTCTTTCAGCCTAGACAGAGACTATCCCTGCTTTGCAGAATGGAAAACTTTAGGCTGACTAGGGATAATAACTACTCAAATATTTGAAGTCAACTAATGAAATGTTTGAGGTTAGAATAATATATTGGACATGTTATCATTATTATGATTTTGATAACACCTTTTCCACTCAGAATTTTTTTTCCAGTTAATAACAGTGCCTTCATTTGCCATCTCTGTCTGGACATTACATCTACTTTAGATCCAAGGCTCCAATAGTGTTGCATGACATCCTTTCTCCCCCAGACACAGCAGAAAGCAGGCTCCTATTTTGAAAAGTAGTTTGCAACTATTCTACAGCTGTAGAATAGTTGCATAGATAGTGTAAAAAATACTCTGAAGTATCTAAAAAGTACATATTTATTATTGTTATGGCAGAAAACCACTAAAATGAATTTTCAGAAGTCTAGTGGGACCAGTCTAGCAGAGGTATTCAAACTGTGCACCAGTGTTTAGGGTCAGAAACTTGTACCACATGGGAGCTGCTGGAGGCAGAAGGCAAAGGCTGAGACAGCACAATAAGGCAGAACTTCTCCAGTTTTCAATTGGAACTGTAATTCAGGCTGGAGATGCTTTGACCAGAGTGGATATGTATCTCCTGCAGGAGGATCAAACACCAAGTCCTGCAAGGTGCCACTTTCTTACTCTGTGGAAAAGACCATATGCATTGTGAATTCTTCCAGGATGGCATGAATCTTCTCATCTTATAGCTAACAATCAGTCAGTCTTATGCCATTTTAAAATGAAGCAAGGTCTTGGGACTAAGGAGTTGTAGTTGAAGTCTCATTAATTAAACCAGTTTCCTTTAATCCAGCCCATTTTGAAATGAACTGACTTAAAAAAGTCTATATATAAAAAGGTAAAACCCTCCTTTGTCCCTTCTTGGAATAAAATGACAGCAAAGGCTGAGACTGTTGATTTAAAATGCAAATGAGAAATGTGCTCTGCAGGACTTATGACCTCCTCTGTGTAGACACAGGCGGAACTTACTGAAAGATTTCTTCCACTTTTAAAGTTGACGCTTAAAGAAAATTAATTTATCACTTAATAAAATGCTCTGTCTTGGTGATTGGTTTTTTTCCTCAAAGAGGCAGGGAAATGAAAAAAAAAAAAAGGCACCACTAAATGCATCTTAAACATTTGCAGTTCCATAATACCTGGACATACATGTGAAATACACATGTATTTCACTCCAGCATCTAGTATTCTGAAATGAGAAAGAAATAATTGTTCTTATGTAGTGCAATGTTATGCCTTGACATGATCACATTTACAAACACTTCTTCACTTTGGCTGTGGCAGACACTGTCTCCTGTGTTGAACCCTGCTGGTGGAAAAGGGTACTCACCACAGCCTGCCCTCAGTTTCTTGGTGCTGTGCTGCAGCTGGAGGCTATTGCTCTGTACCTGTCAGCACAGGAACTCGTGGGAACACTCCCTAGCTTGCTTCAGTCCAAAAGGGACTGGTTGGCTTAAAGAAATCAAGTGGCAGGTGTTTGTTCGTAGAGGTCATTTTAACTAAATTGCTTAGGGAGCAATCAGACAAGCAGTCTGGTTTTTGCTAACAGTTAGCAAAAAATTGGACAGGAGCAGGGGTGATAACCTTACCACCAGCACAGCTGCTTGAAAACAAATGTTTGTCTGTCCTGTGTGGGCAGATGGCAAGTCACATTACCCGACTGTAATATAAATTGGATGTGAAACTGTGTGAATGGGAAAAGGAGAAACGCTTGTTGTTAGGGCTAACTATTATAAATCATCCATAAGTATTCACTCCAGTATTTGTTCTGAGAACTTTTACATATTTGTCTTTTTTTTTTTTTTTTTTTTTTTTTTTTTTTTTTACAGAATGCCTTTGTTTAAGCAATGGATCACAATAAAACCTGTTTCAGTGGTTTCAGGTAGGTACTGTTTAGCATATCTTCCCACATTTTAATGGCAAATGCCTTCCTGATAAAGAGTGTTAGTGACTAGATGTAGTGGTAAAACTTCCATTTGGCCAAAAACTGCTTCAGTGAAGCTTAGTTGAAGTCAAAGAAGATAAGGACCCAAAGATAAGGCACCACAGAATATGGCATTTTCTGTGTTTCATGGCAAATGCAAGCAATCCCAAAGAATGGCAGTAGGTACATTTGTCTACTTCAGCAGATGGTGCAGGAGAATCATTAATGTGTGTGGAGAATTTAAACACTCGCTTCAACTTTTGGATCTCTGATTGTCCCTATGGCTGCATAAGAGAACTGAGATTGTGCAGCCTGGAGAAGAGAAGGCTTTGGGGTGACCTAATTCCAGCCTTCCAAGACCTGAAGGGAGCCTACAAAAAAAATGCAGAGGGAGTATTTACAAGAGTATGCAGTGACAGGATGAGGGGGAATGGCTTCCTACTGAAAGAGAGTAGATTTAGATTAGATGTTAGGGAACAACTCTTTGCTGTGAGGGTGGTGAGGCACTGGAGCAGGTTGCCGAGAGAAGCTGTGGATGTCCCATCCCTGGAAGTGTTTAAAGGCCAGGTTGGATGTGGCTCTGAGCAACCTGGTCTAGTGAAAGGTGTCCCTGCCCATGGCAGGGGGGTTGGAACTGGATGATCTTTAAGCTCCCTTCCAAGCCAAGCCATTCTCTGATTCTGTGATCTCTGCCTAGGAAGTTGAGTGTGGCTGGAGCTGCTGCTGCTGAGACCAACCAGTACAGCACAGTCCATGTCCATGGTGGTTTAGCCTCTCTTACCCTCTAAAACTGCTTGTTTGGAGTGGTCTCTGGATCTTGCCTGGGACTGCTTGGGAAAGTGCTGGCTTGTCCAAATTTGAACCAGACTGCTAGGCTGCTCTGCTCCAGCCTGGTAGAGGTGCTCAGGTCTCAGTGTCCAGGGACAGACTTGCACATTTAATAAACCAGCACAGATTTAGCCTGGGTGTTTCACTGCCCCACCCAGCATTTATGGCAGGGGTTCACTGCAGGTTATTTTACATTGCCTAACATGTTATGCTTGGGATCCCATCTGTTTGTGTACAACATAAGAGAAGTCTAAAATAAATGAATGGTCATAATTTTACCTGGAAGTGAGGAAGGACTGGTTTTCAGAGCTATGGCTACTAATGATATTTATGGGTACCTTGTTATTTTCTGTATGGAATCTCAGCACTTCATAAACTGTTTAACAGAAACATTTTGCATCCTTTCTCCTTTTCCCTAGTCAAAGGGTCAGAAAGACCCTAGGATTGTTGCTGTGATATCAACAGTACTACCCTTTTGTCGTCAATACTTTGAAGGACTTAGGAACTATAGCTCATCTTCAACTTCTTTTTGAAGTAAACAGTAAAGAAACATTTTAGTTTTTTATTAGTTATTATTTTTAGTTTTTTATTAGTTATTATTAGAGGCATATTAGTTATTTTTAGGTATTATATTACTATTATTAGCTATTAATTATATATTAGTTATTATATTTATAATATTAGTTATTAATTATATATTATTCTGCCCCTAACAACTCCACTGACCCTTGCCAGAGCTTACTCTGTGCTACTGCACTTCATATTAGTTTTGATTTACCAGAAAGGATAGGTGACTAGGAAATGACAGCTGCAAAGAAACCTCAGAGAGTGACAACTGCTGGCAGAGGAGCCATCCAGGGTGGTCTACAAATTTCTGTTGGGATTTCACCTCCTGATAATCCAGAAATACTTAAGGAACTGGCACGAATCATTTCTGCCATCATTTGTCTTCTTTTTTGAAGCTGTGATTTCTGTTATCTCAAACGCGCTGAAGAAGATAGAAAATTCTCAGTTCCATTTTATCTCTCAGTCTGGAAAATCAAAAGATAAAGAAGATGTAGATCTGATGCTTAAATAGAATCAGGTACTTCAAAGACAAAACTATTTTCCTCCTCAGGTGTTTCAGAAATTTCTCCAACAAAAAACCCCCCTTCTTTGTTCCTGTGTTTTAGAATATAGAAAACATGCAGTGCTAAGGCTTACCCCCCTTATTCACACAATTTCCATCTTTTTAGAAATCAAAGTATCGCAGAGGAGGTGGAAGTTTAAAACTATCTATTCTCCCACCATTAAAAGACGTCTTTTGTATTCAGTTTCAACAGCTTTGAATGTGAAAAACAAAAGAATCTATTTCTTAAAAAGCAGTTTCAATGGCTTTGAATGTGAAAAACAAAAGAATCTATTTCTTAAAAATTTCCCTATCAAATGTAATTATAAACCAATTAAATATTCCAGAAGCTTGCTTTTTACCTGTGAAAAGTAACAACCTACAAAGGTCTTCCACAAAGAAAAACTTTAAAAACCTTTTTATATATTTATTTATATGCATGCACATATACTTCAAATTTTAAATTATATTGCTCAGTTAACATATCCAATAGATGCATTAAGTATAATTTCAATTGCAGACACAACTTTAGCAAGACAATGAAAGTGAACCAGTTCACTGAACTGAACAACAACATCCTAAAACATGCCTGAGGCAAAGGTACTTTACTTTATAGCAATTTTTAAGTGAATGTGTTAGTGACAAAATTGCTCATCTGTATTTTTCTATCAATTTCTTCTTCTTCCTGGGCCCATTTGAAAAACTATTCCTAAGATAAACATGAATGCAATTTATTTTTTTCTTAATGAAAGCAAACAAAATGTCAGTTTTGGTTTTTTAGTAAAAAGTATTTTGGTCAGTAACATTGAAGGAAGTCAAAGCGTAGCAAAACCATCCATGAGTATAATCTTGATTAAGAGTCAGGTAGTATTTATGATCAATAGGATCTAAACTAAGGAGAGGAAGCCCAGGAAGGTCTCAGGAATCATGAGCACACACATCACTTTGTGGTCACATCCTCTTTTGGGTTCAGAAAACTTCTCCAACTGTGTATGTTCTAGAGTTAGATGAAATCTGTTTTTCAGTACAGTATGGTGCTGTTTTCACTCATCATACTCATTTACCTGTTTATTTGTGTCTGGCCTCTGCAAAACTCTTGAGGGGTATTCCCACGTTCCCTGGATGTTTCCACCATGTCAGTATCAAGTAAGTGCCACCACCAGCTGCTCCCAGTCTTCCAACCACTGCTCAAAGAATGGAGCAGCAAAGCCTTTCTCACGGGCACACACAGAGTTTCCCAGCTGACTTGGGTGGGACTTGCATGGGCACATACCAGTGGCGTTGGGATGACATCCCAGAGATCCACATCTTCAGTTTCTGTCTGAACTTGCAGAGGGGTCAGCACTTCCCAGCTATCGCTCTGAGGAAGTGTGCTAGGTTATAAATGAGACAGTGAAAATGAGTGAAGGATTTCTGTTCAATGGTTAATGTAAATACCTCTCTTCATTTGCATAACGCATAAGATAAGCAATGAAATTAAAGGAGGGACATATCACAGGTGCCAGGTGCCCCCAGATACCAGGGTGTCACACAGTTGGGCTACATGTGCCCATAGAAGGCAGTTTGCTGTGGTTGCTGCATATGTACCATAAGCCTGACTCAGCTGACACTGAATTTATGGGTTTTCTGCCTTAAACCAGGGTTGAATCAAAGCAAGGGACAAAACTGTTAGATGAACTATTCTCATTAATGACATAACCCACCTGTATCATGGCATCAAAGACACTGACCTGAGAAAAGGATTGTGCTTCAAGTCTGGACCTGAATCCATGCTGTTGCCTGAACATCAGGTATCCCACAAGGCTCATGGAGAAGAGGGAGGGAAGCTCAGAAATTTGAGCTCTTTGTGTTGTTCTGATCCTGACTTTAAAAAAGTGCAGAATATTTCATGTTTGATGACAAGTGTGGTACTGCAGGATCCCCCCAAAATTGCTCTGCAGATCTGCAGAAGGAAATTTAGATGTCAGTGAAACATTTGAAGAGGTTTTATCTCAGCTTGAAGTAATACTATAAGGAAGCACACAGTTAATTGTACATCAGAGTGTCTGCCAGTCACCCCTTCACACTGATACACTGTCTGCACTTTCCAGCCAAGGAGATCTGCTGAGAGAACTGTCAGTGGGACTCTTTGCATCCTCCCCTCTCTTTCTCCCTCTTTGCTGCTCTACACTGTCAGCAGGCTCCTGCATCTCTCTCAGTTATTTTCTACAGGGCTGTCTATAGCAGATGTTACAAGGATTTTGCTGTCACTGACATTTTCCTCTAGTGGCCAAGATACACTGTTGAGGGCTGTCTGTCTATAGGAGGAACCCTCCTCACATCAAAAACTTCCCCTGATCACCCCCAGCTACGGTGTTTTACACGATGAGACAGCTGATGGATTTGAACTGTGCCCATTTTTACCATTGCACTGTTATTGTAGCAATGGCCAACGTTTGCTACCTCTGTGTTTGTTATTTTTTTGTTGTTGTTTTCAAAAGTTTTCTTCCTCTTGGCTGTCTTCCCCTATGGTTGGGAAACTTTCCTTCTTCACAATCAACATCAAACACAGCTGATGATTCATGTTGCCAAAGAGGTTTGAGATTTTCCCCAGCTGCTGACTTTCTCCAGGAGATAGTATGGTAAAAAGAACTCCAGGATTTTTTTAATAGACTTTATCTTTTTGAAATTGTTATTGTTCATGTTTATCCTTTTTCTTCCTCTGTGCCTTATCTGTATTGCTGGGAATATAGTCAGAAGGGGCAGTTCAAGATATAATTTAGTTTTTTGGATAATTCCTGTTTATTGCCCCTGGTTCTTCTTGATTAATGGGTGACTGCATGGGAAGCTGTTTGTTACTAACAGATTTCTTCCACATTCCATGGGTTATGGTTTTATCTTTCCCTTGGTTTGTCATTTCTTTTTAATCTTCTGTGGAATATTTTTTGTTTTTCATTCCTTGATGCCTTTTTGACTATATTTTTTCATTTGTAAGAACCCAAATCAGTGCTGCTCCTCCACACCCTTGTCTCCCCTCCGAGAGACACCAGGTGAGATCACACTTCCACAGATTCATATTAGGTGCCAGTTTTTTCCCAGAGATTACACAGCAGATAAATCTCTCTGTTTCTGCACATGGTTTATTACTGAATATATTGTCTGCCTACACATGCAAGAACAGATAACCAATGATTTATATTTTCATAATGACTACTGCAGTGATTCATTTACTCCGTCGTATATTGGTGTCGGGGCAAATCATTTATGTAAGAGGGGAGAGAGACCAAAGAACAAAAGGCAATATAAAGTGGTACAGAAAGCAAAAGAAGGTAAAAAACAGCCTGGACAGATACAAATGCTTTCAATAACATGAGGAAAGAGTTTTGTTGTTCCTACTTCTTGCCACCTTCTCCGTGTTCGGCTTTCTGGATCTGCTGCTTTACAAAAGTAGGTTGCTCCTTCCTGGAAGAGCCAAACCTCTTTCCCTTGGGAGGTTAACTCAAGTGCCAGCATGGCATAGAGTTTGGAGTCACGTAATGTGCTAATATTCCTACTTCAAAATTCAGCCTGCTCAGGGCAACTCCTGACCCCTGAGCAGTAAGGCAGAAGAACTTAGAGGAGCAGCTGTATTCAGAGCAGCTACATTCAGGCATGTGGATTGTGGAACTGGCCTAGCTTGGAGCTGTGCTACAGATCACTTTAGAATAAGCTGTTGATAATGCTTCTGTGCATATGAAAAACATGCTTTAAATTTTACCTGCCCATGAGAATTCCTCTTTTGTGTTGAAAATTTGCCATTAGTTTTGCAAGTGCATTTTGTGTGGCATCAGTTGCTTCTTAATCTTGTTCTAGACTGAGTGGTGGCTTTTCACCTTGGACATACATTTAGTGTTATTTGGGATTTCCTTTCATTCCTGAAGAATACATGGTCATAAGAATTATAGAATCGTAGAACAGTTTGTATTGGAAGGGAGACAAAAGATCGTCTCATTCCATGCCCCAGTGCCATGGGCAGGGACACCTTTCATTAGACTGAGTTGCTCAAAACCCCATCCAACCCAGCCTTGAACACTGACAGGGATGGGCCAGCCACAACTTCTCTGGGCAACCTGTTTCAGGGTTCCACATTCACAGTAAGGAATTTCTTCTGCATATCTAACCTAAATTTCCCTTCTTTCATTTTGAACCCATTACTCCTTGTCCTATCAGTACAGTTCCTGACAAAGAGGGCAAACACATGATAAGTTTAGTGTTTTCACATGCCTTACTTGGGGGTAATCCTGCAACTAGTTATGTTGAAAGACCTTTAAAAAAATCTACCCCATAAAGGCACTACTAACATGCTTAAGACACTACACAAAATAACCAGTTCACTGTCCATTCTACCACAAAAGTCTCACTGAAGTTGGTAAGAAGTGCTGTAGCCAAATCTTTCATAAGTGTTGTTTACAAGAGTGCCTAATTTGGTGCTGATCAGCTGCTGGCTGATCATTTCATACCTGTGAATCTTCCTTCACAAGTTTATTCACACAAAGAAATGATGTCATGAATTCTTGTGCAAGGAGAAGTCCTGCATGGGTTAAGGAGTCAGAAGACAGCGACTTAGCCAAGTGAAGAAAAACACATACGAACTGCTCAAAATTAAAATCTTATGAATACTTGCTATGCACACTGAAGGATTAATTGAAAAATTCTTGGCAATAACCACATTTGTGATCACTAAGTGTATTTGCCAGTACTTTGCAAATGAAAAATGAGGATAAGGCTATGAATAAATTGTTCAGGGTCTCTACTTTTAACTCTGGAATATTTGCTGACAGCATTGTTGAAATCAGAGAGGGAATTTATGTGGTAACACTGAATAGGTTAAGGCAGAGATAACATCGAGACGGTATATTCTGAAGGAACTTTATATCATTAGGAAAAATAGTGGTTTTCTCACCATAACTTCTTTCATAACTGTCTTTCAGCAGTGCCGAGCAAATCATCTTTTTTTTGTCGGTTACACATGAGCTGAGACTTGCTATATCTACTGATTCAGAAATATTTAGTAGCAGAAAGCATGTAATAGCTAAAAATTTTTATTTCAGAGAAAAACAGTTTTTAGTTAATATAAAGCTATTCATGAATTATTGGAATAACTTGGCGAGTGATTTCTGGTCAAAGGGAAATATTTCACTAAACCAATTTCATTTTCTAGAGTTTTCTCAGTTAATATGGCTATTTGAAAGGGATTTTACCTACATCTTATTACGTTCAATTAAAAGTAAAATTAAAGAAATAACACATGGGCTGGGGGTGTTAAAGAAAAAATTATAAAGCATAATTCCCCTACAGTTGCCCAGTCTCCCATCACATCGACCAAAACCAGTTAGTTTGGTTTTAGTTTGCAAACTATCTTATCTGTTTTTCGTCCATCTTTTGTTGCCTCAGTGAGGAGGCTGCTCTTTGCCTTTCAAATGGCTGGGCTTGTTTTACACCCAATGCCAGAGAGGTAGGGAACAGGTTTTGTTTTGCACAAGGGCAGATGCATCCGGGATGGCAGGGTGGGGAAGGCTTTTCACTGGAAGTCAGGCAGGTTTGTCACCACTATCTCGTCCTGGAGGAATTTCTTGAGGAAGGGATGTGTTTCACTCTGTCATCAGAGCTTTCCCTAATGAAGTTAGCGTACTCCCCTGGTTTGCATCAGAAACACCTCGGGGCAGGGCTGTTCCAGGTTTCTGGCAGGAGAATTTGCTCTTCCCTGCCTCCAGCTCTTTTCAGGCTTTCCCTTGCTGAGCTCTGAGTCTTGTTGCCAGCTTAGAGGACAAACCAGACGTATTACATGAGTTCAGGCAGCTGTGTATTAAATACAGGCAACTGTGAGCTGTTTCTGTTGCACCTGGCCAACCTCTCTTATTTCCTGCACCAAAACCGGAAAGGTTTCCTTATCTTTATCCCTCTTGATGTACTACAGGATACAGGTGAGAGATAGGAGGGGTTCCAGTGCAACAGTACAGTAGGTATCATTTGTCAGCTGTCAGAGCAGGAAGGCACAAGAAAGAAGATAGCATTGGGAAGGGCTGAGCAGCGACTTTCAGCCTTCCAGAAAACAAAGCAACAATTGCTCAGCCCAAACTAAACCACTGGAAATAGTATGGTTATTTTTAAAACCTATTGTCTTCACAGATCCCAAGTACACTTTCACTTGATCGGTGAGAATTAAGCATAGTATTGTTTCTGTGAGAAAGTGGGTTAAATGTGGTGTAAAGAGCTTACAGATAGGAGCAAATAAAGTCATGGGCTTCCTGAGGAACCACCGATGCATGGAATTGGAATCCCTTAAATCACCCTTTGCTCAGACTTCTCACCCTGTCGCCTCCTTTGGTAACGGGAGCACACGGAGAGGGAAGCAGAGACAAATCTGAATCAGTTCTGAACCTACATGTGCAAGGGAAAATGAATTCCTGGAACTGAATAACACTGCAAGCAAACCCAAATCCCACAGTACGAAATGGGACCCCTCTAATATGCTGGTTTCTTGAACATTACCTCCTTCCCCCTCCAATCAGCAGCTGACGGGGACCAATAAATGCCAGAGTAACAGCTCTTTGGAGAGATGTATTGACATCATTTTACCACTGGGAACTAGATGGAATTGCAGCATATCTAGATTGTTTATTTTCTCTACTTTTAAATATTCATATGAATAGTTCTGAAGTTTTCTTTTGCCCATTGCCTTGAATGAAAGGTAGCAAAAGTCACTCGGTGTTAATATTTTTGCCAAGAAAAAAATAGTTTCATTTTAGCCAGGAAGCTGTTGTTTATAAACTGGCTGACAGAGGAGCACAACTGCCTGTGTAATGTAAACAATGGTCATCTCCATTCTAAAGGGTATTTTCTCCTCTCTGAAATCAACACTGTACTGCACGCAGGAAAACAGCAGCTACAGGCAAAACAAGAGAGATCTAAGTCAAAACAATACTATTCCCTTTACCCCTCATGAAACAAAGAGAAGATGCTGTTTGTAGGTGCTGGGGATTTTTGGTTTTGCTTGTTTGTAATGTTTTCCAACCCCAGCTTTCACTATTCTCTGATTTGTTTCACAGAATCCTTCTACCTCCTGCTTATTCTCCCTTGTCTTCCTCCAATGTCTCCATTTGCTTCCTCTATACGTCCTTAAAATCCACACACCTTGAGAGTTTCTCGTGAGTTATTTCTGTTCCTTTATCCTCCCAATCTATTGCCTTCTCTCACTGGATAAGACATGATTCATATCCACACCTTTTTAGTGTGTACCTGGTTTTGTCCGTTTCTTCCACCTTTGGCTTTCCAATCCATTCTCTGCATGTCTCCTCTCCATGTCCTTCTCCTACTGCGTGTCATTTGACACTTCCTTTGGCTGCCACTACTCAATTCACTACTTGCTTCTTCTTACATGTCCTTTGTCATCCATGGCATGTCTGAAAAAAGCATAGCCAACCTGAGTGATATTTATATATTATATTATACATATTTTATATTTATATAAGATCTGAGTGAGACTTTTGCCCTTAAAGACCTGTACGCCTTTGCCTAACATTTTTTCTGCAGAAGTCCTCTCCTTCCTTCACATTCCCCAACTTGGTGCTAAGTGTGGTGGGCTGATACTTCCCTTTTTGTTCTTTTTCTTTTTTAAGAAGCACAGGCTCTACTTCTTCTCTCCTGGCATATTGGTGTTATATATGACTGTCCTTTGATCTATCTCCTCCAATTTAGCCTTATTGCCAAAATGTAACTCCTGGCTCTGTCCCATCCCCTTCTTCTTTCATGCTCACCTTACATAACTTCAGTGGAGAGCTTGAGCACCCTTCTAATCCTTTACCTGTGCTCAGTTGACTTCTGCTAGGGGTTTGAATCTCTTTCCAAAGGCAGGACTTCACCCACTGCTATCTATTTCTGATTGCACTGACTGTAGCTTGTCCTTTTCTCTAACCATGTAAAATTCATGCTGGATTCACTTTGTTGCCTTAAGCTTACTGCAGTTGTCATGACTTTCAGAGTCATGCCTCCAAACAGCCAGCTTTCATTTGGAACTGTAAAGTCAAGTTTGCATGCCAGCCACACTGCTGTGCCAGGTTTTGTTGTCCTCCTGACAACTTGCAGCGTATTGTCCCCTTTACCTAGGAGGAATTCTCAGAAATTTCAGATGTTGTTGAAATTCTTTTGCCAGTGAGTGCCTGTAAGACAGAACACCAGTGAGACCATACTGTTTATTAGTGTTTCATTACTCTCCTGTTTTGTCCTGAGTCTATACCGTACTGAGGTCCATAAGGTCTTGGTTAGGTCCATGGCAGGTGATGTTTGACATACTGCCAGTGAAAACACTGACAATATGGCTAAAAATATTGGCAGCAATTGCCTTAATTCTTTTGTCCTGCATCACTCAATTTTGCATTTCTTGGAATGAAATTGGGAACTTATCAGAAGTAGGATCCATCCTGCTGTTTTTTTCCTAATTTGAAGGGTGTGCTAATTTCAGCTGTACTTCTTGTGAGACTCAAACTTCACCTGAAATTTTTAGATCATTATTATTACTCAGCCTCCTTACTGTCCAAGCCCAACAGTTCATGCAGAAGTTATAAATCCTAAAGCAGTAATTATCCTGGCAGTGTTCAAGGCCAGGTGTGATGGGACATGGAGCAACCTGGTCTAGTGAGAGGTGTCTCTGCCCATAGTAGGGGGGTTGGAACTAGATGATCTTTAATGTCCCTTTCAACCCATTCTATGGTTCTATGATCTTGAACATGTTTGAAACATCAGGAATTATCAACAAATATTTATTCTATCAATACTGACAAAATCAGATTAAATTCAAGTATGACCAGCCAGAAGAAAACTCATTTTAATTGGTTACTTGAATTAAGAGTAATCTAAAGAACTAAATATTAATCAATATTGTGGAGAAATGTGATAAGTTTTCTCTTTACAGATTGATATGATAAAATCCACAGTTGTTCTTTCAGTTATTTGAAAATGAATGCCACCACCCCCACCCTAAAAATGAAACTCTTGA